>NC_090934.1:1185361816-1186585980 GCF_040938575.1 Ambystoma mexicanum
AAACAGCCCTCTGACCTGCAGAGGCAGAAAGGTCCTCTCATCTAATGGGAACTAGCCCATTCACACTGAGGCAGCTATTTGCCATTAGAGAAACCGCGCTCCGGCCTGCAGAGGCAGAAAGGTCCTCTCGTCTAATGTGATGGAACTAGCCCACTCACACTGAAGCAGCTATTTCCCATTATAGAAACCGCCCTCCGACCTGCAGAGGCAGAAAGGTCCTCTCGTCTAATGTGATGGAACTAGCCCACTCACACTGAAGCAGCTTTTTCCCATTAGAGAAACAGCCCTCTGACCTGCAGAGGCAGAAAGGTCCTCTCATCTAATGGGAACTAGCCCATTCACACTGAAGCAGCTTTTTCCCATTAGAGAAACAGCCCTCTGACCTGCAGAGGCAGAAAGGTCCTCTCATCTAATGGGAACTAGCCCATTCACACTGAAGCAGCTATTTGCCATTAGAGAAACAGCACTCTGACCTGCAGAGGCAGAAAGGTCCTCTTCTCTAATGGGAACTATCCCACTCACACTGAAGCAGCTATTTCCCATTAAAGAAAAACGGCCCTCTGACCTGCAGAGGCAGAAGGTCCTCTTGTCTAATGGGCATTAGCCCTCTCACACTGAAGCATCTATTTCCCATTAGAGAAACGACCCTCTGACCTGGAGATGCAGAAAAGTCATCTTGTCTAATGGGAATTAGCCCAAACCGCCCTCTGACCTTGGAGAGGCAGAAAGTTAATCTCGTCTAATGGGAACTAGCCCACTCACATTGAAACAGCTATTTCCCACTAGAGAAATGGCCCTCTGACCTGCAGAGGCAGAACGGTCCTCTTGTCTAATGGGAACTAGCACACTCACACTGGAAAGCAGCTTTTCCCATTAGAGAAACGGCCCTCTGACCAGCAGAAACAGAAAGGTCTTCTCGTCTAATGGCAACTAGCCCAATCACACTGAAGCAGCTATTTCCCATTAGAGAAACGGCCCTCTGCCTGTATTGGCAGAAAGGTCCTCTCGTCTAATGTGAACTAGCCCAGTCACACTGAAGCAGCTATTTCCCTTAGAGAAACAGCCCTTCGACCTGGAGAGGCACAAAGGTCCTCTTGTCTAATGGGAACTAGCCCATTCACACTGAAGCAGCTATTTCCCATTATAGAAACCGCCCTCCGACCTGCAGAGGCAGAAAGGTCCTCTCGTCTAATGTGATGGAACTAGCCCACTCACACTGAAGCAGCTTTTTTCCCATTAGAGAAACAGCCCTCTGACCTGCAGAGGCAGAAAGGTCCTCTTGTCGAATGGGAACTAGCACACTCACACTGAATAAGCTATTTCCCATTATAGAAACGGCCCCTCTGAACTGCAGAGGCAGAAAGGTCCTCTCGTCTAATGGAAACTATCCCATTTGCAGCTATTTCCCATTAGAGAAACGGCCCTCTGACCTGCAGAGGCAGAAAGGTCCTCTTGTCTAATGGGAACTAGCCCAATCACACTGAAGCAGCTATTTCCCATTATAGAAACCGGCCTCCGACCTGCAGAGGCAGAAAGGTCCTCTCATCTAATGGGAGGGAACTAGCCCACTCACATTGAAGCAGCTATTTCCCATTAGAGAAACAGTCCTCGGACCTGCAGAGACAGAAAGGTCCTCTCTTCGGATGGGAACTAGTCCACTCACTCTGAAGCAGCTTTTTCCCATTAGAGAAACGGCCCTCTGACCTGCAGAGGCAGAAAAGTCCTCTTGTCTAATGGAACTAGCCACTCACACTGAAGCAGCTTTTTCCCATTAGAGAAACGGCCCTCTGACCTGCAGAGGCAGAAAGTCCTCTCGTCTAATGGGAACTAGCCCATTCACACAGAAGCAGCTATTTGCCATTAGAGAAACGGCCCTCTGACCAGCAGAGGTAGAAAGGTCCTCTTGTCTAATGGGAACTAGCCCACTCACACTGAAGCAACTATTTCCCATTAGAGAAACGGCCTTCCGACCTGGGGAGGCAGAAAGGTCCTCTCGTCTAACGGGAACTAGCCCACTCACACTGAAGCAGCTGAAACGGCCCTCCGACCTGCAGAGGCAGAAAGGTCCTCTCGTCTAATGGGAACTAGCCCACTCACATTGACAGAGCTATTTCCCATTTGAGAAACGGCCCTCTGACCTGCAGTAGCAGAACGGTCCTCTCGTCTAGTGGAAACTAGCCATTCGCAGCTATTTCCCATTAGAGAAACGGCCCTCTGACCTGCAGAGGCAGAAAGGTCCTCTTGTCTAATGAGAACTAGCCCACTCACACTGAAGCAGCTATTTCCCATTAGAGAAACGGCCTTCTGACCTGGGGAGGCAGAAAGGTCCTCTCGTCTAATCGGAACTAGCCCACTCACATTGACGCAGCTATTTCGCATTTGAGAAACGGCCCTCTGCCCTGCAGAGGCAGAAAGGTCCTCTCATCTAAATGGGAACTTGCCCATTCACACTGAAGCAGCTATTTGCCATTAGAGAAACCGCGCTCCGGCCTGCAGAGGCAGAAAGGTCCTCTCGTCTAATGTGATGGAACTAGCCCACTCACACTGAAGCAGCTATTTCCCATTATAGAAACCGCCCTCCGACCTGCAGAGGCAGAAAGGTCCTCTCGTCTAATGTGATGGAACTAGCCCACTCACACTGAAGCAGCTTTTTCCCATTAGAGAAACAGCCCTCTGACCTGCAGAGGCAGAAAGGTCCTCTCATCTAATGGGAACTAGCCCATTCACACTGAAGCAGCTTTTTCCCATTAGAGAAACAGCCCTCTGACCTGCAGAGGCAGAAGGTCCTCTCATCTAATGGGAACTTAGCCCATTCACACTGAAGCAGCTATTTGCCATTAGAGAAACGGCCCTCTGACCTGCAGAGGCAGAAAGGTCCTCCTGTCTAATGGGAACTAGCCCACTCACACTGAAGCAACTATTTCCCATTATAGAGCCGGCCTTCCGTCCTGGGGAGGCAGAAAGGTCCTGTCGTCTAATGGGAATTAGCCCATTCACACAGAAGCAGCTATTTCCCATTAGAGAAACAGCTCTCTGACCTGCTGAGGCAGAAAGGTCCTCTCGTCTAATGGGAACTAGCCCACTCACACTGAAGCAGCTATTTCCCATTAAAGAAAAACGACTCTGTGACCTGCAGAGGCAGAAAGGTCCTCTCGTCTAATGGGAGGGAACTAGCCCATTCACACTGAAGCAGCTATTTCCCATTAGAGAAACGGCCCTCCGACCTGCAGAGGCAGAAAGGTCCTCTCGTCTTATGGGAACTAGCCCATTCACACTGAAGCA
This sequence comes from Ambystoma mexicanum, assembly GCF_040938575.1. Classification (NCBI taxonomy): domain Eukaryota; kingdom Metazoa; phylum Chordata; class Amphibia; order Caudata; family Ambystomatidae; genus Ambystoma; species Ambystoma mexicanum. Next base: position 1,185,365,099 of record NC_090934.1, read on the forward strand.
GCTATTTCCCATTAGTGAAACGACCCTCCGACCTGGAGAGGCAGAAAGGTCCTCTCGTCTAATGGGAACTTCCCCACTCACACTGAAGCAGCTATTTCCCATTAGAGAAAAAGCCCTCTGACCTGTAGAGGCAGAAAGGTCCTCTCATCTAATGGGATCTAGCCCATTCACACCGAAGCAGCTATTTCCCATTAGAGAAACGGCCCTCTGACCTGCAGAGGCAGAAAGGTCCTCTTGTCTAATGGGAACTAGCCCACTCACACTGAAGCAGCTATTTCACAGTAGAGAAACGGCCCTCCTACCTGGACAGGTAGAAAGGTCCTCTCGTCTAATGGGAACTAGCCCACTCACACTGAAGCAGCTTTTCCCATTAGAGAAACGTCCCTCTGACCTGCAGAGGCAGAAAGGTCCTCTTGTCGAATGGGAACTAGCCCACTCACACTGAATAAGCTATTTCCCATTATAGAAACGGCCCTCTGAACTGCAGAGGCAGAAAGGTCCTCTCATCTAATGGGAGGGAACTAGCCCACTCACATTGAAGCAGCTATTTCCCATTAGAGAAACAGTCTTCGGATCTGCAGAGACAGAAAGGTCCTCTCTTCGGATGGGAACTAGCCCACTCACTCTGAAGCAGCTTTTTCCCATTAGGGAAACGGCCCTCTGATCTGCAGAGGCAGAAAAGTCCTCTCGTCTAATGGAAACTAGCCCACACACACTGAAGCAGTTTTTTCCCATTAGAGAAACGGCCCTCTGACCTGCAGAGGCATAAAGGTCCTCTCGTCTAATGGGAACTAGCACACTCACACTGAAGCAGCTATTTCCTATTATAGAAACGGCCTTCTGACCTGCAGAGGCAGAAAGGTCCTCTCGTCTAATGGGAACTAGCCCATTCGCAGCTATTTCCCATTAGAGAAAAGGCCCTCTGATCTGCAGAGGCAGAAAGGTCCTATCGTCTAATGGGAACTAGTCCACTCACACTGAAGCAGCTATTTCCCATTAGAGAAACGGCCCTCTGACCTGCAGAGGCAGAAAGGTCCTCTCGACTAATGGGAACTGGCCCATTCACACCGAAGCACCTATTTCCCATTAGAGAAACGGCCCTCTGACCTGCAGAGGCAGAAATGTCCTCTTGTCTAATGGGAACTAGCCCACTCACACTGAAGCAACTATTTCCCATTAGAGAAACGGCCCTCTGATCAGCAGAAACAGAAAGGTCTTCTCATCTAATGGGAACTAACCCAATCACACTGAAGCAGCTATTTCCCATTAGAGAAACGGCCCTCTGCCCTGTATTGGCAGAAAGGTCCTCTCGTCTAATGTGAACTAGTCCAGTAACACCGAAGCAGCTATTTCCCTTAGAGAAACAGCCCTTCGACCTGGAGAGGCACAAAGGTCCTCTTGTCTAATAGGAACTAGCCCATTCACACTGAAGCAGCTATTTCCCATTATAGAAACTGCCCTCCGACCTGCAGAGGCAGAAAGGTCCTCTCGTCTAATGTGATGGAACTAGCCGACTCACACTGAAGCAGCTTTTTCCCATTAGAGAAACAGCCCACTGATCTGCAGAGGCAGAAAGGTCCTCTCATCTAATGGGAACTAGCCCATTCACACTGAAGCAGGTATTTGCCATTAGAGAAACGGCACTCTGACCTGCAGAGGCAGAAAGGTCCTCTTCTCTAATGGGAACTATCCCACTCACACTGAAGCAGCTATTTCCCATGAAAGAAAAACGGCCCTCTGACCTGCAGAGGCAGAAGGTCCTCTTGTCTAATGGGCACTAGCCCTCTCACACTGAAGCAGCTATTTCCCATTAGAGAAACGACCCTCTGACCTGGAGATGCAGAAAAGTCATCTTGTCTAATGGGAACTAGCCCAAACCGCCCTCTGACCTGGAGAGGCAGAAAGGTCATCTCGTCTAATGGGAACTAGCCCACTCACATTGAAACAGCTATTTCCCACTAGAGAAACGGCCCTCTGACCTGCAGAGGCAGAACAGTCCTCTTGTCTAATGGGAACTAGCCCACTCACACTGAAGCAGCTTTTCCCATTAGAGAAACGGCCCTCTGACCTGCAGAGGCAGAAAGGTCCTCTTGTTGAATGGGAACTAGCACACTCACACTGAATAAGCTATTTCCCATTATAGAAACGGCCCTCTGAACTGCAGAGGCAGAAAGGTCCTCTCGTCTAATGGAAACTAGCCCATTTGCAGCTATTTCCCATTAGAGAAACGGCCCTCTGACCTGCAGAGGCTGAAAGGTCCTCTTGTCTAATGGGAACTAGCCCAATCACACTGAAGCAGCTATTTCCCATTATAGAAACCGGCCTCCGACCTGCAGAGGCAGAAAGGTCCTCTCATCTAATGGGAGGGAACTAGCCCACTCACATTGAAGCAGCTATTTCCCATTAGAGAAACAGTCCTCGGACCTGCAGAGACAGAAAGGTCCTCTCTTCGGATGGGAACTAGCCCACTCACTCTGAAGCAGCTTTTTCCCATTAGAGAAACGGCCCTCTGACCTGCAGAGGCAGAAAAGTCCTCTCGTCTAATGGAAACTAGCCCACTCACACCGAAGCAGCTTTTTCCCATTAGAGAAACGGCCCTCTGACCTGCAGAGGCAGAAAGGTCCTCTCGTCTAATGGGAACTAGCCCAATCACACAGAAGCAGCTATTTGCCATTAGAGAAACGGCCCTCTGACCAGCAGAGGTAGAAAGGTCCTCTTGTCTAATGGGAACTAGCCCATTCACACTGAAGCAGCTATTTCCCATTATAGAAACCGGCCTCCGACCTGCAGAGGCAGAAAGGTCCTCTCGTCTAATGGGAGGGAACTAGGCCACTCACATTGAAGCAGCTATTTCCCATTAGAGAAACAGTCCTTGGACCTGCAGAGACAGAAAGGTCCTCTCTTCGGATGGGAACTAGCCCACTCACTCTGAAGCAGCTTTTTCCCATTAGAGAAACGGCCCTCTGACCTGCAGAGGCAGAAAAGTCCTCCCGACTAATGGGAACTAGCCCACTCACACTGAAGCAGCTTTTTCCCATTAGAGAAACGGCCCTCTGACCTGCAGAGGCAGAAAGGTCCTCTCGTCTAACGGGAACTAGCCCATTCACACAGAAGCAGCTATTTCCCATTAGAAAAACGGCCCTCTGACCTGCAGAGGCAGAAAGGCCCTCTTGTCTATGGGAACTAGCCCACTCACACTGAAGCAGCTATTTCCCATTAGAGAAACGACCCTCCGACCTGGAGATGCAGAAAGGGCATCTTGTCTAATGGGAACTAGCCCAAACTGCCCTCTGACGTGGAGAGGCAGAAAGGTCATCTCGTCTAATGGGAACTAGCCCACTCACACTGAAGCAGCTATTTCCCATTAGAGAAACGGCCCTCTGACCTGCAGAGGCAGAAAAGTCCTCTCATCTAATGGGAACTAGCCCACTCACATTGAAACAGCTATTCCCCATTAGAGAAACAGCCCTCTGACCTGCAGAGGCAGAACCGTCCTCTTGTATAATGGGAACTAGCCCACTCACACTGAAGCAGCTATTCCCATTAGAGAAACAACCCTCTGACCTGCAGAGGCTGAAAGGTCCTCTCGTCTAATGGGAACTAGCCCACTCACACTGAAGCAGCTATTTCCCTTTATAGAAACAGCCCTCTGACCTGCAGAGGCTGAAAGGTCCTCTCGTCTAATGGGAACTAGCACACTCACAGCTATTTCCCATTAGAGAAACGGCCCTCTGACCTGCAGAGGCAGAAAGGTCCTCGTCTAATGGGAACTAGCCCACTCACACTGAAGCAACTATTTCCCATTAGAGAAAATGGCCTTCCGACCTGGGGAGGCAGAAAGGTCCTCTCATCTAATGGGAACTAGCTCACTCACACTGAAGCAGCTATTTCCCATTAGGGAAACGGCCCTCCGACCTGCAGAGGCAGAAAAGTCGTCTAGTCTAATGGGAACTAGCCCATTCACACTGAAGCAGCTATTTCCCATTAGAGAAACGACCCTCTGACCTGGAGAGGCAGAAAGGTCCTCTCGTCTAATGGGCACTAGCCCATTCACACTGAAGCAGCTATTTCCCATTAGAGAAACGGCCCTCTGACCTGCAGGGGCAGAAAGGTCCTCTCGTCTAATGGGAACTTGCCCACTCACACCGAAGCAGCTATTTCCCATTAGAGAAACTGCCTCTGACCTGCAGAGGCAGAAAGGTCCTCTTGTCGAATGGGAGCTAGCCCAATAACACTGAAGCAGCAATTTCCAATTAGAGAAACGGCCCTCTGCCCTGGAGAGGCAGAAAGGTCCTCTCGTCTAATGGGAGGGAACTAGCCCACTCACACTGAAGCATCTATTTCCCATTGGAGAAACGGCCCTCTGACCTGCAGAGGCAGAATGGTCCTCTTGTCTAATGGGAACTAGCCCATTCACACTGAAGCAGCTATTTCCCATTATGGAAACCGGCCTCCGACCTGCAGAGGCAGAAAGGTCCTCTCGTCTAATGGGAGGGAAGTAGCTCACTCACATTGAAGCAGCTATTTCTCATTAGAGAAACAGTCCTCTGACTAGCAGAGACAGAAAGGTCCTCTCATCTAATGGGAACTAGCCCACTCACACTGAAGAAGCTTTTTCCCATTAGAGAAACGGCCCTCTGACCTGCAGAGGCAGAAAGGTCCTCTCGTCTAATGGGAACTAGCCCATTCACACAGAAGCAGCTATTTCCCATTAGAGAAAAGGCCCTGTGACCTGCAGAGGCAGAAAGGTCCTCTCATCTAATGGGAACTAGCCCAATAACACTGAAGCAGCAATTTCCCATTAAAGAAAAACGGCCCTCTGACCTGCAGAGGCAGAACCGTCCTCTTGTATAATGGGAACTAGCCCACTCACACTGAAGCAGCTATTCCCATTAGAGAAACGACCCTCTGACCTGCAGAGGCAGAAAGGTCCTCTCGTCTAATGGGAACTAGCCCACTCACACTGAAGCAGCTATTTCCCTTTATAGAAACAGCCCTCTGACCTGCAGAGGCAGAAAGGTCCTCTCGTCTAATGGGAACTAGCCCACTCACAGCTATTTCCCATTAGAGAAACGGCCCTCTGACTTGCAGAGGCAGAAAGGTCCTCTCGTCTAATGGGAACTAGCCCACTCACACTGAAGCAACTATTTCCCATTAGAGAAACGGCCTTCCGACCTGGGGAGGCAGAAAGGTCCTCTCGTCTAATGGGCACTAGCCCATTCACACTGAAGCAGCTATTTCCCATTAGAGAAACGGCCCTCTGACCTGCAGAGGCAGAAAGGTCCTCTCGTCTAATGGGAACTTGCCCACTCACACCGAAGCAGCTATTTCCCATTAGAGAAACGGCCCTCTGACCTGCAGAGGCAGAAAGGTCCTCTTGTCTAATGGGAACTAGCCCACTCACACTGAAGCAGCTATTTCCCATTAGAGAAACGGCCCCCTGACCTGCAGAGGCAGAAAGGTCCTCTCGTCTAATGGGAACTAGCCCAATAACACTGAAGCAGCAATTTCCAATTAGAGAAACGGCCCTCTGCCCTGGAGAGGCCGAAAGGTCCTCTCGTCTAATGGGAGGGAACTAGCCCACTCACACTGAAGCATCTATTTCCCATTAGAGAAACGGCCCTCTGACCTGCAGAGGCAGAGTGGTCCTCTTGTCTAATGGGAACTAGCCCATTCACACTGAAGCAGCTATTTCCATTATGGAAACCGGCCTCCGACCTGCAGAGGCAGAAAGGTCCTCTCGTCTAATGGGAGGGAACTAACTCACTCACATTGAAGCAGCTATTTCTCATTAGAGAAACAGTCCTCTGACTAGCAGAGACAGAAAGGTCCTCTCATCTAATGGGAACTAGCCCACTCACACTGAAGAAGCTTTTTCCCATTAGAGAAACGGCCCTCTGACCTGCAGAGGCAGAAAGGTCCTCTCGTCTAATGGGAACTAGCCCATTCACACAGAAGCAGCTATTTCCCATTAGAGAAACGGCCCTGTGACCTGCAGAGGTAGAAAGGTCCTCTCATCTAATGGGAACTAGCCCACTCACACTGAAGCAGCTATTTCCCATTAAAGAAAAACGGCCCTCTGACCTGCAGAGGCAGAAAGGTCCTCTCGTCTAATGGGAACTAGCCCACTCACACTGAAGCAGCTTTTTCCCATTAGAGAAACGGCCCTCTGACCTGCAGAGGCAGAAAGGTCCTCTCGTCTAATGGGAACTTGCCCACTCACACCGAAGCAGCTATTTCCCATTTGAGAAACGGCCCTCTGACCTGCAGAGGCAGAAAGGTCCTCTTGTCTAATGGGAACTAGCCCCCTCATACTGAAGCAGCTATTTCCCATTAGAGAAACGGCCCTCTGACCTGCAGAGGCAGAAAGGTCCTCTCATCTAATGGGAACTAGCCCAATCACACTGAAGCAGCAATTTTCCATTAGAGAAACGGCCCTCTGCCCTGGAGAGGCAGAAATGTCCTCTCCTCTAATGGGAGGGAACTACCCCACTCACACTGAAGCATCTATTTCCCATTAGAGAAACGGCCCTCTGACCTGCAGAGGCTGAAAGGTTCCTCTTGTCTAATGGGAACTAGCCCATTCACACTGAAGCAGCTATTTCCCATTATAGAAACCGGCCTCCGACCTGCAGAGGCATAAAGGTCCTCTCGTCTAATTGGAGGGAACTAGCCCACTCACATTGAAGCAGCTATTTCCCATTAGAGAAACAGTCCTCTGACCTGCAGAGACAGAAAAGTCCTCTCATCTAATGGGAACTAGCACACTCACACTGAAGCAGCTTTTTCCCATTAGAGAAACGACCCTCTGACCTGCAGAGGCAGAAAAGTCCTCTCATCTAATGGGAACTAGCCCACTCACACTGAAGCAGCTTCTTCTGATTAGAGAAACGGCCCTCTGACCTGCAGAGGCAGAAAGGTCCTCTCGTCTAATGGGAACTAGCCCACTCACACTGAAGCAGCTATTTGCCATTAGAGAAACGGCCCTCTGACCTGCAGAGGCAGAAAGGTCCTCTCGTCTAATGGGAACTAGCCCACTCACACTGAAGCAGCTTTTTCCCATTAGAGAAACAACCCTCCGACCTGGAGATGCAGAAAGGTCATCTTGTCTAATGGGAACTAGCCCAAACTGCCCTCTTACCTGGAGAGGCAGAAAGGTCATCTTGTCTAATGGGAACTAGCCCACTCACACTGAAGCAGCTTTTCCCATTAGAGAAACGACCCTCTGACCTGCAGAGGAAGAAAGGTCCTCTCGTCTAACGGGAACTAGCCCACTCACACTGAAGCAGCTATTTTCCTTTATGGAAACGGCCCTCTGACCTGCAGAGGCAGAAAGGTCCCCTCGTCTAATGGGAACTAGCCCACTCACACTGAAGCAACTATTTCCCATTAGAGAAACGGCCTTCCGACCTGGGGAGGCAGAAAGGTCCTCTCATCTAATGGGAACTAGCTCACTCACACTGAAGCAGCTATTTCCCATTAGAGAAACTGCCCTCCCACCTGGAGAGGCAGAAAAGTCCTCTCGTCTAATGGGAACTAGCCCATTCACACTGAAGCAGCTATTTCCCATTAGAGAAACAACCCTCTGACCTGGAGATGCAGAAAGGTCCTCTCGTCTAATGGGAACTAGCCAATTCACACTGAAGCAGCTATTTCCCATTGGAGAAACGGCCCTCTGACCTGCAGAGGCAGAAAGGTCCTCTCGTCTAATGGGAACTAGCCCACTCACATTGAAGCAGCTATTTCCCATTATAGAAACGGCCCTCCGACCTGGAGAGGCAGAGAGGTCCTCTTGTCTAATGGGAACTATTCCACTCACACTGAAGCAGCTATTTCCCATTAGAGAAACGGCCCTCCAGCCTAGAGAGGCAGAAAGGTCCTCTCGTCTAATGGGAGCTAGCCCACTCACACTGAAGCAGCTATTTCCCATTAGAGAAACGGCCCTCTGACCTGGAGAGGCAAAAAGGTCCTCTCATCTAATGGGAACTAGCCCATTCACACTGAAGCAGCTATTTCCCATTATAGAAACCGGCCTCCGACCTGCAGAGGCAGAAATGTCCTCTCGTCTAATGGGAGGGAACGAGCCCACTCACACTGAAGCATCTATTTCCCATTAGAGAAACGGCCCTCTAACCTGCAGAGGCAGAAAGGTCCTCTTGTCTAATGGAAATTAGCCCACTCACACTGAAGCAGCTTTTTCCCTTTAGAGAAACGGCCCTCTGACCTGCAGAAGCAGAAAGGTCCTCTCGTCTAATGGGAACTAGCCCATTCACGCAGAAGCAGCTATATCCCATTAGAGAAACGGCCCTCTGACCTGCAGAGGCAGAAAGGTCCTCTTGTCTAATGGGAACTAGCCCACTCACACTGAAGCAACTATTTCCCATTAGAGAAACGGCCTTCCGACCTGGGGAGGCAGAAAGGTCCTCTCGTCTAATGGGAACTAGCCCACTCACACTGAAGCAGCTGAAACGGCCCTCCGACCTGAAGAGGCAGAATGGTCCTCTCGTCTAATGGGAACTAGCCCACTCACATTGACAGAGCGATTTCCCATTTGAGAAACGGCCCTCTGACCTGCAGTGGCCGAACGGTCCTCTTGTCTAATGGGAACTAGCCCACTCACACTGAAGCAGCTTTTCCCATTAGAGAAACGGCCCTCTGACCTGCAGAGGCAGAAAGGTCCTCTCGTCGAATGGGAACTAGCCCACTCACACTGAATAAGCTATTTCCCATTATAGAAACAGCCCTCTGAACTGCAGCGGCAGAAAAGTCCTCTCGTCTAATGGAAACTAGCCCATTCGTAGCTATTTCCCAGTAGAGAAACGGCCCTCTGACCTGCAGAGGCAGAAAGGTCCTCTTGTCTAATGGGAACTAGCCCACTCACACTGAAGCAACTATTTCCCATTAGAGAAACGGCCTTGCGACCTGGGGAGGCAGAAAGGTCCTCTCGTCTAATGGGAACTAGCCCACTCACACTGAAGCAGCTGAAACGGGCCTCCGACCTGCAGAGGCAGAAAGGTCCTCTTGTCTAATGGGAACTAGCCCACTCACATTGACTCAGCTATTTCCCATTTGAGAAACCGCCCTCTGACCTGCAGAGGCAGAAAGGTCCTCTTGTCTAATGGGAATTAGCCCACTCACACTGAAGCAGCTATTTCCCATTATAGGAACGGCCCTCTGACCTGCAGAAGTAGAAAGGTCCCCTCGTCTAATGGGAACTAGCCCACTCACATTGACGCAGCTATTTCCCATTAGAGAAACGGCCCTCTGACCTGCAGAGGCAGAAAGGTCCTCCTGTCTAATGGGAACTAGCCCACTCACACTGAAGCAACTATTTCCCATTATAGAGCCGGCCTTCCGTCCTGGGGAGGCAGAAAGGTCCTGTCGTCTAATGGGAATTAGCCCATTCACACAGAAGCAGCTATTTCCCATTAGAGAAACAGCTCTCTGACCTGCTGAGGCAGAAAGGTCCTCTCGTCTAATGGGAACTAGCCCACTCACACTGAAGCAGCTATTTCCCATTAAAGAAAAACGACTCTGTGACCTGCAGAGGCAGAAAGGTCCTCTCGTCTAATGGGAGGGAACTAGCCCATTCACACTGAAGCAGCTATTTCCCATTAGAGAAACGGCCCTCCGACCTGCAGAGGCAGAAAGGTCCTCTCGTCTTATGGGAACTAGCCCATTCACACTGAAGCAGCTATTTCCCATTAGTGAAACGACCCTCCGACCTGGAGAGGCAGAAAGGTCCTCTCGTCTAATGGGAACTTCCCCACTCACACTGAAGCAGCTATTTCCCATTAGAGAAAAAGCCCTCTGACCTGTAGAGGCAGAAAGGTCCTCTCATCTAATGGGATCTAGCCCATTCACACCGAAGCAGCTATTTCCCATTAGAGAAACGGCCCTCTGACCTGCAGAGGCAGAAAGGTCCTCTTGTCTAATGGGAACTAGCCCACTCACACTGAAGCAGCTATTTCACAGTAGAGAAACGGCCCTCCTACCTGGACAGGTAGAAAGGTCCTCTCGTCTAATGGGAACTAGCCCACTCACACTGAAGCAGCTTTTCCCATTAGAGAAACGTCCCTCTGACCTGCAGAGGCAGAAAGGTCCTCTTGTCGAATGGGAACTAGCCCACTCACACTGAATAAGCTATTTCCCATTATAGAAACGGCCCTCTGAACTGCAGAGGCAGAAAGGTCCTCTCATCTAATGGGAGGGAACTAGCCCACTCACATTGAAGCAGCTATTTCCCATTAGAGAAACAGTCTTCGGATCTGCAGAGACAGAAAGGTCCTCTCTTCGGATGGGAACTAGCCCACTCACTCTGAAGCAGCTTTTTCCCATTAGGGAAACGGCCCTCTGATCTGCAGAGGCAGAAAAGTCCTCTCGTCTAATGGAAACTAGCCCACACACACTGAAGCAGTTTTTTCCCATTAGAGAAACGGCCCTCTGACCTGCAGAGGCATAAAGGTCCTCTCGTCTAATGGGAACTAGCACACTCACACTGAAGCAGCTATTTCCTATTATAGAAACGGCCTTCTGACCTGCAGAGGCAGAAAGGTCCTCTCGTCTAATGGGAACTAGCCCATTCGCAGCTATTTCCCATTAGAGAAAAGGCCCTCTGATCTGCAGAGGCAGAAAGGTCCTATCGTCTAATGGGAACTAGTCCACTCACACTGAAGCAGCTATTTCCCATTAGAGAAACGGCCCTCTGACCTGCAGAGGCAGAAAGGTCCTCTCGACTAATGGGAACTAGCCCATTCACACCGAAGCACCTATTTCCCATTAGAGAAACGGCCCTCTGACCTGCAGAGGCAGAAATGTCCTCTTGTCTAATGGGAACTAGCCCACTCACACTGAAGCAACTATTTCCCATTAGAGAAACGGCCCTCTGATCAGCAGAAACAGAAAGGTCTTCTCATCTAATGGGAACTAGCCCAATCACACTGAAGCAGCTATTTCCCATTAGAGAAACGGCCCTCTGCCCTGTATTGGCAGAAAGGTCCTCTCGTCTAATGTGAACTAGTCCAGTAACACCGAAGCAGCTATTTCCCTTAGAGAAACAGCCCTTCGACCTGGAGAGGCACAAAGGTCCTCTTGTCTAATAGGAACTAGCCCATTCACACTGAAGCAGCTATTTCCCATTATAGAAACTGCCCTCCGACCTGCAGAGGCAGAAAGGTACTCTCGTCTAATGTGATGGAACTAGCCGACTCACACTGAAGCAGCTTTTTCCCATTAGAGAAACAGCCCATTGATCTGCAGAGGCAGAAAGGTCCTCTCATCTAATGGGAACTAGCCCATTCACACTGAAGCAGCTATTTGCCATTAGAGAAACGGCACTCTGACCTGCAGAGGCAGAAAGGTCCTCTTCTCTAATGGGAACTATCCCACTCACACTGAAGCAGCTATTTCCCATGAAAGAAAAACGACCCTCTGACCTGCAGAGGCAGAAAAGTCCTCTCATCTAATGGGAACTAGCCCACTCACACTGAAGCAGCTTCTTCTGATTAGAGAAACGGCCCTCTGACCTGCAGAGGCAGAAAGGTCCTCTCGTCTAATGGGAACTAGCCCATTCACACAGAAGCAGCTATTTCCCATTAGAGAAACGTCCCTTTGACCTGCTGAGGCAGAAAGGTCCTCTCGTCTAATGGGAACTAGCCCACTCACACTGAAGCAGCTATTTGCCATTAGAGAAACGGCCCTCTGACCTGCAGAGGCAGAAAGGTCCTCTCGTCTAATGGGAACTAGCCCACTCACACTGAAGCAGCTTTTTCCCATTAGAGAAACAACCCTCCGACCTGGAGATGCAGAAAGGTCATCTTGTCTAATGGGAAATAGCCCAAACTGCCCTCTTACCTGGAGAGGCAGAAAGGTCATCTTGTCTAATGGGAACTAGCCCACTCACACTGAAGCAGCTTTTCCCATTAGAGAAACGACCCTCTGACCTGCAGAGGAAGAAAGGTCCTCTCGTCTAACGGGAACTAGCCCACTCACACTGAAGCAGCTATTTTCCTTTATGGAAACGGCCCTCTGACCTGCAGAGGCAGAAAGGTCCCCTCGTCTAATGGGAACTAGCCCACTCACACTGAAGCAACTATTTCCCATTAGAGAAACGGCCTTCCGACCTGGGGAGGCAGAAAGGTCCTCTCATCTAATGGGAACTAGCTCACTCACACTGAAGCAGCTATTTCCCATTAGAGAAACTGCCCTCCCACCTGGAGAGGCAGAAAAGTCCTCTCGTCTAATGGGAACTAGCCCATTCACACTGAAGCAGCTATTTCCCATTAGAAAAACAACCCTCTGACCTGGAGATGCAGAAAGGTCCTCTCGTCTAATGGGAACTAGCCCATTCACACTGAAGCAGCTATTTCCCATTAGAGAAACGGCCCTCTGACCTGCAGAGGCAGAAAGGTCCTCTCGTCTAATGGGAACTAGCCCACTCACATTGAAGCAGCTATTTCCCATTATAGAAACGGCCCTCCGACCTGGAGAGGCAGAGAGGTCCTCTTGTCTAATGGGAACTATTCCACTCACACTGAAGCAGCTATTTCCCATTAGAGAAACGGCCCTCCAGCCTAGAGAGGCAGAAAGGTCCTCTCGTCTAATGGGAGCTAGCCCACTCACACTGAAGCAGCTATTTCCCATTAGAGAAACGGCCCTCTGACCTGGAGAGGCAAAAAGGTCCTCTCATCTAATGGGAACTAGCCCATTCACACTGAAGCAGCTATTTCCCATTATAGAAACTGGCCTCCGACCTGCAGAGGCAGAAAGGTCCTCTCGTCTAATTGGAGGGAACTAGCCCACTCACATTGAAGCAGCTATTTCCCATTAGAGAAACAGTCCTCTGACCTGCAGAGACAGAAAAGTCCTCTCATCTAATGGGAACTAGCCCACACACACTGAAGCAGCTTTTTACCATTAGAGAAACGACCCTCTGACCTGCAGAGGCAGAAAAGTCCTCTCGTCTAATGGGAACTAGCCCATTCACACTGAAGCAGCTATTTCCCATTATAGAAACCGGCCTCCGACCTGCAGAGGCAGAAATGTCCTCTCGTCTAATGGGAGGGAACGAGCCCACTCACACTGAAGCATCTATTTCCCATTAGAGAAACGGCCCTCTAACCTGCAGAGGCAGAAAGGTCCTCTTGTCTAATGGAAATTAGCCCACTCACACTGAAGCAGCTTTTTCCCTTTAGAGAAACGGCCCTCTGACCTGCAGAAGCAGAAAGGTCCTCTCGTCTAATGGGAACTAGCCCATTCACGCAGAAGCAGCTATTTCCCATTAGAGAAACGGCCCTCTGACCTGCAGAGGCAGAAAGGTCCTCTTGTCTAATGGGAACTAGCCCACTCACACTGAAGCAACTATTTCCCATTAGAGAAACGGCCTTCCGACCTGGGGAGGCAGAAAGGTCCTCTCGTCTAATGGGAACTAGCCCACTCACACTGAAGCAGCTGAAACGGCCCTCCGACCTGAAGAGGCAGAATGGTCCTCTCGTCTAATGGGAACTAGCCCACTCACATTGACAGAGCGATTTCCCATTTGAGAAACGGCCCTCTGACCTGCAGTGGCCGAACGGTCCTCTTGTCTAATGGGAACTAGCCCACTCACACTGAAGCAGCTTTTCCCATTAGAGAAACGGCCCTCTGACCTGCAGAGGCAGAAAGGTCCTCTCGTCGAATGGGAACTAGCCCACTCACACTGAATAAGCTATTTCCCATTATAGAAACAGCCCTCTGAACTGCAGCGGCAGAAAAGTCCTCTCGTCTAATGGAAACTAGCCCATTCGTAGCTATTTCCCAGTAGAGAAACGGCCCTCTGACCTGCAGAGGCAGAAAGGTCCTCTTGTCTAATGGGAACTAGCCCACTCACACTGAAGCAACTATTTCCCATTAGAGAAACGGCCTTGCGACCTGGGGAGGCAGAAAGGTCCTCTCGTCTAATGAGAACTAGCCCACTCACACTGAAGCAGCTGAAACGGGCCTCCGACCTGCAGAGGCAGAAAGGTCCTCTCGTCTAATGGGAACTAGCCCACTCACATTGACTCAGCTATTTCCCATTTGAGAAACCGCCCTCTGACCTGCAGAGGCAGAAAGGTCCTCTCGTCTAATGGGAATTAGCCCACTCACACTGAAGCAGCTATTTCCCATTATAGGAACGGCCCTCTGACCTGCAGAAGTAGAAAGGTCCCCTCGTCTAATGGGAACTAGCCCACTCACATTGACGCAGCTATTTCCCATTAGAGAAACGGCCCTCTGACCTGCAGAGGCAGAAAGGTCCTCCTGTCTAATGGGAACTACCCCACTCACACTGAAGCAACTATTTCCCATTATAGAGCCGGCCTTCCGTCCTGGGGAGGCAGAAAGGTCCTGTCGTCTAATGGGAATTAGCCCATTCACACAGAAGCAGCTATTTCCCATTAGAGAAACAGCTCTCTGACCTGCTGAGGCAGAAAGGTCCTCTCGTCTAATGGGAACTAGCCCACTCACACTGAAGCAGCTATTTCCCATTAAAGAAAAACGACTCTGTGACCTGCAGAGGCAGAAAGGTCCTCTCGTCTAATGGGAGGGAACTAGCCCATTCACACTGAAGCAGCTATTTCCCATTAGAGAAACGGCCCTCCGACCTGCAGAGGCAGAAAGGTCCTCTCGTCTTATGGGAACTAGCCCATTCACACTGAAGCAGCTATTTCCCATTAGTGAAACGACCCTCCGACCTGGAGAGGCAGAAAGGTCCTCTCGTCTAATGGGAACTTCCCCACTCACACTGAAGCAGCTATTTCCCATTAGAGAAAAAGCCCTCTGACCTGTAGAGGCAGAAAGGTCCTCTCATCTAATGGGATCTAGCCCATTCACACCGAAGCAGCTATTTCCCATTAGAGAAACGGCCCTCTGACCTGCAGAGGCAGAAAGGTCCTCTTGTCTAATGGGAACTAGCCCACTCACACTGAAGCAGCTATTTCACAGTAGAGAAACGGCCCTCCTACCTGGACAGGTAGAAAGGTCCTCTCGTCTAATGGGAACTAGCCCACTCACACTGAAGCAGCTTTTCCCATTAGAGAAACGTCCCTCTGACCTGCAGAGGCAGAAAGGTCCTCTTGTCGAATGGGAACTAGCCCACTCACACTGAATAAGCTATTTCCCATTATAGAAACGGCCCTCTGAACTGCAGAGGCAGAAAGGTCCTCTCATCTAATGGGAGGGAACTAGCCCACTCACATTGAAGCAGCTATTTCCCATTAGAGAAACAGTCTTCGGATCTGCAGAGACAGAAAGGTCCTCTCTTCGGATGGGAACTAGCCCACTCACTCTGAAGCAGCTTTTTCCCATTAGGGAAACGGCCCTCTGATCTGCAGAGGCAGAAAAGTCCTCTCGTCTAATGGAAACTAGCCCACACACACTGAAGCAGTTTTTTCCCATTAGAGAAACGGCCCTCTGACCTGCAGAGGCATAAAGGTCCTCTCGTCTAATGGGAACTAGCACACTCACACTGAAGCAGCTATTTCCTATTATAGAAACGGCCTTCTGACCTGCAGAGGCAGAAAGGTCCTCTCGTCTAATGGGAACTAGCCCATTCGCAGCTATTTCCCATTAGAGAAAAGGCCCTCTGATCTGCAGAGGCAGAAAGGTCCTATCGTCTAATGGGAACTAGTCCACTCACACTGAAGCAGCTATTTCCCATTAGAGAAACGGCCCTCTGACCTGCAGAGGCAGAAAGGTCCTCTCGACTAATGGGAACTAGCCCATTCACACCGAAGCACCTATTTCCCATTAGAGAAACGGCCCTCTGACCTGCAGAGGCAGAAATGTCCTCTTGTCTAATGGGAACTAGCCCACTCACACTGAAGCAACTATTTCCCATTAGAGAAACGGCCCTCTGATCAGCAGAAACAGAAAGGTCTTCTCATCTAATGGGAACTAGCCCAATCACACTGAAGCAGCTATTTCCCATTAGAGAAACGGCCCTCTGCCCTGTATTGGCAGAAAGGTCCTCTCGTCTAATGTGAACTAGTCCAGTAACACCGAAGCAGCTATTTCCCTTAGAGAAACAGCCCTTCGACCTGGAGAGGCACAAAGGTCCTCTTGTCTAATAGGAACTAGCCCATTCACACTGAAGCAGCTATTTCCCATTATAGAAACTGCCCTCCGACCTGCAGAGGCAGAAAGGTCCTCTAGTCTAATGTGATGGAACTAGCCGACTCACACTGAAGCAGCTTTTTCCCATTAGAGAAACAGCCCACTGATCTGCAGAGGCAGAAAGGTCCTCTCATCTAATGGGAACTAGCCCATTCACACTGAAGCAGCTATTTGCCATTAGAGAAACGGCACTCTGACCTGCAGAGGCAGAAAGGTCCTCTTCTCTAATGGGAACTATCCCACTCACACTGAAGCAGCTATTTCCCATGAAAGAAAAACGGCCCTCTGACCTGCAGAGGCAGAAGGTCCTCTTGTCTAATGGGCACTAGCCCTCTCACACTGAAGCAGCTATTTCCCATTAGAGAAACGACCCTCTGACCTGAAGATGCAGAAAAGTCATCTTGTCTAATGGGAACTAGCCCAAACCGCCCTCTGACCTGGAGAGGCAGAAAGGTCATCTCGTCTAATGGGAACTAGCCCACTCACATTGAAACAGCTATTTCCCACTAGAGAAACGGCCCTCTGACCTGCAGAGGCAGAACGGTCCTCTTGTCTAATGGGAACTAGCCCACTCACACTGAAGCAGCTTTTCCCATTAGAGAAACGGCCCTCTGACCTGCAGAGGCAGAAAGGTCCTCTTGTTGAATGGGAACTAGCACACTCACACTGAATAAGCTATTTCCCATTATAGAAACGGCCCTCTGAACTGCAGAGGCAGAAAGGTCCTCTCGTCTAATGGAAACTAGCCCATTTGCAGCTATTTCCCATTAGAGAAACGGCCCTCTGACCTGCAGAGGCTGAAAGGTCCTCTTGTCTAATGGGAACTAGCCCAATCACACTGAAGCAGCTATTTCCCATTATAGAAACCGGCCTCCGACCTGCAGAGGCAGAAAGGTCCTCTCATCTAATGGGAGGGAACTAGCCCACTCACATTGAAGCAGCTATTTCCCATTAGAGAAACAGTCCTCGGACCTGCAGAGACAGAAAGGTCCTCTCTTCGGATGGTAACTAGCCCATTCACACCGAAGCACCTATTTCCCATTAGAGAAACGGCCCTCTGACCTGCAGAGGCAGAAATGTCCTCTTGTCTAATGGGAACTAGCCCACTCACACTGAAGCAACTATTTCCCATTAGAGAAACGGCCCTCTGATCAGCAGAAACAGAAAGGTCTTCTCATCTAATGGGAACTAGCCCAATCACACTGAAGCAGCTATTTCCCATTAGAGAAACGGCCCTCTGCCCTGTATTGGCAGAAAGGTCCTCTCGTCTAATGTGAACTAGTCCAGTAACACCGAAGCAGCTATTTCCCTTAGAGAAACAGCCCTTCGACCTGGAGAGGCACAAAGGTCCTCTTGTCTAATAGGAACTAGCCCATTCACACTGAAGCAGCTATTTCCCATTATAGAAACTGCCCTCCGACCTGCAGAGGCAGAAAGGTCCTCTCGTCTAATGTGATGGAACTAGCCGACTCACACTGAAGCAGCTTTTTCCCATTAGAGAAACAGCCCACTGATCTGCAGAGGCAGAAAGGTCCTCTCATCTAATGGGAACTAGTCCATTCACACTGAAGCAGCTATTTGCCATTAGAGAAACGGCACTCTGACCTGCAGAGGCAGAAAGGTCCTCTTCTCTAATGGGAACTATCCCACTCACACTGAAGCAGCTATTTCCCATGAAAGAAAAACGGCCCTCTGACCTGCAGAGGCAGAAGGTCCTCTTGTCTAATGGGCACTAGCCCTCTCACACTGAAGCAGCTATTTCCCATTAGAGAAACGACCCTCTGACCTGGAGATGCAGAAAAGTCATCTTGTCTAATGGGAACTAGCCCAAACCGCCCTCTGACCTGGAGAGGCAGAAAGGTCATCTCGTCTAATGGGAACTAGCCCACTCACATTGAAACAGCTATTTCCCACTAGAGAAACGGCCCTCTGACCTGCAGAGGCAGAACGGTCCTCTTGTCTAATGGGAACTAGCTCACTCACACTGAAGCAGCTTTTCCCATTAGAGAAACGGCCCTCTGACCTGCAGAGGCAGAAAGGTCCTCTTGTTGAATGGGAACTAGCATACTCACACTGAATAAGCTATTTCCCATTATAGAAACGGCCCTCTGAACTGCAGAGGCAGAAAGGTCCTCTCGTCTAATGGAAACTAGCCCATTTGCAGCTATTTCCCATTAGAGAAACGGCCCTCTGACCTGCAGAGGCTGAAAGGTCCTCTTGTCTAATGGGAACTAGCCCAATCACACTGAAGCAGCTATTTCCCATTATAGAAACCGGCCTCCGACCTGCAGAGGCAGAAAGGTCCTCTCATCTAATGGGAGGGAACTAGCCCACTCACATTGAAGCAGCTATTTCCCATTAGAGAAACAGTCCTCGGACCTGCAGAGACAGAAAGGTCCTCTCTTCGGATGGGAACTAGCCCACTCACTCTGAAGCAGCTTTTTCCCATTAGAGAAACGGCCCTCTGACCTGCAGAGGCAGAAAAGTCCTCTCGTCTAATGGAAACTAGCCCACTCACACTGAAGCAGCTTTTTCCCATTAGAGAAACGGCCCTCTGACCTGCAGAGGCAGAAAGGTCCTCTCGTCTAATGGGAACTAGCCCAATCACACAGAAGCAGCTATTTGCCATTAGAGAAACGGCCCTCTGACCAGCAGAGGTAGAAAGGTCCTCTTGTCTAATGGGAACTAGCCCATTCACACTGAAGCAGCTATTTCCCATTATAGAAACCGGCCTCCGACCTGCAGAGGCAGAAAGGTCCTCTCGTCTAATGGGAGGGAACTAGGCCACTCACATTGAAGCAGCTATTTCCCATTAGAGAAACAGTCCTTGGACCTGCAGAGACAGAAAGGTCCTCTCTTCGGATGGGAACTAGCCCACTCACTCTGAAGCAGCTTTTTCCCATTAGAGAAACGGCCCTCTGACCTGCAGAGGCAGAAAAGTCCTCCCGACTAATGGGAACTAGCCCACTCACACTGAAGCAGCTTTTTCCCATTAGAGAAACGGCCCACTGACCTGCAGAGGCAGAAAGGTCCTCTCGTCTAACGGGAACTAGCCCATTCACACAGAAGCAGCTATTTCCCATTAGAGAAACGGCCCTCTGACCTGCTGAGGCAGAAAGGTCCTCTCGTCTAATGGGAACTAGCCCACTCACACTGAAGCAGCTATTTCCCATTAGAAAAACGGCCCTCTGACCTGCAGAGGCAGAAAGGCCCTCTTGTCTATGGGAACTAGCCCACTCACACTGAAGCAGCTATTTCCCATTAGAGAAACGACCCTCCGACCTGGAGATGCAGAAAGGGCATCTTGTCTAATGGGAACTAGCCCAAACTGCCCTCTGACGTGGAGAGGCAGAAAGGTCATCTCGTCTAATGGGAACTAGCCCACTCACACTGAAGCAGCTATTTCCCATTAGAGAAACGGCCCTCTGACCTGCAGAGGCAGAAAAGTCCTCTCATCTAATGGGAACTAGCCCACTCACATTGAAACAGCTATTCCCCATTAGAGAAACAGCCCTCTGACCTGCAGAGGCAGAACCGTCCTCTTGTATAATGGGAACTAGCCCACTCACACTGAAGCAGCTATTCCCATTAGAGAAACGACCCTCTGACCTGCAGAGGCTGAAAGGTCCTCTCGTCTAATGGGAACTAGCCCACTCACACTGAAGCAGCTATTTCCCTTTATAGAAACAGCCCTCTGACCTGCAGAGGCTGAAAGGTCCTCTCGTCTAATGGGAACTAGCACACTCACAGCTATTTCCCATTAGAGAAACGGCCCTCTGACCTGCAGAGGCAGAAAGGTCCTCTCGTCTAATGGGAACTAGCCCACTCACACTGAAGCAACTATTTCCCATTAGAGAAAACGGCCTTCCGACCTGGGGAGGCAGAAAGGTCCTCTCATCTAATGGGAACTAGCTCACTCACACTGAAGCAGCTATTTCCCATTAGGGAAACGGCCCTCCGACCTGCAGAGGCAGAAAAGTCCTCTAGTCTAATGGGAACTAGCCCATTCACACTGAAGCAGCTATTTCCCATTAGAGAAACGACCCTCTGACCTGGAGAGGCAGAAAGGTCCTCTCGTCTAATGGGCACTAGCCCATTCACACTGAAGCAGCTATTTCCCATTAGAGAAACGGCCCTCTGACCTGCAGGGGCAGAAAGGTCCTCTCGTCTAATGGGAACTTGCCCACTCACACCGAAGCAGCTATTTCCCATTAGAGAAACTGCCTCTGACCTGCAGAGGCAGAAAGGTCCTCTTGTCTAATGGGAGCTAGCCCAATAACACTGAAGCAGCAATTTCCAATTAGAGAAACGGCCCTCTGCCCTGGAGAGGCAGAAAGGTCCTCTCGTCTAATGGGAGGGAACTAGCCCACTCACACTGAAGCATCTATTTCCCATTGGAGAAACGGCCCTCTGACCTGCAGAGGCAGAATGGTCCTCTTGTCTAATGGGAACTAGCCCATTCACACTGAAGCAGCTATTTCCCATTATGGAAACCGGCCTCCGACCTGCAGAGGCAGAAAGGTCCTCTCGTCTAATGGGAGGGAACTAGCTCACTCACATTGAAGCAGCTATTTCTCATTAGAGAAACAGTCCTCTGACTAGCAGAGACAGAAAGGTCCTCTCATCTAATGGGAACTAGCCCACTCACAGTGAAGAAGCTTTTTCCCATTAGAGAAACGGCCCTCTGACCTGCAGAGGCAGAAAGGTCCTCTCGTCTAATGGGAACTAGCCCATTCACACAGAAGCAGCTATTTCCCATTAGAGAAACGGCCCTGTGACCTGCAGAGGCAGAAAGGTCCTCTCATCTAATGGGAACTAGCCCAATAACACTGAAGCAGCAATTTCCCATTAAAGAAAAACGGCCCTCTGACCTGCAGAGGCAGAACCGTCCTCTTGTATAATGGGAACTAGCCCACTCACACTGAAGCAGCTATTCCCATTAGAGAAACGACCCTCTGACCTGCAGAGGCAGAAAGGTCCTCTCGTCTAATGGGAACTAGCCCACTCACACTGAAGCAGCTATTTCCCTTTATAGAAACAGCCCTCTGACCTGCAGAGGCAGAAAGGTCCTCTCGTCTAATGGGAACTAGCCCACTCACAGCTATTTCCCATTAGAGAAACGGCCCTCTGACTTGCAGAGGCAGAAAGGTCCTCTCGTCTAATGGGAACTAGCCCACTCACACTGAAGCAACTATTTCCCATTAGAGAAACGGCCTTCCGACCTGGGGAGGCAGAAAGGTCCTCTCGTCTAATGGGCACTAGCCCATTCACACTGAAGCAGCTATTTCCCATTAGAGAAACGGCCCTCTGACCTGCAGAGGCAGAAAGGTCCTCTTGTCTAATGGGAACTAGCCCAATCACACTGAAGCAGCTATTTCCCATTATAGAAACCGGCCTCCGACCTGCAGAGGCAGAAAGGTCCTCTCATCTAATGGGAGGGAACTAGCCCACTCACATTGAAGCAGCTATTTCCCATTAGAGAAACAGTCCTCGGACCTGCAGAGACAGAAAGGTCCTCTCTTCGGATGGGAACTAGCCCACTCACTCTGAAGCAGCTTTTTCCCATTAGAGAAACGGCCCTCTGACCTGCAGAGGCAGAAAAGTCCTCTCGTCTAATGGAAACTAGCCCACTCACACTGAAGCAGCTTTTTCCCATTAGAGAAACGGCCCTCTGACCTGCAGAGGCAGAAAGGTCCTCTCGTCTAATGGGAACTAGCCCAATCACACAGAAGCAGCTAGTTGCCATTAAAGAAACGGCCCTCTGACCAGCAGAGGTAGAAAGGTCCTCTTGTCTAATGGGAACTAGCCCATTCACACTGAAGCAGCTATTTCCCATTATAGAAACCGGCCTCCGACCTGCAGAGGCAGAAAGGTCCTCTCGTCTAATGGGAGGGAACTAGGCCACTCACATTGAAGCAGCTATTTCCCATTAGAGAAACAGTCCTTGGACCTGCAGAGACAGAAAGGTCCTCTCTTCGGATGGGAACTAGCCCACTCACTCTGAAGCAGCTTTTTCCCATTAGAGAAACGGCCCTCTGACCTGCAGAGGCAGAAAAGTCCTCCCGACTAATGGGAACTAGCCCACTCACACTGAAGCAGCTTTTTCCCATTAGAGAAACGGCCCTCTGACCTGCAGAGGCAGAAAGGTCCTCTCGTCTAACGGGAACTAGCCCATTCACACAGAAGCAGCTATTTCCCATTAGAGAAACGGCCCTCTGACCTGCTGAGGCAGAAAGGTCCTCTCGTCTAATGGGAACTAGCCCACTCACACTGAAGCAGCTATTTCCCATTAGAAAAACGGCCCTCTGACCTGCAGAGGCAGAAAGGCCCTCTTGTCTATGGGAACTAGCCCACTCACACTGAAGCAGCTATTTCCCATTAGAGAAACGACCCTCCGACCTGGAGATGCAGAAAGGGCATCTTGTCTAATGGGAACTAGCCCAAACTGCCCTCTGACGTGGAGAGGCAGAAAGGTCATCTCGTCTAATGGGAACTAGCCCACTCACACTGAAGCAGCTATTTCCCATTAGAGAAACGGCCCTCTGACCTGCAGAGGCAGAAAAGTCCTCTCATCTAATGGGAACTAGCCCACTCACATTGAAACAGCTATTCCCCATTAGAGAAACAGCCCTCTGACCTGCAGAGGCAGAACCGTCCTCTTGTATAATGGGAACTAGCCCACTCACACTGAAGCAGCTATTCCCATTAGAGAAACGACCCTCTGACCTGCAGAGGCTGAAAGGTCCTCTCGTCTAATGGGAACTAGCCCACTCACACTGAAGCAGCTATTTCCCTTTATAGAAACAGCCCTCTGACCTGCAGAGGCTGAAAGGTCCTCTCGTCTAATGGGAACTAGCACACTCACAGCTATTTCCCATTAGAGAAACGGCCCTCTGACCTGCAGAGGCAGAAAGGTCCTCTCGTCTAATGGGAACTAGCCCACTCACACTGAAGCAACTATTTCCCATTAGAGAAAACGGCCTTCCGACCTGGGGAGGCAGAAAGGTCCTCTCATCTAATGGGAACTAGCTCACTCACACTGAAGCAGCTATTTCCCATTAGGGAAACGGCCCTCCGACCTGCAGAGGCAGAAAAGTCCTCTAGTCTAATGGGAACTAGCCCATTCACACTGAAGCAGCTATTTCCCATTAGAGAAACGACCCTCTGACCTGGAGAGGCAGAAAGGTCCTCTCGTCTAATGGGCACTAGCCCATTCACACTGAAGCAGCTATTTCCCATTAGAGAAACGGCCCTCTGACCTGCAGGGGCAGAAAGGTCCTCTCGTCTAATGGGAACTTGCCCACTCACACCGAAGCAGCTATTTCCCATTAGAGAAACTGCCTCTGACCTGCAGAGGCAGAAAGGTCCTCTTGTCTAATGGGAGCTAGCCCAATAACACTGAAGCAGCAATTTCCAATTAGAGAAACGGCCCTCTGCCCTGGAGAGGCAGAAAGGTCCTCTCGTCTAATGGGAGGGAACTAGCCCACTCACACTGAAGCATCTATTTCCCATTGGAGAAACGGCCCTCTGACCTGCAGAGGCAGAATGGTCCTCTTGTCTAATGGGAACTAGCCCATTCACACTGAAGCAGCTATTTCCCATTATGGAAACCGGCCTCCGACCTGCAGAGGCAGAAAGGTCCTCTCGTCTAATGGGAGGGAACTAGCTCACTCACATTGAAGCAGCTATTTCTCATTAGAGAAACAGTCCTCTGACTAGCAGAGACAGAAAGGTCCTCTCATCTAATGGGAACTAGCCCACTCACACTGAAGAAGATTTTTCCCATTAGAGAAACGGCCCTCTGACCTGCAGAGGCAGAAAGGTCCTCTCGTCTAATGGGAACTAGCCCATTCACACAGAAGCAGCTATTTCCCATTAGAGAAACGGCCCTGTGACCTGCAGAGGCAGAAAGGCCCTCTCATCTAATGGGAACTAGCCCAATAACACTGAAGCAGCAATTTCCCATTAAAGAAAAACGGCCCTCTGACCTGCAGAGGCAGAACCGTCCTCTTGTATAATGGGAACTAGCCCACTCACACTGAAGCAGCTATTCCCATTAGAGAAACGACCCTCTGACCTGCAGAGGCAGAAAGGTCCTCTCGTCTAATGGGAACTAGCCCACTCACACTGAAGCAGCTATTTCCCTTTATAGAAACAGCCCTCTGACCTGCAGAGGCAGAAAGGTCCTCTCGTCTAATGGGAACTAGCCCACTCACAGCTATTTCCCATTAGAGAAACGGCCCTCTGACTTGCAGAGGCAGAAAGGTCCTCTCGTCTAATGGGAACTAGCCCACTCACACTGAAGCAACTATTTCCCATTAGAGAAACGGCCTTCCGACCTGGGGAGGCAGAAAGGTCCTCTCGTCTAATGGGCACTAGCCCATTCACACTGAAGCAGCTATTTCCCATTAGAGAAACGGCCCTCTGACCTGCAGAGGCAGAAAGGTCCTCTCGTCTAATGGGAACTTGCCCACTCACACCGAAGCAGCTATTTCCCATTAGAGAAACGGCCCTCTGACCTGCAGAGGCAGAAAGGTCCTCTTGTCTAATGGGAACTAGCTCACTCACACTGAAGCAGCTATTTCCCATTAGAGAAACGGCCCCCTGACCTGCAGAGGCAGAAAGGTCCTCTCGTCTAATGGGAACTAGCCCAATAACACTGAAGCAGCAATTTCCAATTAGAGAAACGGCCCTCTGCCCTGGAGAGGCCGAAAGGTCCTCTCGTCTAATGGGAGGGAACTAGCCCACTCACACTGAAGCATCTATTTCCCATTAGAGAAACGGCCCTCTGACCTGCAGAGGCAGAATGGTCCTCTTGTCTAATGGGAACTAGCCCATTCACACTGAAGCAGCTATTTCCATTATGGAAACCGGCCTCCGACCTGCAGAGGCAGAAAGGTCCTCTCGTCTAATGGGAGGAAACTAACTCACTCACATTGAAGCAGCTATTTCTCATTAGAGAAACAGTCCTCTGACTAGCAGAGACAGAAAGGTCCTCTCATCTAATGGGAACTAGCCCACTCACACTGAAGAAGCTTTTTCCCATTAGAGAAACGGCCCTCTGACCTGCAGAGGCAGAAAGGTCCTCTCGTCTAATGGGAACTAGCCCATTCACACAGAAGCAGCTATTTCCCATTAGAGAAACGGCCCTGTGACCTGCAGAGGCAGAAAGGTCCTCTCATCTAATGGGAACTAGCCCACTCACACTGAAGCAGCTATTTCCCATTAAAGAAAAACGGCCCTCTGACCTGCAGAGGCAGAAAGGTCCTCTCGTCTAATGGGAACTAGCCCACTCACACTGAAGCAGCTTTTTCCCATTAGAGAAACGACCCTCCGTCCTGGAGAGGCAGAAAGGTCCTCTCTTCTAATGGGAACTAGCCCACTCACACTGAAGCAGCTATTTCCCATTAGAGAAACGGCCCTCTGACCTGCAGAGGCAGAAAGGTCCTCTCGTCTAATGGGAACTTGCCCACTCACACCGAAGCAGCTATTTCCCATTTGAGAAACGGCCCTCTGACCTGCAGAGGCAGAAAGGTCCTCTTGTCTAATGGGAACTAGCCCCCTCATACTGAAGCAGCTATTTCCCATTAGAGAAACGGCCCTCTGACCTGCAGAGGCAGAAAGGTCCTCTCATCTAATGGGAACTAGCCCAATCACACTGAAGCAGCAATTTTCCATTAGAGAAACGGCCCTCTGCCCTGGAGAGGCAGAAATGTCCTCTCCTCTAATGGGAGGGAACTACCCCACTCACACTGAAGCATCTATTTCCCATTAGAGAAACGGCCCTCTGACCTGCAGAGGCTGAAAGGTTCCTCTTGTCTAATGGGAACTAGCCCATTCACACTGAAGCAGCTATTTCCCATTATAGAAACCGGCCTCCGACCTGCAGAGGCATAAAGGTCCTCTCGTCTAATTGGAGGGAACTAGCCCACTCACATTGAAGCAGCTATTTCCCATTAGAGAAACAGTCCTCTGACCTGCAGAGACAGAAAAGTCCTCTCATCTAATGGGAACTAGCACACTCACACTGAAGCAGCTTTTTCCCATTAGAGAAACGACCCTCTGACCTGCAGAGGCAGAAAAGTCCTCTCATCTAATGGGAACTAGCCCACTCACACTGAAGCAGCTTCTTCTGATTAGAGAAACGGCCCTCTGACCTGCAGAGGCAGAAAGGTCCTCTCGTCTAATGGTAACTAGCCCATTCACACAGAAGCAGCTATTTCCCATTAGAGAAACGTCCCTTTGACCTGCTGAGGCAGAAAGGTCCTCTCGTCTAATGGGAACTAGCCCACTCACACTGAAGCAGCTATTTGCCATTAGAGAAACGGCCCTCTGACCTGCAGAGGCAGAAAGGTCCTCTCGTCTAATGGGAACTAGCCCACTCACACTGAAGCAGCTTTTTCCCATTAGAGAAACAACCCTCCGACCTGGAGATGCAGAAAGGTCATCTTGTCTAATGGGAACTAGCCCAAACTGCCCTCTTACCTGGAGAGGCAGAAAGGTCATCTTGTCTAATGGGAACTAGCCCACTCACACTGAAGCAGCTTTTCCCATTAGAGAAACGACCCTCTGACCTGCAGAGGAAGAAAGGTCCTCTCGTCTAACGGGAACTAGCCCACTCACACTGAAGCAGCTATTTTCCTTTATGGAAACGGCCCTCTGACCTGCAGAGGCAGAAAGGTCCCCTCGTCTAATGGGAACTAGCCCACTCACACTGAAGCAACTATTTCCCATTAGAGAAACGGCCTTCCGACCTGGGGAGGCAGAAAGGTCCTCTCATTTAATGGGAACTAGCTCACTCACACTGAAGCAGCTATTTCCCATTAGAGAAACTGCCCTCCCACCTGGAGAGGCAGAAAAGTCCTCTCGTCTAATGGGAACTAGCCCATTCACACTGAAGCAGCTATTTCCCATTAGAGAAACAACCCTCTGACCTGGAGATGCAGAAAGGTCCTCTCGTCTAATGGGAACTAGCCCATTCACACTGAAGCAGCTATTTCCCATTAGAGAAACGGCCCTCTGACCTGCAGAGGCAGAAAGGTCCTCTCGTCTAATGGGAACTAGCCCACTCACATTGAAGCAGCTATTTCCCATTATAGAAACGGCCCTCCGACCTGGAGAGGCAGAGAGGTCCTCTTATCTAATGGGAACTATTCCACTCACACTGAAGCAGCTATTTCCCATTAGAGAAACGGCCCTCCAGCCTAGAGAGGCAGAAAGGTCCTCTCGTCTAATGGGAGCTAGCCCACTCACACTGAAGCAGCTATTTCCCATTAGAGAAACGGCCCTCTGACCTGGAGAGGCAAAAAGGTCCTCTCATCTAATGGGAACTAGCCCATTCACACTGAAGCAGCTATTTCCCATTATAGAAACTGGCCTCCGACCTGCAGAGGCAGAAAGGTCCTCTCGTCTAATTGGAGGGAACTAGCCCACTCACATTGAAGCAGCTATTTCCCATTAGAGAAACAGTCCTCTGACCTGCAGAGACAGAAAAGTCCTCTCATCTAATGGGAACTAGCCCACACACACTGAAGCAGCTTTTTCCCATTAGAGAAACGACCCTCTGACCTGCAGAGGCAGAAAAGTCCTCTCGTCTAATGGGAACTAGCCCATTCACACTGAAGCAGCTATTTCCCATTATAGAAACCGGCCTCCGACCTGCAGAGGCAGAAATGTCCTCTCGTCTAATGGGAGGGAACGAGCCCACTCACACTGAAGCATCTATTTCCCATTAGAGAAACGGCCCTCTAACCTGCAGAGGCAGAAAGGTCCTCTTGTCTAATGGAAATTAGCCCACTCACACTGAAGCAGCTTTTTCCCTTTAGAGAAACGGCCCTCTGACCTGCAGAAGCAGAAAGGTCCTCTCGTCTAATGGGAACTAGCCCATTCACGCAGAAGCAGCTATTTCCCATTAGAGAAACGGCCCTCTGACCTGCAGAGGCAGAAAGGTCCTCTTGTCTAATGGGAACTAGCCCACTCACACTGAAGCAACTATTTCCCATTAGAGAAACGGCCTTCCGACCTGGGGAGGCAGAAAGGTCCTCTCGTCTAATGGGAACTAGCCCACTCACACTGAAGCAGCTGAAACGGCCCTCCGACCTGAAGAGGCAGAATGGTCCTCTCGTCTAATGGGAACTAGCCCACTCACATTGACAGAGCGATTTCCCATTTGAGAAACGGCCCTCTGATCTGCAGTGGCCGAACGGTCCTCTTGTCTAATGGGAACTAGCCCACTCACACTGAAGCAGCTTTTCCCATTAGAGAAACGGCCCTCTGACCTGCAGAGGCAGAAAGGTCCTCTCGTCGAATGGGAACTAGCCCACTCACACTGAATAAGCTATTTCCCATTATAGAAACAGCCCTCTGAACTGCAGCGGCAGAAAAGTCCTCTCGTCTAATGGAAACTAGCCCATTCGTAGCTATTTCCCAGTAGAGAAACGGCCCTCTGACCTGCAGAGGCAGAAAGGTCCTCTTGTCTAATGGGAACTAGCCCACTCACACTGAAGCAACTATTTCCCATTAGAGAAACGGCCTTGCGACCTGGGGAGGCAGAAAGGTCCTCTCGTCTAATGGGAACTAGCCCACTCACACTGAAGCAGCTGAAACGGGCCTCCGTCCTGCAGAGGCAGAAAGGTCCTCTCGTCTAATGGGAACTAGCCCACTCACATTGACTCAGCTATTTCCCATTTGAGAAACCGCCCTCTGACCTGCAGAGGCAGAAAGGTCCTCTCGTCTAATGGGAATTAGCCCACTCACACTGAAGCAGCTATTTCCCATTATAGGAACGGCCCTCTGACCTGCAGAAGTAGAAAGGTCCCCTCGTCTAATGGGAACTAGCCCACTCACATTGACGCAGCTATTTCCCATTAGAGAAACGGCCCTCTGACCTGCAGAGGCAGAAAGGTCCTCCTGTCTAATGGGAACTAGCCCACTCACACTGAAGCAACTATTTCCCATTATAGAGCCGGCCTTCCGTCCTGGGGAGGCAGAAAGGTCCTGTCGTCTAATGGGAATTAGCCCATTCACACAGAAGCAGCTATTTCCCATTAGAGAAACAGCTCTCTGACCTGCTGAGGCAGAAAGGTCCTCTCGTCTAATGGGAACTAGCCCACTCACACTGAAGCAGCTATTTCCCATTAAAGAAAAACGACTCTGTGACCTGCAGAGGCAGAAAGGTCCTCTCGTCTAATGGGAGGGAACTAGCCCATTCACACTGAAGCAGCTATTTCCCATTAGAGAAACGGCCCTCCGACCTGCAGAGGCAGAAAGGTCCTCTCGTCTTATGGGAACTAGCCCATTCACACTGAAGCAGCTATTTCCCATTAGTGAAACGACCCTCCGACCTGGAGAGGCAGAAAGGTCCTCTCGTCTAATGGGAACTTCCCCACTCACACCGAAGCAGCTATTTCCCATTAGAGAAACGGCCCTCTGACCTGCAGAGGCAGAAAGGTCCTCTTGTCTAATGGGAACTAGCCCACTCACACTGAAGCAGCTATTTCACAGTAGAGAAACGGCCCTCCTACCTGGACAGGTAGAAAGGTCCTCTCGTCTAATGGGAACTAGCCCACTCACACTGAAGCAGCTTTTCCCATTAGAGAAACGTCCCTCTGACCTGCAGAGGCAGAAAGGTCCTCTTGTCGAATGGGAACTAGCCCACTCACACTGAATAAGCTATTTCCCATTATAGAAACGGCCCTCTGAACTGCAGAGGCAGAAAGGTCCTCTCATCTAATGGGAGGGAACTAGCCCACTCACATTGAAGCAGCTATTTCCCATTAGAGAAACAGTCTTCGGATCTGCAGAGACAGAAAGGTCCTCTCTTCGGATGGGAACTAGCCCACTCACTCTGAAGCAGCTTTTTCCCATTAGGGAAACGGCCCTCTGATCTGCAGAGGCAGAAAAGTCCTCTCGTCTAATGGAAACTAGCCCACACACACTGAAGCAGTTTTTTCCCATTAGAGAAACGGCCCTCTGACCTGCAGAGGCATAAAGGTCCTCTCGTCTAATGGGAACTAGCACACTCACACTGAAGCAGCTATTTCCTATTATAGAAACGGCCTTCTGACCTGCAGAGGCAGAAAGGTCCTCTCGTCTAATGGGAACTAGCCCATTCGCAGCTATTTCCCATTAGAGAAAAGGCCCTCTGATCTGCAGAGGCAGAAAGGTCCTATCGTCTAATGGGAACTAGTCCACTCACACTGAAGCAGCTATTTCCCATTAGAGAAACGGCCCTCTGACCTGCAGAGGCAGAAAGGTCCTCTCGACTAATGGGAACTAGCCCATTCACACCGAAGCACCTATTTCCCATTAGAGAAACGGCCCTCTGACCTGCAGAGGCAGAAATGTCCTCTTGTCTAATGGGAACTAGCCCACTCCCACTGAAGCAACTATTTCCCATTAGAGAAACGGCCCTCTGACCAGCAGAAACAGAAAGGTCTTCTCATCTAATGGGAACTAGCCCAATCACACTGAAGCAGCTATTTCCCATTAGAGAAACGGCCCTCTGCCCTGTATTGGCAGAAAGGTCCTCTCGTCTAATGTGAACTAGCCCAGTAACACCGAAGCAGCTATTTCCCTTAGAGAAACAGCCCTTCGACCTGGAGAGGCACAAAGGTCCTCTTGTCTAATAGGAACTAGCCCATTCACACTGAAGCAGCTATTTCCCATTATAGAAACTGCCCTCCGACCTGCAGAGGCAGAAAGGTCCTCTCGTCTAATGTGATGGAACTAGCCGACTCACACTGAAGCAGCTTTTTCCCATTAGAGAAACAGCCCACTGATCTGCAGAGGCAGAAAGGTCCTCTCATCTAATGGGAACTAGCCCATTCACACTGAAGCAGCTATTTGCCATTAGAGAAACGGCACTCTGACCTGCAGAGGCAGAAAGGTCCTCTTCTCTAATGGGAACTATCCCACTCACACTGAAGCAGCTATTTCCCATGAAAGAAAAACGGCCCTCTGACCTGCAGAGGCAGAAGGTCCTCTTGTCTAATGGGCACTAGCCCTCTCACACTGAAGCAGCTATTTCCCATTAGAGAAACGACCCTCTGACCTGGAGATGCAGAAAAGTCATCTTGTCTAATGGGAACTAGCCCAAACCGCCCTCTGACCTGGAGAGGCAGAAAGGTCATCTCGTCTAATGGGAACTAGCCCACTCACATTGAAACACCTATTTCCCACTAGAGAAACGGCCCTCTGACCTGCAGAGGCAGAACGGTCCTCTTGTCTAATGGGAACTAGCCCACTCACACTGAAGCAGCTTTTCCCATTAGAGAAACGACCCTCTGACCTGCAGAGGCTGAAAGGTCCTCTCGTCTAATGGGAACTAGCCCACTCACACTGAAGCAGCTATTTCCCTTTATAGAAACAGCCCTCTGACCTGCAGAGGCTGAAAGGTCCTCTCGTCTAATGGGAACTAGCACACTCACAGCTATTTCCCATTAGAGAAACGGCCCTCTGACCTGCAGAGGCAGAAAGGTCCTCTCGTCTAATGGGAACTAGCCCACTCACACTGAAGCAACTATTTCCCATTAGAGAAAACGGCCTTCCGACCTGGGGAGGCAGAAAGGCCCTCTCATCTAATGGGAACTAGCTCACTCACACTGAAGCAGCTATTTCCCATTAGGGAAACGGCCCTCCGACCTGCAGAGGCAGAAAAGTCCTCTAGTCTAATGGGAACTAGCCCATTCACACTGAAGCAGCTATTTCCCATTAGAGAAACGACCCTCTGACCTGGAGAGGCAGAAAGGTCCTCTCGTCTAATGGGCACTAGCCCATTCACACTGAAGCAGCTATTTCCCATTAGAGAAACGGCCCTCTGACCTGCAGGGGCAGAAAGGTCCTCTCGTCTAATGGGAACTTGCCCACTCACACCGAAGCAGCTATTTCCCATTAGAGAAACTGTCTCTGACCTGCCGCGGCAGAAAGGTCCTCTTGTCTAATGGGAGCTAGCCCAATAACACTGAAGCAGCAATTTCCAATTAGAGAAACGGCCCTCTGCCCTGGAGAGGCAGAAAGGTCCTCTCGTCTAATGGGAGGGAACTAGCCCACTCACACAGAAGCATCTATTTCCCATTGGAGAAACGGCCCTCTGACCTGCAGAGGCAGAATGGTCCTCTTGTCTAATGGGAACTAGCCCATTCACACTGAAGCAGCTATTTCCCATTATGGAAACCGGCCTCCGACCTGCAGAGGCAGAAAGGTCCTCTCGTCTAATGGGAGGGAACTAGCTCACTCACATTGAAGCAGCTATTTCTCATTAGAGAAACAGTCCTCTGACTAGCAGAGACAGAAAGGTCCTCTCATCTAATGGGAACTAGCCCACTCACACTGAAGAAGCTTTTCCCCATTAGAGAAACGGCCCTCTGACCTGCAGAGGCAGAAAGGTCCTCTCGTCTAATGGGAACTAGCCCATTCACACAGAAGCAGCTATTTCCCATTAGAGAAACGGCCCTGTGACCTGCAGAGGCAGAAAGGTCCTCTCATCTAATGGGAACTAGCCCAATAACACTGAAGCAGCAATTTCCCATTAAAGAAAAACGGCCCTCTGACCTGCAGAGGCAGAACCGTCCTCTTGTATAATGGGAACTAGCCCACTCACACTGAAGCAGCTATTCCCATTAGAGAAACGACCCTCTGACCTGCAGAGGCAGAAAGGTCCTCTCGTCTAATGGGAACTAGCCCACTCACACTGAAGCAGCTATTTCCCTTTATAGAAACAGCCCTCTGACCTGCAGAGGCAGAAAGGTCCTCTCGTCTAATGGGAACTAGCCCACTCACAGCTATTTCCCATTAGAGAAACGGCCCTCTGACTTGCAGAGGCAGAAAGGTCCTCTCGTCTAATGGGAACTAGCCCACTCACACTGAAGCAACTATTTCCCATTAGAGAAACGGCCTTCCGACCTGGGGAGGCAGAAAGGTCCTCTCGTCTAATGGGCACTAGCCCATTCACACTGAAGCAGCTATTTCCCATTAGAGAAACGGCCCTCTGACCTGCAGAGGCAGAAAGGTCCTCTCGTCTAATGGGAACTTGCCCACTCACACCGAAGCAGCTATTTCCCATTAGAGAAACGGCCCTCTGACCTGCAGAGGCAGAAAGGTCCTCTTGTCTAATGGGAACTAGCCCACTCACACTGAAGCAGCTATTTCCCATTAGAGAAACGGCCCCCTGACCTGCAGAGGCAGAAAGGTCCTCTCGTCTAATGGGAACTAGCCCAATAACACTGAAGCAGCAATTTCCAATTAGAGAAACGGCCCTCTGCCCTGGAGAGGCCGAAAGGTCCTCTCGTCTAATGGGAGGGAACTAGCCCACTCACACTGAAGCATCTATTTCCCATTAGAGAAACGGCCCTCTGACCTGCAGAGGCAGAATGGTCCTCTTGTCTAATGGGAACTAGCCCATTCACACTGAAGCAGCTATTTCCATTATGGAAACCGGCCTCCGACCTGCAGAGGCAGAAAGGTCCTCTCGTCTAATGGGAGGGAACTAACTCACTCACATTGAAGCAGCTATTTCTCATTAGAGAAACAGTCCTCTGACTAGCAGAGACAGAAAGGTCCTCTCATCTAATGGGAACTAGCCCACTCACACTGAAGAAGCTTTTTCCCATTAGAGAAACGGCCCTCTGACCTGCAGAGGCAGAAAGGTCCTCTCGTCTAATGGGAACTAGCCCATTCACACAGAAGCAGCTATTTCCCATTAGAGAAACGGCCCTGTGACCTGCAGAGGCAGAAAGGTCCTCTCATCTAATGGGAACTAGCCCACTCACACTGAAGCAGCTATTTCCCATTAAAGAAAAACGGCCCTCTGACCTGCAGAGGCAGAAAGGTCCTCTCGTCTAATGGGAACTAGCCCACTCACACTGAAGCAGCTTTTTCCCATTAGAGAAACGACCCTCCGTCCTGGAGAGGCAGAAAGGTCCTCTCGTCTAATGGGAACTTGCCCACTCACACCGAAGCAGCTATTTCTCATTTGAGAAACGGCCCTCTGACCTGCAGAGGCAGAAAGGTCCTCTTGTCTAATGGGAACTAGCCCCCTCATACTGAAGCAGCTATTTCCCATTAGAGAAACGGCCCTCTGACCTGCAGAGGCAGAAAGGTCCTCTCATCTAATGGGAACTAGCCCAATCACACTGAAGCAGCAATTTTCCATTAGAGAAACGGCCCTCTGCCTTGGAGAGGCAGAAATGTCCTCTCCTCTAATGGGAGGGAACTACCCCACTCACACTGAAGCATCTATTTCCCATTAGAGAAACGGCCCTCTGACCTGCAGAGGCTGAAAGGTTCCTCTTGTCTAATGGGAACTAGCCCATTCACACTGAAGCAGCTATTTCCCATTATAGAAACCGGCCTCCGACCTGCAGAGGCATAAAGGTCCTCTCGTCTAATTGGAGGGAACTAGCCCACTCACATTGAAGCAGCTATTTCCCATTAGAGAAACAGTCCTCTGACCTGCAGAGACAGAAAAGTCCTCTCATCTAATGGGAACTAGCACACTCACACTGAAGCAGCTTTTTCCCATTAGAGAAACGACCCTCTGACCTGCAGAGGCAGAAAAGTCCTCTCATCTAATGGGAACTAGCCCACTCACACTGAAGCAGCTTCTTCCGATTAGAGAAACGGCCCTCTGACCTGCAGAGGCAGAAAGGTCCTCTCGTCTAATGGTAACTAGCCCATTCACACAGAAGCAGCTATTTCCCATTAGAGAAACGTCCCTTTGACCTGCTGAGGCAGAAAGGTCCTCTCGTCTAATGGGAACTAGCCCACTCACACTGAAGCAGCTATTTGCCATTAGAGAAACGGCCCTCTGACCTGCAGAGGCAGAAAGGTCCTCTCGTCTAATGGGAACTAGCCCACTCACACTGAAGCAGCTTTTTTCCATTAGAGAAACAACCCTCCGACCTGGAGATGCAGAAAGGTCATCTTGTCTAATGGGAACTAGCCCAAACTGCCCTCTTACCTGGAGAGGCAGAAAGGTCATCTTGTCTAATGGGAACTAGCCCACTCACACTGAAGCAGCTTTTCCCATTAGAGAAACGACCCTCTGACCTGCAGAGGAAGAAAGGTCCTCTCGTCTAACGGGAACTAGCCCACTCACACTGAAGCAGCTATTTTCCTTTATGGAAACGGCCCTCTGACCTGCAGAGGCAGAAAGGTCCCCTCGTCTAATGGGAACTAGCCCACTCACACTGAAGCAACTATTTCCCATTAGAGAAACGGCCTTCCGACCTGGGGAGGCAGAAAGGTCCTCTCATTTAATGGGAACTAGCTCACTCACACTGAAGCAGCTATTTCCCATTAGAGAAACTGCCCTCCCACCTGGAGAGGCAGAAAAGTCCTCTCGTCTAATGGGAACTAGCCCATTCACACTGAAGCAGCTATTTCCCATTAGAGAAACAACCCTCTGACCTGGAGATGCAGAAAGGTCCTCTCGTCTAATGGGAACTAGCCCATTCACACTGAAGCAGCTATTTCCCATTAGAGAAACGGCCCTCTGACCTGCAGAGGCAGAAAGGTCCTCTCGTCTAATGGGAACTAGCCCACTCACATTGAAGCAGCTATTTCCCATTATAGAAACGGCCCTCCGACCTGGAGAGGCAGAGAGGTCCTCTTATCTAATGGGAACTATTCCACTCACACTGAAGCAGCTATTTCCCATTAGAGAAACGGCCCTCCAGCCTAGAGAGGCAGAAAGGTCCTCTCGTCTAATGGGAGCTAGCCCACTCACACTGAAGCAGCTATTTCCCATTAGAGAAACGGCCCTCTGACCTGGAGAGGCAAAAAGGTCCTCTCATCTAATGGGAACTAGCCCATTCACACTGAAGCAGCTATTTCCCATTATAGAAACTGGCCTCCGACCTGCAGAGGCAGAAAGGTCCTCTCGTCTAATTGGAGGGAACTAGCCCACTCACATTGAAGCAGCTATTTCCCATTAGAGAAACAGTCCTCTGACCTGCAGAGACAGAAAAGTCCTCTCATCTAATGGGAACTAGCCCACACACACTGAAGCAGCTTTTTCCCATTAGAGAAACGACCCTCTGACCTGCAGAGGCAGAAAAGTCCTCTCGTCTAATGGGAACTAGCCCATTCACACTGAAGCAGCTATTTCCCATTATAGAAACCGGCCTCCGACCTGCAGAGGCAGAAATGTCCTCTCGTCTAATGGGAGGGAACGAGCCCACTCACACTGAAGCATCTATTTCCCATTAGAGAAACGGCCCTCTAACCTGCAGAGGCAGAAAGGTCCTCTTGTCTAATGGAAATTAGCCCACTCACACTGAAGCAGCTTTTTCCCTTTAGAGAAACGGCCCTCTGACCTGCAGAAGCAGAAAGGTCCTCTCGTCTAATGGGAACTAGCCCATTCACGCAGAAGCAGCTATTTCCCATTAGAGAAACGGCCCTCTGACCTGCAGAGGCAGAAAGGTCCTCTTGTCTAATGGGAACTAGCCCACTCACACTGAAGCAACTATTTCCCATTAGAGAAACGGCCTTCCGACCTGGGGAGGCAGAAAGGTCCTCTCGTCTAATGGGAACTAGCCCACTCACACTGAAGCAGCTGAAACGGCCCTCCGACCTGAAGAGGCAGAATGGTCCTCTCGTCTAATGGGAACTAGCCCACTCACATTGACAGAGCGATTTCCCATTTGAGAAACGGCCCTCTGACCTGCAGTGGCCGAACGGTCCTCTTGTCTAATGGGAACTAGCCCACTCACACTGAAGCAGCTTTTCCCATTAGAGAAACGGCCCTCTGACCTGCAGAGGCAGAAAGGTCCTCTCGTCGAATGGGAACTAGCCCACTCACACTGAATAAGCTATTTCCCATTATAGAAACAGCCCTCTGAACTGCAGCGGCAGAAAAGTCCTCTCGTCTAATGGAAACTAGCCCATTCGTAGCTATTTCCCAGTAGAGAAACGGCCCTCTGACCTGCAGAGGCAGAAAGGTCCTCTTGTCTAATGGGAACTAGCCCACTCACACTGAAGCAACTATTTCCCATTAGAGAAACGGCCTTGCGACCTGGGGAGGCAGAAAGGTCCTCTCGTCTAATGGGAACTAGCCCACTCACACTGAAGCAGCTGAAACGGGCCTCCGACATGCAGAGGCAGAAAGGTCCTCTCGTCTAATGGGAACTAGCCCACTCACATTGACTCAGCTATTTCCCATTTGAGAAACCGCCCTCTGACCTGCAGAGGCAGAAAGGTCCTCTCGTCTAATGGGAATTAGCCCACTCACACTGAAGCAGCTATTTCCCATTATAGGAACGGCCCTCTGACCTGCAGAAGTAGAAAGGTCCCCTCGTCTAATGGGAACTAGCCCACTCACATTGACGCAGCTATTTCCCATTAGAGAAACGGCCCTCTGACCTGCAGAGGGAGAAAGGTCCTCCTGTCTAATGGGAACTAGCCCACTCACACTGAAGCAACTATTTCCCATTATAGAGCCGGCCTTCCGTCCTGGGGAGGCAGAAAGGTCCTGTCGTCTAATGGGAATTAGCCCATTCACACAGAAGCAGCTATTTCCCATTAGAGAAACAGCTCTCTGACCTGCTGAGGCAGAAAGGTCCTCTCGTCTAATGGGAACTAGCCCACTCACACTGAAGCAGCTATTTCCCATTAAAGAAAAACGACTCTGTGACCTGCAGAGGCAGAAAGGTCCTCTCGTCTAATGGGAGGGAACTAGCCCATTCACACTGAAGCAGCTATTTCCCATTAGAGAAACGGCCCTCCGACCTGCAGAGGCAGAAAGGTCCTCTCGTCTTATGGGAACTAGCCCATTCACACTGAAGCAGCTATTTCCCATTAGTGAAACGACCCTCCGACCTGGAGAGGCAGAAAGGTCCTCTCGTCTAATGGGAACTTCCCCACTCACACTGAAGCAGCTATTTCCCATTAGAGAAAAAGCCCTCTGACCTGTAGAGGCAGAAAGGTCCTCTCATCTAATGGGATCTAGCCCATTCACACCGAAGCAGCTATTTCCCATTAGAGAAACGGCCCTCTGACCTGCAGAGGCAGAAAGGTCCTCTTGTCTAATGGGAACTAGCCCACTCACACTGAAGCAGCTATTTCACAGTAGAGAAACGGCCCTCCTACCTGGACAGGTAGAAAGGTCCTCTCGTCTAATGGGAACTAGCCCACTCACACTGAAGCAGCTTTTCCCATTAGAGAAACGTCCCTCTGACCTGCAGAGGCAGAAAGGTCCTCTTGTCGAATGGGAACTAGCCCACTCACACTGAATAAGCTATTTCCCATTATAGAAACGGCCCTCTGAACTGCAGAGGCAGAAAGGTCCTCTCATCTAATGGGAGGGAACTAGCCCACTCACATTGAAGCAGCTATTTCCCATTAGAGAAACAGTCTTCGGATCTGCAGAGACAGAAAGGTCCTCTCTTCGGATGGGAACTAGCCCACTCACTCTGAAGCAGCTTTTTCCCATTAGGGAAACGGCCCTCTGATCTGCAGAGGCAGAAAAGTCCTCTCGTCTAATGGAAACTAGCCCACACACACTGAAGCAGTTTTTTCCCATTAGAGAAACGGCCCTCTGACCTGCAGAGGCATAAAGGTCCTCTCGTCTAATGGGAACTAGCACACTCACACTGAAGCAGCTATTTCCTATTATAGAAACGGCCTTCTGACCTGCAGAGGCAGAAAGGTCCTCTCGTCTAATGGGAACTAGCCCATTCGCAGCTATTTCCCATTAGAGAAAAGGCCCTCTGATCTGCAGAGGCAGAAAGGTCCTATCGTCTAATGGGAACTAGTCCACTCACACTGAAGCAGCTATTTCCCATTAGAGAAACGGCCCTCTGACCTGCAGAGGCAGAAAGGTCCTCTCGACTAATGGGAACTAGCCCATTCACACCGAAGCACCTATTTCCCATTAGAGAAACGGCCCTCTGACCTGCAGAGGCAGAAATGTCCTCTTGTCTAATGGGAACTAGCCCACTCCCACTGAAGCAACTATTTCCCATTAGAGAAACGGCCCTCTGACCAGCAGAAACAGAAAGGTCTTCTCATCTAATGGGAACTAGCCCAATCACACTGAAGCAGCTATTTCCCATTAGAGAAACGGCCCTCTGCCCTGTATTGGCAGAAAGGTCCTCTCGTCTAATGTGAACTAGCCCAGTAACACCGAAGCAGCTATTTCCCTTAGAGAAACAGCCCTTCGACCTGGAGAGGCACAAAGGTCCTCTTGTCTAATAGGAACTAGCCCATTCACACTGAAGCAGCTATTTCCCATTATAGAAACTGCCCTCCGACCTGCAGAGGCAGAAAGGTCCTCTCGTCTAATGTGATGGAACTAGCCGACTCACACTGAAGCAGCTTTTTCCCATTAGAGAAACAGCCCACTGATCTGCAGAGGCAGAAAGGTCCTCTCATCTAATGGGAACTAGCCCATTCACACTGAAGCAGCTATTTGCCATTAGAGAAACGGCACTCTGACCTGCAGAGGCAGAAAGGTCCTCTTCTCTAATGGGAACTATCCCACTCACACTGAAGCAGCTATTTCCCATGAAAGAAAAACGGCCCTCTGACCTGCAGAGGCAAAAGGTCCTCTTGTCTAATGGGCACTAGCCCTCTCACACTGAAGCAGCTATTTCCCATTAGAGAAACGACCCTCTGACCTGGAGATGCAGAAAAGTCATCTTGTCTAATGGGAACTAGCCCAAACCGCCCTCTGACCTGGAGAGGCAGAAAGGTCATCTCGTCTAATGGGAACTAGCCCACTCACATTGAAACACCTATTTCCCACTAGAGAAACGGCCCTCTGACCTGCAGAGGCAGAACGGTCCTCTTGTCTAATGGGAACTAGCCCACTCACACTGAAGCAGCTTTTCCCATTAGAGAAACGACCCTCTGACCTGCAGAGGCTGAAAGGTCCTCTCGTCTAATGGGAACTAGCCCACTCACACTGAAGCAGCTATTTCCCTTTATAGAAACAGCCCTCTGACCTGCAGAGGCTGAAAGGTCCTCTCGTCTAATGGGAACTAGCACACTCACAGCTATTTCCCATTAGAGAAACGGCCCTCTGACCTGCAGAGGCAGAAAGGTCCTCTCGTCTAATGGGAACTAGCCCACTCACACTGAAGCAACTATTTCCCATTAGAGAAAACGGCCTTCCGACCTGGGGAGGCAGAAAGGCCCTCTCATCTAATGGGAACTAGCTCACTCACACTGAAGCAGCTATTTCCCATTAGGGAAACGGCCCTCCGACCTGCAGAGGCAGAAAAGTCCTCTAGTCTAATGGGAACTAGCCCATTCACACTGAAGCAGCTATTTCCCATTAGAGAAACGACCCTCTGACCTGGAGAGGCAGAAAGGTCCTCTCGTCTAATGGGCACTAGCCCATTCACACTGAAGCAGCTATTTCCCATTAGAGAAACGGCCCTCTGACCTGCAGGGGCAGAAAGGTCCTCTCGTCTAATGGGAACTTGCCCACTCACACCGAAGCAGCTATTTCCCATTAGAGAAACTGTCTCTGACCTGCAGAGGCAGAAAGGTCCTCTTGTCTAATGGGAGCTAGCCCAATAACACTGAAGCAGCAATTTCCAATTAGAGAAACGGCCCTCTGCCCTGGAGAGGCAGAAAGGTCCTCTCGTCTAATGGGAGGGAACTAGCCCACTCACACAGAAGCATCTATTTCCCATTGGAGAAACGGCCCTCTGACCTGCAGAGGCAGAATGGTCCTCTTGTCTAATGGGAACTAGCCCATTCACACTGAAGCAGCTATTTCCCATTATGGAAACCGGCCTCCGACCTGCAGAGGCAGAAAGGTCCTCTCGTCTAATGGGAGGGAACTAGCTCACTCACATTGAAGCAGCTATTTCTCATTAGAGAAACAGTCCTCTGACTAGCAGAGACAGAAAGGTCCTCTCATCTAATGGGAACTAGCCCACTCACACTGAAGAAGCTTTTTCCCATTAGAGAAACGGCCCTCTGACCTGCAGAGGCAGAAAGGTCCTCTCGTCTAATGGGAACTAGCCCATTCACACAGAAGCAGCTATTTCCCATTAGAGAAACGGCCCTGTGACCTGCAGAGGCAGAAAGGTCCTCTCATCTAATGGGAACTAGCCCAATAACACTGAAGCAGCAATTTCCCATTAAAGAAAAACGGCCCTCTGACCTGCAGAGGCAGAACCGTCCTCTTGTATAATGGGAACTAGCCCACTCACACTGAAGCAGCTATTCCCATTAGAGAAACGACCCTCTGACCTGCAGAGGCAGAAAGGTCCTCTCGTCTAATGGGAACTAGCCCACTCACACTGAAGCAGCTATTTCCCTTTATAGAAACAGCCCTCTGACCTGCAGAGGCAGAAAGGTCCTCTCGTCTAATGGGAACTAGCCCACTCACAGCTATTTCCCATTAGAGAAACGGCCCTCTGACTTGCAGAGGCAGAAAGGTCCTCTCGTCTAATGGGAACTAGCCCACTCACACTGAAGCAACTATTTCCCATTAGAGAAACGGCCTTCCGACCTGGGGAGGCAGAAAGGTCCTCTCGTCTAATGGGCACTAGCCCATTCACACTGAAGCAGCTATTTCCCATTAGAGAAACGGCCCTCTGACCTGCAGAGGCAGAAAGGTCCTCTCGTCTAATGGGAACTTGCCCACTCACACCGAAGCAGCTATTTCCCATTAGAGAAACGGCCCTCTGACCTGCAGAGGCAGAAAGGTCCTCTTGTCTAATGGGAACTAGCCCACTCACACTGAAGCAGCTATTTCCCATTAGAGAAACGGCCCCCTGACCTGCAGAGGCAGAAAGGTCCTCTCGTCTAATGGGAACTAGCCCAATAACACTGAAGCAGCAATTTCCAATTAGAGAAACGGCCCTCTGCCCTGGAGAGGCCGAAAGGTCCTCTCGTCTAATGGGAGGGAACTAGCCCACTCACACTGAAGCATCTATTTCCCATTAGAGAAACGGCCCTCTGACCTGCAGAGGCAGAATGGTCCTCTTGTCTAATGGGAACTAGCCCATTCACACTGAAGCAGCTATTTCCATTATGGAAACCGGCCTCCGACCTGCAGAGGCAGAAAGGTCCTCTCGTCTAATGGGAGGGAACTAACTCACTCACATTGAAGCAGCTATTTCTCATTAGAGAAACAGTCCTCTGACTAGCAGAGACAGAAAGGTCCTCTCATCTAATGGGAACTAGCCCACTCACACTGAAGAAGCTTTTTCCCATTAGAGAAACGGCCCTCTGACCTGCAGAGGCAGAAAGGTCCTCTCGTCTAATGGGAACTAGCCCATTCACACAGAAGCAGCTATTTCCCATTAGAGAAACGGCCCTGTGACCTGCAGAGGCAGAAAGGTCCTCTCATCTAATGGGAACTAGCCCACTCACACTGAAGCAGCTATTTCCCATTAAAGAAAAACGGCCCTCTGACCTGCAGAGGCAGAAAGGTCCTCTCGTCTAATGGGAACTAGCCCACTCACACTGAAGCAGCTTTTTCCCATTAGAGAAACGACCCTCCGTCCTGGAGAGGCAGAAAGGTCCTCTCGTCTAATGGGAACTTGCCCACTCACACCGAAGCAGCTATTTCTCATTTGAGAAACGGCCCTCTGACCTGCAGAGGCAGAAAGGTCCTCTTGTCTAATGGGAACTAGCCCCCTCATACTGAAGCAGCTATTTCCCATTAGAGAAACGGCCCTCTGACCTGCAGAGGCAGAAAGGTCCTCTCATCTAATGGGAACTAGCCCAATCACACTGAAGCAGCAATTTTCCATTAGAGAAACGGCCCTCTGCCCTGGAGAGGCAGAAATGTCCTCTCCTCTAATGGGAGGGAACTACCCCACTCACACTGAAGCATCTATTTCCCATTAGAGAAACGGCCCTCTGACCTGCAGAGGCTGAAAGGTTCCTCTTGTCTAATGGGAACTAGCCCATTCACACTGAAGCAGCTATTTCCCATTATAGAAACCGGCCTCCGACCTGCAGAGGCATAAAGGTCCTCTCGTCTAATTGGAGGGAACTAGCCCACTCACATTGAAGCAGCTATTTCCCATTAGAGAAACAGTCCTCTGACCTGCAGAGACAGAAAAGTCCTCTCATCTAATGGGAACTAGCACACTCACACTGAAGCAGCTTTTTCCCATTAGAGAAACGACCCTCTGACCTGCAGAGGCAGAAAAGTCCTCTCATCTAATGGGAACTAGCCCACTCACACTGAAGCAGCTTCTTCCGATTAGAGAAACGGCCCTCTGACCTGCAGAGGCAGAAAGGTCCTCTCGTCTAATGGTAACTAGCCCATTCACACAGAAGCAGCTATTTCCCATTAGAGAAACGTCCCTTTGACCTGCTGAGGCAGAAAGGTCCTCTCGTCTAATGGGAACTAGCCCACTCACACTGAAGCAGCTATTTGCCATTAGAGAAACGGCCCTCTGACCTGCAGAGGCAGAAAGGTCCTCTCGTCTAATGGGAACTAGCCCACTCACACTGAAGCAGCTTTTTTCCATTAGAGAAACAACCCTCCGACCTGGAGATGCAGAAAGGTCATCTTGTCTAATGGGAACTAGCCCAAACTGCCCTCTTACCTGGAGAGGCAGAAAGGTCATCTTGTCTAATGGGAACTAGCCCACTCACACTGAAGCAGCTTTTCCCATTAGAGAAACGACCCTCTGACCTGCAGAGGAAGAAAGGTCCTCTCGTCTAACGGGAACTAGCCCACTCACACTGAAGCAGCTATTTTCCTTTATGGAAACGGCCCTCTGACCTGCAGAGGCAGAAAGGTCCCCTCGTCTAATGGGAACTAGCCCACTCACACTGAAGCAACTATTTCCCATTAGAGAAACGGCCTTCCGACCTGGGGAGGCAGAAAGGTCCTCTCATTTAATGGGAACTAGCTCACTCACACTGAAGCAGCTATTTCCCATTAGAGAAACTGCCCTCCCACCTGGAGAGGCAGAAAAGTCCTCTCGTCTAATGGGAACTAGCCCATTCACACTGAAGCAGCTATTTCCCATTAGAGAAACAACCCTCTGACCTGGAGATGCAGAAAGGTCCTCTC
Source organism: Ambystoma mexicanum (assembly GCF_040938575.1). Classification (NCBI taxonomy): domain Eukaryota; kingdom Metazoa; phylum Chordata; class Amphibia; order Caudata; family Ambystomatidae; genus Ambystoma; species Ambystoma mexicanum. The sequence goes on from NC_090934.1 coordinate 1,185,409,224, forward strand.
GTCTAATGGGAACTAGCCCATTCACACTGAAGCAGCTATTTCCCATTAGAGAAACGGCCCTCTGACCTGCAGAGGCAGAAAGGTCCTCTCGTCTAATGGGAACTAGCCCACTCACATTGAAGCAGCTATTTCCCATTATAGAAACGGCCCTCCGACCTGGAGAGGCAGAGAGGTCCTCTTATCTAATGGGAACTATTCCACTCACACTGAAGCAGCTATTTCCCATTAGAGAAACGGCCCTCCAGCCTAGAGAGGCAGAAAGGTCCTCTCGTCTAATGGGAGCTAGCCCACTCACACTGAAGCAGCTATTTCCCATTAGAGAAACGGCCCTCTGACCTGGAGAGGCAAAAAGGTCCTCTCATCTAATGGGAACTAGCCCATTCACACTGAAGCAGCTATTTCCCATTATAGAAACTGGCCTCCGACCTGCAGAGGCAGAAAGGTCCTCTCGTCTAATTGGAGGGAACTAGCCCACTCACATTGAAGCAGCTATTTCCCATTAGAGAAACAGTCCTCTGACCTGCAGAGACAGAAAAGTCCTCTCATCTAATGGGAACTAGCCCACACACACTGAAGCAGCTTTTTCCCATTAGAGAAACGACCCTCTGACCTGCAGAGGCAGAAAAGTCCTCTCGTCTAATGGGAACTAGCCCATTCACACTGAAGCAGCTATTTCCCATTATAGAAACCGGCCTCCGACCTGCAGAGGCAGAAATGTCCTCTCGTCTAATGGGAGGGAACGAGCCCACTCACACTGAAGCATCTATTTCCCATTAGAGAAACGGCCCTCTAACCTGCAGAGGCAGAAAGGTCCTCTTGTCTAATGGAAATTAGCCCACTCACACTGAAGCAGCTTTTTCCCTTTAGAGAAACGGCCCTCTGACCTGCAGAAGCAGAAAGGTCCTCTCGTCTAATGGGAACTAGCCCATTCACGCAGAAGCAGCTATTTCCCATTAGAGAAACGGCCCTCTGACCTGCAGAGGCAGAAAGGTCCTCTTGTCTAATGGGAACTAGCCCACTCACACTGAAGCAACTATTTCCCATTAGAGAAACGGCCTTCCGACCTGGGGAGGCAGAAAGGTCCTCTCGTCTAATGGGAACTAGCCCACTCACACTGAAGCAGCTGAAACGGCCCTCCGACCTGAAGAGGCAGAATGGTCCTCTCGTCTAATGGGAACTAGCCCACTCACATTGACAGAGCGATTTCCCATTTGAGAAACGGCCCTCTGACCTGCAGTGGCCGAACGGTCCTCTTGTCTAATGGGAACTAGCCCACTCACACTGAAGCAGCTTTTCCCATTAGAGAAACGGCCCTCTGACCTGCAGAGGCAGAAAGGTCCTCTCGTCGAATGGGAACTAGCCCACTCACACTGAATAAGCTATTTCCCATTATAGAAACAGCCCTCTGAACTGCAGCGGCAGAAAAGTCCTCTCGTCTAATGGAAACTAGCCCATTCGTAGCTATTTCCCAGTAGAGAAACGGCCCTCTGACCTGCAGAGGCAGAAAGGTCCTCTTGTCTAATGGGAACTAGCCCACTCACACTGAAGCAACTATTTCCCATTAGAGAAACGGCCTTGCGACCTGGGGAGGCAGAAAGGTCCTCTCGTCTAATGGGAACTAGCCCACTCACACTGAAGCAGCTGAAACGGGCCTCCGACATGCAGAGGCAGAAAGGTCCTCTCGTCTAATGGGAACTAGCCCACTCACATTGACTCAGCTATTTCCCATTTGAGAAACCGCCCTCTGACCTGCAGAGGCAGAAAGGTCCTCTCGTCTAATGGGAATTAGCCCACTCACACTGAAGCAGCTATTTCCCATTATAGGAACGGCCCTCTGACCTGCAGAAGTAGAAAGGTCCCCTCGTCTAATGGGAACTAGCCCACTCACATTGACGCAGCTATTTCCCATTAGAGAAACGGCCCTCTGACCTGCAGAGGCAGAAAGGTCCTCCTGTCTAATGGGAACTAGCCCACTCACACTGAAGCAACTATTTCCCATTATAGAGCCGGCCTTCCGTCCTGGGGAGGCAGAAAGGTCCTGTCGTCTAATGGGAATTAGCCCATTCACACAGAAGCAGCTATTTCCCATTAGAGAAACAGCTCTCTGACCTGCTGAGGCAGAAAGGTCCTCTCGTCTAATGGGAACTAGCCCACTCACACTGAAGCAGCTATTTCCCATTAAAGAAAAACGACTCTGTGACCTGCAGAGGCAGAAAGGTCCTCTCGTCTAATGGGAGGGAACTAGCCCATTCACACTGAAGCAGCTATTTCCCATTAGAGAAACGGCCCTCCGACCTGCAGAGGCAGAAAGGTCCTCTCGTCTTATGGAAACTAGCCCATTCACACTGAAGCAGCTATTTCCCATTAGTGAAACGACCCTCCGACCTGGAGAGGCAGAAAGGTCCTCTCGTCTAATGGGAACTTCCCCACTCACACTGAAGCAGCTATTTCCCATTAGAGAAAAAGCCCTCTGACCTGTAGAGGCAGAAAGGTCCTCTCATCTAATGGGATCTAGCCCATTCACACCGAAGCAGCTATTTCCCATTAGAGAAACGGCCCTCTGACCTGCAGAGGCAGAAAGGTCCTCTTGTCTAATGGGAACTAGCCCACTCACACTGAAGCAGCTATTTCACAGTAGAGAAACGGCCCTCCTACCTGGACAGGTAGAAAGGTCCTCTCGTCTAATGGGAACTAGCCCACTCACACTGAAGCAGCTTTTCCCATTAGAGAAACGTCCCTCTGACCTGCAGAGGCAGAAAGGTCCTCTTGTCGAATGGGAACTAGCCCACTCACACTGAATAAGCTATTTCCCATTATAGAAACGGCCCTCTGAACTGCAGAGGCAGAAAGGTCCTCTCATCTAATGGGAGGGAACTAGCCCACTCACATTGAAGCAGCTATTTCCCATTAGAGAAACAGTCTTCGGATCTGCAGAGACAGAAAGGTCCTCTCTTCGGATGGGAACTAGCCCACTCACTCTGAAGCAGCTTTTTCCCATTAGGGAAACGGCCCTCTGATCTGCAGAGGCAGAAAAGTCCTCTCGTCTAATGGAAACTAGCCCACACACACTGAAGCAGTTTTTTCCCATTAGAGAAACGGCCCTCTGACCTGCAGAGGCATAAAGGTCCTCTCGTCTAATGGGAACTAGCACACTCACACTGAAGCAGCTATTTCCTATTATAGAAACGGCCTTCTGACCTGCAGAGGCAGAAAGGTCCTCTCGTCTAATGGGAACTAGCCCATTCGCAGCTATTTCCCATTAGAGAAAAGGCCCTCTGATCTGCAGAGGCAGAAAGGTCCTATCGTCTAATGGGAACTAGTCCACTCACACTGAAGCAGCTATTTCCCATTAGAGAAACGGCCCTCTGACCTGCAGAGGCAGAAAGGTCCTCTCGACTAATGGGAACTAGCCCATTCACACCGAAGCACCTATTTCCCATTAGAGAAACGGCCCTCTGACCTGCAGAGGCAGAAATGTCCTCTTGTCTAATGGGAACTAGCCCACTCCCACTGAAGCAACTATTTCCCATTAGAGAAACGGCCCTCTGACCAGCAGAAACAGAAAGGTCTTCTCATCTAATGGGAACTAGCCCAATCACACTGAAGCAGCTATTTCCCATTAGAGAAACGGCCCTCTGCCCTGTATTGGCAGAAAGGTCCTCTCGTCTAATGTGAACTAGCCCAGTAACACCGAAGCAGCTATTTCCCTTAGAGAAACAGCCCTTCGACCTGGAGAGGCACAAAGGTCCTCTTGTCTAATAGGAACTAGCCCATTCACACTGAAGCAGCTATTTCCCATTATAGAAACTGCCCTCCGACCTGCAGAGGCAGAAAGGTCCTCTCGTCTAATGTGATGGAACTAGCCGACTCACACTGAAGCAGCTTTTTCCCATTAGAGAAACAGCCCACTGATCTGCAGAGGCAGAAAGGTCCTCTCATCTAATGGGAACTAGCCCATTCACACTGAAGCAGCTATTTGCCATTAGAGAAACGGCACTCTGACCTGCAGAGGCAGAAAGGTCCTCTTCTCTAATGGGAACTATCCCACTCACACTGAAGCAGCTATTTCCCATGAAAGAAAAACGGCCCTCTGACCTGCAGAGGCAAAAGGTCCTCTTGTCTAATGGGCACTAGCCCTCTCACACTGAAGCAGCTATTTCCCATTAGAGAAACGACCCTCTGACCTGGAGATGCAGAAAAGTCATCTTGTCTAATGGGAACTAGCCCAAACCGCCCTCTGACCTGGAGAGGCAGAAAGGTCATCTCGTCTAATGGGAACTAGCCCACTCACATTGAAACACCTATTTCCCACTAGAGAAACGGCCCTCTGACCTGCAGAGGCAGAACGGTCCTCTTGTCTAATGGGAACTAGCCCACTCACACTGAAGCAGCTTTTCCCATTAGAGAAACGACCCTCTGACCTGCAGAGGCTGAAAGGTCCTCTCGTCTAATGGGAACTAGCCCACTCACACTGAAGCAGCTATTTCCCTTTATAGAAACAGCCCTCTGACCTGCAGAGGCTGAAAGGTCCTCTCGTCTAATGGGAACTAGCACACTCACAGCTATTTCCCATTAGAGAAACGGCCCTCTGACCTGCAGAGGCAGAAAGGTCCTCTCGTCTAATGGGAACTAGCCCACTCACACTGAAGCAACTATTTCCCATTAGAGAAAACGGCCTTCCGACCTGGGGAGGCAGAAAGGCCCTCTCATCTAATGGGAACTAGCTCACTCACACTGAAGCAGCTATTTCCCATTAGGGAAACGGCCCTCCGACCTGCAGAGGCAGAAAAGTCCTCTAGTCTAATGGGAACTAGCCCATTCACACTGAAGCAGCTATTTCCCATTAGAGAAACGACCCTCTGACCTGGAGAGGCAGAAAGGTCCTCTCGTCTAATGGGCACTAGCCCATTCACACTGAAGCAGCTATTTCCCATTAGAGAAACGGCCCTCTGACCTGCAGGGGCAGAAAGGTCCTCTCGTCTAATGGGAACTTGCCCACTCACACCGAAGCAGCTATTTCCCATTAGAGAAACTGTCTCTGACCTGCAGAGGCAGAAAGGTCCTCTTGTCTAATGGGAGCTAGCCCAATAACACTGAAGCAGCAATTTCCAATTAGAGAAACGGCCCTCTGCCCTGGAGAGGCAGAAAGGTCCTCTCGTCTAATGGGAGGGAACTAGCCCACTCACACAGAAGCATCTATTTCCCATTGGAGAAACGGCCCTCTGACCTGCAGAGGCAGAATGGTCCTCTTGTCTAATGGGAACTAGCCCATTCACACTGAAGCAGCTATTTCCCATTATGGAAACCGGCCTCCGACCTGCAGAGGCAGAAAGGTCCTCTCGTCTAATGGGAGGGAACTAGCTCACTCACATTGAAGCAGCTATTTCTCATTAGAGAAACAGTCCTCTGACTAGCAGAGACAGAAAGGTCCTCTCATCTAATGGGAACTAGCCCACTCACACTGAAGAAGCTTTTTCCCATTAGAGAAACGGCCCTCTGACCTGCAGAGGCAGAAAGGTCCTCTCGTCTAATGGGAACTAGCCCATTCACACAGAAGCAGCTATTTCCCATTAGAGAAACGGCCCTGTGACCTGCAGAGGCAGAAAGGTCCTCTCATCTAATGGGAACTAGCCCAATAACACTGAAGCAGCAATTTCCCATTAAAGAAAAACGGCCCTCTGACCTGCAGAGGCAGAACCGTCCTCTTGTATAATGGGAACTAGCCCACTCACACTGAAGCAGCTATTCCCATTAGAGAAACGACCCTCTGACCTGCAGAGGCAGAAAGGTCCTCTCGTCTAATGGGAACTAGCCCACTCACACTGAAGCAGCTATTTCCCTTTATAGAAACAGCCCTCTGACCTGCAGAGGCAGAAAGGTCCTCTCGTCTAATGGGAACTAGCCCACTCACAGCTATTTCCCATTGGAGAAACGGCCCTCTGACTTGCAGAGGCAGAAAGGTCCTCTCGTCTAATGGGAACTAGCCCACTCACACTGAAGCAACTATTTCCCATTAGAGAAACGGCCTTCCGACCTGGGGAGGCAGAAAGGTCCTCTCGTCTAATGGGCACTAGCCCATTCACACTGAAGCAGCTATTTCCCATTAGAGAAACGGCCCTCTGACCTGCAGAGGCAGAAAGGTCCTCTCGTCTAATGGGAACTTGCCCACTCACACCGAAGCAGCTATTTCCCATTAGAGAAACGGCCCTCTGACCTGCAGAGGCAGAAAGGTCCTCTTGTCTAATGGGAACTAGCCCACTCACACTGAAGCAGCTATTTCCCATTAGAGAAACGGCCCCCTGACCTGCAGAGGCAGAAAGGTCCTCTCGTCTAATGGGAACTAGCCCAATAACACTGAAGCAGCAATTTCCAATTAGAGAAACGGCCCTCTGCCCTGGAGAGGCCGAAAGGTCCTCTCGTCTAATGGGAGGGAACTAGCCCACTCACACTGAAGCATCTATTTCCCATTAGAGAAACGGCCCTCTGACCTGCAGAGGCAGAATGGTCCTCTTGTCTAATGGGAACTAGCCCATTCACACTGAAGCAGCTATTTCCATTATGGAAACCGGCCTCCGACCTGCAGAGGCAGAAAGGTCCTCTCGTCTAATGGGAGGGAACTAACTCACTCACATTGAAGCAGCTATTTCTCATTAGAGAAACAGTCCTCTGACTAGCAGAGACAGAAAGGTCCTCTCATCTAATGGGAACTAGCCCACTCACACTGAAGAAGCTTTTTCCCATTAGAGAAACGGCCCTCTGACCTGCAGAGGCAGAAAGGTCCTCTCGTCTAATGGGAACTAGCCCATTCACACAGAAGCAGCTATTTCCCATTAGAGAAACGGCCCTGTGACCTGCAGAGGCAGAAAGGTCCTCTCATCTAATGGGAACTAGCCCACTCACACTGAAGCAGCTATTTCCCATTAAAGAAAAACGGCCCTCTGACCTGCAGAGGCAGAAAGGTCCTCTCGTCTAATGGGAACTAGCCCACTCACACTGAAGCAGCTTTTTCCCATTAGAGAAACGACCCTCCGTCCTGGAGAGGCAGAAAGGTCCTCTCGTCTAATGGGAACTTGCCCACTCACACCGAAGCAGCTATTTCCCATTTGAGAAACGGCCCTCTGACCTGCAGAGGCAGAAAGGTCCTCTTGTCTAATGGGAACTAGCCCCCTCATACTGAAGCAGCTATTTCCCATTAGAGAAACGGCCCTCTGACCTGCACAGGCAGAAAGGTCCTCTCATCTAATGGGAACTAGCCCAATCACACTGAAGCAGCAATTTTCCATTAGAGAAACGGCCCTCTGCCCTGGAGAGGCAGAAATGTCCTCTCCTCTAATGGGAGGGAACTACCCCACTCACACTGAAGCATCTATTTCCCATTAGAGAAACGGCCCTCTGACCTGCAGAGGCTGAAAGGTTCCTCTTGTCTAATGGGAACTAGCCCATTCACACTGAAGCAGCTATTTCCCATTATAGAAACCGGCCTCCGACCTGCAGAGGCATAAAGGTCCTCTCGTCTAATTGGAGGGAACTAGCCCACTCACATTGAAGCAGCTATTTCCCATTAGAGAAACAGTCCTCTGACCTGCAGAGACAGAAAAGTCCTCTCATCTAATGGGAACTAGCACACTCACACTGAAGCAGCTTTTTCCCATTAGAGAAACGACCCTCTGACCTGCAGAGGCAGAAAAGTCCTCTCATCTAATGGGAACTAGCCCACTCACACTGAAGCAGCTTCTTCCGATTAGAGAAACGGCCCTCTGACCTGCAGAGGCAGAAAGGTCCTCTCGTCTAATGGTAACTAGCCCATTCACACAGAAGCAGCTATTTCCCATTAGAGAAACGTCCCTTTGACCTGCTGAGGCAGAAAGGTCCTCTCGTCTAATGGGAACTAGCCCACTCACACTGAAGCAGCTATTTGCCATTAGAGAAACGGCCCTCTGACCTGCAGAGGCAGAAAGGTCCTCTCGTCTAATGGGAACTAGCCCACTCACACTGAAGCAGCTTTTTCCCATTAGAGAAACAACCCTCCGACCTGGAGATGCAGAAAGGTCATCTTGTCTAATGGGAACTAGCCCAAACTGCCCTCTTACCTGGAGAGGCAGAAAGGTCATCTTGTCTAATGGGAACTAGCCCACTCACACTGAAGCAGCTTTTCCCATTAGAGAAACGACCCTCTGACCTGCAGAGGAAGAAAGGTCCTCTCGTCTAACGGGAACTAGCCCACTCACACTGAAGCAGCTATTTTCCTTTATGGAAACGGCCCTCTGACCTGCAGAGGCAGAAAGGTCCCCTCGTCTAATGGGAACTAGCCCACTCACACTGAAGCAACTATTTCCCATTAGAGAAACGGCCTTCCGACCTGGGGAGGCAGAAAGGTCCTCTCATCTAATGGGAACTAGCTCACTCACACTGAAGCAGCTATTTCCCATTAGAGAAACTGCCCTCCCACCTGGAGAGGCAGAAAAGTCCTCTCGTCTAATGGGAACTAGCCCATTCACACTGAAGCAGCTATTTCCCATTAGAGAAACAACCCTCTGACCTGGAGATGCAGAAAGGTCCTCTCGTCTAATGGGAACTAGCCCTTTCACACTGAAGCAGCTATTTCCCATTAGAGAAACGGCCCTCTGACCTGCAGAGGCAGAAAGGTCCTCTCGTCTAATGGGAACTAGCCCACTCACATTGAAGCAGCTATTTCCCATTATAGAAACGGTCCTCCGACCTGGAGAGGCAGAGAGGTCCTCTTGTCTAATGGGAACTATTCCACTCACACTGAAGCAGCTATTTCCCATTAGAGAAACGGCCCTCCAGCCTAGAGAGGCAGAAAGGTCCTCTCGTCTAATGGGAGCTAGCCCACTCACACTGAAGCAGCTATTTCCCATTAGAGAAACGGCCCTCTGACCTGGAGAGGCAAAAAGGTCCTCTCATCTAATGGGAACTAGCCCATTCACACTGAAGCAGCTATTTCCCATTATAGAAACTGGCCTCCGACCTGCAGAGGCAGAAAGGTCCTCTCGTCTAATTGGAGGGAACTAGCCCACTCACATTGAAGCAGCTATTTCCCATTAGAGAAACAGTCCTCTGACCTGCAGAGACAGAAAAGTCCTCTCATCTAATGGGAACTAGCCCACACACACTGAAGCAGCTTTTTCCCATTAGAGAAACGACCCTCTGACCTGCAGAGGCAGAAAAGTCCTCTTGTCTAATGGGAACTAGCCCATTCACACTGAAGCAGCTATTTCCCATTATAGAAACCGGCCTCCGACCTGCAGAGGCAGAAATGTCCTCTCGTCTAATGGGAGGGAACGAGCCCACTCACACTGAAGCATCTATTTCCCATTAGAGAAACGGCCCTCTAACCTGCAGAGGCAGAAAGGTCCTCTTGTCTAATGGAAATTAGCCCACTCACACTGAAGCAGCTTTTTCCCTTTAGAGAAACGGCCCTCTGACCTGCAGAAGCAGAAAGGTCCTCTCGTCTAATGGGAACTAGCCCATTCACGCAGAAGCAGCTATTTCCCATTAGAGAAACGGCCCTCTGACCTGCAGAGGCAGAAAGGTCCTCTTGTCTAATGGGAACTAGCCCACTCACACTGAAGCAACTATTTCCCATTAGAGAAACGGCCTTCCGACCTGGGGAGGCAGAAAGGTCCTCTCGTCTAATGGGAACTAGCCAACTCACACTGAAGCAGCTGAAACGGCCCTCCGACCTGAAGAGGCAGAATGGTCCTCTCGTCTAATGGGAACTAGCCCACTCACATTGACAGAGCGATTTCCCATTTGAGAAACGGCCCTCTGACCTGCAGTGGCCGAACGGTCCTCTTGTCTAATGGGAACTAGCCCACTCACACTGAAGCAGCTTTTCCCATTAGAGAAACGGCCCTCTGACCTGCAGAGGCAGAAAGGTCCTCTCGTCGAATGGGAACTAGCCCACTCACACTGAATAAGCTATTTCCCATTATAGAAACAGCCCTCTGAACTGCAGCGGCAGAAAAGTCCTCTCGTCTAATGGAAACTAGCCCATTCGTAGCTATTTCCCAGTAGAGAAACGGCCCTCTGACCTGCAGAGGCAGAAAGGTCCTCTTGTCTAATGGGAACTAGCCCACTCACACTGAAGCAACTATTTCCCATTAGAGAAACGGCCTTGCGACCTGGGGAGGCAGAAAGGTCCTCTCGTCTAATGGGAACTAGCCCACTCACACTGAAGCAGCTGAAACGGGCCTCCGACCTGCAGAGGCAGAAAGGTCCTCTCGTCTAATGGGAACTAGCCCACTCACATTGACTCAGCTATTTCCCATTTGAGAAACCGCCCTCTGACCTGCAGAGGCAGAAAGGTCCTCTCGTCTAATGGGAATTAGCCCACTCACACTGAAGCAGCTATTTCCCATTATAGGAACGGCCCTCTGACCTGCAGAAGTAGAAAGGTCCCCTCGTCTAATGGGAACTAGCCCACTCACATTGACGCAGCTATTTCCCATTAGAGAAACGGCCCTCTGACCTGCAGAGGCAGAAAGGTCCTCCTGTCTAATGGGAACTAGCCCACTCACACTGAAGCAACTATTTCCCATTATAGAGCCGGCCTTCCGTCCTGGGGAGGCAGAAAGGTCCTGTCGTCTAATGGGAATTAGCCCATTCACACAGAAGCAGCTATTTCCCATTAGAAAAACAGCTCTCTGACCTGCTGAGGCAGAAAGGTCCTCTCGTCTAATGGGAACTAGCCCACTCACACTGAAGCAGCTATTTCCCATTAAAGAAAAACGACTCTGTGACCTGCAGAGGCAGAAAGGTCCTCTCGTCTAATGGGAGGGAACTAGCCCATTCACACTGAAGCAGCTATTTCCCATTAGAGAAACGGCCCTCCGACCTGCAGAGGCAGAAAGGTCCTCTCGTCTTATGGGAACTAGCCCATTCACACTGAAGCAGCTATTTCCCATTAGTGAAACGACCCTCCGACCTGGAGAGGCAGAAAGGTCCTCTCGTCTAATGGGAACTTCCCCACTCACACTGAAGCAGCTATTTCCCATTAGAGAAAAAGCCCTCTGACCTGTAGAGGCAGAAAGGTCCTCTCATCTAATGGGATCTAGCCCATTCACACCGAAGCAGCTATTTCCCATTAGAGAAACGGCCCTCTGACCTGCAGAGGCAGAAAGGTCCTCTTGTCTAATGGGAACTAGCCCACTCACACTGAAGCAGCTATTTCACAGTAGAGAAACGGCCCTCCTACCTGGACAGGTAGAAAGGTCCTCTCGTCTAATGGGAACTAGCCCACTCACACTGAAGCAGCTTTTCCCATTAGAGAAACGTCCCTCTGACCTGCAGAGGCAGAAAGGTCCTCTTGTCGAATGGGAACTAGCCCACTCACACTGAATAAGCTATTTCCCATTATAGAAACGGCCCTCTGAACTGCAGAGGCAGAAAGGTCCTCTCATCTAATGGGAGGGAACTAGCCCACTCACATTGAAGCAGCTATTTCCCATTAGAGAAACAGTCTTCGGATCTGCAGAGACAGAAAGGTCCTCTCTTCGGATGGGAACTAGCCCACTCACTCTGAAGCAGCTTTTTCCCATTAGGGAAACGGCCCTCTGATCTGCAGAGGCAGAAAAGTCCTCTCGTCTAATGGAAACTAGCCCACACACACTGAAGCAGTTTTTTCCCATTAGAGAAACGGCCCTCTGACCTGCAGAGGCATAAAGGTCCTCTCGTCTAATGGGAACTAGCACACTCACATTGAAGCAGCTATTTCCTATTATAGAAACGGCCTTCTGACCTGCAGAGGCAGAAAGGTCCTCTCGTCTAATGGGAACTAGCCCATTCGCAGCTATTTCCCATTAGAGAAAAGGCCCTCTGATCTGCAGAGGCAGAAAGGTCCTATCGTCTAATGGGAACTAGTCCACTCACACTGAAGCAGCTATTTCCCATTAGAGAAACGGCCCTCTGACCTGCAGAGGCAGAAAGGTCCTCTCGACTAATGGGAACTAGCCCATTCACACCGAAGCACCTATTTCCCATTAGAGAAACGGCCCTCTGACCTGCAGAGGCAGAAATGTCCTCTTGTCTAATGGGAACTAGCCCACTCACACTGAAGCAACTATTTCCCATTAGAGAAACGGCCCTCTGACCAGCAGAAACAGAAAGGTCTTCTCATCTAATGGGAACTAGCCCAATCACACTGAAGCAGCTATTTCCCATTAGAGAAACGGCCCTCTGCCCTGTATTGGCAGAAAGGTCCTCTCGTCTAATGTGAACTAGCCCAGTAACACCGAAGCAGCTATTTCCCTTAGAGAAACAGCCCTTCGACCTGGAGAGGCACAAAGGTCCTCTTGTCTAATAGGAACTAGCCCATTCACACTGAAGCAGCTATTTCCCATTATAGAAACTGCCCTCCGACCTGCAGAGGCAGAAAGGTCCTCTCGTCTAATGTGATGGAACTAGCCGACTCACACTGAAGCAGCTTTTTCCCATTAGAGAAACAGCCCACTGATCTGCAGAGGCAGAAAGGTCCTCTCATCTAATGGGAACTAGCCCATTCACACTGAAGCAGCTATTTGCCATTAGAGAAACGGCACTCTGACCTGCAGAGGCAGAAAGGTCCTCTTCTCTAATGGGAACTATCCCACTCACACTGAAGCAGCTATTTCCCATGAAAGAAAAACGGCCCTCTGACCTGCAGAGGCAGAAGGTCCTCTTGTCTAATGGGCACTAGCCCTCTCACACTGAAGCAGCTATTTCCCATTAGAGAAACGACCCTCTGACCTGGAGATGCAGAAAAGTCATCTTGTCTAATGGGAACTAGCCCAAACCGCCCTCTGACCTGGAGAGGCAGAAAGGTCATCTCGTCTAATGGGAACTAGCCCACTCACATTGAAACAGCTATTTCCCACTAGAGAAACGGCCCTCTGACCTGCAGAGGCAGAACGGTCCTCTTGTCTAATGGGAACTAGCCCACTCACACTGAAGCAGCTTTTCCCATTAGAGAAACGGCCCTCTGACCTGCAGAGGCAGAAAGGTCCTCTTGTTGAATGGGAACTAGCACACTCACACTGAATAAGCTATTTCCCATTATAGAAACGGCCCTCTGAACTGCAGAGGCAGAAAGGTCCTCTCGTCTAATGGAAACTAGCCCATTTGCAGCTATTTCCCATTAGAGAAACGGCCCTCTGACCTGCAGAGGCTGAAAGGTCCTCTTGTCTAATGGGAACTAGCCCAATCACACTGAAGCAGCTATTTCCCATTATAGAAACCGGCCTCCGACCTGCAGAGGCAGAAAGGTCCTCTCATCTAATGGGAGGGAACTAGCCCACTCACATTGAAGCAGCTATTTCCCATTAGAGAAACAGTCCTCGGACCTGCAGAGACAGAAAGGTCCTCTCTTCGGATGGGAACTAGCCCACTCACTCTGAAGCAGCTTTTTCCCATTAGAGAAACGGCCCTCTGACCTGCAGAGGCAGAAAAGTCCTCCCGTCTAATGGAAACTAGCCCACTCACACTGAAGCAGCTTTTTCCCATTAGAGAAACGGCCCTCTGACCTGCAGAGGCAGAAAGGTCCTCCGTCTAATGGGAACTAGCCCAATCACACAGAAGCAGCTATTTGCCATTAGAGAAACGGCCCTCTGACCAGCAGAGGTAGAAAGGTCCTCTCGTCCAATGGGAACTAGCCCATTCACACTGAAGCAACTATTTCCCATTAGAAAAACGGCCTTCCGACCTGGGGAGGCAGAAAGGTCCTCTCGTCTAATGGGAACTAGCCCACTCACACTGAAGCAGCTGAAACGGCCCTCCGACCTGCAGAGGCAGAAAGGTCCTCTCGTCTAATGGGAACTAGCCCACTCACATTGACAGAGCTATTTCCCATTTGAAAAACGGCACTCTGACCTGCAGTAGCAGAACGGTCCTCTCGTCTAGTGGAAACTAGCCCATTCGCAGCTATTTCCCATTAGAGAAACGGCCCTCTGACCTGCAGAGGCAGAAAGGTCCTCTTGTCTAATGAGAACTAGCCCACTCACACTGAAGCAGCTATTTCCCATTAGAGAAACGGCCTTCCGACCTGGGGAGGCAGAAAGGTCCCCTCGTCTAATGGGAACTAGCCCACTCACATTGACGCAGCTATTTCCCATTTGAGAAACGGCCCTCTGCCCTGCAGAGGCAGAAAGGTCCTCTTGTCTAATGGGAACTAGCCCACTCACACTGAAGCAGCTATTTCCCATTATAGAAACAGCCCTATGACCTGCAGAGGTAGAAAGGTCCCCTCGTCTAATGGGAACTAGCCCACTCACATTGACGCAGCTATTTCCCATTAGAGAAACGGCCCTCTGACCTGCAGAGGCAGAAAGGTCCTCTCGTCTAATGGGAACTAGCCTACTCACACTGAAGCAACTATTTCCCATTATAGAGCCGGCCTTCCATCCTGGGGAGGCAGAAAGGTCCTCTCGTCTAATGGGAACTAGCCACTTCACAAAGAAACAACTATTTCTCATTAGAGAAACAGCCCTCTGACCTGCTGAGGGAGAAAGGTCCTCTCGTCTAATGGGAACTAGCCCACTCACCCTGAAGCAGCTATTTCCCATTAGAGAAACGGCCCTCTGACCTGCAGAGGCAGAAAGGTCCTCTCGTCTAATGGGAACTAGCCCACTCACACTGAAGCAGCTATTTCCCATTAAAGAAAAATGGCCCTGTGACCTGCAGAGGCAGAAAGGTCCTCTCGTCTAAGGGGAGGGAACTAGCCCATTCACACTGAAGCAGCTATTTCCCATTAGAGAAACGGCCCTCCGACCTGCAGAGGCAGAAAGGTCCTCTCGTCTAATGGGAACTAGCCCATTCACACTGAAGCAGCTATTTCCCATTAGAGAAACGACCCTCCGACCTGGAGAGGCAGAAAGGTCCTCTCGTCTAATGGGAACTTCCCCACTCACACTGAATCAGCTATTTCCCATTAGAGAAACAGCCATCTGACCTGTAGAGGCAGCAAGGTCCTCTCGTCTAATGGGATCTAGCCCATTCACACCGAAGCAGCTATTTCCCATTAGAGAAACGGCCCTCTGACCTGCAGAGGCAGAAAGGTCCTCTTGTCTAATGGGAACTAGCCCACTCACACTGAAGCAGCTATTTCCCAGTAGAGAAACGGCCCTCTTACCTGGAGAGGCAGAAAGGTCCTCTCGTCTAATGGGAACTAGCCCACTCACACTGAAGCAGCTATTTCCCATTAGAGAAATGGCCCTCTGACCTGCAGAGGCAGAAAGTTCCTCTCGTCTAATGGGAACTTGCCCACTCACACCGAAGCAGCTATTTCCCATTAGAGAAACGGCCCTCTGACCTGCAGAGGCAGAAAGGTCCTCTCGTCTAATGGGAACTAGCCCACTCACACTGAAGCAGCTATTTCCCATTAGAGAAACGGCCCTCTGACATGCAGAGGCAGAAAGGTCCTCTCGTCTAATGGGAACTAGCCCAATCACACTGAAGCAGAAATTTCCCATTAGAGAAATGGCCCTCTGCCTTGTAGAGGCAGAAAGGTCCTCTCGTCTAATGGGAGGGAACTAGCCCACTCACACTGGAGCATCTATTTCCCATTAGAGAAACGGCCCTCTGATCTGCAGAGGCAGAAAGGTCCTCTTGTCTAATGGGAACTAGCCCATTCACACTGAAGCAGTTATTTCCCATTATAGAAACCGGCCTCCGACCTGCAGAGGCAGAAAGGTCCTCTCGTCTAATGGGAGGGAACTAGGCCACTCACATTGAAGCAGCTATTTCCCATTAGAGAAACAGTCCTCGGACCTGCAGAGACAGAAAGGTCCTCTCTTCGGATGGGAACTAGCCCACTCACTCTGAAGCAGCTTTTTCCCATTAAAGAAACGGCCCTCTGACCTGCAGAGGCAGAAAAGTCCTCTCGTCTAATGGGAACTAGCCCACTCACACTGAAGCAGCTTTTTCCCATTGTTAGGGAGAATTCTCTGTTTAGGCTGAATTTCCCTACCTAGTGAGTCCCCCAGCAGCTTTGCTGGATTTCTGGGGTTTCTTTTTTTTCTCCTGCCAAGAGTGAGACTCTTTTACCCTCACTCTTGGACATGTTGAAGTGTGTTTTCTTGGTTAAACCTTGTGTTGAATGGGCTATGGGGTCTTTTACTCCATAGGGCCTCATGTGTTTTTGTGATGTGGGTTACACAGCACCCTCTGTGCCGTGACCCAGGGGTGTCCTAGGGACTCCCCAACATAGACTCCATACCCTGGGACTGACTACTGTCTCCCAGGGCATGTAAAGTCACCAAAGACTTTGCTAGTCTTGAATCCTGAACAGAACCAGTACAAACCATCATATTGTGGACGTACTGGCTGGGGCAATTCGATTGCCCCAGGGTCTGTTAGTCGAGGGGGCACGTCTCCGTCCCCCCTGATCGAGTTTTGGCTGGTGGCAGTGGAAACTACTTTTTCCTATGGGATTTCCCATTGTTTTAGGCTAACACATTTAATTATTTATTTACGGTAGCCTTAAACATACCGCCGGTTTATATATTTATTATTATAACTCCGGTTGGGACTTTTTGCCAAAACTTGATCCTAAAATGGCGTTGGCGTTCGCCTCTGTAACTCTGACCCAAAGTGGAGCCCTTTGTTCCACTTTTGGCGGGCTTCTCCACAGAAGCCCTCCAAAGTGGTGCCACTCTGTCTGGGGTACTTAGGAGGGGTGGAGGGGGATTTAGGCACCCTGGACTGAGTTACCTTGGTAACTCAAGTCGCACTCCGTCCTGATTGGCCCAAGTGGTGAGCCGGCCGGCTCACCACTTAGCATGTTTGAGTGACAGCTAGGCTGGGTGAATGGGGGTTTGCTGCATAAAAGCAGGGCTTTGGGGACTGGAACTTAAGAAGTCGCCACAGGACCAAGAATCCGACGAGGGAAGAGCTGAGCCGACCTGCTTCGACGACACCACCCGGTGGAGCCCTGCTGAACCGTCTCACCACTTTTCCCGACGACCGAGGAGAACTCTTAACGGAGTGGCTCCTTCCCTTGACTGGTGGGGACAACCAGTTTTCACCTTCTTTTCGCTTCTCGAGGTATCCCGTGGCCGCCTTGCCCGTGCCAAGCACCCCGGCAACCGGAATACCACATTTTTACCCCTAACCGCGAAAGTCGGTACAACCCTTTAACCGGAGGACTCCGCGGTTGGTTTCTTCCCGGGCAGTGCAACAACCTTCTTCTTCTGCTCTTCAGCGAGAACTTCTTCTCCCCTGACCGACGTCGAGCCTTGCTGCCACTGCCGGGAACAACTGCCACCGCTGGAGGACCCTTTCCGCTTAAGGTACCGTGTTCCGCCTGGCTTCCCTTGCCACCGACTGTACGGGGTAGATTTAGCCCCCGGCTTTCGAACCTGGGAGTGCCTGGGACACCCTGGCTAAACTTTCTAAGCCACTCTAAACTCTTTCTAACTCTTTGCAAGACTTTGAATCCCTAATAACAGTGTGATCTTGGGCACATTTTTCGCTCCGGCTACTCTACGAGTGGGCCCTGCCTAGTGACTTTTGCTCACCTGTGACTTGGTACTTCTTTGAGCCTATTGCAAGTGTTCTGGACCTTAGAGTGGTGTGTTTAACCTAATTCTGCTCCTTCTCCCTTCTTTTTACCTACTAGAGTGTCATCTAACGTTAAGCGCTCACCTCTGTTTGAATTATGTGGTGTTAACCTAGAGTTGTCTAGATAGGAATAAGGATTGGGACTGCTTTCCATATAACTGTGTTTAGAGTGTTTTACTATATTTTTGCTAGAGTGTTTTCAACTTATATGTTCTTGAAAATAAATAACTATATACTTTTGAAACCAAGCTCTGGTCAGTGTTTGCTTGTGCTATTGTGTCTGAGTACATATTGTGTATACTTTACATACTGCCTAACTCTTCTTGAGGGAAGTCTGACTGCTCAGCCACAGCTACCAGGTAAATCTGGGTGGTGCAGACTGCTACCAAGTGGGTTTACTGCTATACCTGTGGTCTTAAATCTTTTGCAGTGTTCCCCAAGGGAACTGCACAGGTTTCTGCCTAACACTGGTGTACAGCGGTGGGATTTGTATTGAGTATACATTTTATTGTGCTTTGAATACCTTAGTGCAACTAACCACAAAGCTTAGCACTGTAAAAGTAATCCCCTAACATGTCAGTTATAGAAAGCTATAGTCAAGAGTCCCTTGCAGCCAAAACTGCTGACTGTTTAAGAGTGCTCTGTAAACATAAGGATCTCCTGACTAAGGGCAAGAAAATGGAGCTGATTGAAAGATTGTTAGCTAACCAAAGTCTGGGTGATGGTTCAGAGGAACCTACCACTCCAGCAACTGTAGATGACAGTATTGAAGTTAACATGGAGCAAAATGTTGATGATTCTGAGGAAGAGTCAGAAGAGGAGGGTGAGGCTGTTGTAACTGTCCCCCCTAGGCCTCTGCCTGCTCTACCTGATGTACCTATTGGACCTTTACCAGGTCCCACATTTAGTCCTCAGTACTTTGAACTGGAGAAAATGAAACTAGAATTGGAGTATAAGAAACTTAATGCTCAAACTGACAAAGAACTAAGGCTAAGGGAAATGGAGCTCAAGTATGACTTAGAAATGAAGAAATTATCTGTTGAGAATGTTTCTCTCTCTGGCTCCTCTAGAAGTTCCAGTCCTAAAAGACCCCGGATGCCTAAAGAATTGATTGGTATGTATGAGCCTAAGTTGGATGTGTTGGATTGGTTGTCTCTGTTTGAATATAATCATGGGCTCCAGAACATCACAGGAAATGACTTACTCACCTGGTTGTTCTCTAGGCTTCCCCCTGTTGCAACTGATGTGGTGATGGAGATGGGGGAGGAGGATAGGAAGGACTATGAATGTGTGAAACTAGCTTTGATAGCTAGGTTTGGGAAGACCCCTTCCCAGTATCTTAAGAGGTTTAGGAGCCTCAAAAAGCATGATGGTACCCCTTGGGCTACCTGGGTGAGTGAATGTTTGAAAAACTTAGAGGGATGGATTAAGGGTTACAAGGTGAACACTTATGAGGGGATGAGAAATCTCTTTATGTTGGAGTCAATTTATGATGCCTGCTCTCCTGAGCTCAGACAGCACTTGGCTGATTCACAGGAATTAGATCCTAGGAAACTAGCTAAGGCTGCTGACTTGTGGGTTGCCAACAGGGCCACTTACAAGGATTCTGGGGGCACTCAGAAGAAGGATGGGGAGAAACAGCCTAAAAAGGACTCCAAAGAGAATTCTAATACCTCCCATACCCAAGAGGGCCACAAACAACCAAATAACCAGGGTAAGCCCCAGGGTAAACCGAATCAGGCTAGTGTACCTTCTGGCCACAAGCCAGAAGGAGGTCAGAACAAGCCACCCTTCCAGAGAGCATTTGGACAATGCTATGTCTGTCAGGGTACTGACCATATCAAAGGAGATCCCAAGTGCAAGGGTAAACCTGCAGGGATCAGCACAGTCTCCTTAGCCTTCACTCCTGAGGATGAAGTACAGATGGCTAGTGCCCACTTTGAACTCTTTGCTGAAGAACCCTTGGGTCTTCAAGCAACTGTAAACTTAGAGCCTATGGGTCTGGTTAGTCCCCAGAATAGGGTTGTGTATAACTCCCTACCTGTTAACTCTAAGGTGTATTATGTGGACAGTGTTCTTGTCAATGGCCAGGATACTCCTGCCAGGAGAGACACTGGGGCCAGCAGAACCGTAGTGGATGAAAGCTTCTTTCAACCTGAGGATGTGGCCAAAGCACCCAAAGGTCCCACTAAGATGTCTGGAGGCCCTGTCCAAATGGTTCCTATTCTACCAGCCCTCATTCAGTGTAACAACATGACAGTGAGGATCCCTGTCAGTGTTCAGACTGAGGTACCTGGGAAGGTCCTGTTGGGGAATGACCTAAGAACTCTAGGAGTAGTGTCACATACCCCCAGGCCTCCCAGTATGGAGAAGCAGAACTTAACCAAATTGGCTAGACAGGCTACCTTGAAGGACCCTTCTAAGCCTGTGGGACCCTCTACTGAGAACCCCACTACAAGCCCTGGTGTTAGTAAGTTGACCTCTAACCCAGGCACATTTCAGGATAGTATGCTAGGAACATGGGCGCCCCAACCAAGTTCCATCATTGTTCCCCTAGTTTCAGAGTCTCTGACTCCCCCTGCTTCTGAAGAGGAGGTGGATAGACCAATTAGGCCCCTATCTGGACCTGAGAGAACTGGTAATTCTCAGTGCTGGTGGAAAACCAGAAAAGAAAAGTCTAAGGCCAAAAACCTTCAGACTGTTGGACCTTCTACTGAAGACCCCAACTCTAATCCTAATATTAGGGGGGAAACTCCTAAAATAGGTAAGGGTAGATCTAAGAGGAAGGGGAAGCAGGTACATTGCCTAACCCCAACCCCTCCAACCAAGAGGCCTAAGACCCAACCTGCTCCCACAAGAGAGGTGGTGAGGAACCTTGGAGGCCCCTCTAGATCTAAGGGAATCCTTTATAAGGACCCCTTGAAAAAGCCTAACATAGGTTCAGAAGTTGTACCAACTTCTGAGGGACTGGTCAACCAGATCCCCTATAACAAAAAGACTGATGTTCCTCAAAGGGTCTGTAGGTCCGTTAGCTTGCAAAAGAAAACCTTTGAGTTCTCCATTGAACATAGGTCAAGGTGTCACCATCAAAATGCTGATGGACTCTCTAGGATGTATATCATCGACTAGAGGTATGAGGTTCATCCAGGAGTGGATTAAATCCTCCTGTCCCTTAGTCTGGGGGGGGCGAGTGTTAGGGAGAATTCTCTGTTTAGGCTGAATTTCCCTACCTAGTGAGTCCCCCAGCAGCTTTGCTGGATTTCTGGGGTTTCTTTTTTTTCTCCTGCCAAGAGTGAGACTCTTTTACCCTCCCTCTTGGACATGTTGAAGTGTGTTTTCTTGGTTAAACCTTGTGTTGAATGGGCTATGGGGTCTTTTACTCCATAGGGCCTCATGTGTTTTTGTGATGTGGGTTACACAGCACCCTCTGTGCCGTGACCCAGGGGTGTCCTAGGGACTCCCCAACATAGACTCCATACCCTGGGACTGACTACTGTCTCCCAGGGCATGTAAAGTCACCAAAGACTTTGCTAGTCTTGAATCCTGAACAGAACCAGTACAAACCATCATATTGTGGACGTACTGGCTGGGGCAATTCGATTGCCCCAGGGTCTGTTAGTCGAGGGGGCACGTCTCCGTCCCCCCTGATCGAGTTTTGGCTGGTGGCAGTGGAAACTACTTTTTATATTCGACCGCGAATATTTTCCTATGGGATTTCCCATTGTTCTAGGCTAACACATTTAATTATTTATTTACGGTAGCCTTAAACATACCGCCGGTTTATATATTTATTATTATAACTCCGGTTGGGACTTTTTGCCAAAACTTGATCCTAAAATGGCGTTGGCGTTCGCCTCTGTAACTCTGACCCAAAGTGGAGCCCTTTGTTCCACTTTTGGCGGGCTTCTCCACAGAAGCCCTCCAAAGTGGTGCCACTCTGTCTGGGGTACTTAGGAGGGTTGGAGGGGGATTTAGGCACCCTGGACTGAGTTACCTTGGTAACTCAAGTCGCACTCCGTCCTGATTGGCCCAAGTGGTGAGCCGGCCGGCTCACCACTTAGCATGTTTGAGTGACAGCTAGGCTGGGTGAATGGGGGTTTGCTGCATAAAAGCAGGGCTTTGGGGACTGGAACTTAAGAAGTCGCCACAGGACCAAGAATCCGACGAGGGAAGAGCTGAGCCGACCTGCTTCGACGACACCACCCGGTGGAGCCCTGCTGAACCGTCTCACCACTTTTCCCGACGACCGAGGAGAACTCTTAACGGAGTGGCTCCTTCCCTTGACTGGTGGGGACAACCAGTTTTCACCTTCTTTTCGCTTCTCGAGGTATCCCGTGGCCGCCTTGCCCGTGCCAAGCACCCCGGCAACCGGAATACCACATTTTTACCCCTAACCGCGAAAGTCGGTACAACCCTTTAACCGGAGGACTCCGCGGTTGGTTTCTTCCCGGGCAGTGCAACGACCTTCTTCTTCTGCTCTTCAGCGAGAACTTCTTCTCCCCTGACCGACGTCGAGCCTTGCTGCCACTGCCGGGAACAACTGCCACCGCTGGAGGACCCTTTCCGCTTAAGGTACCGTGTTCCGCCTGGCTTCCCTTGCCACCGACTGTACGGGGTAGATTTAGCCCCCGGCTTTCGAACCTGGGAGTGCCTGGGACACCCTGGCTAAACTTTCTAAGCCACTCTAAACTCTTTCTAACTCTTTGCAAGACTTTGAATCCCTAATAACAGTGTGATCTTGGGCACATTTTTCGCTCCGGCTACTCTAAGAGTGGGCCCTGCCTAGTGACTTTTGCTCACCTGTGACTTGGTACTTCTTTGAGCCTATTGCAAGTGTTCTGGACCTTAGAGTGGTGTGTTTAACCTAATTCTGCTCCTTCTCCCTTCTTTTTACCTACTGGAGTGTCATCTAACGTTAAGCGCTCACCTCTGTTTGAATTATGTGGTGTTAACCTAGAGTTGTCTAGATAGGAATAAGGATTGGGACTGCTTTCCATATAACTGTGTTTAGAGTGTTTTACTATATTTTTGCTAGAGTGTTTTCAACTTATATGTTCTTGAAAATAAATAACTATATACTTTTGAAACCAAGCTCTGGTCAGTGTTTGCTTGTGCTATTGTGTCTGAGTACATATTGTGTATACTTTACATACTGCCTAACTCTTCTTGAGGGATGTCTGACTGCTCAGCCACAGCTACCAGGTAAATCTGGGTGGTGCAGACTGCTACCAAGTGGGTTTACTGCTATACCTGTGGTCTTAAATCTTTTGCAGTGTTCCCCAAGGGAACTGCACAGGTTTCTGCCTAACACCCATTAGAGAAACGGCCCTCTGACCTGCAGAGGCAGAAAGGTCCTCTCGTCTAACGGGAACTAGCCCATTCACACAGAAGCAGCTATTTCCCATTAGAGAAACGGCCCTCTGACCTGCTGAGGCAGAAAGGTCCTCTCGTCTAATGGGAACTAGCTCACTCACACTGAAGCAGCTATTTCCCATTAGAGAAACGGCCCTCTGACCTGCAGAGGCAGAAAGGTCCTCTTGTCTATGGGAACTAGCCCATTCACACCGAAGCACCTATTTCCTATTAGAGAAACGGCCCTCTGACCTGCAGAGGCAGAAATGTCCTCTTGTCTAATGGGAACTAGCCCACTCACACTGAAGCAACTATTTCCCATTAGAGAAACGGCCCTCTGACCAGCAGAAACAGAAAGGTCTTCTCATCTAATGGGAACTAGCCCAATCACACTGAAGCAGCTATTTCCCATTAGAGAAACGGCCCTCTGCCCTGTATTGGCAGAAAGGTCCTCTCGTCTAATGTGAACTAGCCCAGTAACACCGAAGCAGCTATTTCCCTTAGAGAAACAGCCCTTCGACCTGGAGAGGCACAAAGGTCCTCTTGTCTAATAGGAACTAGCCCATTCACACTGAAGCAGCTATTTCCCATTATAGAAACTGCCCTCCGACCTGCAGAGGCAGAAAGGTCCTCTCGTCTAATGTGATGGAACTAGCCGACTCACACTGAAGCAGCTTTTTCCCATTAGAGAAACAGCCCACTGATCTGCAGAGGCAGAAAGGTCCTCTCATCTAATGGGAACTAGCCCATTCACACTGAAGCAGCTATTTGCCATTAGAGAAACGGCACTCTGACCTGCAGAGGCAGAAAGGTCCTCTTCTCTAATGGGAACTATCCCACTCACACTGAAGCAGCTATTTCCCATGAAAGAAAAACGGCCCTCTGACCTGCAGAGGCAGAAGGTCCTCTTGTCTAATGGGCACTAGCCCTCTCACACTGAAGCAGCTATTTCCCATTAGAGAAACGACCCTCTGACCTGGAGATGCAGAAAAGTCATCTTGTCTAATGGGAACTAGCCCAAACCGCCCTCTGACCTGGAGAGGCAGAAAGGTCATCTCGTCTAATGGGAACTAGCCCACTCACATTGAAACAGCTATTTCCCACTAGAGAAACGGCCCTCTGACCTGCAGAGGCAGAACGGTCCTCTTGTCTAATGGGAACTAGCCCACTCACACTGAAGCAGCTTTTCCCATTAGAGAAACGGCCCTCTGACCTGCAGAGGCAGAAAGGTCCTCTTGTTGAATGGGAACTAGCACACTCACACTGAATAAGCTATTTCCCATTATAGAAACGGCCCTCTGAACTGCAGAGGCAGAAAGGTCCTCTCGTCTAATGGAAACTAGCCCATTTGCAGCTATTTCCCATTAGAGAAACGGCCCTCTGACCTGCAGAGGCTGAAAGGTCCTCTTGTCTAATGGGAACTAGCCCAATCACACTGAAGCAGCTATTTCCCATTATAGAAACCGGCCTCCGACCTGCAGAGGCAGAAAGGTCCTCTCATCTAATGGGAGGGAACTAGCCCACTCACATTGAAGCAGCTATTTCCCATTAGAGAAACAGTCCTCGGACCTGCAGAGACAGAAAGGTCCTCTCTTCGGATGGGAACTAGCCCACTCACTCTGAAGCAGCTTTTTCCCATTAGAGAAACGGCCCTCTGACCTGCAGAGGCAGAAAAGTCCTCCCGTCTAATGGAAACTAGCCCACTCACACTGAAGCAGCTTTTTCCCATTAGAGAAACGGCCCTCTGACCTGCAGAGGCAGAAAGGTCCTCCGTCTAATGGGAACTAGCCCAATCACACAGAAGCAGCTATTTGCCATTAGAGAAACGGCCCTCTGACCAGCAGAGGTAGAAAGGTCCTCTCGTCCAATGGGAACTAGCCCATTCACACTGAAGCAACTATTTCCCATTAGAAAAACGGCCTTCCGACCTGGGGAGGCAGAAAGGTCCTCTCGTCTAATGGGAACTAGCCCACTCACACTGAAGCAGCTGAAACGGCCCTCCGACCTGCAGAGGCAGAAAGGTCCTCTCGTCTAATGGGAACTAGCCCACTCACATTGACAGAGCTATTTCCCATTTGAAAAACGGCACTCTGACCTGCAGTAGCAGAACGGTCCTCTCGTCTAGTGGAAACTAGCCCATTCGCAGCTATTTCCCATTAGAGAAACGGCCCTCTGACCTGCAGAGGCAGAAAGGTCCTCTTGTCTAATGAGAACTAGCCCACTCACACTGAAGCAGCTATTTCCCATTAGAGAAACGGCCTTCCGACCTGGGGAGGCAGAAAGGTCCCCTCGTCTAATGGGAACTAGCCCACTCACATTGACGCAGCTATTTCCCATTTGAGAAACGGCCCTCTGCCCTGCAGAGGCAGAAAGGTCCTCTTGTCTAATGGGAACTAGCCCACTCACACTGAAGCAGCTATTTCCCATTATAGAAACAGCCCTATGACCTGCAGAGGTAGAAAGGTCCCCTCGTCTAATGGGAACTAGCCCACTCACATTGACGCAGCTATTTCCCATTAGAGAAACGGCCCTCTGACCTGCAGAGGCAGAAAGGTCCTCTCGTCTAATGGGAACTAGCCTACTCACACTGAAGCAACTATTTCCCATTATAGAGCCGGCCTTCCATCCTGGGGAGGCAGAAAGGTCCTCTCGTCTAATGGGAACTAGCCACTTCACAAAGAAACAACTATTTCTCATTAGAGAAACAGCCCTCTGACCTGCTGAGGGAGAAAGGTCCTCTCGTCTAATGGGAACTAGCCCACTCACCCTGAAGCAGCTATTTCCCATTAGAGAAACGGCCCTCTGACCTGCAGAGGCAGAAAGGTCCTCTCGTCTAATGGGAACTAGCCCACTCACACTGAAGCAGCTATTTCCCATTAAAGAAAAATGGCCCTGTGACCTGCAGAGGCAGAAAGGTCCTCTCGTCTAAGGGGAGGGAACTAGCCCATTCACACTGAAGCAGCTATTTCCCATTAGAGAAACGGCCCTCCGACCTGCAGAGGCAGAAAGGTCCTCTCGTCTAATGGGAACTAGCCCATTCACACTGAAGCAGCTATTTCCCATTAGAGAAACGACCCTCCGACCTGGAGAGGCAGAAAGGTCCTCTCGTCTAATGGGAACTTCCCCACTCACACTGAATCAGCTATTTCCCATTAGAGAAACAGCCATCTGACCTGTAGAGGCAGCAAGGTCCTCTCGTCTAATGGGATCTAGCCCATTCACACCGAAGCAGCTATTTCCCATTAGAGAAACGGCCCTCTGACCTGCAGAGGCAGAAAGGTCCTCTTGTCTAATGGGAACTAGCCCACTCACACTGAAGCAGCTATTTCCCAGTAGAGAAACGGCCCTCTTACCTGGAGAGGCAGAAAGGTCCTCTCGTCTAATGGGAACTAGCCCACTCACACTGAAGCAGCTATTTCCCATTAGAGAAATGGCCCTCTGACCTGCAGAGGCAGAAAGTTCCTCTCGTCTAATGGGAACTTGCCCACTCACACCGAAGCAGCTATTTCCCATTAGAGAAACGGCCCTCTGACCTGCAGAGGCAGAAAGGTCCTCTCGTCTAATGGGAACTAGCCCACTCACACTGAAGCAGCTATTTCCCATTAGAGAAACGGCCCTCTGACATGCAGAGGCAGAAAGGTCCTCTCGTCTAATGGGAACTAGCCCAATCACACTGAAGCAGAAATTTCCCATTAGAGAAATGGCCCTCTGCCTTGTAGAGGCAGAAAGGTCCTCTCGTCTAATGGGAGGGAACTAGCCCACTCACACTGGAGCATCTATTTCCCATTAGAGAAACGGCCCTCTGATCTGCAGAGGCAGAAAGGTCCTCTTGTCTAATGGGAACTAGCCCATTCACACTGAAGCAGTTATTTCCCATTATAGAAACCGGCCTCCGACCTGCAGAGGCAGAAAGGTCCTCTCGTCTAATGGGAGGGAACTAGGCCACTCACATTGAAGCAGCTATTTCCCATTAGAGAAACAGTCCTCGGACCTGCAGAGACAGAAAGGTCCTCTCTTCGGATGGGAACTAGCCCACTCACTCTGAAGCAGCTTTTTCCCATTAAAGAAACGGCCCTCTGACCTGCAGAGGCAGAAAAGTCCTCTCGTCTAATGGGAACTAGCCCACTCACACTGAAGCAGCTTTTTCCCATTGTTAGGGAGAATTCTCTGTTTAGGCTGAATTTCCCTACCTAGTGAGTCCCCCAGCAGCTTTGCTGGATTTCTGGGGTTTCTTTTTTTTCTCCTGCCAAGAGTGAGACTCTTTTACCCTCACTCTTGGACATGTTGAAGTGTGTTTTCTTGGTTAAACCTTGTGTTGAATGGGCTATGGGGTCTTTTACTCCATAGGGCCTCATGTGTTTTTGTGATGTGGGTTACACAGCACCCTCTGTGCCGTGACCCAGGGGTGTCCTAGGGACTCCCCAACATAGACTCCATACCCTGGGACTGACTACTGTCTCCCAGGGCATGTAAAGTCACCAAAGACTTTGCTAGTCTTGAATCCTGAACAGAACCAGTACAAACCATCATATTGTGGACGTACTGGCTGGGGCAATTCGATTGCCCCAGGGTCTGTTAGTCGAGGGGGCACGTCTCCGTCCCCCCTGATCGAGTTTTGGCTGGTGGCAGTGGAAACTACTTTTTCCTATGGGATTTCCCATTGTTTTAGGCTAACACATTTAATTATTTATTTACGGTAGCCTTAAACATACCGCCGGTTTATATATTTATTATTATAACTCCGGTTGGGACTTTTTGCCAAAACTTGATCCTAAAATGGCGTTGGCGTTCGCCTCTGTAACTCTGACCCAAAGTGGAGCCCTTTGTTCCACTTTTGGCGGGCTTCTCCACAGAAGCCCTCCAAAGTGGTGCCACTCTGTCTGGGGTACTTAGGAGGGGTGGAGGGGGATTTAGGCACCCTGGACTGAGTTACCTTGGTAACTCAAGTCGCACTCCGTCCTGATTGGCCCAAGTGGTGAGCCGGCCGGCTCACCACTTAGCATGTTTGAGTGACAGCTAGGCTGGGTGAATGGGGGTTTGCTGCATAAAAGCAGGGCTTTGGGGACTGGAACTTAAGAAGTCGCCACAGGACCAAGAATCCGACGAGGGAAGAGCTGAGCCGACCTGCTTCGACGACACCACCCGGTGGAGCCCTGCTGAACCGTCTCACCACTTTTCCCGACGACCGAGGAGAACTCTTAACGGAGTGGCTCCTTCCCTTGACTGGTGGGGACAACCAGTTTTCACCTTCTTTTCGCTTCTCGAGGTATCCCGTGGCCGCCTTGCCCGTGCCAAGCACCCCGGCAACCGGAATACCACATTTTTACCCCTAACCGCGAAAGTCGGTACAACCCTTTAACCGGAGGACTCCGCGGTTGGTTTCTTCCCGGGCAGTGCAACAACCTTCTTCTTCTGCTCTTCAGCGAGAACTTCTTCTCCCCTGACCGACGTCGAGCCTTGCTGCCACTGCCGGGAACAACTGCCACCGCTGGAGGACCCTTTCCGCTTAAGGTACCGTGTTCCGCCTGGCTTCCCTTGCCACCGACTGTACGGGGTAGATTTAGCCCCCGGCTTTCGAACCTGGGAGTGCCTGGGACACCCTGGCTAAACTTTCTAAGCCACTCTAAACTCTTTCTAACTCTTTGCAAGACTTTGAATCCCTAATAACAGTGTGATCTTGGGCACATTTTTCGCTCCGGCTACTCTACGAGTGGGCCCTGCCTAGTGACTTTTGCTCACCTGTGACTTGGTACTTCTTTGAGCCTATTGCAAGTGTTCTGGACCTTAGAGTGGTGTGTTTAACCTAATTCTGCTCCTTCTCCCTTCTTTTTACCTACTAGAGTGTCATCTAACGTTAAGCGCTCACCTCTGTTTGAATTATGTGGTGTTAACCTAGAGTTGTCTAGATAGGAATAAGGATTGGGACTGCTTTCCATATAACTGTGTTTAGAGTGTTTTACTATATTTTTGCTAGAGTGTTTTCAACTTATATGTTCTTGAAAATAAATAACTATATACTTTTGAAACCAAGCTCTGGTCAGTGTTTGCTTGTGCTATTGTGTCTGAGTACATATTGTGTATACTTTACATACTGCCTAACTCTTCTTGAGGGAAGTCTGACTGCTCAGCCACAGCTACCAGGTAAATCTGGGTGGTGCAGACTGCTACCAAGTGGGTTTACTGCTATACCTGTGGTCTTAAATCTTTTGCAGTGTTCCCCAAGGGAACTGCACAGGTTTCTGCCTAACACTGGTGTACAGCGGTGGGATTTGTATTGAGTATACATTTTATTGTGCTTTGAATACCTTAGTGCAACTAACCACAAAGCTTAGCACTGTAAAAGTAATCCCCTAACATGTCAGTTATAGAAAGCTATAGTCAAGAGTCCCTTGCAGCCAAAACTGCTGACTGTTTAAGAGTGCTCTGTAAACATAAGGATCTCCTGACTAAGGGCAAGAAAATGGAGCTGATTGAAAGATTGTTAGCTAACCAAAGTCTGGGTGATGGTTCAGAGGAACCTACCACTCCAGCAACTGTAGATGACAGTATTGAAGTTAACATGGAGCAAAATGTTGATGATTCTGAGGAAGAGTCAGAAGAGGAGGGTGAGGCTGTTGTAACTGTCCCCCCTAGGCCTCTGCCTGCTCTACCTGATGTACCTATTGGACCTTTACCAGGTCCCACATTTAGTCCTCAGTACTTTGAACTGGAGAAAATGAAACTAGAATTGGAGTATAAGAAACTTAATGCTCAAACTGACAAAGAACTAAGGCTAAGGGAAATGGAGCTCAAGTATGACTTAGAAATGAAGAAATTATCTGTTGAGAATGTTTCTCTCTCTGGCTCCTCTAGAAGTTCCAGTCCTAAAAGACCCCGGATGCCTAAAGAATTGATTGGTATGTATGAGCCTAAGTTGGATGTGTTGGATTGGTTGTCTCTGTTTGAATATAATCATGGGCTCCAGAACATCACAGGAAAT
This sequence comes from Ambystoma mexicanum, assembly GCF_040938575.1. NCBI lineage: Eukaryota > Metazoa > Chordata > Amphibia > Caudata > Ambystomatidae > Ambystoma > Ambystoma mexicanum. The sequence continues at coordinate 1,185,439,108 of NC_090934.1, forward strand.
GACTTACTCACCTGGTTGTTCTCTAGGCTTCCCCCTGTTGCAACTGATGTGGTGATGGAGATGGGGGAGGAGGATAGGAAGGACTATGAATGTGTGAAACTAGCTTTGATAGCTAGGTTTGGGAAGACCCCTTCCCAGTATCTTAAGAGGTTTAGGAGCCTCAAAAAGCATGATGGTACCCCTTGGGCTACCTGGGTGAGTGAATGTTTGAAAAACTTAGAGGGATGGATTAAGGGTTACAAGGTGAACACTTATGAGGGGATGAGAAATCTCTTTATGTTGGAGTCAATTTATGATGCCTGCTCTCCTGAGCTCAGACAGCACTTGGCTGATTCACAGGAATTAGATCCTAGGAAACTAGCTAAGGCTGCTGACTTGTGGGTTGCCAACAGGGCCACTTACAAGGATTCTGGGGGCACTCAGAAGAAGGATGGGGAGAAACAGCCTAAAAAGGACTCCAAAGAGAATTCTAATACCTCCCATACCCAAGAGGGCCACAAACAACCAAATAACCAGGGTAAGCCCCAGGGTAAACCGAATCAGGCTAGTGTACCTTCTGGCCACAAGCCAGAAGGAGGTCAGAACAAGCCACCCTTCCAGAGAGCATTTGGACAATGCTATGTCTGTCAGGGTACTGACCATATCAAAGGAGATCCCAAGTGCAAGGGTAAACCTGCAGGGATCAGCACAGTCTCCTTAGCCTTCACTCCTGAGGATGAAGTACAGATGGCTAGTGCCCACTTTGAACTCTTTGCTGAAGAACCCTTGGGTCTTCAAGCAACTGTAAACTTAGAGCCTATGGGTCTGGTTAGTCCCCAGAATAGGGTTGTGTATAACTCCCTACCTGTTAACTCTAAGGTGTATTATGTGGACAGTGTTCTTGTCAATGGCCAGGATACTCCTGCCAGGAGAGACACTGGGGCCAGCAGAACCGTAGTGGATGAAAGCTTCTTTCAACCTGAGGATGTGGCCAAAGCACCCAAAGGTCCCACTAAGATGTCTGGAGGCCCTGTCCAAATGGTTCCTATTCTACCAGCCCTCATTCAGTGTAACAACATGACAGTGAGGATCCCTGTCAGTGTTCAGACTGAGGTACCTGGGAAGGTCCTGTTGGGGAATGACCTAAGAACTCTAGGAGTAGTGTCACATACCCCCAGGCCTCCCAGTATGGAGAAGCAGAACTTAACCAAATTGGCTAGACAGGCTACCTTGAAGGACCCTTCTAAGCCTGTGGGACCCTCTACTGAGAACCCCACTACAAGCCCTGGTGTTAGTAAGTTGACCTCTAACCCAGGCACATTTCAGGATAGTATGCTAGGAACATGGGCGCCCCAACCAAGTTCCATCATTGTTCCCCTAGTTTCAGAGTCTCTGACTCCCCCTGCTTCTGAAGAGGAGGTGGATAGACCAATTAGGCCCCTATCTGGACCTGAGAGAACTGGTAATTCTCAGTGCTGGTGGAAAACCAGAAAAGAAAAGTCTAAGGCCAAAAACCTTCAGACTGTTGGACCTTCTACTGAAGACCCCAACTCTAATCCTAATATTAGGGGGGAAACTCCTAAAATAGGTAAGGGTAGATCTAAGAGGAAGGGGAAGCAGGTACATTGCCTAACCCCAACCCCTCCAACCAAGAGGCCTAAGACCCAACCTGCTCCCACAAGAGAGGTGGTGAGGAACCTTGGAGGCCCCTCTAGATCTAAGGGAATCCTTTATAAGGACCCCTTGAAAAAGCCTAACATAGGTTCAGAAGTTGTACCAACTTCTGAGGGACTGGTCAACCAGATCCCCTATAACAAAAAGACTGATGTTCCTCAAAGGGTCTGTAGGTCCGTTAGCTTGCAAAAGAAAACCTTTGAGTTCTCCATTGAACATAGGTCAAGGTGTCACCATCAAAATGCTGATGGACTCTCTAGGATGTATATCATCGACTAGAGGTATGAGGTTCATCCAGGAGTGGATTAAATCCTCCTGTCCCTTAGTCTGGGGGGGGCGAGTGTTAGGGAGAATTCTCTGTTTAGGCTGAATTTCCCTACCTAGTGAGTCCCCCAGCAGCTTTGCTGGATTTCTGGGGTTTCTTTTTTTTCTCCTGCCAAGAGTGAGACTCTTTTACCCTCCCTCTTGGACATGTTGAAGTGTGTTTTCTTGGTTAAACCTTGTGTTGAATGGGCTATGGGGTCTTTTACTCCATAGGGCCTCATGTGTTTTTGTGATGTGGGTTACACAGCACCCTCTGTGCCGTGACCCAGGGGTGTCCTAGGGACTCCCCAACATAGACTCCATACCCTGGGACTGACTACTGTCTCCCAGGGCATGTAAAGTCACCAAAGACTTTGCTAGTCTTGAATCCTGAACAGAACCAGTACAAACCATCATATTGTGGACGTACTGGCTGGGGCAATTCGATTGCCCCAGGGTCTGTTAGTCGAGGGGGCACGTCTCCGTCCCCCCTGATCGAGTTTTGGCTGGTGGCAGTGGAAACTACTTTTTATATTCGACCGCGAATATTTTCCTATGGGATTTCCCATTGTTCTAGGCTAACACATTTAATTATTTATTTACGGTAGCCTTAAACATACCGCCGGTTTATATATTTATTATTATAACTCCGGTTGGGACTTTTTGCCAAAACTTGATCCTAAAATGGCGTTGGCGTTCGCCTCTGTAACTCTGACCCAAAGTGGAGCCCTTTGTTCCACTTTTGGCGGGCTTCTCCACAGAAGCCCTCCAAAGTGGTGCCACTCTGTCTGGGGTACTTAGGAGGGTTGGAGGGGGATTTAGGCACCCTGGACTGAGTTACCTTGGTAACTCAAGTCGCACTCCGTCCTGATTGGCCCAAGTGGTGAGCCGGCCGGCTCACCACTTAGCATGTTTGAGTGACAGCTAGGCTGGGTGAATGGGGGTTTGCTGCATAAAAGCAGGGCTTTGGGGACTGGAACTTAAGAAGTCGCCACAGGACCAAGAATCCGACGAGGGAAGAGCTGAGCCGACCTGCTTCGACGACACCACCCGGTGGAGCCCTGCTGAACCGTCTCACCACTTTTCCCGACGACCGAGGAGAACTCTTAACGGAGTGGCTCCTTCCCTTGACTGGTGGGGACAACCAGTTTTCACCTTCTTTTCGCTTCTCGAGGTATCCCGTGGCCGCCTTGCCCGTGCCAAGCACCCCGGCAACCGGAATACCACATTTTTACCCCTAACCGCGAAAGTCGGTACAACCCTTTAACCGGAGGACTCCGCGGTTGGTTTCTTCCCGGGCAGTGCAACGACCTTCTTCTTCTGCTCTTCAGCGAGAACTTCTTCTCCCCTGACCGACGTCGAGCCTTGCTGCCACTGCCGGGAACAACTGCCACCGCTGGAGGACCCTTTCCGCTTAAGGTACCGTGTTCCGCCTGGCTTCCCTTGCCACCGACTGTACGGGGTAGATTTAGCCCCCGGCTTTCGAACCTGGGAGTGCCTGGGACACCCTGGCTAAACTTTCTAAGCCACTCTAAACTCTTTCTAACTCTTTGCAAGACTTTGAATCCCTAATAACAGTGTGATCTTGGGCACATTTTTCGCTCCGGCTACTCTAAGAGTGGGCCCTGCCTAGTGACTTTTGCTCACCTGTGACTTGGTACTTCTTTGAGCCTATTGCAAGTGTTCTGGACCTTAGAGTGGTGTGTTTAACCTAATTCTGCTCCTTCTCCCTTCTTTTTACCTACTGGAGTGTCATCTAACGTTAAGCGCTCACCTCTGTTTGAATTATGTGGTGTTAACCTAGAGTTGTCTAGATAGGAATAAGGATTGGGACTGCTTTCCATATAACTGTGTTTAGAGTGTTTTACTATATTTTTGCTAGAGTGTTTTCAACTTATATGTTCTTGAAAATAAATAACTATATACTTTTGAAACCAAGCTCTGGTCAGTGTTTGCTTGTGCTATTGTGTCTGAGTACATATTGTGTATACTTTACATACTGCCTAACTCTTCTTGAGGGATGTCTGACTGCTCAGCCACAGCTACCAGGTAAATCTGGGTGGTGCAGACTGCTACCAAGTGGGTTTACTGCTATACCTGTGGTCTTAAATCTTTTGCAGTGTTCCCCAAGGGAACTGCACAGGTTTCTGCCTAACACCCATTAGAGAAACGGCCCTCTGACCTGCAGAGGCAGAAAGGTCCTCTCGTCTAACGGGAACTAGCCCATTCACACAGAAGCAGCTATTTCCCATTAGAGAAACGGCCCTCTGACCTGCTGAGGCAGAAAGGTCCTCTCGTCTAATGGGAACTAGCCCACTCACACTGAAGCAGCTATTTCCCATTAGAGAAACGGCCCTCTGACCTGCAGAGGCAGAAAGGTCCTCTTGTCTATGGGAACTAGCCCATTCACACCGAAGCACCTATTTCCTATTAGAGAAACGGCCCTCTGACCTGCAGAGGCAGAAATGTCCTCTTGTCTAATGGGAACTAGCCCACTCACACTGAAGCAACTATTTCCCATTAGAGAAACGGCCCTCTGACCAGCAGAAACAGAAAGGTCTTCTCATCTAATGGGAACTAGCCCAATCACACTGAAGCAGCTATTTCCCATTAGAGAAACGGCCCTCTGCCCTGTATTGGCAGAAAGGTCCTCTCGTCTAATGTGAACTAGCCCAGTAACACCGAAGCAGCTATTTCCCTTAGAGAAACAGCCCTTCGACCTGGAGAGGCACAAAGGTCCTCTTGTCTAATAGGAACTAGCCCATTCACACTGAAGCAGCTATTTCCCATTATAGAAACTGCCCTCCGACCTGCAGAGGCAGAAAGGTCCTCTCGTCTAATGTGATGGAACTAGCCGACTCACACTGAAGCAGCTTTTTCCCATTAGAGAAACAGCCCACTGATCTGCAGAGGCAGAAAGGTCCTCTCATCTAATGGGAACTAGCCCATTCACACTGAAGCAGCTATTTGCCATTAGAGAAACGGCACTCTGACCTGCAGAGGCAGAAAGGTCCTCTTCTCTAATGGGAACTATCCCACTCACACTGAAGCAGCTATTTCCCATGAAAGAAAAACGGCCCTCTGACCTGCAGAGGCAGAAGGTCCTCTTGTCTAATGGGCACTAGCCCTCTCACACTGAAGCAGCTATTTCCCATTAGAGAAACGACCCTCTGACCTGGAGATGCAGAAAAGTCATCTTGTCTAATGGGAACTAGCCCAAACCGCCCTCTGACCTGGAGAGGCAGAAAGGTCATCTCGTCTAATGGGAACTAGCCCACTCACATTGAAACAGCTATTTCCCACTAGAGAAACGGCCCTCTGACCTGCAGAGGCAGAACGGTCCTCTTGTCTAATGGGAACTAGCCCACTCACACTGAAGCAGCTTTTCCCATTAGAGAAACGGCCCTCTGACCTGCAGAGGCAGAAAGGTCCTCTTGTTGAATGGGAACTAGCACACTCACACTGAATAAGCTATTTCCCATTATAGAAACGGCCCTCTGAACTGCAGAGGCAGAAAGGTCCTCTCGTCTAATGGAAACTACCCCATTTGCAGCTATTTCCCATTAGAGAAACGGCCCTCTGACCTGCAGAGGCTGAAAGGTCCTCTTGTCTAATGGGAACTAGCCCAATCACACTGAAGCAGCTATTTCCCATTATAGAAACCGGCCTCCGACCTGCAGAGGCAGAAAGGTCCTCTCATCTAATGGGAGGGAACTAGCCCACTCACATTGAAGCAGCTATTTCCCATTAGAGAAACAGTCCTCGGACCTGCAGAGACAGAAAGGTCCTCTCTTCGGATGGGAACTAGCCCACTCACTCTGAAGCAGCTTTTTCCCATTAGAGAAACGGCCCTCTGACCTGCAGAGGCAGAAAAGTCCTCTCGTCTAATGGAAACTAGCCCACTCACACTGAAGCAGCTTTTTCCCATTAGAGAAACGGCCCTCTGACCTGCAGAGGCAGAAAGGACCTCTCGTCTAATGGGAACTAGCCCAATCACACAGAAGCAGCTATTTGCCATTAGAGAAACGGCCCTCTGACCAGCAGAGGTAGAAAGGTCCTCTTGTCTAATGGGAACTAGCCCATTCACACTGAAGCAACTATTTCCCATTAGAAAAACGGCCTTCCGACCTGGGGAGGCAGAAAGGTCCTCTCGTCTAATGGGAACTAGCCCACTCACACTGAAGCAGCTGAAACGGCCCTCCGACCTGCAGAGGCAGAAAGGTCCTCTCGTCTAATGGGAACTAGTCCACTCACATTGACAGAGCTATTTCCCATTCGAAAAACGGCACTCTGACCTGCAGTAGCAGAACGGTCCTCTCGTCTAGTGGAAACTAGCCCATTCGCAGCTATTTCCCATTAGAGAAACGGCCCTCTGACCTGCAGAGGCAGAAAGGTCCTCTTGTCTAATGAGAACTAGCCCACTCACACTGAAGCAGCTATTTCCCATTAGAGAAACGGCCTTCCGACCTGGGGAGGCAGAAAGGTCCCCTCGTCTAATGGGAACTAGCCCACTCACATTGACGCAGCTATTTCCCATTTGAGAAACGGCCCTCTGCCCTGCAGAGGCAGAAAGGTCCTCTTGTCTAATGGGAACTAGCCCACTCACACTGAAGCAGCTATTTCCCATTATAGAAACAGCCCTCTGACCTGCAGAGGTAGAAAGGTCCCCTCGTCTAATGGGAACTAGCAAACTCACATTGACGCAGCTATTTCCCATTAGAGAAACGGCCCTCTGACCTGCAGAGGCAGAAAGGTCCTCTCGTCTAATGGGAACTAGCCTACTCACACTGAAGCAACTATTTCCCATTATAGAGCCGGCCTTCCATCCTGGGGAGGCAGAAAGGTCCTCTCGTCTAATGGGAACTAGCCACTTCACAAAGAAACAACTATTTCTCATTAGAGAAACAGCCCTCTGACCTGCTGAGGGAGAAAGGTCCTCTCGTCTAATGGGAACTAGCCCACTCACCCTGAAGCAGCTATTTCCCATTAGAGAAACGGCCCTCTGACCTGCAGAGGCAGAAAGGTCCTCTCGTCTAATGGGAACTAGCCCACTCACACTGAAGCAGCTATTTCCCATTAAAGAAAAATGGCCCTGTGACCTGCAGAGGCAGAAAGGTCCTCTCGTCTAAGGGGAGGGAACTAGCCCATTCACACTGAAGCAGCTATTTCCCATTAGAGAAACGGCCCTCCGACCTGCAGAGGCAGAAAGGTCCTCTCGTCTAATGGGAACTAGCCCATTCACACTGAAGCAGCTATTTCCCATTAGAGAAACGACCCTCCGACCTGGAGAGGCAGAAAGGTCCTCTCGTCTAATGGGAACTTCCCCACTCACACTGAAGCAGCTATTTCCCATTAGAGAAACAGCCCTCTGACCTGTAGAGGCAGCAAGGTCCTCTCGTCTAATGGGATCTAGCCCATTCACACCGAAGCAGCTATTTCCCATTAGAGAAACGGCCCTCTGACCTGCAGAGGCAGAAAGGTCCTCTTGTCTAATGGGAACTAGCCCACTCACACTGAAGCAGCTATTTCCCAGTAGAGAAACGGCCCTCCTACCTGGAGAGGCAGAAAGGTCCTCTCGTCTAATGGGAACTAGCCCACTCACACTGAAGCAGCTATTTCCCATTAGAGAAACGGCCCTCTGACCTGCAGAGGCAGAAAGTTCCTCTCGTCTAATGGGAACTTGCCCACTCACACCGAAGCAGCTATTTCCCATTAGAGAAACGGCCCTCTGACCTGCAGAGGCAGAAAGGTCCTCTCGTCTAATGGGAACTAGCCCACTCACACTGAAGCAGCTATTTCCCATTAGAGAAACGGCCCTCTGACATACAGAGGCAGAAAGGTCCTCTCGTCTAATGGGAACTAGCCCAATCACACTGAAGCAGAAATTTCCCATTAGAGAAATGGCCCTCTGCCCTGTAGAGGCAGAAAGGTCCTCTCGTCTAATAGGAGGGAACTAGCCCACTCACACTGGAGCATCTATTTCCCATTAGAGAAACGGCCCTCTGATCTGCAGAGGCAGAAAGGTCCTCTTGTCTAATGGGAACTAGCCCATTCACACTGAAGCAGTTATTTCCCATTATAGAAACCGGCCTCCGACCTGCAGAGGCAGAAAGGTCCTCTCGTCTAATGGGAGGGAACTAGGCCACTCACATTGAAGCAGCTATTTCCCATTAGAGAAACAGTCCTCGGACCTGCAGAGACAGAAAGGTCCTCTCTTCGGATGGGAACTAGCCCACTCACTCTGAAGCAGCTTTTTCCCATTAAAGAAACGGCCCTCTGACCTGCAGAGGCAGAAAAGTCCTCTCGTCTAATGGGAACTAGCCCACTCACACTGAAGCAGCTTTTTCCCATTAGAGAAACGGCCCTCTGACCTGCAGAGGCAGAAAGGTCCTCTCGTCTAACGGGAACTAGCCCATTCACACAGAAGCAGCTATTTCCCATTAGAGAAACGGCCCTCTGACCTGCTGAGGCAGAAAGGTCCTCTCGTCTAATGGGAACTAGCCCACTCACACTGAAGCAGCTATTTCCCATTAGAGAAACGGCCCTCTGACCTGCAGAGGCAGAAAGGTCCTCTTGTCTATGGGAACTAGCCCATTCACACTGAAGCAGCTATTTCCCATTAGAGAAACGACCCTCCGACCTGGAGATGCAGAAAGGGCATCTTGTCTAATGGGAACTAGCCCAAACTGCCCTCTGACGTGTAGAGGCAGAAAGGTCATCTCGTCTAATGGGAACTAGCCCACTCACACTGAAGCAGCTATTTCCCATTAGAGAAATGGCCCTCTGACCTGCAGAGGCAGAAAAGTCCTCTCGTCTAATGGGAACTAGCCCACTCACATTGAAACAGCTATTCCCCATCAGAGAAACAGCCCTCTGACCTGCAGAGGCAGAACCATCCTCTTGCATAATGGGAACTAGCCCACTCACACTGAAGCAGCTATTCCCATTAGAGAAACGACCCTCTGACCTGCAGAGGCAGAAAGGTCCTCTCGTCTAATGGGAACTAGCCCACTCACACTGAAGCAGCTATTTCCCTTTATAGAAACAGCCCTCTGACCTGCAGAGGCAGAAAGGTCCTCTCGTCTAATGGGAACTAGCCCACTCACAGCTATTTCCCATTAGAGAAACGGCCCTCTGACCTGCAGAGGCAGAAAGGTCCTCTCGTCTAATGGGAACTAGCCCACTCACACTGAAGCAACTATTTCCCATTAGAGAAACGGCCGTCCGACCTGGGGAGGCAGAAAGGTCCTCTCATCTAATGGGAACTAGCTCACTCACACTGAAGCAGCTATTTCCCATTAGAGAAACGGTCCTCCGACCTGCAGAGGCAGAAAAGTCCTCTAGTCTAATGGGAACTAGCCCATTCACACTGAAGCAGCTATTTCCCATTAGAGAAACGACCCTCTGACCTGGAGAGGCAGAAAGGTCCTCTCGTCTAATGGGCACTAGCCCATTCACACTGAAGCAGCTATTTCTCATTAGAGAAACGGCCCTCTGACCTGCAGAGGCAGAAAGGTCCTCTCGTCTAATGGGAACTTGCCCACTCACACCGAAGCAGCTATTTCCCATTAGAGAAACGGCCCTCTGACCTGCAGAGGCAGAAAGGTCCTCTTGTCTAATGGGAACTAGCCCAATAACACTGAAGCAGCAATTTCCAATTAGAGAAACGGACCTCTGCCCTGGAGAGGCAGAAAGGTCCTCTCGTCTAATGGGAGGGAACTAGCCCACTCACACTGAAGCATCTATTTCCCATTAGAGAACGGCCCTCTGACCTGCAGAGGCAGAATGGTCCTCTTGTCTAATGGGAACTAGCCCATTCACACTGATGCAGCTATTTCCCATTATGGAAACCGGCCTCCGACCTGCAGAGGCAGAAAGGTCCTCTCGTCTAATGGGAGGGATCTAGCTCACTCACATTGAAGCAGCTATTTCTCATTAGAGAAACAGTCCTCTGACTAGCAGAGACAGAAAGGTCCTCTCATCTAATGGGAACTAGCCCACTCACACTGAAGAAGCTTTTTCCCATTAGAGAAACGGCCCTCTGACCTGCAGAGGCAGAAAGGTCCTCTCGTCTAATGGGAACTAGCCCATTCACACAGAAGCAGCTATTTCCCATTAGAGAAACGGCCCTGTGACCTGCAGAGGCAGAAAGTTCCTCTCATCTAATGGGAACTAGCCCAATAACACTGAAGCAGCAATTTCCCATTAAAGAAAAACGGCCCTCTGACCTGCAGAGGCAGAACCGTCCTCTTGTATAATGGGAACTAGCCCACTCACACTGAAGCAGCTATTCCCATTAGAGAAACGACCCTCTGACCTGCAGAGGCAGAAAGGTCCTCTCGTCTAATGGGAACTAGCCCACTCACCCTGAAGCAGCCATTTCCCTTTATAGAAACAGCCCTCTGACCTGCAGAGGCAGAAAGGTCCTCTCGTCTAATGGGAACTAGCCCACTCACAGCTATTTCCCATTAGAGAAACGGCCCTCTGACTTGCAGAGGCAGAAAGGTCCTCTCGTCTAATGGGAACTAGCCCACTCACAATGAAGCAACTATTTCCCATTAGAGAAACGGCCTTCCGACCTGGGGAGGCAGAAAGGTCCTCTCATCTAATGGGAACTAGCTCACTCACACTGAAGCAGCTATTTCCCAATAGAGAAAAGGCCCTCTGACCTGCAGAGGCAGAAAAGTCCTCTAGTCTAATGGGAACTAGCCCATCCACACTGAAGCAGATATTTCCCATTAGAGAAACGACCCTCTGACCTGGAGAGGCAGAAAGGTCCTCTTGTCTAATGGGCACTAGCCCATTCACACTGAAGCAGCTATTTCCCATTAGAGAAACGGCCCTCTGACCTGCAGAGGCAGAAAGGTCCTCTCGTCTTATGGGAACTAGCCCAATAACACTGAAGCAGCAATTTCCAATTAGAGAAACGGCCCTCTGCCCTGGAGAGGCAGAAAGGTCCTCTTGTCTAATGGGAGGGAACTAGCCCACTCACACTGAAGCATCTATTTCCCATTAGAGAAACGGCCCTCTGACCTGCAGAGACAGAATGGTCCTCTTGTCTAATGGGAACTAGCCCATTCACACTGATGCAGCTATTTCCCATTATGGAAACCGGCCTCCGACCTGCAGAGGCAGAAAGGTCCTCTCGTCTAATGGGAGGGAACTAACTCACTCACATTGAAGCAGCTATTTCTCATTAGAGAAACAGTCCTCTGACTAGCAGAGACAGAAAGGTCCTCCCATCTAATGGGAACTAGCCCACTCACACTGAAGAAGTTTTTTCCCATTAGAGAAACGGCCCTCTGACCTGCAGAGGCAGAAAGGTCCTCTCGTCTAATGGGAACTAGCCCATTCACACAGAAGCAGCTATTTCCCATTAGAGAAACGGCCCTGTGACCTGCAGAGGCAGAAAGGTCCTCTCATCTAATGGGAACTAGCCCAATAACACTGAAGCAGCAACTTCCCATTAAAGAAAAACGGCCCTCTGACCTGCAGAGGCAGAAAGGTCCTCTCGTCTAATGGGAACTAGCCCACTCACACTGAAGCAGCTTTTTCCCATTAGAGAAACAGCACTGTGACCTGCAGAGGCAGAAAGGTCCACTCATCTAATGGGAACTAGCCCAATAACACTGAAGCAGCAATTTCCCATTAAAGAAAAACGGCCCTCTGACCTGCAGAGGCAGAAAGGTCCTCTCATCTAATGGGAACTAGCCCAATAACACTGAAGCAGCTATTTCCAATTAGAGAAACGGCCCTCTGCCCTGGAGAGGCAGAAAGGTCCTCTCGTCTAATGGGAGGGAACTAGCCCACTCACACTGAAGCATCTATTTCCCATTAGAGAAACGGCCCTCTGACCTGCAGAGGCAGAAAGGTCCTCTCGTCTAATGGGAACTAGCCCATTCACACAGAAGCAGCTATTTCCCATTAGAGAAACGGCCCTGTGACCTGCAGAGGCAGAAAGGTCCTCTCATCTAATGGGAACTAGCCCAATAACACTGAAGCAGCAATTTCCCATTAAAGAAAAACGGCCCTCTGACCTGCAGAGGCAGAACCGTCCTCTTGTATAATGGGAACTAGCCCACTCACACTGAAGCAGCTATTCCCATTAGAGAAACGACCCTCTGACCTGCAGAGGCAGAAAGGTCCTCTCGTCTAATGGGAACTAGCCCACTCACCCTGAAGCAGCCATTTCCCTTTATAGAAACAGCCCTCTGACCTGCAGAGGCAGAAAGGTCCTCTCGTCTAATGGGAACTAGCCCACTCACAGCTATTTCCCATTAGAGAAACGGCCCTCTGACTTGCAGAGGCAGAAAGGTCCTCTCGTCTAATGGGAACTAGCCCACTCACAATGAAGCAACTATTTCCCATTAGAGAAACGGCCTTCCGACCTGGGGAGGCAGAAAGGTCCTCTCATCTAATGGGAACTAGCTCACTCACACTGAAGCAGCTATTTCCCAATAGAGAAACGGCCCTCTGACCTGCAGAGGCAGAAAAGTCCTCTAGTCTAATGGGAACTAGCCCATCCACACTGAAGCAGATATTTCCCATTAGAGAAACGACCCTCTGACCTGGAGAGGCAGAAAGGTCCTCTTGTCTAATGGGCACTAGCCCATTCACACTGAAGCAGCTATTTCCCATTAGAGAAACGGCCCTCTGACCTGCAGAGGCAGAAAGGTCCTCTCGTCTAATGGGAACTAGCCCAATAACACTGAAGCAGAAATTTCCAATTAGAGAAACGGCCCTCTGCCCTGGAGAGGCAGAAAGGTCCTCTCGTCTAATGGGAGGGAACTAGCCCACTCACACTGAAGCATCTATTTCCCATTAGAGAAACGGCCCTCTGACCTGCAGAGACAGAATGGTCCTCTTGTCTAATGGGAACTAGCCCATTCACACTGATGCAGCTATTTCCCATTATGGAAACCGGCCTCCGACCTGCAGAGGCAGAAAGGTCCTCTCGTCTAATGGGAGGGAACTAACTCACTCACATTGAAGCAGCTATTTCTCATTAGAGAAACAGTCCTCTGACTAGCAGAGACAGAAAGGTCCTCCCATCTAATGGGAACTAGCCCACTCACACTGAAGAAGTTTTTTCCCATTAGAGAAACGGCCCTCTGACCTGCAGAGGCAGAAAGGTCCTCTCGTCTAATGGGAACTAGCCCATTCACACAGAAGCAGCTATTTCCCATTAGAGAAACGGCCCTGTGACCTGCAGAGGCAGAAAGGTCCTCTCATCTAATGGGAACTAGCCCAATAACACTGAAGCAGCAACTTCCCATTAAAGAAAAACGGCCCTCTGACCTGCAGAGGCAGAAAGGTCCTCTCGTCTAATGGGAACTAGCCCACTCACACTGAAGCAGCTTTTTCCCATTAGAGAAACAGCACTGTGACCTGCAGATGCAGAAAGGTCCACTCATCTAATGGGAACTAGCCCAATAACACTGAAGCAGCAATTTCCCATTAAAGAAAAACGGCCCTCTGACCTGCAGAGGCAGAAAGGTCCTCTCATCTAATGGGAACTAGCCCAATAACACTGAAGCAGCTATTTCCAATTAGAGAAACGGCCCTCTGCCCTGGAGAGGCAGAAAGGTCCTCTCGTCTAATGGGAGGGAACTAGCCCACTCACACTGAAGCATCTATTTCCCATTAGAGAAACGGCCCTCTGACCTGCAGAGGCAGAATGGTCCTCTTGTCTAATGGGAACTAGCCCATTCACACTGAAGCAGCTATTTCCCATTATGGAAACCGGCCTCCGACCTGCAGAGGCAGAAAGGTCCTCTCGTCTAATGGGAGGGAACTAGCTCACTCACATTGAAGCAGCTATTTCTCATTAGAGAAACAGTCCTCTGACTAGCAGAGACAGAAAGGTCCTCTCATCTAATGGGAACTAGCCCACTCACACTGAAGAAGCTTTTTCCCATTAGAGAAACGGTCCTCTGACCTGCAGAGGCAGAAAGGTCCTCCCGTCTAATGGGAACTAGCCCATTCACACAGAAGCAGCTATTTCCCATTAGAGAAACGGCCCTGTGACCTGCAGAGGCAGAAAGGTCCTCTCATCTAATGGGAACTAGCCCACTCACACTGAAGCAGCTATTTCCCATTAAAGAAAAACGGCCCTCTGACCTGCAGAGGCAGAAAGGTCCTCTCGTCTAATGGGAACTAGCCCACTCACACTGAAGCAGCTTTTTCCCATTAGAGAAACGATCCTCCGTCCTGGAGAGGCAGAAAGGTCCTCTCTTCTAATGGGAACTAGCCCACTCACACTGAAGCAGCTATTTCCCATTAGAGAAACAGCCCTCTGACCTGCAGAGGCAGAAAGGTCCTCTCGTCTAATGAGAACTTGCCCACTCACACCGAAGCAGCTATTTCCCATTAGAGAAACGGCCCTCTGACCTGCAGAGGCAGAAAGGTCCTCTTGTCTAATGGGAACTAGCCCCCTTACACTGAAGCAGCTATTTCCCATTAGAGAAACGGCCCTCTGACCTGGAGAGGCAGAAATGTCCTCTCGTCTAATGGGAGGGAACTAGCCCACTCACACTGAAGCATCTATTTCCCATTAGAGAAACGGCCCTCTGACCTGCAGAGGCTGAAAGGTTCCTCTTGTCTAATGGGAACTAGCCCATTCACACTGAAGCAGCTATTTCCCATTATAGAAACCGGCCTCCGACCTGCAGAGGCAGAAAGGTCCTCTCGTCTAATTGGAGGGAACTAGCCCACTCACATTGAAGCAGCTATTTCCCATTAGAGAAACAGTCCTCTGACCTGCAGAGAAAAGAAACGTCCTCTCATCTAATGGGAACTAGCCCACTCACACTGAAGCAGCTTTTTCCCATTAGAGAAACGACCCTCTGACCTGCAGAGGCAGAAAAGTCCTCTCATCTAATGGGAACTAGCCCACTCACACTGAAGCAGCTTCTTCCGATTAGAGAAACGGCCCTCTGACCTGCAGAGGCAGAAAGGTCCTCTCGTCTAATGGGAACTAGCCCATTCACACAGAAGCAGCTATTTCCCATTAGAGAAACGTCCCTTTGACCTGCTGAGGCAGAAAGGTCCTCTCGTCTAATGGGAACTAGCCCACTCACACTGAAGCAGCTATTTGCCATTAGAGAAACGGCCCTCTGACCTGCAGAGGCAGAAAGGTCCTCTCGTCTAATGGGAACTAGCCCACTCACACTGAAGCAGCTTTTTCCCATTAGAGAAACAACCCTCCGACCTGGAGATGCAGAAAGGTCATCTTGTCTAATGGGAACTAGCCCAAACTGCCCTCTTACCTGGAGAGGCAGAAAGGTCATCTTGTCTAACGGGAACTAGCCCACTCACACTGAAGCAGCTATTTTCCTTTATGGAAACAGCCCTCTGACCTGCAGAGGCAGAAAGGTCCTCTCGTGTAATGGGAACTCGCCCATTCGCAGCTATTTCCCCATTAGAGAAACGGCCCTCTGACCTGCAGAGGCAGAAAGGTCCTCTCGTCTAATGGGAACTAGCCCACTCACACTGAAGCAACTATTTCCCATTAGAGAAACGGCCTTCCGACCTGGGGAGGCAGAAAGGTCCTCTCATCTAATGGGAACTAGCTCACTCACACTGAAGCCGCTATTTCCCATTAGAGAAACGGCCCTGCGACCTGCAGAGGCAGAAAAGTCCTCTCGTCTAATGGGAACTAGCCCATTCACACTGAAGCAGCTATTTCCCATTAGAGAAACAACCCTCTGACCTGGAGATGCAGAAAGGTCCTCTCGTCTAATGGGAACTAGCCCATTCACACTGAAGCAGCTATTTCCCATTAGAGAAACGGCCCTCTGACCTGCAGAGGCAGAAAGGTCCTCTCGTCTAATGGGAACTAGCCCACTCTCATTGAAGCAGCTATTTCCCATTAGAGAAACGGCCCTCTGACCTGGAGAGGCAGAGAGGTCCTCTCGTCTAATGGGAACTATTCCACTCACATTGAAGCAGCTATTTCCCATTAGAGAAACGGCCCTCCAGCCTGGAGTGGCAGAAAGGTCCTCTCGTCTAATGGGAACTAGCCCACTCACACTGAAGCAGCTATTTCCCATTAGAGAAACGGCTCTCTGACCTGGAGAGGCAAAAAGGTGATCTCATCTAATGGGAACTAGCCCATTCACACTGAAGCAGCTATTTCCCATTATAGAAACTGGCCTCCGACCTGCAGAGGCAGAAAGGTCCTCTGGTCTAATTGGAGGGAACTAGCCCACTCACATTGAAGCAGCTATTTCCCATTAGAGAAACAGTCCTCTGACCTGCAGAGACAGAAAGGTCCTCTCATCTAGTGGGAACTAGCCCATTCACACAGAAGCAGCTATTTCCCATTAGAGAAACGTCCCTTTGACCTGCTGAGGCAGAAAGGTCCTCTCGTCTAATGGGAACTAGCCCACTCACACTGAAGCATCTATTTCCCATTAGAGAAACGGCCCTCTGACCTGCAGAGGCTGAAAGGTTCCTCTTGTCTAATGGGAACTAGCCCATTCACACTGAAGCAGCTATTTCCCATTATAGAAACCGGCCTCCGACCTGCAGAGGCAGAAAGGTCCTCTCGTCTAATTGGAGGGAACTAGCCCACTCACATTGAAGCAGCTATTTCCCATTAGAGAAACAGTCCTCTGACCTGCAGAGACAGAAACGTCCTCTCATCTAATGGGAACTAGCCCACTCACACTGAAGCAGCTTTTTCCCATTAGAGAAACGACCCTCTGACCTGCAGAGGCAGAAAAGTCCTCTCATCTAATGGGATCTAGCCCACTCACACTGAAGCAGCTTCTTCCGATTAGAGAAACGGCCCTCTGACCTGCAGAGGCAGAAAGGTCCTCTCGTCTAATGGGAACTAGCCCATTCACACAGAAGCAGCTATTTCCCATTAGAGAAACGTCCCTTTGACCTGCTGAGGCAGAAAGGTCCTCTCGTCTAATGGGAACTAGCCCACTCACACTGAAGAAGCTTTTTCCCATTAGAGAAACGGCCCTCTGACCTGCAGAGGCAGAAAGGTCCTCTCGTCTAATGGGAACTAGCCCATTCACACAGAAGCAGCTATTTCCCATTAGAGAAACGGTCCTGTGACCTGCAGAGGCAGAAAGGTCCTCTCATCTAATGGGAACTAGCCCAATAACACTGAAGCAGCAATTTCCCATTAAAGAAAAACGGCCCTCTGACCTGCAGAGGCAGAACCGTCCTCTTGTATAATGGGAACTAGCCCACTCACACTGAAGCAGCTATTCCCATTAGAGAAACGACCCTCTGACCTGCAGAGGCAGAAAGGTCCTCTCGTCTAATGGGAACTAGCCCACTCACCCTGAAGCAGCCATTTCCCTTTATAGAAACAGCCCTTTGACCTGCAGAGGCAGAAAGGTCCTCTCGTCTAATGGGAACTAGCCCACTCACAGCTATTTCCCATTAGAGAAACGGCCCTCTGACTTGCAGAGGCAGAAAGGTCCTCTCGTCTAATGGGAACTAGCCCACTCACAATGAAGCAACTATTTCCCATTAGAGAAACGGCCTTCCGACCTGGGGAGGCAGAAAGGTCCTCTCATCTAATGGGAACTAGCTCACTCACACTGAAGCAGCTATTTCCCAATAGAGAAACGGCCCTCTGACCTGCAGAGGCAGAAAAGTCCTCTAGTCTAATGGGAACTAGCCCATCCACACTGAAGCAGATATTTCCCATTAGAGAAACGACCCTCTGACCTGGAGAGGCAGAAAGGTCCTCTTGTCTAATGGGCACTAGCCCATTCACACTGAAGCAGCTATTTCCCATTAGAGAAACGGCCCTCTGACCTGCAGAGGCAGAAAGGTCCTCTTGTCTAATGGGAACTAGCCCAATAACACTGAAGCAGCAATTTCCAATTAGAGAAACGGCCCTCTGCCCTGGAGAGGCAGAAAGGTCCTCTCGTCTAATGGGAGGGAACTAGCCCACTCACACTGAAGCATCTATTTCCCATTAGAGAAACGGCCCTCTGACCTGCAGAGACAGAATGGTCCTCTTGTCTAATGGGAACTAGCCCATTCACACTGATGCAGCTATTTCCCATTATGGAAACCGGCCTCCGACCTGCAGAGGCAGAAAGGTCCTCTCGTCTAATGGGAGGGAACTAACTCACTCACATTGAAGCAGCTATTTCTCATTAGAGAAACAGTCCTCTGACTAGCAGAGACAGAAAGGTCCTCCCATCTAATGGGAACTAGCCCACTCACACTGAAGAAGTTTTTTCCCATTAGAGAAACGGCCCTCTGACCTGCAGAGGCAGAAAGGTCCTCTCGTCTAATGGGAACTAGCCCATTCACACAGAAGCAGCTATTTCCCATTAGAGAAACGGCCCTGTGACCTGCAGAGGCAGAAAGGTCCTCTCATCTAATGGGAACTAGCCCAATAACACTGAAGCAGCAACTTCCCATTAAAGAAAAACGGCCCTCTGACCTGCAGAGGCAGAAAGGTCCTCTCGTCTAATGGGAACTAGCCCACTCACACTGAAGCAGCTTTTTCCCATTAGAGAAACAGCACTGTGACCTGCAGAGGCAGAAAGGTCCACTCATCTAATGGGAACTAGCCCAATAACACTGAAGCAGCAATTTCCCATTAAAGAAAAACGGCCCTCTGACCTGCAGAGGCAGAAAGGTCCTCTCATCTAATGGGAACTAGCCCAATAACACTGAAGCAGCTATTTCCAATTAGAGAAACGGCCCTCTGCCCTGGAGAGGCAGAAAGGTCCTCTCGTCTAATGGGAGGGAACTAGCCCACTCACACTGAAGCATCTATTTCCCATTAGAGAAACGGCCCTCTGACCTGCAGAGGCAGAAAGGTCCTCTCGTCTAATGGGAACTAGCCCATTCACACAGAAGCAGCTATTTCCCATTAGAGAAACGTCCCTTTGACCTGCTGAGGCAGAAAGGTCCTCTCGTCTAATGGGAACTAGCCCACTCACACTGAAGAAGCTTTTTCCCATTAGAGAAACGGCCCTCTGACCTGCAGAGGCAGAAAGGTCCTCTCGTCTAATGGGAACTAGCCCATTCACACAGAAGCAGCTATTTCCCATTAGAGAAACGGCCCTGTGACCTGCAGAGGCAGAAAGGTCCTCTCATCTAATGGGAACTAGCCCAATAACACTGAAGCAGCAATTTCCCATTAAAGAAAAACGGCCCTCTGACCTGCAGAGGCAGAACCGTCCTCTTGTATAATGGGAACTAGCCCACTCACACTGAAGCAGCTATTCCCATTAGAGAAACGACCCTCTGACCTGCAGAGGCAGAAAGGTCCTCTCGTCTAATGGGAACTAGCCCACTCACCCTGAAGCAGCCATTTCCCTTTATAGAAACAGCCCTTTGACCTGCAGAGGCAGAAAGGTCCTCTCGTCTAATGGGAACTAGCCCACTCACAGCTATTTCCCATTAGAGAAACGGCCCTCTGACTTGCAGAGGCAGAAAGGTCCTCTCGTCTAATGGGAACTAGCCCACTCACAATGAAGCAACTATTTCCCATTAGAGAAACGGCCTTCCGACCTGGGGAGGCAGAAAGGTCCTCTCATCTAATGGGAACTAGCTCACTCACACTGAAGCAGCTATTTCCCAATAGAGAAACGGCCCTCTGACCTGCAGAGGCAGAAAAGTCCTCTAGTCTAATGGGAACTAGCCCATCCACACTGAAGCAGATATTTCCCATTAGAGAAACGACCCTCTGACCTGGAGAGGCAGAAAGGTCCTCTTGTCTAATGGGCACTAGCCCATTCACACTGAAGCAGCTATTTCCCATTAGAGAAACGGCCCTCTGACCTGCAGAGGCAGAAAGGTCCTCTTGTCTAATGGGAACTAGCCCAATAACACTGAAGCAGCAATTTCCAATTAGAGAAACGGCCCTCTGCCCTGGAGAGGCAGAAAGGTCCTCTCGTCTAATGGGAGGGAACTAGCCCACTCACACTGAAGCATCTATTTCCCATTAGAGAAACGGCCCTCTGACCTGCAGAGACAGAATGGTCCTCTTGTCTAATGGGAACTAGCCCATTCACACTGATGCAGCTATTTCCCATTATGGAAACCGGCCTCCGACCTGCAGAGGCAGAAAGGTCCTCTCGTCTAATGGGAGGGAACTAACTCACTCACATTGAAGCAGCTATTTCTCATTAGAGAAACAGTCCTCTGACTAGCAGAGACAGAAAGGTCCTCCCATCTAATGGGAACTAGCCCACTCACACTGAAGAAGTTTTTTCCCATTAGAGAAACGGCCCTCTGACCTGCAGAGGCAGAAAGGTCCTCTCGTCTAATGGGAACTAGCCCATTCACACAGAAGCAGCTATTTCCCATTAGAGAAACGGCCCTGTGACCTGCAGAGGCAGAAAGGTCCTCTCATCTAATGGGAACTAGCCCAATAACACTGAAGCAGCAACTTCCCATTAAAGAAAAACGGCCCTCTGACCTGCAGAGGCAGAAAGGTCCTCTCGTCTAATGGGAACTAGCCCACTCACACTGAAGCAGCTTTTTCCCATTAGAGAAACAGCACTGTGACCTGCAGAGGCAGAAAGGTCCACTCATCTAATGGGAACTAGCCCAATAACACTGAAGCAGCAATTTCCCATTAAAGAAAAACGGCCCTCTGACCTGCAGAGGCAGAAAGGTCCTCTCATCTAATGGGAACTAGCCCAATAACACTGAAGCAGCTATTTCCAATTAGAGAAACGGCCCTCTGCCCTGGAGAGGCAGAAAGGTCCTCTCGTCTAATGGGAGGGAACTAGCCCACTCACACTGAAGCATCTATTTCCCATTAGAGAAACGGCCCTCTGACCTGCAGAGGCAGAAAGGTCCTCTCGTCTAATGGGAACTAGCCCATTCACACAGAAGCAGCTATTTCCCATTAGAGAAACGGCCCTGTGACCTGCAGAGGCAGAAAGGTCCTTTCATCTAATGGGAACTAGCCCAATAACACTGAAGCAGCAATTTCCCATTAAAGAAAAACGGCCCTCTGACCTGCAGAGGCAGAACCGTCCTCTTGTATAATGGGAACTAGCCCACTCACACTGAAGCAGCTATTCCCATTAGAGAAACGACCCTCTGACCTGCAGAGGCAGAAAGGTCCTCTCGTCTAATGGGAACTAGCCCACTCACCCTGAAGCAGCCATTTCCCTTTATAGAAACAGCCCTCTGACCTGCAGAGGCAGAAAGGTCCTCTCGTCTAATGGGAACTAGCCCACTCACAGCTATTTCCCATTAGAGAAACGGCCCTCTGACTTGCAGAGGCAGAAAGGTCCTCTCGTCTAATGGGAACTAGCCCACTCACAATGAAGCAACTATTTCCCATTAGAGAAACGGCCTTCCGACCTGGGGAGGCAGAAAGGTCCTCTCATCTAATGGGAACTAGCTCACTCACACTGAAGCAGCTATTTCCCAATAGAGAAACGGCCCTCTGACCTGCAGAGGCAGAAAAGTCCTCTAGTCTAATGGGAACTAGCCCATCCACACTGAAGCAGATATTTCCCATTAGAGAAACGACCCTCTGACCTGGAGAGGCAGAAAGGTCCTCTTGTCTAATGGGCACTAGCCCATTCACACTGAAGCAGCTATTTCCCATTAGAGAAACGGCCCTCTGACCTGCAGAGGCAGAAAGGTCCTCTCGTCTAATGGGAACTAGCCCAATAACACTGAAGCAGAAATTTCCAATTAGAGAAACGGCCCTCTGCCCTGGAGAGGCAGAAAGGTCCTCTCGTCTAATGGGAGGGAACTAGCCCACTCACACTGAAGCATCTATTTCCCATTAGAGAAACGGCCCTCTGACCTGCAGAGACAGAATGGTCCTCTTGTCTAATGGGAACTAGCCCATTCACACTGATGCAGCTATTTCCCATTATGGAAACCGGCCTCCGACCTGCAGAGGCAGAAAGGTCCTCTCGTCTAATGGGAGGGAACTAACTCACTCACATTGAAGCAGCTATTTCTCATTAGAGAAACAGTCCTCTGACTAGCAGAGACAGAAAGGTCCTCCCATCTAATGGGAACTAGCCCACTCACACTGAAGAAGTTTTTTCCCATTAGAGAAACGGCCCTCTGACCTGCAGAGGCAGAAAGATCCTCTCGTCTAATGGGAACTAGCCCATTCACACAGAAGCAGCTATTTCCCATTAGAGAAACGGCCCTGTGACCTGCAGAGGCAGAAAGGTCCTCTCATCTAATGGGAACTAGCCCAATAACACTGAAGCAGCAACTTCCCATTAAAGAAAAACGGCCCTCTGACCTGCAGAGGCAGAAAGGTCCTCTCGTCTAATGGGAACTAGCCCACTCACACTGAAGCAGCTTTTTCCCATTAGAGAAACAGCACTGTGACCTGCAGAGGCAGAAAGGTCCACTCATCTAATGGGAACTAGCCCAATAACACTGAAGCAGCAATTTCCCATTAAAGAAAAACGGCCCTCTGACCTGCAGAGGCAGAAAGGTCCTCTCATCTAATGGGAACTAGCCCAATAACACTGAAGCAGCTATTTCCAATTAGAGAAACGGCCCTCTGCCCTGGAGAGGCAGAAAGGTCCTCTCGTCTAATGGGAGGGAACTAGCCCACTCACACTGAAGCATCTATTTCCCATTAGAGAAACGGCCCTCTGACCTGCAGAGGCAGAATGGTCCTCTTGTCTAATGGGAACTAGCCCATTCACACTGAAGCAGCTATTTCCCATTATGGAAACCGGCCTCCGACCTGCAGAGGCAGAAAGGTCCTCTCGTCTAATGGGAGGGAACTAGCTCACTCACATTGAAGCAGCTATTTCTCATTAGAGAAACAGTCCTCTGACTAGCAGAGACAGAAAGGTCCTCTCATCTAATGGGAACTAGCCCACTCACACTGAAGAAGCTTTTTCCCATTAGAGAAACGGTCCTCTGACCTGCAGAGGCAGAAAGGTCCTCCCGTCTAATGGGAACTAGCCCATTCACACAGAAGCAGCTATTTCCCATTAGAGAAACAGCCCTGTGACCTGCAGAGGCAGAAAGGTCCTCTCATCTAATGGGAACTAGCCCACTCACACTGAAGCAGCTATTTCCCATTAAAGAAAAACGGCCCTCTGACCTGCAGAGGCAGAAAGGTCCTCTCGTCTAATGGGAACTAGCCCACTCACACTGAAGCAGCTTTTTCCCATTAGAGAAACGATCCTCCGTCCTGGAGAGGCAGAAAGGTCCTCTCTTCTAATGGGAACTAGCCCACTCACACTGAAGCAGCTATTTCCCATTAGAGAAACAGCCCTCTGACCTGCAGAGGCAGAAAGGTCCTCTCGTCTAATGAGAACTTGCCCACTCACACCGAAGCAGCTATTTCCCATTAGAGAAACGGCCCTCTGACCTGCAGAGGCAGAAAGGTCCTCTTGTCTAATGGGAACTAGCCCCCTTACACTGAAGCAGCTATTTCCCATTAGAGAAACGGCCCTCTGACCTGGAGAGGCAGAAATGTCCTCTCGTCTAATGGGAGGGAACTAGCCCACTCACACTGAAGCATCTATTTCCCATTAGAGAAACGGCCCTCTGACCTGCAGAGGCTGAAAGGTTCCTCTTGTCTAATGGGAACTAGCCCATTCACACTGAAGCAGCTATTTCCCATTATAGAAACCGGCCTCCGACCTGCAGAGGCAGAAAGGTCCTCTCGTCTAATTGGAGGGAACTAGCCCACTCACATTGAAGCAGCTATTTCCCATTAGAGAAACAGTCCTCTGACCTGCAGAGAAAAGAAACGTCCTCTCATCTAATGGGAACTAGCCCACTCACACTGAAGCAGCTTTTTCCCATTAGAGAAACGACCCTCTGACCTGCAGAGGCAGAAAAGTCCTCTCATCTAATGGGAACTAGCCCACTCACACTGAAGCAGCTTCTTCCGATTAGAGAAACGGCCCTCTGACCTGCAGAGGCAGAAAGGTCCTCTCGTCTAATGGGAACTAGCCCATTCACACAGAAGCAGCTATTTCCCATTAGAGAAACGTCCCTTTGACCTGCTGAGGCAGAAAGGTCCTCTCGTCTAATGGGAACTAGCCCACTCACACTGAAGCAGCTATTTGCCATTAGAGAAACGGCCCTCTGACCTGCAGAGGCAGAAAGGTCCTCTCGTCTAATGGGAACTAGCCCACTCACACTGAAGCAGCTTTTTCCCATTAGAGAAACAACCCTCCGACCTGGAGATGCAGAAAGGTCATCTTGTCTAATGGGAACTAGCCCAAACTGCCCTCTTACCTGGAGAGGCAGAAAGGTCATCTTGTCTAACGGGAACTAGTCCACTCACACTGAAGCAGCTATTTTCCTTTATGGAAACAGCCCTCTGACCTGCAGAGGCAGAAAGGTCCTCTCGTGTAATGGGAACTCGCCCATTCGCAGCTATTTCCCCATTAGAGAAACGGCCCTCTGACCTGCAGAGGCAGAAAGGTCCTCTCGTCTAATGGGAACTAGCCCACTCACACTGAAGCAACTATTTCCCATTAGAGAAACGGCCTTCCGACCTGGGGAGGCAGAAAGGTCCTCTCATCTAATGGGAACTAGCTCACTCACACTGAAGCCGCTATTTCCCATTAGAGAAACGGCCCTGCGACCTGCAGAGGCAGAAAAGTCCTCTCGTCTAATGGGAACTAGCCCATTCACACTGAAGCAGCTATTTCCCATTAGAGAAACAACCCTCTGACCTGGAGATGCAGAAAGGTCCTCTCGTCTAATGGGAACTAGCCCATTCACACTGAAGCAGCTATTTCCCATTAGAGAAAGGGCCCTCTGACCTGCAGAGGCAGAAAGGTCCTCTCGTCTAATGGGAACTAGCCCACTCTCATTGAGGCAGCTATTTCCCATTAGAGAAACGGCCCTCTGACCTGGAGAGGCAGAGAGGTCCTCTTGTCTAATGGGAACTATTCCACTCACATTGAAGCAGCTATTTCCCATTAGAGAAACGGCCCTCCAGCCTGGAGTGGCAGAAAGGTCCTCTCGTCTAATGGGAACTAGCCCACTCACACTGAAGCAGCTATTTCCCATTAGAGAAACGGCCCTCTGACCTGGAGAGGCAAAAAGGTGATCTCATCTGATGGGAACTAGCCCATTCACACTGAAGCAGCTATTTCCCATTATAGAAACTGGCCTCCGACCTGCAGAGGCAGAAAGGTCCTCTGGTCTAATTGGAGGGAACTAGCCCACTCACATTGAAGCAGCTATTTCCCATTAGAGAAACAGTCCTCTGACCTGCAGAGACAGAAAGGTCCTCTCATCTAATGGGAACTAGCCCATTCACACAGAAGCAGCTATTTCCCATTAGAGAAACGTCCCTTTGACCTGCTGAGGCAGAAAGGTCCTCTCGTCTAATGGGAACTAGCCCACTCACACTGAAGCATCTATTTCCCATTAGAGAAACGGCCCTCTGACCTGCAGAGGCTGAAAGGTTCCTCTTGTCTAATGGGAACTAGCCCATTCACACTGAAGCAGCTATTTCCCATTATAGAAACCGGCCTCCGACCTGCAGAGGCAGAAAGGTCCTCTCGTCTAATTGGAGGGAACTAGCCCACTCACATTGAAGCAGCTATTTCCCATTAGAGAAACAGTCCTCTGACCTGCAGAGACAGAAACGTCCTCTCATCTAATGGGAACTAGCCCACTCACACTGAAGCAGCTTTTTCCCATTAGAGAAACGACCCTCTGACCTGCAGAGGCAGAAAAGTCCTCTCATCTAATGGGATCTAGCCCACTCACACTGAAGCAGCTTCTTCCGATTAGAGAAACGGCCCTCTGACCTGCAGAGGCAGAAAGGTCCTCTCGTCTAATGGGAACTAGCCCATTCACACAGAAGCAGCTATTTCCCATTAGAGAAACGTCCCTTTGACCTGCTGAGGCAGAAAGGTCCTCTCGTCTAATGGGAACTAGCCCACTCACACTGAAGAAGCTTTTTCCCATTAGAGAAACGGCCCTCTGACCTGCAGAGGCAGAAAGGTCCTCTCGTCTAATGGGAACTAGCCCATTCACACAGAAGCAGCTATTTCCCATTAGAGAAACGGCCCTGTGACCTGCAGAGGCAGAAAGGTCCTCTCATCTAATGGGAACTAGCCCAATAACACTGAAGCAGCAATTTCCCATTAAAGAAAAACGGCCCTCTGACCTGCAGAGGCAGAACCGTCCTCTTGTATAATGGGAACTAGCCCACTCACACTGAAGCAGCTATTCCCATTAGAGAAACGACCCTCTGACCTGCAGAGGCAGAAAGGTCCTCTCGTCTAATGGGAACTAGCCCACTCACCCTGAAGCAGCCATTTCCCTTTATAGAAACAGCCCTTTGACCTGCAGAGGCAGAAAGGTCCTCTCGTCTAATGGGAACTAGCCCACTCACAGCTATTTCCCATTAGAGAAACGGCCCTCTGACTTGCAGAGGCAGAAAGGTCCTCTCGTCTAATGGGAACTAGCCCACTCACAATGAAGCAACTATTTCCCATTAGAGAAACGGCCTTCCGACCTGGGGAGGCAGAAAGGTCCTCTCATCTAATGGGAACTAGCTCACTCACACTGAAGCAGCTATTTCCAAATAGAGAAACGGCCCTCTGACCTGCAGAGGCAGAAAAGTCCTCTAGTCTAATGGGAACTAGCCCATCCACACTGAAGCAGATATTTCCCATTAGAGAAACGACCCTCTGACCTGGAGAGGCAGAAAGGTCCTCTTGTCTAATGGGCACTAGCCCATTCACACTGAAGCAGCTATTTCCCATTAGAGAAACGGCCCTCTGACCTGCAGAGGCAGAAAGGTCCTCTCATCTAATGGGAACTAGCCCACTCACACAGAAGCAGCTATTTCCCATTAGAGAAACGGCCCTGTGACCTGCAGAGGCAGAAAGGTCCTCTCATCTAATGGGAACTAGCCCAATAACACTGAAGCAGCAACTTCCCATTAAAGAAAAACGGCCCTCTGACCTGCAGAGGCAGAAAGGTCCTCTCGTCTAATGGGAACTAGCCCACTCACACTGAAGCAGCTTTTTCCCATTAGAGAAACAGCACTGTGACCTGCAGAGGCAGAAAGGTCCACTCATCTAATGGGAACTAGCCCAATAACACTGAAGCAGCAATTTCCCATTAAAGAAAAACGGCCCTCTGACCTGCAGAGGCAGAAAGGTCCTCTCATCTAATGGGAACTAGCCCAATAACACTGAAGCAGCTATTTCCAATTAGAGAAACGGCCCTCTGCCCTGGAGAGGCAGAAAGGTCCTCTCGTCTAATGGGAGGGAACTAGCCCACTCACACTGAAGCATCTATTTCCCATTAGAGAAACGGCCCTCTGACCTGCAGAGGCAGAATGGTCCTCTTGTCTAATGGGAACTAGCCCATTCACACTGAAGCAGCTATTTCCCATTATGGAAACCGGCCTCCGACCTGCAGAGGCAGAAAGGTCCTCTCGTCTAATGGGAGGGAACTAGCTCACTCACATTGAAGCAGCTATTTCTCATTAGAGAAACAGTCCTCTGACTAGCAGAGACAGAAAGGTCCTCTCATCTAATGGGAACTAGCCCACTCACACTGAAGAAGCTTTTTCCCATTAGAGAAACGGTCCTCTGACCTGCAGAGGCAGAAAGGTCCTCCCGTCTAATGGGAACTAGCCCATTCACACAGAAGCAGCTATTTCCCATTAGAGAAACAGCCCTGTGACCTGCAGAGGCAGAAAGGTCCTCTCATCTAATGGGAACTAGCCCACTCACACTGAAGCAGCTATTTCCCATTAAAGAAAAACGGCCCTCTGACCTGCAGAGGCAGAAAGGTCCTCTCGTCTAATGGGAACTAGCCCACTCACACTGAAGCAGCTTTTTCCCATTAGAGAAACGATCCTCCGTCCTGGAGAGGCAGAAAGGTCCTCTCTTCTAATGGGAACTAGCCCACTCACACTGAAGCAGCTATTTCCCATTAGAGAAACAGCCCTCTGACCTGCAGAGGCAGAAAGGTCCTCTCGTCTAATGAGAACTTGCCCACTCACACCGAAGCAGCTATTTCCCATTAGAGAAACGGCCCTCTGACCTGCAGAGGCAGAAAGGTCCTCTTGTCTAATGGGAACTAGCCCCCTTACACTGAAGCAGCTATTTCCCATTAGAGAAACGGCCCTCTGACCTGGAGAGGCAGAAATGTCCTCTCGTCTAATGGGAGGGAACTAGCCCACTCACACTGAAGCATCTATTTCCCATTAGAGAAACGGCCCTCTGACCTGCAGAGGCTGAAAGGTTCCTCTTGTCTAATGGGAACTAGCCCATTCACACTGAAGCAGCTATTTCCCATTATAGAAACCGGCCTCCGACCTGCAGAGGCAGAAAGGTCCTCTCGTCTAATTGGAGGGAACTAGCCCACTCACATTGAAGCAGCTATTTCCCATTAGAGAAACAGTCCTCTGACCTGCAGAGAAAAGAAACGTCCTCTCATCTAATGGGAACTAGCCCACTCACACTGAAGCAGCTTTTTCCCATTAGAGAAACGACCCTCTGACCTGCAGAGGCAGAAAAGTCCTCTCATCTAATGGGAACTAGCCCACTCACACTGAAGCAGCTTCTTCCGATTAGAGAAACGGCCCTCTGACCTGCAGAGGCAGAAAGGTCCTCTCGTCTAATGGGAACTAGCCCATTCACACAGAAGCAGCTATTTCCCATTAGAGAAACGTCCCTTTGACCTGCTGAGGCAGAAAGGTCCTCTCGTCTAATGGGAACTAGCCCACTCACACTGAAGCAGCTATTTGCCATTAGAGAAACGGCCCTCTGACCTGCAGAGGCAGAAAGGTCCTCTCGTCTAATGGGAACTAGCCCACTCACACTGAAGCAGCTTTTTCCCATTAGAGAAACAACCCTCCGACCTGGAGATGCAGAAAGGTCATCTTGTCTAATGGGAACTAGCCCAAACTGCCCTCTTACCTGGAGAGGCAGAAAGGTCATCTTGTCTAACGGGAACTAGTCCACTCACACTGAAGCAGCTATTTTCCTTTATGGAAACAGCCCTCTGACCTGCAGAGGCAGAAAGGTCCTCTCGTGTAATGGGAACTCGCCCATTCGCAGCTATTTCCCCATTAGAGAAACGGCCCTCTGACCTGCAGAGGCAGAAAGGTCCTCTCGTCTAATGGGAACTAGCCCACTCACACTGAAGCAACTATTTCCCATTAGAGAAACGGCCTTCCGACCTGGGGAGGCAGAAAGGTCCTCTCATCTAATGGGAACTAGCTCACTCACACTGAAGCCGCTATTTCCCATTAGAGAAACGGCCCTGCGACCTGCAGAGGCAGAAAAGTCCTCTCGTCTAATGGGAACTAGCCCATTCACACTGAAGCAGCTATTTCCCATTAGAGAAACAACCCTCTGACCTGGAGATGCAGAAAGGTCCTCTCGTCTAATGGGAACTAGCCCATTCACACTGAAGCAGCTATTTCCCATTAGAGAAAGGGCCCTCTGACCTGCAGAGGCAGAAAGGTCCTCTCGTCTAATGGGAACTAGCCCACTCTCATTGAAGCAGCTATTTCCCATTAGAGAAACGGCCCTCTGACCTGGAGAGGCAGAGAGGTCCTCTTGTCTAATGGGAACTATTCCACTCACATTGAAGCAGCTATTTCCCATTAGAGAAACGGCCCTCCAGCCTGGAGTGGCAGAAAGGTCCTCTCGTCTAATGGGAACTAGCCCACTCACACTGAAGCAGCTATTTCCCATTAGAGAAACGGCCCTCTGACCTGGAGAGGCAAAAAGGTGATCTCATCTGATGGGAACTAGCCCATTCACACTGAAGCAGCTATTTCCCATTATAGAAACTGGCCTCCGACCTGCAGAGGCAGAAAGGTCCTCTGGTCTAATTGGAGGGAACTAGCCCACTCACATTGAAGCAGCTATTTCCCATTAGAGAAACAGTCCTCTGACCTGCAGAGACAGAAAGGTCCTCTCATCTAATGGGAACTAGCCCATTCACACAGAAGCAGCTATTTCCCATTAGAGAAACGTCCCTTTGACCTGCTGAGGCAGAAAGGTCCTCTCGTCTAATGGGAACTAGCCCACTCACACTGAAGCATCTATTTCCCATTAGAGAAACGGCCCTCTGACCTGCAGAGGCTGAAAGGTTCCTCTTGTCTAATGGGAACTAGCCCATTCACACTGAAGCAGCTATTTCCCATTATAGAAACCGGCCTCCGACCTGCAGAGGCAGAAAGGTCCTCTCGTCTAATTGGAGGGAACTAGCCCACTCACATTGAAGCAGCTATTTCCCATTAGAGAAACAGTCCTCTGACCTGCAGAGACAGAAACGTCCTCTCATCTAATGGGAACTAGCCCACTCACACTGAAGCAGCTTTTTCCCATTAGAGAAACGACCCTCTGACCTGCAGAGGCAGAAAAGTCCTCTCATCTAATGGGATCTAGCCCACTCACACTGAAGCAGCTTCTTCCGATTAGAGAAACGGCCCTCTGACCTGCAGAGGCAGAAAGGTCCTCTCGTCTAATGGGAACTAGCCCATTCACACAGAAGCAGCTATTTCCCATTAGAGAAACGTCCCTTTGACCTGCTGAGGCAGAAAGGTCCTCTCGTCTAATGGGAACTAGCCCACTCACACTGAAGAAGCTTTTTCCCATTAGAGAAACGGCCCTCTGACCTGCAGAGGCAGAAAGGTCCTCTCGTCTAATGGGAACTAGCCCATTCACACAGAAGCAGCTATTTCCCATTAGAGAAACGGCCCTGTGACCTGCAGAGGCAGAAAGGTCCTCTCATCTAATGGGAACTAGCCCAATAACACTGAAGCAGCAATTTCCCATTAAAGAAAAACGGCCCTCTGACCTGCAGAGGCAGAACCGTCCTCTTGTATAATGGGAACTAGCCCACTCACACTGAAGCAGCTATTCCCATTAGAGAAACGACCCTCTGACCTGCAGAGGCAGAAAGGTCCTCTCGTCTAATGGGAACTAGCCCACTCACCCTGAAGCAGCCATTTCCCTTTATAGAAACAGCCCTTTGACCTGCAGAGGCAGAAAGGTCCTCTCGTCTAATGGGAACTAGCCCACTCACAGCTATTTCCCATTAGAGAAACGGCCCTCTGACTTGCAGAGGCAGAAAGGTCCTCTCGTCTAATGGGAACTAGCCCACTCACAATGAAGCAACTATTTCCCATTAGAGAAACGGCCTTCCGACCTGGGGAGGCAGAAAGGTCCTCTCATCTAATGGGAACTAGCTCACTCACACTGAAGCAGCTATTTCCCAATAGAGAAACGGCCCTCTGACCTGCAGAGGCAGAAAAGTCCTCTAGTCTAATGGGAACTAGCCCATCCACACTGAAGCAGATATTTCCCATTAGAGAAACGACCCTCTGACCTGGAGAGGCAGAAAGGTCCTCTTGTCTAATGGGCACTAGCCCATTCACACTGAAGCAGCTATTTCCCATTAGAGAAACGGCCCTCTGACCTGCAGAGGCAGAAAGGTCCTCTCATCTAATGGGAACTAGCCCACTCACACAGAAGCAGCTATTTCCCATTAGAGAAACGGCCCTGTGACCTGCAGAGGCAGAAAGGTCCTCTCATCTAATGGGAACTAGCCCAATAACACTGAAGCAGCAACTTCCCATTAAAGAAAAACGGCCCTCTGACCTGCAGAGGCAGAAAGGTCCTCTCGTCTAATGGGAACTAGCCCACTCACACTGAAGCAGCTTTTTCCCATTAGAGAAACAGCACTGTGACCTGCAGAGGCAGAAAGGTCCACTCATCTAATGGGAACTAGCCCAATAACACTGAAGCAGCAATTTCCCATTAAAGAAAAACGGCCCTCTGACCTGCAGAGGCAGAAAGGTCCTCTCATCTAATGGGAACTAGCCCAATAACACTGAAGCAGCTATTTCCAATTAGAGAAACGGCCCTCTGCCCTGGAGAGGCAGAAAGGTCCTCTCGTCTAATGGGAGGGAACTAGCCCACTCACACTGAAGCATCTATTTCCCATTAGAGAAACGGCCCTCTGACCTGCAGAGGCAGAATGGTCCTCTTGTCTAATGGGAACTAGCCCATTCACACTGAAGCAGCTATTTCCCATTATGGAAACCGGCCTCCGACCTGCAGAGGCAGAAAGGTCCTCTCGTCTAATGGGAGGGAACTAGCTCACTCACATTGAAGCAGCTATTTCTCATTAGAGAAACAGTCCTCTGACTAGCAGAGACAGAAAGGTCCTCTCATCTAATGGGAACTAGCCCACTCACACTGAAGAAGCTTTTTCCCATTAGAGAAACGGTCCTCTGACCTGCAGAGGCAGAAAGGTCCTCCCGTCTAATGGGAACTAGCCCATTCACACAGAAGCAGCTATTTCCCATTAGAGAAACGGCCCTGTGACCTGCAGAGGCAGAAAGGTCCTCTCATCTAATGGGAACTAGCCCACTCACACTGAAGCAGCTATTTCCCATTAAAAAAAAACGGCCCTCTGACCTGCAGAGGCAGAAAGGTCCTCTCGTCTAATGGGAACTAGCCCACTCACACTGAAGCAGCTTTTTCCCATTAGAGAAACGATCCTCCGTCCTGGAGAGGCAGAAAGGTCCTCTCTTCTAATGGGAACTAGCCCACTCACACTGAAGCAGCTATTTCCCATTAGAGAAACAGCCCTCTGACCTGCAGAGGCAGAAAGGTCCTCTCGTCTAATGAGAACTTGCCCACTCACACCGAAGCAGCTATTTCCCATTAGAGAAACGGCCCTCTGACCTGCAGAGGCAGAAAGGTCCTCTTGTCTAATGGGAACTAGCCCCCTTACACTGAAGCAGCTATTTCCCATTAGAGAAACGGCCCTCTGACCTGGAGAGGCAGAAATGTCCTCTCGTCTAATGGGAGGGAACTAGCCCACTCACAGTGAAGCATCTATTTCCCATTAGAGAAACGGCCCTCTGACCTGCAGAGGCTGAAAGGTTCCTCTTGTCTAATGGGAACTAGCCCATTCACACTGAAGCAGCTATTTCCCATTATAGAAACCGGCCTCCGACCTGCAGAGGCAGAAAGGTCCTCTCGTCTAATTGGAGGGAACTAGCCACTCACATTGAAGCAGCTATTTCCCATTAGAGAAACAGTCCTCTGACCTGCAGAGACAGAAACGTCCTCTCATCTAATGGGAACTAGCCCACTCACACTGAAGCAGCTTTTTCCCATTAGAGAAACGACCCTCTGACCTGCAGAGGCAGAAAAGTCCTCTCATCTAATGGGAACTAGCCCACTCACACTGAAGCAGCTTCTTCCGATTAGAGAAACGGCCCTCTGACCTGCAGAGGCAGAAAGGTCCTCTCGTCTAATGGGAACTAGCCCATTCACACAGAAGCAGCTATTTCCCATTAGAGAAACGTCCCTTTGACCTGCTGAGGCAGAAAGGTCCTCTCGTCTAATGGGAACTAGCCCACTCACACTGAAGCAGCTATTTGCCATTAGAGAAACGGCCCTCTGACCTGCAGAGGCAGAAAGGTCCTCTCGTCTAATGGGAACTAGCCCACTCACACTGAAGCAGCTTTTTCCCATTAGAGAAACAACCCTCCGACCTGGAGATGCAGAAAGGTCATCTTGTCTAATGGGAACTAGCCCAAACTGCCCTCTTACCTGGAGAGGCAGAAAGGTCATCTTGTCTAACGGGAACTAGCCCACTCACACTGAAGCAGCTATTTTCCTTTATGGAAACAGCCCTCTGACCTGCAGAGGCAGAAAGGTCCTCTCGTGTAATGGGAACTCGCCCATTCGCAGCTATTTCCCCATTAGAGAAACGGCCCTCTGACCTGCAGAGGCAGAAAGGTCCTCTCGTCTAATGGGAACTAGCCCACTCACACTGAAGCAACTATTTCCCATTAGAGAAACGGCCTTCCGACCTGGGGAGGCAGAAAGGTCCTCTCATCTAATGGGAACTAGCTCACTCACACTGAAGCCGCTATTTCCCATTAGAGAAACGGCCCTGCGACCTGCAGAGGCAGAAAAGTCCTCTCGTCTAATGGGAACTAGCCCATTCACACTGAAGCAGCTATTTCCCATTAGAGAAACAATCCTCTGACCTGGAGATACAGAAAGGTCCTCTCGTCTAATGGGAACTAGCCCATTCACACTGAAGCAGCTATTTCCCATTAGAGAAACGGCCCTCTGACCTGCAGAGGCAGAAAGGTCCTCTCGTCTAATGGGAACTAGCCCACTCTCATTGAAGCAGCTATTTCCCATTAGAGAAACGGCCCTCTGACCTGGAGAGGCAGAGAGGTCCTCTTGTCTAATGGGAACTATTCCACTCACATTGAAGCAGCTATTTCCCATTAGAGAAACGGCCCTCCAGCCTGGAGTGGCAGAAAGGTCCTCTCGTCTAATGGGAACTAGCCCACTCACACTGAAGCAGCTATTTCCCATTAGAGAAACGGCCCTCTGACCTGGAGAGGCAAAAAGGTCCTCTCATCTAATGGGAACTAGCCCATTCACACTGAAGCAGCTATTTCCCATTATAGAAACTGGCCTCCGACCTGCAGAGGCAGAAAGGTCCTCTGGTCTAATTGGAGGGAACTAGCCCACTCACATTGAAGCAGCTATTTCCCATTAGAGAAACAGTCCTCTGACCTGCAGAGACAGAAAGGTCCTCTCATCTAATGGGAACTAGCCCATTCACACAGAAGCAGCTATTTCCCATTAGAGAAACGTCCCTTTGACCTGCTGAGGCAGAAAGGTCCTCTCATCTAATGGGAACTAGCCCATTCACACAGAAGCAGCTATTTCCCATTAGAGAAACGGCCCTCTGACCTGCAGAGGCTGAAAGGTTCCTCTTGTCTAATGGGAACTAGCCCATTCACACTGAAGCAGCTATTTCTATTTCCCATTATAGAAACCGGCCTCCGACCTGCAGAGGCAGAAAGGTCCTCTCGTCTAATTGGAGGGAACTAGCCCACTCACATTGAAGCAGCTATTTCCCATTAGAGAAACAGTCCTCTGACCTGCAGAGACAGAAACGTCCTCTCATCTAATGGGAACTAGCCCACTCACACTGAAGCAGCTTTTTCCCATTAGAGAAACGACCCTCTGACCTGCAGAGGCAGAAAAGTCCTCTCATCTAATGGGATCTAGCCCACTCACACTGAAGCAGCTTCTTCCGATTAGAGAAACGGCCCTCTGACCTGCAGAGGCAGAAAGGTCCTCTCATCTAATGGGAACTAGCCCATTCACACAGAAGCAGCTATTTCCCATTAGAGAAACGTCCCTTTGACCTGCTGAGGCAGAAAGGTCCTCTCGTCTAATGGGAACTAGCCCACTCACACTGAAGCAGCTATTTCCCATTAGAGAAACGGCCCTCCAGCCTGGAGTGGCAGAAAGGTTCTCTCGTCTAATGGGAACTAGCCCACTCACACTGAAGCAGCTATTTCCCATTAGAGAAACGGCCCTCTGACCTGGAGAGGCAAAAAGGTCCTCTCATCTAATGGGAACTAGCCCATTCACACTGAAGCAGCTATTTCCCATTATAGAAACTGGCCTCCGACCTGCAGAGGCAGAAAGGTCCTCTGGTCTAATTGGAGGGAACTAGCCCACTCACATTGAAGCAGCTATTTCCCATTAGAGAAACAGTCCTCTGACCTGCAGAGACAGAAAGGTCCTCTCATCTAATGGGAACTAGCCCATTCACACAGAAGCAGCTATTTCCCATTAGAGAAACGTCCCTTTGACCTGCTGAGGCAGAAAGGTCCTCTCATCTAATGGGAACTAGCCCATTCACACAGAAGCAGCTATTTCCCATTAGAGAAACGGCCCTCTGACCTGCAGAGGCTGAAAGGTTCCTCTTGTCTAATGGGAACTAGCCCATTCACACTGAAGCAGCTATTTCCCATTATAGAAACCGGCCTCCGACCTGCAGAGGCAGAAAGGTCCTCTCGTCTAATTGGAGGGAACTAGCCCACTCACATTGAAGCAGCTATTTCCCATTAGAGAAACAGTCCTCTGACCTGCAGAGACAGAAACGTCCTCTCATCTAATGGGAACTAGCCCACTCACACTGAAGCAGCTTTTTCCCATTAGAGAAACGACCCTCTGACCTGCAGAGGCAGAAAAGTCCTCTCATCTAATGGGATCTAGCCCACTCACACTGAAGCAGCTTCTTCCGATTAGAGAAACGGCCCTCTGACCTGCAGAGGCAGAAAGGTCCTCTCGTCTAATGGGAACTAGCCCATTCACACAGAAGCAGCTATTTCCCATTAGAGAAACGTCCCTTTGACCTGCTGAGGCAGAAAGGTCCTCTCGTCTAATGGGAACTAGCCCACTCACACTGAAGCAGCTATTTGCCATTAGAGAAACGGCCCTCTGACCTGCAGAGGCAGAAAGGTCCTCTCGTCTAATGGGAACTAGCCCACTCACACTGAAGCAGCTTTTTCCCATTAGAGAAACAACCCTCCGACCTGGAGATGCAGAAAGGTCATCTTGTCTAATGGGAACTAGCCCAAACTGCCCTCTTACCTGGAGAGGCAGAAAGGTCATCTTGTCTAATGGGAACTAGCCCACTCACACTGAAGCAGCTTTTCCCATTAGAGAAACGACCCTCTGACCTGCTGAGGAAGAAAGGTCCTCTCGTCTAACGGGAACTAGCCCACTCACACTGAAGCAGCTATTTTCCTTTATGGAAACAGCCCTCTGACCTGCAGAGGCAGAAAGGTCCTCTCGTGTAATGGGAACTCGCCCATTCGCAGCCATTTCCCCATTAGAGAAACGGCCCTCTGACCTGCAGAGGCAGAAAGGTCCTCTCGTCTAATGGGAACTAGCCCACTCACACTGAAGCAACTATTTCCCATTAGAGAAACGGCCTTCCGACCTGGGGAGGCAGAAAGGTCCTCTCATCTAATGGGAACTAGCTCACTCACACTGAAGCCGCTATTTCCAATTAGAGAAACGGCCCTCCGACCTGCAGAGGCAGAAAAGTCCTCTCGTCTAATGGGAACTAGCCCATTCACACTGAAGCAGCTATTTCCCATTAGAGAAACAACCCTCTGACCTGGAGATGCAGAAAGGTCCTCTCGTCTAATGGGAACTAGCCCATTCACACTGAAGCAGCTATTTCCCATTAGAGAAACGGCCCTCTGACCTGCAGAGGCAGAAAGGTCCTCTCGTCTAATGGGAACTAGCCCACTCTCATTGAAGCAGCTATTTCCCATTAGAGAAACGGCCCTCTGACCTGGAGAGGCAGAGAGGTCCTCTTGTCTAATGGGAACTATTCCACTCACATTGAAGCAGCTATTTCCCATTAGAGAACCGGCCCTCCAGCCTGGAGTGGCAGAAAGGTCCTCTCGTCTAATGGGAACTAGCCCACTCACACTGAAGCAGCTATTTCCCATTAGAGAAACGGCCCTCTGACCTGGAGAGGCAAAAAGGTCCTCTCATCTAATGGGAACTAGCCCATTCACACTGAAGCAGCTATTTCCCATTATAGAAACTGGCCTCCGACCTGCAGAGGCAGAAAGGTCCTCTCGTCTAATTGGAGGGAACTAGCCCACTCACATTGAAGCAGCTATTTCCCATTAGAGAAACAGTCCTCTGACCTGCAGAGACAGAAAGGTCCTCTCATCTAATGGGAACTAGCCCACTCATACTGAAGCAGCTTATTCCCATTAGAGAAACGACCCTCTGACCTGCAGAGGCAGAAAAGTCCTCTCGTCTAATGGGAACTAGCCCATTCACACTGAAGCAGCTATTTCCCATTATAGAAACCGGCCTCCGACCTGCAGAGGCAGAAATGTCCTCTCGTCTAATGGGAGGGAACTAGCCCACTCACACTGAAGCATCTATTTCCCATTAGAGAAACGGCCCTCTGACCTGCAGAGGCAGAAAGGTCCTCTTGTCTAATGGGAACTAGCCCATTCAACTGAAGCAGCTATTTCCCATTATAGAAACCGGCCTCCGACCTGCAGAGGCAGAAAGGTCCTCTCGTCTAATTGGAGGGAACTAGCCCACTCACATTGAAGCAGCTATTTCCCATTAGAGAAACAGTCCTCTGACCTGCAGAGACAGAAAAGTCCTCTCATCTAATGGGAACTAGCCCACTCACACTGAAGCAGCTTTTTCCCATTAGAGAAACGACCCTCTGACCTGCAGAGGCAGAAAAGTCCTCTCGTCTAATGGGAACTAGCCCACTCACACTGAAGCAGCTTCTTCCGATTAGAGAAACGGCCCTCTGACCTGCAGAGGCAGAAAGGTCCTCTCGTCTAATGGGAACTAGCCCATTCACACAGAAGCAGCTATTTCCCATTAGAGAAATGTCCCTTTGACCTGCTGAGGCAGAAAGGTCCTCTCGTCTAATGGGAACTAGCCCACTCACACTGAAGCAGCTATTTACCATTAGAGAAACGGCCCTCTGACCTGCAGAGGCAGAAAGGTCCTCTCGTCTAATGGGAACTAGCCCACTCACACTGAAGCAGCTATTTCCCATTAAAGAAAAATGGCCCTCTGACCTGCAGAGGCAGAAAGGTCCTCTCGTCTAATGGGAACTAGCCCACTCACACTGAAGCAGCTTTTTCCCATTAGAGAAACGACCCTCCGACCTGGAGATGCAGAAAGGTCATCTTGTCTAATGGGAACTAGCCCAAACTGCCCTCTTACCTGGAGAGGCAGAAAGGTCAACTTGTCTAATGGGAACTAGCCCACTCACACTGAAGCAGCTTTTCCCATTAGAGAAACGACCCTCTGACCTGCAGAGGAAGAAAGGTCCTCTCGTCTAACGGGAACTAGCCCACTCACACTGAAGCAGCTATTTCCCTTTATGGAAACAGCCCACTGACCTGCAGAGGCAGAAAGGTCCTCTTGTGTAATGGGAACTAGCCCATTCGCAGCTATTTCCCCATTAGAGAAACGGCCCTCTGACCTGCAGAGGCAGAAAGGTCCTCTCGTCTAAAGGGAACTAGCCCACTCACACTGAGGCAACTATTTCCCATTAGAAAAACGGCCTTCCGACCTGGGGAGGCAGAAAGGTCCTCTCATCTAATGGGAACTAGCTCACTCACACTGAAGCAGCTATTTCCCATTAGAGAAACGGCCCTCCGACCTGCAGAGGCAGAAAAGTCCTCTCGTCTAATGGGAACTAGCCCATTCACACTGAAGCAGCTATTTCCCATTAGAGAAACAACCCTCCGACCTGGAGATGCAGAAAGGTCCTCTCGTCTAATGGGAACTAGCCCATTCACACTGAAGCAGCTATTTCCCATTAGAGAAACGGCCCTCTGACCTGCAGAGGCAGAGAGGTCTTCTCGTCTAATGGGAACTATTCCACTCACATTGAAGCAGCTATTTCCCATTAGAGAAACGGCCCTCCAGCCTGGAGAGGCAGAAAGGTCCTCTCGTCTAATGGGAACTAGCCCACTCACACTGAAGCAGCTATTTCCCATTAGAGAAACGGCCCTCTGACCTGGAGAGGCAAAAAGGTCCTCTCATCTAATGGGAACTAGCCCATTCACACTGAAGCACGTATTTCCCATTAGAGAAACCGCCCTCCGACCTGCAGAGGCAGAAAGGTCCTCTCGTCTAATGGGAACTAGCCCACTCACACTGAAGCAGCTATTTCCCATTAGTGAAACGGCCCTCTGACCTGCAGAAGCAGATAGGCCCTTTCGTCTGATGGGAACTAGCCCACTCACACTGACGCAGAAAGGTCCTCTCGTCTAATGGGAACTAGCCCATTCACACTGAAGCAGCTATTTCCCATTAGACAAATGGCCCTTTTTGCTCCCCTAGTGGCCATGTCCTGCATAGTAATGGGAACTAGCCCACTCACACAGAGAAGGCTAGTTCCCATTAGAGAAATTGTCCTTATTGCTCCCCTAGTGGCCAAGTCCTGCATAATAATGGGAACTAGCCTACTCACACCGAGAAGGCTAGTTCCTATTGGAGAAATGGCCCTTTTTGTCCCTAGCGGCCAAGTCCTGCATAATAATGGGAACTAGCCCACTCACACAGAGAAGTCTAGTTCCCATTAGGGAAATTGCCCTTTTGCTCCCCTAGTGGCCAGGTCCTGCATAATAATGGCAACTAGCCTACTCATACTGAGAAGGCTAGTTCCCATTAGAGAAATTGCTCTTTTTCCCCCTAGTGGCCAAGTCCTGCATAATAATGGGAATTAGCCTACTCAAACTGAGAAGGCTAGTTCCCATTAGAGAAGGGCAGAAAGGTCCTCTCGTCTAATGGGAACTAGCCCACTCACACTGAAGCAGCTTTTTCCCATTAGAGAAACAACCCTCCGACCTGGAGATGCAGAAAGGTCATCTTGTCTAATGGGAACTAGCCCAAACTGCCCTCTTACCTGGAGAGGCAGAAAGGTCATCTTGTCTAATGGGAACTAGCCCACTCACACTGAAGCAGCTTTTCCCATTAGAGAAACGGCCCTCTGACCTGGAGAGGCAGAAAGGTCCTCTCGTCTAATGGGAACTAGCCCACTCACACTGAAGCAGCTATTCCCATTAGTGAAACGGCCCTCCGACCTGCAGAGGCAGAAAGATCCTCTCATCTAATGGGAACTAGCCCACTCACAATGAAGCAGCTATTTCCCATTATAGAAACGGCCCTCTGACCTGGAGAGGCAGAAAGGTCCTCTCGTCTAATGGGACCTAGCCCATTCACACTGAAGCAGCTATTTTTGATAACAAGCCAAAATGTTATTCCCCTTCACCTTGTAATGCTTGTCCATCTTGGCTATGCATATATCAAACTGGTTGCCCATCTTGATGCATTCAGCTAGTTTTAAGAAATTGTTGTCCAGCCCGACCTCGACAATGAAACAATGCCTCTTTCTTTTTACTCAAATAATTAAGACCATATACTGCTAACATATACTTCTCGAATCTTTCTTTCCATTTAATAACCTAGGAATAACCCAGTGCCTGCTCTTGGTATTTGTCACCTTGTTCACAGGGACAAATGTCTGTAATCTGCCTTTTAAGGTGCAATGAAAAAACACCTCTCAGAGTAACAGCCAATTGTGCTACGGCATGCTCCCTTCTTTATTTGTGCAAGTGTTTCTTTCGGTCACTACACTGCATGTGGGATGGGCACAGCATGGAGCGCAGTGCCCGCAGTGAAGGCCTTCAGCTTGTTACATAGCTAAGCAACAGACATGTCAATTCCTTATCATGTCTAAAATTGCCAGCAAACAACTTGAAACACCGGATGATGCGTCCTTGGATCACGTGTTCTGTTGTCTGCATGCACAGCTATGCTGCTAGGGTGCTTTTTGTGTCCTCATAGGCTCACGCACAGCCCAGATAATCCCCAATACATGCCTGGAGAGTCCCACTGAGCCACCATTCGACGGTGCAACTAACCCTGTACCTGCTCAGCCATGGCAACCACAATCAATGGCAAGTGCAGGCTTTTTGTCATTGCCGCAACTCATCACCAGTTAAGGAAGTGAACCAGAACACAGCCAGTATGTGTGACTTAATTTCTTTTGAGTTCATCTTTTTTTTTTTTTAAACACTTTATTGGTTTTCCAACATTACAACAACAAACAAACATATAACACATAACGTATGACTTGTAACTTGACTGGCTGCTTGGCACTCTGCATCAATGTCTTTCTCTCCTTCTTTTGCCAGCGAGTGGGCCGGCGACCCTGCCATTTGAGTTTCCCTTGTCCGTGTGGCAATGTAGCAGCTTTTTTTTTCACCTTCTTGTTCTGGGGGATGCCGAGCACCTTCCTCTACTGTTCTTCCGCCCTTCTCGGGACCTCCTCCTCACTATCCTCTCTTCGTTCGAATAAGTCCTGCATCAGGGAGTTCCATGCCATCATTTTCTGCCCCATTTCCCTTTCTCTCCTTTGCGCTGCCCTCATCCACACCGCCGTTTCTGTCATTGCCCATTTTCTGAAATCCGCCCACCATGAGTCTGTTCTAGGGCCCTCTTTCGAGTTCCACGCCATCCGTCGTTTAGCCAGTATACATATTAAGTCTTTCATTTTTGCAAGATGCGACCTGTGTCTGCCTCCTCTAGGGAAGAGGCCCAGTAGGTACATTTCAGGTGTCCCCTCTTGTATTTGAAGTCCGCTTCCGGCCACCCTGTGTCTGATTTCATCCCAGAAAACCTTTATCACTGGGCAGGTCCAGAACATGTGCACCATGCCTGCTTGCTCCTCTGGGCAGCGGGGGCATGTATGGGGGTCTCCCGGCTTCATTGCGTTCATCCTTTTGGGCGTAAGGTACGCCCTGTGCGTGACATATAATTGTGCTTGCCTGAACCTCGCATTCCTTGATACTTTCTTGGGATATCTCAGCACCCTAGCCCACTCTTCATCGCTAAGGGGTCGTCCGAGTTCCTCTTCCCAGCTTGCTCTTATATGTAGCACCTGTGAATTGTTTGGTCTCAACATTTGTTCATATAGCCTCGAGGTGGTGTGTCCTCCTTCTGCTACATCGTACCATGCATCCAGCTCTCCTTGTACGTCTTCTTGTTCTGGCCACTCTGGCCACCTTTTTTGAATCGTCAGTATCATCCTGTTATATAGGATGAATTGGCCTTCATGTATGTCAAATCCCTCCACCATGTCTTGGACCTCTGCCCATTGCTCGTCTATCCTCAGATCTCCTATTTGTGCTACTCCTTTGGCTTCCCATTGGGATCTGTATATTGCGAGCTGTGCCCAGTAATCCTGCTAGTGGGATCTGTGATGAACAAGGGTCTTCCGCCTTCTGGAGTGTCCACGCCCTCGCCCATAGTTTCGTCGCGAGTCTAAGCATGTTCGGTAGGGTCTTGCGTAATGATTTGTCTAACCATGGGATATCTCGTAGATAGTATGATTTCAGTGCTGGTTGTCAGAGAGTTTTATCTATAGCTTCGTCCTCCCCAAGCCATTTAACCACTTATTGGAGTTGCCCTCATAGATAGTATTTTTCAAAGTCAGGTAACCTGATACCCCCTTCTTCCTACTGCCTTTGTAGAGCTGTCATGGCGATCCTGCACCTCCCCCCTCCCCACAGGAACCTTCGCGCCATCGTGTCCAACTTTCTGAAAAAGACTCTGGGTATGGCATGCGGGATGTTTGTGAAATAGTATAATAACTTTGGGAGTACCACCATCTTCAAGATGGCTGCTCTTCCCATCATTCCCAGTGGGAGCGTCTCCCAGAAGCGCATGGCTTTTTGTATTTTGTCTAGTGCTGCTTGTGTATTGCGTTCGTGTGATTCTACGGTGTTGTGGTATATCTTTATTCCTAAATATCTGAAGGAGTTCGGTGCCCATGTCAGACCCATGTGCCGGAGTTCACCCCGGGGAACTCGTTTAAGGTCAGCCAGGGGAAAGAGGACCGACTTCTCTTTATTGATGGCTATTCCTGAGAGCCTGGTGTATGCTTCAGCCGCTTCTAGGAGGCAGGGCAGGTTAGTGCGTGGGTTTTCTACAAAGAGCAGGATATCGTCTGCATATAACGTGATCTGTTGTACCACCCCGTCCATGACTATGCCTGTGTCTCCATATTCTGCCCTTAGAAAGACCACCCATGGCTCCAGGGCCAGTATATATAGCATTGGTGACAGTGGGCAGCCCTGTTTGGTACCCCTATGTATTCTCCAAGCTTTTGAGATGTGCCT
The DNA here is from genome assembly GCF_040938575.1 of Ambystoma mexicanum. Taxonomy (NCBI): domain Eukaryota; kingdom Metazoa; phylum Chordata; class Amphibia; order Caudata; family Ambystomatidae; genus Ambystoma; species Ambystoma mexicanum. The sequence goes on from NC_090934.1 coordinate 1,185,482,555, forward strand.
TCCTGTGTTCACTCTAGCTCTGGGATCTTTGTATAATAGCCTAATCCATCTAAGGAACCCTTCTCCCATGCCAAAGTGGGCCAGAACACTCAGCAGCCACTTCCAGCTGACCGAATCGAATGCTGTGATTGCACCTAGTGACACCACCTCGCATTCGCCTCGTCTCTGATTTGTCTGCTCTATAACATAATGTAATCTACGAAGGTTCCATGGCGTGTTGCGCCCCGGGACATAGCCCGTTAGGTCTGAGTGGATTAATGTAGGTATCACCATTTTCAAGCGGTTCGCTAAGACTGCTGTGAGTATTTTGGCGTCTTGGTTGATAAGGGAAATCGGTCTATATGAGGTGCATTCCCGTGGGGATTTCCCTGGTTTAAGGATCGGCACGATTGTCGTTTCCGACATAATGTTTGGTAATTGTGAATTCTCATATGCCTCCTGGTATGTTTCTAATAGTTTTGGGGCATTGTGCTCTTATATACCTTATAAAACTCTCCCGGAAGTCCGTCGGGAGCCGGGGCTTTACCCGAGGGGAGGCCGGAAATCACTGTCTCGATTTCCTCTAGTGTGAGAGGGGCGTCTAAGAGTTGGGCCTGTTCCGCCATTAGTTTTGGTAACACTATCTCAGCTAGGGCGTCCGGAATATCTTCCGGTTCCACTTCCGGATTAGGAGCATAATGTTTCTCATAAAAGCCTGCAAATAAATTGTTTATATCTTCTTGGTTCCTAACCTCTGTCCCTGTTTCATCTTCCAGTACCACAATAGGGTCCCTCTTGTTTTCATTTTTGGTGAGCCATGCCAGGAGTCTGCTGGGTTTATCCCCTTCTGCGTGCAGTCTCTGTAGGTATTTCCCGTAATTTAGCTTCCCCAATTTCTCCCAGAGTTCCATGCATCTTATTCTTAAAGTCACTAATTCCCTGGGTTCCTCGCCTGCATTTTCTGCCCTTCTTTCCTCCTCCCTTATTTCTTTTTCTATTTTGTCCAGTTCCTCCATGGCTGCCCCTTTTAACCCTCCTGTTTTCCCAATCGCCGCCCCCCTTATCACTACCTTGAATGCCATCCCAATGTGTGGCGTTACTTCCTACGCTACCCTCGTTATGTTCGAAGTATTCCTCTATCACCTCATGTAGATGTTCTTCCAGTTCACTCTCCCCCAGTGCTTCGGCTCGGAGGCGCCATGTCGGTATCGGGGTTGTCCTGTGGGTGTGTGCCCATGACGCTATTATCGGGGCATGATCTGATAATGTACGTGCTTTGATATCAATTCCTGTGAATTCTATTAAGGATTCCACGCCTGTTAGAAGGTAGTCTATTCGTGTGAATATTCCGTGGGGCGCGCTGTAATGAGTGTACCCCCTCCCCAATGAGTGTACCCCCTCCCACCTCCGTGTACCTGCCTCCAGACGTCCACCAGCTGCAGTCATGTGAGGGTTCTGTGAAATTCCTAGGCTGGGGGTGCCGGACTCCTGTACTTGTCATCTGATCTGTCGAGGAGTGGGTCTAGGGTGCAGTTAAAGTCTCCCGCCCAGATGAGTGTTGCGTCTCTATATTGGCCACTTTCGGTGCCACTTTTCTGAAGAATTCAGTTGCGTCATGGTTTGGAGCGTAGGTATTGATCAAACAGATTTCCTTGTTTTCTAGCATTCCGTGTTCCAACACAAGTCTCCCTTCCGGATCTGTTTCTTGCTTTATGAGCTGGAATGGTACACCTGGTGCAATCCATTAGTGCCCCTCTTGCGTAATTCAAGTATGTGGTGCCATATACTTGTCCTCCCCATTTCTTTGCCATCTTGGCCTGCTTTTCCGATGTTAAGTGAGTCTCTTGGAGCATTGCTATCGTAACTCTCATCCTGTTCAGCCAAGCGTATACTCTGAGTCTCTTAATATATGCGTTGAGTCCCCGCACATTCCAAGTTGCTATTTTTATCTCGTCAGGGTTCATGTTTACATTGGTTCGTTTGGCTCCGTTGTCCCATAGCCTCTGTTCCGTTTGTCAACCTGTTCTCCTACCCCCCCAGTTCTTGTCGCCTTCCTTTGCTTGCCAGATTATCGCTGTCTTTGCCTCCGGGATGGGTCCCCCTATTATGCCATTGTGTGTCTTTTTTATCTCCGCCCACTCGGACCATTCTGTAGTCTCGTAAGTCGTCCTCTCCGTTGATGGTGCCGTGTGCTAGTCATCCCTACTTGGTGTTAATCAACACATGAACTATAACTTCTTCAACCCAAACTTCAACATTTAAACAAACGCCCAGCCACCCTCCCCCTGCTCGGGCTTCGCCGCTTCTCTTGTCTTGCTCGCCTGGGCTAAGCAGACTCGCCGCAGCGTGTTACCTTAAAACTGGTATCCGAACTTGCATTGCTCTCTTCTTAGGGGGCTAGGTTTTTCCCGAGCCAGCCTGTCTGAGTAGAGCTGGTCTCTCCTTTCTGTTGTCTTTGTCCTCCCGACCCCCTTAATATATCAGATGTTAGCGTCTTTGTTTTTAGTTAGCTGCAGATCTTTTCACCGGGGTTGGCCCCTTCCGTTGTCAACGTACCTCTGTTCCACCTGGGGGATTCCCTGCACGTCCATCCATGCTTGGGCTTCCTCCGTGGATTCAAAAAAGCATGACTTCCCTTTGTATATCACCTTTAGCTTGGCCGGGAAAAGGAGCATGTATCTTATCTCCGCCCTTCTGAGACGTTCTTTTGTAGGGCCGAACTGGGCTCTTTGTTTCTGGACAGTGGCAGTATAGTCCGGATATATTGTGATCCTGGAGGAATTTCTAGTGACCTCTCCCCCTCCCCTTGAGAATGCCAGTATTTTCTCTCTATCTTTAAAGTTCATTATCCTGGCGATCATTGCTCTCGGTGGGGCCCCAGGGAAAGGTTTCCTAGTTAGTGCCCCGTGTGCTCGTTCCACCACAAAGCCCTGAGATAATGACCCCGCTCCAATTTCCATATTCTGTGGGGTCGTTTCCCTCCTCTCCTTCCGGAACTCCGATTATGCGGACATTGTTCCTCCTTGCCCTGCCCTACGCATCTTCTGCCCTCCGCTCTAGGAACCGGACTCTCTGCAGCACTTCTGACATTTGTGTCCTTGTGACCGTGAGGTCTGTGGTGTTTTGCTGTACCTGCTGCTCACTTGTTGTTACCCTGTCCGTCAGGTTCCTGGCATCTTGGCGAAGGAGGCCCACATCCACCATAACTGTGTCCAGTTTCTGTTCCAAGGATGCGTGCAGGGTGCCTATAGCAATGTCCATTTTGTTTTCAAGGCACGTCTTTAGGGAGGCAATCGCCTCTAGGATCTCTCCATCTTTCCTGTTATCTGGTTGGCATGGAGTGCACTCCTCCGCTGCTGCCACATCTGGTGGGTTTAGCTGCTTGTTTCCCGGTGCTTTGGCAAAAGTGTCCATGGTTACCTGTTTAGTCTTCACTTCTATTTTCTTGCCGGGCATCGTTGGTATGCGGGAGTGAGGTTTGGCTCTGTTCTTGTCCCTTCCTCGCATAGTCTGCTTTTAGGTTGGAGCTGCTGTTATTTTGTCTAGGAACTCGCTTCCCGGAGGGGTGGGTACCCCCCGTGTAGCAGTCGGCAGTGGCAGCCGGATTGGTGGGCGAGGTGGTCCTGCCCGTGTCCATTACTTGCGCCCTTGATGGGGTTGAGGCCGCGGGAGCTGATTTTGCCTCTCCCTCCCCGGAGGTGGAATGTTCTCATGTGCCATGGCTTTACAAGGGGTCAACCAGGACTAACTGGAGTCCAGGATATCAAGGGGAATATCTGCATATAATTTGTGGGTGTCCCCGTTTGCTTACCATCCCGTGGAGGGGACGGCTGTCGCCCGCTCGGCGTTATCCGGTAATTCTGTGTCCTCTGGGGCCCCAGCGCACCCAGCCTTATTGTTGGCCAGCGGGGGCAGCAGCACTCAGCAGTCCGATGCAGGCGTTCCGGGCGGTTCAACTCCCTGAGTACCCGTGGTCCGGGTCCTGCTTTCACAGTCGGGCACCGCCTCCTCTCTTCAAGCTCGCGGTTCTCCTACCCGATCTCAGGGGGCTCTGTCCCTCGTCGCCGCGCTCCCCAGCCGCCGCCTCATCACCAGCCCACACGGGCCCGTCAGTCTGCGAATGCTGGGCGGCCGCGAAGAGCAGCGGCGCGGCCAGGCCCGGGCCCAGGGACCGCAGGGCTCACCTCCCGCTGCCTCAGCCGTTTCAGGTGCTCGAGGACCCTCTTTTAAATTCATCTTTATGCTGTAACAACTCTCTCTGTCCTCACCCTTACACCAACCACCATACAACTTGACTTGCATTATCTTCTAGTGTTCTCTGTCCACATTCCACACCCATAACATTCCCTCTGCTGATATTCCTAACACTGTAAGGAATCCCCCTTTATTCTAGAGGACTTTATTCCCATGGCCACTTTCCCTATTCTAATATTACTCAACTAGAGTTGTATTGCCAAGTGGGAATGGTTCAGTTAGTCCCCCTCTAGTGCTCTATATGAGTATGGGTTGACCCTCCCAGGATTGACGACACATTGGCTTTACTATGCATGACGATTTGTTTGCTCTCCTGGCCAGAAAGACCATTTATCTGTCCTGGGCTTGAAGATGCGCTGGCACTCCTGGGCTTGAAGACAAAGATAGGCCCTTGCAGGGTCCAGAAACCGATGATGTGATGCATCAGCAGGGCCAGAAACCGAAGAGAGGCCCACTCAGCTTGGTGTTGAGAGTTAAACCACGGTTAAGTTGGTTTACCCAGCGTACTACACTCCTACTCGTCTTTCCAATACCCCTCTCTACTTTTGATGGGCTAGTTATTAGGTTAAGATGTACAACCAGGCACCATCTAGCATACTTCTTAATGGACACAGGCCTTCTTCCACAGCATTTACCTTATTTTCAGGGTCCACCTTCTACACTTCTTCCTTCCTCCACCTTCCTTTTCTTCCTCAGTACCTGTCCCAAAATGTTCCTCCATCGGTGGCCCTCATCTTCCTACACCGATTTCGTCTGTACCTTTTAAACTGTACTCCATGTCATTTCCTCCTTTCTCTTGTGTCTCACCTTCCATCTCTCCTTTTCCCCCTTGCTAGTTTTACCCTCTTCATGCTGCTCTCCCCTTTCCCTTCTTTTGACACATCTTCACCTTCCTCTCCCATCCACCTCAAGTCTTACTCTCCTTCAACTCCCTTCGCCTTCCTTCTTCCTCTTTTACTCCGCTCTTTACTGCAACGCTTGTTTCCAAACTCCCATATTAGGCCTTCTACCAAAGCTTCCCTATATAGTCCTGCCCCTTTTGATACTGGAAAAGGGTGTTAATTCATGTGCCCAACTCCTTGTGTGTACGTGACAAAGTGATTGGCTCTTCTGAGTAACTAGATCTAGTGATTTGTATCAGTTATAAATTGTCAGCTGCCAACTTGAAGTCAAGCAGCGCCGTCATGGTAGCTACCTGACCCCACCATGGTGCCTCCTGCTGCCAGCTGCACAATAACTCTGCCAACCTTGAACCTCCTTATCTGCCAACTTCATTGCATACCCAAGCTCAAGTAGGTCTTTTCCACAGTCCATCCTGCAGACTGTGTATTCAAATGTATTTTTGTGGGATCAAAGACAATACCCACAGATCTTTTGGCCTTCTAATGCAGAGTTGTTCATTCTTCAAAACTCTACCGGGTCTTGAATTACAGACTGCTACCTGGCAAAGGATAAAGTGGATAGGGCAGACGCCTTGGAAATACCTTATACACTGGCTGTTATCTTTCTGAAGGTACAGGCCCCCCAGGGTCTCATAGCTCCATTCCCACCCATGTCCACCTAGAAACATGGTCAGTTCTCTCCTTTTGTAATGCTGCCACTCAGTTCATTGTTGTACTCAATATGTCTTTCTTTTCATTGACAGTTTCATATTTTCAGTCATTTATATTCCATGAAAGTATTTATATTGTTAAAGTAGGCCTTATTTTCATTTATTATATTACTCGAGTTATCAGTTCATGGTTCTTACATATTTATCATATTCAAGATTTATTATAACCATTAATTGGACCAAAGTGTGAAATATCTTAGCCGTTGGTATAATTATGGATCTATGTGTTGAAATTGAATCTGAATTAGTAGAATTATTTCCAAATGTTTTATACCAATTTTTTTTAAATGTCAGATTTTGGGGAAGGTCACCCCGTCACCACCCACCCCCTCCAACCCCTTACACAATCCAATATGGCCTGACCCCAACCCACCATCTACCATCAGTGGCATAAAACATTTAAAGAAATTGAGGTAAGGGGGCAGGGGATTTTCAACCAGTTTGAGGGGGTGTCAACCAAAATCCATAAACCTATAATTATACTGTTAAATGGTGTTATGGTCACTAATAGTCTTAATAAAAATCGACCCCTAGGAAGGGGCAAATGTGTTTTTACTGGTGTATGAGGGTCACTAGACCACCAGGGATGGCTTGAAAGGGGGGGCGGTGATCGGAGCGTGATAGTTGTGATTTGTTTTTGCTGGGCTGAACACAAGTAATGAATGTTTTTTGTTTTGTTTACAGGTTTCTTTACGCAAGGAGCTGCAACGTTATGGGAGTAGTTTTTTGATTCTACGGGATTTGGCAGTCTGGGGAGGTATTTTGGTGGGCGTGGACACAAATGCAGGGTGAGGCCACAAATTCCCACCATGCCAGCAAAACATTAGTCTTTCCATAGGAGCAGCTGTCTCCCTTGTGGGTTGACTGTCCGCAAGCCCAAGCTGCACCTCTGGCTTTGCTGCATTAAAGATTTCACCTCCGGGGAAGAATGGGGAACCTTTGCCTCTGAGGAGGAATGGAGACCCTGCAGGGCTCCCAGAACTCAGCTGGACTTGGGGACAGTCAACCCACATGGGAGACAGCCACCCAAGGCCAGGGGCATCACCCTCACCTTCCTGGAGCTCTGGCTGGCCTGCATTATAGCTTCTCCCTCTGGGAAAGGACAGGGACCCTGCCAGGGCTCCCTGTGACAGCCGCTGTGCTTGAAGACAGTAGACCCAAATGGGAAACGCATTCCCAAGGCCACAGAGAGCACCCCCAACTGTGCTGGAGCTCTGGCTGGGTTTCGTGCAGCTTCACCGCCTGGGAAGGACGTGGACCCTGCCAAGACTCCCTGGAACCGTTGCTGGGTTTGTGGACAGTCAAACCACACGAGGGACAGCCCCCCTGGAGCTCTGGGCTGACCTGCATTATACAATTTCTCTCTGCGAGAGGGACCCTGCCGGGCCCCCTTCAGCAGTCACTGCACTTGGGGATGGTGGACTCACATGAGAGACAGATGCCGAAGGCCGAGGACATCACCTCCAACCGTCCTTGAGTTTTGGCTGGGCTAGATTAGTTTTTCCCTTCGTGGAGGCATTGGCACACTGCTGGGGCTCCCTGGTGGGGGAAAGTTGTAGCAGAGGCGAGCCGGAGCTCCAAGATGGTTGGCGGTGATGTCCTCGGCCTTGGGCGGCTGTCTCCCATGTGGGTTGACCGTCCCGCAGCCTAGTAGCGGTTCCAGGAAGCCCCAGAAGGGTCCCACTCCCTTAGGGAAGGTGGCCCTGTCAGGGCTCCTTGGGACAGCCGCTGCACTTGGAGATGGTCACACCATATGGGAGACAGCTGCCCAAGGCCAGGAACAAACTATCCTGGAGCTCTGGCTGGCCTGTGTTACAGCTTCTCCCTCTGGGAAAGGTTGAGGACTCTGCCGGCGATCCCTGGGAGTGCCGCTGTGCTTGGGGATGGTAGACCCACATGCCAACCAAGGCTGGGGACATCACCCCCGGCCATCCCAGAGTTCTGGTTGGGCAGCATTATAGAATTTCCCCTCCGGGAGCTGATGGAGACCCTGCTGGTGCTCCTTGGGACTGGTCAACACTTTATTTTTCACCCATGTAGGTGCATCCACACATGAGGTACTGTTTTCATCCAGACACCTGTGGGAAGGTAGGCCATGTGTTGGCGGTATGTTTCAGTAGTTTCCAGGTTGGAAATGTCTGAATATTGTGTTTATTTTCCATAAATTTCAGACTTTTGGGTAATAAATTCTAGGGGAATTTGCACAAGTCAGACCTCTGTGGGTTCCAACGGGAGTCTGCTCTCCTGAAACACTTGGGTTACCAGTGGTTTAGCCTTTTCCATTTGCACCCAGGTAGGTGCACCGACACATGAGGTCATTTTCGTCAGGATACGTGTGGGAATGTGGGAAGGTAGGACATTTGTTTTTTCTTGTTTTAACATTTTCATACATTTGCTACTGCACTTTGTTACACAACCCTTTAATTTCCCAAATGTGAACTACATGTAGTTGCTGATTTAGGCACTGTATGCTTTTGTAACATGCTCAAGTCACCAACCTTTCAAAAGGTCTGCCTGTGCTCTTTCAAAAATGGTATGCTTGCCATTCCTCACATTTATTTTCCTTATTTACACATGCTAAGTATGTCTGATTAGGCTGTCAGCATACAATTCCTGTGTGCTATGGCTCAGTTTTTGGCTTGTAGTAGTGCATGTTTTATGAAACAATACAGAAAAATATGCGATTTCCTAACTGGAAAAGTCAGGGGAATGTAGCAGGGCATTGCTTTTCTCAATATTCACAGAAGCCATTACCTTACAGGTCCAACCATGTCCACCACATACCTTTTTTAACTGTCATTTGTCAAATCTTTCCCCAAACTATGGGCATTTTCCCTACATAGATATTGCCTGACCTGTGCAAATTACCCTTTCCTTAACTTGGAATTTTGTCTGCTTTTTCAGAAATGTATGCCTTTGTCTTCCCTTTCAGCTTTCCTACCCTCCTCTTCCATTCCGTCGCTGCATGGACTATTGGGGGGGTGGGGGAGGAGGGGTAAACTCGCATAGCTCTCCCAAAATTGATGGTAACCTTATTTTTTTTTTATTTCCACTCAACCTGTTCTTGAAGCCTGGAAAATGTCAAATTCAGTACAGCAAAACATTTGTTCCTAGCTCTTACAAGGAAATAATCACAGACTTCTTTGTACATTATTTTATTGGCATTTTCTGAAAAAACACGAAATGTGCTCCCTTTTTGGTTATTTTCTCTCACCCCCCATACAGCAAACTAGGATTCCTAGTGGCGTTATTACCACCTACATGTGGGAAGAAAGGGGGTCAAAAGTGGGTGAGATATCACATGTAAAAAAAAAAAAGTTACAAGGGATTGATTGGCACCATACCGAAACCACCAAAAAAGGGCTTGGCAGCGGGGGTGCATTGCCAGTTAAGGGGGTAAAAACAAATAACATTAGCTTAAAGAAATAGACAATTGTGTAATTGAAACAAGTGCTTACACTGTAAAGCAACAAATGATACATATACATGTGTAAACCAAAGATCAAATTGATGGAGTTATATGGCGTAAAACTGCTTTACTTGGGGGATTGGAAGAAAAAGAAGCCAAATAGTGAAACATTTATGGAAAAACAGTTCTCATAACTGCACATGAATAGCTGCAAGAATTGGATAACAGAAAAAGTAAACTTTATTATTGCAAATTTTCACAATCTTTTGTCACAATATTTCCTGTAAGGGCTCAACAGATATGATGACTTCACACCTTCAGCAGAGGCACGCTGATAGAGTGCCGGAGGTCTGCAAACGCAATTATCGATCTATAAATTATTTGCTTTTCATAATGGTTCTGTAGTGGGAACAAATACACGTAGACAACTAAAGGTCTCAGAACATTTCTAAGTTAAAAATGTCACTCAAAATATGGATTTATAGGACAGTGAGTTAGATAACATGAAAAGCAACTCACGCTGCCTAAAATTAAAAATGCGATTAAAGTGGAAGGAACTCAGAAACACTTGACACTTTTCTCAAGCGTACCTAGCACTTTTTGAATCCGTTCTACTTCTTTGCACTTTAGTCAGGCATTTCCAATAGTTACAATTTGCCTTGAAGTAATATGGTTCTGCACTGACTTTGATGCATTTTGCACACAGCACTTTTATATGGCTGTATAACGGATTTATATGTACAGGGCAGTTTTGTCAGTATTTAATATCAGGCATTTACCAGGCGCAGGAGCCGAGCAGGAATGTACAAACGGAATTTGGCCTGTAGATATTCTGCCCCAGTTCCATAAAAGACATGATGAACTAGACATTAGCCCTTGACCTGAATGGGCTTGGCCATGGGTAGCCAATGAAGATGGTGCACACATGGAGTAATGTGAGCACAACTAGGTGTACAAGTGGCTACTCTGGCTGCAGAGTTCTGCAGGACCTGAAGGTGCCATAAGAAGTAGACAGTTTGTGCCAGAAATAGGGTGTTGCTGTGGTCCATGGAGGACATAACAAGTAAGGACACCACAGGGGCACATAACTGACAAAGGAGTAAACAAAGAACCTTGCTATGGGGTTTTCAGTTGAAGATAGCCCCTTTGACACACTGGACTTATCTGAGATTCCAGAGACTGAAAAGCTAATAGATTTACCCCTAAAGATGGCCAAAAAGAGGGGGTCCAAAAGGCAGTAGAGGATGGAGGGTCCACCACCAACACCTTATTTCCCCCCACCCTGAACTAGCTATTGCACATCCATGCACCCACAGCTTCGAGACAGGACCTAAATCTGGTCGCTGTTTTGACAAGAGAGATCTAAACGGACCAGGATCTGTGTCATCTGCTAAGAATAACAATGGAAGCCACAAGAGCAGATAAGCTTGGTAAGAGGTTACATGTACATGTTAAACAAAACCTGGAAGATGGAGGAAACCTGAGGGACTCCACATCTCAAGGCAGAAACCTGAGGGACTCCACATCTCAAGGCAGACGGTACAGAGTGAAAAGGGGGGATGTAAATTGACTGTTCGGTTAGAGAGAAACAAAGAAAACCAGCGGCAGATAAGTCAAGTTATAAGCACCGACGCTGCCCGAGTCGTGCAGCCAAGCCACATTGTCAACGTTGGAGACCAGCACCCCCTCTGTGCCACATCCTGGATGAAAAATTGATTGAGAATTGTGGAAGAAGAAAGATTACTCAAGAAAGGCAGACGAAGGCTTCAAAAACCTTCATAAGATTCCAAGATGGCCCCCGTGACCACCCCACTGTGAGGAGTGAGCGCTCCTCCCCGGCCACCCGAAAAGAAGCAATAAACAGCGTTACAAGACTCCAGGGCAGCAAAGGGGACAACCCGTGAACTGAGCGGTCCCCAAGAAAACTCCAACTGCAGCGTTTGGGGGCATTGTGAGTGGACCTGAGACCACCAGCAGCAATGTCTGTGTGGGGACTGGCAGTCGAGCCGGAAGAGATCAGAGAACCCACGCGAGTGGTGCAGTAGACGCAGAGTGGCCATTCAGCCAAGGCAACATAGGCGAGACTGGGGCGTGAGAGCAGACCACCGTGGGTCCCCGACAGCCGACCTGGGGGAGACAAGGCTGCCGGACCAGCACACCCGCCGGAACACACTAGCGCAAGCACCGCAGATCAGCAATACAGCAGAGCCGGCGCAGCCCGGACACCCAGCTACAAATGATAGGGAGCGGGTAGTATTCCCCTGAAATCCTGCGCCTGCCTCTGCCCCATAAAGCAAGCCCGGATCCACGCAGCACAGGGTCCCCATGAGCTGTGATACGCCCCAGCTGGCGCTGGATAAGTAGGCATAATTAAGGGAGTTGGCAGCCATGAAGCAGGCACACGCAAGACGCTCCCCTCCCAAACAACGGACATGGAGGTTTATGAAAGCAACTGCCCCGGCACACCATAACCTACACTTGGAAGCGTACCACCTACGGCAGGAGACCCGCAACATACCCAGACCCAGGCAAAGGCCCAAGCCCATACCATTCAGCAACATCAGAGGCAAACTGCAGTAATAGAAGGGTGACAGCACTAAGTTTCTTGCAGCATCCCCCCCGCTAACGGCCAGGGAAGGAACCCGGGGGCAAGGGGGGCGCATGCTTTCAACCCCCAACATTTGACTCTGCAGGAGAGCGCTGCTTCGCTCCACCACCAACCCGAATGAAAACTAACCCTGCCATGCAAGATTAACCGATAATGAACCTCCAGGGGTGCAAGAGCATACTTAAGAGGCTCAGGGGCGGTGGGAGCACGGGGGCACCCCGGGAAGAAATTCAAGTAGCTGCTGGGCTCCGGGCCAGTGTGACATTGTGATCTTAACCACTCTCACCTTTGAGCGTACTAGCCCCACGGCCCCCAGGGGGCAACCAACCCAGACTCTAAAGGGGAGGTAGACCCCTGCTGTGCACAGGAGGGAGAGAGAAGCATCCCCTTCATACAGAACAACTGGGCAATACCCTGGGGTCAAGAGGAATCTTAAGGGCCTAGGGAGAAGCCCCCTACAGTAAGGTGCAGGCAGGCACTCGCCATCACCAGGCAATGTTGCGCAACAAGGCCAAGGAGGTCAAAAAGGGCCCCTCAAGGGCCAAGATCTCAAGAAAACAGGAACAGACTCCCCAAAATCTATGGAGAAATGAGGGGGAAGCCCCAGAGGAAGAGGATCCAGGGGTGACAGAGAGGCAACAGTCAGAGGAACCCCCGACGCTGCCACAGGGGCAAGAGGTCACAAACAAGGTGCTGCAACAGTGCTTTAAGGCATTCAGTGACCCAATGACTGCTACCCTTCAGACATTAAGCCTAATACGCACAGAACTTGCACAATCCCTGCAGGAAATCAAAGGCGACAGTTGAATTGATACAGATGAAAAACACCATTCAAACTCACTGAAAACACCCGGAAGATAGATGTATTAGCGAAGCAGCAGGCGGTAGCAACATTGGCTTGGAGCTCCAAGCCAAGGAATTTGAGAACCGCTCGGGAAGGTCCAACATCAGGGTGGGGGCTTCCAGAAAGTGTGAGCGATGACCTCAGGAAAACAATGCAACACGTGTTCAAAGATTTGCTGGACATGGCTGGGGTAGAAATTCTCATAGGTAGAAGGTCCCTAGCGAGAAGGCCAGGGGCCAGGCCAAGAGAAGAGGCAATGGTTTTACAGCGATACGACCAAAAGAAATGGATCCTCCAAGTGGCGAGGAAAGCAACCCTGATAAAAGTGAACAGCACCGTCATAGAACTTTTCCAGGACCTGGCCAAATCCATACTAACAATGAGGAGGTAAATGGGCCCGGTGACCAAAACCCTTACCAAAGCCCAGATAAGATCCAGGTGGATTATCCCCTTTGGAATCGTCTTCAAGTGGGAAGGGCGCCAACACCACATCATTACGTTGGATGAGGGACCCAAGATCCTGAATATTGAAGAAGAAGGGGATGCAGAGGGAGGACATAATAGGAGGCCAGAAGTTAAGGCCATCAAGAGAAGCCATGGGAGTAGAGAAGAGTAGAGAGGTCAAAGACAAGACGCAAACAATTGCGGGGCCCTGGGGGGGGTGAGGGGGCTGCAACCAAAACCCCAGGCTGAATAGGCTGTCCACTTTAACAGCAGCAGTCGGGATCACGATACAAGGGTTAAGACCCGGCAGGGTTACACAGGGAATGTCAGCCTAAAGGCCGGCTCTGGGAGACGGGGGGGGTCAGGGGTGACAGATCTTGGAAACAGGGGAGAGCAGAGGAATGTCTCTCCCCGCACAGTTATTCTCTGGGATGGGAACGAGATCCAGCAACCTAGGACAACATTACAGCCTGGGGAAGTTGAGCCGAGTCCAGCCAGAGGCAGCGATGTAACGGACTGGGGAAGTTGAGCCGAGTCCAGCCGGAGGGGGCGAGAGGGAGAGTGGGGGGCTTAAATCAAGGGGGATCAGTTCGACATGGTTACTCTCGGGACGTAACAGGGTATGGGTAGCAGAAAAGGGATCCAAATACTAAAACTCAATGTTAGAGGGCTAAGCACACCGACTAAAGAGACAGAAACTGGAGAACCTCCTCCAGGATACCAAGCCCGACATTGTGACGCTCCAGGAGACCAATATCCATAAGCAAGACAGACACAGAATGAAGTTGAGAGGTACCCCCAGGTTCTGCAGGCTAACCACCGGAGCAAAGCTTGAGGGGTCCTCAAAGCTTTTAGACACCTACCTGACGTCAAAATAATAGGCACAAAAGCCGACAAGGAAGGTAGATTTCTCTTTGTCCAGGTACAATGGGGGGTGGCCTCTCACAATCGCCACATTGTATGCCCCCAACTCAGGGCAGGGCGGATACTTGCAGGGGGCTTTGGAGAAGCTAGACCAGTTAACAACGAGCCAGCTAATACTGACAGGGGATTTTAACTTGGCGTGGCACCCATCCGCGGACAGGGCACCCACATCTAAAAGGCCCATCTAGTAAACTACAGGCTAGCAAACAGAATGGCATTAGTGGATACATGGTATGAACTAAAAGGGGACGCCAAGGGGTATACTTACTACTCACATGTGCACCAAACATTCTCAAGAATTGATTACATGTGGGTTTCGGTGACACTGCTTTGCCAAGTACGGATCATAGAAAGGGAAACCATAGCCCTGCCTGACCACACTCCCCTGCAGCTAGAATTCCAATGGGAGGGCGGTGGGCCTCTAGAAGTGGCCGTTCCCCTGACATCTGCTGAGAGATGCAGTAATTTGCGACGAGATACACAAGTCCATCCACAACTTTTTTGGGGAAAAGAAGAGGCCAGAGGTGCAGGAAGATGTAGTATGGGACGCCTTTAAGGCAACCATGCGGGGGATGCACATAGCAAAGCAGGCATCTCGAGCCAAACAGGAGAAGGCCCTCCAGGTGGACCTAGAACAGGGCTAATGGAGACCGATAGGGGGGTAATGATCAGGAGGGAGTATAGGCATATGAAAGGGCAAATCAATGTCCTTCTAGCTAAACAAGCAGTAAAATCGCTCCTATTCTTGAGGCAGAAGTATTACCTCCAAGCAAACAAGACAGGCCGGCTCTTAGCCAGGTAGGTTAAGCAGAAGGAGGCGGCAGGTACAATACACCACATTCAGATGGTGGAGGGACAGGAAACCACACATACAGAAGAGATCCTGCAGGCGTTCACAGAGTTATATACAAGCCTCTACTCTATGGAGGCACCGAAGAGTGACCTCCAAAAGGCCTTCTTAAAATCTTGCTGGCTAAAAAGATTAGAACAGAGCCAGCGTGACGCTTTGGAAGGGAAAATTACCTAAGACGAGGTGCGTGCAGCGATCCAATTGCTACAACCAAATGAAGCCCCAGGCCCGGACGGGTACCCCACCACATTCTATAAAGCATTACATACCACATTAGTCCCGTTAATGACATCCCTGTTCAACTCCTTCTCCGATACGGGCCGCATCTCCCAGTCCATGGAGGCGGCCAAGGTAATCCTCTTCCCTAAGCCAAACAAGAAACAAACCCTCTGTAGCTC
Source organism: Ambystoma mexicanum (assembly GCF_040938575.1). Lineage (NCBI taxonomy): Eukaryota > Metazoa > Chordata > Amphibia > Caudata > Ambystomatidae > Ambystoma > Ambystoma mexicanum. Next base: position 1,185,497,877 of record NC_090934.1, read on the forward strand.
CTACCGCCCTAATAAACTTTGATGCCAAAATCTTTACAAAAATTCTAACATCTAGAATGGATAAAGTAATCACCGACCTGATCCACCCAGATCAAGCAGGCTTTGTCAAGGGAAGACAACGTTTGACAACATAAGGCGAATATCCCACCTGATAGAGAAGTCAAACAGGGCAGTCCTGAGGGCGGGTGTGCTAGCACTAGATGCAGAGAAGGCATACGACTGAGTCAAATGGTCATTCTTGTTTGCTACCATGGTGGTTATGGGGTTTGGCCCGGGCCTTCTCCACCTGGTCAAAGCCAACTATGGAGCACCACTTATCAGGCTAGCTATCAATGAGCATGTCTTGCAGGCGATAAGGATCACTAGGGGTACTTACCCGGGCTGCCCATGTCACCATTCCTGTATGCAAACTTTCTCGAACCCTTCCTAGCTAGAATTAGACAGGAGAGGGGAATAAATGGCATGACATTCCGTGGTGAAGACCATAAGGCAATGGCCTTTGCCAACGACCTCCTAGTCGTGCTAACAGACATGGACACTTCCCTCCAGACGTTAACAGCAAGCACTCCTAGGGGAATTTGGCAGAGTGGCAGACCTGAAGACCAACAACCAAAAATCTGAACTAATGGTGCTACAAGAAGGCATGCCCTCAGAAACATCAGAGCAATTTGCACGAGCAGAGGGATCCCTTCGATACCTGGCGGGGACAATAACCAGTACCCTAGAGGAAATATACCAAGCAAACTTAACCCCACCTGTTGGAAACTATCAAGACCTAGCTGGGAGAGATGAGGCTCCTTAACATATCATGGAACTGCTGCATCAATGTCATAAAATGATAATTTTCCCCAGAGCGCTATATTACTTTCAGGCTCTCCCCCCTGGCGGTCCCCCAGAAATTCTTCAAAACCCTGAATAAACTAGCACGTAACTACATCTGGCAAAGGAAAACACAGAGGGTGGCCTTGAGAGCCAGGGTCACTTCCCCGGGGGCATGGGGAATGGGAGTTCCAAATTTTCAAATGTACTACCAATGAGCAGCTCAATTGAGGCAGCATTCGCACAAGGGACATGGAGGGACAGTAGGTTAAGTCATGCCAGCTTTGCAAACAAACCATGGGTTTGCGGGAGGAGGATAGGTATCGCTATGCTGAACTGCGGCACTGGCTCTCTTCTCGAGATACGAAACAATCAATCACCAGAGAATTCACTTCGCTAGAAAGGTACTTGCTAACAAGTTCCGGTGATAGACAAATGATTAGTAAAATGTACAAACTGTTCACCATGCCAGAGGCACAGGTCCAGAGGCCCTGTATGAAACAATGGGCAGACACGCTGCCCCTCCTTATCTACGAAGAACAGTGGTGGGAAGTGTGGCAGCGAATCCCCAAATTGATGAGAGGGGTGCAGATCAGGGAAATGTGGACCAGGATACTAGTGCAGTGGCACCTAACACCGGAGAAGCTACATAAAATATACCCCTCAGTGTCACAGATGTGTTGGTGGGGCTGCAAAGAAGTAGGTACGTGGCTCCATGTCTGGTGGTCCTGCCCCATCCTAAAACCGTTCTGGGAAGTGGTCAACAAAGAAATGAAAGCCATCTTTGGTCCCCAAATATGGACAGAAAATGGAGAAGCTATACTGGGCCCGAGTGACATGCTGGACACACTCCCGACTAAACCACAGAGGAAAGCATATATAGTCCCAAGCATGGCGGCCCTCTCCCTAATTGCGCAAAAGTGGAAATAAACCAAGATCCCCAGCTAACAGGAATGTATAGCAAAAATGTGGCATTACACTTCACTGGAATGGGTAACATTCACTATCCATGGGGATTACGCTACATTCAAGAACAAGTGGGACGCCACCCTGAACTTCCTGCACAAAGACTACTGTGAACAATGGTGTCCTTAGTTACTAAGACTATTGGATATAGTCTATGACCCGTTATGCCATGACTATTCGGCTCAGAAGATATCCAGTGCAGTGAACCGGGGCGGGGGGTTATTGTCAGGCGGGGAAGGGGATTGTTAATGTTCAAATCTTTAAAATGGCAATACAAAATTTTAAAAAATAAAAAATGAGAAATTGAAGAAGCAAAATGGGACTAAGAGAGGCCAGGGGGGAGACAGCGCCGCCTGTCCCGGCTGCCGTGGCGAGACAGCCCAGCTCCCCGTCTAGCTTCCCCACTTGGGTGTCGGCTGAGACCATCAGGGTTTTAAAACAAAAAAAAATCCAGGCTATCAGCCCAGGAAGCCTGTCCGCCACCTGCAGCAGCACGGCTTCCCACGGCAGAGGCAGGGCACGATCATCCTTCCCCGACCCCCTCCGCCGCTCCCCTTTTGGGGGTCGGATGGAGAGGCGGACCAGAGAAAGCACATGCAGGAGGGTGGGGAGCAGGTGTCGGTGGGATTGCTAGAGTCTTCAAACCCCTGCACGGGGCTGAGCTCCAGGGACCTAGGCAAGAGGGAAGGTCGCCTGCTGCGCGGGCAGACCTGACCATCGCTCGCCCACGGATGTGGGCAGCGGGAACCTAGTCGCCCCCGTGTGCACCATGGCTCAGGGATTGCCGGGCCTGTCAGCCTGGGGAGGTGTCCCTTGAGAACGGCCGTGCTTCCCTCGGCTCCCACTCTGGACTTCCCCGTCGACTGGGGTACCCTTACTGACATCCGTCTGCTGGTGGGTCAGGGTGGAGGGGCACGCCCACGTCTGGCAGCTCAGGGGCCGCTCAGTGAGGAGAGGACGGGGGGGGGGTCACTCAGGGCTCCCTCTCTCCGGTGGCAGAACATCCCCAGCAGGTTAACCCAAACCATACGACTTCCTCCATCTTCTCGCAGATCCGAGGGCCTCACTAAACCATCCAATCTGTAGTAGCGACGGGCGGTGTGTACAACGGGCAGGGACTTAACCAACGCAAGCTTATGACCCGCACTTAATGGGAATTCCTCATTCATGGCAAATAATTAGTTAGCATGGAGGAGTCTTGTTCGTTATTGGATTTAACCAGACAAATCTCTCCACCAACTAAGAACGGCCATGCACCACTACCCATAGAATCGAGAAAGACCTATCAATCTGTCAATCTTTTCCGTGTCCAGGCCGGGTGAGGTTTCAAGACGCAGGCTCCACTCCTGGTGGTGCCCTTCCATCAATTCCTTTAAGTTTCAGCTTTGCATCCGTACTCCTCCCTCCCCCCCTCCCCAAGAACCCAAAGACTTTGGTTTCCCAGAAGCTGCTCGGCGGGTCATGGGAATATCACTGCCAGATCGCTAATCAGCATAGTTTAGGTTATGAACTACGACAGTAGATTAATGAAAATATTATTGGCTAATGCTTTCACTTTGGTTCGTCTTGCGCTGGTCCAAGAATGTCACCTCTAGCGGCACAATACGAATGCCCCCGGCCGTCCCTCTTAATCACGTTACGAAAAACAACAAAATAGAACCGGTGTCCTATTCCATTATTCCTAGCTTAAGTATTCAGGCGACCGGCCTGCTTTCCACACTACTTTTTTCAAAGTAAACGCTTCAGACCCCCAGGACACACAGTCAAGAGCATCAAGGGGGCACCAAGAGGTAGGGGCTGGGACAGGCAGTGGTAGCTCGCCTCGCGGGGGACCGCCAGCTCGATCCCAAGATCCAACTACGAGCTTTTTAATTGCATCAACATTAATATATGCTATTGGAGCTGGAATTACCACGGCTGCTGGCACCAGACTTGCCCTCTAATGGGCTCCTCGTTAAAGGATTTAAAATGTACTAATTCCAATTACAGTGCCTCGAAAGAGTCCTGTATTGCTATTTTTCGTCACTACCTCCCAGAGTCAGGATTGGGTAATTTGGGCGCCTGTTGCATTCCTTGATGTGGTAGCCGTTTCTCAGGCTCCCTCTCCAGAATCAAATCCCGATTCCCCATTACCCGTGGTCACCATGTTAGGCACAGAAAGTGCCATCGAAAGTTGATAGGGCAGACATCTGAATGCATCGTCGCGGTCACATAGATGTGCGATCAGACTGAGGTTATCTAGAGTCACCAAAGCAGCGGGGCGAGCCCGGATTGGTCTTGGTCTGATAAATGCATGCATCCCGGGAGGTCCACGCTCGTCGGCATGTATTGGATCTATAATTACCACAGTTATCCAAGCAAAAGATGCAGTTTCACTGAAAAGTCGTTTGTACTTACACATGCATGGCTTAATCTTTGAGACACGCATATGCTACTGGCAGGATCAACCAGGTAGCCGCAAGTGCTGGAGGGTGGCAATGGGGGGGAGCCGCGCGACAGCTATCCCGAGGGAACATTTGGAGAGAACCAGCTACTATATCGTTCGATTAGTCTTTTGTCCGTATACCCAGGTCAGATGACCGATTTACACATCAGGACCGCTACAGACCTCCACCAGGCCGAGTTCACCATATTTCGGGTCCTACCACACACGCTCATGCATCATCTCTCTGACAGAGTGGGCGAGACGGGTTGGTGGAGGGCCGACCGCGACAGGATGCCACTGCAATCGGCGAGCACCGACCGACCATCATTAGATCACAGGGTTTCATTCGGCCCTCTGACTCGGGCACATGTTATACTCCTTGGTCAGTGTTTCAAGACAGGTCGGGTGGTAAACCGACATCACCTCAGAACCCTGGCACCCTCTGTGGGCCTCTCCGCCCGGCAGCATGACGTGGTCGGGCGTATTGGGGGCAGCTCACCACAGTCGCATCGGGAGCCCCGCCTCCTGTTGCTACTGTAGCAAACCCCAAGAGGGGCCAGGATGGTTGCCGGATAAGGGCGCAGTGGCAGTCTATCTCCCCAAGCCCAGTGGGCACAGCAAAACTGCTGTCAGGTGGCTGTAACACACTCTGCTGGAGCAGAGAGCCACCTGCCCCCTGGGGCCTTCCCAGCCGGTCATCGTGCACCGCCACAGAGGAAATGCGCCTTACTGGGCTGGATGTGCCCGGGCCGCAGACCCGCAAGGTCCTCCACCGTTCCAGGTGACCAACCTGCCTGCCGTGTTGAATCCTGTGGACGGACTGCACAGACCCCACTAGTGTACCTCTCAACCGTTTCACGCCCTCTTGAACTCTCCAAAGTTCTTTTCAACTTTCCCTTACGGTACGTGTTGGCCATTAGTCTTGCGCCCGTATTTAGCCTTAGAGTTTACCACACGCTTTGGGCTGCATTCCCAAGTAACCTGACTCCAAGAAGACCTGATCCCGGTGTGCAAGAGGCCGCTACCAGCCTAACACCATCCACGTGGTGAGACTCGATCAGAAGGACTTGAGACCCCTGAGTGATGCCGGGGAGTCGGTCTTCTGTACACCACATTTCCCACACCTGCCGCTGAATGGGGATTCTACGCTGGGCTCTTCCCTTTTCACTAGCTGTTACTGAGGGAATCCTGGTTAGTTTCTTTTCCTCTGCATAGTAATATGCTTACATTCAGCAGGTCACCATGTCTGAAGAGGCCATGGTCGGGGAGCACAAAACTCAGGGCAGCTGGCCTCGGGCCCGTACGGGGGTTGCCCCAGCCCTGTACCTCTGGTGCAGGCAAGTGTGCTCTATCCCAATCTGCGACCGAAGCCCACATGGTCACGAGGTCCGCGCTCCATGGTCATCCTGCGCCGACAGCCGTGGGACACCAAAGAGCCACACACAGCACGGCCAGGTGTCCCAGGGTAGGGTGAAGGTGCGCCAGGCTTTTTTAAGCCTGCTGCCACCGCCACATCCGGGGCGCGCCAGCCACCGAGCCGCCCCGAAACCAGCATGAGGCGGGGAAAATGGGGAAGCCAGGACATATCGGCAATGAGCTTGTGCACCAGATCCAAGGATCCAGCAACGGTGCTGATCGGGGTCTGACCATAGGAGGATGAATGGAATGGGGTCCCTGCGACAGCCCCAGCCACGCCCCTGGGAGGGAACCCCGGGGCGATTGATGTACAAGCGACCCTCAGACAGGCGTAGCCGCGGGAAAAACCCAGGGCCCTATGGTGCATTCAAGTGTTGATCAATGTGTCCTGCTATTTACACTAATTCTCGCAGCTAGCTGCGTTCTTCTTTGATGCACGAGTCGAGTGATCCACCGCCAAGAGTCACAGGGACCTTTTTTTTGTTCCAGACGTCGGCCTGACCCTGCCGATGCAGGAGAGGTCGGGGGAGGCAGCGCTGCCTGTGGCGGGACAGCCCAGCGCCATCTAGCTCGACTGAAACCATTGTGGTTTAAAAATAAATAAACAATCCAAGTGCTCAGCCTGGGAAGCCTAACCACCACCTGCAGCAGCACAGCGCTTCCCAGTGGGATGGAGGTAGGCCGCTCCGTCACCTGCCCACCCAGCCTAATCCACTCATCCTTCCCCAACCCCTTCCACTTCCCTTTTGCGGGGGCTGGGAGACAGACAGCGAGGCGGGCCAGAAACAGTACAGACAGGGGGTAGGGAGGGGACCGCTAGAGTCTTCAAAACCCCAGCCTGGCCGCATAGGGCCCAGCTCCAGGTACCTGGGCAAGCGGGAAGGTCACCCACTGCGCCAGCGGGCCTGGCCATCGCACGCCCAGATGTGGGCGGCTGGAACCTTGAAGCTCACCGTCGAGTAAACTAGCTGCACCATGGCTCAGGGCTCATGCCTGGCGTGCGGGGCCCCTGTTTGCCTGGGGAGGCGCCCTTCGAGAGCAGTCAGGTTTCCCTCGGCTCCCGGCTGCCCCCATTCAGGGCTTCCCTGCTGACCGGGGTGTGCCTACACGCTGGCAGGTCAGAGAGGAGTGCGCGCCCCAACTAGCGCAGAGGCAGGCTCAGTGAGGAGAGGGGGCTGCACAGGGCTCCCTTTTTGGTGCGTGGTTGGGGACATCCCCAGCAGGTTAACCCACCCGTGCCAGGCATCCCTGGCCATCTGCTGGGTCGCACACCCCTCTCTGGTGAAGGGAATCCTCGCTCCCAGGCATCCCACCACCTCCCTCCAGAGCCACACCAAGATGCCCTGTCCCACTTCCCAACCCACACCTACCCATACCACCCTCCAGATCCACTGTGCCCCATCTTTCCCTCCAGAAACACACCCATGTGCACCATCCCTCCACCCAGATGCACTGCCCCCACCACCTCCCTCCAGAGCCACACCAAGATGCCCCGTCCAACTTCCCAACCGACACCTAGATGACCCATGCCACCCTCCAGACCCACTGAGCCCCGTCTCTACCTCCAGAAACACACCCATGTGCACCAACCCTCCGCCCAGATCCACACCAACGTGCCCCCACCACCTCCCTCCAGAGCCACACCAATGTGCCCTCACCACCTCCCTCCAGAGCCACACTAAGATGCCCCGTCCACTTCCCAACCCACACCTAGATGACCCACCACCCTCCAGACCCACTGTGCCCCATCTCTCCCTCCAGAAACACACCCATGTGCACCATCCCTCCCTCTGCCCAGATCCACACCAATGTGCCCCCACCACCTCCCTCCAGAGCCACACCAAGATGCCCCGTCCAACTTCCCAACCCACACCTAGATGACCCATGCCACCCTCCAGACCCACTGTGCACCACCCCTCCGCCCAGATCCACACCAATGGGCCCCCACCACCTCCCTCCAGAGCCACACCAAGATACCCCGTCCAACTTCCCAAACCACACCTAGATGACCCATGCCACCCTCCAGACCCGCTGTGCCCCATCTCTTCCTACAAAAACACACCCACGTGCCCCCACCACGGCCCGCCAAAGCCACACCAAGATGCCCCTTCCAACTTCCCAACCCACACCTAGATGACCCATGCCACCCTCCAGACACACTGTGCACCATCTCTTCCTCCAGAAACATACCCATGTGCACCATCCCTCCGCCCAGATCCACACCAATGTGGCCCACCACCTCTCCCCAGAGCCACACCAATGTGCTCCCACCAGCTCCCTCCAGAGCCACACCAATATGCCCCAATCAACTTCGCAACCCACACCTAGATGACCCATGCCACCCTCCAGACCCACTGTGAGCCATCTCTCCCTCCAGAAACACACCCATGTGCACCATCCCTCCGCCCAGATCCACACCAATGTGCCCCCACCACCTCCCTCCAGAGCCACACCAATGTTTCCCCACCACCTCCCTCCAGAGCCACACCAAGATGCCCCGTCCCACTTCCCAACCCACACCTAGATGACCCATGCTACCCTCCAGACACACAGTGCCCCATCTTTCCCTCCAGAAACACACCCATGGCCTCCATCCCTCCCCAGACCCACACCAATGAACCCCAATCCTCCCCCAAACCCACACCACTGTCCCTATCCCTCCCTCCAAACCCACACCAATGTGCCCCTTTCTCCAGATCCACACAAATGTGCCCCATCCCACCAGACCCACACCATTCAGACCCCACCAAGGTGCTGCATCCCTCCCTCTAGTCTAGACCAATACCATAATGCCCCATCCTCCCTCCAAATAGCAAGATGTCCCTTCCCCCTTGCAACAGATGCCTGTGTGCCAATCCCGAATCACAAGCAGATAGCCCCAGCCAACCCCCTCTAAAACCACCCATCCTAATAATCACACCCTCATGAAACATTAAATCACTCTATTAGCCCCCTGTGATCAGTTAAACACGATTATACACGGTCTCCCTGGTAGCCCTCCATACCTTTCATGTTGAATAGCTGAGCATGATTTTTAAAGTAAATGTAATTTCCCGCTCCCCTATCGAAATCGGGTGTCTGCAGGAAAGTTCACGGTATCCAGAAGAAAATGCTAATTGTATTTACCGCCAGTCTAGAGCAAACTGGTTGCTGCTGTTTCTGCAACCGAACAGTCAGAGCCTTGCCGCTCAGGACTCTCCATGCTCTCGTAGAAACGTTCCCGGTATTCTAAGGAAAATGCCCACCCCAAACGCTGCAAGCCAAAGGCAGGCAGGGCCCCCAGAGGAAATAATGCCCACCTCCGGAAAATGCCCACCCCATCCGCTGCAAGGCTGGCGGGGTCCGGATGCACTCGCACAGGCAGCCAGAGCTTCAGAATTCCCGCTCACTGAACGTGCTGCGGAACCGCTTCACTGCTCCGGCCGGAAATCACACGGATGACATCAGAGGTCACGTGAAGAAGAGTGGGCGCGCCATTGCGATGGTTCTTTTCTCGGATAGGAACTAGTCGCTACCATGGAGGTTATCCGAGGTGAGCTGAGGGCAGGGCAACCAAACATGCACTTCAAGGACCGTGAGGGGGGAGAGCCGTTCAGGGTTCCTAGTGGGAAAGGCTGACATGACATGTCCTGCTAGTACCCACCTGCGAGGGAAAGAAATCAGAGAATTTCCCGAGGAAAACCGAAATGTGGGTGGGGACACGATCAAAGATACGCCCCTTTGGGACAAGTTCCGTATCTCAGAGGCTGCTCAATAAATTCTTCTTCTTAGACTGCCTTTTAATAATATATTGTATAGGTGTATATAAATTCCTGAACATCTCAGTTGTACTATGGTTAGTTTACACCATTTGCGAAAGAGTAGTATTGTAACCACTTAAAGCCAGCTTTCTAACGCAAAGACAAGTACTACGTTTCACTAAGCGAAACTTGTTAATGGGATTGTACCGTCAACTCATTTAGTTTCGTTTCGCCATTAAGACCAATACCATTCACCGCTTTCATATGTATTTGTGCATTTCTAAAATTCAACTTTCATGAGCTCCCGTTCGACCACTAACTGAGCAATAATTGTTCGGAATTGTTCTCATTATTCCTGAAAAGCCAAGTTCTAAATTATTTACATTGGAAACATTCACATTTACCCGTGTGGTGGCCTTGAGTGATAACAGGACACTTGTATAGTAGAATAAGGTTTTTAATTTGACACCTGGAGTCAGTGGAGTGACAGGGCTATTTGAGTCCAGGGCAGGGAAAGGGGCAGTACTCGCAATTTTGTTCTGCTGCCCTTTATTGTTATCTTCACTGCATGGTACCAGTCAAAGGGTGCTGATATCCCTTGTAAGCTAGAGCTCCCAGGAGGCTGTCCTCTGCCATGGAGTTACGCTCTGCTCAAGGGGCCTGTGGATGACAGGCTCTTGGAGGGCTAATTCCCCCTCAGCAGGAGGAGCTCCGAGGCAGTGTGAACTCTGGTGCCTCCTCTCTGGCTGTGTCGCGAATCCTGCTTTACTCGCGCTGCACGCACAAACTCTCATGAGATCTCCCTGCCGAGATCTTGCGAGGGAAGTCTCCCCCCCACCCCCACGCACACACACACAGACACCTCCTTCCGTAGGAAAAGATGGTTCCTAGTCCATGACAAAGTCTGCAAACCTGATTGGGTTTCTTCTCTCGTTGGGGCCTGTTCTGGTTGGTGGTTACACATGGGGATTGGGTGGTTATGCGGGATGTGTCAAATGAGGTTGGGTCCATTGAGGTTGCTTCCCGATGTGGTTCTTTAGACCGTGGCGTGGTGTGGAGCTCATGTGGGCATGTTCACCTTGGTTCCCTTCTTCCGTGACATCTGTCTCTGGTTGTTGAGGGTCGCTTGCTAAACCCGATTGCTCATGGTCATTTCCTACTCCCCTGCAGGGGCAGGTAGTGGACAGCCTTTTCTTGTACACAGCCACTCTTTCCAGGTTCCACCTTCTTCCATCACTGGTGTGGACATGGTTGGTTCCTTTCCGTGTGACTTCTATGGCCTTGCTATATTTGGAGCCTGTGGTATCTTTGTGGGGTAGGCGTATTTTCACCAAGTCCCCTTCATTGATCTCTGTGCGATGGGCTGCCCTCCGGTTGTCACCTTAAGATTTCGTGATGATCTTGTTCTTTTGCAATCTGAAGACAATGTTGCTCATGGTGATGTCATCGTCCTCTCTGACTTTGTGTAGCCACGGTGGTACCAGCGTGGATGCAGCCCTTCTCCCTCTCAGCAAATGAAAAGGAGATACTCCTGTGATGGCATTTGGCGTCAGGCAATGTGCTGCTAAAGCCTCTTTGACAAACTTGTATGGATTCATGCCTGATGTGCATGCCAGTTGTAAAGCGCCTTTGATGAACCGATTGGCCCTTTCTACCAGCCCGTTGGCTTATGAGTGGTACAGACTTGCTCTCAACTGATGGATATTGTGCTTCTTTAGGAAGCTTTCCATTTCCCTGGAGACTAGTTTCACTCCATTGTCCGTTACAATCTCTTTGGGGAGCCCTTCCCTTTGAAAAACTGCGCTGAGTTCTTCTATAACTGTGCCTGTAGTGATGTCCGTCACAAATTTAATTTTCGACCCACTTGGAGAAATAGTCCACCATGACTACCCTATGCCTGTTGTCACTCGACGTGCCATCCAGTGGGCCAATGAAGTATAGCCCTATTTTGGGCCAGACGCAGTGTGGGATTTCTGTGGTTATCATGGGAGCCTGCCTCACCTTCAGTCGTTTGTCGCTGTTAGTGCAATCATGGCATCTTTCGATCATTGCCCTTACATCTTGGTCCATTCCAGGCCACCAGTACGCATTGCGCACTCTGCATCGTGCCATATTGCTGCCCAGATGACCTGCATGCGTTCTGCACAATATCAACTTGCGGATGCCTCTTGGGGGAATTAGTCGGTCGCCTCTCATTATTAGGCCATCCATTTCTGTGATTTTGCCGCTGACTTTCCAATATGTTCGCAGACCTTCCGGCACAGCTCTCTCACTGGGCCACCCTTTGCAGACCTATTCTGCTACTCGGCCCAGGGCATCATCCTGTTCCATTTCTTACTGCCAATGTAGCTCGCTCATCTCCATAAAGTCTCTGTTCCTTAGATCTCCTATGGATACCACCACACATTCGTCTTTGAGGAATGTGGTTCCCGGGGTACTTTGGTCCAGTAGCCTGGACATGCAGTCCGCTTGGGTGTTCTTCCAGCTGCAATATGAGTAATCTCATATGTATACTCCTGCAGTTTGGCGGAGATTCTTGCTCGTCGTGGTGTCACCGTTTTTGTGCCGCCAGGGGTCAGCATGTGTACTAGGGATTTGTGGTAAATGACTAAGCAGAATTTGGTTCCCCAAACGTACAACCTGAAATACTCACCGGCCCAGTCACACGCAAGGATTTAGTTTTCAACGGTAGAGTAGTTATTCTCTAAGGTGGATAGCGCTTTCGACGCAAGGGCAACTATTTTTTCTGTGTCTCCCTTCTTTTGGGTAATGGTGTCACCTAATCCGTATGCACCGGCGTCTGTTGTTATGTACGTTTCCCATTTGGGATTGAACGGTTTGAGACAGCGTGCGTGCAGGATTCACTTTTTGATTTTTGCAAAAGCCTCGACTTGTTGGGATTCCCTTGTGTTCTTCACACCTTTCTTCAGGAGCTCTCTCAAAGGCGATGTGGTTTCTGAGAATCTTGGAATGGATTTTGTGCAATATTCCACGAGATCCAGGAACGACCGAAGTTAGTCTCCCAACGTCGGGGCTGGGGCATCAACTGTGGCTTGTAGCAGGTTTTTCTTGGGGCTTACCCCTTCTTTCGAGATGCGGTAGACCAGGTACTCTACTTCACCAGTACCAAATATGCACTTCTCGTGACGCAGGTGGATTCCAGCGTTCTGTAGTTTGCCCAGTACTTCACTCAGTACTCTGTCATGGGTTTCTGTGTCCTTTGCATATACCAGGGTGTTGTCTTGGAAATACAACACATTTTCGATGCCGTGCAGCATGGAGTTTATCATTCTTTGAAATGCTAACGCAGCAGATGACAACGGAATGGCATTCGTGTATATTGATATGTGCCGAATGGCGTGTTGAAAGCTGTGAGAGGGCGTGAGGCCTTATGCAGACCCATTTGATGGTAGGCATCTCGCATATCAAGTTTTAAAAATATCATTGCTTCATTCATCATTAGTATGATTTTGTTGATGCTGGGCAATGGAGAACTGTCCGTGACTACTTCCAGCTTGAGGCTGCATAGGTCTATGCACACTCTCAACTCATTGGAGGATTTCTTCTTTAGGAGGACCACCGGGCTTAACCATTCAGACGACTTGACTGTTTCAATGGTTCCTTCATTTACCATTTTCTGAAGCTGGGATTCGAGTGCTCTTCTCGCTTCGCTGGAAGGGGCCTGACCGGTACTGCATTTGGTTTCAGACGTATTTTGTGCACATCATTTTTTATTTTCCTGGGTTTTTCGCAGAACAACGCATGGAATGCCTCCTTTAGGTTTGGCGCTCCTCCTGAGGAGACCAGCAGCACTTGTTCAGCGGTGCTGGAGTCTAGCCGGATGCTCAGTTTATGCTGGTCGTCCCATCCCAATACAGCTGGGCCCTCAGACGAAAAGTAGACGTTCGTTGTGGTGCACCTATCCTTGAATTCAATTTTGGCTCTGATATAGCCTAATAGTTTTACGGTGGCTCCCCCAAAGTCTGTTGGCCTTTGTTTGGTGCTTCTAAGTTCAACCAAGTTGCGTCCTATCATGTTCTTGTATGTCTGGATGGGGAGGATGGTCGGACGCCGAGTCGGCCCTGACGCGCATTTACATTCCATCCACTCTCACCACGCAATGGGGTTACTCTTCTTGCCCGAGATGAGTTGACCATGATCACCATGGGCTTGTCGTACTGATCCTCTGTCGCCGTCAACGCTGGCGACATTCCTTTCCCACCACGTGCATGCTACGGCAACGTGGCCAAATCGCCTGCACTTGGAGCATTCCTTGTTCCTTGCGGGACAATCTCAATCATTTGCCATGTGCTTGATGCTGGCACATCTGTGACACTTGGGTGCTTCTCTCAACTTTGGTCCTTTTTCCCTGTCGGCTTCTCGTGGCTGTCTCTCTCTATGCCCCTTCCATTGCACAGTGGCCATTTCGGGTCCAGGTGATGGCCCACTAACTTCTCTGTGCCTGCTCGAGGTTTCCTCATCGGCCCTTGCAATTTGTATGGCTTTATCCAGGTCCAATTCTTTCTCTTGTATGAATTTGTCCTGGACATTGCGGGAATTGGTATGGCCCACTAGCATGTCGCAGATGACTTGTTCCACGTTGTCCCCAAATCCGCACAATGCCGCCAGTTCTCTCATCCTGGTGATTTAGTCATTGATAGGTTCGTTACCTTCCTGTTTCCTTGTGTAAAACTTCAGTCTGTGGAGCACCACATTTTCTTTGTTGGAGACTCTTTTAACTATGCAGCAAACTGCCTCCTTGTAGACATCATCGTTTTCGTTGGTGGTGAGCACAGCCTTCAACCCAGCGAAGATGCGCTGCTCTTCAACCCCCATAGCGTTGAGCAGCATGGCCTTCTTTCTGGCTGGCAAATAGCCTCCTAATGCCTCCAGATACGTGGAAAACAATGGCTCCCATAGTTGTCACAGGATTGTCGGGGGACTGGAGAAAGGTGGGGGGGAGGTGTGGCGCCCTGCACGGTTGCTGTGCGGCTGTTTTCTGGTCCTCGTCGCCAAATATGTTGTGGCCTTGAGTGATCACAGGACACTTGTATAGTAGAATAAGGTGTTTATTTTTACACCTGAAGTAAGTGGAGTAACAGGGGTATTTGTGTCCAGGGCAGGGAAGGGGCCAGTACTTGCAGTTCTGTTCTGCTACCCTATATAGTTATCTTCACTGCATGGTACCAGTCAAAGGGTGCTGATATCCCTTGTAACCTTGAGCTCCAAGGAGGCTGTCCTCAGCCATGGAATTACGCTCTTCTCAAGGGGACTATGGATGACCGGCTCTTGGAGGGTTAATTCCCCTCAGCAGGAGGAGCGCAGAGGCCCGTGTGAAGTCTAGTGCCTCTGGTCCGTTTCTGGCACGAATCCTGCTTTACTCGCACTTCACGCACAAACTCTCGCAAGATCTACATGCTGGGATCCCGCAAGGGAAGTCCCCACAATCCATCTTTGATTATTTATGTCCGCCAATTAATCGTTGTCAAGTGCCTAGAAAAAAATATATTTTTCAGCGCCTATTTTTAAAAGTGAAGTAGTGAATAGTTCTCTTTATTACTATGTTAATAGTGCTTTATACCGAGCTAAATCACTACTGTAGCAGTCTCAGCGCCCAGGCTTGTACAAGACCCGGTATATTGTGCCCCAGCCAGGAATGTGGACGGGAAAGGAGCAGAGTAAAAATAAGAGGGGATGGTGCCACAAACAAAGGGCGGATGAAGCGGTGGAAGAATGTCTTCTGATTGCATGGTTGCATATCTGTCTGGTAGGTGGACCATAGAATTTACAATGTTGAAAATATGAGTTTATTTTAATGTGTGGGATCAATTGGAATGTGTTACAAGGAGATTTTGGAGAGTAGGAAAAGTAGTATACCTTGGAATATTTGGATGTATGAAGGAATATTTTTAATACCGCAGGTCAGTCTCCAAAATATTCTGGGACATGCCATCCTGTGGGCCGAGTACGTTCTATTAAAGTAAAGATTAGACTGTTAGGAAGGTGACTGTTTGTGATTAACAAAGAGAGGGAAGGGAAGGTAGGTTCCAAAGGACAAACTATTCCAACTTAGGTTGACAAAATTGCAACCTTAAATGTGAGATGTTCTTGAAATAAGATTAAGCAGTTTTGGAGCTTTTCCAATTCGAAATGCAGCTGATGGATTGACATAATTTTAAGTGTTTAGCAAACTCCACTTCAATAGGATTGACTAAAAGTGAGTATGCCACATGCGCATAATGTTACACTAAAAGACACAAGAGCAAGTATAAATAAGTCACAAATCACAAATAGAGCATTAAAGAAGTAATGCAAGATAAAGTGCACCTGTGGCCAATACCTAAACATACCACACCAATCCTCAAGAGAGCTACACTATTTTCTGTTCCACTCCCACATCACCTGCTTCACATACAAGGCTTTGCCAACCAAACTTCCATTCTACTTTGTTGAAATTATCCCCATCTGTGGAGGCTGTCGCTGCACCAGAAGCATAATGTCACCAGATAAGAATCTAAGAGATACAAGGAAGAAAGAACCAGAAATTGGCCTTCTCCTGCTATGCTCTTGAACATTGGGATAAGACACTGATGCACATTTGATCCGTCCCACCTCTACTGTGTGTTTATGAAGACACTGAAACGTCTGCCCTTTGTGGAATATGTCACCCGTTGAGCCCTGATAAAGTCACTCCCCCCTCCTCTTAAGCTCTCTCATCCTTTTCCCTTCTCCTGTTCTCCCAGTCATACGCTCTTTGAAGTCTCCTTTTTTTGTGCAGAGTACTTTACTCTAGCTGGATTTGCACTATATAAATCCCATTGGCTTTAGCCATGGGGCAAAATGTCGCTATTGGATATTTCTATATTTGTTTTGCATGAGAATGTTAACTGATCTTGTTTGTCATGTTTTTGTATCAAGTGAAAGGTTTATACTTTTATCTGAACCATAACACTGAAATAAATAAATAATGTGCTATTCAGCTCCTAAAACGTTACCAGCACAGGACAACAAATGCAAAATGATTCAAGCCTTGTATTTCACCAAGTGGGTATGGATGCTGCAATGTTTCTTTATTTTGTATAGCCTTTCTCTAGGTTTATCCACCCCTGGGCACATTTTTAATTTGGCTTCCAATATGCAGTTATTAACTTGCAGAGGTTTAACATCATATAGCTTTCCTGCTTCTTTCAAATGAATTTTATGTCAAGACCGGAGACAGGAGTAATTATAATGCTCTTTTTATTCAGTAGCAGCTCATTTTCTCAAACCACCCAAGATTTCCTAAAATTATTTATTGTGAAAGGACATCACATGGCTCAAAATGTCCAATCCAGTATCTGAGTTACAAAATGATCTGCAACAGGCTTCAAAATCTGCACTCAAACACCCCATTGGAGTGTGTTAATTGACTCTTGGTGAGTAAGAAATGGTGAGATTTGTAGGGTGGAGTGACTTTTTATGTTGGACAGTAGTAAACACCTTTTTAATTGTTTTACTCCTGATCAAACAATCTTCTTAGTTTCTTCTTTCTTCACAGCATTAAAATGAATTTTTATAATTTTGTAGATGTTGGTATTTGTGTATTTTATGAAGCTTTGTTGACTAGATTACTTTTGTAAGCATTAGGCTGGTATTCTAGGCAAACCAGGTTGAGGTTTGGAACACACTAAACTGCCTTACGGAATGGGGGTGTCCATGGCTTTCTCTGAACCCTTTTTTGTAAATGGGGAGTGATATCTCGCAGGCGTGATGTCTGGCAAGAAGCGCATGTTAGACTAGACCAGCAATAGGTAACATGTATAAGGGCAAGTGTGTGGGTGAACCTTGCATGTACACAGTGCATTCCACTACAGGAATGTACTGTGCCTTACAAATGCATTCCTGCCTGAGGGGAGGGCGTGTTAGGAAAGACTTCTCTTTTGGCAACCTTCCCTCCATAGTTTCTGTGTTCTGACTTTTTGAAGGGAAAGAAAGCCTTCAGCTTCACTTCCCCTGGCTTTTGCTAATTTATTATGGGGAAACTTATCGGTCTTTCAGAGCAGTACTCTGATAAAATGTTTCCTTTTAACTTTCACATTTTTGTAACTTTAAAATTGCACACAGCATCTTTCAATGCAGTGCAATGGGGATATCACCCTACCCCTTTACACATGGGAATTTTGGTTACTTTTATATGTGGCTAACGACAAGCTGGTGGCAGCAGATATATTTTTACCATGTTTGTGTAATTTCTAGTGTGTACATTCATGTTTACCGTGTATGGCTACTAAACAAGGCCAACGGCCACAGAACAAGATTTACGCTTGTTCTTTGGCAATGTTGCAGTTTGTCCTTCTTCCTGCCTTTCCAGGTCAGGAAATTCCATATAAGGTCATGCACTTGCTCGGGAAGGCTGATGCTTTCGCAGGCTAGTGCTGCCTTTGTGTGTGGCCTAGGAAGTGGGTGGGACGGTCTGGTTCCACTCCACATCTGTGGTGCCAGTGAGACTAGCTGGGGGGCATAAGTAAAACCAATAGTTGCTCCTGATTTGACAACTACTGGCTGTTTGAATGGTGAATATCCTTAGCATTGGTGTGTTTGGACTGGTTTCCAGGCTGGATTTTGGATAAGAAGAGGACTCCTGCAGCAATTTCTTCAGATCAGCATTGGAGCCAAGTAATTCGTTGTAGACAAACAGCCAACTGAAGACCCGAAGAAGACCCCTGAAGAGGCTTGTCATCCCTCCCTGTGTCTGTCCCGGTGAGGGCCTGTTAGACTACCTGACCTTCGAAGACCCAGAGTGGTACATCAGCCCGTGTACTATTGGGACCAACTAGACTCAACACCTTCTCGATGATCTTGCTGTCCTGAGGTCTTAGGAAGTGTCCCTGCACCACTCAGTGGACTGACCAGCTCCCTCCTGGACTACCTCGCCAGAAGCGCTGCTGTTCCGCGATTGCACCTGGAACTTTGGTGGTCGCCAGCTCGTGGTGCAAGTCGCCTTCCCTGCGCATTTCAGCGCCTCAGCCTCAAGGGATTTGATCCTGAAAAAGCTTCTTCACAGTGACTGGGAGGTCACCTGCGTTGTTTGTGTGTGGTGGCCGTCGCTAGGACTCGTCTCCACTCCCGTCCTGTGAAGTGTCCTAAAGAGGCCTGCATTGGTAAATCTTGCATTTCTACATCGCCTGGGGTTGCATCTGAAACTGACAAGAAGAATCCTGGCACCCGCAGCTCCCGGGCACCTCTCACCGGAACCAACAGCAGGACATCCTACCTCCAGGGACACATCAAGTCATCTGGGACAATCGGAGTCGGGGGGGGTAAGTATATGCAAAGCATTTGTCTCTCCCCCTCCCCTACAACTCTTCCCTCCCCACTTTCTCTTCCATAGGATAACATTGAAAACCAGTCTCTTTATATCCCAACATTCCATTGTACAGCCTTTTGGTCGTTGAACCTGGGTAGTACCATCTGAAAGGTAAGAACCCATTTTACTTACCTAGTAACTTTGTTGCATCTCTTCTTTTGAACAATCACCAACACAAATAACTTACCTGTTACAGATACATTTAGGGGAGAAGCGTGTGACTCCTGTTACTTTTGCCTTCTTCCTCTGACAGATTGGACTACCTAAGTTAGGGAAAATCACTTGTATAACTGTATCACTTTATCTACCTCCTGTGCTTATTTAAGTAATTGACAGCATTTTAAGAACCTATGGTGGATGTATGTATGTTTATTACTGAGTATTGGGCAATGGAGTGCTGAGCAAAGTGGTGAGCAGTTGCCTTTAGCGCTGTGGTAGAGTCTGCCTATACTGCCTATTGCCGTGCTGATACAAGGAGGAGCCTGGATTCAATCTGGGCACCCGCAGAGCCGAGTGGTGAACAGTTGCCTGCAGTTACCTGCAGGCAAGCTATGGGGGTGATGTGTGGAAATAAAGTAGTAAAGGTTGTGAAAGAGCAGGCGTCCAGCAGGAAATGCTCTAATGATACCAGCAGTTCATTTGAATTGGACTTTTGGAAACCAACTGTTACTCATAAGACCCACAGGACACCTGTGCTCGTCTTGAGATAACACATTTTTTAAGTTAATCAGTTCCGATCTTTCTCCTCCATTCAAACCCATATATGGGGGTTGAATCAACTGTGTCTGCTGGAAAGTTACCCGTCAAGCACGTTAGTCTTGTGGGAAGTGCTCTAATCACATTGGCAGTTGATTTGACTGGGACTCAACAGGCTGCAGTGGGTCTCGTTTTTATAAGAGCTTGCAGGATGCCTATACTCATCCAGAGATAACACATTTTATTGTCTAAAAATTACTTATTTGCGATCTGTCTCTTCCGTTTGAACCCACAATTGGGGACTGAATTAACTGCACGTTGGAAAGTTACCTGTATAGAGCATTAAACAAGGTGTTATTGAGAATCACTTCTATATTGATCCCGAATGAAGATCTCTAAGATTCACATATAGAGTAAGGCCCCTAGAATGCATTGTTTAAGGAGCCTCTCTAAAAGGACTGATTACACCATCCACAAACAAATTCTGGTAATGACAAGAGAACTTCCCCTCCCTGCATCACTGTAAGAGGAAAAGAGCTACGGGCATACCTCTGACGGACAGCCCCTTCCCACAGAAGTGTCATTGGGGTTGATGAGCAGGGTTGTAGGCAATGGGACAGCCACAGAGGAAGGCATAAGCGGATCGAAAAGGGGGGTGGGAGTATACATCGCATAAAAGTGAATGCATTCATTTACTTACAAACTCAGTAACAGATGCATATATACTAAAGGTGGTAGTTTCTCTGGAAAAGGGGAGACCACCAAGGGTTAACTACTCCATCTTTTTATACGGATGAGGACTGTGATATAAGTGAGGCTTCAATATCGTTATACGTTTCTACTCCCCACCCGGCTTCAAGAAATGGGGAGTATACCACTCCAAATGAATAAAGAGGGGGCAGGTGCAAATACTCAGGCTGCTTTGATTGCCTTGAAACAAGTGATTTCAACATTGGCATAATTGTATGAGGATATCCAATCTGAAGTGAGAATGCACACAATCACTTTGCGAGCAATTCAGAATAAATTGGAGCTTTGGACAAACCAATTGGAGTTGAAGGGCTTATCGCAACCTTACTCGCACAAAGAGCCGTCAGACCTGACGCAGGCTATTTTATTACTTCAAAATGCGGCTGCCCCATCCCAGGGAGATGCATCTCAACTGGAGGACCCTTTGGTCTGGGCTGATTTACCCAAGTGTCGAATAACAAACAACAACATAGAATGTGACGGCCAGACAGTTGATGATTTAGTAGGGAACGCTATAGCCCATTGCGACATAACTCCGAACACAAGGCATCCCCCCGGTGTATAAAAAAGCATCAGAGAAAACAAATAACATTGCTGATAAAAAAACAAAAAGAAAAATGTTAAAAGGTTATCACGGAAATTCTTACAGAACTTCACCATCGCCGAGTCGCTCATTGACAACAGGAGGAATACTGTTACAGCATTGGGGCAGGTAGTGAAAAAGTCTCAGATGATAGTAATAGGCAACTTCTCGGAGGATGAATGTCCAACTCAACTCGCAAAAAAAATCTGGCAGGGGCCCGGACATGGCGGAGGTTAAAACAGCAGCAACACAGTATGAACTGATTGTCCGGGAAAAGGTTGCCTCAGTGGATACAGTGGTAGGCCACAAGGATCTGTTCCAGTCGCTATTGCTTTGTGTTCAACTAAGTCAATATGTACACAATGTGAGATTTTCTGGGAAAACGTGGCCTCAGTAGACACAATGGTAGGCCATAGAGATTGGGTTCCAAATGTTTCTATTTTGCAAGGCATACATTCGTTTTCAAAAATGGATTAGCAGAATTTCCTAATTAACATTTTCCTGATTAGCAAACAAACCCATTTGATTAGCAATGTTGTATTAATGTTTTCAATGCCACCAGAAGATACTTGTACCCTAGATATAAAACAAGCAATACAGCAGTTGTGTACCACTGAAGTAAGACATTAGTGTGGTAAGTCAGGCCTTGCAAATTCTTTAAAATTCCACTAGACCTGCAAGTTTACAACATCCCCTGCAAATGGTACTGGCCCTTCTTAAAATCTACTTGAGTGGGCAAAACAACGTTGTGAGCCCTGGATGAGTGTCTGTAAAAAGGTTCGCTGCATGAATTGATATAAATAGATAGATATGATAAAAAGGCTCTGAAAACAGTTTGGCCATCTCTCTCTACTGCAGGTGCTAATATATAATGCAATCATAATCATAGAGCCAAGTGAGCTCTGGAGGTCAACTACAGTGTGCAGTATTGCAGCAGGTCTGTAGATGTACAGACTGCATGAAACTATTGATCGCTAATTTGTGTAAACATCTAGTTATCTTTTGTGTATTCATTATGTAAGCGACAAAGCAGAGTGGATGGCATGACATAGGCAGAGATCTGGGCAAACTAGGTGGAATATTGTAGTTTGCAGCCAACTCACTTTCAGGGTAGCTGGTATAAAGCAACAGGGTGAGATGGAATGTCAAGTATGGGATCAGCTCATGGGTTGAGCATTAGTTGCAACCTGTATTTAACCAGCAGGCCACAGAACTATGTTTGCCATCAAAGCATTTGGCTGTGCGGTCATGTACATTTTTAAAAGTGTCCATTTGTCAATATGATTCTTCCCTAACAAAATGAAATCTAGTTGACACTATGAGATTTAGATGCACTTCACTGTAAAGCATGGAGACAATGCAGCGTTTTACAGTAGCAATACTGTAATTATGCATTATGTAACAAATACAAATTACATTTTTAGAAATGTAATTGAATGACTTTTAAAAAAAAAAGATGATGTTTAACCCATACTGGTCTTTGGCAGACAGGAAATAGTTAGCTTAATAAAAGTATTATCGTGATTTATTCCTGGTTTGCAATTATTTGAAAAAGAAAATTATGTAGCACTCCCACACAGGCATTTTGGCACATGAGTGGAGGGGATGATTACTGCTTCTCTCTCTCTCTCTCTCTCTCTCTCTCTCTCTCTCTCTCTCAGCCCCTTTGAACTTGCAGTGAACAGAGAAAAGAGGGTGGAGAGGGCTCTGAAGGCAAGAGAGAAATGCAGGGTGAGCTGTACTTTGATTGAACAGGGTAACGTAAATAGCTAGCTTTACTACACAAGTGGGAATTTAATTGGCAAACCTACAGACTTTTTTATGCCTTGTCTTTGTGTCCAACTAAGTCTACATGTACCCAATATGAGACAAATGATGGGTTCCAACATGGGTGGTGGTGACTATGGGCCCTTCTTAGGTGTTAGGAGCTGTACGCAAGTAATTGAATGGCTAAACATGAGAGATGCACAGATGTAATTGTTCTTAGTCATGGGACAGAAAAAACAAAAGTAGATTCTGAGGCTCAAACAGACTCTGGGGATGTGGCAGAATCATTGCGGGCAGGTTGGGCTTGACTCCATTTTAATACACCAACTTATACTCGAAATGTGGCGGGAGAGGGCAGTAGTAAAGTGAATGGACCCTTAGTAAAAGTGGCTGAGGCCACCAGTTATGATTGGAAAAGTTTGACATTGACAGTGGAACGTTTTATTGAATTTTTGTCTGAAACATTAAGTAAGCTCTGTGCTTCCAAAAGATTTAGGCGGGAGGAGGAGTAAGAGAGCAACTATCAGAAAAACTCACAAGTTTGATCCGAGCGTGGATGAAAGGAAAAGGGAAATGAGAGCTGAAATTAGGAGAATAAAATGTTTATACATCACAAAAAATGAAAAAGGTATGTAAAAAGAAAAAGAGGTTAAGCACGGTTTTAAGAATCGGATGAAAAGACTGAAAGCTGGCTACTAAACCTACACTTTAATTTCCTCTTGGAACATCTGTGGCCAAGCGAACTTGGCTAAATTTCTCTTGAGTTCTGACATTTCCCAGGATAAACGCATCATTATTGTACAAGAGATTATGGCTGCACAACACTTTGACCTAGAGGGGTACACAGCATTTACTAAACCGTCCACCAGAGGCAACATGGGGCGCCCAAGTGGGGGTTTAGCCATTGCTTTTGATTTAAATTTTAGCATCAAAACACAGAGCATCGATTCTTCCAATGAGGATCTCTTGGCTGTGGGCCTCCTTATGGAGTCTTTCAATTTTGAAATACTTTTTGTGAACTTATATTGGAACCCTTCCAGGTTGACTCTAGCCTCCATCCAATCTGCCCTGGCCTTGATTTCTTTTTTATTTCTTTTTTTACATTGATTTAGTTTTGCACAGAGCTACATTATACATCCATACAGTCGAATAATGCATTGTACAGGAGTCACTTCAACAACCCATATTCGGGTAAAGCGCTTACAGCACTACATTTCCGTCACCTCCCCCATCTCCTAATCAGGTATTGGCGGAAAGCTCCCCATATGTCCCTTGGTCGACTAGTTAAGGGCAGCAGGCTGGAGTACAACTCTTCTTTGTCGTTTGCCCAGTTCATATCACTCACCCATTCCTCAACCGTGGGGGAATTTTTACTCTTCCACCGCATCAAAATGGCACGTTTAGCCAGCAACAGTCCTATATTTATAAGTTTCCGCTTTAATGGGTTCATTTTAAGCACATAGCCCAATATGCACGACGTATGTTCCCACCTTACAGGCTGGTCCACCATGTCTTCTAGCGCATCACACACCTTACCGCAGTACGTGGAAAGTGCCCCACAGGACCACAACATATGCATTATATCAGCATCCTCATTTCCGCACCTCGGGCCTCTTCCCTTGTCTGTTACATACCTTTTTTTAAGGCAAGCTGGGGTGAGGTGTACTCTATTCAATATTTTGAAGTGAATCGGCTTGTACCTGGAGTTGAATGATATCTGTCTCGTTAGCCTGCACAATTGCAGCCAATGTGCCTCTGTGAAAGTGATACCCAGGTCTCCCTCCCACTCTCCCTTGATATCTGGTGTTTGTACCTTCCTTGTTGAGAATGCTAGTTTACATAACGCTCAAGCGGTTTTCTTCATCGTACCAGAGGAAATTACGTAGTTCAGACTTTGATGTAAGGGTGGTTCTTGCAGGAATCCATCACACACAGATGCCATCGCACAGCGGAGTCTAAAGTATTGTATTGTAATTTCTGTAGTGGGGTGTCCACTATATGTATCTTAATATCATTCCAGGTCACAAACGGGCCATCCCGGTACAAGTAACCAAAGTGTATTATGCCCAATCCCTGCCAGTGTGCTGCCAATACTGCGTCTCTTGATGGGTCCAGATAAGGTGCGGCCCAGATAGGTATACAGGGGCTGTACATTATGGTATTGCTGGGGTGGCGAACCAATCTCGAACCTGCCTGCTGTGTGACTAACACTGGGTCCAGCTGGTTGCCATTTCCCTGCTTGCCGATGGCCCCACCATGCAGCAGAGTAGCCTTTCCCTTCCCCTGCCTCTCTAAGTCCACATATGATGTGTGCGGACCGCCCTCCATCCAATGCATCGCATAGTATGCCTGAGCTGCCAAGTAATACAATTCGTAGTCCGGAGCAGCAATGTGAGGCGCTTCAGCTGGCCCTTACCTGACCCTTCCACACGAACGTGGAGAATGCACCAGTTATTTTTTTTAAAAAGGATATGCCCGGCCACAATGGTATCGTACTAAAGAGACAAAATAGCTTGGGCAGTATAATCATTTTCACTAGTGCCACTCGTCCCATGAATGAGATGGAGAGCTGGTTCCATCGTTCGTTTAGTACACACTGCATTAGCCAGTGTGTCGTAATTAAGGGAGCGTACCAGATTTGCTGAGCATGCCATCTCTACACCTAAATATTTAATCTACTGGGGCATCCATCGCAGTCCGAACAGATTACTAGGTTCAGCCGTCTTGTCCATCAATGGGAATATTTCAGACTTGTTGCTATTCAAACGGAGACCTGAGTATTTCCGGAACCCTTGGACCGCAGCTAGTATCCTCTGCAGATATTTTCCAGGGTTCCTCACATACATCATGATGCCATCTGCATATAGTGTTATCAACTCCACTCGTCAAGCTTTGGTAATACCAACCCGTGCGTGGCATGCCCTCATGAGGTCTGCCAAGGGTTCTATCACCAATGCGAGTAGCAAAGGCGAAAGCGGACATTCCTGCCTGGTGCCTCCCGCTAGTGTCAGTATTGAAGATAGCACCCCATTCACACACACTTTAGCATACGGTTGCATATATAGATTTGCACCCCCCATATAAAGTTCGGGCCAAACCCATAGTTATGTAGCACCCTGAACAAGAATGGCCAGTATACAGTATCCAATGCCTTCTGCATGTCTAAGGATACTGCAACCCCCTTGGTATCTTGTGGTATCCTTGCCAATATGTTATAAAACCTCTGTATGTTTGATGCTGTAGATCTACCCTGTACGAATCCCTCTAGATTCTCATGCACAATGTAGGGCTTATCGGATTGAGTCAGGAGGCCAATATCTTTGCGATTTATCTTTGCATCTGTGTTAAGGGACAGTGGTCAATACGACCCACAGTCTTCTGGTGACTTCCCGGGCTTCAGTAACAGGGTGATGTCTGCCTCCCGCTTTGTGTCTGCCAGTTTCAGTCCCTCAGCCCACACTGATAAGAGACGGGGAGCCAGCACGTCCATGAATTCCCTGTAAAACTCTGCACCCAACCCATCTGAACCTGGGGCCTTCCCTCCTGGTAAACTTGTAATTGCCTCCTTTATCTCACTCAGCGGTATAGGTATGTCCAACACATTGCGAGCGTCTGTCGACAGCAGCGTTGTGGGTATCTTGGCTAGATATTCATCGATCTCACTGATTGTAGCCACACTTTGAGGTGAATAGAGGTTCTCATAGAAGCCATAGAACACCTTGCAGACTTCATCCACTCTGCCGCCTGGTTATGCAAGGAATGGTTGAGTTGCCTCTCTCATTACGTACCATCTGTGCTAGAAGTTTCCCTGGCCTCTCTTGCTCCCCATACCTGCGCGCCGCTGCCGGGCTATCAAAATAGCACAGCTCTCTGTCTGCTGCTTCTCGATATTCATCCAGCTGCGTTTTAATTTCTCTGCTAATATGTGGTGACGGGTTTTCCTCATGTTCCACTTGTAATTTCGCTAGGGAATCCTGTTGCCGCTTAAGTTCTCCTAATAATGCAGAGTACCCCAAATACAGTGGACATCGCAACCCCTCGCATTTAAACTTTAAACGCTTGCCATAAGACAGCCTGCTTACTCACAGATCCCTCATTATTTTCAAAGAAGTCAGTGACATGCTGCGCCATACTTGAACTAAACACTGGATCTAGCAGGGATGTGGCCTTGAAACACCATTGTGTTCTCTGTGGAGCTCCTTCCGGGATGTTCAGCAAGAGTGACACATGGGAGTGATCCGACAGTGTTCTGGGTAGTATCTGGGTCTCTGTCACTCAACTCGGCACCCTTTGTGATGTTAACCAAAGATCTATACTGGAGTGCATATCATGCACTGACGAGTCGAATGTGGAGATCTTCTGTGTCCCATGCAGAGCGTGCCAAACATGCCTCAATCCCAGATCTGCAATGTGTGTTTGTGTGTGTGTGTGTGTGTATTGTACATGCCGCACTCGTCAAGGGTCTGGACGCGACGGATGTGCGATTTAGCTAAATCTCGAGAATAGTATTAAAATCGCTGCCGCAGATCACTAATGCAGTGGGATATTTGCCACACTTTCGAAACACTTCCTCATAGAACTCTGAATCGTCTACATTAGGACCGTATATGTTCATCAGTAAGACTTCCGCACTTCCCAGCTTCCCATGTACCATCACATATCTGCCAGAAGGATCGCTTTCTGTTGTATAATGTGTGAATCGGAGTGACCTGTGGACCAGGATCATAACCCCATGGGCTCTTGTCGAGTAAGAAGTGTAATAGCGCTGCTCTCCCCATCCCGGGACAACCTTGCACGCCTGGTGCTCTAATAGATGCGTTTCTTGCAAGAACAGTATCTGGGCCCCTTGTCTGTTTACGTATGCCATCACCTTGTGCATCTTCATGGGTATGCCCAAGCTCCTCACATTCCAACTCAGTAACTTTAGCCCATTCGGCCCACTTCTAGACATCATCTCTCACATGTCTCTGGGCAGTCTCCATAACCATGTACCATCTCCCAACTCGGCAGTAATATGTTGTACTCAACCTGCGCATTTTCATAACTGTTTCACCCCAACCTCCCCCAAATTCCTCCCCTCATAGTACCCCGAACTTTGACTATGTTCTGCCCCATTCCCATACTCCCCCCCCCCCCTCCCCCCACCCTGTTGAACAGAATTGTGCACCCTCATTGGGGGCGACTACTTCCTTGGCAACTAGAGTTCCCGGCTTACACATTATTAAAACCTTAGCCGGGCTGAAAGCACTGTGAACGCTATAAACCAATGTTGCCAAAAACACATTGTGAATTTACAGAGTTACTTACGAGGTTCAGTACATCCAACATTTTGAGTACCAACACAGGTGTACTGCATAGCCCTTTGTAGACCCTACATACCCACTGGCTCTGGCTCGGACCTTGAGGTAATGTTTAACCAAGCGTTACCAAATACACAACTCTAGATGACATATGCACTAGCGAGGTCCAGAGCACCCATCATGTTCGGTATCATCATAGGTATACTGCACAGCATCTTTTTAGTCACTACCTTTCTTTGGGCAACTGCTACTCTGGTAGGAGAATGTTGGCCTGCACGAATGATGCTGCCTCGTCTGGGAACATGAAAAAGTCTTGTTTTTTAACTGCATGCGTAGCGTAGCTGGGTCTAACATAGCATAGGGTATTTTATGCTCTCTCAGTAGCTTTTTGACCCCGATAAATATGCGCCTCTCCTGCTGTACCGCCAACGTATATTCTGGGAAAATACAAGTCACACTGGAGCCTATCTTCTGATCTTGTTTTACCCGCGTGACCTTCAAAACCGAACGCGCCTGGTTTACGTCTTGCCACCAGTGTTCTGTGCGCACGCTCCACTACAAACATTTGAGACCAACCCGCGTTCCTCAGCAGGTCTTTCAAGAGTTCCTCCACAGCTAGTTCCATGGGGCCTTTCAGGGCATCCTCTGGCACCCCTATGATGCTTAGATTGTTCTCTCGTGATCTCACTTCCAGGTCCTCGCACTTAATCTTGATGGTGCCTAGATCTTTCGCCATAGTTGTCACTGTGCTCTGCAATGCCTTTATGGCATCCTCCGCCGTGCCAATCCGCGTTTCTGTTCCTGTGATGCGCTGTGTAGTCTTTTCCATCTGAGCCCGGATCGTGGTAATGCTGATAGTAATGCCATCTAGCTTGTCATTAATGGAGGCGAATCCTTGCTGCATGACTCCCTGTCGGTCTTCCGGCGGCGATGGCGGGGTTATCACCGCTTGACCACTTGTCCCTTCGCTTCCAGCGTCCATTAGTTTAGCAGTTGGCTTAGCAAATTTGTCAATTGTAGCGCTCTTTTTGGGGGTGCTCCCTTAGGTATTATACTGTACCACTGGCAACTCTACAATATTCAATACTATGTGCTCTATGATGCAAGCAGGCCTAGAGATCTTTTCTCTGTCTAACAGTAGTCTTCCGTTATGTCTGCCAGTCTCGTATTCTTAAGTGCGTGCCAAGATCCGCTGGCACAGATGTTAAATGATCTCTGCAGCACCACCTCCACCCTTTGCGCCCTTGTTGTTTCCAGGTCACTCTGTTCTCAATTCATGTGTTTCGCAGTTCCGGACAGCGAATCAGCCCACGCCCTCTTTCTCAGGCTGTGGGGGCCGGGAGGGTAGAGGGAGACCGACAGGTTTACTGAGTGTTCGTGACGGTCTACATCCTAAGGACCGGGTCCCCCATTTGATATACAGAACTTCCAACTCGGGTAGGGGAGAGCCAAGTGACACCGACCCTGGATGGCAGCCGTTCAGTCCTTGTGCAGGCTGCGATGCCCCAAAACATCCGTACCACGGACCCTCACCTCTTGTCTTGCCCCTGGAATGTAACCAAAAGCGCTACTGGCGTGTCAACTACAGCCCTCCTTCTCCGCCTGAACCTGATGCGGGTTCTCAGCACGTTCCCCTTCCCATCCTTTAGTGCTCTCAGTCGAGGCCCCGAGTTTCAGAGTTTGATATTAAAATGTCTTTTGGTGGCACTGAGGGGAACACAAAAAAAAACCTTTGTAGTACCTGTGGGTTGAACCTGCGGGAGTCGGCCTTTCCAGGGGGAGTATATGGTAGCCAAGCACTCCGACGCCTACCTGCTGGTGAGCACAGTGGTGAGCACGGTGCGGGACCAGGCCTCAGTATTAGTCACATACGTTGTCTGTTCCGGGTTAGCAGGGAGCATGCAGTCGCCCCACTCCACTGGGTCTCTCTATGCTCTGTGCTATCCCGGTGTGGCGTTGCAGTTCCAGTATGCCAATGTTGTTGGGTCAGCAGCATTTATTCCTGCAATCTGTATCCAGCTTCCTGCGAAAGTACGGGGCCGCCTTCACCAGAGGGATCCAATATGCCAGTTGGCGGCTTGCGTATGTACTTCCAAGTACCTCGTTGTGTTGCGTAATGGCAGAGCACACGCGTATCAAGTTAGTCAGTGCGGTCACACACTCTGGCAGGGTCTGAAGTCTCTACACATGGTTCCCCATGCGTGGCGTAGGGCATAGGTTGCCGAATCACAATTGCCGCCAAAGTTCTGTTTAAGTTTCAGTCCGTTGGGCTGTAACTTTCCTCAGAGCCTCACGGTGGTCAGCACTCAACGCGCTTTGTTCAGGTCCGCGGCGATAGGCAGGGCCTCCCTCACCGCCCACCTCGGCAGCATTGGTCGCAACAGGGCCGGCGACCCAGGGTCTTCCTCTTCCTCCCCGCGGCACGGGATGAGCGTGGCGAACTCAGGCACCGTCCACCCCAGCATCTGTTAGCAATGTGTCATGCCTGCGAGCAGCCTCCTCCCATGTACTCTATCTCCGCACCGAGCTTCAGCAGCTTCACCCTTTCACTGTCCACAAGCAGGCGCTAGGCCCGCCCCCACAGGAAGCTCCCTCGGCAGCCGTTATTCGTCTCTGCACACACACCCAGCAAGGGCCCGCTGAGCTCTGTCAAATATCTCCAGCGCAGCAGGAGTAATCGTTCTGCTTCTTGGTCAGGCTGTGCTAGACCCCGTTTATACCTCTTCTGAGCCAGTCTTGTGGCAAGCCCTTCCTTGGTACTGCCAAAATGATTCCAGGATGCTCTGTACACCAGCGGAGCTCACACAAAGGCTTCCATTTGACCAAACTCGCAACAGCGCCTGCCCCCCCGCTCAACCCTTGATAATCGAGAGTGGTTGGAACAAGGCCTTCCTCATGCAATAATTGTGGGTGGTGACTTTAATTCTAATTGTTCTTAGGGTTTCAGGTTGAACAAATCCTCTATAGTTTCTTTCCCCTCTAACCAACATTGTGCAAGGGGTCGATTGGGATTTGTTTATGCTTGGGTGGGGTTGTCATTAATTCCATTGCATAAGAACATTGGTGTTGCGCATGCCTTTACTTGGCATAGAGGGAATCCGCAATCACGGATAGACTACATCTATGTTTCGGACCGGTTAAGATCTATGTGGAGTCCCATATTGCTTCATGACCTTTCAATTGGTGACCATATTATTTTGCACTTCACTTTATTAACCGCTGTTGCCCTGTTAGATTAACATCCTGCGCTATGTTATCCATTGATCGGGCGGGTTAACTTTCAAATGGAACAATAATTCCTGTAGAAACTTTTGAAGTCCGATATCTACGGCTATTAACAACTTTACTTTGCTTGACGATGACCTACCCTTTTCCATCTGCCAATAGATACATTTAATGTTATGATCCGCCAAAGTCTACAAAAACTAAGGTAACTCACAAAAATCGTTTTCCCACTTATGACATTAGAATTGCAGAATCAAAAAGGCTTAAAGCCTTTTTAAGAGCTCCTGATTTTGAATTTACAACTAAGAGGTCCATTTTAAAGGCTCACAAAAATAGTGTTAAATTCCTAAAATTGGAAATGCACACAACCATCAGATTCCCCTAAATAAACGAATGTGTTGCAATGCAGCTGAATTCTGGACTACTATTAACAACAAATTGGGAAACGGCCAGGTTCATATGGTATCCCATTTCGGAACAGGTTTGGCTGGACTACTACCCCAAGAAATATTCCTTACCCCCTTTACTAAAAAAAATCTTGAGGGCCTGTCCTTAGAGTGAAAAGGACATTTCCTGGGCAATTTCCTTTTTTAAAAAAATGTTTTTAAACAACTTTATTTGTAATTTTTGTGGGACATGGGAGACAGCACAGTAATACATATAGACCTGAACTGATATGATATGGCATTTATAACGCCCCTATACACAAGTGTTTCAAGGCGTGACGAGGCAAGTGGGGGGGCAGAGGGAAGACGAGACAACGATCCTACTAAGCCAGGCGCCATTCAGATAGCGCAAGTGCATGGGAAGGGAGAAAGTGCGGGGGAAAGGGAAGGGGGAGGGGACAGTGCAGTACATGGGATAAATAGAGTAAATAAACAATAAGTAAAGGTACGGCCAGCTGGTGGCAAGTGCAAGGGTAAGTGAAGACACCAGGTGTCAAGTGCTGGTAGTGGGACTGCAGGGATACAGAAAACAGTCCCCAAGTGCAGGGGTTGCCAGGAAGGCAGTGAAGGTGTGCGACTGGCAGGGAAGGGCACCTGGGCACGAGAATAGAGGGTGGCCAGGTAACCAGTGTAGTTTCAGTTTCACCAGGAAAATCAGCAGGGGAGAGGAGGAGAGGAATCAGAAGCAAAGAGAATGGTTTTGAGGTGCTTCCGGAACCGTAGATGATTCTCTTGAAGTTTCAGGGAGGCAGGAAGGCTGTTCCAGAGGGAGGCCTCAGTCGAAGAAAGAGATCTACCACCAACCCGTTGCTTGGAGAAGCGACTGACCCTGAGGGATTTGGAGGCGGATGAGCATAGAGCCTGAGAAGCAAGATATTTAGGAAGAGCGAGATGAAGGTATTGAGGCCCCAGAAGGCCTTGTGGACAATGCAGAGGGTTTTGAACTTAATCCTCGCAGCCACTGGGAGCCAGTGCATGGATTTCAGTCCTGGAGAGATATGATCCCTGGGCTTTAGGCCAAGGACAAGTCTTCCAGTCCTTTTCTGGATGAGTTGCAGAGGGTGGAGAGTAGAAGCATGCAGATTTAGAAAGAGGCTGTTGCAATAGTCCAGCCTAGAGAGTGTTAGGCAGAAACCTGTGCAGTTCCCTTAGGGACCACTGCAAAAGATTTAAGACTACAGGTGTTTGCAAGTAA
Source organism: Ambystoma mexicanum (assembly GCF_040938575.1). Taxonomy (NCBI): domain Eukaryota; kingdom Metazoa; phylum Chordata; class Amphibia; order Caudata; family Ambystomatidae; genus Ambystoma; species Ambystoma mexicanum. Next base: position 1,185,530,551 of record NC_090934.1, read on the forward strand.
ACCCACTTGGTAGCAGTCTGTACCACACAGATTCACTTGGTAGCTGTGGCTGAGCAGTCAGACTTCTCTCAAGAAGAGTTAGGCAGTATGCAGAGTATACACAATAGGTACAGAGACACAGTAGTACAAACAAACGCTGACCAGAGCTTTGGTGTAAAAGTATATAATTATTTATTTAAAAACGCACTTGTAAATCACACTAGCAAAAAAAGAGGTAAGTCATTTCAGCACACAGTCACTATCATATATATATATATATATATATATATATATATATACAACCCTATTCACTTATTAGACAAGTCTTAGTGAGAAACACCACTTATTTTCAGACAGTGGTGAGCGCTTAACATAAGATGACACTCTAATAAGTTGTAAAGAAAGGGAGGGAAAAAGGCAGAGTTAAAGAAGCACACAAGTTTCAATACTTTCTCAAGGAACCACAGTAAGGCAGGATAGGCAGAGTTCTACTGGAGAACAAGGAAGTCCATTGCAAGACACACTCTTGGAGAGAGCAAGCAGAAGGGGCCCAGGTTCACCAGTGGGGTTATGCCCAAAGAGTCTATGTAGATAGTTCGCACAAAAAGGATGAAATTAAAGCCAGGAAAAGTTAGCTAGGTTGTCCCAGGCCAGCCCAGGTTAGAAAGTTGAGGCTTTACTGTCACCCCGAACGATCTGTCGCATGGGAAGCCAGGCGGGACACAGTACCTTAAGTGTGAAGGAAGCTCCAGCGGGGGCAGTTGTTCCTGGCAGCAGGTGCAAGTCGGTGTTTCGTCCAGAGGAAGAAGAGGTCTCGCCTTGGAGGAAAGATGAAGGTCGTTGCACTGCCAGGTAAGAAACCAGCCGCGGAGTTCTCCGGTTAAAGGACACTACCCTTCTCTTCGGGGTAGTGGTAAACCGTGGTATTCCGGTTGCCGGGGTGCTTGGCACAGGCAAGGCGGCCATGAGATGCTCCAGGAAGGTGAAAAGAAGGCGAAACTGGTTATCCCCACCAGTCAAAGGAAGAAGACTCTCCACACTGGAGATCTCCTCTGTCGTCGGAAAAAGTGGTGAGATGGTTCAGCAGGGCTCCACCGGTGGTGTCGTCGTTGCAGGTCGGCTCAGCTTCTCCCTCCTCGGATTCTAAGGTCCTGTGGCGACTTCTGAAGTTCCAGTCCCCAAAGCCCTGCTTTTATGCAGCAAAACCCCATTCACTCAGCCTAGCTGTCAATCAAACATGCTGAGTGGTGAGCCGGCCTGCTCACCACTTGGGCCAATCACACAAGAGTGCGACTTGAATTACCAAGGTAACTCCGTCCAGGGTGCCTAAACCCCCTCCCATACCCCCTGTGCTTCCCAGACAGAGTGGCACCACTTTTGGAGGCTTCTGTGGAGAAGCCCGCCAAAAGTGGAACAAAGGGATCGACTCGGGTTGGAGTCACAGAAGAGAACACAAACGCCATTTTAGAATTGAGTTCTGGCAAAAAATACCAACCGGTGAATTAATATTAAATAAATAAACCGGCGGTATGTTCGAGGCTATAAGAATTAAATAATTAAAGTTGGTAGCCTCGAACAATGGGAAAATCCCATAGAGATATATTTGCGGTCGAATATAAAAAGTAGTATCCACTGCCACCAGCCAAAACTCGATCAGGGGGGACGGAGACGTGCCCCCTCGAACAACAGACCCCGGGGCAATCGAATTGCCCCGACCAGTACGTCCACAACATGATGGTTTGTACTGGTTTCTGTTCATAATTTGGGACTAGTAAAGCCAATGGTGACTTTACATGCCCTGGGAGACAGTAGTCAGTCCCAGGGTATGGAGTCTATGTTGGGGGGTCGCTACGACACCCCTGGGTTACGGCACGGAGGGTGCTGTGTAACCCACATAAAAAAACACATGAGACCCTATGGAGTAAAAGACCCCATAGCCCATAAAACACATGGAAAGTGAAAGGAACACCTCAAATCATGTCTAAGAGTGGGAGCAAATGAATCTCGCTCTTAGCAGGAGAGAAAAAAATAAACCCCAAAAATCCAGCAAAGCTGCTGGGGGACTCACTAGGTTTGGGAAATTAGCCTTACAGAGAGTTCTCCCTAACAGAGAGAACCAGAGCTCTGGAGACAGTGAACTTCTCGGGGACAGAGAAGAAAGGAAGAATGGCTCTAAGGAGGTGCAGTTGGTAGTGGGACTTCTTAGAGACGTCAGAGATGTGAGGAGAGAAGGAGAGCATGGAGTCGAAGATGACCCTGAGGTTTTTCGCCTCGCACGTGGGAGCAGGAAGAGGGCCAAGAGAGGCTGGCCAGAGAGGGACAGGAAAGGAGGGAGCGGGTGTGCCGATGAGGAGAATCTCAGTCTTACTGACATTAAGGCAGAGATCATTGGCGGCACACCACTCCTGGATGGCGGACAGACAGTCGGAGATGAGAGAGTATTGATGTAATGAGTTATAGGCAAAAGAACACTGTGAATAAGCAAAACGCACAGAGTTATTGTACACTGCCTGAATACAATAGCTAACAGCGCTCAAGTCCGTGCCCAAGCCTAAAGCAGGGCTAGCTATTTATATAGCTTGGGTTTATTTGTGCCGTGGTAAGCTTCTTGCGTGTACTCTATAAAGGGGAGCCAGGTAGCCACGTAGGAAGAGGGAGGGAGGGAAGGAGGAGGTGGAATAGGGGGAGGAGGAGTAGGGGGAGGAGGAGGAGGAGGAGGCTCCTATCGGTAGGATTGGGCTTCAGGGCATTGCCACCACATATGGAAATAGGTTCCACTTTCCTGGCTTCCTGGGTGTTATGTCGGGGCATTTGGTGGTCAGTGTAAGTGGGAATATTTCTGATTTGGCCATATTAACAGTGTAACCTGAATAAGTTGCTAACTCCTGTATTTCTGACATGAAAGGTGCTAGGTTTATTTCCGGTTGCCAGAAGTATAATAGTGTATCATCAGTGTATAGTGATATCAGCTGAGTGAATCCTTTCATATTAATCCCCCTGTCTGAATGTCGTAACTGCACCGCTGCCTCCATAGGTTCTATAGTTAATGCGAATAATGGGGGTGAGAATGGCAAGCCCTGTCTAATGCTCCTACCCAGCATGAAAAATTCGGAGATGGATCTGTTGGTTAACACTCGTGCCCCTGGGTCCGTATATAATAGTTTAACATATCTGATAAAATTGGGGCCCACCCCAAATGCCTTTAGTACAGCAAGGAGATAGACCCATGACACCAAATCGAAGGCCTTTTCGGTATCTAGGGATATGGCCACCGCATTTCTACCTGGGTCTATTTGTGCCATTATGCCGAAGAGCCAGCAGAGATTTAGGGCTGTGGATCTTGTGGGAATAAACCCGTTCTGATCGGGGTATACTAGTGTGGGAACTGCAGGTAAAAGACGATTGGTGAGTACTTTCGCAAATATTTTGGCATCAGTATTTATAAGGGAAAGGGGCCTATAGGAGGAGACGTCCTGTGGTGGTCGACGCGGCTTAGGGAGCACCGTAATTACAGCCTCTTTCATAGTTGGGGACAGTATGCCGCTCTCAAGGGATTCTTCCCATACCTGCGTTAATATTGGAACGAGTTCCTCGCAGAACTCTTTATACAATTCGGCCCCCAACCCATCTGAGCCTGGTGCTTTGCCTAATGAGAGTGCTTTGATTGCTTCCGTTATTTCTTCCGCCTTTACTGGACGATCCATTGCCAAGCGATCTTCATCAGGGAGTTTTGTAAGGGGGAGAGCCTCAAGATATGATTCAATTTCTGTGTGTGATTTCTTATCCTTGTTTGTATACAGATTTTTATAGAACTTAGCAAATTCCCCATTTATGTCCTTGTCCTTCAGGAGTACTTCCCCTTGTGTGGTTTGTATACTGGTAATCTGATGGGGTTGTTTATCCTGTTTGAGTAGATTAGACAGTGTTCTCCCTGCCTTATTGCCCTCCCCGTATCTGCGCGCCCGCATGGGGGCTGCCATATAGCTTACTTCTCTGATGGCCAGTTTATCAAATTCCTGAAGATTTGTGTGTATGTCGGCCAGTATTTCGCTATTCTGCATACGGGTGTATGTTTTTTCCAATGTATCTAGTTTGCTTTCTATGACCGTTAATTCGGGCCGGACACCTCTCAGCATACCAACTGACTTGGACATCAGGACCCCTCTGACCCACACCTTGAAGAATTCCGACACTGTAGAGCATCTATCAAATGATCCCATATTGTTAGTGAAAAATTCCACTATTTCAGCATGCAGAGGTTCCGCCACCCCAGGGTCCCCAAGGATCTCACGCTGCATTCTCCACCTCCTTAAAGGGCTGGGACCATCCCAGAGCGCTAATTCCAGTGACACTGGGGAATGGTCAGACAATGTACGGGGGAAGAATTTCACATGTTTTCATTGCTGTGGTCATAGCCGTGGATATCAGCCAATAGTCAATTCTGGACTCGGAGTCATGGACTGAAGAGTAATATGTGTATTTCCTGCTGTCTAGGTGTATGTCCCGCCAGGCATCTACCAATGAAAGCTGCGGGAGAATACGGCTCAATGTTAGAGCTGTTTTGCTCGGGGCTCTGATAGTTTTCGAGGACCCATCAAGTGCAGGATCTAAAGCAACATTAAAGTCCCCTCCCCAAATCACATTGGAAATATCGAGTGAGGTGATCATCTGATATACATCCATATAAAAAGTGGGATCATCTATGTTGGGCCCATATGTGTTGACCAACAGCAGTTGCTGGCCCGCCACCTTCCCCCACACCATAACATATCTACCCGTTTGATTGACTTTGCGGCCCTCCAACCCAAATACCAGACTAGGATGAATGATGGTAATGACCCCACTGGATTGCGAGGAGTATTCAGTATGGAACCTTGAGTTCCCCCATTTGGGAAGTATATGCAAGTTGCTCGTTCCCATTGCATGGGTTTCTTGTAGCATTAGGATGTTGGGGCCATGCCTAGTGACATAATTACCAATTTTCTTGACCTTCCTCTGGTTGTTTAATCCCTGCACATTCCACGTCAACAGTTTTATCTTTAGCCCATCACCCATGCATTGTAAAAAGGAATTGTGACATTATTTTGTCTATCAGAGCCATAGTATCCATGCGACTCGGCCAGCGTCAGTCTCCGTGTAACCACGTTTTTAACATTAAACCAACGGTCAACCTTCATAAACCGTTTACTGGACATAACACCATCCAGTGGCAACAATCCACTCCATTGTCTCGTAGTTGGTCAAAACCACAACAAAACCACCAACATCCGCTCCCTCTACCCTCCCTCCCACCCCCATCATCACCCCCAACTTGACGATGTACCCAAATTAACTCAGTTCGGCTCCAACACTGCAGTAATCACATTGGATGGAGCTGCCTAGACCATCAAATTATTAGGACTGCATTCTTGATGGTACAGTAGCTTAACAGGTGTTCAAACATCGGGTGTATCCTAGTCCTCCGGCCTGGGCCTGTTATTTTGTTCCAGTCTGCCCCCTCTGGGAGGAAGAGGTATGGAAGTCTCAATGTACTCCGTGGCCTCAGCCGGGGACTCAAAAAAAGTGCGCCCTTCCTGTGTGTTGAATCCTCATCATGGTCGGGAACATCAAGGCGTATGGAATTTGGTGTTCTCTGAGGAGTCTTTTGACTGGTTCGTAGGATCTTCTACTAGCTTGAACCCCAGCAGAGAAGTCCGGGTATATATGTATTCGGTTCCCTTCATATTGGAGTGTTCCAGCCTCCCTTGCCATTCATAGGATTCCATCTATATCCCTGTAATTAAGGAGTCTTGCAATTATCGTACGTGGCGGTGCACCTGGTTTGGGATCCGGGGCCAGTGTGCGATGTGCTCTCTCAACCAGGAAATGCTCGGAGAACACCTCCGGTCCAAATACGGATTTAAGTAGTACTTCAAGTTGCTTTTCATTTTGGTCTCTTCCGAATGATTCTGCCACGCCTACTACACGGATGTTGTTTCGCCTTGATCGAGATTCAAGGTCCTCGCATTTATTCTGCATTTTGGACATGGCTTCCTTGAGCTTGGTGATGTCACAGCTATGGTGTGCAATGGCATCTTCGTTAGTCCTTATTCTGTTCTCTGTTTCCGTGATGCGTCTCTTTTTCGACACTTGCCTTGAGGGAGCCTACGGTGGACACTATGTCGTCCAACTTCATGTTTACTGCACGGAATCAGTTTTGCACTATTGTTGTCAGCCTGTCCTCCTGATCTTCACTCTCTGCATTCAGGGCCTCCTTAGCGTTGGTGTGTATGTCTGCAGTAGTAATTTGCATTTGGCTACCAGTGTAAGCATCCATTGGGCCTTTCTTCTTGTTACTGGGAGTCTTGCCTCCCTTCCCTATTTTTTGTGGTTCGCCCATGATGCTGTCGGTTAATGTACTGTTATTTTCACCTTTTATGACCAGTTGTTGGGTACTCGCACTCACGTGGAGGGAGCTAGAACAAGGCTCCAGGGGCTTGGGGCCGCCCACCGCTAATGGACTGTGTTCTCCCACGTACTATGTTGGCAGGATACGAGTTTAAAGTGGGTTTGTGGTGTTGAGTTTTCAGGGAGTTTCCAGCGCATAGACCCACAGGATGACCAATGTAGGTCCTTCATAGGTTTGACGCCGGGACGGCGTGTCTGCAATCTATCTTTCATCCAGTGACCAGTTCATCTAGGATGGGATAGAGGAGACGAAGGCTGCATGTGTAGAGCAGGGCGGGTAGGCCCGGAATATGCACCAGCGGCGGTTGGAGCGGCGGGGAGGGAGGGGACTGCATCGGCCTCGCCGGACAGATAACTCTTAGATGGCCCCTTCGTCTCCCCAGCCGAACCTCCGGCCCCCTTGTTTAATTTCAGGCAGATTTTGCTGCTCAGCGTATCGCAGCGATGTGGCGCCGCTGCACGTTCAATGGGGGCGGCCTTGGGGCTCCGCGGCGGGGGATCGTTGAGAGCGCCGATTCTGTTCTACTTCTCCCGACCTTCAGTCCCTGCGCCCCGGCTTTGTATTGTTACAGGCCAAGTATTTCATGCAGAGTCTACAACAGCTCGGCCCCAGTGACGACGTGCTAGTAAATGTTGCAAAGTGTCCAGGGCGGACGTCAACAGGATACAATTTTTTAGTATTATTCAAAATCAGGATCAATGCAGTTATACATGGCCTCATGCTATTGTATTTGGATGGACCTAGCAGCCTGTACAGTATTTTGTAGCCTTTGGGCAGGTCAGGCCCGTGTTGTGTGTCGGGAGTAGCTGGGTTGTTGGCCTGTATCAGGACGGCCGTTTAACAGAGGGGGGGGGGCCCACATCAGCTTCGATGGTCTGATCCTAATCAGATGGCCTCCTTCCCCCACCCCTCCGCCGCACCCCCGACCTCCTTACTTGGTGTGGGACGGATTTCGCTGTCGCCTAATCGGGCCCCGGTGTGTTGCGGTGATGTAGTGGTGCCGCACAACCTTCCTATAGAGGCACCGCGGGATACAGGGCGGCCCTGGGGTCCAGCGGCATGCAAGCATCCAGAGCACCGGTGCTTCTTCACCTCTTCGGCCCGCTCGGATCCTGCATCACGTTCACAAACTACGGGCGAGGGCCTGGCGCGGATTGCAGGCTCAGGCTCCGCCCATCCATGGCCCCACGCCCCCTTGGGTCCACGGCCTCAAGTTGTTTCTTCGCGGTGCTTGCAGGCGGACCGTGCCTGCAGCTTGGGCCGGTTCAGGCTCAGACCGGCGTAACTACAGCGCTCTTGAACGTAGCTCCCCTGGATTTTCAAGATCTGAGGACGGGTACTTGGTCTGTCTGTACCATAGTTTTAGCACTTCAGGTGGTTCCAAAAAGGATGTTTGGTCGCAGGATTTCTGAATGGAGCTGGAGCTCACAAATCGGGCGGCCATCACTGTAGTGCGCAACAGCGCCTCCCGCCAGCATATGTTGATTTTAATTGAACTTTCATGAGGGTGGATCTGTGGGTGAGAGCAGTCCTGCTTATTTATTCTAGGGTTTTAAGTGTGTTGTATGGAATTTTATTAAATTATTTTTTTTCCCTTTTAATATTGGATGTATGGTGGTTACTGTCTTTTGTTGATATATGCTGTTATGGTTGAATGATTAATTTAACCAATAAACAATTTTAGTGTCATCTTTTGGTGTGTGTTTATGGCCGACAATACATATTTGTATTTTTATACATTCCCTGTCTAACTTGAATTGTGTTTACTGTGTGGGCTCATTGTGGACCACTTACCCCACTTGCACTCCCTGAGAAAAGCCTTGCCAGCTCTCCATGTTTACTATGATTGGATTTTGGCTAGCCTCTCATAGTTCACTATGAATAGGGTAGCTTCCTAAAATCTGAAATCCATCTTAACAGGGGAAGTCCAAGCTCATTGGTACGCAACACTCAAATGGAACTTGGCTCATATCTGATCTTGCTGACCACTCGGGGGGGGGGGGGGGGGGAAGCTTCTGGATCCTCCCATGTTGTTGTTGGAAAAAGGAGATTAATTGAGATTTGCTGCTCAGGACTCCCCTCTATGCTGAACCTACATATCCAGGGAGCGAGAAGAATTGGAAATCTCAAGGACACAGGTCAAGGAACAAGGGATTTTTCAATTTTCCCTTCGCCCAATCTGGGATTGCTAAATCTGGAAAAGGTACATGTCATTAAACTAGCTTGTGCCTCCCAGCTATAAACTCGTCTTCATAGCTAGATACGTCAAATTTTGTCTTTTTGCTCAAAGTACACAGAACCTCAAGATACACAAATTGGACTGAAAAGTGCCCTGTATTACTTGCTGCCTCATTCAGAGCCGATTAGATCTCGATTATTGCGCCAGACTGCTCCTTTTGGGGTGGTCTAGGTTTGCGATGACGCAGAAGAGGGAAATAAATGATTTTCTGGTGGTTTAAAAATGTTAAATCCAGCTTTTATGAAATTATTTGTTTCCACTATTGAACCTTCTTTAGTGGAGTGGGTATGTCATGACAAGGACCCTTTGATCACTATGCATCCCTATGCCATTATAAAAGGGCACCATCCCAATGCAGATCAATCGGTCCTGAGGTGCGCTTTGTGAGACGGTCCATGGTGCTAATGTCACTCTGGGCGTTCTCGATCAGCACATTGTTCTTGCTTTCTGCCAGAGCTGTGCAGCACTGTAGCACCATTGGTCCTTTGGGAGTCAGACCTTCGGTGGGAACATGGTAACTCAGATGGGCATGGGCCCCTAAATAGCAGAGGGAAAAGAAACGGGAGTACTACTTGTCATGTGAGGGTTTAGGGACAGGGTGCACAACTAAGTCCTCGAGGGCCACAAGCAGGTCAGGTTTTCAGTACTTCCAACATAAATAGTCATGGAGCCACGTGGCACATCATTTACACAGTCAGTGGTTAGACAGAAAACCTGATCGTGTGGTAGGCATAAGCGGCAGAGGAGTGCACTACTCCTTTAATGATTGTTTGGTGTATATGACCACTCTTGTTGGCTTGGATTGGGTGTCCTTGTTTAATACCTTAAACAAGTTTGGACTAAAGGAATGCTCTGTATGAAAAGTGTACCTTATGTCTGATTAAATGATACGATACGATGTGAGTGACCGCTCATTATCTAGGACCTTCTACCAAAACGTTGGCGTGCTTGTAGGGCTGTAAAACGGGTGTTCCTAGTTCCCACCTTCGTGGTACTCTGTTTAGTGATCTCTGAATGATGCAAGACTGAGATTACAATCCAAGCTCCTCGGCAAGTGCTCAATTTAGTGAGCTGTCCTTTTAGGGCTTTTCATCTATTGCAGAACACTCGCCATTGGATTGATTGATTTGTACAGCGCTAACTGCGCAAAACAAAATTCCTTTCAGGCGTGGAGATGGAGCAAAGTCTCTGGCATCAACCACATAATCTTATATACTCTGCATTTGTTACATGTACCCTCCTTCAATGCTTGTAGCCATAATGGTGTTTAATGCTCTGCTGGGTATGGGGCGTTTCTGGTGTCAGTATTGGGTGTTGTAATCTAGATAGATCAAATGCCTACATTATTCGACCTCCCCCCCCCCCCCTTCCTTTCATTTTTCTTCTCTCCACTAGTTTTCTTTCTCTATTGGTCACACACCTATTTGTTATCTCCCTGATTTTAGAGTCGTTTTGAAAAGTATACACTTTTTCTCATTGAATGTAGTCCATTTAACTATGAAACTAAAGAATCATATAGACCATGTAAAGACCAGCATTCCCAAGCTCTTCCCTGCTGATGTTACAGATTGCCAAATACCTGTAATTCGCAGCTGCTCTTGGTGGGCCGAACCTTGGTGGGTTAGTTAGCAGCCTAAAGTAACAGACACTCAAAGACATAAAAGTCATGCGTTAGCCATCTAGGTTTACATTAGACCAATGATGTTTTCTTATTCTAAGCCTGACGGCCCTACCTCCTGTGTTCACAATGAAACAAATGAGGGTCGGTGGCTATCGCTGCATACATTTCAGTTGGATTATTTTCGATGCTACTTTGCAATTACATAAAAGCCTGACCTTTTGTGTATGCTTGTCTGGGGTAGAAAGACATTTGACTGGTAAAAAGAAGGCCAGCCACAACACACACCCTCCACAACAAACAACCCAGACCCTGGGCCGTACCTCTCCAGTCACAACAGGCCTGTGCACACTCAGTTGACACGCACATACGCCTGTTTCTCCTGGTTCTGCAAACATCAACAGAATAGCACAACCTCTATCCTATCCCTCTTCCCTCACTAACCCACCCCACCCTCTTTCATATAGAGCCAAATGAGCACCTGGAAACCATGAAAATGGTAGCAGTGGGCGATCTAAGTCAACATAACATATCTGTCCAAAGGGTTGGGCTTGATGGTGGTCGGATGCTGATGGAATTTCTTTGTTTCTGCAGTATTTCCGCTTTCTTGCGCTGTGCAAAACTATGCCTGGGGGAAGATCGGGCTTGACAGTGAGGTGGCCAAACTCCTAGCCAGCAGTGACCCTCTGGTCCATATCAACCCAGAGTTGCCCTATGCAGAGGTAAGTGGCTATATCTTGAACTTGGGGCTGATATGGTAGTGTTACCTGGTTGTATTTCTGGTGTGCATGTACTTTTTGCTGCCCTCACTTCTCTCCAGGTTTCACCCAGATTGGGAGTTTTGTGGCATTCCCCATAACAAACTGGTTTGTTTCTAACTTATACTGTCCAGTACATTATCATCTGCATCTCTTAAATCCTGTTACCTTGCTAGGCACCCTTCTCATGTGAGGTTCCGCCCTTCATTAACCACAGAGATGTGAAGACCTCAATCAACCCCTGTGATTTACAGAAGCCCCCTGAATTCTGCTAGTTGTGTGGAATAGCTGCAGGAAATAAGGATACCAATAAGACCTAGCAGGTTATAATTTTGATTCCTCTGCATTTGATATACTAGACAGCTTGCCACTGGAGCACCGCGGAGTCCTTCACAATACTCTTCGTGTTTAAAAGTGCTGCATTTGCTCTGTGTCAGAGGAGGTCATAGGTCATGTAGAACTATGGGATTTAATTCTATAGCCCCCTAGTAGAATTAGCTAGTTAAATCACAGTAGAGCTGACTTGTCCCTTCAGCCTCCCGGGATTGTTCAATTGATGAACAATTGATTAACATTACATTGATTTAGAACACCCATTATAGAAGTACTTGGAAACGGGAGAAATGCGTTATTTAGTGCTACATGCAAGTGTGATATTATTCTGGCAAGCAACCATTATTTTCTGAAGTCATTTACAAAAGCAAATCATTTTCCACCAAAGTTGTCTGTTTGCGCTACAGATAAAATAAAAGGCAGGAAAGTAAGGGATACTAGATTGGAAAGGTGCAGCCCTATTTATTTTATTTATTTTTATTTATTTCATTTGTTATACGCGCCCAGGACCCGGAGGTATCACGGCGCTAGATTACATACAGTAAAGCATAGGTAGTTACAGTACAGTCAGTCAGCAGTAGTTACATAGGTGATCAAGCATATTTGTTAAAAAGTGCGGTTTTGACTTGTTTGAGAAATGCAAGGTAGAAAGGTTAATTCCAGATGGAGGGAGGGAGCGAGCGTGTTCTATTGTGGGCGCGATGACAGTGAAGCAGAAGCCCCCTGATCATTTTTGTTGAATCTAGGTGTAGTAAGTGAGATGGAGGAAGTCGAGGGTAAGGTTCGTGAATTTGGTTTCTTGGAGATGCAGTGTGTGAGATGGGGGGATGTGTTGTAGAGACAGCGGTGGGTGGTGGAGAGTAATTTCAAGTCGATGCGTGCTTTAATGGGAAGCCAGTGGGCTTTGTGTCTGATTTGGGAGATGTGCTCTGAGTGTTTGAAGACCCAAATTGCTCTGAGGGCGTTGTTTCTGTGTGAGTTGTAGTTTATTGAGGTTCTTGTTGGAGGTCCCTGCTAGGATGGCATTGCAGTAGTCAAGTTTTCTACTGACTTTTTCTCTAGCAAGAGTGAGGCAGCTGCTAGGGGTGAGGAATTTTCTGGAGTGATTGAGGAGTTTGGTAGAGTATGCAGCAGAGAAGGTCATTGCTTTCACGTGTTTGTTCAGGTTGAGTTCTGCATCTAGGTAGACTCCTAGTGTTTTCACATGAGGGGAGACAGGGATGCTGTTTCCGTCGATGATGAATGCAGTGTAGGCAGCATCAAGACGTTTGAGGGTATGGGGGGATCCGACAATGAGTAACTCGGTTTCATCATCATTTAGGCATAGGTGGTGGTTTGCCATCCATGCCTGTATGATGTTGTATATGTGATTGATGTTTGCGCAGTCGTGGTCATAGTTGCCAGATAGTTTGAGGAGGTTCCGGGTGTCGTCAGCAAAGTTTGTATAAGGGATATTGAGGTTGTCAAGGCGATTGAATAGGTCCTTAGTGTATGTGTTGTAGAACGTGGGTGAGACGCAGGATCTCTGTGGGACACCAGGGATGGGGTCTGCTGCTTCCGTGCCGGCGAAGACCCTAGAGGTTCGGTTGCTCAGGAAGGATTTTACCCATTTGGCTGATTCTTGTGAGAAGTTGAAGGAGGTGGTGAGGCGGTGGCAGAGGATATCGTGTTCTACGAGATCAAAGGCCGCCGAAAGGTCTAGTAGCATGAGAATGGCGAGGTCTCCTTTGTCGTGAATGAGGTGAAGTTGTATCTTGACGTCGAGGAGGGCAGATTCTGTACTATGCCTTGGCCTAAAGCCGGATTGGCGTGGACCGAGTAGGGAGTGTGTTTCGAGGTAGGATTGGAGTTGTAGGTATGCAGTGCGGTCGAGGAATGGAACTGTAGTGACGGGGCTCTAGTTGGTGGGGAGAGTGGGATCAAGGGAAGGTTTTTTTCAGTAATGGTTTGACCCAGGCTTCTTTGATGGAAGTGGGTATGGAGCAGGTGCTGAAGGAGGCATTGATAAATTTAGCAATGGTGGGGGTTAAGGGCTCGGTACAGAGTCTGATGATGTGTGCGGGGCAGAGGTCACCAGTGCAGTTGGAGGCTTTGAGGTGTTGGATGATGGTAATGGTTTCTGCAATGGCGATCGGGCATAACTGGAATGGGGGGATGGAGGGTGTGGGTGGCGAGGATGTAGGGTGGGGGGATTTGGCTTGAAGGATCAGTGCTTTCTTGAGGATGGTTTTATCTCTAAGGTTCTGGATTTTGTCGGCTAGGGTGGATTGTACCAATGTGTACCAGGTTTTGTCTTTGGTCAAAGGTAGAAACGGGTGCGACCAGGGTTTCCAGTTCTTTTAGGATTTGTGTCAGACTGGGCTTTAGGGATGCAGGTATTGTAGATGTTGGCTTTGGTGTTGATGACGACAAGTTTGTAGGAGGTGGCGCAGATGCTGAAGGCATCTTTGTTGCTAGGGGAAGGGTTTTTCTGCCAGATATGTTCTTTAGAATGCTTGGTTTTGCAGCGATTTGCTAGGTCTTCAGTGAACCAGTTGTGCTGGTGGTCTTTTTTCCTAGGCTAGTTTTGAGGGGGGTGTGAATATCCACGTTGTGGCGCTAGGCAGTGGTGTAAGCTGAGAGAATGGCCTCTGTGTTGTTATCAGGGCGAGTTTCGAGGGAGGTCTGAATGGTGGGTTCTAGGAGTTCCTTAGGGAGTTTTTCTGTATGTCTGGCAGTGATGGGTTGGTGGGTGGTGGGTTTTTCAGTGGTGACATTGAGATCTAGGGAGAATAGGATCAGGGAATGGTCTGTCCAGGGCATAGGATTGATGTCTAAGATTTTGGTGGAGGTGTTTAGGGATAGGATCCAGTCAAGCGTGCACCCTTTGGTGTGGGTGGGTGCCTGGATGACTTGTATTCAGTTAATCTCTTGGAGTGTTGATGTGAGTGACAAGGCCAGGTGATCGGCTGGGTCAGCAAATCCGAGATTAAAGTCTCCAAGGAGCAAGAATTTGGTATTGGGTTTCAGGAAGGGGGCAATGAGTAGGGTTATGTTGGAGTTCGGTGTGGCACAGGTTTTGGGCAGAAGGAGAGCCAGATGGGAGAGTTGTACTTGAAACCAGTGGTATATTGCGGTAAAACGACCCACAACTAGATAAAAGTACTGGAAAGACATGACCACAAGCCGTGCCATGCTGTGCAAAGGGATTTGGAGGGGATTATCCAAGGATCATTGGAGAGGGGTGTCATGTTTGATTTTTCTGAAAAATGAAGGAAGGGCCTTTTTGTGCTGGACTCAGTAAACCCTACTGAATAGCTAGAATTTCATGAATTCGAGAATGGGGAGCCCTTGCAAGCATTGAATAAAAAGTGGCTAATACAATCCTCCTTGCAAAGATCCAGTTTAAGTTGGGCTGCCACATGTTGTATTCTTCAGAGTCGTCTCTAATTAAGGAGAAGGTAATGAAATGGTGAAGTTGGTCACTGATTGTCAATAAAGTATAGATATGAGAGTATATACTTTAAAGGATAGTTCCGGGACTTTTTTTTTATTGTTCCTACGGTTCGGCCATGTGTTTTTAAGCATAAATCGGTAGATCGTAGAAAACTTTCCTATGGACCTTACCCGACTTTTCGTCCATTAACGCACTCGAAATCAGCCGCCATTTTGTGATAATCCTATCATTTCCCCCCATCGACCTGGCTCACCTGCGTTTGCGGCACTAAATCAAATCCCCCGCCCCTGAGCCTGACATCAGCAGACGCGTACCGCCCATTTCCCAACGCCAAAGCACGTTTCGTGTCAACAATCGCTGCGCCTCAGCTAATGAAGTGTCGCCATGGAAATGGCAGGACGCCTCTTTCCTCAATAAGTATAAACACACCGTTTCACAACACACAGCAGCAGATTTTTTTCGATTCCATTATTCTCTCTGTGTTACTTTGAGTATTCTGTGACTCGTTTCTGTGCTCTGGTCAGCTACCTTCGCCGCTTCTAGGCCTTGTGAACACCTGTACCATCTCTGTAAATTATTTTACTTTCTTTACCACACAATGGCTACAATAATGCCGTATATGTACGAGCCCGAGTACACCGAGGAGGAACTACTGGAAAGGCAAGCACGCGAAAACGATGGGGATTCGGACGGCAGTTGGGAGGACCAGTCGCATGGACGGCGTCTCCACCTGGTGCACGTGCAATCGGTGCGAGCTAATGCCAACTGAGGAGGAGAACTGCTGCTGCCGTGAAAATTCCGGGTGCTTGGTCTACATTTCGGAAGGCGAACCAAGTCCGCAATGCATCACCGAGCTGCCAGAGTTCAGGGAAGCCTGCCTCTCACGGACCGTGTTGAGGATGATGATGGTGCTTATGCACGAACTTCGCGGCACTGTTCGTCCGCGTAATCCGAGTAACGAGTAAGTATACTCTGGTTGTGATGTCAGTGATGCCACTACTATTTCATGGTCGTCTCCCACATATAAAATTACATCTACATATCATTCGAACGCATGTAAATTGGTTCCATATTGTGCATTTTCTAGATAGAATTTTTTTCAAAGCAGAATGACATTTTTTACCTTCATCGACATTGATAAGAAAGTTGTCATTTTAATACCGTTTGCATCTTTCTTTTTCACCGGTGGTACAGGCTGGTGGCCTATCGTTGCTTCGCTTGGTGGCTTCACGGGAGGCTCGGACACCGCGTTCGGAGAGTAATACCTGCCTGTGCGGTACTTGCCATTAGACAACATTTCCCCAGCGACAGTGGACAATACCGCAGATTTTCCCTGGATGTGCTGCAACCGGTACTTTACAATGTGTAATGTTTATTATTTATGTTCAATTGAAATTAAGATCTAAAATAAAACCCAACATATATTTTAACAATGGTTGTTTTGATTTTTTAAATGAATCTAGTGTGTCTCCATTGAATAGTCTTCCTGTGCCTTGTCTTGTCACACCACATGTCTCCGGCCAGCATCCTCCCTCACGCTGGCTGCCCACCTTCAATCCACATAACCGTTGAACCCATATGCAGCAGACATACATATGTTATTTTGCGGGTTGGCATCAAGCCTCCCGGCCTTGCCTCCTCCCCCAAAAATACTTACCACACCACTTTGTTCAAGCGTTGGCAATAAAAGGCTGTTGGATTTTATTGATACAAAACATGGTTATAGGTAAATAATCAATATGGTTGATCATAATAAATCGTCCTTTTGGGCACCGGGTACAGAGATGACCCCCTCTGGCCCGTGCCGCCTTGCCACCACAGGCCAGCCTGCTGCTGACTAACTGCCTAGGCATCCAGGGTCTCCAGGGTGAACTGCACCCATATATTCTCCTGGGAGGGTGAGGTATTTATAAACTCACCCCCCTGCCTTCCATGTACTAGATCCTGCAGCCTGCCTCTTACATGCAGTTAGATGGCCTCTCCTTGGTGAGGCCCTGCGGCAAACGAGTCTTGTCTGCACGACCACCGCCCCAATCCACCCCCCGCCCTATCAAAGGCAGTTCGCACCGGGGTACTTGCGCTGGCAAGTGGAGCTGTCAGGGAGCGATAAAGGCCAAGAGGTGCCAAAGACCATGTACACTTCAAAGTGGTCTATAGAGCATGGGTTGTTGTTCCCATGTCTACCTCCAGACCCCGTGTCTCCTGCCAAGCATCCCCCCTCACGCTGGACGCCCCCTGCAAACCGCATAATGCCACGACAGATTCACGTCATTCATTCACAAACACACCCCTGTTTCGAATTCTTTATAACCCACTTCATATTTCTAATGAGAACTTCTTTGCGCTTTGCTAGTCAACCCGTGAAGGTGCTGGTTATCTGCTCTTCGTCTCTGTGAACTTCCGTGACCACTTCGAGCAAACTCGTCAGTTTGCAACCTGTGAACTGCTCCCTGTTCTACGACAAGAAACTACTCTGATCCCTGCATCTAACTGTTTGTTCGTCAAGGTAAGGCCATGTACCATAATCATTTTGCGTCCAATTTTTTAATTTATATCTATTTGCTAGTAGTCCTCAAATTGCATCCATGTTTTCTTTTCGTTCAAGACAGTACATGCAAGGAACTAGTCACATGTTCTGAGTTTAGTCAAATTATTTTTCTATTTTTTTAAAGTTATTCAAATACTTATCCGCATGTGAATAACGTGTATAGTTCCAAGAACCAAAACAAACCTTGCATTGAACCTTTTTATGTGTCATTTAATTTTTTAACACATTGGTATTCATAGAGAATTGTTGATCTTTACTTTTCAGAACTTTCCACAATGCCTGCCTGTTCCATTGGCGGTTGCCCTTCAAAGACCCATAAAAAATCTGAAGGTACTATAATGCATGTTTTCCCTAAGACAATAGATCAGATAAGAGAATGGGTCCGATTGCGGATATCCACCGTCTGAGCTTGAAAGTAGAGTCCTAGAAGTCTTTGCGGACAAGAGGGGTGATCTATACCGCATCTGCAGCAGGCACTTTAGCTCAGACATGTACTCTACATCATTGCTAATAAAGAAGAACACACCGCGAGCGAAGCGAAAATTGCTCTCAACCGCTATTCCCACTCTATTCGTCCACATCCCTCCACTGGTGAGTCAAGTTTACGGATTTAGCTCTCGGCCTTGCGGTAGTGTGTAGCATTAGCTAACAATAATTTCCCCATTTATGTATCCACTCAATATGAAGGCGGAAGATTCTCCATCCGTGTCGTTATTGCAGTCATCAGCCACTTCAAGCGCCTATCGGGTAATCTTACTTAGCTATTCTGCCACTGACTTGTTTTAGGCATGTAAATCAATAGTTTTAATTTATCGTGTAATTATTTTACCTAATGGTACACCCTAGTACTTGTCCTCTAGTCTTTGTTTTCAGTTATAATTATTGTTATCAAAATAATGCAAGTACTGTCTTTCAGGGAGATGCTGAGGAGTCCAACGCATTGACGACAACCGTTGATGTCACTCAGATGCTCGAGGTACATTTCCGGACAGTTCCATCGATGGAGATCATCAGATCTTGCATTCTTGTAGCGTGATTGTTACACACAATGTTTCTTTCGTTTTTAGCCATTGATATGTCCTTCTGTCGTCGCCCTCCTATGTGTCTTCTTTTTTCAATATTGTGTTCATTACTAATGAAAGTCCTATGTTTCAGGGAGTCGATGGAGCATTAGTCCAAGAAGAAGGGGGAGCATGCAGTTACGCGTCGGCGCAATGTTCTACAAGAACATCACCCCTAGTAGTTGATGCAGATCTCTGGGTGGTGACACTTCCAACGATCGAGCAAATCGAATCATATTTAGGTATCCATTACTTATTTTAGACAACTGATCATTTGTGCAGGTCTATTTAGATGAGCCGTTGACGCCTGCACAAAGTTTATGTTCTTTTTAACAAAATAGAAAACCATACTAATGCAATTACTGTGTTTCAGGGAGTTGCTGAAGCGTCATCTTCAATAATATCATCAATGGAAGTCTATGCGGAGCCCGAGGTATGGATCTTGACAGTTCCATCTAACTAGATCAACAATGCGTGAATAATTGTCGTTTGAATGTTCTACACAATGCGTTCATTCGTGTTTTGCTATGGAGATGTACGTGGGTATTGGTCCCCAAGTACATTTTGTGTTTTCAATATTATTATACATACTAATGAAAGTTCTATGTTTCAGGGAGTCGATGGAGCGTCAGTGCGTGATGGATGTGCTTATCATGAAAATAAAGTCGTTGCAGCGCAAGAGGAAGTGGAGACATGCACACACGAGTCGGAGCAACAGCGTCCTGATGTTGAAGTTCGAGGCAAGAAAGTTTCAAAGAAAAGAAAGCAAAAGAAGGTTAGTGTCCTGGTCACTATATTATGTTGTTTTTCACTGTTAATAGTTCAATACTGTAAGTTGTGTTTAAACTGAACATCCCTTTTCCAATCTGTCCTCTAGTTGCGAGTGGGTGTACTAACTAGATCTACACAGACAGTGAAGCGAACGAGAGATGTTGCTTGTCAAACCTTTTGGCAGGGACTTGAGACTGGAGATGCATCGTGCCAATGGGAAGAATATGAAGTGATTGACAACGGAGCTATACCACCACCAGCCATTGATAGTGAATGTCCTCCTGGTAGTTCGGATGCAGTTGGAGATCAATTCACACCCGCAAAAACTAAGACCGCGAGAAAGTTGAAGACATTGTTTTATTCACCCATCGCCGTAGAAGGAACAGATGTTGCAATGGAAGAGAATGAAGTGGACGACAATGAAACACCATCAATATCACTGAACATAGCGGAAGACGATATCAGACATTCTACCTTTCATGTGAGTGACATGTCCTCAACGTTACAGGCCGAACCAGCTGGGATGCAGAGTGACAGTATAAGGAAAGAGGCCAAATTCATTGTATTCAATAGTTGTTTGATTGATATTATTATTAGGATGAAATGTGGGCATTCGGTTGGTGGGGAAGTATGTGGGGAGCCATTGATTAATGTGACTCGTGCAATTCGAGGCACTAACCTTAAAATACATACAACCTGTACAAAATATCCTTTCTCATGGTCTGCACAACCCATGCTGGGGCAACTGCCAGCAGGCAATCTACTTTGTGCAGCGGCCGCACTTTTTAGTGGTTCAAGTTTTAAAAAGTTAGAGTATTTCTTTCAGTTTGTGGGAATCCATTTAATTGCGAAAACTCAGTTCTACAAATACCAAATCGATTATCTATTTCCAGCCATTAGCGAAGCTTGGAGAATGAAAAAATGTCTATTGATAGTACATTCGCGGGCAAACGGTTCAGGCTAGCCGGTGATGGACAGTGCGACAGCCCAGGATTTTCAGCCAAGTACTGCACCTACCACTTTCAGGACATGGAAAGTAAGAAAATTGTGAGTTCGGTGGTCGTGCAGGTGTCACAAAGTACATCCTCAGTGGCCATGGAGAAAGTTGGCTTTGTAGCATCATTGCAAGAACTACAATCGCGGGGAATGGTGATCGACCTGATAGCCACGGACAGACACGTTTCAATTGCCAAGACAATGAGAGAAGAGTACAAAAATATAAATCACCAATTTGACGTATGGCATCTTGCAAAAACAATAAAAAAATGTCGGCTGCAGGTAAAAAAAAAGATATGCAAGGTATTTCACAGTGGTCCAAGTCAATCAGCAACCATCTTTGGTGGAGCTCAAAAACATGTGGAGGGTCGTTGGAAATTCTACTGGAAAAATGGCGGGCAGTAATGCTACACTGTAGCAACGTTCACCGCTGGACCACAAACCAAAATTTCCACAATTGTGAACATGGCCATTTGTCCACAGAGGAGGCACGGAAGAAGAAGTGGTTGATTCCTTCATCACCCACTCACAAAGCCATTGAAAAGATTGTATTTGATAAAACTATAACAAGAGATTTGTGCCACACGGAATTCTGCCACACAGGAGATTTGGAGGTGTTCCACAATATGTGCCTAAAGTACAGGCCAAAACGAATGCATTTTGGCATGGAGGGCATGGATAAATCGGACTCTTCTAGCGGTCTTGGCACATAACCATAATGTTGGCCGTCAACAAAGTAGGACGACCGGAACTTTAGGGATGCTTCGCTACAATAAGGCCTTCACTAAAAGAAGTAAACAATGGGTGATCAAACCAGTGTTTCAGGATATGCAATATGAGTTTATTGAGAGACTTATTGTTGATGTCCTAAACATGGCACATACATGGAGTTGTGAACGAACCTGTGCAGGGGACAACTGCATTGCCACCCAACATTGCCTCTGTTCCATGTCCACCTAAAGCAGAGCTCATTGAGAAATACACATCACGGTTTAAATGATTGTAATTTGATTGTCTCTTCTCTCGAGTCTCCTCATGTTGCAGGCCCATTGAATATTTGTATCTATGTAATGTGTAAATAAAAGTGATTGCTCAGTGTACATGCAATGTGTCCCTCCACCGTTGCCCCTCCCTTCACCGTGCAGTTGTGCGAACCACCCGGGTGTCACCCGTGACTTTGCTCTGGAGTCTCCTCATGTCGCAGGCCCATTGAATATGTGTAGCTATGTATTGTGTAAATAAAAGTGATTGCTCAGTGTACATGCAATGTGTCTACCCAACCTTGTTCATTTGCGCATTAAATTAAACCAAACAGTAATATAAAACATTTTTCAAAAAATATAGAATGTCTCTGTATTTATGGTTCTCTGGGGCTGCAAATGCACACAGACAAAATGCAAAGATGTAGTGTAAATTTCAAGTCCTGTGAGATGGCCCTACACTGAATGTAGCTAACTAGGATTGTGTGCTCGTTCAAAGTGAAGGTCAGCTGCTTTGATTTTTTGCTCGGGTGCCGGAATGGCCCACGACTCAGTATAAGGTTCTATTGTTATTTGACCTTGACAGGCCGGGACCATCCCGAAAGACTTCTTTTTGGGGGTGTGGTGCAATAACGTAAACGATAATGAATAGAATTTCAGAAACGAAAGCCATTTAATGTTCGTTCATTAGAAGAAATAACGTCGGCATAGAAGGAGTGGTATTTCGGGGCTGCCCTACGCACAGACACAATGGAAAATGCAAATATAATGTAAGTAACTCTTTAGATGAGTTTATACCGCAATTTAATTACTATACAGTAGCTTTAAAGACGGGTTAAGTTGTACTTGTTCGTTCTATGTGGCATATTGTTTTGTACCGCGCACTATCTTGAGGAGAACCAACTCCTTTTACGGAAGCACCTCAAAACCTTCCTCTTTGCTTCTGCTTTCTCTCTCCCTCTCCCCTGCTACAACTGGTCCACTGTCTGCGACCTCGGTCCTGGGCCCTTCCACTCTCCACCTGCACTGCCTCCCTGTCAACCCCTGCACTGGGGGACTGTCTCAGTATCCTACAGTCCCCCTTCCCAGCACTTGTTCTGCACTTACCTTGCACTCGCCACCAGCTGGCCCTATGTATTTATTATGTTATGCTACTTACCTTGTACTCCACTTCCCCCCTCCCCTTCCCCTTGCACTTTTACCTTCCCCCTACCCCTGCACTTGCACGATCTGAATGACACCTGGCCTAGTAGGATCGTTGTCTGTCTTCTCCTTGTTCCCTCCCCTCCCCTCCCTGCCTCGCCACGCCTTGAAACACTTGTGTATAGGCGCGTTGCAAATGCCATATTATATCATATCAGTGACGAAGTGGTCCACTGGCGCTCAGACGGCTCTGAAAAAGGCGGAGGAGAGGGGGTGGGTTACTGGAAATGACGTATAATACCCAGTTGCACTGTCCTAGCTATGAAATAATTTCCCGACCTAATATATAAAATGAATAATTTTAATAAAGATCTGATGGTGAGACTAATTTCATTTTTTATGTTTTTAAAACAGGTACATCCTTCATTATTGTATGTGTCACGAGTACCAGACACCGGCGGATGGCTTTTACAACCGCCAGTTGCTTCTCCGCGTGAACAACGTTACCACCCTGACCATTTTATGGGACGATCGCCAAGTACAAGTATGCCCTTGCGCGGTACTAATGGCTAGATGCAACATACATTCCGTTGATGGCCTAGTGCCTCGTTGTTGGAACAGCCATGCGATTATCAGTGCGACTGAAGAGCTTATTTTATCGTAAACCAACACCCTGTGTACTGCACACAAACATCGCTTGCCTCAAGACGAACTATTTTGGATTTAGAGCAAAGAAAATGCAAATCGTTGAATATTCTCTAAACATTTGATGTCAAATAAATGTACTTTACCAAATTTACAATCTTGCGGTTTGATTTAAAAGTACAGTTTCATATTCCGAATTGTGGCGCGCTGTGTTGTGAGCTGATCTGTGTTGGTTTCCGGGTTCTGTGTGGAGTCGCGTAGAAGACGCCTGGGCGCGTTTGCCTACGCAGCACAGTCACGTCACGGATAGAGGCGGGGAATATGAATGTTTTGATAAAGTCTGTTTCAGGGGCGGGGGATATGATTTAGTGCCGCAAACGCAGGTGAGCCAGGTCGATGGGGGAAATGATAGGATTATCACAAAATGGCGGCTGATTTCGAGTGCGTTAATGGACGAAAAGTCAGGTAAGGTCCATAGGAAAGTTTTCTACGATCTACCGATTTATGCTTAAAAACACATGGCCGAACCGTAGGAACAATAAAAAAAAAAGTCCCGGATCTATCCTTTAAGGTGCACAGGTGATAACAAAAGTGATTACTTTGTTGCCTTGCTGGACACAGGAGAGCTGGGCCAGAAAGATTAATTCCAGAGACCGGAGCGCTGTCCTTGGTCGACTTACTCCATTTTGCCCATGTTCAGTTTAAGGTGGCTAGCCCACTTCTAAATGGGATGGAAAGCTACAATAGGAGGTACTGTTCCTTTGAGGGAATGGCCGAAGTGTAGTAGGCAGAATAATCAGGAGGTAACCCTTTGACTCCCCCGTCCCTTTTAAAGGAACACCTGAAACGATAACTAATGGCGGGGCAGTGAAACGCACAAGCAGCAAACGAACCAGTCTCACTGTGTTATTTACTTTAGCAGAAGTCTATCCTGGCAGTAGCTGGCAGCAGATAACGGACACAGTAAGCCATGAACGGGCTCTGCACGTCAGAAACAAGATGGAGGTTGCACCCTTGGAAGGCTTTTTAGCAGCATTCTCTTGTGCACTCAGTTTATTGTGACCAGACAAAAGAATGTGGTTATGGGACAGAGGCCATTGTAATTCCTAACACCCCATATGCAGGTCTGGATAGGTTGGCAGTGTGAGGCTGGGGCCAACTTTTCTATCTTTTCTTCCCATTCTTTGGCCCTCCGGTGGTGCCCAGCCTATTCTCTCTTCCTTCCTTAATGACTGGCCACATGCTTGTTCTTACAAAACCCTTTTCTATCTTTTCTCTATGGCACCTGCTGTCTTTGTCTTCGCCATGCACCTCCTTGATGATCCGCTGCATTCTCATTCCTCCTCCACCTTGAGTTTACCCTATGTACTCATGGTTCACCTCCACACCTGCATTCACCTTTTCCTCATTCTCCTCAATGTCTTTGCTGGTTTCTATCTCTGGGTATTCTCCTTTCCCCACTTGCACAGCCTCTGTCTGCTTTTCACTGTCCAATTCCTGCTTGCTTATATTCCCCTTTCCCTTAACATACTGAAGTTCATTTACTCTTGTGTCTATCCTGTCTGTCGGAGTGCTCCTCTTTCCCAATAACTCCCATCTCAACCAATTCCTTGTCAGCCACCTTCTCTTCTTCTTCTCGTATCCAAGTTCCCCACTCCTCTACCTCTGTCATTAATTCCTTTGAAGGGGCCCCTGAGGGACCTCGTTTGTGGAAACAAGGCACAATCACCACACACGAACTGATACGCCAGACACTAGGGTTTATTGCAAAGCAAAGTATATTCAGTTGGCCAACTGGTCTCACGCCCTGTGACGTGTGTCTTTCAGACCTCGGGAGACGCAAGAGAGCGAAAAACATACATCAGTTACATATATACAAAACAAGCATCTTGTAATCAGTAGTGCCACATCCAATACCGCCCCTCGTACTTTTCCTCTGAATTGGGCACGATGATTGACAACGGTGACGAATATGACACCTTAAACATTCATTTTAGCAACAATTGCAATTTTGTAAGACCGCAGACAAAAGTCTTTGTTGAAGAGAACATAATGCTTCTGTTCTCTCTCGCAAGCTGCATGCAGGGGAAGAGACACATTCCAGGCCTTCCTATCTCCTAGTTTCTATTTGGATCCTGGGGGCCGACTCGCTCTCCAGGACTCTACAGGGCTGGGGGAAGGGGGGCCGCAAAGAAGAGCATTATTCATGCCATTTAATGTTCGCTTCTAGTATTACTACCGTGTTTTCAAGACTTGCTGGCACCTGTGAGCTGATTAAGGTGCCTCGCTGCTCTCTTTCAAGGATAGCGCGCGGGAGGAGACCGGGCATTTCTGTCTGGTTGCTACGTTATGTTTCAACATGTCTCCCTCGGCCTTGCATTGTGCACTAGCAAAGCAGAATATTCTTTCAGCGAAGCAGTTTAACAGAAAGCAAAAAGCAAACGTTAGAGAAGTCAAGCTCATGGTTATATATATCTCTAGTACTGAATGCATGAGACAGTTGGTCTTCGGCCAACATGATCCACAACATCGTGATCGAGGGGTGCCTACTTTTCTAGATCGACAAACCCTCCTTTTGAACGTATGCCAAACGTCTCATCTGTACATTGCATCCTCTTCTGACCAAGTATCTGATTCTGAATCTGACTCTTGCGCATCATTAGTTTTCTCTTCATTGACATGAATTCTTTAACTGTTTTTGTTTCCTCATTACCATGGGTATTTGGTTTAAAGGTGCTCTTTTTTTTTCTAGCATCTGTACGCATCCTTGATTCATTTCGGTGCATATTACAGGTAGACAATATATGCAACAACAGCATGTCATGAATATTCCTAGTATTGTTACTAGGATCACAAATAGTTTCCATCCCCATGAATATAATAAGTCCCAAAACCAGGAACTTATATCCCAAACACCTTCTTGGGTATGGAGTTCAGAGCTCAAAACGTGTAATTTTCTTATTGCTTCTAAAATCGTGGGAGAGGAGTCGTTTACGAATACGCAGCACGCTGATCCCACGATTTTGCAAACACCGCCACTATCAACCAGGATTACGTCAAGAGCCATTCGGTTTTGAAGTGTCATTTAATCTAATCCCTTTCTCCTCTAATGTCATGTTGTATAATATATCTGTTGTTCCGTTTATTGTTTTTTCTAAGATTCTGGATAATCGTCGAATATTATAGGAGTTTATTGCTTGGGCCAAGAATGGTATAAATGATGTTGCTACGTCTACTGCCATTAATCCCTCTTCAGTACTTCTTCGTGGCCTGTATCTAGATAGTTTGGCTATGTCTGCTGTTTCTAAGAAAAACACTCCTGGGAACAAAAGTCCTAAATAACATGTACCTCCCCAGTTTCTAGGTAACCAGGGATACACTTTTTCTCCACACATAAAATACACAGGGTCAACTACATACACTGGTTCTATTTCCCTATTAAGAATCGCTGTATTCATACATCTAGTGAATGTCCCTACTTAATAGGAGCCCTTCTTATGTAAACAAAAAGGAACAGAACGTGGGCTGTAGTTTACTGTGAAAGAGGGGGGCACTGCATCTTTTTTTTCCTTCTGATCTTATGCGAAATATGATCACAGATGATTTTTCTGGTGGAGACAATCTATCTTGTGGCATTGGTTTGGGCATAGCTTTTGGTATTATCCTTCATGCTCAATGAAATAAAGAGCAACCTATGGGTCTCATGAAAATCTCCTCAAATTCATTCATGTTCGTGCTATCTAACTGACCTGTTTCACTCTTATTTCATTTTCCATATTATAATGTACTCAGAGATGCACTGCATGCAGAACTTAATGTTAGTGGTTGCACGTACCAACCTATTCCTTTGCCACCATGTTGTGGCAGATGAGCACACACCCAACAGTTATTCTTTTTCAAAATTGAATGTGTCATGTTCATTATTTGTAGTAATGTGTTATTCCCATACCCCTCTGTCTTTCTTCCATTGGGGACAGAGTGTAAGTAATTACGTGGACAGCACTTTCAGTGGTGGAAATGTTTCTAATGGGCAAGAGGATTTCTAAGGGGTGCATTTCTTCTAGATACCACAATGCTAATGCTGTTGTTACTGGGGCTATTATACTCATTATGCACATGATTACTGTTAAAATCAGCATACAAGTTTTCCGATAACCCTTTTTGTGCAATTTTTCAGTTTCTATGTTTGATTCATTATTAGCCTTATCAGCAGTGGTGCATGAGGGGGCAAAAGCTGGTTCTGGCAATTTCTCTCACGGTCCGTCTTCCTCAGCGATTTTCGTCGTGGATATCTCTCCTCGTGGCACTCATCCGAATGTCAATGAGTTCAATAAATGTCAACTGTCTATTCTGCCAGCTCTCAGCTGCCTGGATTGCTTATACGTTGGGCAAGATCTCTATGCGTTAGCACACTGCTTAAAGAACTCCAGAGCAGTTATCAATTGCCTTTTGTACCATGTGCGCCCCGCTTGTCCGCTCGGGTTCAGGACACATGGATTTATGTTAGCACCGAGGAGTCTCGTTGTTGGGCTGTCTGATTTGCACAATCCTCACGCCACTCTCCTCTAGGCCTCCAGTTCCTATTTCATCCGTGAATAGGAAATGGAGGCAGCAAAAGATCAACAAAAATGAAGATTTGATCACTCCTTCTTTCGGCGTCGTAGATTGTACCGCCTTGCTCCTGTTATCGTGTGATCAATGAATAGTGCGGATGCACTTCCGGACTCAAGCTCGGAGTCTGCCTGTGACACTCTGATAGATGATGGCAGGCGCCCACGTGATGATTTAATTTTCGTTTCAGGCTGTGGTGGGGCAAAGGATGGTGGGCGCCAAAGCGGTACACGTTTCGTGTCGGCCAGCAGTGATGCAGATTCTGCTGGACAACGTTCGGGCAATCTTTGCCCTTCCTCTTTTTCAGCAATCTTTTCAGGCTTTCTTTCAGGATCAGGCATTATTTGTGGCAAAGAACTGTCAACCGTGTCTTTTGTTTCAGGAACCGCTGCTTCTTTCTGGTCACCTCGATCGAACAGTTTTTCAGATGGTGACGGGACCTTCTTGGCGTGGGTTGCGTGTATCCACACCGTGCGCCCATCCACTCGAATAGCCGTCTGCGTTGTCAGGAGTATTTGATAGGGACTACGCCACCTGGGTGCTAACAATGTTTTCCGCTCAAAGTTTTTAAATTAGCACCCAGTTTCCTGGTTCCAGTGTGTATCCCGGCCCAGTGTATCTGATCGGTAATGCCTCCTGCACCTGCTGATGAATCAAACGCAGTTTTTGAATCGAGAAATTACAATAAATGCTGAGCACAGGGTATTCAATCTCCCTAAGTCTTTTCGGCTAAGGTGCACACCAAACATTCGCCGGTCTCCCCATGACTATTTCATATGGGGAGAGCCCAGTCCTTGCCTGCACAGATGTTCGAATGCACAATAGCGCTATTGGTAACGCATCTACCCAGCTTAACTTGCTTCCTGCGCATATCTTGCTGATCTTAGATTTCAAGATTCCGTTGTGACGTTCAATAAGACCGGCCGACATCGGATGTCTCGAACAATGGAATCGCTTATCGATCTGGAGACCTGCGCAAATCTGTAAAATTACTGTGCCCACAAAATGTGGACCGTTATCTGACCATATGACATGGGGCAAGCCAAAATGGGAGAAATACTCCTTTAACATTACTTTCGCCGTGCTAATGGCAGTGCAGTCTTTCAATGGATATGTTTCCACCCATTTGCTAAATGCACATATGACCACTAGGACATATTTCAAGTTTTGGCATCCCTCCATCTCTATGAAATCAAAATGGATTGCCTCAAACGGCATAGAGAGAGGGCCAAAACTGCCTGTTGGAGTCACCGTTACCTTCCCCACATTGTGTTGTAGACACTGATGCAGTTCTGCACCAACCTCTCAGAATTTTTCTTTGTGTGCATTCTCCCATACCGTGGCTAGATGCTGGACGATTTTTTTGGCACAAATGTGAGTGGGGCTGTGGGCCTCGTGACCATCACAGTTACATAGGGATTGGGCAGCATCCAGTTCCTACTCTTCTTGTTCACCCAACAACCATCTAGATCTAATTCTGCAGAGCCCTCAGCCCACCCTTGAATCTCATCAGCAGTAGCTTCTGCCTGCGTCTCTTTGACAGTGGCAATTCCATTTTCTATCATGCAGGGCACTTCCTCAGACTGTACTGTCAACATTTTGGTATCCAGGTCAGTGGCAGTTTGCTTCGCAATCCTGTCTGCAAATGCGTTTCCCTCTCCCACTTGCATGTTACTTTTTTATGCGCCTCACATTTCACTATTGCCAGGTGCTTTGGACACGTAAGTGCAGACAATAATCGTACAATCAAAGGGCCATGTTGTATTCTAGCCCCATGTGATGTTAGGAAACCTCTCTCAGCCTATAGTTGGCCGAAGTTATGAACCACGCCAAAGGCGTACTGACTGTCAGTATATATATTTACACTCAAGTTCTCTGAAATCTCACAGACTTTGGTCAAGGCAATTATCTCCGCTGCTTGGGCAGAGTATAGGGGATTCTTTTACTCTCCACAATACTTTTGAATGTGGTGATAGCATAAGCGGCAGTTGATGTGCCATCCGGCAATTTAAAACGAGAGCGTCACAAAACAACTCTCCATCTGGCTCTTTTTGTGGGGTATCTGTTAAATCAATTATCCCCTTCGTTTCTACTTCAGTAACCATTAAACAATCATGGGGAGGTGTTTCATTTCCATCAAGTTCTTCTGTGGGCAGTGGCATTAATTCAGCAGGATTCACAGCGCTACACCTCATAATTTGAATGTGTGGTGCGACTAGGACGATTTCATATCTAGTCAATCTAGCAGAGGTGAGGTGTTGCGTCTGCGTTCTATTGAGTAGAACGTCTATGGCATGTGGCACCATCAAAATTAAGGTGTGCCCCAATACCATCCCTTCTGTTTGTTTCACTGATGCAGCAGCCGCTGCAACAGCTCGCAAACATTGTGGTAATGCGCGCGCTACAGGGTCCAGCGCAGAAGAAAAATAGCTGCACGGCCTATTTCTTCCACCTTGTTCCTGTGTTAAAACTGCCAACGCGCAGCTGTCATTCTCATGCACAAACAATCTAAAAAAAAATCAATTTGCTGTGCCCAAAACTGGAGCAGAACACAATGCAGTTTTGAGCAAGTCAAATGCTTTCTGACACTCTTCATTCCACTGCAAAGGCATCACAACATCCTTTTTTGTCAACTCCACCATTGGTTTTACAATTAAGGCAAAATTGCCAATCCATTGCCGACAATAGGAAGCCATACCTATTATGGCTCTGACTCCTTTCTGTGTTTTTGGAATAGGCATACCAGAAATACTCTCTATTCGCTCTGGTGTTAATCTTCTCCCTTCTTTCGAAAGTAAGTAACCCAAATAAGCCACTTCCTTTCGACAATACTGAAATTTCTTTAAACTGGCTTTGTGGCCATGCGCTGCTAGGTGTGTTAATAGTAAAATGGTACTCTCTTAACAAATCTCCTCTGTTTCTGCAGCAATCAACAAGTCATCTATATATTGTAGCAATAAGCATCCTGTTGGTAACTCTAGCATATCTAACTGTTCTTTCAATGCTCTGCTATAGATGCTTGGACTTTCTGTGTAGCCTTGCGGAATGCGCCTGAAGGTAAACGATCGCCCTCCTAATGTGAAGGCAAACAGATATCTACTTCCTTGGTGTACTGGAATGCTGAAGAAAGCATTCTTCAAATCAATAACACTAAAGTATTCTGCTGAAGCTGGAATCATTGTCAAAATTGTGGTAACATCTGGGACCAATGGAAATTGAGGATCTACTACCTTGTTTAGTGCGCGCAGATCAATTATGAAACCATATGGTACCTCATTACCTCCTTTCTTATATACTGGAAGAATGGGTCTGCTACACGTGCTGCCTGTAATTTCTTCAATCTCCCCCAATTTTACCAAATCAGACACAATACTCTTCAATCCTTTCTCTCCTTCTGCTGAAATGTTATACTGTGGAATATGCAGCAATGTTACTCCTTCTTTTAACGTAATTTTCACTGGCTCTATTTTCAAACATCCCACATCATTATCATTTACCGCCCATATAGAAGTTGGCACTTCACTCAATTCCCCTGGCAAAGGTTTGGACAGAAATTCTGATACTGGTACATTCTGTGGCGAAATAGTCAAAAATAGTCCATCTGTTGTACAGTGTGTAACTGCACTGAGTTTTTTCAACAGGTTTAAACCTAACAAATGTTCCCCACAGTTTTCTGTTAAGAGAAATGGACAGTATTCAGTGACTAGACCTGATGTTACTGGTACTGGGTGAGACTATGGATTGATTACTGAGGTACCTGAAAACCCTACTGAAATATTTGTATGCCCTGACGGTGTTATCACCGGAACCAAGTGATGGTCTATTGAACACTTCTGCGCCCCTGTATCCACAAGGAAGCTGTTCTCACTATTCCTGACTTTCATTTCTACGTAGGGTCCTTTCTGATGCACGGGAATAGACACTGGTTCCAACCCCTGTCTTGGGCTGTCCTATTGGGGAAATAACATATCCGATGTGTAGTTGCTGCTGTTATTATAGTACGCATTTGAATGAGAATCAAAAATGTTCCCGCCCCTCCCTCTATTTCCATTTTGCATATTCTGCTGGCTCGATTCTGAGGAGGGGTCTGACTTTGGGGTTGGGAACCATTCCCTTGACTATTTTGGTGTTACTGCATATTATTCCTGTTATGCCCATTTGCTCCTGGATGCCCTCTATGCTGTTTTCTCTGACCGTACACATTTCTATTTTGCAGGTGTGGACATTGCACTCGCCAGTGACCTTTTTCTCTACAATACGTATATTGATTTAATCCCAGAGGCCCTCCATGCATGTTCGAATTACCTCTGCCTTGTGCATTCCCTCTCCCTCTATTGTGTTCCGCTACTTGTAGCACCCTCGTTTTCAAATTCGCCCTATCCTTCACTTCTTTCTCTATCTCCGCATTTACTCTATTCTCATAGTATTGGGCCATGTGTAATACTTCGCCCAACGTTTTTGCTTGCCATGCACTTTCTGATGTCATTATTAAGTTTTGAATTGGAAGTATTAACCCTCTTACATACTTATCAACAAATAGTCTTTTCCCCGCTTCTGTGCTTACGTCCTGTTCACTAAAATCTATAAATACTTCCTCAAATCTATTAAAGTAATCCCTAGCTAACTCATCCTTGCCCTGCACACATGCAGTTAATTTGTCCCATTGAATTCTCTTCTCCGGAAAAATTCCTTTCAATTTCTGTATTATTCGCGCTGGTAGTGCCACCATATTTGGCCCTGGTTTCCCTCCCACTTCTTAATTCCTATCTTCCAGTACGAAATCTGCCCATTTGGCACCATAGGCCGTTGCATCGTCCACCTTTCTTATTTGCTTCCATATGTCTGTTGGCAAGATTACTGGGAATATTAAATCTATGTCACCCATGGTGAGTACTGATGATTGCAGGCAAGATTCTACTTCTTTGTAGAACCCTGCCCGATTCTTTGTTATATCAGGAATCGTCTGCTTTATGTTGTTCACTTCCTGTCTGGAAAAAGGAACATGTACATATTGGCAGTATAATGGGCTGCCGTTACCTGCACCGCTAGTGACCTGATGCAGGAATCTCTACTTTTGGCACAAAGGTAGGAGGTACTTCTCTCATGGGAAATACCGCGCTTACTGTTCCTCCCCCTCTCTCATCTGTAACAATATTCCCAAATCAAGTGATAGGGCTGTTTTCTCCTGTTCCGCTTTCAAATGCCCTCTTATATACTGCTATTATTTCAGGGGGGCTGGCTTTATTTTCATTTATATCTTTGCTTATCAAATGTTCAGCCATTATCTGCAATGCTTTTCTTTTCATGGGCAAGGTATATTCGTCAAATATCTCGTGTATCTCCATTGTGGGAACACTAGGATCCGAAATCCATTTCAACGCCTCTCGCATACATACTCTTAGTCTGTCGCCTGTATGTCTTGACGACGGCAGATATTGCCGCTGTATATATGGCTCTACCGCTTCAGTTCTATCTCTCTTAATATCCCTACTCCTATACCCAGGTGTGGCAAACATTTCAGTATGTTCATCGTCAAGTTCACCTTTTAGTTCAAAAAAGCCGATCTACATGTTCCCTCATCTCTTTATCATTCCCTCTACAACGGGCCAAAGCATTCAAATCTAGCAATCGTTGTGGTGGTAACTTCCCAAGTATCTGTTTCCATCTTGCCACCAAATGTTCACCCATGCATTCCAACAATACCTGTTTTTCGTTGCTCCTCCTGAAGTCGAGGCCATCCTGCCGTTTCATCATTCCCATCTATAAACATTTTGGCCTGTTCTCGCAACTCTTGCTTTCTCCCCTTACTAATCGCGCTTCGAGTCACTCTCACACATCCACTCTGTCCGACCCCTTCTTTCTTTTCACCAGATTCAAGTTCAATTACAGGGGGGAGCAGATGGGACAGAAGCGATCTCTAGTGAGGGAGGTGCAGATGGGGCCATGGGAACGGGCTGTATCTGTTGCGATGCTGATTGGCTAACCAGAGGCGCCGTGTGTGCAGTATGTGGCTGTGCTAGGGTCTGAACAGTTGGGAGGGGCTGAGCAACAGGAGGGGGCTGAGTAACAGTTCCTGACGCGATCATTTGAGTTTCTTGCCTTGGGCCTTGTTTTGTATCTGTCAATATTTTTTCTAACAATTCATCTGATGCATGCAATTCTCTTTGTGGATATATTTTTTCTATATTCAGCTGGTCACGTCTATTTGACCTCCTCAAACTAGCAGTCCACTCTTCCTCCTCCTTCTCTTCCGCTTTCTCTGCTTTCGATTTATGAATGTGCGCATGTTTCTCTCTACTTCTCCAACGAAGCATAGCTTCCATCCTCCAGTCCCTAAGAATGTCAAATGCTGCAGGGCGTGTTTTCTTTTGTATTAACACCTTTTCCAAATTATCTATCCTATTCATCTAAAAACTCCCATGATTCGGTCACTGAGAAATTAAATATAAACACAGTGGGCGATCTCTTCATCGAAGACTGTTTTATGACCCCCCCTAGCAAGCAAAGCAAAGAGGAGGTATCACAGCCCTCGATATATTCATTTATTTCAGAACGCGACATACCCTGCAATCAATTTGGCCGACGTTTCCATCTCAACCCCCAACCTGGCACGCTCTCAACAACGTAATCAAGGCACAAGGTGCGGGCAGGCTGGTTTCACAAATATACAAATCTATCACGATTGACACGGTCCCCGTCAACACCCGCATCAAAGCAAGATGGGAACAATCCCTGCAATCAACCATCTCAGAAGAAGACTGGACATTCATATTGCGAAAAACTCAAAAAATAGCTCTCAACTCCCGCTTCAAGCTGATCCATTTCAACTATCTCCACCAAACCTACTTCACACCAATGAAAGCGCATGGACATCACTCCGAGTCCTCTTCCAACTGCGAAAGATGTGGAACCTCTGAGGCTGACTTGTTCCACCTTGCATGGGACTGCCCCAGACTAACCTCCTTCTGGAACCAAGTTCTGGAGACAACCACAAAAATCATAGGGGAAGAGATACAACCCACCGAGACCGCAGCCCTACTAGGGATGACACGACTCCTCTCACCACCGACGAGAAAACTCGCAGGGTTACTATTGACACTTGCCCGCAGGAGGGTAGCCATGTCCTGGGGCCGCGGGCCCCCCCCCTCTATCTCCAACTGGCGTAAGGACATCCTTTACTGGCAGGACGTGGGAACAGACTACATTAAGCTTTTGCCCCAACACGGACGGCCACCAGACATTTGGGGCCCAGTGGTACTATTCTTAATCGCAGAAGCTGAAGGAACCTCCACCTCCCCCTCAAATTCCCAATAGCTCCGGGGCACGGACTGTCCACCAATGCAAACCAAGGGCCCGTCATTCTGAAGGAGACGATCAGAATACTCGGACACAAACGCACAGAGGCGTGAGGCGACGAGACTAGGAGGGGGGGGTGAGGGGAGGCGAGTGGGGAGGGGGGGGATGAGGGATTGGCGCACAGTTGACGCCACCCTAATGTGGGTGTAGTTGATGTTCCTTTTTTTTTTTTTTACATAAAACCCAAAAATAAAGGTTTTTTAAAAAAAGAAACCTGTATATTATACAGATGGGCACGACAGGAATGTGGGAAAAAGAAAATGAAAAATCAAGATAAAGACCCAAATTACGGGCAGTAGATAAAATAGAAAGCTGAGAAGTGGGAAAGGAAACACAGCCAGAAGGAATAGGAGGAGGAATAGTAAAGGCAGGAAAGAACAAGACCTCAGTCTTAGAATAACTGAGAACAAGGTAATGATCTTATCTATTTCACAAGTTTGACTTCCTCTTCTGTGTACTGGGTTCCTTCTCGACTTGTCCCTTGACCTCCTTCCACACACACTCTTTTGCCATCGACTCCGTAGTGCTAAATTAATTTGCTCTTTCTGATCACCAAAGTCCACATGCTTACCCTCAGCTCCAACTCTGCTTGCTTGATCTTCCAGTATACTTGTTCTCTCCTCCGGCTTTCTGGGTCTCTCCTCCTTTTGCCTGCTTCAGCTCCTTCGACCATCTGCCTCTAATTGAACTCATAACTCCAACACCCCTGTCTCTCCTGGGCTTGGTCTTCTATACCCTGGTAACCACTCCCCTCAGACCTGGCTCTGATGTGATATGATATGATAGGTTATTTATAATGCGCTTAATACGCAGAGGTTTCTAAGCGCGGACCCGGGAATCGAACCTGTGTTGCTCCGTGTCGTCTTGCTTCTAAGGCGAGCACGTTGCTGTTGCACTATCCCCCCGAGACAAATCTCTGGTAAAGAACCTGTAGCTGCGCTGGGTTATTGATGCTGGTCTTGTATTGGCTGTTTAGGATCAGGGTATCCATTTCAGGTGTGTTGACTTTCAACATGTGGTTGATGCTCTTTGTACAGATTGTACAGATTCAGGCTCTAAAAGCCAGGTCCACTGTCTTGGATTGACATGGCTCACTCTGATGCACATGCTTGTGAGGGCTGGACTCCGGTAGCAGAGTCTTCTCTTGTGCCTGCAATCATGGTGAGCCTCCACCCTCTCCTTCATTTTGTTCTTTCAGTTTGCATTTTAGGTAGAAAGTGCACCTTTTGCCTGCAGATGCAGCCCCCCTGCACATTTTGCTGCCTTTTGTTGGTTTTGGACTTTATTTTTCCTCTCAGCTAGGCTTAATCCAATACCTAGCCCAGAGAGTGGGCCTATATTTATGTGCTCTGCCTTAAGTGCACTTCTGACATATAAGGCAGGGGTAACGCAAATTGATCCAATAGTGTCCCATAGAGGGTACCCTATTCTCTGTTAGTCATGTGACTAGGCTTGTGGTAGCATTTTGCGTAATGTAAAAAGACTCCATTTGGTGGAGTACATTTTTCCTGGCTTGTTCCCTTTTGACCGCCTCCTCCATTTCATAAAATGAAGGTTGTGTTTTTTGTGTGTATGTGAGAGTAGGTGGCCATCTTGGGCCATTGAATACTTATAACCCAGGATTGGGGGGCTGTAATAAGTCCAAACCCGTTATGGTTGGTGTATACAGATGCCTGTTTGAGCTAGTACCTCCCTGGTGTGACTTTGCAAGAAGATCTTCAATACTCTTTCTTCCCTGGTGTCTTCTCAAGTTAACCCCAGCCACAGAAACAGAATCCTGTGTCCGAGGATGACACAGGAACTTTTCATCGCTGACTACCACCGACCAGATCCTCTCCTCGTTTCTGCTCCTCTGGCTCAAACTCTTAACCTGGGCAACACAGAATCGTCAAAAATCATCCTTCCCGAAGGTCTTGTGGTTCCTCCTGCACTGCTGTATTGTTGCTGGAACCTACCGGGGTCACCAAACAATGTGCATAGTGACCGCTTTTCTAAACCACAAAACTGCCTGATGTAGAACTCGTTTTTGGGCCAAGGAAATGTCTCCCCTGTCTCTCTGGTGCTGCTGGTGAGTCCTTTCTTCACTTGAATGTTCTTGAAACTGCTCCTTTGGACACGTTTGCAGAAGGTAACTCGTTTTTGTAAAAGCCTGCCCAAATACACACAACTGGCCTCCAATAGTCTCTCTTAAAAAGCTTTCTGGCTTCGATAAGAAAAGTGTTATACTTCCCTGTGATTGCATTGAAACCTAAGGTAGCCTGGTCAGCTTGAGGGAATCACTGGTACCCCTAAGTCAAAGTGACCTACCTAAAGACCCTGACCACAGGGCTCAAGGAAACTCTCCCTAAAGGTAAGTGATTGGTGTTCATTCCTCT
The DNA here is from genome assembly GCF_040938575.1 of Ambystoma mexicanum. Classification (NCBI taxonomy): domain Eukaryota; kingdom Metazoa; phylum Chordata; class Amphibia; order Caudata; family Ambystomatidae; genus Ambystoma; species Ambystoma mexicanum. Next base: position 1,185,567,848 of record NC_090934.1, read on the forward strand.
TCCCATGGTAACCTGGTGAAGTGTCTGTTGTGAGTTTACTACTTGGGGCACAACCATGTCATGGTGGGGGGGGGCGCGGCAGGGACCCCTCCCAACCTGTAATAGGCAGCCTACCAGGGTCGAATGGCAGAGCTGGTTTTGACGAATCGAGGGAATTTGTGCCTTCCCCAAGGGGGAGCCCCCCCCCGTGCCCTCCATGAAGCTAGGAAAGCGAGCCCTCTCTACATACCCTACCTAGGGGTAAAGGCAAGTGGAACCTCACTGGGAGAGGCTCTCCCTTTGGGGACAAGGACTTGCGTTCCTGTGGGGAACATGCCAATATTATCTCTTCAAACATATCCAGTAATGATTTATGTGAAGAAAATGTCAATATGTGCAATAGCCAAGAGGAAACTGGTCTGTTCCTTTAACTGAGAAATCCTCATTGACTGGGACGAAGAGGATGACCTATGGAGGAGAGGAGAGGAGAAGAGAAGTCATGGAAGACGAGAAAAGAACTACAGGTCGGTGCCGGGGAAGTCCCACGGCTTTGTAGCATAGGAAAGGAGTCTGGAGAGAAGCCTGTGAGTTAAGAATTGGTTCGCATGCAAGCGTTAAGCGAAGGCTGGACGCTCTGCATCCCCAGCTTGTGAAGGAATAGGAAGCCGAGAGAGACGAGTTGCTTCTCGCAAGAACGAGCAGGAAAGAAGTACCATTGGACGCACAGCGACCTACAAGCTGGGAGAAGAATGAGCGTGGTGGCGTGACCACAAGAAACATGTGGTGGACATGCAGTCCCGCTAACAACGCCGATACCACTCAAGCTAACCGGAATATCAAAGTAACTAGGACACAAGACTACAAGATAGATCTCATTTAGTCCAACTTTTGAAAATGGAACTGAACTGTTTTGTGGTTTAACCAACTGCATTTTCAGGGCTTTCCTAGGATTATTTTTCAACGGAATATGCAAGGCAATCGCAGTTTGAATGTATAAGTCCTACAGAACGTCTGTACACATCAAGGGTCTATGCAGATAAGACCACATCGCCCTGGCCCTCATCAACATTCACTGGCGCCCACTGCACGCACACCTTCAAGTCTTGCTGCATCATCCTTAAAGCAGTCAACCTCAAGTCACCTAGCTACCTTGCAGAGAAACTCAGCATCTCTGGCGGCCAGCACACCACCAGAAGCCAGGACACATGCAGACTTGAAATCCGCCACTGCAAAAAGGAAAGGACCAGAAAACAAACCATCTCTCCCTACGCCCCAAGACTATGTAACCTCCTCCCTGTCGGCATCAGACTTGCTCCTACAATTCAGAAAAGAACTCCAGACCCACCTCTTCAAGGAATCGCTCTCAAAACCTAGGCCTTCACATCGCCTCTCACACCACCGCCAGACGCTGCCTGCCCCTCTGCTCCCCATCACCTGGTACAACTGTACCCCTCCGTGCCCTTCTCTATCCCACGCACCACTGTATAGCTGTTCTGTGGTTACCAGTGAAAAGCTCTTCGTTATGCATCTGTACTGTGTATATCTCTGTAAATCGCTCTGTTGCTTCTCAAATCCACTCAGAGCTGTGCAGTGCCCCAATGAAATAAGAATAGCATTATTGGAGGTTCAAAAACGAATTGATGGTCTGAAATGGCTTCCTCGAGGCCTTTTCTGCCTACTGAATTTGCTCATTAAAAAGCTAAAATTGATAGTTTTATATTTTTTACACAGATATTTAATCTGATTGAGACTGTTCGGTATTACTTTTTTTTTTCTTTAAATGCTCCAAATTGAGAGGGGCGTGTTTAATCACCTTTAAATCAGAGATGTAAAGCAAGGAGCAGTATTTTTATGGCCATTATGAATCGACACTTGAAGAGAACATGATTTGCACATAAATCATGAAAAGAACCAAGTAATAGATCAGTAAATTCTTTACAAGCCAGGGAGAGATCAACCTACCAAGGTTTGAAGTCCTGCTTTAATTGTAAATGTAGACGTAAAAGGACGATAGTTCATCTTAAATAACCTGATATAGTGGTCCGATCAGGATACCTGTAAGGTATTGTTGGATATAACATTAAGGCCCCTAACAAACACTTGGCCTAGACAACGCTCATCAAAATGGGTAGTAGTCGTAAGGAGATGAGTACATTATTTGGTTTGGAAGTTTAAACTGCATGTGATTTTGCTCTTTGAATCACACATTAACAAAACCAAGAATGATTACATTTTTATAATCCAACGCTTCGGTATTCAGCCATAAATCAAGGTTTTCCTGAAAAGCATCTGGGCTGCAGGGCAGTAGCATAACAGTACTTTGAAAGTCCCTGCTCCCTGCATTGGCCGGAGTGGGAAAAATACTGCCAGGGTATGAAATTCCAAACCCCACTACCCCCCTGAACTGCAAGGAGGGAAGATGAATAATATGCCTGTAGAACTAAACCTCTGCAAAGCGGGAAGCACGGAGGGAAGGGGTGGGGGCGGGGGCGGGAGCCATTTCTGTCAGCGGTTAACAGATTACCTTAAGAAACTGTTGCTATAACATACCCCCAGCGATTGAAATCATTAATAGGTTCTTGTCGCTAATTGGTTTGAAACCTGAGCTTGAGCCGGGGCAGGGCATTATCTGTGATAACCTGCCCAATGACAAGTGTAAGACTGCAGTCTAAGCGGGCCAGAATAATTGGGACAATCAAGAACATTGTGGCACTGTCTCCTGTCAGGGCTGTAACTATATTGAACTCGCCATAACCCAACTTAAAAAAGATAACGAAAGCCTGTGGCAAGAAATTAAGTCAATTAAGGGAATTCTTGGTGGCTTGACATTCAACCAGAAGCAGAATAGGGATACTAAACACGAATCATGGGGATAGCTTGGTCAACAAAGTCACACATTGGTTACAAGCAAAAAGGGTTACTCCATTATTCATAAAGGAATAAGTTACATTCACACAGGTCCCGGGATACCAGAATAGAGATGCCATTAAAGTACAGATGGTGGATGACCAGCTTGTCGAAGGTCTCCTGTTGATGGAACAGCGGGCTCTCCTACTTGCTGGGCTGGAGCTATCCTTAAAAATGTAAATCGGACTACTTGCACTATGGATGGCAAGCCTATAGCTGTTAGTAGCGCGAAATTGCAATTGGCTAGCACACTAGTTTCCACCATCCATATCTGTGAGACCAACCTAATTAATAAGAACTCTAGTGCATTGCCAAGAACCGATAATTCTAATGGATTGTGTCCTCCCACGTATTCCTTATCTTTGATATTGAAGTCTGCTTGCGGCTTGCTTTGGAACAAGTTTTCATAGGGTCGAGCATAGTGCAGCGTTGAGTCTTGGTCCTTGATGGCCTCACTAGCGTCCCTCGCAACGTCGGTGCTGGTATATGAAGCAGGCACGCCGACCGTTACCTCAGTTCTGTTTTTTCACGCATTGCTGCATGCTTGCGCGCTTCTCGCCTCCGAATTTCGATTACGTTTGTTTCATATTCCTCTAATATTTCCTCAACACTGAAGACAGGCTTCAAGCAGTGTTCAGACTGTGGAGCCAAGATGTCTATCACAGACCCTCACCGCATATGTCTCTGGTGGTTGGGGTCGGGGTCACAAAGTTGACTACTGTGGCTCATGTAAATCCCCAACTGTCAATGCCTTGCAGGAAAGAAAGGGGAAACTCAATGCAGGTCAGCCATCTCAAATCCCTGACCGATGCCCCATCTAAAAGAAAATCATCCTCTGAATTGAGAGATGTTTCGCCCATTAAAAAGCATCCTAAACACCGAAGACGTTCGAGGTCCAGTTCACAACACTCGTCCTCTTCTCATAAGAAGAGTAAAAAACGACATCACAGATCCTTGTCGTCTACCTCTCCCAAAAAATCTTTAGTTTCCAAAAAAGAATGCGACTCAGAGGGAATTAGAAAACATCTGGTAGAAAATGCTTGAAGTTTTCCAGAGGCAAGCTTCTCCGAGTGTCCCTCTGAAGGAGTCTGAGAAAAGAAGCCACCCTTTGGCATCTGACAAGGCCAGTAGGGAGTCTTGTTTGTCCTTCTCGTGTGCCTCAAGGCCCGTAAAGAGACTCCTCGACGCAAGTCGAAGGAGTCTTTCTCGACAAACAAAGATGTTGTGTCTGTCCCCTCGAAGCATTCATCTTCGGTATCGAAGCCGCCTTTGAAGGTATCGAAGCCGCTCTGTTCATCGCTTGAACCTTCAAGGCATGTAATCCATCTAAACATACCAAATTGTCTGCTCATTCACCGACTGCTTTGAGGAAGTTGTCGAAGCCTTCAACGCCTTCAACTTCGGAGCATTCAGTGCTCTCAAAGACTGTTAAGCCTATGACCGAAATGTCTTAAGTGTTGTAAACTCATTCCTAAACCTGATTTCTTCAGGCAAATGGGATCAATCTTTGAGGAAGAGGAAAATCAACCCCCTTTTGCGTACGAATAAGGGACACCAAATGTTCCAGAAGAGTTTATCTCTGAAGAATCCAAGATGCAAAATCTTGTTGAAATTTTAAAGGAGACCAGTAGCTGGGAAACGTCACCAGAGATGAGTTTGGTAACCCAGAAATAGCTGGTCATGCTGATCCCTCGTACAGAGCTGTAATTTGTAAAGTGGCTGAATATCTGGGCTGGTCCAAACCCGCAGCTGCTATGGAGACTGATGACCTCACTGATATTTTAGACAGTGGTCCAGTTAGGGAGGCTGTGTTACCATTTCATGTAGCGTTAAGAGTAAGGGTAATGGAAAACTGGTTAAAACCAGATTCTGTTCCATTGGTTAAACTGTGGTCAAAGAAATACAGAACTGCTTCTGTGGATGCTCCTTTTTTGAACAGGCACCCCACACCAAAGAGCATGGTTGTTCAGGCAGCAATAGTTTCTTCAAAAGCTGCAGCTTGCCCTTCTGCTCCGGCAGATGAGGAGGATCGAAGAATTGACACGTTGGGAAAGAGAGTATTTAGTGCAGGGAGCATGGCATTAAAATCAGCTAATGCAACCAGTGTCTTGGTAAAGTACACTCGCACCCTTTGGGGTGTAGCTGCTCTTACAGCAGAACACATTCCGGAGAGAGAAGAAAGAGAAGGCCCCTTAAGCCCAATACAAGATGGAAAAGATGCCATGAGGCAGTTTTTACAGTCCAGCCTGGATACAGTGGATTCAGTAAGTAGGTCCATGGCTGCCAGTACAGTGCTTAGGCGCATGTCTTGGCTAAGAAAATCAGGATGTTCTGCAGACGTCCAAGCACATTTACTTGACATGCCATTTGAGGGGACTTCCCTATTTGGTCAGAAGGCAGATAGTAGCCTGGAAAAACAGCAAGCATCTGGAGCTGCAGCAAAATCATTAGGGGAGGCAATCGGGCAACCTCCATCTTCGAGTCAAGGATGGAGAGGATGTCCTTTTCGTTTTTATTCCTCCGTCTCTAGAGGATGAGGTCAATTCTCACAAAGGGGCCAAAGAAGAGTCCCCTTGTGGAGGTGGAGGAGGAAGAACTCCCTGTTCAACAGCCACAGAGTTACGCTCAGCTGTAGGTGGTTGTTAGGCAAGATTGTATGCATTACCCTGTGGGAGACTGCACCGGCCTTGTCCTCTTGGCAATAGTTAACCCAACCTTTGGTATAAGCATGTACTGCACAAGTTGGTAGAGTGACTGAGCACCCAGGCTTATCTCAACATGGGTCAATGTGAGCTGTAGAGTTATCACACAGAGATTCACACTGACAAGTATCCAAATAAATACTTGCACTCAATGTTCCTTGATTAAATAATTATTTATTAATTTAACAGACAGTTGAATACACCTTCTTCAGAAGGAACAATATATATGTAACACAAAAATATATTTCAAAATAGACAATCAGTTTCTGTAAATCAGTAGATACACATTTGGGATGGTACCCAGACACTTCCTAAACCCTGAGGGGGCTTAAATAACTAGGACACTGTGGACATTAATCGATCACTGGCACATTTGGAGCAATACTGAGTTTGGTGTTAAAGAAAAGGTTTTAGGGAATAAAACAAACGTTAACAAATATTCTTCAGCAGGTGAGTACTTTTTTAAAAACTCCAATGCAAAGTAAATGAACCCTTTCCCAGCCCCACAAGTTATCTAATGTGTGACTTTTGTTGAGCGATAGTTAAAGCACAAAGTCAGAGGTAAGGAGTCTTTCAGGGAGCCAGGACAGACCATGTTAATTGAGCAAAATGTCTCAGAGAACTGAAGCACTTCTTGTAGGTAAGTAAAAGTCTTGTACAATATGGTACCTTTGGTTAGAAGAAATTGGTTCCAGCTGACTTCTGTTTCTGTGTAGGTCTGCAGATCCTTTGTTCCTGGGCCTCAGTCGTGGGGACAAGAGGGAGGACGTCTGTGGACTCCTGCACTACGGATGGAAGGTCGGTGGCAGCAATGGGCAAACTTCAGATCAGCAGCTCTTCGCATTTTCAGCTTCTCGCAACCCTCGCAAATAGCACCACCGCGGTTCTCGGATACCTTGATGGACTTTCCTTGCATTTGGGGTCCAGCACTCTGTTGAGGTCGCTCAGGCTTGGTCAGTCCTGCTTCCTGGAAATCCGGAGGATCTTCCAAAAGCTCGGGTCCGACTTAGACTTCCAAGCAAAAAACCTCTCCTTTTATGCAGGTTTCTCCCATTCAGTCTAGCTGTCCATCGCACATCAGGGTGGCTGTCCTCCAAGGACAGCCAGCCGGCCAATCACCTTTGGGTGCATTCCTAAGCACAGGGAGTTTGGGGACCTCCCTCACTTCCTGCCCCTGCCAGGCATACTGGAGCCAGAGGCAGGCTTCACCAGTGAATCCCGCCAAAGACAAAACGAACAAAGGGACAAAACCTGGTTTAGCGCACATAGTTAATCTCAAGAAGGACCTTTCCAACAAGAAATTGCGAATAAAGAGACTGGTGCCTTTTTTACAGGATGCGCACCCATGGGTGCTTTACTGCAGCTGCGAACACAGCCTGTGGTAAAAACACGCAATTGTAGGAAAAAGTATACCTCTGCCACCAGCCACATTAATTATTGAAAGTGTAACATAAAAATGTTACATGAGAAACTAGACAAAGGGATACTAAGTAACCCCTCCAGCACCCAATTGTAAGATAGTGTGTGCTGGGTCTAGAAAGTTACAAAATGTAAGTAAGTCAATTCCACTTCACTGTTCTTGGAAACAGTAGTTTAACCAAGAGAAGGTATTTAAACCTTTGGGAAATCTGAGAGACTTCCCTGTGGCACTGCACTGAAGGTGATGTGTGTCACAATGTAAAGATGATGCCTATGGAGTTTGTCAGACTGCAAAGTCAAAAGAAGCACAGAGTCCATATCACAGAAAAATAAATGGGAGAGTGGGAAAAAGGTCTCACACTTTCCAGGTTAGAATTGAATGAAAAAAGTCCACCAAAAGAGCTCAGGGCCTCTAAGGTAGAAGGAAATTAGCAAATTTCTGAGTATTCTCCCTAACAGTGGTACAGCTGAATGACTCTGTCACCCACAAGTCTGTGGTAGGAGGCAGACTGTCATAACTTCACCAACTGTGGAGATGATAACTTTGGACGCATGGGTGCTAAAAACCATAGGAGACGGTTATTGTTTTCTATTTCTAAAGAGACATCACCATTGCCCCCCAAAATCCAGATCAAGCTTGATTCCAGATCTGCTCCTGCAACAGGAGATTATCATCCTATTGGAGAAAGGTGCAATATAATTAGTACCTGTAGCGGAGAGAAACCACGGTTGGTACTCTCCTACTTACTGATACCCAAGAAGGATGGAGGAGTGCGACCCATCTTGGACTTGAAATGCTTGAACAAGTTCCTCAGAAAGGACAAGTTGAAGATGGTAACTCGTTGGCAGATCCTTCAGGCCCTTCGATTTTTTTGATATTTTGCTCAACCTGGAAACCTTGAATTGTTTGGTGTCATTGGACCTTCAGGAGGCTTACTTTCATGTGCCAATACATCAGGAGCACAGAAAGTACCTGAGGTTCGCAGTTGGTGGTTCACATTATCGGTTTCGGGTTCTGCAATTTGACCTCACTTCAGCCGTGAGGATCTTCACCAAGTTTATGGCCCCTACCTGGGCGGCTGGTTGATCAGAACTATTTCTCTGGAACAGTCTCAGAATCATCTGTCGCACCTGCCACTTCCTTCACGAGCTGTGCTTCTCCCTGAACTTCAAGAAATCCCACTTGACACCTTCACAGAAGCTTCAATTCATTGGAGCATTCCTGGATTCAGCTTCGGGAAAAGCTTTGCCACTCGAGTTAAGGGCTCAACATCTCTCGTAGATGGCCCAGAAATTCCTGAGTGCCCAACGTCTTCCGGCCTATGACTTCCTAAGGTTGCTCGGCCTCATGGCATCCTGCATTTTTCTGGTGCCAGAAACCCGTCTGAGAATGAGATTCCTTCAGTCTGATCTCAGATCCCAGTGGACTCCATTCTCCAGCAGAATGACAGACCTTCCCCAGGTCCCGACAAGGGTCATCCAGAATCTCCTGTGGTGGGCCACCCGAGAGAATGTCATGAGAGGAGAACCCTTTTGGCAACCATGGCCGGAGGTAATAATTGTGCCAGACTCCTCCCTCACAGGATGGGGAGCGCACATGAGGGATCTTTCAATAAGCGGACACTGGTCTCAGTCTGAGTTCATACTCCATATCAACCTTTGGGAGCTGAGGGCAATCAGGCTAGTGCTGATGACCTTCCTGCCCTCAATACGGTGGGAAGAGTGTCCTGATCATGATGGACAACTCAGTGCCCAAGCGCTACCTTAACAAGAGAGTGGGCGTAGGGTTACTGCCCCTGTGCAGAGAGGCAATGCATCTCTGGTTCTGGGCACTGAGGGAAGGAATCGCTCTTCTGGCAGTTCTTCTAGCCAGAGAGAAGAACACAGCGGCGGACACTCTGAGCAGGCAGAGCCCGATCCCCCACAAATGGGAACTATGTCAGGAAGTCCTTCTGGAGATCTTCGCCCTTTGGGGAACCCCTCAAGTGGATCTGTTCATGACCAGTGTCAACTGGAAGTGCGAGCTGTTCTGTTCCAGGAAATTTCCCAAAGAGGAGCTCTAGGGGGCACGTTCATAGTGGACTGGGAGTTTCCACTGCTGTATGCTTTTTCGCCAGTCTCTGTCATTCCTCATGTCATCGGAAGGTTGAGGAAGTTTGTGAAAACCTATGATCCTGATTGCTCCGGATTAGGCCAGGAGAACGTTGTACCCAGACCGTCTAGAAATGGCCATCTGCCCTCCAATTTGTCTTCCCCAAAGAGGGGACCTACTCTTGCATTGTTCATCCAGAGATCAGGACTCGCAATCTTCACGCCTGTTGTCTGAAAGGGTAAGATATAAGGATTGGGACCTTCCGGAAGACGTAATGGAGGTTTTGCTTTCGACAAAGAGACGTGCAACTAAATCCCTGTACTGCTGCTGTTGGAATAAGTTTTGCAGCTGGTGCAGGGAAAATAAACTAGATCCTTTTTACGTTAAAATTGCCCAGGTACTGTCTTTCTTGCACCATCTGACCCATTCTGGGTTGCAAATGGCCACAGTGAAGGGCTACTTTGTCGTGCCATCATAGGATTTAAATCTTGTATTATGATGTTTTATGGGAGCTCCATTTGACCCCTTACATTTGTGTCCTTTGAGGATGCGGACTAGGAAAACAGCCTTTCTAGTAGCTATCACATCTACCAGTAGGGTAAGTGAGCTACAGGCCTTATCTTCCAAATAACCTTTTACGACCTTTTCCAAGGATAAAGTCATTTTAAGAGTTAGGTCCTCTTTTCTTCCGAAAGTTGTGTCAGAGTTTCATTTAGCACAACGTATTGTACTGCCATCTTTTTGCCCTCCTCCTCATCCATCAAAAGAGGAGGATAATAGACTACATTGTGTAGACCCGAAAAGGGCACTAAGCTACTACATTACAAGAACTGCAAGTATTCTCCAAGATGATCAGCTTTTCATCGGTTATGCTGGCCAAAGATTAGGCCGGGCAGTCACAAAATAAACTATCTCTAGATGGATTCTAATGTGCATAACAGTGTGTTACTTATTGATATTGATATTTTATTTGTATCGCGCTCATACACAAGTGCTCATGCACAGCCAAAGATTTGCACCTAGGTTTGAGGGCGCATTCCACTAGAGGGGTGGCTGCTTCTTCAGCTCTGGAAAGACGTGTGCCGGTGCAAGACATTTGTATAGCGGCAACCTGGTTGTCCCTTCATACTTTCAGTAAATTACACTTTCCTTTTTCGCAATGTCAAGATTGTCTCCTCCTATGACAGCATGCAAGTTAAAGGAGGGAAAAAACGACGAAGTGAGATAACGGTCAGCACATCCTTCATATACCAGCGTGAGCGTCAAGAGGGATGCTACGGAGGCCACGAGGACCAAGACTAGATGCTGCACGGCACTCGACCCTATGAAATTATTTTCCGAAGCAAGCTGCAAGCATACTTGAATATCAAAGATGAGGAATACGTGGGAGGAACATCCAGTCGAAAGAAAGTTACCACGGGTAAGTAACTTGTTCATCTGAACCACCAGGCTATTTGCCCTTTTTGCAGCCCATTTTGGTGAACTTGGAGAGGGGGGCCACCTGCTGGGGATCGTGAATGATGCTCTGCGCATCCAAGTCCCGAACTGGTCAATTTAGGCAATCAGGCATTTACTGAAGACTCTGGAGATCTAGATCTAGTAGGTCAGATAACTGATAATGTTATTGTTGAACTTCATTCACACTTTTGGGGTGATCAATTTACAAGAACCCTGTGGTAAGAAGTGCCCCTCCCGCCCCCTTTCAGGGGTATACTACCTTTTCCATCCTAGCCATCGAAGGGAGGTGTGGGCAGCCTAGTGGTGGTCTTCTGACATGGGTGAATACTGCATCTTTGCCGCCATAAGTGTTCATGAGAATGGGTCCTAAGATTTCTTGGAGCTCCATATAAAGCTCCTTGATGGAACGGAAGCCCTTCTTGTTAATTTGTACAATTGGTGTGTTAAGCAAGATTGTATGCAGTACCCTTTGGGTGCACTACAACAACCCTGATCTCCTGGCAATAGGAACCCAACCTTTGGTATAAGTCTGTACTACACAGGTTGGTAGCGTGTTAAGCAGCCAGGTTTATCTCAAGAGGGGTCAATGTGAGCTGTAGGGGAGTTAAACAGAGATTCACAGAAGTATTCAAATAAAATCTTACAGACAAGGTTTCTTGATTAAACAATTAATCATTTATTTAACAGTCAGTTAGAGTAAGCCTTCTTCAGAAGGGGCAATATAATAGTAACACACAAATACACAAAAAATACACACTCTAAATAATTCTAAATCAGTAAATACGCATTTGGGATGACCCACAGACACTACCTACACCCTCAGGTGACTTCAATAGTTAGGGTGCTGTGGACATTAATATATCACTGTTGTATTTAGGATCAAATTTGTGAATATGTCAAAGGAAAACGAAGGTTATTAAAACAAAACGAGAATCACACAAGTATTCTGAAGCAGGTAAGTACTTTTGGTAACCCCCAATGCAAAATGAGTTAACCCCTTCCTCGAAGGAGGGACACAACACCTAAGCAGAGGAGAGAAGAGTCATTCAGGGAGCCTAGGCCAACCAATGTTAAGTTAGCAAAAGTCAAGGTGAACTGAAGCACTTCTTGTAGGTAAGTAAACGTCTTGCACAATGTTTTAGAAGTCTTTGTAGAATAAGAAGCAATTCAAAGTAGGGCCACAAGCTGATTAGGCTTGTGAGGTGAAGAAGCTGTTAGCAACTCTAAAGAGGCAACCGAGGCAAGTCTTCAATGAGGACAAGCAAGGTGGCACAACAAGAGGTAAGTTCTCTCAGACTTTACAGTACCTTTAGGTTGAAGAAAAAAGTGCAGCAGATGACTTCTCTTCCTGCAGATCCTGCTGTTCCTGGGCCTCAGTCGTGAAGACAAGAGGACAAGAGGGAGGATGTCTGGGGACGCCTGCACTGCAATGGGACGGTCACCGCTTGCAACCGGCAATCTTCAAACAAGTGGCACTTCAGTGTTTCAGCTCCTCACGCCTACCACAAATAGCAACACTGCGGTTCCTGGCTGTCGAGATGGACGTTCCTTGCTTCTGGGGTCCCGCACTCTGTTGAGAGGGCTTGGGCACGGTCAGTCCTGCTTCCTGGGAGTCCGGAGGATCTTCCTGGAGCTCTTAGCTAGCTTAAAAGCAACAGACACAAGCTGGTGTTCCTCTCCCTGGCTATTCGGTACCAGCAGCAACTGCTTTGGAATTTCAACCAGCTCAGAGAGAATGTCCAGGTGGCTTAGTTTGGAGTTGATTGACCCCACCAACTCAAGGGGAGAAGTCGTCCTTGCAGTGGCTTCTCTGTCGATACAGATTTGGAGTTTCACCACAGCAGCAGGGCTTCACCGGGCAAACCAACGGTCCAGGAGTTGCAGCAGGCGTCGTCTTCAAATTCTTCTCCGGATTCCTTTGTCCAGTGGTCGACTCTGCCTTCCAAGCCAGAAAGCCTGGCCTTTTATGCAGGTTTCTCCCATTCCATTCATTCCAGCCCAGCTGTCAGTCCCCCAGCAGGGTGGCTGTACTTGCCGGACAGCCAGCCGGCCAAACACCTAAGAGTGCATTCTGGTCTCCGAGACTAAGCGCAGGGAGTTTCGGGCACCTCCCTCGCTTCCTGCCCCCGCCAGACACCCTGGAGCCAGAGGCGGGCTTCACTTGTGAATCCTGCCCAAGTAAAAATGAACAAGGGGACCAAACCTGCTTTGGCATGCAGAGTAAATCTCAAGAAGGACCTTTTCACAAAGAAATGGCGAAAAAAGAACACGGGGCAATTTTGATAAAAATGGCACCCTTGGGTGCTTTACTGCAGCTGCGACCGCAGCGGTAAATGCACACCACAGTAGTTAAAAGTAAACCACTGCCACCAGCCATTCATCGAGGAAAGGGTAACATACAAATGTTACATAAGAAGCTAGACAAAGGGGATACTAAGTAACCCCTCCAGCACCCTATTGTAAGATAATTTGTGCTGGGTCTAGAAAGTTGCAAATGTAAGCAAAGTCAATTTCACTTCACTGCTCTTGGAAACAGTAGTTAATCCAAGAGAAGGTATTTAAACCGTGGGATATCTGAAAGACTTTCCTGTGTCACTGCACTGAAGGTGCTGTGTGACACATTGTAAAAAGATGATGCCTATGGAGTGTGTCAGACTCCACAACCAAAAGAAACACAGAGTTCAAAATCACAGTAAAATACATGAGAGTGGGAAAAAGGGTCACACACTCTACAGGTTAATAAAATCAAGTCCTCAGAATCCAGCAAAGTTGCTGGGGGGTCTCTAAGGTGGAGGGAATTAGCACATTTCTGAGAGTTCACCCTAACAGCTGGCTTGGTATTAGGGACTGCAATAACTGTAAGGGTACTCCATGCTGTGGATTTGTTGCTCAACAGGACACATACTCAGCATTTGACAGAAGCACGCTTAACACAGTATGTATTGACATTGTTTGCACCAAATGTGACTATTGCAAGATGTAATACTTTGAATCCGGCATCCCTTTTGCCCTTGTGAAACGGGGAAGGTGACCAAGATATACACGTACTGATGAACAGACCCCGAGGAAGGGTCGATCTGAGTGACCTTCCCTTGGAAGAGGGTGATGGGATATTTCATGTTATAAATTGGAAAATGGGGAAACAGTGGCCACAACTGAAACAACTGAAAATGATAAGGTAGAGAGGAATTTGCACATTTCTGAGAATTCTCCCTAACAGGCGTACAAAGGGACAGGGGTCAGGGCTCCCCTCCTCCCCAACTCCCCTCCTTCAGGAGAGGGTTAATGACTGAGACCTAACCACCATGGCAATATAGAGATTGTGGTTGCTGGAGACTGTAAACTACAATCTGAGCTCCTGCACGCCATGGCAGATGTTACAGACAATGAGGACGCAGTGTGGGGCATTGGTGAACTTAAAGCCTGTAAACCTAAGGGGCAATATAGGAATGCAAAAGAGGTGGCCGTCTTGATTATGATGGCCAGCCTGAGGGCCTGTAATGGCCGATTACCTGGCCATTCTCCAGAAGACCCTACTTTTGATGCTGGTACATGTAAGAGTAGGATCGAGTCTATTTTAAAAATGTTTACTTCTTCTTTTTTTTGGTTTTTAATATTTTGGTCAACCTGGAAACCTGGGCATTAATAAGGGATTTCGGTATACATCCGAGCGGAGAGTGAAAGCCACCGGCTAACCCTGTAGACGTATGACACCTTCCTGGGAGTATCCCCAAAGAAGGCAGTACCCCACAAATGTATCACTATTTGGAACATGCCACGCCAGGTGCTACATTAAATGGGTACGCATGGATCGGGTTTACATCAGCATTCTGTCACTATTGGAGTTTCTTTTGCCTCCAATTTGGAGGATCCTACTGAGATTTTGGATATTCATTAGGTGTTAAGTAGGGAGCTTTTTTACTAAACCACACAAAGTGGTCCACCACCAATCACAGGGCAGGACACCCTTGTATGATGGCGAGTGTAGAAAAGCTAAGAGCTTATTGGTGAGGCAGGCCAAGTTTTACCTAGAAGAGGTGTCATGGCGCTGTGTGAGACCAGGAAAAGTGATCATGCCATTTTAAAAAATAAGAAATTGGCCTGGAAAGAGGAGATTGGGAGCTCTCTCTTGATTGCTCTTGATAGTAGAGCTTCCTGGGAATTCTGGGCACTAATGGGAATTGACGCCCAACGGATTGTAACATCTTTTATGGCTGTATACCCTAGTCGATTTGGGTTGATCACTTCACATAACTGTATCATTCAAACAGAACATTGTTGCATGTATACCAACCCGTAATTCCACTCCACTGGTTTTGACCAGAGAGGAAGTTGAACGTGTCCTCTTAAGACAGAAATTGGTCAAAGCGCCGGGTCCGGACTGTGAGTCTAGAAAATACCCTTCCATAGCATAGACGGTATATTGTGATGGCCTAAAACCAACCGCATCATATATTTAGCATCGTCAGTACAGAATCGTCAGCATAACCAGAGAGCGTCCACTTTGTAATAATAGAATTTGCCATTTTAGTAATTTTTGCTTCGAGTGGATTGTGTCCTCCAACGTATTCCTCATCTTTGATGTATTCCATCCAGCACAGCTGCTTCGGAATTTTTTTTTCAGCAGAGGGCACCGTGCGTCAATGTCGTCGAGTCGATGGTCCCTCGAAGGCCTCCATCGAGGGTGACGTCATTGGGTGTATAAGTAGCTCGCGTAGCGTCCGTTGGCCTCAGTTCCGTTTTTACGCAGTGTACGTTGCTTCGGAGAATCGGCGCGCTTCGAGTTCTGTGAGAATAGCAAATTAACGAATATGTTTTCGTCATCGACGCTAACCACGACCCCAAAATCGGGTTTCAAAAAATTTAAATCATGCGGCTCGAAAATGTTGATTACCGACCCGCATCGAGAATGCTTATGGTGCCTTGTAGAGGGCCACGACATGGAAGCCTGCATGAAGTGTCAATCGATGACGGGAAAAGCCTTGCGAGAGAGGAGGGGAAAATTGCAGGTAGGTCGAAAATCCGACCGGAAAGCCTCTAGCATCGAGTCGAGGTCCCGTGAGGAGAAATCTCCTCGACACGAAAGGCATCGGTCCGGGTCCTGAAGTGATTCCCATCACTCGTCGTCTTCGACGAAAAAATCGAAGAAACAACGCCATAGATCCCCCTCCAATTCGTCTTCGGACGAATCGGCAAAAATGATGAAATGTCCCACAAAACATTCATCATTCGAAGAGTGGGAAGCTTTTAGGATGAAAATGTTAGAGGTTTTTGATAAAGCGAAGCCTCGGTCCGCGCCTTCCTCGGAAGCCGGCCGGGAGCGTCATCGCTCCGACACTCACGCGCCCTCGAGCCCGGGTGATCGAAAGAGGAAAGCTAGAGAACCATCTAGGACGCCAAGCGGCTGCTCGAGTCGAGTCGACTGATCGAGGTCACCGACGCCGTCCGAGACTGAACATACCTCGAAGGGCAAGTCCTCGAAGGGTGCCTCGACGCCCTCGAAATCGACGCCGTCGAAGTCGGACAATATGTCGAAGTTGTCGACGCCTTTGTCGACATCAACGCTGAAGCCCTTGGCGCTGAAACTTCCAGCTCAACAAGATCAGCTAGGAAGAGAAAAGGACAAGACAAAAACACCTGGGTCACATTCAGGACCCAGTAGCACTCCTCCTATACCACCACCAGAAAAGGTTTTTAAGCCTTTACCTAGGAAGGAGTTCTTCAAATCCTTGACCTCAATTTTTGAGGAACAAGAGAAGTCTGATGAAGAAAATGTTCCCTTTGGCCTTGAATATGGTACTCCAAATGTTCCTGAATGCCTGATTTCAGAAGAAAGCAGGATGAAGGATTTAGTGGAAACACTACACAATGCAAGTGGCATTGATACGTCCCCAGAGAACGAATATGGCAGGCCAGAGCCAGGTGAACATGCTCATCCATCATATCGTCAATTAATGACTAAGGTTGTGGATTATTTGGGCTGTGCCAGTCCTACAGCCCAATTTGTTCAAGATGACCTTACAGACATATTGGACCATGGTCCTACTGAAGACCCAATTCTACCTTTCCATGTGGCCTTACAAAATAGGGTGGCCAAAAATTGGGAGACGCCGTATTCTATTCCTCCAGTGAATAAATCCCTTACCTCAAAATACCGCCCTGCCAGTAGCGACCCCAGCTATATGTCTAAGCATCCCTCTCCAGAAAGTTTAGTTATACAGGCAGCCACAGCTTCAAACAAACTTGCGTACCCGTCTATCCCTCCAGACAGGGACGATAAGCGTGTGGCTGGCTGGGCAAGGAAGGTATTTTCAGCCGGGAGCATGGCACTAAAATCGGCCAACTCCACCTGTGCCTTGGCAAAGTTTTCGTACACTCTTTGGGAATGTATTGCAATGGCGGCGGAGCATATACCAGAAGGGGAAGAAAGGGAAGGATTCCTAGCCATTGTTAGGGATGGTAAGGAAACTATGCAGGAATCCCTTGAATCTGGTTTGGACACTGTGGATAGTGTGAGCAGGTCCATGGCCACTAGCACAGTAATACGTAGATTTGCATGGCTAAGGAAGTCAGGATTCGGACCGGACGTGCAGAACCGTCTCCTTAACATGTCCTTTGACGGGTCTCACCTTTTTGGCAGCAAGGCTGACGAGAGCCTTGAGAGGTTGCAGACCTCAAAAGCAGTGGCCAAATCTTTAGGAGCTGCTATTAGGCAACCTCAGCCTTTTCGTGCGCAAGGGCAATCATGGAGGGGACGATCCTATCGTTATTACACCTCATACGGGAAGACGAGAGGAATGGCCAGTCAAAGGGGCCAAAGAAAGGCCACTCACAGTGGACGAGCAAGACGTGCGAAGCCAGCTCCAGCTACAGCCTCTTTGCCATCAGCGGCTGCAGCAACCGCCACTAAACCACTTTGCGGACTTGCATCACAAGACACCGGTGGGAGGCAGGCTGTCGCAGCATCTGCAAGAATGGCAAGCCATTACTTCAGATGTTTGGGCCTTAGAAATAATAGCCCAAGGTTACTGCCTTCCTTTTCTAACGCAACCTCAAAGCAATCCACCAGGGAGACACCCATTGGAGTCTTCGGATCCGCTCCTACAGCAGGAAATTCTAACCCTGCTGGAGAAAGGTGCTATAGAACCAGTACCTGCAGCAGAAAGGAACAAGGGATGGTACTCCCCATATTTTTTGATCCCCAAAAAGGACGGAGGATTGAGACCCATCTTGGACTTAAGAAACTTAAACAAGTTCCTCAGGAAGGACAAGTTCAAGATGGTTACCCTTTCTTAGATCCTTCAGGCCCTCCAGCTTCAGGACTGGTTGGTGTCATTGGACCTCCAGGATTCTTATTTTCATGTGCCGATTCATCTCAAGCACAGGAAATACCTGAGGTTTTAGTTGGCGACTCACACTATCGGTTTTGAGTCCTACCATTCAAGCTGACCTCCGCCCGAGGGTCTTCACCAAGTTAATGGTAGTGGTGGCAGCACACCTCAGGAGAGGGGGGATTCACGTCTACCCCTACCTGGACGATTGGTTGATCAGGGCGCGTTCTGCCGAACAAACACTGGATCATCTGAAAATCACTTGCCACTTCCTCCACAAACTGGGCTTCTCCCTCAATTTCAAGAAGTCCCAAATGACACCTTCCCAACAGCTTCAATACATAGCTGTGTTGGACACATCCTTGGGAAAGAGCTCGCCTCCCAAGTCGAGGGCTCAAGACATTCTTCAGATGGTTAACAAATTCCAGAATGCCCAAAATCTCCAGGCTTACAACTTTTGAAGGTTGCTTGGCCTCATAGCGTCCTGCATCTTCTTGGTGCCAGAGGCACGTTTGAGAATGAGATCCCTTCAGTGTGCGTTAAAGACTCAATGGACCCAGTTCTCAGGTCAAATGACGGATCTTCTCCAGAGTCCAAACAAGGTTCGACAGGACCTTGTATGGTGAACTTGTATAGAGAACATCCTAAAAGGGGAACCTTTTTGGCAACCATGGCCGGAGATCACAGTAGTGACGGATGCCTCACTCAAGGGGTGGGGAGCTCACGCCAACGATCTGACAATCGGCGGTCGTTGGTCTCCATCGGAGTCCAAGCTACACATCAATCTTTTGGAGCTGAGAGCAATCAGACTAGCGCTGAAAGCTTTCCTGCCATCTGTCAGAGGGAAGAATGTCCTGATACTGACGCACAACATAGTCGCCATGCATTATCTAAACAAAAGAGGAGGTGTAGGGTCACTACCCCTGTGCAGAGAGGCAATGCAACTCTGGTATTGGGCAATTCAAGAAGGAATCTCTTTAACGGCAGTCCATCTAGCCGGGGAGGAGAATATGACGTCAGATGCTCTGAGCAGGCAGAGCACGGTGTCCCACGAATGGGAACTGTCTCAGGAAGTAATTCTAGAGATCTTCGCCCTTTGGGAAACACCTCAGGTAGACTTATTTTCGACCGGTACCAACCGAAAGTGCAAAAAGTATTGCTCAAGGGAATTTCCCCCAAGAGGAGCCCTAGGGGACGTGTTCGTGGTGGAGTGGAATTTCCCACTTCTGTATCCGTTCCCTCCGATTCCCGTCATTCCTCAGGTCATCAGGAGGTTGAGGCGGTTCGGGAGCTGTATGATCCTAATTGCCCCGGATTGGGCCAGGAGAACATGGTACCCGGACCTTCTAGACATGTCCATCTGTCCTCCAATACGTCTTCCTCAGAGAGAGAACCTTCTCTCTCAAATGGAAGGTCAGGTTCTCCACCCAGAGGTCAAAACGCTCAACCTTCATGCTTGGTATCTGAAAGGCTGAGATACAGGGATTGGAACCTTCCAGATGACGTTATGGAGGTGCTGCTTTCGGCAAGAAGACCAGCGACAAAGTCTCTATACCGTTGCCGTTGGAAAAAGTTTTGCAACTGGTGCAGAGAAAAGAATGTCAATCCTTTTCTATGTTCTATCCCGGAAGTACTATCTTTCCTTCTGACCCTAGCGCATAGAGGTCTAAATATTGGGACAATAAAAGGTTACCTTGCAGCGCTTTCCATCTTCAAGCGCTCGTCGGAAGAATGCTCTTATTTCAAAATTCCTTTAATAACACAATTCTTAAAAGGACTCACTAATGTGTTTCCTCCTCACCCATTTCAAGTACCGATTTGGGATCTCAATTTGGTCTTAAAATTCTTAATGTGTGCTCCTTTTGAACCGCTGCACACGTGCCCTTTGAGACTGCTAACATGGAAAACTGCCTTTCTAGTTGCCTTAACATCTGCAAGAAGAGTGAGCGAATTGCAGGCACTGTCTTCTGGGCCACCCTATACTGTGTTCCATAGGGACAGAGTTGGCTTAAAGGTCAAACTCTCTTTTTTTTTACCAAAAGTGATATCTGAGTTTCACTTAAATCAAAAAATTGTGTTAGACTTTTTGTCCTCCACCCCATCCTAGTAAGGAGGAGGAAAGACTCCACAGATTGGATCCAAAAAGAGCTTTAAGCTTTTATATCGCCAGACTAGCTAGGATTAGATTGGATAACCAACTGTTTATTGGCTACACAGGAAAAAGATTGGGTCAATCAGTAACAAAACAGACCATATCCCGTTGGATTGTCCTTTGCATCTCAGAATGCTACAGGCTGGCGGGGAAAGACCCACCAGAAGGTCTAAGGGCTCATTCCACCAGGGGCATCACTTCGTCTACAGCTCTACAAAGAGGTGTTCCTATTAAGTCCATTTGTGAAGCAGCGACTTGGTCATCGCTGCATACCTTTTCAAAATTCTACAACCTAGATGCTTCCCAATCTGAGGGGTTGAATTTTGGCAGAGCAGTCCTATACTCGGCTATATATATATATAAAAAAAAAACGAATCCCTCCTCCATAATGATTGTCCTTACTGCTTTGGGAGTCTATCAAAGATGAGGAATACGTTGGAGGACACAATCCACTCGAAGAACAAGTTACTTACCAGCTGGTAACGTTCTTTCGATTGGATGTTCCTCCAACGTATTCCTCATCGCCCTCCCAACCTACCACTCTGTAGATTTTTCCCGGGTTTTTGCTACTCCAACTCACGCAAGGCAAGTACCCGTCTACCGACACAGTCTGCATAGTGTAAATCCATACCAAAGGAAGGGGGGGAGAACAGAACTGAGGCCAACGGGCGCCGCTCGTGCTACTTATACACCCGATGACCTCACCCTCGACGGAGGCCTTCGAGGGACCATCGACTCGATGACATCGACGCACGGTGCCCTCTGCCGAAATGTTTTTTCCGAAGCAGCTGAGCTGGATGGAATACATCAAAGATGAGGAATACGTTGGAGGAACATCCAATCGAAAGAATGTTACCAGCTGGTAAGTAACTTGTTCTTTTCTTGCTTTTCTATTCAGAATGCTTTGCTGTAAGTGAATTCTATTTCGTTCTGCTCAGGCACAGAGCAAGGCCACAAGTTGCATGCCGAGAGACTAGCCCAGACAGCAGTATGCTGTTTCCCTCCCTCACAAGTCCTTGGAAGTAAGCAAAAAGGCATTTAATCATCATGCAGGTGCTAGCTAGTCTCGCTGGAGTGGCAGAAACTGTAGAAATGGCTTGAATTATGCTCTCCTTTGCGGCCCCCCTTCACTGAGCCCCTGTAGATCGAGCGGTCCTCTAACTCACAAATAGAAACCCAGAGATAGTGGGGCCTGGAATGTGTCTCTCCCCTGAACAAAGCTTGCTTGCAGAACAAGAGCACTATGTTCCGTATAACAAAGACTAGTGTGTGCACCTTTGCAGATTGCAACTGTTGCTGAATAAATGTCTTAGGAGTATCAAATCCGTATATTGATCATAATTTTCAATCATCGAACCATTGCAGAGGAAGATACATTATGGGCGGTTTTGAATGTGTCATTACTGATAATGTGGTGGTCATTTTTTATATATGTAACTGATGTAAAATGTTCGCTCTCTTGCGTCCCACGAGGTCTGGGTAACACACGTTACGGGACGTGAGATCCGGTCGGCCGACAGACTTTTTGCTTTGCAATAAACCCTAGATTTTGGGAACTGAACCTAGTGTCTGGTGTATCAATCTGTGTATGGTGATTGTGCCTTGTTTCCATGCTCGAGGGTCCCCTAGGGGCCTGTCAAAAGATGGTGCCCGAATAGGGACCCTCCCCCACTTCCTCCATCGTGTACATTGTAATTTGAAGAAGGCGTAAAAAACTAATCGAGGACGAGGCCGTCGAGCCGGGATCGAGAGGTGTTCGGGGCGCCCCTGTGAAAGTGATGAGAGACTCCTTTTCAGATCTGTACACAACCGATCCTTGAACGACGTGTCCGGCCAGAGGGCAAGAAGGCGAGGGTCCCGAAACGAGGCAGAGTGAGCCAAATATGCAGACACGACGATCCTTGGTTGCATCAGTATACGGACGCATTGCGTCTTGAGAGACGACTTGGTTGATCAGGTGAGTCGTGCCCTGATTCTAATAGTCCTGATATTGGTTGAGTGTTGCTCTTGCAAGATCAAACGCCCAGGGTAAGGTACGAACAAGATTAAACTTGCCTGGGAAATTGCATTCCTGTTTAGTGGGATTTTTCCACTGCGGTAGACAATCTTTGGAAACTGGCCAGGCTGCGCCACCCATAGGGTCGCCAGCGTATGAAATGTATGTGAAATATGGAATAGGGACAATAATGTTTTGTGAAATTTGGCATAGGCAAACCAGACATGAAGATTTGCAATGGCCCAAAAATGGGAGTTATGAGATGGCGCATATAGATTATTTGGAATCATTATTGCTGCACAAGAAAGCACGCCCTGAGACATTTGACGTCATTAGAGACTGGAGGAAGGAAGCTATGCTCCGCTTGAGAAGCAGAGAGAAACATGCTCATAGACACAAATCTAGAGAAGATAGAGCACTAGAACAGGAAGAAAAAGAATGGGATGAGCAAATTAGAAAGACTGATCGAAGTGTCCAGATGGGAATAGACAAAATATATCCTCAACAAGAATTGCATGCATCAGATGAGTTAATAAGATTTTAAATGAAAAAAGGCAAGAACGTCCCAAAAAGTAAGACTGACATAATTGCATTAGTGCCCATTGCTCAGCCCCAGCCCATCCCCGCAACTCAGCCTCCATTACAGCCTCAGCTACCACTCCCCTTTCCAGTTGTTCCATCTGCACCAGCACCTCCTCTGCATGTAATTCCACCCACTCTCGCACCTACCGAGCTTAAATCAACAGCCATCAGAGAAGACAGTATGGGAGGAGCGGGGCCTGCACAAAGTTTGTATGCTAGAGTAACCCGTAGCGCGGTTAGCAAGGAGAGAAAGAAGGAGTTGAAAGAACAGGCAGAAATATATATCGAAGGAAGGCTTCAACGATGGGATCAATGTATGAAATACAAAAAGATCAGCGAAAAGCAGGTATTGTTGGAATGCATGGGAGAATATTTAATGGAAAGATGGAAGCAATTAACCAGCATGGTGCCGCCGCAGAAGCTGCAGGATTTTAATGCCTTTTCGCGTATGAGAGAAAGTGAATCAGAGAAAAAGGAGCATGTAGACAGACTTTTTGAGTTTAAGAACGAACTTGATGAATTGTATTCAGACATGTTTTTTGTTCCTGGGTAAGGAGGTAAGGAGAGGGAGAAAAGAAGCGGTACGATATGTACAGCAGCGATTTTTTTTTCCGCAATCGAAACAGGCTAGTGAAGAAGTGAACATCTGTACACGAGAGGCGCTTAGATGGATCACAGATCCTAGCATTCCCTACAATGGAGGTGCATGAAATATTTGACCAATATACATTAGTCATGCAAAGAAAGGCATTACAAGTGATGGTCGAATATTTACAAGACAAATATGTAGATAATAAGCAGATTTGTCCGACTGAACTAATGGCAGTATATAGGAGAGCATTATCGCGAGATACAGGAGAGACTGCTTATCTCTTGATTTAGCTATAGTGCTTCAAATGAGAGAGGGAGAAGGAGGAGCGAGTGCGATATTTCCCATGAGGGAGGTCCTCCCCACTTTTGTGCCGAAAGTAGAAATTCCTGGTGTTAATGGATGCGCATCGCAGGTAATGGAAGCGCATTATACAGCACAGTACATACACGTTCCCTTCTCCAGACAGGAGGTGAATAATATAAAACGAACGATACCTGATTTGAGGAAAAACCCGGCGGGATTCTATAAAGAAGTTGAGTCATATTTGAAATCGCTCATTTTTACAATGAATGGTATTGACCTATTATTCCCTGTGATTCTCCAAGCGGATATATGGAAACAAATTAGGAATGTAGATGATGTGCAAGGTTTGGGTGCTACATGGGAGAATTTAATTAAAGAAGATACAGATAGGAAAGCGGGCGAAACACCATTGTCAAATATGTCAACGTTACCAGCACGTATAATACAAAAATTGAAAGTTATAGTTTCTGAAAAGAGAATTGTATGGGAGAAACTAACTGCATGCGTGCAAGGCAAAGATGAGTTGGCTACAGACTATTTCAATAGATTTGAAGCAGTATATACAGATTTTAGTGGGCAGGATTTAACCACTGAATCGGGGAAAAGACTATTTGTTGATAAATATGTAAGAGGATTGATACCTGTGATCCAAAATTTGATAATGACATCTGAAAGTGCGTGGCAAGCAAAATCACAGAGCGAGGTATTACACATAGCCCAATATTATGAAAACAGAGTGAATACAGAGAAAGAAAAAGAAGCAAAAGACAGAGTGAATTTAAAAACAAGAGTGTTATTACAACAGGTGACGAATCATAATAGAGGAAGATGACATGCACGAAGGAGAGCAGGTTATTTGAATATGCATGGAGGTCCACTTGGACTAAACCAATGTGCATACTGTAGGGAAGAGGGTCATTGGCGAGCACAGTGTGCACACTTGCAAAATAAGAATGGGAACAGTCGGAGAAGACAAAATGGAGGTCGCCCGGAAACACAGGGGTAGAATAGAAACAATAGCTTGCCGCAAATTCGGAATAACCAAAGAAATAGCAATCAAAATCAGGATCAGCACAATGGAGGAGGGGACGGGAATATTTTCGATAATCAATCGAGTACATACTATTCTGGAGACTATATATCAGATGATGTATTGTTCCGCTAGGACAGCCCGAGACAGGGGTTGGAACGTCTATTCCCGTTGATCAGAAAGGACTCTACGTAGAAATGAAATTTGGGAATAAGGAGCACACTTTTCTTGTGGACACAGGCGCACAGAAGTGCTCAATAGATCACCACTTGGTTCCAGGAATACCACTGTCAGGGCAGAAGAATGTTTCAGTAGGGTTTGCAGGCACCCCAGTAATTAGTCCCGTGTCCCAATCAGTACCAATTACATTAGGACCATTCACTGAATATTGCCCATTCTTGTTGACACAAAACTGTGGGGAAAATCTATTAGGTTTGAACTTGTTAAAGAAACTAAGTCCGATTATCCATTGTACTCCTGATGGGGTGTTTTTGACAATATCACCACAGAATATACCAGTTTCCGAGTTCCTGTCCAAACCTCTGCTGAAAGAGTTAAGTAAGGTACCGACTTGTATATGGGGAATGAATGATAATGATGTTGGGTGTTTGAAAATAGAGCCGGTGAGAATTGTTTTGAAAGAAGGAGTAACATTGCGACGTATTCACCAGTATAAGATTTCGGTTGAAGGTGAAAAAGCATTAAAATGTATTGCCTCAGATTTGGTTAAAAGAAATATAATTGAAGAGATTACTGGTAGTACTTGTAACAGTCCCATTCTTCCAGTTTATAAGAAAGGAGGTAATGAAATACCGTTCCGTTTCGTAATTTATTTTACGCGCATTGACCAAAGTAGTTGATCCCCAGTTCCCATTGGTCCCAGACGTCGCTACCATTTTGACAATGATACCAGCTTCGGCTTCATATTTTAGTGTAGTTGATCTTAAGAATGCATTTTTTAGCATTCCTGTGCACCCGGATAGCAGATACCTATTTGCCTTCACACTAGGAGGGCGGTAATTCACATTTACACGAATTCAACAAGGTTACACTGAAAACCCAAGTATTTACAGCAGAGCATTAAAAGAACAGTTAGACATGTGTACTATTGCAATACATAGATGACCTGTTAATTGCTGCTGATAAAAAAGAGATTTGTAAAAGGAGTACTGTTTTATTGTTGTCACATTTAGCAGAACATGGGCATAAAGCTTCTTTGAAAAATTCCAGTATTGTCGAAAGGAGGTGGCTTATTTGGACTACCTACTTTCGAAAGAGGGGAAAAGACTGACACCGGAAAGGATAGAGAGTATCTCTGGTTTTCCTATTCCAAAAAAGCTGAAAGGGGTTAGAGCCATAATAGGCATGGCTTCCTATTGCCTCCAATGGATAACACATTTTGCGATGATTGTGAAGTCAATGGTGGCATTGACGAAGAAGGATGTTGTGTTGCCTTTGCCATAGAGTGAGGAATGCCAGAATGCATTTGATGTGCTCAAAACTGTGTTGTGCTCCGTCCCAGTTTTGGGCACACCAAATTATGAAAAGGTTTTCAGATTATTTGTGCATGAGAATGAAGGCTGCGTGCTGGCTGTTTTAACACAGGAACAAGGCGGAAGAAATAGACCATAAGGTTATTTTTCTTCCGCGCTGGACCCCGTAGCATGCGCTTAGCCGCGTTGCTTGCAAGCTGTTGCTGCGGCTGCCGCGTCAGTGAAACAAACTGAAGGGATGGTGTTAGGCCACACCTTGATTTTGATGGTGCCACATGCGATAGACATTCTCCTAAACAGAACACAGATGCAACACCTCACGTCAGCTAGACTGACTAGATCTGAAATTGTCCTGTTTGCACCACATATTCAAATTCAGAGGCGTTGGGCTTTGAATCCTGCAGAATTAATGCCACTGCCCAGGGAAGAAATAGGTGAGAATTAATCACCTCCCCATGATTGTTTAATGGTTACTGAAGAAGAAACAAAAGGAAGAGTTGATTTAACAGACACCCCACAGAAAGAGCCAGACGGAGAACTGTTTTGTGATGGCTCCTGTTTTAAATTACCTGACGGCACATCAACTGCCCTATGCCATCAGGACACTAAAGACTATTGTGGAGAGCAAAAGGATCCCACACAATTCAGCGCAGGCAGCTGAAATAATAGCACTGACAAGAGCATGTGAAATTTCTGAAAATCTGAATGTAAACATATATACTCAGTCAGTATGCCTTTGGGGTGGTACAATTTTTGGTCGACTCTGGCTGAGAGGGGTTTCCCAACATCACATGCAACTAGGATCCAACATGGCCCTTTGATAGCGTGATTGCTGCCTGCACTTACGTGTCCAAAGCGACTGGCGATAGTGAAATGCGAGGCGCATAAAAAAGTAACATGTAAAGTGGGAGAAGGAAACACATTT
This sequence comes from Ambystoma mexicanum, assembly GCF_040938575.1. Classification (NCBI taxonomy): domain Eukaryota; kingdom Metazoa; phylum Chordata; class Amphibia; order Caudata; family Ambystomatidae; genus Ambystoma; species Ambystoma mexicanum. The sequence continues at coordinate 1,185,594,809 of NC_090934.1, forward strand.
GCAGACAAAATTGCAAAACAAACTGCCACTGACTTGAGCACAAACATGTTGATAGTGCAGTGCAGTCTGAGGAAGTGCCCTGCATGATAGAAAATGGGATTGCTACAGTCAAAGAGATGCAGGCGGATGCAACCGCTGATGAAATAAAAGGGTGGGCTGAGGGTTCTGCAGAATTAGACTTGGAGGGTTGCTGGGTGGACAAGGAGAGTAGAAGATGGATGCTGCCCAGCTCTTACGTAACTGCCATGGTCACCATGGCCCACAGTCCCACGCACATTTGTGCGAAGAAAATGGTTCACCATTTGGCTACAGTATGGCAGAAAACGTACATAAGAAAAAATGCGGAAACGCTAGTGCGGAACATGTTGTAACGCTCACCTGATTCCCGTAGAGGCGCCGGTCTTGACTGGGCGTATACCGTATCTTCAAAGGTGATGTGTAACACACGGCTGGCTCTTTGGGCTGGACCTCTGTGCACTGTATGTCTGACTCGAAGGGTAAGATGTCTGCAGATAGAAAATATGGGATTAAGGAACTGGGTTATTGAATGTGTCTCTCTCTTCTTCCCTTTCTCTTCTCCTGTAGAACCCCAAAGGTTAACGCTCTCACCTTAGGTAAGTGAACGCAGTGCTCTCCATCTGCCTCGGGGCAGGGTGCTGTAACCAGTTTCTTCTCTGGATAAGGGGAGCAGGCCTCTTGACTTCAGAGGACTGCTGTCCGTCGTTTACTGCACGAATGGTAAGTTTCGAGTAATTCTAATGTCTTTAAAGTCTTTAGTAATGATGTTTCTTGTTTTGCAGGGTTCCGGCGATGGCCGATGACGGGCTGAAGTGAGTTGAAGATGGAGCCCGTGTGATGAATAGAAGCGCCTGCAAGCACGTAAGTAAGCGCTTGTTGCCTGCTTCACGATGCGCTCTAACTGTCTTTTTATTTTGCAGGTACAAGTTCGGAGCGGCTGCAGGGTGCCGGAATACCCACTGGGTTAGATGTGGAAAGGAGTAATGGCACGTGAGTATTAAAGTTCCCCAATGTCTTTAAACGCACCTTGTTTTGTCTTTCAGATGCGGGATGCAGCGCCGAAGGCCTCCGGAGCGTGCGAAGAGTTGGTAAGCTTTTGTCTTTCAGATGCCGGAATGCAGTGTGAAGACCTCCGGAGCGCATGAAGAGTAGGTAAGCCTTTGTCTTTCAGATGCCGGAATGCAGCGCGAGGCGTTGGTGACAGCCGATGGACCAGATAAGTGAAGAGCTGTCACTGAAGACCGTAATGCTAACCTGTTCTTTCTTGTCTTTATAGGTGTTGCTGAAGACTGGATTCAGGATGGTAAGCCTTTTTCCTTAGGCCCAGGATCAGATGCAGAAGACACGATGAGCGTTCTGCTGCAGAGGATGCAGAATAACGCAAAGCAAGATTCATCCATCGGGTGTGGTTTAAATAGCCTCCTGTAGTGCTTAGGTGTCTCCTTCCACAGCCACGCCTAGGTAAGAAAAGAATTCCTGCTTTCCAGAAGAGTTCCAGTGTTCTGAATCTAGGGAGTGGCTCCTGCCCCACCCAACAGGAAAAGTAGTTCCAAACAGAAGAGGATCAGAGGCTCAACTGGCAGGCAAGTAAGCAGCATGGTCTGCTGCAGGTAAGTCCACCCAAGCATTATGAGCCCGGCGCTTCCAGCGCTGGGACTGGGCATATTTATGAGCCTGGTGCCACTGGCGCCAGGACTGGGTCCAAAAGGTCCCAATTGGGATTGGTTGGCACTCGAACCTGGGTTATGGATCTGCTTCCAAGGGAGTTGGGAATACCCTGACCTTTTGGAAGCAGAGATCATGACACATGTTTGCCACACAATGATGGAAAAGGAATAGCTACTCCAACAGGTAGTTTTGCCCCCCCCCCCCCCCCTCCATGCCTTTTCAGGTGATCCATTTTGATTTCATAGAGATGGAAAGGTGTCAGAACCTAAAATACATTCTAGTGGTAGTGTGTGCGTTCAGTAAATGGGTGGAAGCATATCCGCTGAAGGATTGTACAGCAATGAGCACTGCTAAAGTGATGTTAAAAGAGTATTTTTCCCGATTCGGCCTGCCACGGGTCATATGGTCAGACAACGGCCTGCATTTTGTTGCCGCTGTGATATTACAGATTTGTGCAGGTCTCCAGATTGATAAATGATTCCATTGCGCCAGACATCCGATGAGTGCGGGTCTTGTTGAATGCCAGAATGGCATATTGAAGAGTAAAATCAGTAAAATATGCGCAAGGAATAAGTTGAGATGGACGGATGCACTACCTTTAGCTTTGTTGTGCATGCGCACATCTGTGCAAGCAAGGACTAGGCTCTCCCCATACGAAATCATGATGGGGAGGCCTGCTAATGTTTGGTGTGCGCCGCAACCGAGGCGGTTGAGTGAGATAGGATATCCTGTGCTTAGTACATACTGTAATATTTTAATACAGAAGCTTCGTGTGATTCATCAGCAGGTGCAGCAAGCTCTTCCTGTCAGATATACTGGTCCGGGACATACTTTGCAACCGGGAAACTGGATCATGATCAAGAACTTTGAAAGGAAGTCATCGCTTGCACCAAGATGGCGTGGGCCCTATCAAGTTCTTCTGGCAACACAAACTGCAGTCCGTGTGGATGGTCGAAAGGCATGGATACATGCTACTCATATTAGAGAATTCCATCGCCAAGAACTGCCTGATCCAGACAACGAGGAAGAGACAGCTGCCTCCGACTCGAAGGACATCATTGCCAGTTCTCTGCCGCAAGTTCTGCCTAAGCCCGAGACAAAGCCTGGAAAGATTGCTACACAGGAGAAAGGGCTAAGTGTGCCCCAACTTTGCCCAGCTGAACCTGCATCGCTACAGGTTGACACGAAACCTGCATCATCACTTTGGCGCCCACCATCACTCGCTGCGCCACAGGTTGACTCTGAGCCTGAATCTGGAAGTGCACATGCACTATTCATCGATCACACAGTACCTGGAGCAATGCAGTACAACCTACGTTCTCAAAATCGGAAGTGATCTGATCTTCATGTTTCATTTTTGTTGCCTCTATTTCCCATCACGGATGAAGTGGGAATCGGAGGCCTAGGGGAGAGAAGCATGGGGGTTGCGCAAATCTGACAGCTCTGGAACGCGGCTTCCCGATGCTACCTTTTTGAAAGCGAAAATCCATGTGTTGATCACCCTGTGCGAACGAGCGGGGCTCACATGGTACAAAGGCAATTGATCATTGCTCTGGAATCCTTTGAGCAATATGCAGAAGCACGATAATCTTGCATTACGTTTAGTAATCCAGGCTGCCGAGAACTGGCCTAAAATACTTTGGTAACATTTTCGGACTTACTGGTATTTCAACGAGTGCAGCGGTGAGAAGTATACACGACGAATATTGATTGAGAAGAAGAATCAAGAAGATGCCTGTACCTGCTTCTGCCCCCTCCTGCACCAATGCTGATAATGTAGTAAATATAGAGACTGTAAAATTGTCGAAAAAGAATTGCCGTAAAAGATGTATGCTAATCATCACGATAATCATGTGCGTTATGAGTATACTAGCACCGATAACAATAGTCCTGGTATTATGGTATTTAGAAGAGATACATCCATTAGGAGTGTTGTTGCCTATTAGAAATGTTTCTGTCACCGAAAGCCCCGTCCATGTAATTTCTTATACTTTGTCCCCACTGGAGGAAAGACTCAGGGAAGGTTATGGGAATAACACGTTACTTTTGATAATGAACATGACGCACTCAATTCTATGAAAAAACAATTGTTGGGTGTGTACCCAAATACCACAACATGGTGGTAAGGGAATAGGTTGATATGTGCAGCCATTGCCATTAAGTTCCCCATGTTACGCATCCTTAAGTGCACTATATTATGGGAAATGGAATAAGCGTGAAACAGGTCGATTAGATAGGACAAACATGGACGAATTTGAAGAAGTAGTAATGAGGTTGCTCTATATTTTGCAGAGCAAGAATGAGAACACCAGTAGTAATGCCACAAGATAGATTATATGTGCCATATAAATCATCTGTAATCACTTTTCACATGAACCCAGAAGGGAATAAAGATAGAGTGCCCCCCTCATATACAATAAATTACAGTCCTCGCACTGTTCCATTTTGTTTGAAGAAGAAAGGCTCCTATTCAGTAGGGACATTCACTAAGTGCATGAACATTGCAATGAGAGAGAGAGAGAGAGAGAGAGAGAGAGAGAGAGAGAGAGAGAGAGAGAGAGAGAGAGAGAGAGAGAGAGAGAGAGAGAGAGAGAGAGAGAGAGAGAGAGAGAGAGAGAGAGAGAGAGAGAGAGAGAGAGAGAGAGAGAGAGAGAGAGAGAGAGAGAGAGAGAGAGAGAGAGAGAGAGAGAGAGAGAGAGAGAGAGAGAGAGAGAGAGAGAGAGAGAGAGAGAGAGAGAGAGAGAGAGAGAGAGAGAAAAAAAAAAAAAAAAACACCAGAACCAGTATATGTGGGTGATCCTGTCTATTTCATATGTGGGGAAAAAGCTTATCCCTGGTTGCCAAGAAATTGGGGAGGTACTTGTTACTTAGGGATTCTATTCCCAGGGGTATTCCTTTCAAAAACGTCAGACATAGCAAAATTATCTAGATCAAGGCCGAGATGAGGAAGGACGATTAATTGCAGAAGACATAGCAAAATCATTTATACCATTTTGGGGTCAAGCAATAAATTCATATAATAGAAGACCACTATCCAGAATTTTACAGAAAACAATAAATGGAACAACGGATATATTGTATAATATGACTCTGGAGGAAAAAGCAATCAGATTAATGACACTTCAAAATAGGATGGCTCTTGACATAGTATTGGCTGACCGTGGAGGAGTTTGCAAAATCACGGGGTAATTGTGTTGCGTATTTGTAGGGGAGGATTCACTTACAAATACGCAACAAAATTACCCCGTGATTTTGTAAGTGACTCCTCCCCTACGATTTTTGAGGCAAAAAAACACGTCCTGAGCTCTGACCTCCATCCCCCAGAAGGTAGTTGGGAATTAGACATAAACTCCTGGTTTTGGGAATTATTACGCTCATGGGGATGGAAATTGGCTGCAATTCTATCAGCAGTGCTCAGAGTTTTCCTAACATGTTGTTGCATACGCTGTCTGCCAATAATTTGCACTGAAGTAAGTGATGAATGCATACACATGGTGACACAGAAAAGAACTCCTGAATTGAATACAAACACGAATCACGAAATGCAGACAGTAAAAGAATTCATGTCCATTATTATCGATGATGATGACGATTATAGCAGTGTGCAGAGTTCAGAATCAGATACATGGTCAGAGGAAGACGCGATGTGTGGCTGATGCACTTGGTTTACGGCCAAGAGGAGGGTTTGTGAGTCTAGAAAATACCCTTCCATATCATAGACGGTATATTATGTTGGCCTAAAACCAACCATATCATATATTTAGCATAGTCAGTACAGAATCGTCAGCATAACCAGAGAGCGTCCATTTTGTAATAATAGTATTCGCATTTTAGTAATTTTTGCTTTTCTTGCTTTTCTGTTCAAAATGCTTTGCTGTAAGTGAATTCTATTTCGTTCTGCTCAGGCACAGAACAAGGCCACAAGTTGCATGCCGAGAGACTAGATCAGACAGCAGTATGCTGTTTCCCTCCCTCACAAGTCCTTGGAAGTAAGCAGAAGGGCATTTAATCATCAAACAGGTGCCAGCTAGTCTCGCTGGAGCGGCAGAAACTGTAGAAATGGCTTGTATTATGTTCTCTTTTGCGGCCCCCCTTCACTGAGCCCCTGTAGATGGAGCTGACCTCTAACTCACAAATAGAAACCCAGAGATAGTGGGGCCTGGTATGTGTCCCTCCCCTGAACACAGCTTGCTTGCACAACAAGAGCACTATGTTCCCTATAACAAAGACTAGTGTCTGCACCTTTGCAGATTGCAGCCGTTGCTGAATAAATGTTTTAGGAGTATCAAATCCGTCATATTCGTGATAATTTTCAATCATCGAACCATTACAAAGGAAGATACATTATGGGCGGTTTTGAATGTGTCATTACTGATAATGTGGTGGTCATTTTGTATATATGTAACTGATGTAAAATGTTCGCTCTCTTGCATCCCACAAGGTCTGGGTAACACACGTTGCGGGACGTGAGATCCGGTCGGCCGACTGAGACTTTTTGCTTTGCAATAAACCCTAGATTTTGGGAACTGAACCTTGTGTCTGGCGTATCAATCTGTGTATGGTGATTGTGCCTTGTTTCCATGCACGAGGGTCCCCTAGGGTGCATGGTGCACATAGATTTTTATGCTACCGAGTCAGGTGTCTGGGTCCCATACTTAACAAAGTTATTCAACTCGGCTCTTGGATACAATGTGGTCCCTCCCTCCTGGTCCCACGCTGAAATAGTGCCTATATTCAAGAAACGACCACGGGACGTGCCCAGAAATTACTGCCCCATCTCCTCACTAGATGCGGACGAGAAGATATATGCTCGACCATTCTTCGAACATCTTGAAACATGGCTAGTGGAAAGCCATGTTATAATCTGTTTACATTTAAAAAAACAAGGGTCGTCCACTAAGTTTTGTTACCAGGGGGATTATACTCATGGCGGGGAGTTAAATATATAAGGCAAAAAAGAGTATACAGCTACCACTCCCTCTAGTGTCCAGATCTGGCATCACCTTTATTCCACATCTGCGCCGATGTGGAATAAATTCTGCACTGAGCCTCAATAGTCCTGTTGCATAAAATTGTTTAAATCTATTCTTTAATATTTCATAGTGTGCAATACAATTCAGTTACAGGTACAAGCTTACCTTAAATGGCTGTTGGCAGTGAACCTTTTTACAAATACAGTGCACCTTTACTGTGGGCTGTTTTCACAGCTGCGGTTAAGGCACCCATGGGTGCCCATTTTACCAAAATGGCCCCTGTCTTCTTGTCCCTTTTTGGTCTTTCCCCTGCCCTCCAGGGTGGGAAATTCCTTTGTGTGATGATTATCTTCGGCGGGAGAGCTTGGTCAAGCCTGCTCATGCTCCAGAGTGTCTGTGAAGGCAGGAAGCGAGGGAGGAGTCCAACACTCTGCTGCTCTTTCTCTTCCAGCCTGCCTGCGAGAATCTGGTTCAAACTTGGAGGCTGGCTGTCCTGAAACTATTGGCCGATCTCCCTTCTGGATGCCGACAACAAAATATTTGCAGGGCTAGTTCTGAAAGACTTGGAATGCTGGTTGAAAAACCAGGGAATCCTGCCTGACGAATCAAATGGGGTTCAGAACGGGCCTTTACGCCTCACAGAATGGCCTGATAATAAGTACAGCCTTGAGTAAATCCTTCCAGAAAGGGGCACCATGTTTGTTTGGGGTCTGGGTCAATATTTCCCAGGCCTTCGACACAGTCAATGGAGTCAGAAGATGGCAGAAACTAAGACAGCGGGGACTCTCTGAATCAATCTTGGCCATATTAATTGAACTTCATAGGCGGTCTTGCTTGAGGATAAGGCTGGATGCCCGAGGAAACTTATTAACCTGCATTTGGACCCACAAAGGGATGAGGCAGGGGTGCATAGTTGCTCCCTACCTCTTTCATTTGTATATGGCAGACCTTGGTAAAAGTCTGCAGGGGTGTGGCCTGTCAAGCCTGATAGTGGGTTTAGAGGGGTTGAATTGGGTAGCCGATGCAGACAACATCGTGATGCTAGACCACACACCATTCGGCCTGTAGCGCATGTTGGACACCCTGGGAGAGTATGTTCTGATTTAATAACCTTAATAAATCCTCTTAAATCAAAAATAGTGGTCTTCAAGCGCTGCTTGAAAAAATTACCTATCCTTACCTGGAGGTTGTCTGATCAGGCTGTACCAATTGGCAAGGAGGTCCTAAATTTGGGATTTAACGTTTGTTCCTTTCCTTTCCAGGGATATGTAGAGGGTATTATAGAAGGCAAACTGATCTAATTGGGGAGTCAAATGAAGTTGAATCGCAGCTTCTGCAAGTTCTCAATACTTCCTTTGTTAAAGTTCTATACTTGTAAAGTGATTTCCATCCTTGCATACAGTGTGGAGGTTAGCCCAGCTATAAAATCGATAAACTGGGATAGGTTAGAGGGGTTTTGTATGGAAAATGTTCTTCCCCTCCTGAAATCATCTGCAAGGTATGAACTGGGTCCCCAATCTCTTCGTTTTCATATTGAGTGGAGAATACTGTCTGTATTTAGATTGCTTTGTGTACCACGTTTAAACATGCAGAACTTGGCAACAATGGCAAACTCTTTCTAAATGGTTTGGCTCAATACGCTCTTGAAATCCTGAGATCCTGTGAATGCGAAGTAAGTGATCTCTCTGACAATCCAATGTACGTAAAAAAGCGCTTAAAAAGAAAGGACTGGATTGATACCTTCATGGAGATGAGATCAAAAAAGATGGCACAATCCTTATTGCGTAACAAGTCGCAGGGATTCCTACCTGGATATCTAAAGCGTTTCCCGAGCTCCACAGTTAGAACTGACTTTTTCAGATTTCGGCTCAACATATTACCTACGAGGGAAATTCTTTCCTCCAGAAATAAGGATTCATACAGTGACAACCTGTGCCAACGCTGCAACCCTTTGTGTTGAGACAGTGAGACACATTTTGATGGACTGCGTAGGCACTAGCGCTGAGAGAGTGGAAACATTCGCGAGACTTGTGGACAAGGATTGGTGGCTGGATACACAATCATTCTGGGAACAAATGAGCTCAGGCCACGAAAACCTCTTGACCTGGGAAGTAGTAACATTTCTTTGTGAATTGGGTCTTCTGAAATAAGACTATTGATTGTAGTGTCCTTCCTTCTCATCTGCTTTCTCTTCTTTATTTATTTTTTTATCTTTTTTCCAATAGTATGCTATGTCTACTTCTTTTAATTTTTTTAATTTGTCAAAAGTCGACTTTCTGACTATACCATAGTAAATAAATTTTAAAAAAGTAATGCTGTTGGTTATTATTCCTGGTAGGATAATTGTATGAGTGTCCCCAATTGGGTCTTGCTTCCCCTGGCTTGCTGTTAGCCTGTCATTTCAACACATATGTGACAGAAGGCTATTTTATTTACAAAGTTATTCCTAACACTAGGTCCCTAGTAAAAAAGCTTTTTCGCCCTATGTGTTGACAATCTAGTGCCCATGGGTGCTTAGCCCTAGTGGGTGCTGATGTGCCGACTGCAAGGGGATGTTGCGAACCTGTCCCTGTCCTCTCTAAACCACTTTCCTATTAGCTAAAACAGAGTGCACACATTTGGGGGTCGATATCTGTATTTTAATATTTTCACCGCCCAGCCGTGTGGCTTATCAAAATGCTAGTCAAAAAAACACAAGGTTTTATAAGAAGAGATTTCTATGTCATTCTTGTCACATATAACTCTATTAAAAAGCTCCTTTTGCTCTGTACAGTACTTTGACTGTGGAAAGCAAATGGAGTTATGATAACATTAGATTTCTTTTTGAAAGCCCTTTACTTAATATGTAGGGGTATTGGGGTTTGGGTTATCCACCAGATCCTGCTATAACAGTCAACCGGTTTCAGCGGGATTCGAAAGTAGCCGCTTTCTTCAGGACGAATATTAATAAATGAAATATTCTCTTGGAAATTCTTCAATGCTAAGAAGAATGTTGAGGATGTCTTCAGGTCTCGGACCAGCTTAGTTGGGTCAATCCCTGAGTCCTACAGGACAAACAACAAAAAGAGATGGGTGGACTGTCATCAGTCTCCGAGTACTACTAGAAATTACTGGACATATATTTAAGTCATCATTCAGGGGTGAGGCACATCTTACCTCTTAGTCTGACATTTGTAGTTATACCTGTTCTCTGTTGGAACACAGCTATACGTGTCTTGATTCTTCCTGTCAGGTAGCCTGCGTCTCTCAGTATTACTTCCTAAAAATGGAGAACGGGGAGTTACAGGGCTTTATGTATCCAAAAGTGTACTGTGCGCTACATCTCGCAGTCCATCTGGACTCATCTCCATTCTAAGCAGTCCTTTGGTATAGCATCAATCTTGCTTTCCTTTCCCTTTTTAATTTCCCTTTTTAATTTTTAAAAACATTACTCCTGAGGTGGACCCACTCGAGTGGATAACAAGGTTTTTGGGGGCTATTAATTGCCACCGCTTACCTTATTTTCTTTTCTGTGCCGCTGCTATCGTCCGTGTTTGTGTTTATGCGCCATTTTGTGTTTCTATTTATCTGATAGTAGTCGCGGGTTGGTCACATGGTCAAGCGCGAACTACAAAAAACAAACTCAAAGTGACTAGGGAGATGTAGTCGGGAACCGTAGTTCTCACAAACACGGACGATAGCAGCGGCACGGAAAAGAAAATAAGGTAAGCGGTGGCAATTAATAGCCCCCAAAAACCTTATTATCCACTCGAGTGGGTCCACCTCAGGAGTAATGTTTTTAAAAATTAAAAAGGGAAATTAAAAAGGGAAAGGAAAGCAAGATTGATGCTATACCAAAGGACTGCTTAGAATGGAGATGAGTCCAGATGGACTGTGAGATGTAGCACACAGTACACTTTTGGATACATAAAGCCCTGTAACTCCCCGTTCTCCATTTTTAGGAAGTAATACTGAGAGACGCAAGCTACCTGACAGGAAGAATCAAGACACCTATAGCTGTGTTCCAACAGAGAACAGGTATAACTACAAATGCCAGAATAAGAGGTAAGATGTGCCTCACCCCTGAATGATGACTTAAATATATGTCCAGTAATTTTTAGTAGTACTCAGAGACTGATGACAGTCCACCCATCTCTTTTTGTTGTTTGTCCTGTAGGACTCAGGGATTGACCCAACTAAGCTGGTCCGAGACCTGAAGACATCCTCAACATTCTTCTTAGCATTGAAGAATTTCCAAGAGAATATTTCATTTATTAATATTCGTCCTGAAGAAAGTGGCTACTTGCGAATCCCGCTGAAACCAGTTGACTGTTGTTATAGCAGGATCTGGTGGATAACCCAGACCCCAATACCCCTACATATTAAGTAAAGGGCTTGCAAAAAGAAATCTAATGTTATCATAACTCCATTTGCTTTCCACAGTCAAAGTACTGTACAGAGCAAAAGGAGCTTTTTAATAGAGTTCTATGTGACAAGAATGACATAGACATCTCTTCTTATAAAACCTCATGTTTTTTTGACTAGCATTTTGATAAGCCACACGGCTGGGAGGCGAAAATATTAAAATACAGATATCGACCCCCAAATGTGTGCACTCTGTTTTAGCTAATAGGAAAGTGGTTTAGAGAGGACAGGGACAGGTTCGCAACATCCCCTTGCAGTCGGCACATCAGCACCCACTAGGGCTAAGCACCCATGGGCACTAGATTGTCAACACATAGGGCGAAAAAGCTTTTTTACTAGGGACCTAGTGTTATGAATAACTTTGTAAATAAAATAGCCTTCTGTCACATATGTGTTGAAATACTGAGGTATAGTTATGAGGCGTACACCTATCGACTCCATTTCTGTAGTTACTTTGCTGTTAGCCTTGCCAGAATAAGTCTCTGTTAGGTTATACTGATCCTGAAAGCCTCTTTAAAAAGTATTAGGTTTTAATTATCTTAAATAGCTTTGTGCCATCTAAAAATAAGTTGATAAGTTATTGCTTCCCTTAGTCTTCAAACTAAAAAACAACTATATTTGAATATTATACCACAAGGTCCAACTCCCCTAGAATAACTGTGTTATCCTGAATCACGTCACAGTGTAACTGACAGGGTCTACTACCCTTGTATTACTGTAAAGTAATCTGAAAGTAACTTATGGTTTTACTCCCCAAGAATAGGTGTGCCCTATACTGAATGTGAAGACAAAGGTCGGACTTACTAAGAAAAACTGTTTGTTTTCTAAATAAGGTCTCTGTACTTTAAAGCATAGTGTTGTGTTTTTATAATGTGTTTATATGATCTTTGATAGTACTTATTACCCCCAAGATTTATCTGGGCCTACCTGTATTTAAATAAACCATTTATTTTGACAATACAAATGGCCTTTTCACAAGTTGGGCGGTATCTGTACGTTAAATCTGCCGAGCGGTATTTGCGTTAGCACCGCACTGTGTGGCGCAAACAACGTCACATCAAGAGTTGGCATACATTCGCACACGGCCTTGGCATTAACGCAAATAGCGTCTGTCGGAAACAGTGGCTGTGAACCCGAAAACCCAGCGCACATTGAGTTAGCGTCACCTACTGCACTAATAGCGCCGCAGGAAATGCGTCACTGCCGGAACGGGAAACAAAGCGGCGGGCATTTTGGAAATTGCAATCCACCGAAAATCGCAGACCCTGGAAGCCATCTGCTACTGAAAACACTGCAAAATGTCCCAGAAGCGTACCAGGGGCAAGTCTGCCTTGGACAGAGTCAGAAAACCAAAGTTCTCTGAGCCAGAATTAAGCATACTGATGGAAGAGGTAATGGGCCATCTGGCTGAGCTGTATGGCCACAGCAGAGAAAGACCAGCACACAGCGGCGCACGCAGATCTGGAGAGCGGTCAGCCAGATGGTGACAGCGGTGGGCCGTGTGCCCAGGTACGGGGAGGACTGCCGCAAGTGGTTAAACGGCGTTCCGGATCCATGTCCGTGGGTTCCTGGCCCAGCACAGGAGCGAGACCATGGGGACTGGAGGAGGCCCATCACCACCAACAAGCTCACACTGTGGGAGGAGCAGATCACCAACCTAACTGACATGGGTACGATTGAGGGAGTGGGAGGAGCAGCGGCAGCCCCTGGCGAGTCACCCCCCACGCCCTCCCCAACCCCATTGGAGAATGCATTTTGTCTGGCCCAACACTCCCTACCCAGTTTGATTGTCTGTGGGTGCATTGCGAGAGATGCACCGCAGCCACCTGTGAGTGGGCTCTTGTACCACCGTACCGTAGCGCCCCCAGGTATCCAGAGTAGACTGAAGGACCTCCAATGTATCAATGTAAGGACCAAGGCACACAGATCCATGGCCTGGCCACAGCAACGTGATGTGTGCGTGTGTATCAACCCCCCTACCCCGCCTCACTTACAGTGCCATGGGAGCTGTGCATTCACATCAGACATCTGAAGATGCCACATCAACACGTCCGAGCTGTGTCCCTCCCCTGTAGTACGTTCCAGCAATCCCAAACTAGTGAATAACAACCATGTAATGGCCAAGCATGATACAAAATGTGTAGAGAAAGAATTAGAGAATCAGCGTGGGCGACTCGCGCCCAGATTAATAATTGGTCCGTAACCACATTAAAATATCACACAGTTCTGTAACTTGAAGTATAAGGTTTATTCCACGTATTGCACAAGCGCACAGCCGACACGTGTGTCTACCACCTGGTCGTCTTCAAGGCCTACTGAGTAGTTTTGGGAGTATGCACCTGTTTGCAATGTTCGGTCTCTAAATATTGAATGTAATACTGTACTGAATGATCACACTCAATCGGCGGGTCCAAATACCACAATATAGTTTCAACTGAAAGTGGTTTCACAAGATGTAGTTCGTCACAAATGATGTTTTGAAATTAGTTTCTTGCTGTCATTCTTGATGTTCACAATCAGTATTAAATGTCTAGGCGTTCTATATATGCCTGTAATAGGCTATCACAATATCCACAGGTTCAATCCCACATCACAACCGTACCACCCTCACCCCCTGTAAAGCATGAAATGCATGATACAAATGTAAGTTGCCCTGTTCTCATACCAGGCCCTATGTGGCCTACAGGCACGCAGTGATCATTGTAGGGCAACGTTGAAGAGGAGGCAGTCCCATCCAGACGCACGCCCAGACGCGCCTCCACCAGCACCAGCACCCTGAGAAGGGACTGGCCTGAGAAATCAAGGCATAAGACACACCCCGGCTCACCCCACCTCAGCCCAGTCACACCAGCTCAACGGCCCCAAGCCACCAGGGTGTCGCAGGATGTGGAGGTAGCCACCAGTAGAACAAACACAGAGGACAGGCACACATCGAGTGATGAACAACATGGTGCATCTGTGTTCTCACCCACTCAGTCCCAAACAGGAAATGGTCACCCCCCCCAATGGACACCAGAGCAAGTGCCAGTAGAAATCCACAGTCCCCATGTCCCTGCATGCAGATGTCATGCCCACACACACACATACCATTGCCCAATGTGGACACCCCCTCTTATGGATCACATAATGGCAGCCCCACCAGACAGGCCACCATCTCCAACAACAGCTCCCCTACGACCCTGCGTAGACCTGGCGGGCCGATGAGCCCCACACGTGACATACCCATAGTCACGGGAGCTGCAGTAATGGGACGGCTGGACGTCATTGGGGCACGTCAGGGGGGGTAATGTGTATTGGTGGGGGCAGGGGGGGATGTTTGTTGGGGCATTGGTGGGGGAGGGGGGTTTATTCCACGCAAAATAAATCCTTTTCATACTGCATAGAATGCTTGGACATTCATGATTGTGTTCAAGTGCTCTTTATTTGACAAGTGATGTTTGTAACATGTAACCATCGACCAGTTCAGAAAAAATTGTCAATCAACGCCTGTCTGGCCAACCTCCTCTCCCTCACCCCATTCCTGTATGCATTGGCCTCGGCTACGGGCGCATGCTCTTCGTCACTCCCATCACCAGGTGTTTGCCCTCAGCATCCAGGGGTAGAGACACATGCCTGCATCAGATGTTGTGCAGCATGGCACAGGTGAGTACAATGTTCCCCACTTTCTCAGGCACATACATCAGTGCACCCCCTGTATGGTCGAGGCACCTGAAATGTGCCTTAAGCAATCCAAATGCCATTTCAACACAAATGTATGTATGCCTGTGGGCAATGTTATATGCCAGCTCAGCTGGATTTTGAGGATTACGGACAGGGGTCGTGAGCCAGGTGTACTGCGGGTATCCGGAATCACCTGCAGGGTAAAAAATGTGTACATTGGGCCTTGGTTGGTTCAGTGGATGTGCAAGGGATACACGTCATTCCCTAAGCACAATGGTCATGTATGTGTGCAACATCTACATGCTATCTCATTGCAATATCTGTATACATCAATCATCTCTAGGGACATGCATGGGCTGACCTATACATGCAGCCTGTGTAAATGTGTAAGGTCTTATGTGGCAGGTTACCTTTGCATGCACCTGGTGTCAATGTACATGCAGCAGTGTATAAAAGACTATGTTTATGGATATGTGTGTGACACTAATGCTGAACAAGTATGTTCATGTTTCCATTTGTCCTTTGATTGTGGGGTCTTCATGTGCACTGTGTGTGCTCTGCAATGCGTGCCATTTCCTTTATGGTGACCTTACTGCATGCATCACCCCCTATGTCTCTTTGCCTCAGTGGTGCATCTCTTACTTCAGGATGAGGCTCCCGTCATATTTGCCTGCTCACATACTATATTGTTGAGTGATGGGGTGGGGCTGCCTCCATGGCTGCTGTTGCGTTTGGTACATGGAACATTTATCTACATTTGGACATGCATGTGAATGGCCAGTCAGGGGTCACTATCTCAGGGATGTTCATGGGAGTGCCTTCACCTGCTCATCTACAGTGGTGTTGTGGATGTGTTTTCAATTGGACTCACTAGGTATTCCTGTGTGTTGGCCAAGGTGAGATTGCTCTTTGGCGTCAGGGTGATTAGCAGCACTGCAAGACCGACCAGATGCATTGTGGTTGTTGGGTTTCCATGTGTGAATGTGCATTCATAAGTGTGAGGCATTCACCTTCTGTGTGTTCTGCAGTGGGGCACGTGTGCAGGGGTCCTTGTGTGACACACATGCATGGAAAATGGGGCTGTGCTAATGTTGGCTATGTCTCCTGGTGGCATGCAAGGCTTCCTGTGTGTCTGCTCCTACTTCATCTGGTGAATGTTGGTATGCATTTCATGCAGGATTTCTACTCCCCCAACATCCAAGTGCGTTGGCCTTGGTGCTTCTCCATGTACGCTGGCAGGGTACTGTTGCTCAGCACCATGGAGTCGTGGGAAGAGCCTGGATAGCCGACGCAGTAGTGGCTGAAAGTCAGGTCAGGCTACAGGTCATCTGCACGTTGATAGAATGGAAACTCTTCCGGGTCCTGTATGCTGCTTCATGGTCCCGGGTGCTACAAGTGCAACATGTGTGCAGTCAAGGGTTGCAATGACTTTCGGGACTTGGGCAATGGCATGGAACTGTGCCTTCACTTGGTTGACCTGTGCCTGTGTGGCTGGCAATGCTATGTGCACATTGACATGGAGCAGCAGTGCATCCACCACCTGTCCCAGCAGGACACTGAAGGTGGACTGGGCCATACCATGCATCATGGCAACTGTGTGTTGGAAGTTGCCAGTCCCGAGGTACTGGAGGATGGACACAAGCTTCACAAGTGGGGGCACAGCGGTGCTGATGGCTATCCGGCTGCCTATGTCACCCTGGATTGTGTCCAGCAACTGGGTGATGGTTGCCCTGTCTAGCCTGTACTCAGACACCAACTGCCCATCAGTCAGGGTCCAGGGTGTTGGCCTGACATGGGGATGGCTGGCCGCCTTGCTGGTGCTGGTCGTCTCCTTACTCCCCCCAACCTGCCCCCCATTACCCTCCCCCCTATGCTCCCAGGGCCCTGGCCTGGTGGTCAGGCCTCTGTAACTCATGGCGCAGCATGTAGATGTCCACATCAAGGCTCCCGGCTCCAAATGGAAACATGGTGTTGGGAAGGGTGTGTGGTGCATAGGTGTGTCTTTTGTAGGCCTCCTGTGTGCATTGTTTCCACCTGGGGCCTTATTGCTGTTTCCTCCCTGATCCTAATGGCAACATGGTGTGGGGGAGGGTGTGTGGTGCATGGGTGGGTCTTTTGTAGGCCTCCTGTGTGCATTGTTTCCACCTGGGGCCTTATTGCTGTCTCCTCCCTGATTCTAATGGCAACATGGTTTGGGGGAGGGTGTGTGGTGCATAGGTGGGTCTTTTGTAGGCCTCCTGTGTGCATTGTTTCCACCTGGTGTCTTATTGCGGTCTCTTCCCTGATCCTTATGGCAACATGTGTGGGGGAGGGTGTGTGGTGCATGGGTGGGTCTTTTGTAGGCCTCCATTGTGCATTGTTTCCATCTGGGGCCTTATTGCGGTCTCCTCCCTGATCCTAATGGCAACATGGTATGAGGGAGAGTGTGTGGTGCATGGGTGGGTCTTTTATAGGCCTCTTGTGTGCATTGTTTCCACCTGGAGCCTTATTGCTGTCTCATGTGTTCTTTTACTTCCAGCCTTTGGTCGGGGGTATTTTGGGCGGTATTAGCGCTGGTTTCCGGCACTAAGAGCGCCAACACTGAACTTGTGATGGGTATCTGTTTGGTAGCTGCGCTATTACAGCTGGCGCTATTACAGCCGGCTATAATAGCGCCGCCAGGATTTGCAGTCATGATCTTGCGGCGCGGTATTGGCGCCACTAATAGTTTCCGCCATATTTAAGGGCTACCACCCAACTCGTGATGACAACCATAGTATTTGTTTGCATTATGTGTATTCCAATTTCATTGTATGGATTCTACAGCCCTTTCCCCCTCCTAAGAAAAGCCTGGCTGCCATGTCTACGCTACCCTGAACTCATTGGTACAGCCTTATACTAAGAGTGGAGTCTTGCTCTGCCTCAGATGAATGGTTTTACTAAGCCCTTAGTTGGACTTCAGAAAAACTGTCCTAACACTGCCCACTATCAAGCAACATGAAAAGTGTAGATTTGTATGGCCTCATTTGGGAATATGAAGACTTCACCAATTGTAAAACCACCTGGGCTGTGTATGGCATTAAATGTCAGTGCAACATCCTGTACATTGGCAAGACGAAAAGGGAAATTCGTCAAAGGATCTGCGAACACAGATCGTGTCTGAAAAACTCTGTACCAGAAAAACCAATGGTGGAACATTTTCAGGCAAAATAACACAAATACAAGCACTTCTTCTGGTTTATCAGTACCACTGTTATCACAAGGAGGGGACCGAGATGTAAGACTGAGGAAGCTGGAACAGATTGTGGGGGGGGGGGGGGGGGAACAGGACCCTCACAGAACACGCAGGTGAAATCTGCTGCATTAATGTTCTGGTGTCCCTCCGGTTCTCCCACTTCTGCTTGGATTGCCAACACTGTGCCTTCTTCTTTCTGCCTCTGCTGCTACTGCTGCACGCACTCCAGTCACAGTTCCAGCTCCTTCTAATTGCCTGCACCCGAGGGGGCCTATGCCTCCCAGGTTCCTTCAGGTGTGGGCTGTTCGCCTTAATTGCCTGCCTGCTACTACAACATAACTCTTCAGTCCTCTTCCTTGTCTCAGTACTTATGCGATTATGGGACTTGTAGTCCTCGACAACAGTTAGTTCTTTTAAGAAACATCTTGATTTTAAGGGTAGATTTATTTCCCTTATCATTTAAAGATGGATTTTAAGAATTTGTTATTGCAAAGGAAGACAATTTACTATATTTCAAGATCCTTTTACATTATTCCTTTGGGAGAAAGGAGCGTGTTTATCCTGAAATACCTTGAAGGGTCTTTCTATTGTTAAGGCTTGTTCAGGTTTTATGCTATTTGTGCCCAAAGCCACGGATCATATATGTGGTTCAGATGCATCATAATGACAATAAGCCATTACTGGTTTGGCAACCTTGAAAGGTTCTTTCTTTTAAGGATAAATACTGTGCCTCATCCCACGGGATCTACTTGCCACCCTGGGCTTTGTCTCGTTTTGGTGGTCCTCCCGCAGTACACCACCCCCAAGATCAGGAAGCTCCTGGGAGGAGACTAGATAGGGTTTAAGTGGGGGATCCGTAGGATTCATCACACCACAGAATATGGGATCAACACAGTCTGGGCCTCTTTAGAAGCATACAAGGCCCAAGCGCGACGAGCAGCAATTTATGGGGCCGAGTTATGGGGGAATGTTTTGTGTTCAAAACTTGCAGTCCTAGAAACTAAATATTTGAAAATTATCCTCGGCCTACTGTATAGCACACCCAATCTGCCAATTTATTTTTAGAGACTGGCATGTAGCATATAAAGATGCGCTGCCATTTTTTTACTGGGGAAGGCTCTGGTCAAATGAGCACCTTGGCAAGTATAAAGTAGCCCTCATGGACCGGATTGCTCAGGCAGGTGGTAAGTCACTACCTTGGCTTGCCCACATTGGTGTTCAACTCAGCGTCTTAGGGCTGAGTGAACTCTGGACCATTCAGAATGCTAATGCACTCAAGACAGAGATGAGGAAAAAATAAGCCAGTCCAACTTGTTTACGGTATTTGGACTTGAAGACAGCATTGTGATATGAAACCTACCTTGATTAGATCAGCCCCAAATATGAAAGAGTGTTGTTCCTGAAATTGTGGCTAGGTACATTGCTGCTAGCCACCCCTGTGCAACAGGTGGAACACTAATGTTGCACCAGAATGCCCGTTTTGTGTGAACTTAACAAAGTTTGCTTCTTTTCGTCTTGATATGTCCCCACTATTTACCGCCAGAAGACTATTCCTGAGGCCATTCTTCAGGGGGAGACAAGTGTAGACTACAGCAGGTGCCATGACTCTGTTGCAGCGCAAACTATGTACTGTCAGTCTATTCAACATCTAAGTACCTTGCATGGGCCTGGTGTGTAAGGCAGAAAAAGATAGACAGCCAACGGCTTCAATACACATGGTGGACTGGCTTGTTGTCCCTGAATATGGCATAGCATAACCAGAATCTTAATGAAGGTACAACTGGGTTGATTTAGCTTGATATTCTAGCTAGTACTTGGCTCATATTCTAGAGTAGGCATTATTAGCCCTGATTAATTGACGATTGATATGACATTGTGGGTATTTTATGAATTGCATAGATATCTTTATTATTTTAATTATGTCTATATGTATGTACCTTATGTTATATCTATAATTGTGACGAGGTGTTTAAGTTGGCTCTGAGCTGCTATATTTATTGATCCTTTTTGTACTTGATTTTACCAGAGTCAATGCTGATTTTAAAATTGTCTATTGATGTTGCTGCTGTTGCTTTTATGATATTGCATATCGAAATAAAGCTATCATGATAATGATGAAAGTCCTTTGGTTGCCTATGCAACATTTTAATGAAACACATTCGACTGAGTCATTCCATTCAAGCTTCCTTGATGTAGTAATTTCATAGGTATTTTTATAAATCTGAGCAATACATCCTATTCAGCCAAGAGATAAAATTATTAGTGGGGTATAAAGGTCTTAAAGATAGCTAATCTATCCTCATTTAGCCAGGTTTCTGTCAACGATAGAAACTCTAAATTACAATCCATAAGTGGATCAAATACTTCGGAGGAATGTGATGGAAGAGATCTGAAATTAATTGATGCACATCCGCGAAAGAGGGGTTTCACCAGGCAATAACTGGATTCAATTTTATCAGTAGCCTTGTTGGCTTTCATGTAGTCATTGGAATGCCAGACTATATTAACATCACCTTTTTATTGTTGGACAGTAACAATTATTCTCTGGTATATTTTATTTACATTAATGGTTTACACTGGTCTCTAGGATCAGAGAGAAGTTCTAAGAAGTTATGCAAACAGTAGTACTTTAAAAGGGAGAAGTATATCCCAAAAATCCTGGTCAGACTTGTGGCTGCACTGCGGCTGTCCTAAAGTACCATAAGTGGCCAGGCTGGCAGAACACGGCAGAAGAGGCACAGAAACGACTACCATCAAGGTGATCATCAATGCCCTCAAAATCCTTGCCTCCTGGTTCTCCATGACCTCTCAGCACCATTTGACACAGTAAACCACCAGATGCTCCCTGACTGCAGAATTTGACACAGTAAACCACCAGACACTCACTGACCGCAGCATTTCACGCAGTCTACCACCAGACACTCACTGACAATCTACTTCTTAAAATACTTTATTTCGGCGAGTGCCATAAAAGTTCATAAAACATCATAAAAACATACACAAATATAAAACAAGTAATTAAAGTTCCATCCGAGGACTCTAATACAGTAGAAGAAATGAAATAATAATGAATTGATTACCCCTGTAAGTCAGATCACAATTGTCATCTACTAAAATACAATCAAAATGCATTTAATCACATAAATACATTAATTTCACAGCCTAAATTAAGAAATAACATGTTTCTCAACTGCATCAGAGAGAGTAGCCCTTCTCTATCCAGTGAACTCACGATCTTCCATGCTGTTTAAACATAAATGCTTAGTTTATGCCGCAGTCACTGGCGTCAGTGACCTCTAATGTTCAACCTGTTTCAACAAATAGCTCCTTCTCCGCCATGCACAGCGCAAATATTCGGCAAAACAGTAGACCATATTGAGGTTTTCTGATAGTCTACAAAATGAAAATTACTCAGGATTACAGCTCAGGGAGTCTTGATTCTATTAGACATGGAAGCAGGCATTATGCTTCAACTTCTTTATTCTTTCACTCTTGAGCATTTTTTAATCTCTAACTTTGTTTATTTTTTTATTAGGGTACTTGAAGTCCCTGCTAGTTCTTTAAATCCTGCAGTCCTCCACCAGACCTCCTTTTTCCTCGACCTGTTATGTAATTTCCTGTATAGGTCCCTTTCTCTTCTTTTGATGCTTGAACGTGACCCCTTTAGGCAGAAATGCCTCATCTAGGCAACTCAAGACCAAACCTGGCCCCACTGGCCTGCTGTCCCACAGACTTGAACTTCCTGTGTCTGCCGACAACAGTAGCATCTTTACCCCAGTCAGCTGTTCTTTTGCTCCTCCCCTGTGAGATGAGAACAGAACAAAATCAAGGTGTGGGGGGCATATGTCGTAACCGCTTTAATACAGATAATTACATGAGCAATCCGGTTAACTGTGCATATGTTGGGCGGGAATAATGCTTACCTCTGTGTCTTTAAAAGAATGAAGACTCTGAGCTGTAAGCCTGGGTAATCTTAATTTTATGTCAAGACCGGAGGAGAGCATTATGCTTGTTCAAAGCGGTTAATTACTGTGCCACAACTGACATTATTGGCCCGAAGTAAAAACACCTTACACCCTATCATTCACCCAAATGCCTCCCTCATAATATCTTGCAAACTTACTCCTGCAATAAATGCCTTGGAAGCTACGGCTCCCCTAACCGAATACGTGCTATCAACAGTTGCGTCTCTCCAGCTGGTCTCAACTCTGCCGTCTTGGTCTTGTATTCTTTAATACAAAGCTGAGCCTGGCCAGGCAAGTAAGGGTACGAGATTGAGGCACAGTTGGTCTTAGTCCTCTTTGCTATCGTAAGTCTCACGCCCTCAGGTCCGTACATTTTCCTGTCAATCTCCACGGCTTTGACGCCTGAAACTCTTACACAAAACTAAACATAGCAGCATCGTTAGCTTCCCTGACAGTTGACTCAATGATAAATATTTGTTTGGGGGACCCTTGCTGAGAAAACTTAGGACAATTGTCCACATCCCAGAGATACGCATATTTCGGGAGCGGCGGGATTCGAAATCTCATTTCCCTTATCAGTGTAATCGCCTAGTGTCTTCCCTTCAATTAGGTTATATCCAGCTGAACTGGCTGATCTGTAGACTCCTTAAGTCCTAAAAGCCTTGCTGTCTGCCACCAGGGAGGCTAGGAAGTTAAGTTGAAAAGACCAAGGTAGGGTACTAGAATGTGTTGACCCCTGTGCTGATCAATAGATGTGTGTGCAGGGACCCTGCTGTGTGTGACAGGGTTCAGGAGAGACAGCGCCCTACCGTCCCAATTTGGGTTCAACTTTACTCAGGCACAAACAGCTCTGCGCGACAGGATTCTACAAAATCCTGCATTCTGAACGGGCAATTGCACTGACCAATGAGACATAGTTAAAGACACCTTACCTTGATAAAGACCCAGGAGGGTTGAAACACGTATTGGCCGGAACTAGAATTAAAATGATTTTTATCCTCAACAGAACTGTCATGGTTGAATTACTTGATACCAAATTAACCTCGCATGTTGAACGAATTGCTCACCCAGCGCTGGTCTGACTACGGTTCTCCCCTCTTTGTTTTGGAAGTTAAGTACTTGCACTACAGGTGCAGAAACGGGATGAAGACCTTTTCACCAGTCCTCCCACATGTTCTACGCAGCGTGTTAGGTGAGATTTACATCTTTATGATACATCTTCCTGTCCTGTATCAATCCCAGAACGTTTGGTTTGGGCTGGGTAACTATTTTACCTCGTCTCTAGTTGAGTGGGAATCTTTTTTCCCCCCTCTCACCTAGTCTTTTACTTTTTTTATGGGTGACTTTTTTTATCTCTGATTGGACATAATCATAATTATGTGTGATTGGAGTTATAGTTTCCTATAACTTTGAACTGACTGTACTATGGTTGCACACAACATTTAAAATGCAGTGGCTTCCTTTTTAATTCTCTTATTATTTCTTGGGTGAAATACTGTTCCCAAGAAGTAACATGGGTTTCACATCCCCTTTACATTGATTTAAGTGAGCAAGCACACCCCACCTTATGTGGAGTGCTGGGGGATAAAATGGATCCCCTTTCTTACTTACTGGTAACATTTTTGTTACATTTGCAAGTTTACTTGAATGGCTGGTGGCCGTGTTTTTTTTTACTTTAGTGACTTTTTTGTCTTATTACCCGCAGGCTGATAAATCAGCCTCGGTAATGCACAGAAGGGTCTTTTTTCCCCACCTTTTCTTGTTTGCTTGTTGTTTCTGAGGTCTTTGCCTGCCATTCTAGGTGGGAACGACCTCAGTGGAAGTTTTGTCTTCGGCAGGAATCCTTTATTTATTGGACATTTGTATGGCATCTATGTACAAGTGATTTTGCAGGTGCCACAATACACATTTGGTGGGTGTGGGGGGGGGAGACATAGAAGAAGAAAACTACAAAAACAACAATAATGGTTATGTTGGCCTTGTTACAATGCTACCGTGCAAGTGCATGACAAAGGTGGTAAATGCGGGGAAGGGGAAGAGGGAGAAGTGCAGGAAGGGGTGCTTAATGGGTGGGGGAGGAGGTCAGCAAGTGCTGGGGGCCAATACAGCCAGTGCCATGGGGGAGAGGGAGAGGGGAGGATAAGTGCGATGGACAGGGTGGACCAGGTTGGGCTGGTCAGGGGAAGGGTACCCGAGGGCAAATGTTGGCAAGCGATGTTGGGAGGACTGGTAGGGGAGGTGCTCTGGTCCCGTTATGACTCAGAAGCGACCAAGCCCCAGTCGTAGCAGCAGCGGGGAAACTTTAGCACGGGATGGGGAGAGGGAAGGAAGAGGATAAACAGAAGTCTTGAGGTTTCCGCAATTTAAGAAGGTCCGGTTCAAGTCAGAGGACGGCAGGGAGGCTGTTTCAGAGGGAGGAACCTGCTGAGGAAAGGGATCTACCTCCCACTCTCTGCTTGGAGAAACATTTGACCAGCAGAGAGTTTGAGCTAAAGCACCGAAGAATTCTAGCAGGGAGGTATTTATAGAGGGAAAGCTAGATGTATTGAGGTCCCAGGCCCCAGACAGCCTAGTGGATGATGCAACGGATCTTGAATTTGATCCTTGCAGTCACCGGGGGCCATTGTAGAGACTTAGGGCTGCAGAGATGCAGTCGTGGGCTTGAGGCCAAGTATAAATCTCGCACTCCTATTCTGGATTAGTTGAAGGGGGCAAAGGGGGGAAAGAGGAAGATTGAGGAAGAGGCTGTTACAGTAGTACAGCCTGGAGAGGACCAGGGCTCTGGAGACGTTGAGCTTCTGGGGGAAGGTGAGCAAAGGTAGATAGCCTCTGAGGAGGTGGAGCTGAAAGTTGGACTTCTTGACAAGGTCTGCGATGTGTGGAGAGAAAGAGAGAAGAGTCGAAGATAACCCCAAGGGTCTTTGCCTCACAAGTGGGTGAGGCAAGAGTACCCAAAGAGGGTGGCTAGAAAATTGGGGAGAAACGAGGAGCAGGCGTCCCAATGAGAAGGATCTCCGTCTTACGGGAATTAAGGCAGAGATTGTTGGCAGAGCACCATGCCTGAATGGCAGTCAGGTATGAGAGGAGGAAGAGGATGGCAGCTTAAAGGAGAGCTGTGTGTCGTCTGCATAACACTGGAAATGAGGGGAGAAGGTGGAGATCAGGTGGGCCGAGTGGTAAGATGGATGTTGAAGAGCCATGGCAATAGGATAGAGCCCTGAGGGATGCCACAGGTAGAGGGTGAGGCGGAGGAGAGAAAAGGACTAATTTGTACTTGGGAGGGTCTTTTTGAAAGAAAGGAGGTCAGCCATGCCAGTGCCCTGTCCGTGAATGCCAAGGGTATCAT
Source organism: Ambystoma mexicanum (assembly GCF_040938575.1). Taxonomy (NCBI): domain Eukaryota; kingdom Metazoa; phylum Chordata; class Amphibia; order Caudata; family Ambystomatidae; genus Ambystoma; species Ambystoma mexicanum. The sequence goes on from NC_090934.1 coordinate 1,185,620,057, forward strand.
ATAGAAAGTTTATGAGGAAGGAGTGGTTGACTGTGTCAAAGGCAGAAGGAGGATCAGAACAGAGTGCTTGAGTCCAGATTGGAGAGCCGGTCTTAACAGGTGTTCAGGAGAGCAGATTCTGAGCCTCTGGATGCCCTGGAACCGGACTGGTGGTCATGGAGGCAGGCAGCCATTTCAGTGTGGAGGGCCAGTTGGGGGCTTACCAGCTACTCCATGAGTTTGCCCAAGAAAGGGGTGATCGTGATAGGGCGATAGTTAGCTGGGCAAGAAGGGTCCACAGGTGGGTTTTTTAGGAGGGGGTGCACAAGAGAGTGCTTAAGGGGTTGTGGGAAGGAGCTAGAAGCAAATGAGTGGTTACAGAGGTCCGCCATAGCTGGGACAAGGGGGGCAATGTTGTTCTTGATGGTTCTGGAAGAGCAAGGAGACACCTGTTTAGAGTAAACTTTAATAGAGCGGACAACTTTAGAGATCTCATCTGGTGCAATGGGAGAGAAAGAGGAGAGTATGACAGGAGAAAGTGGGGCCAGGGAGGCAAGAGAAGGGGCGGGTAGGAGCAGATGAGAGAAAGGACAGGATGTCAAGGGTTGAGTTTTGGAGAAGTGGGTGGCCAGTGCAGTGTAGAGGGCCTGTGAGGGAGGAGGAGAAGATGAGACTGCAGTAGGATTGGTAAACTCCTTGCAGATTTTAAAGCGCTCAGTCGTGTTATTGGTGGCTTTAGAGATGCAGGCTTCGACAAGGGCCCTCTTGAGGCAGTATTGCCTTTGGAGCAGGCAGCAGGCAAGTTTATCAGAGGATCAACTGGAAGCCTTCCTCTTCCGCTCTGCAGCCTTGCACTTGCGTTTCAGAGCTGCCAAGTCAGAATCCTACTAAGAGTTGCATTTGGAGGCAGGCTTCATGTGGATCCTCATGTCTGGGGAAAGGATGTCAGGAGTGTTATAGATGGAAGTTAGCAAGAACAGTCAGAAGCATAGTCAGAAGAAGGTGGGGAGGAGGTATGAAGGAGGAGGCAAATGCAGCAACTGACACTCGCTTTTCGGTTAATGACTGCGGAGGATACTGGCAGTGCGGGTGGAGGCATCATCACGAGGCAAAAGCGGTCAAGGTAGGAAGAGAGGAGAGAGTTGTCAGACCAGGAGAGAGGGGTAATAAGAGGGTTGGAGAGTAGGATGTCAGTTGCGATGAGAGCATCCAAGGTGTGTCTGGCACAGTGGGTTGTGGCAGGGAAGGATAATGAGGGAAAGAGTGTGGCGAAAGAGTACAATAGCCACATCCGGGGAGTCCAGATGGATGTTTAAGTCCCCAAGGAAGATTTGTTTGGGGGAGGAGGCAAGAAGCGAGGACAGGTCCGCCCATTCAGAGAGGAAGAGGGAAGTTGGTCAGGGGGGCCTATAGATGGTAGCAAGAGTATGAGAGAAGGTTGGAGAGACCGAGAGCCTGCGGACTAGGCTTTCAAAGAATGTGAAGGTTTGAGTGGGGATGATGGAGGCAGGAACCCACTCGGGGAAGACAGAGCCAACCCGCTGCGAGGCCGGGAGGGCCTGTGACTGGACAGGATCTTGTAGCCCTCAGGAGGAAGAGTGTCTTTGTATTCCCTGCTGAGGCTCGCAAGTGTCTGAGAAGGTAGGAAGCGAGGAAGGAGTCCAAATGTCTTTCACATTGCCTGAAAGGAACCAATTCCCAGTGCAGGGCTGGCTGCCCTGATTGGACAGCCAGACCGCCCCTTTCTATAGTTTGCAGAAGTTGTGCTGTAGTTCCTGATAAATACTCAGATCCTGGAAGCTGCTGACAAGTTGACCACTGGAGCTGAATTCGAAGAGGAAGATGAAGAAAAGACGTGTGTAGCGATTTCCAGTGACTAGAGAGCCTGCTGTATAACGCCTGATGCAACCCTTCCTTCCAATTTACCCGGGGGGCCTGAACGCGATGACTCCTACCCAGAGGTTGGTGGGATCCACTAGTTTCAAGAAGACCTGCATTTTGAGCCATCCCACGACGTGCTGTGAACTTGCTGGCCCGCAAACCGCCAATACCCATGTACCTGAGAGTCTGAGTGCAGTGCATGGCCTTCCGAAGTCTGAAACTTTGGTGGACTCCTGCTGGATCTCCAGAGACACTATTCGATTCCCTGAAGTACCCTCACTAGAGGGCAGGACCGAGAGAATGAAGAGAATCCAACCAGCGATATTTGTTTTTCAGCTGGGTGCTGTTAAAATTCCCAAATCCACAGAGCCGTGGGACTCCGTGATGAAACCTTTGCTGGAAGCCTTCTCTGATGACGACTGCTGATGCAAGTTCCCATCCAGTGCCCAGTTCTTTCGTCTTCAGTCCAAGAATCCAGGGACCGGGTCTTGTGCTGCTGCATCCCGAAAGGCATCCACTCTGAAGCTCTTCTTTTCTCCTAAGTTGCTGTGCTGGCTTGGGTAATACTTACCTTACGTCTTGTGTGAATCCTGTGAGGCTGCAGGGGTGGTTTGTGTGGTTGGGAGTTTGCCCATACCACTTACCCTGGCATAATGCTGGAACACATATAGGGAGCCTTCTCTTAAGTCCCTGAACGCTTTTAACTAACTCTGAAGCTAATACTTACTTGTTAAAGAAGATATCCTTTGGAACTTTGACTTTACTGCAACTGAACCCTATCCTGGCTTGCCTGCAGCTAGCACCTAGACCGCTGGGATCCCTCTTCTGCCTCTAAGAAAACTCGTGCTATATACTAAGGAAAGACTTTGATGTTAGGGATTCTGTCTGGAAATTATGACCAGTGTGAAAGTACTTGCATATCAGTGTTGTAACTGTAACAATTGCTAGTGCAAGCCACTGCTAGTTTAACTATGGAACTGTCATTGCTGTCATTTTGCTGTAATAATTGTGGCCGTGAGACACTACTATTTAAGCAGTTGCATGTAAAAATATACACATGCTTTACTAACTTTGAATGGTGTTTTCCCCCTTCTGAAAAGTAATGAGTATTGGTACTATTTTACTATTCTTAACTGAATGAGTGTAAAAGCTGACCGATAGGGTTTACCTACCTTGAAATGTATTGGGCCTAAATCACAGAAGTGTTTTATAATGGCAAAACCCCATTGGAAAACGTTCTGTGAATCGGGCCATTGTCTTTTTCTTAAAGGGCACCTGTGGGTTTTGCTTTCCTTGATATGCTTTATACAGATCTAAAACAGCCTATGAATTAATACTGGTCTTTTAGTTGCAGGTAGCCCCTCTTAAAAGTATATAGGTCTTACTCACCTTGAATAGCTACTGCTCTTCTAAACTTGTAACACTGGGTTGTGCTTCCTTGAATTGCTTTGGTGCTATTCAAAAATAGTTTAATAAAGTTCTTACTTTATATAGTTCTTAAACTGTATTATACACTTCTTAAAAATATACTGGGTATAACTAGCTATTAGGTAGCGGATAGTTATGTACCAATTGGTCATTTACTTGAAATACTTTGGGCCTCCTTACTATTTGTATTTTATTTATTTGTAAAGCGCACCAGGCCCAAGGGCATCCGGGCGCATAATTTAGGTTACAGGCATGTTATAGAGTACATACAAGAAGAGAACAAGGGAAGGGAATAAAGGCAATTTAGAATAAAAAAGCAATTTAGAAAATATACAAGTACTATACATATTAACAATCATGCATATCAGCTAGCAGGTTTGCGCAGTGTAGCGGAGTGCCAGTGGGTGCTAGTAGTCAGGCTGGTCTTGGGCTGCCAGCCAGGCTTTGGCTTTGCTCTTGAAGGCCAGGAAGGATGGTTCTGCTCTGAGTGGATTGGCTGGGGAGTTCCATAGTTTCGCAGCCTTGACTGGGAAACTGCTCCCGCCTGATCTCTGGAGGTTGATGCGGGGAATGGAGAGGCAGTTGGTTTGCACACTTCTAAGTGGTCTTGGGGAGGTGTGTAGAGAAAATCTACTAGCCAGGTAGCTTGGTGCTTGATGTGAGATGCTTTTGTGTGTTAGCGATAGCGCTTTGAGAGAAACTCCTCAGACCTGAGAGTCTGAGTGCAGTGTATGGCCTTCCGAAGTCTGAAACTTTGGTGGACTCCTGCTGGATCTCCAGAGACACTATTCAATTCCCTGAAGTACCCTCACCAGAGGGCAGGACCGAGAGAATGAAGAGAATCCAACCAGCGATATTTGTTTTTCAGCTGGGTGCTGTTAAAAGTCCCAAATCCACAGAGCCGTGGGACTCCGTGATGAAACCTTTGCTGGAAGCCTTCTCTGATGACGACTGCTGATGCAAGTTCCCATCCAGTGCCCAGTTCTTTCGTCTTCAGTCCAAGCGGATAGTTATGTACCAATTGGTCATTTACTTACCTTGAAATACATTGGGCCTCCTTACTGTTTGTATTTGTATTTTATTTATTTGTAAAGCGCACCAGGCCCAAGGGCATCCGGGCGCATAATTTAGGTTACAGGCATGTTATAGAGTACATACAAGAAGAGAACAAGGGAAGGGAATAAAGGCAATTTAGAATAAAAAAGCAATTTAGAAAATATACAAGTACTATACATATTAACAATCATGCAGATCAGCTAGCAGGTTTGCGCAGTGTAGCGGAGTGCCAGTGGGTGCTAGTAGTCAGGCTGGTCTTGGGCTGCCAGCCAGGCTTTGGCTTTGCTCTTGAAGGCCAGGAAGGATGAGAGAAACTCTTTGGGGAACTGATAGCCAATGGAGACTCCGTCTGGTGTCTGAGATGTGGAGGTTCTTAGGGATGTTTAGTGCCGCTCTAATGGCATTATTTTGAATGATCTGTAGTTTGTTGATGTTGCATTGGTTAGTGCCGAGGTAGAGGGAGTTACAATAGTCGATCTTAGACAGGACCAGGGTCCTGGCTAATGTCGTGCAGTTGGCTGGTGATAGGAATGGACGACAAGCCGTGATGAGCTTGCATGTATATGATGCAGCAGAGGAGACAGCGTTAACTTGTCTCAATAGTGATAAGGTGGCGTTGAGATAGATACCAAGTGTTTTAGTATCTTTGGCCACTATGATGATATTGCCGTCAATTGTGAAGGATTTGAAGGACGGGTCTAACTTGCTAAGTCTTTGGTGAGATCCTAGGATGAGAATCTGTCTTTTTATCGTTCAAGCACAGTTCATGCTGCGCCTGGATGATTGGATAGATGGAATTGATGGCTAGAGTGTCACTTTTGTGGTCACCGGCGATAGGAATGAGTATCTGGGTGTCATCGGCGTAATTGGTATATGTGACACCCAGAGAGTCCTAAATATGAAAGAGTGGTTTCGTGAACTCATTGTAAAGTGTCGGAGAAACACACGAACCTTGAGGAACCCCGCAGATGACTGGCGTGGGATCAGCAGTGGCAGAAGTGAAAAAGACTCTCATGGACCTATTTTCCAAAAAGGAGGTTATCCAGGCCGTGGCTTTGTCCGAGAAGTTGGCGGCGGTTTTGAGGTGACGGCAGAGGATTGGTGATTTACTAAATCGAAAGCTGCAGAGAGATCTAAAAGGGGTAAGGGGGCAAGCTTGCCCTTGTCTTTTAGGTCTTCGATCTGAGTTTTTAGATCTAGGAGGGCAGTTTCCATACCATACCGAGGTACAGTACGTTCCGTACCTTACGAGTCCGGCGTTAGCCGTGCTGGAAAGACAGGCAGGCTTGCCACCGGACCGGTAATTCCATTCCGCCTCCGTGATTGCCGGAATCACCGGGGCATTACAACCCCGGTGACCCGGTAATTCTCGAGGTGGAATTCTGTTAAGCCCCATTCCCATGGAGTCGCATAGGACTTCATGGGGATGGGGACCATGGAAACACTGGTTCCGTCTATGACAGAGCCGGTGTTTCCCTGTCCGCCTGCAGGCGGGTGGTTTTACTTCCGCCAGGTCAGACCTGGCGGGAGTGACACTTCCCGCCTGCAGGACTCGGAATCAGCCGGTCCGGAAACAACAGTGGCAGCGGATTTACCGCCACCGTTGTTTCCGGACCAGCTGACTTGTAATGAGGCCCATTGTCTCTTAAAGTGTAATTGGGTTTTGCTTTCCATGAATTACTGAGTGCATTCTAAAATCGTTATTGAGTGTTCATACTTACCATTGAATAGCTTGAGGCCTTTCTAGAAAGTATGAGTTTTTCCTGGCTCTGAACTGTGTTCTAAAAAGTAATGTTGCAAGGTGTATACTTGTAACAGGGGTGGTTTATTATGTGATTTCTATAACTGCAGGTCACTACATGACTGACGGGGTCAATTACCCTTGAATTACTGATTTATTCTAAAAGTATATATAATCTGGTTTTACTCCCCAATGATAGCGGACTGCCATTCTAAATGTGTTGTAGCTTTGACTCGCCTTGACTGCTTAGTGTATTCTTAGTAAGGTTATACTTTGGGTTGTAACCCATAAGTATTGAGTAGGTTTTTATAACTGTGTTTATATATAATACTAGCTTAACTATCAAGCTTCACCTGGGATTCCAATTCTCAGATGTTTAAACCTCTGATTGGTAAGTCTCACTTCAGTTTCTTCAGCAGTTTCATTCCTTCGTTGTTCAGCAGCACTAATTCTCTTAACAGCAAGTTGTATTTCAGTTTCTCCAGCAGTTTCGTTGCTTTGGTTTTTAGCAGCACACATTCTCTGATTAGTAAGTCTTGCTTCAGGTTCTGAGCACTTTCATTGTTCTGTCTGAAAGCATGTTGAATTCAATCAGCCTCATGGTCTTCAGATCTACCTTCTTCAGAATGTTGATCCTGTTTAAGCTTTCGAGGTTTTGTTTTGATTTGGGTGGGATTAAATACTGCTCTTTTTGTGTGGCATTTCTGTAAAAATATATTCGTGGGATAAAAGCATTAATGAAAGGAGAGAAAATTAAGAAATAAGTCTTTTTTTAAAAACATGGAACTTGATTCAAATCAAAACTATGTAATCTTCAAATTATAGCAAAATTCCATTTGTTGTCATGAGGGGTGAAGTAAGTACCTGTCCTTTACAAAATTTTGTGATGGAAATTAATCTGGTGTTGATCATGTTTCAGCTTCGATGCGTGATGATAACTTACTACAAATGACCTGTAGATGGTGGTGTAACACCACAAAACGTAATGACGAAAAACAAAGCAGAAAAACCATAAAGATGAATTATCTCGGGAACGGGATGGCTATAGAGTCCGAAATAATTGCATTAATTCGGCAATGAAATAAAGAAATAAAGAATATACTATATATATATATACACATACACCGTGGCTGTGTAGTTATGGTTAAGTTGCTGTTTCCATAGGAAGAGCACAGCACTTTTTGGGCAGCCTATAACTCCGCTCCCCCTGGACAAATCCTCTCCGAACTTTGCAAAAAAAGTATATGGGTCACTCTGAATTTTTGTTGATGTTTGGTCCAGGGGGGAAAAGTTAAAGGGGGGGTTCCCAAAATGTCTTTTTTCCCATAGACTGAATGGGGGAAAAACTTTGCGCACGGCTACAGGGGAAACCGCTGGTCGGATTTTCATCAAATTTGCGGCAGGTACAGGGGATTGGTCCAGAAAGCGTGCTTTTGTAAATTTGGTGATCTTTCGTGCAGTACTTTTCTTTGAAATGACCAAAAAGTATGTCTAAAAATATTTGTGGTATCTATGTCCGCTCCGCGGTCACACTTCCCTGTTCGCTCCACGGACAAGATACCGAATGGCTAAGGGGCTGGCATCATGACCGCGGACACGCGACATCTCTGCCGATTGGCTGCAGCGAGACGTGTTCTGCGTCAGATTGTTTGGATGCGCCCGACATCTTGGATCCACCAACAGCGGAGCGACAACCAGCGGCAACATGGTATTTCGAAAACTCTTTTGCTGTGTCATAGTGCTTTGTGAAAGGTTCAGACATTAAGACATGGGTGAGAAATGTATTTGTTCTGGCGGTAGGTCTTCCTGATGTATATTGTATGGGCACCTTGTTCGGGATGTTAGCTGGCACAGAAAATGAGGGGTCTAATAAGGGTAGCATTTCAGTCCGTGCAGCGCACAGGGAACTTGACAGTGTTGTAAGGACACGCGTGGTGTTAGCGAACATTGAAATTGAGCACATGCCTTCATTGCATTATTTTTTGCTATGGGTATGCTATACATTAGTGCGCCGCCATGGGTGTGACATGCTGCGGTGGTTGTGGCCAGGCCCTATCCTACCGCCTTGCATCGCGAATCGATTAGCTGGTTGTGTGGTTGTGGGGAGTGTGTACAGTCTTGGGTGCATGGTCGAAGCCATGTCCCCAAGAACAAAGTTATAAGAACTGGAGGTCCAAGGCACTGCACACCCATACATTGCAATATCTATGGACATACAGCTAGGAGTCCAGCCTCTGGCCAGAAGCACTGTAGCAGACAGTATGAGCTGGGTGAAAAAATGCATTTGGTCTGGCGGTAGGTCTTCATGATGTATTTTCTGTGGGCACCTTGTTCGGAATGTTTGTACGCACAGATAATGAGGAGTCTAATAAGGGTTGCATTTCAGTCTGTGCAGTGCACAGGGAACTTGTAACTGTTGTAAGGACACGCGTGGTGTTAGCGAACATTGAAATTGACCACATGCCGTATTTGCATTACTTTTTCCTATGGGTACGCTATTCGTTAGTACGCCGCCATGGGTGTTACATGCTATGGTGGTTGTGGCAAGGGCCTAGAGTCTTGGATGCATGGCCGAAGGCCATACTTCCAAGACTGTAGTCCCTGGCCCTGGCCACAACCACCGCAGCCTGTCACACCCAAGGCACTGCACACCCATACCATGTAATGTCTATGGACATACAGCTAGGAGTGCAGCCTCTGACCAGAAGCACTGAATGATACCACACCTATACATAAACCCCAGCTACCGCACGTCACTGAGGTGGTTGTGGGGAGGCCCTGCCCTCTTGGGTGCATGGCCAAAGGCCATGCACCAAAGAACAAAGTTATAACCTCTGCACTTACAAGCCAACATGGGTTTTATCTAGTGCGGTGGTTGTGGGCAAGATATACACTTTTGAATGCATGGTTGCAGGCTGTATGCCATACACCCAAGCATGTACACACTGCCCACAACCACTGTAGCTTATCACATTTATACATCACAACCATACAATCGATTATGCATCTGGCAGGTGTGGGCAGGTCCCAGAGTCTTGGGTGAAAATTGAGTACATGCTACATTTACAATGTTTCCTTCTGTGGGTGTGCTACTGATTTTTAAGCAACCATGGGTGTAATATGCTGCAGTGATTGTGGCCAGGCCCTACAGTCTTGGGTGCATGGCCGTAGGCCATACTTCCAAGACTGTAGGCCCTGGCCATAGCCACTGCAGCATGTCACAGCAATGGATACATCTGTAGTATTCGTTATTAATCAGATGGTTGTGGGGAGTGTGTAGAGTCTTGGCTGCATGGCCAAAGGCCATGCATCCCAAAAAGACACTTCTAAGTACTGGACTTATAAGCCACTTCGCATCCGTATATTGAAATGTATGGACATACACCTAGGATTTTAGGCCCTGCCCACAACCACTGCAGCATTTCACAGCTACAGAGCCACCCGTAGAATTGAAGATCACTCGGGTGGCTGTGGGAAGGGTCTGCAGTCATGGGTGCATGGCCAACTTTGTACGTAGTGAAATTACAAGACACAATGGGTCCAATATGCTGTGGTGTTTCTGCGCAGGACCCAGAGTCTTGGCTGCATGCCCAAAGGCTATGCACCCAAGACTGAAGTCATAAGCAGTGGAGTTATAAGTGAACATGGGTGTGGTGTCATGCGGTAGTTGTGTGCACGTCCTAGTGTCTTGGCTACATGGCTGGAGATGATGGTCGCAAAAGTAAACTTATAAGTAGTTAATTTACAAGAACCATGATTTTGATATGCAGCGATGGTTGTGGGTAGGAACTATACTCTTTGTTCCTTGGTCGTAAGGTGTAGGTGGTAGGTTTTACAACGAAGATGCTAGGGCCAGCCTACAGCCACTGCAGCATAATAGTGGCATAGATTAGACGTGTAGATTTGCATATGTATGAAATGACTCAAAATATACTTACTGCTTACTTTGTTTAGAATCCATATATGCCTTACCTGCCTTCAGTACTTCAGTACTTGGCGGAAGTATTCTTTTTTAAATTTCTGTGATAAAAGAAAAAGCCATGTTAGTCTTTGCATTTTACAAAAGTTTACTACATTGCATAATAGACAGTGTATTTTTTACCCTAATATTTAGATTACAAACCAGTGTACTGTACATTCTGCTAAGTTTCTGTGTTTGCTTTTCTAATCCTTGGGTCTGGGGGAAAAAAATCCTTGTCGGATTAAAAAAACCCTTTATTTGCTATGCTACTAACTATTTCTTTGTTTTCTCCTTCTTTCTGAATAATGTTATGTTTGTTGCCTTGCTGCCGATTTCTAACACCAGTTACATACCTGTTGGCATATTCTAACTGTTTGTTTGTAGTCTTTCACATAATTGTTTGATGTTGAAATACACATTAGTTATTAAATTTTGGCTTTAAGAAGATTAAATACGCATTTGCAAGATTAGCTGGCAATCTCTGCTTTAGAGTAATGATGCTATCATTAAACGTCGAACCATCCACATTCCTTTTTAATGTATGCAGTGTAATGACCAGCATTGGTTGTAGCTCCTGCATGGTAGATTATACCTATTGTTGTAAAGGTTTTCTTTCCAAGTGACACTTGACTGTGTGTGAATCCAGTCAGTTTGCAGTTTGGTACCATCTGCATTAGAACGTAGAAGCGTAAGTATTATGTACGCACTATGTGTTTGTATCAGTAAGGTGGAGCGATTGTCTGAATTGCAAATAGTACATAATCTGCCATGGTTTGCATTCTGTACAAGTTGCTGAAATGAAATAGATTCACATTTAGGTATGGATAAATACACAAATCGCTATACATTGCTACAGAGAGTGCATGTATGTTTCCACATGTACGAAATCTGGAAGATTTCATTTACTGGTATGCTTTTGTTTTCCAGTACTAGTAGTAAGTACATTAGAAATTCTTGTGGATCTTCTTGTGAGTTTATAGTGAATCTCACCATTCCAGCACAGTAGTCCAATTCTTGCCTTATTCCATGAACACTGTACGTGTTGTCAGGATCATTTCTGTGAAGCACTAACATTTGCAAACACAATTGGTCTGTACTGTGTAAGTAAATATTGTTAACTATTTGTGGCAATTGAAATAGAATATTCATTGCTACATTTGCATAGCAACTTACCCCAGTTTCATTTGCAAATTTGAATGGACCAGCTAGTTCTGTATCTGAGTGAATTTTCGAGAGTTTCTGTTCCTTCTTTGAAGAAGTACCTGGTTTACATTCCCTATTAGGTTCATCTTTGTTTGTGGTAATTGATGAAGCTTTAGCTTCTTTTGTTTTCTTTGAGGGATTTGCTGTAGGATTCCGTTGCATTTCTGTTTGATTTAGTTTTCTTTTACCACGTTTTACTTTATCTGGAACAGGATATTGTTTCAGATGGGGGGTGTACAGTGAATGCAGTCTATTGTATTCTAAAATGCAAGGAATATCAGCGTTGACTTTACGTGCATCAAAGTTCATTAGCAATAGACCGTCAGGTGTACGTAAGCGTGATAATGCTACGTAGCTCATGCCTTCTTTAAAGACTGTGTTACCTATATCTATCAATGCTTTGTCTAGGGTAAGACCTTGGGATTTATGAATGGTAACTGCATATGCAAGAGTACAGAAAATTGCTCTCTACGTACATACATGTCTTTGAAGAGAAGGAATCGAGCAATTGAGCGCCCCATCCTTTTCACTTCTGATAATTTATCGAAGCGAATATTTACAAACTGGATGTTGCTGTCACGTGGGTATGATTGAAAGCCAACAATTGTACTCAGTGCTCCATTAACTAGCCCTTGCTCGACGTCAAGGTTACGTTTAAGCATTACTTTACAATTTAAGGATAATTTTAACATTTTTTCCAACCCAGCTGTTTGGAGATTGAATTTTCTAAACTATTTAGTCTTGTTGTCACTTGCTCACACATGGGTACTGTCATACCATGTACGTCTAGTTTGTCTGTGGCGCTAATATCCATTATTGGTTACATTTCTTTATTTTAACATTGTTTCATTGAATTTGAAACCGCTTGCAAGAGTTGGCATTAAGGCCCTACAATTGACATTTTTGTGCGCTAATTGTTCCATAACATCAGTCGCACATGCTTTATCGCCATAAAGTGCATGAATGTGCCAGTTTTTCAATACTGCTTGTGCTTCTTGCGATAGTTCACCAACTCTAATACTTTTTAAGATGTTGGCATAAGTGTGATCTGCAGATTGCTGCATGTTTTCTGTTAATTCTCTGTATTGGAAAGGTTGCCAAAGGTTATGATATGATATGGCATTTATAACGCGCCTATACACAAGTGTTTCAAGGCGTGACATTTCCTATGCTGCCAACAGTTTTACGGCACAGTTTGTATCCTAAAGTTTTAAAAATAGGTTCACTTTTCACTGGTGTCAAATGCAGAAGATTTCCGAAAACAATAATGTGCTTCCCTGCAAAGAGTTCTTTGTAGTTACTTTTAAGTACTTGCAATCTGAGGTGAATCAAAGTCAACATTAGGTTGGAGCCCATGCTCACTTCAGTAGCATTTTCATTTGTTTTAATACTATGCGTAGTTCCATTGCAGCTTCTGCAGAAGGTTTGTAATAGTCTAATTTATTTTGATGCTCTACTGGAAGGAGTAGTAATCGGTGTAAAGTGATACCGCCTATGTTGTAGGCAGCTAAACCTGTGGGGGCCGGTACAACAAGAAGGAACTCGCTGATGATTTTGATTAAGAATGTTTTTCCTGATCCAGCTTCACCACTGATGTACAGCAGTATAGGTTTGTAATTTTGGCAGCTACATTCTTTATTTTCGTGTTATACACCATGTACAATTTGTTTTGTTACGTCCTCAAAAATGGTACCCTGATCTTTCTTAAGTTTTGCTTGTTCTACAGTTAAGTCTTCTGTATCTTCTTGATACTGATACATGGTGTTTTCTACTTCTGCCATAGCTACTTCTGCCTCATTTGCTATTAGTGGTTATCCTAGTGGTTCTTGACTTCCTGTTACAGAAGGTTGACTACTGTCGGAAGAGTCCTTATCTAGTTGGGCCTGAAGTTCTTCCTGTTGTTGCTCATTGTGTAACATTGTTTTGTACTGCGTAAATTTCACATCGATGATGGCGCATTCATTTGCTTTGAAAGCATCTTCATAGCAGTCATAGTTATCTAGTATGTCTTCCTCTTTTCTCCATGGTTTAAAAGGTTATAGCAGAGACATGTAATATAGTTCTTTCTGTTGAGGAGTTTTTAATGACAATTTCTTATATGATTAATTAAGCTTCATTTGGTAAATTTTACTAAGCTGCCTTCACAATCGGTCACTCTATGTCTACGTTTGCTTTCATGGGGTTTTATATTATTTTTGTATCCAATGTTTTGAGCTATGTGGTATAGACATAGTGCTACTTCTTTTCAGATAGTATGTGTCCAGTAAATTGTTTTTTAGAATGTCTTGGCTGTTGGGATCATTTCTGGCAATTGTTTCTATGCTCTCATATGATTTCAGCACTCTTTTTCTAGATTTAGCAGGACCAAGACTTAGCCATACTATATTGTCTGAATTTCCATACAAAGCAGTACCGGTTAAACAATCTGCTGCTTCATAGGAGCCACATTCTCTATGAGAGAGCATTTTCATGCCTAGGATGTACAATTTCTGTGATAGTGTTTTGTCTGATGTTAGGTGATCCCAGAGGTGAAGCTCTGTTTTTTCTGCTTTTGTTAAGTAGGCTGAAACATATCATGCAACAGCAGTAGAATTGTCTGCAATGTACTGCACATCTATGTTTGCATTCCATAAGAGGGCAATGATTGCATTGTAATCCTTGATATATTTTGATTCTTCTTTTTTTTTTATGTAATACGTGTTCTTAGGTGATTTACCTTTAACATTATTTCGAACTGAAAACATGTAGTATTTACCTTTGTTTTTGTATTTGTGACAACAATATTTGCCACATTTGTGTCTTTGAAATTGTAAAATGTGCCCATGCAGCTCAGTATGTGTCTGTTGTAAAGGGATTTCACAAGTGACATATTTTTGGGTGAACTGCAAAACAGTGGCATCACTGTCATGACCAAATTTAGGCGCACCTTGGATCCATAAAAGCTTGTGAATATGTGGTGCGCCTCTCGCTTGATATTCTTTTCTCCAAAAGAAGTGTTGCACTTCTCCAAGAGGAGGAACAGTTTTATTACAAATAAAGTGTAGCATGGCAATGAAACGATGATGGAAATATCGTGACACATTAACTGGATCAAGAGAGCAAAGTTCTACAGGTGTTAATATATCTATGTTGTTTTTGTTGCTGTTTGCTATGCGTAGGAACTCGTGTAAATCTTCCCATGCATATTCTGCACAACTTAGTGTAACAAACCAAGTCGGTGGTCCAAGGTTTATGATCATACAACGCACGTCTCTGTGCCGTCGGAACCAGTATTCTTTTGTACCACGCATGTTTGCAAGCAAATTTGTTATACTTGATTGTAAAACCTCATCTTTTTCCTGTACTTTTTGTATTAACTGCGTAGCTGGCCTATTTTGAAAGTGAGTTCCAGATTTCAAAATGTGTGCAACTCCGTAACATAGCGTTGCTAATTCACTTTCATAGAGTTGGTGGAATATGTATGCCACATTTTGTCTAAATCTGGGATCTTGCGAATACATTCGTAATGAGCGGTATTCTGATGCCCCAATCTAAGTGGGTCTATCATCGTACCTTCCACCTTTGCCAGTCGGAAAAAGCAGTGGAAAAGCACATGCTTCTACACTTTTTTTCCCATATACTCATTGGTGAACCTTTGGTTTGTCGCATTTGGTAAGTTTCTAGTGCATCATCTATGCTTTCATTGGAATGCAATGGATGAATTGTGTACTGGTCCAAAACAGTGGATGCTGCAGCAGGATCCAGAAGTTCGAATAGTCCATTTTCTGATGGCTCTTGAATTATTTCAGTTGTTTCCCTTAAGCTTTCTTCAATATTTATTTCCTTGTAGTACTCGTTATTAACTTTTAGATATTGCAATGCTTCTCTAACTTTATGTAAGTCCACAAGTTGTTGCCAAATCCTTTTGTCTTTTGTTGGTACACCATTTACCAAGACTATTAAAGAATGTTCTATTGAACGTTGCATTCCTACAGTGTGTACATTTTCAGTTAGATCTAACGGCAAATAAACTACTTTGCCACGAATGCCTTTCACCAATTCAGAGGGAGGTAATTTTGCTGTTTTTGGATGAAGGCGTATAATTGCTTGAAATGGGTGAACTGATTGAATTATGACGCTCTCATACAAATTGAGTTGTTGCAGGATTTTTGGTAGTGGGAACAATTCCAAATTATTTGTAATAGCATGTGAAGGAGTGTGGTTGTTGTCTAATTTTGTAGTACAGTAACTGCAACATATTAGGCGTTCAGTTAGTTCATTTTTGTTTTCTGCTAAATGGTAGAGAGCTAATTCAAACCATTTGGAATCTTCATTGTCTTCTATTTTGTATGCTATGTCTATATTTTTTGTGTTCCTTTTGTAAAACATTCTGCGGCAACAAACACATGGTTTGGTTCTTCAGCCGATGCCCTTTTAAATGTTAGTATTTCTTTTCTGTGTGTAATAGAAGGTTTCTATGTGCAGAATTGTTGCTACTCTATTCTAAAACTATTGCATTTTGTAAGTGGCTTTCGCTTCCAAAATACTTTCTCTGGATACGGTCAATTTCTTCTTGTAGGTATTTGGGTGTAACATGCAGAAGAGTGTTATTTAAATTGCCTAATTCTGAAGCTGGACTTTTTGCATAGTGTATTTTATACACTAGATTTCTTACATTTGAATGATGTATTGATATCCTTTTGATATCATGGAAGGTGCTTTTGCAAATAGGTCCAGAAGTGCAGGCTAATGAATGTCCTTGTAGTCCTGTGTATTTGCGCACTGGACAGATATCCATATTTTGCAGCACTTTCATTTTAATTTTGTCTTTACCTTTTACATACTGATTGAGGGACTGATGTAAAGATTTGAAACATTTGTTTGGAATGGCACACATTGATGTGCACAGCCATTTGTATACTGGATGGTCTGGTTCTGTCGAATTGAGAGGTAATGCTGAGTTTTCAGGGGATAATTTTCTAAGCAGTGTTTCTTGTTCCATGATGGTACTATTGATTTTTTCATACTCTCGCCCACTGCTATGGATGGCAATTGTTTGTTTGATTGTGTTTGTATGCTTCTTCATTAAAATATGGTTCTGTGGTTGTCGTGTGACTCTATTCACCTCCACTAATATTTAAGAAATTATTTTTGTTCACATTCCATTTATTGATGAGTTTGTTTTGTAATTTGGTATTTAGTGTTGTTGGTGGTTTCATCCTATTTAACACTAATATAAACAACTTCCTTTTGAGAAGGATTGCACTGTCCACGAAAGCTTGTAGAATTAATTTTATATGGTAGGTTTTAAGGGTTGAAGATGATTTCGGACCTCTTCTTATTAGATTCTGAAGGACTCTGTGGCAAAACATTTTTGCTAAAATACTTTTTTTACTATGGGTTCTTGTTACCATATCAGGATTATTAGGAGCATTGCTAGCTGTACTGGTAGCCGATTATTTTGCCAAAGGTTTTGTGTTTTGTGACACATTTTGATGGAGGAGGTAAATTTTCGGTAGTTGAAGCTTCCTTTGTTTTGCTAAATGACTGCATTAGCTGGTTTGTTCCAACATTCTCTACAAACTCTATTTCTGCGTTCCTTTCTACGGACTTGCTTTTTGGAAGGTATTCTTTGGTGTCTGTTGAAAAAAAGAAGGCATGCTTTGGTCTGTTGTACAATGTATGTGTGTTGTGTGCATGCGTGCATGAGTTTGATGGGGAAGCTCTTTGTCGTGTTGTGTGAATGTGCATTGGACTCTTACAAAGATTTGGGAAGGCTATTTTTGTGTTTGTATAGTACTACAATGTGCTTCAGATGAGATGACAGTACAAAGTGGCCTTGTGTTGACTAGAAGCATTAATGGTAAACAAAATGGCATAAAATTGAAACCGCTATTTCTTTTCTAGTACTGACATTCTAATGATTCTGTATGGTATTTGAGTTCCAAACACACAGGGATTTGTGAGCCATTCTGCCTGTTATTCTTTGTTTAACAAATGGGGATTTGTGAGTAGAATGGTGCAGAAATCAATGTTAGCTTTGGTGCCCAAAGTAAACAAATAACCAACGCAGCCTCTTTGAGGAATAGTTAGAATATGAAGGTAGTACTGTACTTATTTTTGCGAAAAGACCAGGTTTCTTCAGATATGTCGTTTGCAGTGTAGATGCTGTTGCTTCCCAGTAAAGTAGTCTTCACTGCGATTGAAAAAAAAAAATAGTCACTTTGTGTGTATAAAGCAGTGATGATACTGTACACGTTAATTGTGCATCATTTGTCAGAGTATTCTCCTTTCGTATTGCAACACAGTGCATGTGTGCATTTCACTTCACTATGTGCTGCCTTTGTATTTTATTTGCAGTATGTTACTTACAAGTTCTTCTGAAATGAGAACAATTTTAAAGTTATGAAAATGCCTTGTTTTTTTAAAGCTGTATTATCTATAGGAGAGGTTTGTAAGCGATAGGGCATTATAGTCGATGGGGGGGGGATGGGAAATGTTCTACTTTCAAATTATAAGTACGATACCGAAAAATCAGTAGACCTTCAGAGGGCGATGTCACCACAGCAATCGGGAGCGCTTATTTTTCCCCATACGATCGCATTGCAAGTAGCATTACTGTAGGCCATACACAGTACACAACTCAGACATTTTGTTATGTAAACTCGAGTTTCGCGCTATACAGGCATGCCTGTAACGTATGTATAGGTTATGCGGTAAACAGTAGTAAGTAGTGTGTTTGCCAATGAAAATTCGGACATCTTGCACTTAAAAGGGGGAGCGTTGGTATGTATTGCCTATGCAAATTTAGCTGCATTCATTTGTTTAAATGAAATCATAAGGGTTGCACATGTTCTTTGATTAAAATATGCATACCTGTACTCTATACTCATGCATGTGCGCATGCATGGAGGTGTACGTAGAAATCCGCGACACTTGCACAGTAGTTTGTGAGGTAGGTGCTTTGCAATGATATGCCACTTCCATTCAGAGTCATCGATAGTAAATTTGAAGTGCGCAATGTTGATGATGGAGTTAGATTTAGCGATGTTCAATGTGATTGGTGGATGGTGTGCGACTGCTTACTTGTGTCCAATGAGGGACTGGATTTGTGACTGATGTGGAAAGGGTAGAAGGACTGAGTAAGAGTTACGTGCCACACGCAGACAAAGCTTGTCCGCGGGTAGGGCGTGTCACGTACGGGTTTCTACAGCAAATCCAGCATGGAAAGGGGACTGTAGGCATCAGCCAATCATGTTCACATTGCTCTTTTGTGTTGAAAGACGGTGCGTATACTGAAAGATGGCAGAGGTGGAGAGGGTCAGGGTTTTGGTGCTTGGATATATTTTTGTCCATGGCATACAGCACTATGCCGAGAGTAGGCATGTGGCACACCATTTCGATGTGAGAGGAGTGGAGGTGGTGTGGGGTGCTGATGGCAATGTTGCGGCAATTCTGCAAGTTTGCAGACACATACGTACGATGACCACTCCTCATGTGGTAATTTTGCACTACAGTGCTTGCCATTTGGGCTACATGAGTTCACGTACTTCGTTGGAAGATTTAAGAGAGTTGGTTCAAGCACTCATGAACATCTTTCCAACTGCGAAAGTAATTTTTTCTGGTTCACTCCCTAGGGGAAAATGGGACAACAGTTCTGTTTTCTGTCCAGATCAAAGTATTGGGAGGTGTAACATCAATCGCGGCATGCGTGTTTTCATGTTACGAACTGGTATGTTTTTCTGCAGCCACAACGACATTGTTCCCAGTAATGCAGATTATTTTGCAGCAGATGGTGTTGCACTGTCTTCTTTGGGAAATGCCATGTTCTTTTGGAATGTACGGCTTGCTTTAGAGAAGGTTCTGTAATGGTTGTAGGAGGAAAGTAAGAACAACATTTTTTTTAAAAACACAAAATAACAGGTGTATGTAAGGCATCTGCCCAAAAACAAAAAAAAATGCTCTTTTCAGAGCCCATCTTAAAGGGGAAAAGGGGATTAATACTTAACTGTACAGTCGTCATTCTCTGATCCTGTACTTGTCTGCGGACATGGCGGTAGTTTGCAGGCAGCGCATATTACCAACGGGGATTCTGGGGTGGAGACGCATGCAAATGAGAATGAGCACAGCTAGAGATTGGTCAATACAGTTCAGTAGGTGAGTTCTGAACGGAGAGATTTAGTGAGACCGTCCACTCCCTGACAGGAGACCACTCAGCTATGGCTCTGTGTGCTCGAAAACAGATTATCTGGATTTTGGGAGACTCATGGATACATTGGTTGAAGGTGTATGCAGAAAGTTGCCGTCTATCTACAGATCTTGGATTTCCTCATGTGGAAGTGCACTGGCATGGCGTGCGTGGTATGAGATGGCTGGACTTGGTACCTCTCTGTGTTACTTTACTGACAGAGCGTCATCCTGATATACTTAACATTCATTGCGGAGGAAACAGTTTAGGCCACGTCTTTGGAATTTCTTTGCAATGAAGGAAGGACTTGCGCGGGTCATGGACATGTTCGCCAATTGCCGCATAGTTTTTTCCCGTATTGCACAAAGACAAATATGGCTGCGTTCTTCTGCATTTGGTCCACAAATGGAGAAAGCGAGACGCAATGTGAATAAGGCTGTTTGTTCTTTTCTAAGAGATGTTGGCATGTCCTCATTCCACAATGAAAACATTTTGTTTCGGAGCTCTTTTATTTTTCGTCGAGATGGCGTCCATCTCACATATGCTGGCAACCAAATTTTTCTTCACAATATATAAAATGCATTGCGCCCTTTTTTGGAATCACACTAACCTATTTGCCATTCCGTTTTTCCCAATGTACAGTTTTTGAAGCACACACAACACCACCAAAGGCTCTTTTCAGAGCAACCACTTACTCGCAGCGTTAAGTCCATTGGTATTACTCCACGTGCACCCTCCATTTTTGTGTCCTACGACTGTCTGTGGACTTTTTCAAAAATGCGCGGGGGCCTACAACGGTCACTTGCTAGTTCTATTGTTAAACTGAGAAAGGCGGCTCTGAAAAGAGCCATTTTTTAAAAATGTTTGTTGTTTTCCACTTTCCTGCTTTTGGGCACCTGACACACTAGGAGAGGAGGGCAAAGGAGGGTAAGGAATGGATGCCAACCACGGGGATAAGAAGGGGCAGGTGGAGAGAGAAAGATATAGGGTGAGCTTTACTTGGGTGGAAGCAGTTATTCTGATGCTCCGTGACCGTAGCCTCAAAAGCACTTCGAAAACTCTCCCCCCTGCAGAGTACTGCGTCACAATACATACACACTATTGTCACCTTTAAAAGATAAGGGTCAGTAGCATTTCGAATGGCTTGTGAGGCAGCTGGAGGGCTGCGCTCTCCCAAATGAGTGACCCTTGTGGTGAGAGGATCGGACACAGAGGATGCTGTGGAGGAACTTAATCTACTAAATTCTTCACATGGCACCACCTTGCGAATGTCTGTACTGTGGAACGAAGTTAGGTGTAGCTTCATGGTCGTAGTACCAAAGCTGTACACACCAGGTCTCCCACGACTCAGCACCAACTGGCACTGGTTAGACCTGACCAGGTTCGCATGTGCTTTTGGTACGTTCCCACAAACGGAAAACAACCGCCACAACCACGACTCCCGGCGAGTGCTTGTAGTGCGCAGTTCCTCCACCTCATTCTCTTTTTCCTCTTCTTCCTCGATCTCTACATCCTCACCCGTATATCCCTCTGCAGGCCCTTGGGGAGGTGGTGGTGGTGGAGGGTTTGGGGTGTTGCTGAGGCTAATGAAGCGACAGTAGCCATGGGTGCCATAACATTTAGTTTTCCTATTGGTCGCTACAGCAGTAAAGGCAGCACAACTCAATCTGCTATAGCCAGAAGCACAATGAAGATGCGCTCAGGGGTGTGGCCATTTATAGGGGTGGAGGGGTGCGCCTCATGACCATCTTGATCACTCAAAAGCGTTCCAAAAGTTTTAAACAATACATCCACCAGTACACCTATTGTATGGGGCATGTGAAATGCTTATTTTAAACTGTGAAATAACTTCCCTTGTGTGTATAAGTTCTTTTGTAATGTCGCGGAAGCACACAAACAGCGCAAATTAGTCCACACGCTCAGCGTGGGTGCGGTCACATGATGACATCCTGAACACATCCGCGAGGGAAATGGGTGCCCGCTGGACAGCAAATGTACACTAACAAACGTACGCATGCGCACAACTGTCCTACGGACAGTGTTCGGGTCCTCAAACTAATTACAAGTGCGCCACAAGTGAGACGGACAGATAGGGACAGGCGCCATGTTCGTTGTACTTATGGGTGTACTGCGCATTTGCATAAATCATCTGCTGACTTCACGGACAGGTCCACTGTCCTTAGGACACCTCCATTTCGTTTGCCCACGAACATGCCGCCCACCACGCTTGTTCTACGGACGGTTCCATCTTGGCTGAGGACGATACGGACAGGTATACTGTCCTTAAGACACTCCCATTTTGCTCGTTTTCAGACATCCCGGACACCTGTTGTGCTCTACGAATATGTCCTATGTCTTTTGTAAGTATTACGGAGAGGTATAATATCATTAGGGCTCCCCTTTATTTATTTAAGCACACCTTGCACAGATGGTGCGTTCTAAGATCAGTTCCATCTTGGTTGATATTGGTACAGGTAGGTGTGTTGCCATTAGAACATTCCTATTCTCTTGCTTACGGGTAGCTCGAACAGGCGTGCTGTTCGCAAACATTTTAAGTCTTTTTTAAAAAAAAAATGTTTCCTCCACCTCTGCAACAACAACAAATATAAAAAAACTTTCCAACAACTCACACACAGTTCAGTCAAGTGAAATACAGGGGGAAGCAGATACTGACACAAATATAGGGGAATTAGGATTCAACACGGGCTGGTTATGAGGGGATGATCTGTGAGGGGAAGAAGGGATGGATGTTTCATCAAAACGTCTGTGTTCTTCTGGAAGGTTTGGGGATGGTTCACTAGGGAATGGAGAAGGGGGGGCAGGTACAGGTGGAACAGTGATAACATACTTTCCCTCTCTCACAAAGTCCTCCACAAATTCCCTTAAACTTTTAAAATTGTCATTCAGTGTCTCCATTTTCAGTTCAATCCTTTTCAGCCCTTCTTCCTCTGTGTCGTTTATTGCCCTTTCTTCATTTCTTCCCTGTCTGTTAAAAATAAATATACATAAGTTAAATGTCTATAAAATACTGATCATTATTTTGCTTATGCAGAGCAGTGTGTACCATTATTGTCGCTGTCTTCGGACATTTCCCCAAGCAGAAAATTCTCCTCCAACAACTCCAAAGTACTGGCCATTTCTGTGTCAAAACAGAAATTATTTTTTCTGCCCCACATACCAAAAAAAGTACACTCACATATAAGAAAAATGAAGTTCCCTTACTATTTTGTTGTACTTTCCCTTCGTTGTAGTGCGTGTGTCTGCTATCGGTCCTGGCTGCAGACTTTCTGTAAGGTAATTACGTTGGAGGCATACCTTTTTTGTTATGGTATAATCCAATTCATTCTACATGGTCATTACATGCATGGGTTTAATTTCACACGTTTAGGTTTCCCTACTTCTTTATTAGTACTTGTAATGTCTATATGTGTCCTTTTTCCTTCCTAGGTGCGCATTTTTAGTGTAAGACAATAGTAAAATTTCAGGTACCCCGTGCCTGTTTGCCCACTGTTGACCTTGTCCGCACCCGTCTGCAAACGGGCGCTCAGTCCGTGCCTTTAAAATATTAATAGAGAGGGGGTTCTGTATGTTAAATGTATATAAAGTAAGTCAATTATGCTATATATCTTCCAAGATCACATCATGATAATGTATATGCAACAAAAAAAACTTTATTACCACGATGTTATGATTAAGTTACCCTTCAAAAAAACGGAACTGCAGCACACAAAAAACTTTGTTAAAGGGATGTTATGGTTAAGTTGCCACACACACACACACACACACACACACACCCCCCCCCCCCCAGGTTTTTGGTAGGGCAACTTAACCATAACGTTGTGTGTGTATATATACATTCCAGAATCTGGGAATCTTACTCCCAGATAATCCTAGTGATCGACATTCTCCAGACTTTGATTTTCCATCCTTGATGTCCACCTTGCGGGCCTTGGATAATTTGGGGCGGAACTCAATGAGTTTGGTTTTACCAATGAGTTTGGTCTACTAAACAACTTTACTAATGTTGAGTTCCAACCCCATGTCATTACATTTCCTACAAAAGTTTGTAACTTTTTTCTTTAACCCAGCCAGAGTAGAAGCCAGTGGCACTGCATCATCTGCGAAAAAAGAGAGCAGGAATTTTCATGTGAAGTAACTTAAGGGGGTTCTGGCATATTTCCATTAAATAAATTATTACCTCATTTATATATAGACAAAATGACAATGGCGCCAGGACACATCGCTGTCTGACATTTTTCCAATCCGAACATAGCTGTTGTTTTGCCACCGAGCCCCCATTGCACAGTTGCCTTGTTTGTGTACTTGAGTTGAATTAACTAAAGATGGTCATTGGGGACACGTCTACTCCTTAATACCTGCCACAACAGTACCTCTGGCACTCCATCAAAGGCTGTTTAAGGTCCACAAATATTGCATATATATTTACCCTGTACAGAACTAAATATTTTTGAAGAATCCAAGAAAATCTAAAAACGTGATCAGTGATACACATACAAGCCTGGAAACCAGCTTGAAGATTGCTAATGGATTCCGTAGAAATAGTCCATTCACTGAGATGTTTCACTAAGATCTTGGCAAACGATCTTACCCGTGGAATCCAGCAGAGATGTTGGTCTGTAATTTGCCGGGACATACTGGGACCCAAACCACAAGGTCACTCTTAAATCGGTCCAATGGTACTTTTTCTGGGCCACGGGGCATCCCACTTTTCTGCATTCTAATCGGCACACAGGGATCAGTGAGATCGTCTTCAGCTGTTTCAAATCGTACTTTGCTAATCGACACAGGTTTTTGCAAATGGATTCCTTTAGATGACCAAGTTTACCAATCTTATGTGAATTTTCACAAGGATCCATCCTCGTCCCGTGATCGTCATTCTTTACATGGAACACTACTCGCTCCACACAACATCCACCGATATGCAGATAACACACAGCTCTACCTTAAGATATCCTCCATCGAAGACATCCAAAGGCTCAAGGCCTGTCTCTCATTGATTTGGTTGTGGATGTCCAGTGGTTACCTGAAACTCAATCCCTTCAAGAGTGAATTCCTACTGGTGACAAACAACCCTGGACATCCAGACTTGACTCTTTGCTATGCACCTCGAGGGCTTCACACCCTAGATGGCCACCTGTGCCAGGTTCTTTGGGTTTGACATCGACAGACCCCTCTCCTTCAAACGGCACATAGCAAGGAAGAAAGAAACGGCTTGGTACCAACTTTCTCTCCTGCGGAAAATCCAGCCCTTCATCCCGGAAAACAACTGCAGATCTGCTGTCCAAGCCTTGGTCCTCTGCTAGCGGGATGATGGCAGTGCCCTTTTGTAAGGGCTTCCGGCGACTACCGTGTCTTCCCTGAGATGTGTCCTGCATGCTGCAGCAATACTCATTGAAGGACTCTGCAAATTCAAGCACATCACCCGACCCTCATCGAACTGCACTGGCTCCCACTGCAAGCATGCGTCATCCTCAAATCCTGCTGCATCATCTACAAGGCTGTCAACCTAATGTCCCCAAGCTGCCTCCCATTACGCTCTCTGTCATTACAGGAGTGACAATAAAGGGACGGAGCTGTGCTACACAGCGGAGCCAGCTGTGGCACAAAGCGAGACGAATGACAAAGGGAGCAAGGAGAATGCTGAAGGGACAAACCACCGTCCCGATACAGAGGCATACTGGGGCTGAGAAGTTCTGGCCAATCAGAGCAAACACTGTACCTGAAGGCGTGGCCAGGCCGAGGACGTGGTTGGCCTAGATTCCGTGAATGATTGCTGAAACCATCAACCGAGGGAGGAATTAATCCTCTGCTCACGAGAGAGCAGAAGGGCGAAAGACGAGCGGAGTCAGAAGATCGCTTGTATCCAGTCCAGAAGACCGGCAGTTGAGGAGGAGTGCTGCCGAAGTGAACACCCCCACTGAAGTGGACCCTGCAAAGCAGAAGGTACACAGTTGCCCAGGTTGAGGTGGGTCGGGGGGGGACACAGAATTAAGTGAAATACAGGGTCACAGAGGCCCAGTGAGAAAGACTAAACCAGAGAAAGAGAAAGGTTATAAGAGTTTGTGCAACTTGAGGAAGATAAACCTCCAGGGGGGTCACAAGAACCCACTGGAGCAGTGAGAACCACAAATAGAATAAAGGGGTTACAGAGTCCCCAGAGAGTCAAGTGAAGTAGTAATACAAACCCATGGGAGCCAGAGAGACCCATTAAAGAAAGCAAAGAAGAGACATGAGGACCCCAGAGGCACCCAAACTCTGAATCTAGAGGGGAGAGAGTAGCTTAAGCGGTGGAGAGGTATTGGGGAATATCCCTCCCATCTAAAAAACCTGGATTTCTGTTTTCTCTTTAACTTAATTTGTTTGGTTGTGGAACTTGAGAGACTTGAGGAACTTTGATAAACTGCCTGGAACTGTGAAGCTGGAGGACTGTTAATCTGAAGAATCCTGAAATCAGGAGAGATTCCTGGAATCCCTTTGGAAATATTCCGGTATCCAACATTGAATTGAATTCAATTGATTGTTTATTTCGTATAGTGCCTATACACAATGTGTTTCAAAGCGCTTCAATGAGGGAGGGAGCAAGCCAGAATATAATTACATTCGTCCAAGTTCTTGAAACAATCCAGAATGTGAAGAATAACTATCATAATCAGCCTGGCTGCCTTTCCGATAGTGAAAGTGCAAGGAACAATTAAGGAGAAGAGGGGAAGGGGAAAAAAGAAATGAGACAAAACCAGCAGTAACATTACTATGCCTGAAGACAATTGATATAGTGATGAGTATACAAGAGGGGGGAAAGGGGAGTGTGTAGTGAGGGTGAAAGAGACGGACAAAACAAGTGACTATCATTATAGGTCAGACGACGATTCAGAATAGTGCTGGGGGGAGTGGAAGGAGAAGACAAGGAGGGAAGGGGGCAGACTGCTATCAAAGTTCAAGGGACAAATGATAGAGTAAGTGCTAATCGACATAAAAGGCGGGAGGGGGAGGAGAGGGCAAGGTGACTGCGAAAGACAGGCGGCTACGATTACTATGCCTGACAGCAATTGAGGTAGTGCCAGACTTTAACAGGAGGAGGGAAAGGGTGGGGAGGAAGATGGGAGGGAATAGTGTAGGAAAGGAGGGAAATAGAGGTGAGGAGGAGGGGAAGGGCAAGACAAAGCGATAGGTCTTCTGAACTTGTATGTTGTCAAGTCATGCTAGGGGAGGAGAGGAAGGAGAAGAACAAAAGGGGGTGTGGGACATAGACATGCAACCATCATACAGGTCATACATTAGACAAGTATGAAATAGCAAAAGTGCTGGAGAAGGAGGGGAGAAAGGATGGGGCAACACTAAAACAAGGGAGAACAAAAAGAGTAGGGGGTTCATAGGGGTGGGTGGGGGCACAAAGTCAGTCACGGGGGGCATAGGGGTGGGTGGGGGACAGAAAGACATTCACGCGGGGCATAGGGGTGGATGGGGCACAAAGACAGTCACGGGGGAGGCAATGCGGCATACCGTGGTGGACAGAGGCCTTAGGATCGGGCCTTTGGAGGAGGGCCGGCCAAGCGTGCAAGACTCCTGATTGGCTGAGATGTAGCAGGCCACAGCCAATCCTGGGCCCCATGCACACCAGCCCCAGCACTCCAGTGCACAGCAAAAGGGCACAGCCATCTTGAAATGGCATACTCTCAGGGATCATAATGAGCGCACAAAACAAAGGACAGCAAAACGGAGAGATCTTAAGCTCCATAAAGTACAAAAGTATTGGATGATGATCGCGTCCTTTTGAAATAAAATGTACCTTCATTCCCATGTTTTGCGCAAACGTGTGCCGCTCACTACTGCCCAAGGGGGGCATGCCATGGAAAATGGAGTTGCACCCAGTGCACTACGAGGGCATCAGATGATGGAGGGAGGAGAAGCAGCAGTTACAGCCGCTCCGGTGCCCGCAGCATGAAAGAAACATTGAGTGCATGGCACTCTATCTAAATTTCCTTTATTTTTCTCTAAGTGGTAGGGCCAGTTTAATGAATGGGTTTGGATGGAGGACTATTATTTGGCTATTGATGAGCACCTTAGTTTAGTTTGATAGCAAGGGAACTCCCCTTTTGTCAATGGGGTTAGTCAGGCATTTTCCTTTTAAGTTGAATAAGACCTTTGCAAAGAATGTCCTCTAGTCTGAGTCCTTCCTCCGTCTGCCCATGCTATCCTTTTCTTTTCCCCTGAAGAAAGTCTGTTAATAGTAGACGGAACTGAAACAAGTAGGGGTAATAGTGGGTCAAGTGATCAGACACCTTTACAGGAACATCCGATGTTAGTTTTAGAAATAAGTTAACTGCATTTATTTAGTATTCCACAAAAATAATAGGCAATTGAGAACTTAAAGTGTGACACAGATGTTCTTAAGTAGAGGTCTTGTGTATTATTGTACAATATTTTAAATGAGTATTAATTTTTAAATGTTTAGCTGATTAGCAGATAAATATATTTATAGTTTTAAAAGTGAAATGAGTAGGGTTCACTTTTGAACTGTAAAATGAGTATATGTCATGCGAGTTTTCTTATATTAGCTATAAGCGTTTCCTGGGGCACTTGTTTTCGGTCAGTGCTTCCTGCCTTGCAATTATTACAGAACATGTTCATACTTCTTTTGTTTGCCTATATTCTTATGTGGTGTGTTGGTACAACTCCTACCTGCTCCAGACTTGCGATATGTCCATTAGTTTATTGTCCACTAGTCTTATGTTGTACAGTACCCAATCCTAATCCAAAGCTTGCTCTCCTATTCTCTGTATAACCACGTATTAACTTGAGGCTTTAAAGTCCTGCCATGGTAAATATATGTCCTGTAGCTTCCCCCATTCCCTCAGTGCCATTTCTCCAACCTGTTAGCCACCCTCCTCCATTACACACAAGTGTTTTTGATTGCCTTCTGTTCAAGTGTTATTAAAAAGGGCCTCTGTTCCCGAATGAAGGAGTGCCATTGTTTCAAGACACAGTTCCTAGTGGCGGTTAACTCATGATAGTTTGCTATATAAGTACATCCTCTCGCTTAACTGAAACCACTCTTTCTTGCACTAAGTTCTTAGTAATACATATATTTTCTTCATTGCACTTTTGTCCATTACTAGGTCTTGAGAAAAGCACTCAAAACACAGCTTTTTGACTAGGTTGTTCTTCCTCCATCCACTTCCAAACGCTTTAGGTTGTTACACTGGATGTAAATGTCCTGAATCTAAAGTTTACTATACCTGATGTAAATAACTGTAAATCTATTCTATGTAAACCTGATGTACATAATTTGTTCCTGCAACATATACTATGTTTACACAATGTAATTAACTTGTACCTTCTACAGCGCCTCGATGCACCAGGGGTGTTTGTGTGCTTTATAAATCAAATAAATAAATACATTGTTTGCATATTGCTTTTGATTTCTCCACTGATCTCTCTGTCCCCCTCTCCCTATAGCTCTGGATGGGAACCCATCCCAAGGGGGATGCTGTCATTGTGGACAATCGTATCACCCAGAAGACACTGGGGCAATGGATTGCTGATCATCCAGAATGCCTGGGATCGAAGGTCAAGGATACTTTTAGTGGTCAGCTGCCATTCCTGTTCAAAGTGCTGTCAGTTAAAATTGCGCTGTCAATCCAAGCTCATCCCAACAAGGTAAGTCCTAGTCTTGTGTTGAGCCTTAGTTGCTTGAAGATATTGCCAATTAGAATTCCATTACTATCATAAGAGCCTTCCTCTCTGAGATGGAAGGTGACATAAACCATCTTTTATGACTGACTGGAAATGCTCTACATTTCCCTTTTAAAGGAGATCCAGAGGTAAACCTGCATCCTTCTATCAGAGGCCTCATCTTGCAGTAGCAGATAATTCCTATTTTGATGTCGTCTTTCAATCCATTGGTAGTCTCGCCTAGTATGTTCTTTCTCAAGAGGCAAATGATGATTCATACGTTTGCATTACCCACATTTAACTGTTGACTGGCTCCTTCCAGTAACCTTATTACTCCTAGATGACAATTATAGCACTGAACTAGAGCAGCTGCCCAACTCATTCACCTTCATATCCATAACACAGGAAGCCTTTGTCAATCTAAAATTGCATTGCCGAGGTCTCCTTCAATAAACACACTAGTAAGTGGGTTTAACAATCATTTATTTCAATCAAGACAAGGGCTTTCGCGAAAGGGCTGACTCCAGCACACCACTAGAAGCGTAGTGCCCAAGTGAGCAGCCAACGTTACAGACTCAGGGCTTTTTACATGGAGTCCTATGGCAGAAAAAACAGGATCCACTTACGTAACTGCAATTTCCTGCCTAAAACACTTTGAGCTGTTTTCCCAGCCCTTGCAGAAAGGAGTACAAAGACCGGACAGGGACTGTTTTCACATGCATTCCAGGAAGAAGCAAATAGGCCAGACTCTCTGGGGTCTATGGGTCATAGGTGGTCAAAAGATGTTCCGGATGTAGCTACAAAGTTGAAGGGGGAGCACATAATCAAGCTGTCTCGTCATTTTCAAGATCCAGTGGAAATATATTGCGCACAGCATTTCGTCTTGCTGAGGCAAATAAAAATGGCAGCCCTATTTGATTGTGTATTAACAAACAATCCCTTTGAATCAGAAAGACAAAGCTTCATTAGGGCCAGACCTGCTCGTCCTCAATGGATATATCACTTGAATCATAGTTATTTTCAGAAATATCAAATTTTATGTAACCCTTCCACGACTTCTTCCATGTGTATTATTCTACTGGTCAGCATTGTATTGGTAGGTTTAGGTGTTAGTGCTCCCATCAGTTTCTTACAACAATCACCTATGAGTGACACACATAAGGGGAAAGGAGGCATTGTATACAGCAGCAGCAGGCAGCTATCGCTCCCCTAATAGCCAAAATAGGAATAAGGGGTTTCCAACCCCAGTATTTAACAAATTCCCACAACCATGATTCACCATTTCCGTCCCCAGTGTCATAATGTATTTGAGTTGTGATCTAATGCATCTCATCAATGCCCTTAAAATATTGGTACTGCAGTCAGTTATCAGGGTGCAGCATGATGTCCAAATTATTTTACAAGCCCCTCCTACTTCTGCTAACATTGTGTCTAATACCAGACAGTTTTGTAGTGCGACCATCCGGATTGCTTTAATTTCAATAGTAATATAAGGACGTTACTGGTTACATTGAGTTCCCTTTCCACCGATCTACCCAAATGCCAAATGTCTCGGGAGTTCATCATTATTCCTGCTGGCAACGACATACCCTTTATAAAGGCGATGCCAGGTAGTATCCTCATCATTAAAACCACCTCTTATCCTTCATTTTTAATTTCCAATATTTGCTATGACCTTCTTTGTTTTTCGTTTTGAGTTCACTCCCTCCAAAGGTTTATAATGTAAACCCAATAATATATAACTGATGGTACATCTTCATGTCCAATAGCGAGGCAACCTAAGAAAGGCTTCCTTTCCGCAAACAAACATCACCCCTTTTCGAGGCAAAAGAGGCGCTGAGATTCTATTTATCTCTACTGTTATCTGACAGTTGTGCTGGCCCATAAAAATGTCTTTGTCCTGGGTTTGGTTACTTTGATAATAGAAGGGGGCCTTCCGAACTATATTAGCTACATTGATCTGAGGGGGAATCTCTTCTTTCCCCCACCCTGTTGCCTTACTTAAAATAGGATGGGGTCTGCCTAGCAGGAAGTGGATCTATTCAAATACAGGGTTGCATTAGGTGTCAGGGTAAAGCTATTCCATAGGAGAGTTTGCAGGGGCACATACGTATCATTATCCATGGGTATCTCGTACCACTCAGGTCCCCTGTCATGGCTGTGGGGAACATACGTGCATATGTAACAATTGGTCCTATTTCATATCTGGTTTGTATCATTCACCCACTTCAGTATGCTGTTCTTTGGGTGCCTTTTCTGATACTCTTGATCCACATGGGGAATAGTCACTGGTTCTGGGGTCGGGGTTGTGTTGTGCTGGGCAATAGATTATGAGCAGCATAAATATCATTATGTTCAAGATACCGAAGGGATACTGCTGACTCTACTGCTATTAGTATACACATGGTAGTACATGCATACCTATCAACCGTTGGCATGTCTGCTCTCTCTCATCATTCTCATGCATTCTCATTCATTAGTTCAAAATTATCCATATTTAACAACCTACTTGGTTCCTTCGCACTGAGCTAATCCCGAGTGGCTGAGTTCCAGAATTTGGCTGTCAAAAGTAATATAATATACAATTATTTACACACAATGTTCAATTACCCTAATAATTACCCTAACAGTGTTGTCAGTTTATGCTCTATATCACAAGGGTTGCACTCTATAACACGTCCTGTTGTCACCTCTTCCGGCACCTTCCTTGACAGGTCTCAGCGAGGCTACTTCCTTACCCTTGAGGGGCCGTCAAGGCCATTTCATCTGTATTTTCAATTATCCTGGTTTGTTTCGACCCTTTACCAAGTCTGTCTCTCAGCCAGATGTCGGAGTTCAAACACAGACAATCAGTGCGGTTTCCTAGGGTGTAGGTTGTACCTTGAAGTGTCCTCCGTTGGCTCGGATGTAAAATGGTCCATATCCGTGGTTGGGGGGTGGAATATCTGAGGTGATGCCCGCTTAATGTGGTTCGTGTGTATCCAAGATTTATGACTGTTCACTTTTACGGCTGTCTGTGTTGCCAATAGGACCAGATAAGGTCCCTTCCACCGGGCCTGCAAGCAGTTGGTTTGATCAAAGCTTTTGATCAGAACATGCTCTCCCGGCTTGACGGAGTGGCCCGCTCCCTCTAGGACCACTGAAGCTGCTTCCTTCACCTGTTGATGGAGAATGGGCAGTTTGTGTGAGTTCAGCACACTATTGCCTCAACAATGGCTGTTCACTATTTCCAATAGCTTTGGGCTTTGGTATAGACCCAGCACTCGGAGGCCGCCCCATCATAATCTCGTAAGATGACAATTTGTGTGTCGCTTTCGGAGGAGTCTGCATGCTGAGCAATGCCAAAGGAAGCGTGTCTGGCCACTTCAGAGTTGTGGACGCACACGTTTTAGCCAACTTATTCTTCACCACGGCGTTGGGCGGTTCAATAAGACTGGCTGATTGATGGTGGTACACGGAATGGAATCGCTGGTCAATCCCTAACGCTGTGCAAACATATTTCACAACTTGACCAGTAAAATGCATCCCATTGTCCGAATACAGCAGGCTGGGTACCATATACTGGGGCACCCAATATTTCAAAATGTACTTTGCTGTGGATATGGCAGCGTTATCTCTCAGGGGGTAAGCATCTGAACAGCCACTCTTTATTACAAGGCAATATTTCAATTTGGCAACTGGCTCCATTTGTATAAAGTCCATGTACACTACTTTAATGGTTGCGTGGAGAGCTTGCTTTGACCTGCTGGTACCTTTACAGATTTACCCATGTTATGTTGAAGGCAAATGGTGCACAGTGCCGCCCATCTCCGACAGTACGACCCAATTTTGCGATTTTTCCACACTCTGCTCAGAATGTCTTCCATCGCACTGGCGTTAACATGAGCATTTCCCCATGGGCAAATAACTGTCAGGGAGCAACCGCCTCATTTGTATTCTATCCAGCCACACACCCTTGGACGTTTGTTCATTGTTTCTGTCCTTAGTCCATTCTTTAATTTCACAATCTGTTGCTTCTTCTTGAATGTCTGACTACTCCTTCAATGTCTCTTCCTACTCCACCCTCCCACTTTCCGTCCACATCCCTCTGTATCATGTTACATTCTGGAAGGGGCAATTTACAATGTTCCGCTGCACACTTAGCCAACTGGTCTGCCAAATAATTCCCTTGACACACAAAGTCTACTATCTTTTTGTGGGCTGAGCATTTCACTATAGCCACGCGAGTGGGTTCAGTCAATGCTGCTAATAATTAACTTATTAAGCCACCATGCTTTATCTTGGTACCATGTGAGATAAGAAATCCTCTTTCTTTCCATAGTAGGCCAAAATTAAAGGCCACACCATGTCCATAGGCTGAAGCCGTATAGATGGTTACAGCTAAATCCTTGCTTAATTCTAGAGCCTTTGTGAATGCCCTTAATTCTGCAGCTTGCGCTGATAATTCAGGTATGCGTTCCATATGGACAATATCATTTTCAGTTGTTTCAGTTGTGGCCACTGTTTCCCCATTTTCCAATTTATAACATGAAATATCCCATCACCCTCTTCCAAGGGAAGGTCACTCAGATCGACCCTTCCTCGGGGTCTGTTCATCAGTACGTGTATATCCTGGTCACCTTCCCCGTTTCACAAGGGCAAAAGGGATGCCAGATTCAAAGTATTACATCTTGCAATAGTCACATTTGGTGCAAACAATGTCAATACATACTGTGTTAAGCGTGCTTCTGTCAAATGCTGAGTATGTGTCCTGTTGAGCAACAAATCCACAGCATGGAGTACCCTTACAGTTATTGCAGTCCTTAATACCAAGCCAGCTGTTAGGGTGAACCCTCAGAAATGTGCTAATTCCCTCCACCTTAGAGACCCCCCAGCAACTTTGCTGGATTTTGAGGACTTGATTTTATTAACCTGTAGAGTGTGTGACCCTTTTTCCCACTCTCTCATGTATTTTACTGTGATTTTGAACTCTGTGTTTCTTTTGGTTGTGGAGTCTGACAACTTCCATAGGCATCATCTTTACATTGTGTCACACAGCACCTTCAGTGCAGTGGCACAGGGAAGTCTTTCAGATTTCTCAAAGGTTTAAATACCTTCTCTTGGGTAAACAACTGTTTCCAAGAGCAGTAAAGTGAAATTGACTTTACTTACATTTGTAACTTTCTAGACCCAGCACACACTATCTTACAATAGGGTGCTGGAGGGGTTACCTAGTATCCCCTTTGTCTAGCTTCTCATGTGACATTTTATGTTACCCTTTCCTCACTGAATGGCTGGTGGCAGTGGTTTTGTTGTAACTACTGTGGTGTGCATTTACCGCGGGCTGCATTTGCAGCTGCAGTAAAGCACCCATGGGTGCCATTTGTCTCAAAATGGCCCGGTCTTCTTTTTTTGCCATTTCTTTATGGAAAGGTCCTTCTATTTTTTTTTTTTTTGAAACTTTATTTACTAAACATCTACAACAAAAACCCAAGACAATCAATGTACAACAAATAAAACATGGCAAAAATGCAAGAAAAGCACAGCATTTTACACAATTTAATATACAGAGTGAGATATACAACACTGCAAACCCCCAATAAATCAAAGAAATCTCTCAATCACCCCCCCACCCAACAACCACAATGTTAGAACAGCTGCAAAAATCTAGCCCATATTTTTTCAAACAAAGCCAATTTACCAAGTCTCTTATACATCACTCTCTCCATATTTGCTAATTCATCCATCTCAGACAGCCACGTCTCAACATTCAATGTCAAAGCATTCTTCCAGTTCCTTAAGATAATTCTTTTACCAGTCATTGCCTCTCTGAACAACCACTTCTTCTCACTCCGAGAGAGATCATCCAAAGACTCATCACTCCCCAATATGATCACACTAAAATCCAAGACCGGGAGACCAATAATCACTGTATCACATATACGACCAATCTCGCCCCAGAACAGCCTCACCAGCCTACAATCCCATAGTAGATGTTCCAGTGTACCAATTTCACATGAACACCTCCAACAATCTGTACTCTGACATCCCTCTTTTATGCATTCTCTCAGGCGTCCAATAAATGCGATTCAGAATTTTAAACTGTCTCGATCTTTCCGTGGGTCCCAGCAAGCACAACTTCACGTTCATACACATGTTTTGCCACAAGCCCTCCGTGATATCCAATCCGATTCTCC
The DNA here is from genome assembly GCF_040938575.1 of Ambystoma mexicanum. NCBI lineage: Eukaryota > Metazoa > Chordata > Amphibia > Caudata > Ambystomatidae > Ambystoma > Ambystoma mexicanum. The sequence goes on from NC_090934.1 coordinate 1,185,655,342, forward strand.
TGCCGCACTCCTCTCTTAAAGAATCCTTCCCTTGCGTTCATCCAACGACCATTTGTAAACAGGTCACCAACCCACCTCATCCCACCCAGAAACCAATCTGCCCAAAAAATCACCCTGCCATCTATCTTGATAGCCTGATTTAGCCACACCGAGGCACCAGGCTCCCTCAAAGCATCCAAATCCAAATAAGGACACAAACCCTTCCATGCGCTCCTCAAGTCATCTATCAACAAATCGTGTCCACAACTCTTCCTGGAGACCGAGGTCAACACAGCTCTGGAAGTAAGAGGTCAATTGAAACTGGTTTCAGCCTCTACCCAAACATCCTGCAATTCCTCCACAAAGGGAACCAAAAATTCGGAAAAGAAGGCTAGGTGATATGCCCTGAAATTCGGCACCCCAAGACCACCCTTATCCAATGGCAATTGTAACTTCCACAATTTCAATCTCGGGGCGGGGGGGAGGGGGGTTCCTATGCCACAAGAACTTATCTCTCCAAAACGTCTTGGGGAACATCAAAGGAACTATGCTCAAAATGTGATTAATCCTCGGGGCAGATACCATTTTTAAGGCGTTCACCTTACCCCACAAAGAAAGATTCAAAATCTCTCAAGATCCGTCCGCAAACCACTACACATGACCCGTGCATTTTCCTTAACCATGTCACCAATCCCCGGTGTAAGCCAAACCCCCAAATACAGCAATCTATCTGGACACCACCTGAAGGCCAAATCGACCACAAACCTCCTATCAACAGAATGCGTGAAAGGCATAATATCCGATTTCATCCAGTTAATTTTGGATCCAGAACAAAGATTAAACTCCGCCATAACATCCATCAATGCCTCTGTAGACTTCTTGAGATCACTAAGGACTAAGAGCATGTCATCCGCAAACAACCAAATCTTCTGTGTTATCCCCCAGCACGAGCGACCCACCACATCATCAGCCCTCCTGATAAACTCAGCCAGTGGTTCCAAAGCCAACACAAATAGAAGAGGTGACAGAGGGCACCCCTGCCTCGTACCCCTCTCCATTCTAATTCTCCCTGACCTCATACCATTGGTAACTACCTCTGCAGTCGGCTCACTATATAACAGCCTGATCCAGGAAATAAACCTCATACCGAAACCCATCTTGTCCAACACTGCGTAGAGGAAGTCCCAATTCACCCTATCAAACGCCTTCTCCGCATCCAAAGATAAAACCATACTATCCCCTTCCTGACCACTTGCTTTCGAGACAATATTTAAAATCTTTCTGATGTTACTGGAGGTCTTCCAATCCTTCACAAAACCAGATTGATCCACATGTATCACTGACGGAAGCAGACGCTCCAACCTGCAAGCCAACATTTTCGCCAGAATCATATTATCAACATTAACAAGACTAATAGGCCTATAACTGGAAGGCAGAGTTTCACCCCTCCCTCCTTTCAAGAAGACCGATATCAAAGCATGACGAGTAGTCTCGGGAAGTAATCCTGTGGTCAACGACTCCACATACACATTCAGCAACAATCGCAGAGCCGAATCCGGCAGGATCTTGTAAAACTCCGCCGGGAACCCGGGGCCTTCCCAGCTTTCAACTTACCAATCGCCATCCTAACCTCATCCAATGAAATATCCTCCTCCAGCAACATTGAATCATCCACATTAATCCTAGACAGGCCTACCTTTTCCAGGAATTCTGCACCTTCACCTGATATCCCGGATTCATTCTTATAAAGTTCCTCATAAAAGTCTTTGAAAATGTTTTTATCACACCCGGATGATAGCTAATGCTGCCGGCGTGAGTCCTAACCGAAGGAATAGACCGCTTCCTCAACCTATAAGCCAACCACCTGTCGCATTTTTCACCCTTCTCCAAGTAGGCGCATTTTAAATAGAAGCTACTTCGATCATTACGTTCATCAATGAGCAAATTCAATTCTCTCCTCACCCTTTTAAGTTCACCGACCACCTCCCCACAAACCGGACATACCATCACCCTCCTCGACAATTCGGTAAGTTTAGTCTCCAACAATGCCTTCCTTTCAACGCTCTTTTTCCGTAACCCACTCGATACCCCAATTAGATGGCCCTGTATTGTACATTTCAAAGCCTCCCAGACAACACCGGGACGCATCACGCCATCATGATTACTCTCCACAAAACATTCCACTTCCTTCCTCAATACCTCCAACACATCATCCTCTTGCAGCAATGAAACATTCATCCTCCAAAATTTATGAACATTTAGCGCATATCGCAGCCGTAATTGCAAAACCACATGCGCATGATCCGATAAGAGTACGTTACCTATTTCACTTGTTTCACAACACTCCGTCATCCGACCAGCAGTCAAAAACATATCTATTCTCGAATATACTGAATGTGCACCGGAGTAAAAACTATACTCCCTGGTCAAGGGATGCTCCAGTATACAACAGTCTTGTAAATTATGTTCCAACATCAAATCCGCCAATGCCAAATGTTGCTGGTCCGCACCACCCTTAGAATGACTTCCACTCCTATCCACTGACTCATTCAAAACAATATTAAAATCTCCTCCCAACACAACATTCCTGGATCCCAAATCCTGTAATATTTGCGCCACTTTTCTGAAGAAGGAACCATCATCCACTGAGGGTGCATAGATATTACACAAGGACACCTCAATCCCCTGCACATCTAGCAGCAGAGCAATTATTCTCCCCCTCCTTATCAGAAGTTTCCTTCAGAACCCTGACCGGGACGTTTTTCCTGAATAAAACTACCACACGCGTCAATTTGGTATTATATGAGGCACCATAGACCTGCCCCACCCAACCTTTCTTCACTTTCTCAATTTCATCCTTTGCCAAATGAGTCTCCTGCAGAAGACACACATCACCCTTGAGATCATCCAAGAAGCGCAAGATTTTCATTCTTTTCTTGACACAGCAAGCGCAGCAGGAAGGAATGAGCGCCCAATTAGGTCACACTTTGAAAAGTCCCTCTCACTCCACCTTGGACGTCTATTGTGCACAGAAACATTGCTCGAAGGACCTTTAGACGTTGCTTTGCCATAGAAATGGATTGATGCCTTCTCTATAACGCTTTTCTCCCATGGCCCTAGCAAAATGAAAGAAGTGTGATGAGTGTTTTGTCCAGTGCCTTCGCCCTGCTTTACTGTGCCAACAACTAACCATTTCAATGACAGACCTGCTTCCAAACCCCAGAAACAAAATCCGTTTGAGTCGTTCCCGGAATTGAAAGTGATCAACAGCGTGAAGAGAGTAATTACTGTTTAGACAGTAACCTTTGTAACAACGAAGGTAACAGTGCTAGCCATGTGCTCAATTAAATAACTGGTGATATCACCATCTTCACCACCTTAAAAGTCTCGGCGATGTTAACATTTTCCCCTTCATTGTAATTTTCTGTTATTGCACACAATAACATTTGGATAGGTGGTGGATTTGCAATATTGGTCCGGGAAAAAAAAATTGCTTGTTTTAACTCCTTCCTAAGCATTTGTTTCCTTTGCTCAATGGAAGACTACAGATATCACTATGCAAAGCAGTGCACGTATAAAACCTATCCTTTATGTTCTGGAGAATTCATTTCTATTTATAAAGCGATGCCACCACCGACACCATATTAACAAAGCCAAATAAAACAAAATAAAAATACCAAAAATAAATAAACGTTTTAGGACACACTACATGTCCCTGTTCAGCAATGGCTCCAACCATCCTACTGCCTCCTTGTGGTCGGAAGTAGATTTATCTCCACCAGGCAGGGCAAGTGTTAACACATTATTCCTGTTAAGAAAAGCTTTCACCCCAGCAAGCCTGGCCTTCTCTTTTGCCTCCTTAAACGATTTCCGTATGGCCAAAGTCTCCTTGGGATAATCAGGGTAGAGGAAAACCTGTTGTCCTTTATAACCTGTTGTCCTTTATAATAGGCTTTACCCATCCTCCTTGCCAACCCGAGTACCTCTTCTTTGATCCTTGTGTATGCGAATGAAATGAGGATCTGTCTGGATTTTGATCCATCCTGTCTGCCAACCCTATAGGCATTATCCAGATCACCCAATACAGCCTGTTCATAATGAAAGGAACCCCTTAAAATGTCCAAGACTATCTTCATCAAGTCCTCTGAGGCATCTCCCTCAACACCAACCAGCCTCAGGTTCCTAGCTCTGACCTTTAAATCCAATTCAAGATTTTTGTCCTTTCCTTTCTGAACTTCATCCTTCAAGTAGTTATAGGCCCTGAAACTACCAGCCATCTCAGAAGTAATGGTTGCAGATCCACTTTCCAAGGCTGATACCCAGCAATCCAACTGTGACCCCTTCAGGGAAACATCCTCCATAGGGGATTTGACATCACTCACATCCTGTACAACTTTTCCAAGATCCTGGGCAATCTTCAATAACGAGGAATATATATCCTGTGTGCTAGGTGTCTCCTTCATCCCCATCCCTGAAGTAGATTTTGATTTCTTAGGCACTGGGTTTTCAGCTGAATGAATTTTTTTTATAGTTCATAATCACCTTTAATCATAAAAGGGAGAGGGTCAGGAGCAACAGGATTATGTTGCTGCCTCTGCTGCCTGCATTCCGGAATCACCCTTGGAAAGGTCCTTCTTGAGATTTACTCTGCGCGCCAAACCAGGTTTGGTCCCATTGTTTGCTTTGCCTTTGGCGGGTTTCACAAGTGAAGCCCGCCTCTGGCTCCAGGGTGTCTGGGGTAGGCAGCAAGTGAGGGAGGTGCCAGAAACTCCCCGTGCTTAGTCTCCTAGGAGACCCAAATGCATTCTGTGGTGATTGGCCGGCTGACTGTCCGGCAAGGACAGCCACCCTGCTGGGTGACTGACAGCTAGGCTTGAATGAATGGGAGCAACCTGAATAAAAGGCAAGGCTTTTAGCTTGGAAGGCAGAGTCGACTACTGGACGAAGGAAACGAAGAAGAACTTGAAGAGGATGCCTGCTGCAACTCCTGGACCGTTGGTTTGCCCATTGAAGCCCTGCTGCTGTGCTGAAACTCCATCGACACAGAAGCCCCTGCAAGGATGACTTCTCCCCTCGAGTTGGTGGGACCAATCAACTCCAAAGTAAGCCACCTGGACATCCATATAAGAGCTGGTTGAATTTCCACAGAGTTGCTGCTAGAAACCGTATAGGCAGGGAGAGGAACACCAGATTGTGTGCATTGCTTTTAAGCTGGCCTAGAGCTCCAGGAAGATCCTGCAGACTCCCAGGAAGCAGGGCTGCCCAATCCTGACCCCCCTCAACACCCTCAACCCCCCTCAACACCCTAGAAGCAAGGAAAGTCCATCTTGACAGCCACGAACCATGGTGTTGCTATTTGCGGTAGACGCAAGGACCTGAAACACTGAACAGCCACTGATTAGAAGATTGCCGGTTGTGAGCAGTGACCGTCCCATTGCAGTGCAGGAGTCCCCAGAAGTCCTCCCTCTTGTCCACACGACTGAGGCCCAGGAACAGTGAGATCTGCAGAGCTGCACAGGAACAGAATTCATCTGATGCACTTTCTCTTCAATACAAATGTACTGTAAAGTCTGGGAGAACTTACCTCTTACTGTAGAGTTGCTTGCATCTTCTACTACTCACAAGTCCAATCATCATGTGGCCCTACATTTGATTCTTCTTTTCTTCAAAGACTTCTAAAACACTGTGCAAAGACTTTCTACTTACCTACAAAGAAGTGCTTCAGCTCATATAGACTTTTGCCTATTGACTTTGGCTTAGCCTCTTTAACTGAACTACTGTTATTGGGGGATCTGAAAGTATTTGCCTACTTAAGAATATTTGTGGTCTCTTGTATGTTCTGAATACCCTTTTCCTTTGACTTATTACTATATGATTCTAAATGCAACAGTGATAATGTCCCCAGCACCCTAGCAATTGGTCACCTGAGGGTGTAGGTAGTGTCTGTGGGCCATCCCAAAAGGGTATCTGCTGATTTAGAGATATTAAGAGTGTGTATTTAATTAAGTGTATTTGAGTGTTACTGTTATATTGCTCCATTCTGAAGCAGGCTTATTCTAACTGACTGATAAATAAATTAATACTTGTTTATTCAAGAAACCTTGGGTGTAAGAGTTTATTTGAATACTTGTCACTGTGAATCTCTGTGTAACTCAATACAGCTCACATTGACCCCTCTTGAGATAAGACTGGCTGCTCAACACGCTACCAAAACTGTGTAGCACAAGCTTATACCAAAGGTTGGGTTACCTATACCTGTAGTTGTGCAATGGGCAACGGGAAATGTGAACAATTGAGTTGCCATTGTTGTGCTAATGAAATTTTTGGCATTTAATTCTGTACACTGTGAGGTGGCATGATTTTAAGATGTATATGACTGTTTATGTGTATGTTTTTTAAAACAAATGAGTGTATTTCTTGTGCTAAGGAGTGGTTAATATATTAAAACTGATATTTTTTGGTAATACTGCTTTTTGATGATTATTGAGAACACATAATGCAGCCTATATTTGTTTCATGGTTGCTACAAGAAATTGCTGTCTGAGGATATATACTGTGTTGATGTAGTCTGTTATATGTTCCTTCCTTTTGTTTAAATACACATTATTTATCCTCACTTAGTAGGAGGGAATATCACCAGAACGTGGGGGTTACCCCTGTAGAAAAACTAGTTGTTTGTAGTCTTCCCAGCGGGTACTGCATACAGACTTTGCCTAATACCAGGGCTCTGTTTAAGTGCTACTGCTGCTGCAGCAACTGATCTCATACATGGGGCAGCAGGGCCACCACATTATCCAGGGTTCCAGAAAAATAGACACAAGGCCTCTGTCTTCCACTTTGTTCCTGAGTTAATACTAATAGGGCACAACCTTCTTGTTCATGTACGAAAAGGGTAAATGGCTTGCCTTAATTGGGCGTCCCGAGTCCCGGGGCACTACACAAATCGTCTTTCAAAGCGTTGCAGGCTTCTCTCATTTCCTTCCTGCAAATAAAGAGGGTCTGATCCTTCTCTGTTTTTAAACACTGTAACAGGGGCTTAGCCAACAGCGAGAATTCAGGGACCCAATGACGGCAGTATGAAGTAATACCTAACGGGTACCAGGATAGGCTATTTCTTGGTTGTCTCGTATCCTCTCAGGGGACAGTGATCGGCCATCTACAGTGAGAACATATCCCAAATAATGAACTTTCAGCTGCACATATTGCATTTTTCTTAAGCAACACTTTGTGGCCATGGTGTGCCAAATGTTGCAATACAATCAATGTTCCTTCCTTACAACTCAATTCGCTATCTCCACATATCAAAATATCATCCACATACTGTATCAGTATTACCCCTGGGGGTAATAGAATTTCATCCAACTGTTTCCATGCTTGACTAAAAATAGCTGTACTCTCTGTGTATCATTGGGGTGCTAGGCAAAACCTATATTGCCGCTGCGCTAATACAAAGGAGAAAAGGTGTCTAGATTCTTCAGCTATGGGTATGGAGAAAAAGGCATTCTTCAAATCAACCACACTGAAATAAGTTGCTGCCGGAAGGGACCATTGTGATAATGCTCGTCACACTGGGGACAACTGAATATCTTGGATCCACAACTTTATTGATCTGTCTTAGGTCAATTATAAACCTATAGGGGGTGACTTCATCTCCTTTTTTATGGACGGGCAACAAAGGAGAATTATATGGACTGTCATCACACTCTTCGACAACTCCTAGTTGTATTAAGTCCTGTACAATTCTGACCAATGCCCCTTCCCCTTCTGGCAATATTTTATATTGTGGAGTCCTTGGCAGACAAACCCCAGACTTTGCTTTTATCACCACAGGGGGGAATATTCAAAACACCTACATCATTACTACCAGCAGCCCAAATTGCTGCTGGCAGTGCCTGTAATTCTGGTGGCAATGGTTCAACCAGATAACAACCTCCTATGACTGACATGGTATACACGCATTTCGCCGACCTATTTTTGGTCGTGGTACTTTTCATTGCCGGATTTTACATCGCCGGAAATCCCGTTTTTTTATTTTGGGGGGTGTTTTGTTGGGGTTGGGGTATTATTATAATAGTAAGGGAGGTGTCTGGGGGGGAACCCGCCCCCCAGAATAAAAAAAAAACAAAAACAGGGTTTCTGGCGATGTAAAATCCAGCGATGAAAAGTACCACAGCCAAAAATAGGTCGGCGAAATCACGTAGAACCGACTGACATATAGTCATGCGAACACCTGCCGGGGAACAATACATTGTTGCATTCAAGGCTTTCAAAAGATCCAATCCAAGGAGATTTTCAGGACACCTGTTGGTTAATAACCATTTGCTTGCCAATTTTACTCCACATATAGATGTCTCAAGTTTCTTGGACACCGGAGTAAAAATGGGTTCCCCGCTGAACCCTACAGATAACTTATTTTCACCCGCTAGTGGAACTGAGGGGACTGTCTTGACATCTACCGAGCTGCTATTTGCTCCGGTGTCAACCAAGAATTAAACGGTGGGGTGCTGTCCTATTTGTATTTTAACATAAGGTCCTTTCTGGTCAATAGGAACAGACACCGTTTCCCCAGGTTCAGTAGGGGTGTTTCAACTGAGTGTTGCAGTATCATCAAAAACATCATTCCACTCAATTCATCTTTCGCAAGCCCATTCCCATTCACTCCAACCATTTGCTTGTGGGGCGCCTGCTGAAAACACATTATTCTCCGGGTTATTAAATCTCCCTCTCCCTTGGGGTGGCCCTGCAACGGTCTCCCCCTCCCCTCCTACCTCTGCCCCCTGAATGCTGATCATTCTGCGCCATTAGTGCAGGACATTTATTTTTCTAATGGCCTCTCTATCTACAAAATGAGCACTGGTCTAGCCTGGGCAGTGTCCATTGCAGGGCGCTACCTACAGAGTTTCTTACCTGGGGTCTCTGGTCCTTGGGTTTATTATATGGTGTCTGTAATACTTTGTTTTTTAAGTTTCTGTCCGCCTGCCTTTTACCTTCCATTTCCTCCTCCTCTTGCTGTTCGTAATATTTGGCCATTTCTAGGATCTGAGACGGGGTGCTAGCCTGCCAAGTACTTTTTCCTAATTTAAGTGGCTTTTTGATTCCTTTGCGTAATCCCTTCACGAAGCCCATGGCGAAATATCTCTGGCCTGTATGGTCACTAACTGACTGTCCACTATGCGCCTTCAAATCTAAAAAAAACAATCCCCAACCGTCTCCGCAGGGCCCTGTATAATAGCATCCAGTTTCTCGACATTTACATCTACCTCCGACAATACCTCACTTAACGCCTTCAATATTCTTGTCACTAACATTTTTATTCCTTTGGGAATGAGGTCAGTCGGTTTTTCGGTCTTTATACTGCTGGTCTAACGTGGGCCAAGTAATGGTGTGTCTGGGGTAATTTCATAATCTAAATGGTTCCCATATATCAGCTGGGGTTACCGAGGACATTACAATATCAATGTCCTCGAAAGTCAAGGCCACGTTTTAAACAATGTTCTCAGTTCCTTATAAAATCCTGCGGCATTGGTCCTAGGGTCTGGGGTGCTCTTGGCTATATTAAACAATTCTGCCCTTGTAAGAGGTACATAGACCTATGTCTTAGTTACCAATGGAGCCCCACTCGGGTCTGCATTTGCCGTGACAATGGGTGCACATTCTCTCAAGGGTGCAATGGTTTGGGTCTTTGGGAGAAACACTTCTAACAATTCCTTGAACAACCTACGTGTTGTAAGGGTGTCCTCCTTTTCCCAGTTACGAGTCATATGTCCTTGATTTAGCCTTACATTCTCTCACCTTCTTACAAACATCCTCTCGCCCACCCTCCTTACATTCCGATCCTATCGTTACCAGGAGTCCGTCCAGCCATACCAATTGGGTGGCCGTGCTTTGTGTATCAAATACTCCTGTCCAGTATTACAACTTCCCACCCTCCTTTTCACCAAGTACCTTTTCAATGACATTGTTGGCAATTATTTTGGCATCTTTGAAGGCTTGACTTCGCCTTTCCTTTCCCCATACCTCCCCCATCTCATTATCATAGTGATCTTCCTTAACTTTTGTTACCCTCCGAACTATCTGGGTGTACTTATCCCATAGGGCTGCCCGATCTTTCTCAGTGCTAAGGCTCTGATAAACTTCATACAACCCCGTGGGCCAATTGCAAATTGCACTTGACCTCATTTTTAATCCAATTATGGACACGGTCACTATGTATTTTCATTACCTGCCGGAATTCCTTCTTCTGGCAGGTATGTAACCTCTGCATGACCCCCCTGCCTCTGGGTCGGTAAACAAGTCCTGCGCAATGTGTTCTACATTTTCAAATTCAAAATGTATAGAGGCAGGATGTCTAGTCAAATTCACTCTTTCCACCTTTTCTATACTTTTGGGTCCATAGTGCCAGTCTGGGGAGTGTACAGGGTGGGAATGATGGAGTGGGTGCAGAGGGGCCAGTAGGCCCAATTTTAGATTCGAACATGACCAGTGTACCGTCAGTCGCAAAAGATTTTCTGTCAATTTAATTGAATCTTGGCTGGTCTCATTGTCGGGATCAGGATCAGCGATTTCTTTCCCTGTTGTTGGTAGGAGGGGATACATAGCCTTTAGAATATTTTATCAGGGCCGCTCAATCTTCTACATCAAGTCGGTGGTCAAATTCCTTATTATCCAATTCACAAGCTTTTTTTCTACTGTCCTACGTGGTCTCTTTCTTTCCTTCTTCTCTTCTGACATTTTATTTTTAATGGCCTTGTACCGCCATTGGCGAATGGCATGGAATTGGGCCGGACAAACCTTTTTCCTAAGTAGAACTAATTCCAGAAGTTCTATGGTTTTTAAATCAAAAGTCCCTGCCTTCTGCCATTGGTATTGTACTGACTTCTTCGTAAATTCTTCACAATTTTTGCAAAATTGGGTTGCTCCAAGCCCATAAGTAGTCAACATCGAATAGCACAGGGTGTCCTCAGCAGGCGCATACATAGGTTTCTCATTACTATTTTTATCACACATTATCCATTTGCAATAATGTATCTTTACCAAGATAAAATAATACGTATCATATAACTGATACCAATGTGGCTTACCGTCCACCAATACAATATCTGCAGATAAAATTGACTTACCACACCATTGGGGACCTTAGTCCTCTGTCAGATTCCTCGGGCCTCTGGCAGGGCAGCATCCTATCCCTGTCCTGAGCCCGTCTATCAAAGAAGAGGTCGCTGGTGCGATAAGACTTGTGGCCCCGGTATCGGCGCTGCAGACAAGGTTCAGTTGGGGGCACACAATGAGGGCTCACTGAGGGGCGCCATTTTGTCAATCTAAAATTGCAATGGCCGAGGTCTCCTTCAATAAACACACTAGTAAGTGGGTTTAACAATCATTTATTTCAATCAAGACAAGGGCTTTCGCAAAAGGGCTGACTCCAACACACCACCAGAAGGGCAGTGACCAAGTGAGCTGCCAACGTTACAGACTCGGGGCTTTTAATAACAAAAACTAACATGGAGTCCTATGGCTAACAAAACAGGATACACTTACATAATTGCAATTTCCTGCCTAAAACACTCTGGGCTGCTTTTCCAGACCTTGCAGAAAGGAGTACAAAGACTGGACAGGGACTGTTGTTAAATACATTCCAGGAAGGCGCACCGATGTCGAACAAAGACTGTTTTCACATGCGTTCCAGGAAGGAGCAAATAGGCTGGACACTCTGGGGTCTATGGGTCGGTCAAAACATGTTCAGGATGCAGTTGCAAAGGTGATGGGGGAGCACATAATGTAGCTGTCTTGTCATTTTCAAGAGTCAGTGGAAATATACTGCACACAGCATTTCATCTTGCTTAGGCAAATAAAAATGGCAGCCCTACTAATGGATTTTGTATTAACACCTGCTACTGAGCTAGAGGAGCTGACATACTACTGACAATCGTGCTGTCCAAGATACTAACCTACGGCCTGGTGGATCAGCCTCAGCAAGTGCCCTTCAGATCCTCTGCTAAGACTTCTTTCTGAGCATGATTAAGTGACTCAGTGATCCTCATGCTGTAATCACTGTAACATCAAATGTGTTGAAACTCCCTTTATCAGTGGCAATGACAAGGAAATAAACCTTAGAGTGGACTCACCAACAGAAAATAATTCTTGGAACCACTTGTGACCGGATTTCAGGTAAGATGAAGCTGATATGAATTCCCTGAACTCTCCTTCCTCCCCCGTGGCAAAAGCCCCGGAGACTGAGAGAGATCCCAGGGAAACCCTCGGGGGGAAGAAAACCCTGTGTGTCTGTCAGTTCGTCTGCTTACAGTGTCTTCTAGCAGTTGTACTTCATGGTCGTTTTACATTGTACTGTCTAATATCAGAAAATGGATAAGACACAGTAAGTATTAGTAGGTTTAGAATCGGATAATGTTAAATGGAGAAGGAAACAGGACGGGTTTAACACCTTGTAGCGGACTGGAAAGAGATAGTACGTGAATCAGGAGACTCTGCTTTTGGGAGACCTTGGGAGACTTCGCTATGATAGAAGGAAGGAGTTAAATTGGGCTGAGAGAGCGAAAAAGTATATGTACCTCTGATGACAAGGAATACCTGTGTTATGGAACGGACTGGCCGCTGAACAGTGGTTCAAATAGGTAGTCCGCTGTTTGTCGAGAGTGGCGGAAATATAAGATTGGCTGAGAGAGGGAAGGGAACAACGTTAGGACTATTCTCACCATATGAGGGGGAAAAAGAAAGAGCCGCCCCTGCCTTCGTACCTCGGATGTGACCGAGGGATGAATTTGTTTGAAGTACCGAGGCAACCCGGAAGTTTCCCTTGAGAGCGTGAGAGTTCATACTGCTCGTGGAAATACTGCGGTAGCGGTTTTACGGCTGGGGAGTAATGACAGCTGATACTGGAAACAGAAAGTAGAAGGTAAATACACACAATATCGTAATAGGGACAGATAGACAAAGCCCAGGTCCGAACTTACGTAGCGTTGGTTTGAAGGAGTAGCAAAGTGCCTGCTTGTTGTAGAAAGAGACAGATATGCTGTGCTTGGTCGAGAGGGCGGAGTCGAGTTGCCGTGTGGGAACAGAGCAGCTAGACTGCAACAGACAGCAGTGGCCACCATCTTAGGTGGAAAAATGGATGCTGCATACCTCTGGACCCAACGGCACCACAGGGACCAGCGCTTCCTAAGGGGCGTGACAGTATGCCCCCTCCGAAGGGTCGGAGAAGCCAGTTTACCGGGATGACAACGATAGAAGCGTCAAATCAAATCCGGGGCATGCACAGAAAAAGCAGGCTCCCAAGACCGGTCTGCGGGAGAATAACTGCGTCAATCAACCAGATACTGAAGACGACCCCGATAAATTTGGGAGTCACAAATACCGGCCACCTCGTATTCAGGACCCAAAGGTGTAGCGACAGGAGGGGGACGAAAACCCCGGCGTCTAGCAAAACGATCCGTCACATCCTTCTTGAGTTGGGAAACATGAAAAACAGGATGAATCCGGGACCATGAGGAAGGGAGCTGAAGCCGGAAGGCAGCAGATCCCACCCGTTGAAGAATAGGGAAAGGACCAAAAAACTTGGGCGACAATTTGGACGGCACCAGATGGCGATGCAAAAAGCGGGATGTCAACCATAATTATCCCCCGGAGCCAGCAGCGGAGCCGGGGAGCGACGTCTATCGGCAAAGCTCTTAACACGTTCTTGGGCAGCAAGAAGAGAGGCTTGAGTGGATTGCTGACATTCCCAGATGCATAAGAGTAAACTATCAACATCTGGAAATTTAGACGGAGAAGATGAACCCACAGGAAAACAGGTTGGATGAAATCCGTATGAACAATGGAATGGGCTAGTCTTCAGAGCAGAATGTCTTGAGTTATTGTAGGCGAATTCAGCCAAGGGCAACAGTTCGCACCAATTGTCTTGGGAGGCCGAAATGTAGCAACGTAAGTACCCCTCAAGTGTCCGATTGAGACGCTCGGTCTGGCCGTTGGTCTGTGGGTGGAATCCAGAGCTCAGAGCCCTATTGATCTTCAGATATTTACAGATCTGACGCCAGTATCGAGAGGTGTACTGTGGTCCTCGATCCGAGACAATGGTTTCCGGAAGTCCGTGAAGAGAGAAGATCCGGGCGATGAATATCCTTGCCATTTGAGCGGCTGCGGGAACTTGAGGAAGTGGAATAAAATGGGTCATTTTTGTAAAATAGTCCATGACCACCATTATCGTGGTACACCCTTCGGAAACAGGTAGGTCAACCACAAAATCGGTAGATCTGAATTGCCAAGGACAGACCGGAACAGGCATATTGGAAAGAAGACCCTGGGGAGCTGTTCGCTGTGTCTTGGTTTGTAGGCATATTGAACAGGCCGAGACCTAATCCTGGATATCCTTAGCCCGTTCGGGCCACCAAAAATGCTGTTGTACCAGATCCATAGTGTTGGCGATTCCGCGGTGTCCTGCTATTCGTGAGTCATGACACAATTGCAACACCATCTTTCTCAGATCTTCAGACGGTAAAAACAATGGTTTCTCCCGGTAGGCACAACCCTGGTACAGCACTAGTTTCAAGTCATTCAATACTGTAGGATTGTTTCTCAGAAGCAGAGCTGTAGCTTCTGAGACGGACTGTAAAAATGTAGTTACTACCTGCAGAAAACGAGCCGTGGGAAATATTGGCTCTGACCGAAAAGGATTCGAAAAAGATAGAATCCTTCCTTGACAAGGCGTCGGCCTTGAGGTTGATTCTGCCAGGTATGAATGTAAAAGTTATCTCATACGGGGAAAAGAAATGAGCCCAGCGAGCTTGTCTACTATTTCAAGTCTGAGCATACTGTAGGGCTCGAAGATTACTATGTCTGTTCGAACTTCGATAGCATGACACGCTCCAAGTAGCAGATGTCGCCATTCCTCAAAGGCTCGCTTGATTGCCAGCAGTTATTTTTCGAGGACGGTATAATTTCTTTCGGAAGGTGAGAGAGTCTTAGACATGTATGCTACCGGACACTCTATCCCCCGCTTGCTTTCCTGTAACAGAACGTCTCCCAATGCATGGTGAGAGGCGTCTGATTCCACAATAAATCTTAGTTTGGTCTGGGGTAAGAAGAATGGGACCAGAGACGAAGCGCATCTTAAGTTTGTCAAAAGCTAGTTGAGCCTCATCCGACCAAAGGAAATGCACTCCCTTTTTGAGAAGAGCGGTCATAGGCAAGATCTCCTCTGAGTAGTTAGGGATGAAACGCCGGTAAAAATTGGCGAACCCGAGGAATCTCTGAAGGTCCTTCACATTCCCAGGGGTTGCCCATTCCGTAATAGCAGAAACCTTTTGTGGGTCCATGGAGATTCCCTGCATAGATAAAATGTAACTCAGATATGCCACCGTGTCCTTGTGGAACTCACGCTTATCCAATTTACAGTACAAGTTGTTATCGGACAGTCTTTGGAGTACCTCCATAACATGTCGAATGTGTTGAGAAGATCAGAATATCGTCCAAATGAACGATAACCGAATGAAGAAGATCTGAGAAGATGTGGTCCATGAAACGCTGGAAGACGGCAGGGGCATTTGAGAGGCCAAAGGGCATGACTCGATATTCGAAGTGCCCGAAGGGTGTTCGGAATGCCGTCTTCCATTCATCGCCAGCTCGGATTCGGATAAGGTGGTAAGCTCCGCGGAGGTCCAATTTTGTAAAGACACTAGCTCCTTGAACGGCTTCAAGTATGTCAGGGATCAAAGGCATAGGATACCTATCGGTGATTGTGATCTTATTCAATCCACGATAGTCTATACATGGTCGAAGTTCTTTAGTATCCTTTTTTGCAACAAAAAATAAGGAAGCTCCTGGGGATGTTGATTCTGCTATAAGACCATGATGCAGTTTCTTTTGCAGATATTCCTTTAGAACTTCCTTTTCCGGCGAGGACAAAATGTACATGTGCCCAAATGGGATAGGAGCATCTGGCATCAATTCGATTGCGCAATTATCTCTCCGGTGAGGTGGGAGTTCTGCATATTCAGTGTTAGAGAATACCGTGTTAAAGGGCTGATAGACGTCTGGAATGCCCTGAATATGGTTAAGCATAGCAGAATTTGGCTTACGTTCTTGCAAAAAAGGTCCAGGATGAAACCCTAAAGCTCTGCTCGAAAGGCAGTGTTTGATACAATGTTCAGACCCCATAAAGAGGGTTCCTGCTGTCCAGTTTATATATGGATTATGAACCCTGAGCCAAGGTAGTCCAAGTATGATTGGATAATGGGCGGTCCGGATTATGTCCAACGTGATGATTTCGACTATGGGAAGCTATTCTCATATGTAGAGGTTGAGTTTGTTTGGTTATAGGACCAGATACCAATGGACTTCCGTCATCTGATTCGACTGGACTAGCTAGCGTTTTTAATGAGGATGGAATTCCTACTTGTTGAACCCACTGAAGATCTATAAAATTACCAACAGCTCCACTATCAATCAAGGCGGGTACATCCACGGGTTCTACGGTATCCCATCGGAGAGTAATATGCAGAACGACCATTGGAAGATCTGGAATTTCAGTGACTTGAGAAGGTACATGAAAAGGTGAGGAACCGTTTCTCAATTCCCTATCCGTGGGTCCCCCGACGGTAGAGAACAAGCGTTTCCCGATCTCCTCACTGGAGTAACGGGATAGTTCTGAACGGCATGATCCTTAGCCCCACAGTACATACAAAGATTATGTTGTCAACGTCTGTTACGTTCTTCCGGAGTTAGCCGACCTTGTGTTGTACCAATCTGCATCGGTTCATCTGTTGGAGCCCTTGCGGGAATGGTGGTGAAATCAGAAGTAAATCATGGATTTCTGGGTCGACGACGTTCTGTCTTTCCTGTATTCGGTAATCCATTTGCATTACCATAGAGATTAATTCCGTGAGATTAGGGGGGCGAGGTACTCGAGACACCTCATCCTTTAACTCCACATTTAGGCCTCTTTTAAAAAGAGTAATGAGAGCGTCATCAGCCCAGGAAGTGCCCGATGCCAACTTTTTAAACCTAATGATATAAAACAGTAGGTCCTGTGATCCTTGCCTACAGTCCAAGAGTTGTTCCTGAGCTGAGATAGTGATTTCTTGTCTACTAAAAATAGTCCTAAGGCTATTCAGAAAACCGGATAAGAATCCAATAAGGGACTATTAGTAGTGACTAATGGTGTGGCCCAAGCTAAGGCTGGACCGGTTAAGGTAGAGATTATATGACCAACTTTATCCCTATCACTGTGAAAGAAAGCAGCCTTAAATGAAAATTGAACGATGCAAGCTTCATTAAAAGCTTTCAGCTCATGGGGATCACTGTCATATAAACCTCCGGGAATTGGGCCAGGGGGTAGCTCCGAGTAACTAGGAGCTCTCGCCATATGTTGGCGTAAAATGGCATTTTCCTGTTTTAATGATTGTACCTCGGCGGTCAGAGACTGAACCGCTGTCAGCAATTGTTGCTGTTGGGCTGGGTCCATCTTGAAGTTAAGCTTAATTGGGGAGCCACTCAGTCTCACCTCCCGTCACAACCACTGCTTTTCTCTTGTTTAGTGGGCGTTGCTAACTGTAATCACTGTAACAACAAATGTGTTGAAACACTCTTTAGCAGTGGCAATGACTAGGAAATAAACCTTAGAGTGGACTCGCCAACAGAAAAGAATTCTTGGACCCACTTGTGACCGGATTTCAGGTAAGATGACGCTGATATGAATTCCCCTGAACTCTCCTTCCTCCCCCGTGGCAAAAGCCCTGTAGACGGAGAGAGATCCCAGGGAAACCCTCGGGGGGAAGAAAACCCTGCGTGTCTGTCAATTTGTCTGCTTCCGGTGTCTTCTAGCAGTTGTACTTCATGGTCGGTTTAGATCGTACTGTCTGTTATCAGAAAATGGATAAAACACAGTAAGTATTAGTAGGTTTAGATTCGGACAATGTTAAATGGAGAAAAGGGAACAGGACGGGTTTAACACCTTGTAGCGGACTGGAAAGAGATGGTACGTGAATCAGGAGACACTGGTTTCCGGAGACTTCGGGAGACTTTGCTATGATAGAAGGAAGGAGTTAAATCAGACTGAGAGAGAAAAAGTATGTGTACCTCTGATGACAAGGAGTACCTGTGATATGGAACGGACTGGCCGCTGAACAGTGGTTCAACTAGGTAGTCTGTTGTTTGTCGGGAGTGGCGGAAATATAAGATTGGCTTAGAGAGGGAAGGGAACGTTAGGACAATTCTCACCGTATGAGGGGAAAAAAGAAAGAGCCGGCCCTGCCTTCGTTCCTCGGATGTGACCGAGGGATGAATTTGTTTGAAGTACCAAGGCAACCCGGAAGTTTCTCTTGAGAGCGTGAGAGTTCATACTGCTCGTGGAAATACTGCGGTAGCGGTTTTACGGCTGGGGAGTAATGACAGCTGATACTGGAAACAGAAAGTAGAAGGTAAATACACACAATATCGTAATAGGGACAGATAGACAAAGCCCAGGTCCGAACTTACGTAGCGTTGGTTTGAAGGAGTAGCAAAGTGCCTGCTTGTTGTAGAAAGAGACAGATATGCTGTGCTTGGTCGAGAGGGCGGAGTCGAGTTGCCGTGTGGGAACAGAGCAGCTAGACTGCAACAGACAGCAGTGGCCACCATCTTAGGTGGAAAAATGGATGCTGCATACCTCTGGACCGAACGGCACCACAGGGACCAGCGCTTCCTAAGGGGCGTGACACATGCTCTTCATCAAGAACCCCACCAAGTGCTTGTACTGCCACTCCTCTTTAATTCCCCCCAGTAAGGCTTGTAGTGTGCCTGCTGTTTTGCCCCAACTCCACAGCCTCTACTTGGCTACCTTACCTCTTCTCTGTCTTTCTGTTACTCTGCATGTCTCTACACCTCTCCTCGCCTTTGGTCTTCCCCCATCTTGCTCCACTCTGGATTCTTATTTTCCTCTCTTGCTGTTACCTCCAACCACTTGTTAATTCTTGGTCAGAAGGTACCAAAAAACACTTTATAAAATACACAACAAAGGATTATCCACACAATATATCATCTTAATATAGATGAGGCAAAAAGAAAATCGCTACAATCACAAATAAATTTAAACTTTAAGATCAACGTATACAATAAGCAACTTTTAAAGTTTTTGGCAGTTCTGTAAAAGCCTTTAGGAATGAGAGAGGCAGGTAAAGTGTTTTAGAAAAGGAGGGAAAAGGCACTTAAAAGAAAGTAAATGGTACAAAGGCTTGCAGCGAAGATGTGTTGTTTAACCACAACATTCTCAGCTTTGCAAAAAGTACATCAGTTGCAGTTCCAATGTTCTGGTTGGATCTGAAGAATGGCAGACCCTTAGATCCGAAAAGAGGCGACGCCCAAATGATGATCAAGAATAAGAACCCTTCCATCAACGCAATGGGAAAGAAAGTTAAAATCCAGAGTCCAGATACGGGTCCTAGTGCAGAGGTAGTGTGTCGTTCCAGGGTTAGTCAACAAGTATGTACGTTTTGTTAGAAACCCTAGAAGGTGGATCCCCACCATCTCAATACTGAGGACATTGCACCGCTTCTTAATGTATTGTATCTATGGTGGTCCAGCTCCACATACACCCCGTCCTACTGCCCACCTTCCATCTTCTTACTACTTCTTGTCACTCTACCTTCTAATAAACTGCTGTAAAATATCCAAAGGCTATATCTGGTGAAACATCTGCAGTGAGATGGGGGTGGGGGGGATTCGGGTCCAGGAGCAGGATGCCAACAGTGGGGTTGGCGTACGCAAAGGTTCTAAGGTTCTAAGTGATCCAATCCAACCGCGGCTGATTTTGCCGCTTCCGGAATGTTCGCATGAGAAAGGTGCGAACCACCAAAAGTTTGCACCTTTCTCATGCAAACACATGCATATACTACGGGGGCTGCAGGGGTTTCCCCCGCAACCCCCGCTCACTACTTTGAAGTATAGTGAGCGGGGTGTTGCGGGGGACACCCCTGCAGCCCCCACAATTTTTTACTTCCCTGCAATGCTACCACCAAAGGTTCGAACCTTTGGTGTTCAAACATTTGGTGGTAGCATTTTTAGAACTTTTGGTCCTTGCAACCATTTATAGTCGGTCAAAAAGTACAATTCCGTACGCAAACACCAGGGAAGGAGGATTGTCAGGGATTTGTTCTTGGGACCACACTAAAGAGGACCCAAAAACCTCACAGTCTTCGGGGTGTAAGCGCAGCCCTTACAGCTTCCCAGATTGGGACCACACTAAAAAGGACCCAAAAACCTCAGTCTTCGGGGTGTAAGCGCAGCCCTTACAGCTTCCCAGATTGGGGAGATGGAACCAAGGGAATTAGCCAGGTGTCTCCTCATGGAGGAAATTGGGTTCAGCAATTCATGGATTATCACAAGGTTGTCTGCAGGAAAGGCACTCCTGCTTCTTAGACAGGGGATGAAGGCACTTGGAGCCGCTTCAGTGAGACTGGGACTTTTGGCAGGGGAGGCAATCCAGGTGTCCCTACCGGAACAGAAGGAAAGAGCACCACAGTCTGTTACTTCTTGGTCACTAGAGAGATGGAGCTTCACCAGTAGATGTCTTGGAGTGATTAAGATGCACCAGCATCTTTAGCAAAGCTTCAGTCCTTTTCCTCAACCATTAGGCCATCCATTTGTGCAGGTTTTTCAGCATTAAGACACTGGTGAGTTGGTAATATGAGGGGTCAGAAATTAGAGACGACACAAAGTTGTAGGGTTCTTAACATTTTCCTTGTAAACAGTCAATACAATAGTCCAAGCAAACTCTTTATAACTGGTATACATTTATTTTATATACACAAGGCAGGTAAGTATATACTTTCTTAGACTAACCAATACACATAGGAAATATCAACAATACCTTTTAAGGGTGACTGCGCCAATACTAGTTGCTTGCGCTTACAATTGTTACAGAAAATGACGGTAATGACAGTAAATAGTAGTGGCGCACACCCGCATCTGTTAGAGTGAAATGACAGTTTCATTCATTTACAAAAGTTGTGCAGTTCTCTGGAAATGAAACGTCAGTTGGGGGAAATCGGTAACAAGCATTGCCCAGAGAGATTGAAAGAAAGGTTGAGACAGAGGTGGCACAACCCCTCATATATGAAATGTCTGCATGGTGGAAATTGGTGCAAGTAGCCACTGAAGTCAACAAGTTGTGTTATTGAAGAAATATGATTCTGTAATACCTAAAGTGGAAGGAAGATTCTTATGCTTGTTAATCTGCTTAGAATCACATGCTGTGCATATGGTCCAACATCCAGTGGTAACTGCAGAGTATTGCATCTTGTCTTTCGGGGACCGAAAGGGGACGTCGGCATAGGCGTGTCTGTAACACTATCCCTATCGTGACGTGTGTAGTACCCAAAATCTCTCATGCGCCGAGGTCCCTCAGATTGTTTTTTTCCGCCCAGATAACTGGTCGCCCTACAGCAGAGCTCTTACTAGAGACATTGTTTATCTTTACTGAATTTTTGGTTTATGCCCCGTTAAGTCACTTTGCCTAATAAGAACATCTTTGACGAAGACTATGGAGGAATCGTCTACGGCTGTGGTCGCGGCGCCTAAGATCCGGCGGCCGGATTTCCACGTGGTTGGGCCCTCTGGCCGACCTATACAGTAGGGAGAGTGGGTTTGGGGTGGCCATATTGTTATTATGTCTTTCCTCCTTTCCACTTCTTTCCCTTTCGGTCTGGTCATCCTTCCCTTTTGCTATGGAAAGGACTCCTTTAGATTCTGCCCTAAGTGTAGGGTCAGATATCCTTGGAAGGACGAGCACAGGACATGTAACGCCTGTCTGCCCCTAGAGCATGACGAAAAGCGTTGTTCGGCATGCAAGCTCCTTAAGCCTAAAACCCTTAAGGATCGCCGTGTAAAGTGGTGGGCCACGTACGGCATGTCACGCGTGGAGCCTCCCTCCCCTACCGCAACACCAGCCGAAAGTGACGGGGGTACTTCGGATGACCAAACGTCCAATGCGGATGTTATAGACCTTGAGGTGGACACTTCTAGGTCTGCCACGCCCGTCCCCGACCCTTTCAGGCTCGACTCTGGTCTTGCTACAGGGACAACACCCGGCGAAAAGGGCGTACATAAACATCGCACTAAACATACAACCCCTACGCCCTCTTCGATGCCTTCGTCGAAAAAGGCGAAAGCGCCAACAGGTCCGTCGAAAATTTCAACGGTTCCCTCGGATCGTGTAGATCCAAAGCCTTCCCCGCATCCTCAACAGCACATGACGACTGGGCAAACAAAAAATATTAAGGGCACTACTCCCCAATCTACACGCGGCGAAGTTTTGGAGTCCGAAACTTCGACGATTTCCAAGGCCTCAATAGGCCCGAAAGTTACGACTAGGCATCTACCCGGCACTCCGACCGCTGGGCCTTCTGGTGCCGCGGACGGCATTTCGGCTACCGCTACATCATCGGAGGCTTTCTCTCACGATGATTCGGTTACTATCCGGAAGAGCATCGGTAGGATTGCAGCGGCGGTGGGCCTTATCCCAGTCCTGCAGAAAGTTAAGGGCCAGACCGCGGAAAAAAATTTCGTCAGATTTGGGCTGCGATTCCGATGACTCTTACGTGGATAGTCAAGAGCCTTTCTCAGACACCCTGAGAAGTTCCTCTCGACGCCAAAGGGTGGAGAACGTTGTTTCTCCCAACCTAGGCCCTTTTGGGTCCTCGAAATGGACTACTGAAAAGTTTGAAGGATGTATGGATCGGCTGGAGCAGATTATCAGTTCTGCTGACCAGCCTCTGCTGAAAAAGGCTCGGGTAGACCCTAACCTTCAAATACAAGATGTTCAGCCTCAGGTTTTCCAACAGGAAGACGTGGCCCACATGGACACATACAGGGAGATCTATACTGAAGAAGAGGAATCCTCTTTTCTCGAAAATTATGAAGAAGATCAACAGGCGACGACGGAGAACTGGGAGGAAACCCAGCAAGAAGGACAGAACCCTTGGTCACATCAAGATCAGGACTCTGATATTTTGTGCATCGATTCTCCTCCTTCCACCCCGGCTCGCTAGGCATCCCCTGTGGATGACCAAATGGCTTTCAACACCATGTTGAAAAAAGCAGCAGAATTCTTCAAAATTGCCACTCAAGAGGCTTTGCCGAAGCAGGATTTTGTGGAGGACATTAGTAAGGAAAAACCTCTTGCAAGTCAATCCATTCCCCTCTTTAACTCTGTTAAGAGGCGGATAGCTCCATCTTTAGTCACACCTGCCCAGACAAGGGCCGTGAACCCGAGAGTTGAAAAATTATTTCGGGCTTCTCCTTCCGACCCTCTATATATCAAGGGGCATGCCATCCCGGACTCACTGGTGGTGAACACTACTTGTAAGAGGGCAGGGGTACCCCTTGCCACTGGAGAATCACCTTTGGACAAGGAGTCTAAAAGATTGTATGCCTTAGGCAAACGTGTCACGTCAGCAGCTGCATATACCATTTGGGTTGCTAATGACACTACTCTATTAGGAAGCTATGCCGATGCCCAATGGAACCTGCTCCAAGAAGGCCTTCAGGAGGTCCCGGAACCGGCCAGGACCAAGCTTCTCGCCATTGTTGCGGAAGGAAAACTGGTTAACCAGAATGTGGTTAAAACATCCTGGATACTACAGAAACATCTGGCAGATCCCTTGCACAAGGGACTCTTCTGAAGAGACACGCATGGCTGCGTACATCGGGATTTAGACCTGAAACTCAGGCCTCCCTCATTAATATGCCCATCGAAGAGTCAAACCTCTTTGGGAAAGCAGTTGATGAAGCGTTGTAGACAGCCAAGAAGCAGCATGAGACCTTAAAGTCTCTGCAACAAATTATAGAAAAACCCTCTTCCCAGATGGGTAATAACTCTCGGCGGTCCTTTCACGGCCAAGCTTGTGCCGGTCAAAACAACTACAGCACAGGCAGCTTCAACAATAACCAAACATCTGGAAGCCCCTCTTACTATCCCTCAAGGTGTCAGAAACGCGGCAAAGGTAGAGGCATAGGCCCCAATCCCAGAGGAGCCACAGCCTCGGATCAGAAATGACCACCAAGTTCAGGAGGGGATAACTTCCGACCAGTGGGTCTTAAAGACGGTCGCCCACGGTTATTGCGTGGAATTCTCCTGACCTCCACAGTTTAGACCGCCGCGCTCACGGCGCCTTTCTCCGGACCATCTAAACATCCTGATTCAAGAGGTGGAAGCACTGCTGGGAAAGGACGCCATAGAAGCCGTCCATATTCTTCAGGTAAACGAGGGTATTTATTCAGTGTACTTCCTTGTACCCAAAAAGGATCTCTGCATGCGTCCTGTTCTAGATCTGCGCACAGCGTACAAGTTCATAAAACCCCAGAAGTTTTGCATGGTAACACTACAAGAAGTGATCCCATTGCTGAAATGGGGGGACTTCATGGCAACATTGGATATGAAAGATGCATACTTCCATATTTCAATGTTGCCAGCGCACAGAAAATACCTAAGGTTCATGATCCAGGGCAAACACTAACAGTTCACAGTTCTCCCCTTCGGCATCGCCTCTGCGCCAATGGTGTTTACCAAGGTCCTGGCAGTGGCAGCAGCACACCTGCGCAGACTATCAGTCCCAGTTTACCCTTACCTCGACGACTGGCTCATTACAGGGGACTCGTTCGACGCTTGTTTTTTGAACACCCAAAAAACAGTAGATCTCCTCTTCAGCCTGGGCTTTTCAATCAACGAAATGAAGTCCAGCCTCGTCCCCAGCCAAGTAAAACAATTTCTGGGGGCACTAATTCGGACGGAAGACGTTCTGGTCTTCCCCTCCAGCGAGAGAGTTCAGAACATGCTCTCTCAGATTGCTCAATATGTAGCCAGTCGGGAGGTGACGGTACGCAAAGCCATGCAGTTGCTAGGTATGATGGCGTCGTGTATATACTTGGTTCCCCACGTGCGGCTGCGCATGCGTCCCATGCAAGAGTGGCTCAACAGCCAGTGGTGCCAGGCCAGCGCACAATCGGAAGATCTGGTAGCTGTCTCACCAGCCCTCGTTCTCTCTCTGCAATGGTGTTCGAGGGGAAACCTCCTGAAGGGGAAAACCTTCACCACCCCTGCAGTGGAAGCTACTCTCATGACAGACGCATCTCTCACGGGGTGGGAGGCTCACCTGCTTCAGCAGACAGCACACGGAGTGTGGTCCCCTCAAGTAGCATCCAATCATATAAACGTAATGGAGCTATTCGCAGTGTTCAAAGCATTGAAAGCCTTTCAGGTACACCTGCAAGGGAAGATGGTGCTGATCTTAACCGACAGCACTACAGCAATGTATTACCTGAACAAACGGGGGGGGGGGGGCACTCACTCTCCAGGGCTATCCAAGCTGTCCCAAAGCATTTGGATATGGGCTCTCGAACACAGGGTGTTTTTGTTGTCCCAACATGTTCCAGGGGAACTCGATCTTCTAGCAGATGTACTCAGCAGAGATTTTCCTCTGCCAGAAGAATACGAATGGCGGCTGCACGAAGACATTGTATCCAGCGTCTTCGCAGAATGGGGGTTCCCAGAAATCGACCGGTTCGCTACTCGGGAGAATGCCCAATGCCAAGACTACGCCTCCAGGTACTCCCAGAACCAGTCCAAGGTGAACAGTCTCTGGATAACATGGTCGGGGAAATTTGTCTACTCTCAACCCCGCCCCCCCCCCGACTCCCCTTCTCAACTAGATAGTGCACAAGATGCACCAGGAACCAGTTACCATGATACTAGTGGCCCCCATGTGGTCCCGCCAACCCTGGTTCGCTCACCTGATGGAAATGTCCCTTTCCCCACCAGTCAAGCTGCCCTGCCCGTACAACATGTTGTCTCAGGACAGGGGGGAAAACCCTACACCCGTGCCCCCAAACCCTGAATTTAGCAGCCTGGCTCCTGAGATCATAGAGTTTGGACACCTGCAACTCCCTCAGAGATTGCTATGCTAGCAATTGGAAACATTTCGTCATCTGGTGCAATTCCAAGGGTGTCAATCCTATCGATTGCTCACCCTCACACATTGTGTTGTATCTAACCAACCTGTTGGATTCTGGGTTAGTATTTAATTCCCTAAAGGTTCATCTGGCTGCTTTGTCAGCCTAAACCACATCACAGCAAAAGGTATTGTGGTGGAAGATACTGGTGATTAAAGCCTTTATGAAAGGAGTTAGGAGGATTTATCCTCCCATCTCTCACCCAGCCCCTGGATGGGATCTGAATGTGGTTTTAACCAGGCTCATGAGAGCGCCATTCGGGCCTATGCATAAAGCAAGTCTGAAAGACCTGACTTATAAAACAGCCTTCCTAGTGGCTATCACTTCTATCAGAAGGGTTAGCGAACTACAGGCTCTTTCTGTTTTAGACCCCTTTGTTACAGTCTACAAAGATAAGGTAGTTCTGTGCATACATCCCAGGTTTGCGCCTAAATTTATTTCGAAGTTCCATGTGAACCAGTCAATCGAACTACCCACTTTCTTCCAGAACCCTACTAACATGGCCGAAAGAAGCCTTCACACACTAGACGTGCGCAGGGCAGTCATGTTTTACCTGGAGAAAATTAAACCACTATGAAAGACTAAACAATTCTTCATTTCAGTGGCAGCTGGTAGAGAAGGGGATCATGTCTCTAAATCAGCTATCTCAAGGTGGATTGTCAAATGCATCACAATAGGTTACACTCTTGCGAAGAGAGAACTGACTTTCGAGCTTAGAGCACATTCTACTTGAGGCACTGGGGCATCCATAGCATTAATTGCAAATGTTCCTCTTGAGTCCATTTGCAAAGCGGCAACCTGGAGTTCTGTACACACCTTTACAAAACACTATTGCCTAGACACTCATTCTAGGTCCGATTCTCAGGTGGGACAAGCAGTACTAAGACATCTTTTCTCTACTGTTCCTTCTCACAACCCACCTCCAACTCCGGGTACTGCTCGCTACTCTATGCACAGCATGTGATTCTAAGCAGATTAACAAGCATCAGAAGACATGCATTACTTACCGTAATAGTATTTCTGATGATTGTATCCGCTTAGATTTACATGCGCCCTCCCTACCACCCCGCTCGGGGTGGAAGGAACATAGACTTCTTACTACTTTCTCTCTTTATGTACTCACTCACTATAGCCTTGGGCTCCCTCATGGCAGAAAAAATACATTCGGAGGGACCTCGGCGCGTGAGGGATTTTGGGTACTACACACGTCACGATAGGGATAGTGTTACAGACACGCCTATGCCGACGTCCCCTTTTGGGTCCCCGAAAGACAAGATGCAATACTCTGCGGTTACCACTGGATGTCGGACAATATGCACAGCATGTGAATCTAAGCAGATACAATCATCAGAAATGCTATTACGGTAAGTAATGCATGTCTTACAGGAAGACCTGATAAGAGTATCGGGTAAGGATCTGTCTTGGAAGGAGATCTTCCTGGCAGGAGAGTAAACTAGGATATCAAAGGATTGAGTTGAGAAATTCGTGGCAGGGGGAGTATACCAGGAGAGGAATAATCCTGTAAAGAGACACCTTATGGTTATAAACTATGTTCTGTGAAAGAGGCATTTGGTTTTTCCATGCTAAGAAAAGTGTTGTGTAGAAAAGATATGCGTTTTGCTATTCTAACTACAGTATTCCATGGATGCCCTTTCCTTTCTGCAACCTCAGAATCTGCAAAGTATAACTAGTATGATAAATAAATGCTATTACTGTCCTTGTGATTGTAGTCACCTCAGGGTGTAGCAATTGTCTAAGAAGCATATCCAAAGATTATCCACTAACTTGTTATGATTCGGGAAAATCATTTTAAAGTATATTTACATTGTTATATGAATTGCCTTTTTAAAGAACGCTTATTACAAAATTGATGTTGATTAAATAACTATTTATAACTGAAACCTTGAGTAGAAGTGTTACTTGGCTACTTGTATTTTACGAATTTCATTGGTACAGCTCCACAGCTCACATTTACCCCTAATGAGATGGGCCTGGCTGCTCAGTCACGCTACCAACTTGTGTAGTACAGACCTATACCAAAAGGTGGGTTACCTAATACCAAGCTGATAAGTGTTGTGTAGTATCAGGGTGACTGCACCAATTCTTGCCTAGCAGGGTCAGATATAAATGTGGACACAAGGTCAACTTGCTTTAGTTTTAGTTTTGTAGGTGGGAACATTCTCATTAGCATAGGGACAGATGGGACTTTATCCCACCATTTTTGTTTTAATGAATGTTGGGGTGATTTCATTGTTATGCTTAATCCCCTCTGCTCTCCTAACCCCTGTACCTTTTTCTTCTCCTAAATGAGTGGAGCCTTTTTCCACTCATTCATTCTTATGGGCTCTGTCTTTTGGAACTCTATACTTTGTATTTTACCTATACTATGCAGTCTATTTTCCTCTATAGTTCTTAAAGGTATCTGTATTTTACTATTGCAGCACACAGCTCCTTATGGGCAGTGTTACCTGGGGACCCTTAGGGTCCACCTTTGAGATTCTTTTCTTTATCCTAGGGTAACTACAGTTCTTAAGGATAGAGAAATACTTAGTATCTCTCCAAAAACATTATAGTCTAAGAGATTGGCACGCACCACCTTATGTGGAGTGCCAAAGGCATACCTAGTATGCCCCTTCTCTCTGCTCCTGTGACTTTTTAGTCACATAGACAATCTCCTAGTTATGGCCAGTGGCAGTGGACGTGTTCTACCAACTATTGTGTAATGTTTGTACAGCAGGCTAGGTCCATAGCCTCGGTAGTGCACAATCCTGTCTTTTTTCGCATTACTAGCGTGGTTGTTCTTTGTTAGCCCTTCTTCTACCGTTCTGGGAGGGGGAGGCCGGTGTGTGTGTTCTGCCTTTGGCAGGAACTCTTGGGTGTCCCCGCCTAGGCTCCAGTGTGTCCGGGCAGGCAGGAAGTGGGGGAGGAGTCTTCCACGGCTGCCCTTTGTCTGCCAGAGTGCCTGAATAGAACCAGCTCCCACTGGGGGTCTGGCCCTTCTGATTCGACAGCCAAACGCCTCTTTCTGTAAATTGCTGAGAGAGATTGCAGAGGAGTGTGTGCTGGAACTGTATACAAGGTGAGGCTCCTGGAGTGAAAAGCAAGTCAGCCACTGGAAGCTGGAGTAACCGAAGAAAAGACGACCAGAGACGCCTGCAAACCTTTTGCAACACTGTGAAGCAACCACTGCCGTCCTGACCACGTTTTCTCTGTGACAGGGGAGCTCCGAAGAGGATGACTCGTTCCCTTTGGCTAGTGGGAACAACCAGTCCCAAGACTAACTTTGATTTGAGCCATCTCCCTAGGTCCTGTGAGTTCCCAGAGCTGAGGAATCCCAATACCAGGAGACCTGCCGCCCATTTCAAGTGCATTGTCGTGGAAAGGCCAAATCCGTCCATATCTTTGCACCCTCAAGGACACTCCAGAGATCCGAATCGCCCAGACCCCCTTATCCGAGTGCGGGACTGCAGGAAGAGAAGGAAATTGACTGGGCGAATCGCATCCTTGGTTGGTGCTGCAGAAAAGGCGCAAAAACCGCAGAGTGACTAGAGAAGTTGGTGAAGTCCTGCTCAACTGTCTCCGTGATAACCTGGGTATCACTGGTCAGGCTCTGGCATGGCTGACTTCTTTCCTTTCCGGTCGACCCTCCCAGGTCCAAATGGGCTCCTTCCTCTCTGACATCTTTTTCTCCACCTGTGGTGTCCCCCAGGGTTCCAACCTCTCTCCCTGGCTTTTCAACCAGTATCTGGCACTCCTTGCCCACCGCATCGCCGCTCTCTGCCCCTACTTCCAGTGCTATGCAGACGATACCCAGCTCATTTTCAGGCTACCCTCGGCCTCCTCCTCTCCTTCCCTCATCTCCGACTGTCTGTCTGCTATCCAGGAATGGTGTGCCGCCAATGACCTCTGCCTCAACGCCAGTAAGACTGAGATTCTACTCATCGGCACACCCACTCCCTCCTTCCCTGCAGCTCTCTGGCCGGCCTCCCTTGGCCCCCTTCCTGCCCCTACCTGCAAGGCTAAAAACCTCGGGGTCATCTTCGACTCCACACTCTCCTTCTCTCCTCATATATCTGACGTCTCTAAGAAGTCACACTACCAGCTGCACCTCCTCAGAGGTATTCTTCCCTTCCTCTCCTTCCCCCAGAAGCTCACTGTCTCCCGAGCCCTGGTTCTCTCAAGGCTGGACTACTGTAACAGCCTCTATCTTAATCTGCCTGCCTCCACTCTCCGCCCTCTGCAACTTATCCAGAACAGAACTGCGAGACTTGTCCTTGGCCTCAAGCCCAGGGACCGTATCTCTCCAGGACTGAAATCCCTTCACTGGCTCCCAGTGGCTGCGAGGATTAAGTTCAAAACCCTCTGCATTGTCCACAAGGCCTTCTGGGGCCTGGGACCTAAATACCTTCAACTCTCTCTTCCTAAATATCTTCCTTCACGAGCCCTTCGCTCATCCGTCTCCAACTCCCTCATGGTCAGCCGCTTCTCGAAGCAACGAGCTGGGGGTAGATCTCTCTCCGCAGCAGGGGCCTCCCTCTGGAACAGCCTTCCTGCCTCCCTGAAACTTGAGGAGAACCATCTCCGGTTCCGGAAGCACCTCAAAACCTTCCTCTTCGCTTCTGCCTTCTCTCTCCCTCTCCCCTGCTAAACCTGCTTAACTCCCCACTGAATTCAGCACTAAACCTGCATCTGGGCCACTCTCAGCAACCTCGGTCCAGGGCCCAGCCACTCTCCACTTGCACTGCCTCCCTGGCCCCCCCTGCACTGTGGGACTGTCTCTGTACCCTACAGCCCCCTTCCCAGCACTTGCTCTGCACTTACCTCGCACTTGCCACCAGCTGGCCCTTTTTATTTATTATTTATTAATTATTATTTTTTACGCTACTTACCTTGTACTGCACTTTCCCCCCCACCTCCTCCCCCTGCACTTCCTCCTTTTCCCCTTACCTCTGCACTTGCGCGATCTGAATGACACCTGGCCTAGTAGGATCGTTTGTCTGTCTTCCCCTTGTTTCCCTCCCTCCCTGCCTCGTCGCGCCTTGAAACACTTGTGTATAGGCGCGTTACAAATACCATATCATATCATATCATATCAGAGGTCCTTGTTAGGCAGAAACCTGTGCAGTTCCCTTAGGGACCACTGCAAAAGATTTAGGACTACAGGTGGTTGGCAGTAAACCCAATTGGTAGCATTCTGTACCACCCAGATTTACCTGGTAGCTGTGGCTGAGCAGTCAGACTTCTCTCAAGATGAATTAGGCAGTATATAGAACATACAAGATAGGTACCCAAAACACAGTAGCACAAGCAAACACTGACCAGAGTTTTGGTAACAAAGTATATAATTATTTATTTAAAGACACACTCAGAAACACTCCAGCACTATTACTATAAGCAAGTTCAAAAACACAGTCACTATTAATATATATACATCCCTTATTCCTTATTAGACAAGTCTTAGTTAACACCACTTATTTCCAGACAGAGGTGAGCGCATAACTAAAGATGGCACTCCAATAAGTTTAAGAAAAAGGGAGGGAAAAGGTAGAAATTAGGAACAGCACACAACACAATACTTTAGAAGCACCCAGCAAGGCAGGAAAGGCAAAGTCTACTTGTGAGCAAAACGTTCAGAGGATAGGCTCCCTTTTGGAGAGAGCAGAACACCACTGTGCCCAAAATCACCAGAGTTTCAAAGTCTTAAAAAGTCTTGCAGGGAGTTCAGAAAGAATTAGTTCAATTTTGAAAAGTTCAGTTAGCCAGTCTAGGGCCAACCCAAGTAGTAAGTGGAGGCTTTAAGAGTCACCCCACACAGACTGGTTGCGAGGGAGGCCAGGCGGACACAGTACCTTCAAAGTGGAGAGGATCCTCCAGCGGGGGCAGTTGTTCCTGGCAGCGGGTGGAAGTCACGGCGTCATCCAGAGGAAGAGATGGTCTTGACGTGGAGGAAAGCTGAAGGTCGTTGCACTGCCAGGGAAGAAAGCAGCCGTGGGTTCTCCGGTTAAAAGGTACTACCCTTTTATTCACGGTAGTGGAAAAAACCGTGGTATCCCGGTTGCCGGGGTGCTTGGCACAGGCAAGGCGGCCACGAGATGATCCGGGGAGGCGAAAAGACGGGCAAACTGGTTATCCCCACCAGTCAAAGGAAGAAGACTCTCCAAATTGAAGATCTCCTCTGTCGTTGGAAGAAGTGGTGAGACGGTTCAGCAGGGCTCCACCGGTGGTGTCGTCGTTGCAGGTCGGCTCAGCTTCTCCCTCTCCGGATTCTTAGGCCCTGTGGCGACTTCTGAAGTTCCAGTGCCCAAAGCCCTTCTTTTATGCAGCAAACCCCCATTCGTTCAGCCTAGCTGTCAATCAAACATGCTAAGTGGTGAGCCGGGCGGCTCACCACTTGGGCCAATCACACAAGAGTGCGACTTGAGTTGCCAAGGCAACTCAGTCCAGGGTGCCTAAACCCCCTCCCACACCCTCTGTGGTACCCAGACAGAGTGGCACCACTTTGGAGGGCTTCTGTGAAGAAGCTCTCCAAAGGTGGAACAAAGGGCTCGACTTGTGTTGGAGTCACAGAAGCGAACACGAATGCCATTTTGGCATTGAGTTCTGGCAAAAAATCCTACCCGTGAATTAATATTAATTAAATAAACCGGCGGTATGTTCGAGGCTATATTAATTATTTATTAAAAATGGTAGCCTCGAACAATGGGAAAATCCCATAGGGAAATATTTGCGGTCGAATATAAAAA
The DNA here is from genome assembly GCF_040938575.1 of Ambystoma mexicanum. Classification (NCBI taxonomy): domain Eukaryota; kingdom Metazoa; phylum Chordata; class Amphibia; order Caudata; family Ambystomatidae; genus Ambystoma; species Ambystoma mexicanum. The sequence continues at coordinate 1,185,688,059 of NC_090934.1, forward strand.
GTAGTATCCACTGCCACCAGCCAAAACTCAATCAGGGGGTCGGAGACGTGCCTCCTCGAACAACAGACCCCGGGGCGATCGAATTGCCCCGGCCAGTACGTCCACAATATGATGGTTTGTACTGGTTTCTGTTCATAATTTGGGACTAGTAAAGCCAATGGTGACTTTACATGCCCTGGGAGACGGTAGTCAGTCCCAGGGTATGGAGTCTGTTTGGGTGTCACTATGACACCCCTGGGTTACTGCACTGAGGGTGCTGTGTAACCCACCTTCCAAAAACACATGAAGCCCTATGGAGTAAAAGACCCCATAGCCCATAAACCACATTACAAAGTCAAAGGATATCTCAAATCATGTCTAAGAGTGGGAGAAAAAGAATCTCACTCTTAGCAGGAGAAAAAAATAAACCCCAAAAATCCAGCAAAGCTGCTGGGGGACTCACTAGATTTGGGAAATTAGCTTATACAGAGAATTCTCCCTAACAGTCCTCCCTCGAGGCTGCTGCTGAGAGATCCTGTTCCTTGTCCTGCCTTCAGTCATCAGACCAAGGAATCTGGAGGTCGGGTCCAGAGCTGCAACATCGCAGAGCATCCACCATGAAAATGTTCTTCTAACCTAAGGTACTGTGGGGAAAAAGGTATTGCTTACCTGATTCCAGAAAGTGACTCCAGAGCACGGGGGTTCACATTGAGGTGTCCAGGGCAACCCCATCTTACCTCCGACCGAAGCCGCTGCTTCTGTCCCTTTAGAGTCCTTTAACAGTGTCTCCAATGTTGGTTAAGCTTTCTTGTATCTTCCTTCCTAGAGACTAGAAAGTATCCACAGGAACTTCTGGTGTCTGCTGCTTTGCAAGACTTTAAGCCTCTACGAACTGCCTTTTAGCTAGGGTTGTGTTTTTGACTTTGAAAGACTTGCTGTGCCGCAAAACTACATCTAGAACCTGAAGCTCTGTTATGATAACATTAACCAATTGTTTTCCTTCCCAAAAATCACCATCTTGTATGTGTATGCAGACTAAATACAATTACTGTATTATTTTGTGGGTGCACAGTATTACCGATAGAACTGTCAAACTCCTGTGTTTACTTTAAGCAACTACCAACTAAGACGTGACCCTTTGAACAGTATACCTTTGAGTGTTGGTTTATTGTGCTAAGTGTGTATATAATCTATATTTTAATACATATTTGTGTTTCTTAGAAGTACATTACTGACTGGGATCAGTGTACTTAACTCCAGTTCACATCTTCCTCTTAAGATAAGCCTGACTGCTCTGCCACTCTACCATCGTCCTTGAGTTGTACAGACTGATATTAAGAGTTGGGGATCTACAGACCACTGGGATAGCTTACTAGGATACCTTTGGGTCCAGTGCGCAATATAAATGAATAAACAAACAAACTAAAGTCTTAACCTCCAAGTGGGTCTGTAGGAAAACTCTCCCAACGGCGGCTTTCCTACTGCCCAGTTTTCCCCTCCCCATCTTGTTTGGAAACGCAGACCAAGCATTCATAGAGGTCGGCCACCATCTTGCAACACCATTCTACACAGGCTTTGTGCCGTGGGGCTCTATCTAGCAGTACCAGAGTGTGTAATTGTTTCAGAAAGGAGGTTTCTCTGGTCAGAGTAGTTTGAGTATGTTTAAATACAAGATTCAGTATTTGCCACCAGTCCTGCGCTCCTCTGATTGATTGAATTGGGTAATTCTTTCCAGTTCCAGCAGCACTGCTATTCAATAACGGATGTCATGACTGTTCTACTACAACCACCCTTGGGAGATGGAGGGGGGGGGCTCACAAACTTGGCATTGATTGGGTATTATTCTACCAAACGAGAGTTGGTGTTTTAAAGAGTCCACACCATAAAAGGAGCTTCCTTTTGAAGGAACCAAGGCATGGTTTCACTGCTTTTTTTTAGAAGGCAATGGCACTGGTTCCCATGGCTACCTCACTCTTTACTCCTTAGCCTTTGGGGCCAGCAATGCTTAGCAACAGCACCACCCGTCCCCAAGGCTGCCCCAAGAAACCAGTCAAGGATCTTTGCCACACCACAGACCTATTAACATCATCGAAGGTAAGCATAAAACGAACTGAGACTGAGACGAGACTGCATGGGAACGGGAGAAATACTGAAATCCTCCCAAAAACAAACTTGAATCCAAACTCGCCTGCAGAGGAAGATAATCATCAGAGACTGCAAACCAAACATGCTTTTCCCCAGACTAAAACAGTGCTGGGGTTCTCAGAAAACCAGCCCTAATCACACCAATGTAAGATGCCAATTCACTTGATAATCAGGAAAAGTAGTCTAGAGTGGAAGAGGAAACGTGCTTCCTGCTGCCTCAATGGCTTCCTAATGATTATGCCATGTTACACATCGGGGCCCTCTGCAATGTGTGGCGGAGGTGATGATTTCATAAGGCATACTCTTAGTGAAGAACTCCATGATAGATTGGATCTCCTACTCAAGAGGCACCTAGCCATGGCTAATGTTGGTTTGGGAGCGGAAACTGTCCCTTTGGAGGGCTGAGAGAGAATCAGAAACAAGAGAACTATTGGAACTCATGTTTCTTGTACCCATGCCTCATTTATGTGAGGTGACTTTTGAGATCTGAGAGACCCGTGCAAAAGAAGAAAATACCCTGTGTGCATAAAACTGCTAAGAAGAGAACCTCAACTTTGTATTTCAACTGTACAAAAAACAATTGCCAGAGACTACTGTTTTGATAGGCATTGATGCTGAGTTATGTAATGAGATCTAGTCGCATTACCCATACTAAACAGCTTGCGATCAGGTTTGCGGTTTTTAGTGCCCAGTATTGATATTGATATTGAAATTTTATTTGTATCGCGCTCGTACACAAGTGTTTCAGAGCGTGACAAGGCAAGGGAGAACAAAAACAACGATCTTACTAGGTCCAGTGACCTTGAGAACACGTAAGTGCGTGGAAGAGGGAAAGGGGGAAAAGTGCATGGAAGGGGGGAGAAGTGGAAAGTGTGTAGCAAAGTAAAACAGATAATGATATAAATAAATAATAAAAGGCAACAAACCGTGGTAGTGCAGCCAGCAATTGGCAAGTGCTGGGTTTAAGGCAGCAGACAGGGTATGTCTGATAAGTGTAGGAAAAAGGGGTGGGGACTGTATGGTTACAGATACAGACCCCAGTGCATAGGATTGCCAGGAGGCAGTGCGGGTGGGTGGCAGTGTGAGCAGGTACCTGGGCCCTGAGGTCAGAGGGTAGGCCAGGTGCACGGTGCCGAGAGAGAAGAGATCAGCAGGGGACAGAAGGGGCAAAGGTAGAAGCAGAGAGGAATGTCTTGAGGTGCTTCCGAACCGGGGATGGTTCTCCTCAAGTTTCTGAGTGGCAGTGAGGCTGTTCCAGAGGGTGGCCCAGCCGAAGACAGAGATCTACCCCCAGCTCGTTTCTTTGAAAAACGACTGACCCTGAGCTAGAGGAGCGAAGAGCTCGAGAGGGGAGGTATTTACAGAGGAACAGCTGAAGGTATTTTAGACCCAGGCCCCAGAAAGCCTTGTGGACAAAGCAAAGGGTTTTTAATTTAATCCTTGCGTCCACTGGGAGCCAGTGGAGAGATTTCAGGGCTGGAGAGATACGATCCCTGGGCTTGAGGCCAAGGGCAAGTCTCGCAGTCCTGTTCTGGATGAGTTGCAAAGGGCAGAGACAATTGTTAGAATTGTCTAACCTAGAGAGAACCATGGCTTGGGAGACAGTGAGCTTCTGGGGGAAGGAGGGGAAAGGCAGAGTACCTCTGAGGAAGTGCAGTAGGAAGTTTGACTTTTTAGAGACATCAGAAATGTGGGCAGAGAATGGAACGCATGGAATCAAAGATTCTGAGGTTCTTAGCCTTGCAGGAGGGGATAGGAGGAGGGCCAAGGGAGGCCGACAAGAGAGTGAGGGGAAAGGAGGGTGAAGGTGTGCCGATGAGGAGGATCTCAGTCTTGCTGGCATTCAGGCAGAGATTATTGGCAACACACCAGTCCTGAATGGCAGATAGGCAATCGGAGATGAGAGGAGGAGGAGGAGGAGAGGAGGTGGCCGAGGGATGCCTGAAAATGAGTTGTCTTCAGCATAACACTGGACATTGGAGCAGAAAATTGCAATGTGGTGGGACAGAGTTGCCAGGTATTAGTTGAAGAGCCAGCGAGAGAGATTGGACCCCTGGGGAACACTGCAGGTAGAAAGGGAAATGGAAGAAAGGAAAGACCCAAGTTGGACCTGTGAGGCGTCGATCAGAGAGGAAAGAGGTCAGCCAGGCCAGAGCCTGATCGGTGATACCCAGGTTGTCACAGAGACATTGAGCAGGATGGTGTGGTTGACTGTTGAAGGCAGAAGAAAGATCAAGTAGGATGAGGACAGAGGGAATGTTCGAGTCAAGGTTGGAGAGCAGATCTTCACTGATGTTCAGGAGAGCTGTTTCTGTGCTTCTGGCAGCACTAAAGCCAGATTGATGGTCGTGGAGACAGCCAACAGAATCAGAATGAAGGTTAAGCTGAGAGATGGCCAGCTTTTCCAGGAGTTTGCCCAGAAAAGGAGTAATGGAAAATGGGCGATAGTTAGCAGGGCAAGAGGGATCAGCTGTGGCTTTCTTGAGAAGAGGATGCACAAGAGAATGCTTCAGGGGGGATGGAAAGGCTCATGAGGCAAAGGAAAAATTGCAGAAATCGGCAAGGACCGCAGCGAGGGTATCAATGTAGTCCTTGATGGTTTTAGAAGAACAGGGATGAACCTGTTTTGATGTGGCTTTCATAGATCGGACTTGTCTAGCGACCTCGGCAGGGGAGAAAAGGGGAAATGACGAGAAAGAGGGTGGGGGAGTGGCTGAAGGGGGGCAGAGTTCACCGAAGGAGAGGGGGGAGGGGAAGAGAGGGTGTACAGGATGTCCTAGGTTTTTTAGATAAAGTGAGAGGCAAGGGCATTGCAAAGGGCCTGGGAGGCGCCAGGATATATAGAGACGACAGCTGGGTTGGCCAGCGCCTTGCAGAAGTAGGGCAAGAAGGATCAATTAATGTGGCATCAATGTTTAGTGATTCATGTCTGGCTAATTACAACCCTGATTGCAACTCAGTTCCAGACCATCTTGGTCACCAGAAAAACTGAAACTGATGAATGGGGCATACAGGCTTTGAACAGAAAGCAGGGATTGTGGCCTATGAGAGGCACACCCATGCATCTTTTAAGGTTGCTATATACATATCCCTATGTATAGCTTTTGGTCTTTCTGGTTTCCTCTGCATGGTGGCACTTTTTTCTGAATGTTTTGACTGGAAGGGGGTGGCATATGAGAACAATAGAATTAATTACAGCAACGTCAAGCTGGCAAACGTGGAGGTCTAGATTCAGAAAGCTCTTACTGTGTAATTGGAGTGAGCAAGTTACTTTACCTGCAGGGCTTCAGCCAAATTATGAAGTGGGCTGCTGGTGGTTAGATTAACTTGTTACAAATATGACCAGCTGAAGACCTAGTGGAGAGGGAGATAGGTAAAGTTGAAGCTCCTTTTGTGGGGTGGTAGTTAATGGGGACAATGGATTGTGTGTGCAAGTGTGCTGGAAGACAAGAGATTAACTTCTAGGACTTGGGACTGTGATTGCTGTCTTGGGTACACTGTCAGACATTGTGTTAGGCCAGAATTATATTTTTGATGGTTTCCTTGGTTTCCGACTACCTCTATCCTCCCAGCCTGGCCTAATTCAAAACCTAACTGAGAGTGTGGCTCTTTTTTTTTTCTGTGCTCTGCCTAAGAGTATTTTGACACCTATGGTAGGAGTACTTCAAAGGTGCTCCCTAGACTCTGAAAGAGAGTACCCTCTCTCTGTTAGTTACGTAGCGAGGGTGGTAGTGGTATTTTCCCCCATGTAATGTGTGACAGGATCATGACCCTGTCGGGGGGGGGGAATAGGGACCCCGCTAAGAAGCACAGCTCCCAAAATGTGCCTGAGCACAACCAGGACTGGAACTAGGAGAACAGCATCGAGAACAGGAATGGAATGGAATGGACTGGGCATTTTAGCTGCCAAACAGAGAGGCGACCTTCAACACCCGACCTACAAACCCCAGATAGACCCCAGGGGAATGGTGGGACATCAGAGAATTAACTTAGAGTGAGAAGGAAGTGCAGGAGAGATACAGAAATCCACCCCAATCCAAAATGGAAATGAAATTCACCAGCGCATGGAGAAAGCTACATGCAAAACAAGCAGCCTGAGCACACGGCTGCCACCCGCAAATGGAGATTGAAAAGGGACAGGGCTTAAACCCTACCTAAAGCCTTCCAGTGGAACTCAAGAGGGATAGCTTAGCCCCATATTGGCCAAGGGGCATGTGACCAGGAAGTCCAATGGGACCCGGGAGGAGTGTTGGAAGGAGTAGGCTGTGCTAAAAAAGCCCATCAGGCACAGAGGAGATTGAAAGGTGTTCGGGTGAGATCAGGTGGAGTCAGTGGGTCAGGAGACCAGGCGGAGGAAGGGCAGTGGAGCAGTGTGCAGAGGATACACTGGCAGTATTTTGTGAGCGTGCAGGTAAGGTATTGTTTGAGAGATTGACTGATGGCAGTTGTGTGTAGTGTAGTGAAACGGGGTGTGTAAAAGGAGAGGGAAAGATGTGGGAAGCATTGGGGAATTAGAGATTGAGAATGATAATGTTTGGTAGGTGGATGTAAGGCTGTAGTGGAAGTAATGGTGAGGGTGGAGTAAAGCAGGAGGGGCTATCGTTTGAGGAGATGGGCAGTGATTGTTTGATAATATCAGGACACAGGCATTTATAGGGGAGTGAGCAGAGAGAGGCGGAGGACAGTGAGGAACACAACAAGAGATAGAAGGCATTGAGAAAAGAGTGGAGGCTGGTAGTGAAGAGGAGTGGAACTAGAGATAGAGGTGGGGGAGTAAGAAAATCTCAGAGGGAAGAGCACAGAGATGGATTTAGGGGGAGAACGAGAGGGTGTGTGTGTGTGTGTGTAAGGGGGGGGGGCTGGTGGTGAAATAAGTCTGCTGACCAAAGGAAGAGTATCATTTAGAAAGGTCATGTGGGAGTTAGACAGAAAAGGTGATGGCTTTTAGGTTTCTCTCCCAGATAAAAGACAGACACTAGGGGGTTAGCATGCATTAGAGTCCATTGGGGGAACATTCTGGTGGTTGGGGTGCCTGGGCTAAGCTGGAGGGAGCCCACAGAGAGGTTGAGGGAGCCTTAGGCACCTCCTTAGTGTCGACCGACCCAGCCTTCTCGGACCAGTTGTTTAAAAGTTTAATAAAGCACCATGAAACTGCTCTATTTGACTGTGGATTGCTGTGGCGTATGGTTGCACTGGCCGTATTCCATTTTACCTGGCTGGGTCATTTTGTACTCCCTCCTCTATCCATCAAAATGGAGGTTGTCTTTGCCTCACAGACTTGAGGGGTGCCATGACTAGCCCTTGTCCCTCTTTGGCTATGCTAGAGGAGGTGGCCATCTTGACCCACTGGATGCCTGTATCCCAGAACTGGGGTCTGTAGTCAGCCTGAAACTAGTTCTGGAAGGCTTACTCTCTGGGATTGTGTAGTTTAATTCATAATTCATTTGTGAGAGAGCCCTTCCTGATGGGTATGCCTGGAACGCTGTCTGGCCATCAGCTGACCACTGTTCTGTTGAATGAGGCTTGGTAGGTGATTGGGTCTTTGTTCACTGACTGTCTCCCCAACCGCTGGAATTCTGAACCTGCACTGTGGAAAGTCTGCAGGTCTTGGAAGAACCAAAGCTCTGCATCAGCATCCTTTGGCATGCCAAAGAATAAGTCGGCAAAGCTCCACCTCTCCAGGATGACCAGAAGGGAACCCACAGCGGTGCTGCTTTCCCCTGATACAATCCATCTCCCTGAAGCTTCTACTGCGCCTTTACTGTGGTGCCCAGGCGCAAGTGCCCCTTTGTTCCCAGAACTCGAAAGATGCTTTGTGCCAAACTGATCAAAGAAGCTTCATCCCCAACCATGAGGCAACCTCTCAAATTCTATTTCTCCCAACTGGGAAGCTCCAAGGGCCTGCGCTGCCTTGATTCTTGCAATCACACCGCCAAACTCGTCTTCCCAGTTGTTGTTTTCTGGTCTGCTCTTCTTCAGCGCAACTCCTTCAACCTTTCTTTAAGATTTGTTTTCCCTTGGGGTCTCTCTCCAAGCCGATTCCTGTACTGATGATGACATAATGCAGGGTGCATAACGACTTACACATCCGACTCGTCTTTCTGATCCTATGGCCCTCACCCCTGACTTGGGAATCACTGGATCGATAATAATTGCTCTTCCCAAGAATCTTGGGGTCCCTCGAGCACACGTATTGTCACTGGAGCGCTTGCTGGTTGCTGAACAAAGTGCACTGCAACTGCATTAGGAAACTGCTGATCTCCTACTGCAGAACCTTTTTTCTGTCCAAGAGTATTGCTCTCCTGACTCTCGGGTCCTGCTGGAAAATCCTTTTCTTTACATATCTTCATCCCTCGGCCTCTTTCATCTTGAAGGGACTGTTGAGGGCTTCCATCCACCAGAACTCTAGTAACGGCTCCTTGGGGCACCTTTGCACAAAGGTGGGATTTTTGATTGACTCTAAAGAACTTGTACTTAAAAACTATGAACTTGTACTTAAAAACTATGAACTTGTACTTAAAAACTATGTTACTCACTTTGTACATTGTGGCATCTTCTGTGTTTCAAAGTTACTTCCCTGTGAGTTTATTGCTTTTTCTCTTTGCTTTTTCTCACCTAAAGATTATTATTTTTGTGAAAATATAGTGTGTGGACATTCTCTTGGTATGTGAACCACCTCACTACACCACCTGAGAAATATACCTGGGTTCCTCTGTCACGACTACCACTTTGACAGGCTGGTGTGCTTGAGGGAGTCACTAGCAGTTCCTGTGTCCGGAAGATAAACCTAAACATCTTGACCAACAGGTCTTAAGGAAAATCAACCTACCCTACTTTGAGAGGGAACACAGGCAGATTGAATAAGCATGGCTGTTTTTGCTGAAAAAGCAATGTCTGGGTTACGTCCGGGTTTTTCTTTTACTGTACCTTGCTGATGAGAGGGAGGTGGCTGTGGTCTTTTATAACCCCCTAATTTTTCCATTTAATTCACAGGACTTGGCTGCCAGACTTCATGCCCTCTTTCCTGAGCACTACCCCGACGCCAACCACAAGCCTGAGATGGCTATTGCTCTGACCTCCTTCGAGGGCATGTGTGGCTTCCGACCCGTGGAGGAGATTGTGGCCTTCCTCCAGAGTAAGAGATGACCTGATGGAAGGCATAGATGAAGGAAACTAGGATGAGAGATTGAGAAAGGATGGTGGCAGTGAGGGAACAGAAGAGGGTATGGAAGAGAGGGAAGAGACTGGGCACAGTGGAAGAGAGGTAAGAGACCAGGAAGGCAGGATGGAGCAGGGACAATAGACAATTTGAGGGAAGAAACGAGGGATGATTGTAGGAAGGTAAGAGAGGGTGGTGGGAAGGAAGAAAGAATGGGACAATGGGAAGGAAGAGACATGGTTGAGAGGACAGCGGAAAGAGATCAGTGATGGAAGTGAGGAAGAAGATGGGTGATTGGAGTAAGAACAATGGGGATAGTAGGGAGGAAAATATATGGAACAATGTGAAGGAAGAATGAGACTGGACAGGACGAGAGGAAAGGGCTTGGGTAAAGCGAATGGAGTGATCAGAGCGAAGAAAGAAGTGCACACAAGGGACAAAAGAAAACGTTAGACATTTGGGCGAGAGGGTGAGATGGGGATGATGGGAGCAAAGAGACTTGATCGCGAGGGAAGAGATCTGGTGATGTAAGGGAAGACAGACAATTTGAGCTTGGCAAGAGATGGAGAAGGATGAGAGAGAATAAAATGGAACTATGAGAGGGGAAGAAGAATCTGGGATGATGGGTCGAAAAGAATGACGACGAGCAATGGTAGGGAAGTAAAAGAAAAAAAGGGACGATGGAAGGGGAAAAAAAGGGATAATGGAAGGGAATTAAGAATGGACCATGAGAAGGGAGGAAGGTAACGAGCCAGTGCGAGTGGTGGAAGAGGAAGGGGCTTTGCGAGGAAATAAATAGACTGGAGGTGTATAGGATGGAAGGAAGGGAAGGATTAGACAGTGGAGGCAAATCTCCTATCACTTCTGTCAACTTCTAAGGAGTTAGCCTATAATGTCTGCATTGCAAACTACAAACGGCTCCCCTAAGGTGGTTGCTGGCATTATTGCAAATTTCACTGGAAGCCACTGTTGCAGTTTCTGATTATGACGTTCTTTCACCTCATTAACATCAAGAAATTATTTTAAAATGAGCAGCCAAGTGGTGGCCTTAAAGAAGTTGAGACATGTACACAGACAATGCAATGCATGTTGACTTTGTTAGGCAATATAACTGCCTCGGGGCATTAGGCATGCTCTTGCCCCGTAATCCCTTCTAATCCCTACTTTTCTCTCTTGCATTCTCCTTTTTTTTTTTTCCACACTTCCCTTCTTTGTACTACTTGTTCGGATTAGATTGCTCACTCTAGTCTCTGCTTGAACCACAAGGTTGAATGTATGCTTTTCAGCGAGTTGGAATTGCAATGCCCTGTTGTGATGTTGCGATTAACAAGACACTTTCCTGCTCTTGGCAGGATATAGGTGGCGTCAGTGGTCTCTGGGCCTTGCAAGTCCTTGCATGGTGGACTGACTGAGCATATACTGTTTTATCTTTAGATGTTCCTGAGTTCAGAGCCCTGATTGGGAATGCAGCGGCTGAGCAGCTGGAGCGCAGCCTTGGTGAGGATCCACGAGGCGTGGCTGTGGCACTACGCTCCTGCTTCACCAGCATGATGAAGAGCGAGAAGAAGGTTTTTGTGGACCAGCTGAACATGCTAGTAAAGAGAATATCTGAGCAAGGTGATCTTTGACTGCCTGAAACCAGAAAGAACCTAAGATAACGGGATGCTAGTGTCCTTATTTCCACTATTTTCTGCTTTATTTCTCTGACATATTCTATTTCTGTCCCTCCTGTTACTTCTGTCCCTCTATTTCTCTCCCGTCTCTCTGTCTGCCTTAGACAGTTGCCACAAAACACTGAATAGTAGTTACATGGATTGAAGTTTTGTTTTGTTCGTTTTTATCGTTCAAAACGAGGAAACATTTGACATGAGTAACGCAGAATTTAATTTCCTCTGCCAAGCTTTGCCTGGGTAAAAGGAGGGCGGCACACAAGGAGCGTAAAACCGGGGCAGAAATGAAAAGCTTTTTATTTTTTTTAAACATATTTTTATTACTTTCCAAGTACAACATATAACATTCCAATCCCCTTGAAACATCCCCCACACCCATGAAGTGCAGCCCGTTTCCTTCCTTTTATTTGTCTTGATGAGTCACAGTATGTGCTAAATTCTTATCTTGTGTAGGCACCATTGTACCATGTAGTCACTTTGCAAGTATGTCAGGACTGGACCCCATTCTTGTTTGAATTTCTCCTGGTCCCCCTGAATTCTGTATGTTGCCCATTCTAGAGCCACAAAGTTCCACACTTTTTGTAACCATTCCTGTATCGTGGGGGGTGTCTGCTTTTTCCATTTTTGTGCGATTGCCAGTCAAGCTCCTATTAGCAGGGTTGTTAAGCCTCTTTTCAGAACTTTCGTGGGTATTTTCATTCCTGGTTCCCACATCGCACACATCCATATTTTGTCCCCTATCTGCCCCATTCCCTGCTAAATTTCTTGCATCTGCTTCCTGGCCTCTCCCCAAAATTGTGGATTACTGGACAGATTTTCCGTGTTTGACGCTAGTTGCCTACTGCCTTACATCCCCTCCAGCATTGATCTGATGCTTGTGGATACATTGCATGAATCCTCTCCGGCGTATAAGGCCATTGTAACAAAACCTTAATCTACATCTCCCTTAACTGTATTGAGCGGGTTAGTTTTGGGATAGATCCCCACAGATATTCCCACTGGCTTCTCGGTTTGGGTTCTCCCAAAATGTTCCCCCATTGCCACATGTAGTTCCATTGCACTCATTCTTCCTGTTCATTTAAGTATTTGTATATACTAGTGACTATGCCTTTTGAGCCTGAACTTGTAGTGATGAATTGTTCAAATGGCGTTAACTATCTTGTGGCTGCCTCTTTGATTATTGGGGAGCTTAGCCAATGTTTCAACTGACTATACTTGAATCTGTCCCCCTCTGTCAGTCAAATGGATACATTTGGATACATTTCCCAAACGTTTTAAGTGACTGCCCTTGAAACATAGCCCTTATCTTCTGGCATCCTACTCTTTACCATTTCCAGTTTGCATCTTTTGGCATTCCGGGTTGAAAATCTGGATTATTGAACAGGGGGAAGAATGGGGATGGTTTCAGCGAGAGTGCTTCTCTCACCGTTATTTTGTCCCAGGTCTCTAGTCCTACCCACAGGACCTCACTAATCCTTGTGTTCGGGAGTCTCTTCTTTTTATCGATCCACAGGATGTCCTGGTGAGGAGAGCCCACGACCGCCTGTTAGGTAAGATTGTATGCAGTAACCCTGTGGGAGACTACACTAGTCTTGTCCTCTAGGTATTAGGTAACCCACCTGTTGGTATAGGTCTGTACTACACAAGTTGGTAGAGTGACTGAGCAGCCAGCCTTATCTCAAGAGGGGTAAATGTGAGCTGTAGAGCTGTAGCATTGAAATCCACTAATATAAGTATCCAAATAACACTTACACTCAAGGTTTTCTAGTAAAATAATTATTTAACGGTCAGTTTTAAATAAGCATTCTTTAAAAAGGGCAATATGCAACAATAAAAATACACTTCAAAATACTTTCTCAGAATCAAGTTAAGCAAGTAGATACTGTTTATAGATGCTTCATACACACTTCCTACACCCTGGGGTGACTCCACTAACTAGGACAATATTGGCATTTATATATCACTTTTGTACTTGGTAAATTCTGAGTTTGATAACGCAGGAATGGTTATAGGAAGGAAAAAGGTTAACAGGTTCTCAGAGCATGTGAGCACTTGTCAATCCCCCAATGAACTCTAGATAAAACCTTTCCCAGCAATACTTAGTTAAACTAATGCATCACCTATGACGGACAGCTAGAATCAAAGTCAATGGGTTTTAGATGAGTCTGCAGGGAGCCGGGACAGCAAAAAGCAATTTGAACAATGTCTATGGAGCTGAGGCACTTCTTTAGATAGCACAAAAGTCTTGCACAAAGTTAGAGAGTTTGTTGTAGTAAATCACTATTGGGCCACAAGCTGTTACACTTGTGAAAAGTTAGAGATAGATCAACTCTAGAAAGCAGCTACTGCAAGTCTCAAGTGAGATGAGCAGACCTACAGACAACAAGGTAAGTACCTGTTAGTCAGAACAGTACCTTAGGTTAGAAGAAGAGGTTCCAGCTGGCTTCTGTTCTGGTTGCAAGGTTGCAGATCACGGGTTCCTGGGCCTCAGTCATGGGGACAAGAGGGAGGACGTCTGGAGGAGTCCTGCACTGTGGTTCGAAGGTCGGCAGCAGCTACGGGCTCTTTTCAGTTCTGCGGCACTTTGAGGTTTCAGCTACCAGCAAACAGCACCACTGCAGATCTTGGACACTTGATGGGCTTCCTTCGTTCTGAGTCCAGCACTCTGGTGAGGTGACTCGAGCTTGAGTCGTCCTGCTTCGGGAGGGTCCTCAGGATCTTCCTGGAGCTTCGGTCCGTCTTAAAGACGATGTACTCCACTACGGATTTCTCGACCCCTGTCACTCGGTTCCAGCAGCATCAAAGAAGTACAGCCAGTTGGGCAAGGTATTCCAGCAAAGCTTGTCTTGGGGTTAGTTGGTCCCACCAACCCAAGGGAAGAAGTCGTCCGTTCCGAGGCTTCTCTAGCCTATTGGAATTGGAGCTTCAGCACAGCCGCAGGGCTTCACCAGGCAGTTCAACGGTCCAGGAGGATGCAGCAAGCTTCTCTTCACGGTTCCTTTGTCGGATGTTTCGTCCAGTGGCCGACTCTGTCTTCAGTTCACCAAGCCTCACCTTTAATGCAGGTTTCTCCGATTCATGCACAGCCTAGCTGTCACTCACACAGCAGGTAACCAAGAAGCCTCGGGACAGGGAGTTTTGGGCACCTCCCTCGCTTCCTGCCCTGCCAGACACACAGGAGCCAGAGGCGGGTTTCAGCACTGAAGCCCCCCAAAGGCAAAACTAAAAAAAAGGGTCAAACCTGGTTTGGCTGGCAGAGTAAAACCCAAAAAGACCTCACAAACAAGAAAAAATGTGAAAAAAGACGACCAGGGCTGTTTTGACAAAATGGTCACCAATGGGTGCTATACTGCAGCCGAGGATTCAGCCTGCTGTAAAAACGCACAATGGTCGGAAAATTAAACCACTGCCACGAGCCGTTTAAATAACAAGGAAAAGGGGCTACTAAGTAACCCCCCAGCACTCCACATAAGAAGGTGTTTACTGGATCTACAACGAGAAAAGGTAAGTAAAGTCAATTTCACTTTACTATTTTTAGGAACTGTAGTTCACCCAAGAAAAGGATTAAGAGAAATCTAAAGGATTTCTCTTTGACACTGCACTGAAGGTGCTGTGTGTCACCATACAAAAAGTAGATGCCTATGGAGTTTGTCAGTCTCCAGAAACAAAGAAATACAAAATAAGATAAAAAATACATGAGAGGGTGAGAAAAGGGTCTTGCTCACTCCAGGGTAGAAATGAAAAGTCCTAAAGTCCAGCAAAAAGCTGGAGCTCTCTATGATTGAAGGGAATTAACACAGAAATGAGAATTCTCCCTAACACCGCCCTATCCTGTCTTGCCCATATTTTAAGTTGGTCTTCCCCTAACCATTCCCTCATGACCTGTAGTTGTGCCGCCTCTAGTATCTAGAAACGCGCGGGAAAGCCATGCCCCCCCCTTATTTCTCAGGGTCGTAAGTGTGGACATAGCTTCCCTTGGCGGCTTACTCTTCCATATATAGGAGTTTATGGTCCTGTTCAGGGAGCAGCAAAAAGTTTTCGGGATTCTAATGGCAGGCCATTCGCGAATGCCATTGTTTTATGCGTTTCCCCTACCATCGCTATTCCCGTCAGCTCGTCACATTCCTGTATCCTAATTAGTAGGGGTTCTAAATATATAGTGTAGAGTAGCGGGGATAGTGGACACCCTTGTTTAGTTCCTCGACTTAGTTCTACCTTGGCTGTTACTATGTCGTTAAGTGTTACTCGTATTATTGGCGTCACGTAATTAACCTGCACCATTGCTAGGTATCTAGGCCCAATCCCCATGTGCTTCAGTGTGTTAAAAAGCATTGGCCATTCAACCCTGTCAAAGGCTTTTTCTGCATCTAATGATATCCAGATTGCAGGCTGTTTAGTTATTGCTGTCTTTTCTATTAGATGGCAGACTCTTAAAGTATTGTCAAATGTGTGTCTGGAAGGTATAAACACTGACTGATTCTGGCGTATTAGTTTCGGGAGGAGATGCGACAGTCTGTTAGCCAGTATCCTAGTGTATAGTTTGGCATCTATGTTTATCAGTGCTATTGGTCTGTATGACCCTGGCATTGTAGGGTCATTCCCCTGCTTATGGAATACTACTAATTTCGCTTCATTCATGGAGGGGGTTATGTTTCCCCCTAGTCATGAATGAGTTAAATAATTTTGTAAGGATTGAGGTCAGTATTTCTCTGAATTTTTTTATAAAAGCTTGCCGGGTATCTGTCCAGGCCAGGCACTTTATTCATCGGAAGGTTCTTCTGAAGGTCCTTTATTGCTTTCTTTACCTCCTCTTCCTTAATGTCCTCCTCTAAAATTGCCCGTTAGTCTTCTGTTATCTTCAGAATGGGGTGTTTTGAGAAATATTCTTCTTGTTGCAGTTCTGAGGGGTTTTCTGAGGTGTACAGATTCTGGTAGTAATCCCTAAAGATTTCCCCTATTTCTTCGTTTGCTGTTTTCTTCTGCCACTGGGTATTAGGGAGTTTTATTATTGTCTGACTTCCCTGTTTTTCTTTTAGTTGTCTGGCTAGGTGTCAGTCTGCTTTATTAGCTTTTACATAGTACCACTGTGTTAGGTACAGCAGTGCTTTCTCTTCCCTCTTAGTTATGAGTATCTCATGTTGTCCCTGGATGTGTCTCATTGCTTTTCTTACTTTATTACTCAGATTTCTAGCTAATTCCTCTTGTATATCCATTAGTTTCCCTTCCTTTACCCATTGGGCCTCGTTACGACCCTGGCGGTGATGGTGTGAACAGTGCCGGTAAGGCACCGGCAGCGTTCATCCCGTCCCGCCACATTACGAGTTCTGCTTGTGGGTTCCTGACAGCCCGCCAGGTCTTAACTGGCGGGCTGTGCGGCACCCGCAAGCAGAACTCGTGATTGCAACGGCATCATTATCAACGGTGCCGGTGCAACCATGCTCCCCACCCCCATTCTGCCCTATGGGACAGAATGGGGATCGGGAGCCCGGCATTACTGCCACCTGCAAATGGGCAATTACCGGCCCATTCAACTCGTAATGGGCCGGTTATTTGCCAATCGTGGGTGGTGGTGCCGGTAGCAAGCATGGCGGTAGCCCTGCCATACAGGCACGGCTACCGCCATGCTCGTAATGAGGCCCATTGTCGTCTTTGTTTCTCTTTCCTCGATTTAAGAGCTATCAAGTATCCCCTTGTTACCACCTTAAATGCATCCCAAATAATTTCCTGTGACACTTCTGCTGCCTCATTTTCCCTGAAGTATTGCTCTATCTGTTCTCTTATTGATTCACACAATATTAGGCCGTGTAGAAGTTCTGTGGGGAGGTTCCACTTGCATAGCCCCACCTCCTTTTTTTCCCCACTCCAGTATCATCCACAGTGGGGCATGGTCTGATAGAGAAATCAACCCCATTTCAATATCCCTTATTTTGCCCAATAATCCTGTCGAGGTCCATATGTAGTCTATCATAGAGTTGGTGGAGTGTACGTGGGAAAGTGCATAAAGCCCTGTTCCTGGCCTCTAATTACCCTCCACAAATCCTGGAGGGCCAGCGTCGCCATCTTTTATTTCAATGTTTTGGATGGGGCTGGTGTATTCTGTGACCTGATCCCACTCCTATCCTGTGCTGAGACCCATGCTATATTAAAATCACCCGCCAATATAGTATCCCCTTTGGCGAAGGTCTCTAATTTTGTTATGGCTTTGTTATGGCTTCCCTTAGGTACTCTTCCTGTCCCGTGTTTGGTGTATATATTGTTGCTAAGGTGATTCGCTGCCCCACCCCCCCAGGCTGCGTTCAGAGAAATGTATCCATCCTTCCTATCCATTTCCGATTCTAGTATATGTATTCCCAATCTGTCATGTAGTGCTATCGCACTCATAGCTTTTTCCCTTCCGCGTTCGCTTGGTACAATTGAGTGTATCCCCTGATTTTTTGTATTTCCTGTCTGCTCTTTTTTTGTATGCATTTCCTGGAACATCATAATATCTGCTTTCACTCCCCTTAAGTGATGTTCCACCTTTGTTTCTTTTTGAATGCAGTGTTGAGCCCCCTCACATTGTACATTAGTATTTTTAAGTCCAACATTGGGGCCCTTCTTCTCCTCCCACTAAGTTCCCTGTTCTACCTCTTCCCTTTGCTCCACTTCTGGACCCCTTCCCTTTCCCTTATCCCCAACTTTCCAACCTCTACCTACACCCCAACTCAACCCCCCCAAACCCTAACTTCCTTCCCCTTCCGTGAGGAGGGACCAGGTTCCTATGATCGCTCAGACGAAAAGTCCTACGCTCCTGGCCCTCATGTCTTCCCCTAGATGATATTGTGAGGATTACCAAACCCCACTTGCTGTACCAAGATGCGTCCTTTCTTTCCTTTCCCCTTGAGCCGCATTTTACGATATGTATTTTCTGTCTTGGGCCTTCTTCCTGTGCAAGTTCTACGTCCACCTCTCCTCCACTATATGTAGCCTTAATTCGGCTTGTCCATCTTTCGACTGTTATTTTCCACTCCTTATATTATCCCTGTTGCCTCCAAGTTCCTTTTTTGCCTTTCCTTGGTATAGTGTTCCATTCCCATGATTTGCTGCAAGTTTGTTAATCCCATTGTTCCTCTCTATTCTCAGTTTCTTCACTTGATAGGTTTAGGATCTGTTCGCCCTCCTCACACGTTGTTATTCTCTGGGTTTGCCCCTTCCATGTGAACAGAAGGCCAAAGGGGAACGTCCACATGTATCTTGTCTGTTTCGCTGTTAGAAATCTCACTACTGGCCCCCTCCGTCTCCTTTTCAGGAGCGTGCTCTGTGCTAAATCCTGGTATAGATGTACCTCATTACCGTTTATTCGCACCTGTCCCGCTTCCTTTGCTTTCCTTAGTATCTGTTCCTTCTGGCCATGTGCTGTTACTGCCACTAGGACGTCTCTTGGGCACGCTCCTGGTTCTCCCGTCCTTCTTGGTCCCACTCGGTGTATTCTGTCCATTTGGACAGGATCCTCCTTACCTATGCCCAGGATTTCTGCAAATAATTGTTGGCCTGTGCTTTTTAAGTCTTTGTCTTCCACCATTTCTGATAGGTTTTTTTATCCGAATGTTGGATCGCCTAGATCAGTTTGTCTAAATCTTCATTCTGGATTTCTAAGTTATATTAGGCATGCTGAATGTTCCAGCTTTTCATCGTTTTTTTTGTGTCTCTTCTTCAATGCTTTGTACCGCTCTTTCTAGGGAGTCTGTCCGTTCTTCTAATTTTGCCACATCAATTTTGAGTTCTTGTACTGACAGTGACATTTGTCTTCTTTTAATGACTCACTGCGTTTGGAAGGATGACATAAATAGAGTCTGAAACTCTTTGAACCACCCCTGCATATCTTCTTTGCTCGTGTCATACCACCATCTCTTGTGGTTGGTGTTGGGTGGCTTTGGGCTGAGTCCCCTCTTCTAGACATTGTTGTACTCCCTGGGCCCTACAGCTGCTTGGTGGTAGGTTCTTGCCTCAACTGGGGGCTCTTTTGGGTTATGGATGCCGTTGTCATGATCTCTGCTTCCAAAAGATCAGGACTTGCCCGACTCCCTTGGAAGCAGACCCATAACACCGGTTCCGAGTGCCAGCCAGTCCCAATTGGGACCTTTTGGACCCTGTCCTGGCGCCAGTGGCACCAGGCTCATAAAGATGCCCAGTCCCAGCGCTGGAAGCGCCGGGCTCATAATGCTTGGTTGGACCTACCTGCAGCAGACCATGCTGCTTACTTACCTGCCAGTTGAACCCCTGATCCTCTTCTGTTTGGGACTACTTTTCCTGTTGGGTGGGGCAGGAGCCACTCCCTAGGTTCAGAACACGAACTCTTCTGGAAAGCAGGAACTCTTTTCTTACCTAGGCGTGGCTGTGGAAGGAGACACAAAGCACTACAGGAGGCTATTTAAACCACACCCGATGGATGAATCTTGCTTTGCGTTATTCTGCATTCTCTGCAGCAGAACGCTCATCGTGTCTTCTGCTTCTGATCCTGGGCCAAAGAAAACAAAGGCTTACCATCCTGGAATCCAGTCTCCAGCAGCACCTGTAAAGACAAAGAAAGAACAGGTTAGCACTACGGTCTTCAGTGGCAGCGCATCTCTTACCTGGTCCATCGGCTGTCACCAACGCCTCGCGCTGCATTCCGGCATCTGAAAGACAAACGCTTACCAGCTCTTCGCACGCTCCGGAGGCCTTCAGCGCTGCATCCCGCATCTGAAAGACAAAAGAAGGTGCGTTTAAAGACATTGGGCAACTTTATTACTCACGTGCCATTACTCCTTCCCACGCCGAATCCAGTGGGTATTCCAGCAACCTTCAGCTTCTCTAAAGCTCCGAACTTGTACCTGCAAGATAAAAGGGACAGTTAGTGCGCATCGTGAAGCAGGCTACAAGCGCTTACTTACGTGCTTCCAGGCGCTTCTATTCCTCACGCGGGTTCGATCCTCAACTCTCATCAGCCCGCCAGCCGCCATCGCCGGAACCCTGCAAAACAAGGGATATCATTACAAAAGACTTTTAAGACATTTGAAGTGCCCAGAACTTACCGTTTGTGCAGTTAACGACGGACAGCAGTCCTCTGAGGTCAAGAGGCCTGCACCCTTATCCAGTGAAGAAACTGGTTACGGCACCCTGCCCCGAGGCAGATGGAGAGCTCGGCGTTCACTTACCTAAGGTGAAGGCGTTAACCTTTGGGGTTCTACAGGAGAAGAGAAAGGGAAGAGGAGAGAGGCACCCAATAACCCCAGTTCATTAATCCCATATTTTCTATCTGCAGACATCTTACTCTTCGAGTCAGACATACAGTGCACAGAGGTCCAGCCCAAAGAGCCAACCGTGTGTTACACATCACCTTTGAAGATAGGGCATTCACCCAGTCAAGACCGGCGCCTCTGCGGGAATCAGGTGAGCGTTACAGCCGTTTCCGCCCCTTGTTTTGGACATGTGAGGGATGTACCGGATCTAGCGATGAGTCCCTCGCGTTATCCAATGTGTTTATCTCCAGACTGCATTAATTGGGAAGGAGGCATTTTTGCATTTTAGTAATGTTTTGTTTCTCTGGCTATACTCTTGATTCCTGCTGTATTTCCTGATGTTATGGTTGGTGTCCCTTTTGGTCTTTTTCGGTTTCTCCCCGATTTTTATCTTCACCTACTGTTCGTTATCTCCTGTAGGTCTTCTGTGGTAGGAGAGCCTGGTGGCATCTGAGGAGGAAATGTGACGGGGGGGGGGGGGAGTAGGCCCCTTTTGCTGTTGAGCGGTCAGTGTCCCTCTTCCAGTCAGGTCCTCCCTTGTTTCCTCTGGTCTGTGACACTGCTGTTCGCCGGGGTGTGGGCCTCCTACTCTTTTGGTGTGGGTGGATCTCTCCTCCCCACCTTATCCTCTGGTGTCGGGGCTTCCGAGTCTTTCTGTCCCCTCTCCTCCCCCCACCAATGCTCCGTGGGATTGGGCCTTCTGTTCTGTCTCCTCACTCGTCCCCGTTGTGCCGTGCTCCTCCTCTCTCCCGCCCGGCCAGAGCGTTTCTTCCAGTGCGCTTCCCTCTCCCACCTGTGCTTTATTCCTGTGGCTCATCCTGGGGCCATGTGGGGGAAGTGCCAGCCTCTCCTCCTCCTTCAATGAGTCTCTGGTGTACAGAGCCGGGGAGACTTGAATTCTGGCAGCCGCGCACTCCGTCCCGATGGCCCCTCCTCTCTTACTGCTCTGCCTCGTTGCACCGCTAGCCACTGGCGTGTTTCCTTTCTGTGCCTGAGCATTCCCGGCCTCGCCTCCGATCCAGCGCTTCCTCCCTCTTTCGTTTTTGTGTTGCGGCTGGCATTGTCGCAGTCTGAAATATTTCCAGGCAGGAGCGATACCTTTTGTATCACATTCCGCCAGTCAATCCTTTCCCTTTCGGAAGACTCTCCGTCTTTACTCCAGTGTCCGTTGGGAGAAGTATTTCACTTCTGTCGCATTATATTGTACACCCTTTTTGTTGTGGCCCAGCGGGGAGAGACAACCACACACGTCGTCCTTGTCCGGCTGCCATCTTGGAATCCATCGGAAATTAACAGCTTTTGGCGGACAGGAAAACTGTATATGGGAGAAATAGGGTGCCTCCGGTTTGATAAACATATGGAGAGTGGAAAATGTGTGATTAAACCCAAAACATCAGAACAGTTCTGAAAATATGATGTTCATCAATATTTTCACATCAATCCAGGTATTGTCACAGATGGCCTCAAAAACACACCAACTTCCAATTCAAGGGTTTCTATCTTGGTTTTTATTCAAGGAGCTCTCCAAGGGCGGCTCCTCGCTATCCAACCTAGGGATGGGCAATCCGTCCCTTGTCCAGGTGTCCCTCACCCCAGGGTGATCACTAGACATTGGTAACCCCTAGCATCTAATAACTATCTGTAACCTATAGCATCTAATAGCTATCTGACTAACAGTGATGGCCTAAAGGCAAACCCTGTATCCCACTAACTCCCTCTGGGAATAATCTAGGTGGTCTCTAACCTGGGATCCCCAAAGGTAGTTTTCAATAAGACACTCAGACACTCGGGCCCTACCTGGTCCTAAACTTCCACGGCCCTCCTTCTATCCCTGTGACTATTAGTCTCTCTTCCTGGTTTCCTCCCTTTTCCCTCCCTCCTCCCACTGACTCTCCTCTATCATTTATTTCTTCCTACGCTCTTCCTCAGATGCTTCTCTCTCCTTTCTGTAATACCGACCTCCCTTCTCCTTACTACAACTATCCCCTTTCCTATTTACTACTTTCTCTCCACTCTACTAGTGCATACTATGTCTCTCTCCACTCTCCTTCTATCCCTCTCCACACCATTACTACCCATTTCTCCACTCTACTACTCCTCCCACACCCTCTTTCCCAGTCACCTTTCTTCTACCCTTGCACTCACCTTACCATGTTTTCCTTACTCTCAGTCTCAGACCTTTCATGCACACTCCCAACCCAGTACCACTTTCTCTCCCTAACCAATACCTCACCTTGCGCACACCTTCAATAACTGTTAACCAGACTATGTGGCTCGGTGCCAGGTGTCACAGATGGCCTTACTAAAACAGCAACTGCCGAAGACAGGTCAAAGGTGTTTTTATTCAAATTCTTTAAACGGGCTCTAAGGGCCGTCACTCACTCTGTTGACCCTCCGTAACCATTCCCCAGGTTAGTAACTACTGCTTGTTTACCCCCTACAATCTAGGTTCTGTCTTGCTCTCTTTGAGGGCCTAAAGGCCTCCACCTTCTTTATCTAGCTGTCCTCTGGGACTTCCTAGCTGTGATTTACACTATCCAATGGTTAATTAGGGTTGTACGATTGTGCCTTTCAGACAATCAAGCCCCCTTTTATCATCTTCCTTTCATGCCCTGATGTTCCTCTCCCTATGTCGCTCAATGACTCAAGTCACCTCCGGCTCTCCCCTCTCCAACTCCACCCACCTTATCTGTCCCTCCAATCACTCTCAATCTCTTTCTCTCTGACCTGCCTCCACCCTCCGATGTTACTCCTTTTTGCTACTCTCCTCTCTTCACTTCACCGCTACTCCTAACCACCTTCTACTCAGCCACTCTCCTTTCACTCTCATCCACCTTCTACTCCTGCTACAATTTCACTAACATTCTCTCCATCCGCTCCAAGAAGAGGGTCCATATCCAAGCCTGCTTCACCAACTACATGGCTGAACTCTTCAAAATCTGTAAGGCACTTGCCAATCCTACTGTAGTCTCCATCTCTCCTCTTCGATCCCAGGCCCTCTGTTCATCACTATCCCACCATTTAACTACCAAAACCCCAGGACATCCTGTCCTGACTCTCGTCCACCCCCTTGTCTACTCCCCCTCCTACTCTCAAGCCTCCTTTATTTTCTCCCCCCTATAATCTCCTCCTCACTCTATGAAAGTCTCCTCCAAATAGGTGCTCCCATGCCCCTCCAGAACTATCAAGGACAACATCTTCACTCTCGCTCCTGCCTTGTCCGATTTCTGTAACCATTCCTTTACCACTGGCTCTTTGCCACTTTCCCTCGAGCACTCCCTTGTGTACCCTCTCCTAAAAAAGCTGTCCACTGACCTCTCCTGCCCGGCTAACTATCGCCCTATCTCCACTTCCCCCTTCCTGGGTAGACTCCTCAAAGATGGTCATCTCCCAACTGACCCGTCACACTGAATCTTTTGGCTACCTCCTTTACCACCAGTCTTGACTTCAGAGCATCCAGAGGCACAAGACTGCTCTCTTGAACACCTGTGAAGTCCTGCTCTCAAACCTTGATTCAAACTCCCCCTCTGTTCTCATCTTCCTTGATCTTTCCTCTGCCTTTGACATGGTCCATCATGCCACCCTCTTAAAACAGCCACACGACAACCTTGGTATTAGGGACCTTGCACTGGATTGGTGGACCTCCTTCCTTTCTAATCGACCTTCCGAGGTGCAACTGGGCCCTTTCTCTCTTCCACCTCTCACTCTACCTGTGGCATCCCCCAGGGCTCTATCCTATGGCTGTGGCTTTTCAATATCTACCTTGCCCCTTTGGCCCACTTGATTTCCCCCTTCTCTCCCCATTTCCAGTGGTATGCTGATGACACTTGGCTCTCCTTAAAACTTGTCCCCGGTCCCTCTCTACCTCCTTTCATTCCCAACTGTCTAACTGCTATTCAGGCATGGTGCTCGGCTAATGATCTAGGCCTTAATGCCAGTAATCCTTCTAATTGGAACAGGGTCCCCTTCTCCAAGCTCCCCTCCATCTCTCTGGCCACCCTCCTTGGGTTCCCTCCCCTCATGTAGTGGGGCAAAAAACCTTGGTGTCCTCTTCGAATCTGCCCTCTCCTTCTCCCCTGACGGACCTTCCCAAGAAGGCCCACTTGCAGCTTCACCTCCTCAGATTTATTCTCCCCCTTCCTTACATTCTTCAGAGCACTGGTTCTCTCTAGGCTGGATTACTGGAACAACCTCTTCCTCAATCTACCTCTTTCCACTCTTTGCCCCCTTCAACTTATCCAGAATAGGACTGCAAGACTTATCCTTTGCCTCAAGCCCAGGGACCACATCTTTTCAGCCCTTAAATCTCTCCACTGGCTCTCGTGTGGCTGCGAGGATCAAATTCATAACCCTCTGCATCATCCACAAGGCCTTCTGGTGCTTGGGGCACTGCTACCTCCAACCCCCTCTCCTTAAATACCTCTCTGCTAAAGGCCTTTGTTCTTCTAGTTCATAACTCTCTGCAGATCAGAGGTTTTTCCAAGCAGAGTTGGGGGTATATCTCTCTCTCTTCGGCAGGCGCTTCCCTCTGGAATGGCCTCCCTGCCCGTTTTCTTTTTTTTTTTTTCTCACTGCCCTTCTTCGACTTGAGCTAGACCTACTTAAGTTCCAGAAGCTTCTCTTCTCTACCTCATTCCCCCTTCCCTTCCTTGCTAAAGGCCCCCACCTGCCGCTGTGGCCTGGTGCACTTATGAGTCACAATGTGAACCCTGACCAGTCTCGACCAGCACCCCCATTCAGCACTGTCCCCCTCTGCCCTCATCCCTGACCAGCTTGGAGGGTTGACTCCCCCACAACCCTCTCTCTTGCACTTAAAGACGGTGGCCCTCTCCAGTCCCCTCCTGAGCACTTGTCTGGCCTCCGGTCCGGGCCCTCCCCCTAAGCCCTTGCCTGGCCCCTGGGCTGGGCCCATATCCCCACACCCTTCTCCCCTTTCCTTTGCATTATCGCCCCACTCCTCGACCCCCCCACTCCCCTCTCCAAGCACTTTTCCTGCACTTGCATGATCTGAATGTCACAAGGCCTAATAGGACTGTTATTATTATCCCCTGTCCCCCCACACCCCTTATTTCCTTGTGGTGCCTAAAAACACTCTTCTCGTTGTACAGTGCGCCTTATAAAGCCCAATAAATAAATAAATACGTTCTCACTTATCCACCTTATGTGGACACTCGCTACACAGTACCACTTGCTCTCACCAACCAACCAATACGTCGCCTTCTCTGTAAATCGTCTCCACACTCCTGTCCACCGTCCTTCCTGCTTTTGGCCTCTTGGCCTATCGCCTTGTTAGGCACGATTGTATGCAGTACCCTTTGGGAGACTACACCAACCTTGTCCTCCTAACAATAGGTAACCCAACCTTTGGTATAAGTCTGTACTACACAGGTTGGTAGTGTGGCTGAGCAGCCAGGCTTATCTCAAGAGGGGTCATTGTGAGCAGTACACAGAGATTCACAGTGACAAGAGTTCAAATAAACTCTTACACTCAAGGTTTCTTGATTAAACAATTATTAATTAATTAAAAGGGTTTGGAATACAACAAAGGTCAAACTAATATTCTGAAGCAGGTAAGTACATTTGAACCCCCTTATGCAAAGTAAATTAACCCTTTCTTGGAGGAAAGGTAAAGCAGAAAGTCAGAGGGAAGAAGAGTCTTTCAGGTAGCCAGGCCAGTCAATGTTAATGGAACAAAGGTCTAGGTGAGCTGAAGCACTTCTTGCAGGTAAGTAAAAGTCTTGCACAAAGTTTTAGAAGTCTTTGTAGAAAGATAGATTCGAGGAGATTGGGTCCTCCGACGTATTCCATATCTATGACATGTAATCACCACAGCTGTGCTGCTTCGGAAACTTTTTTCGGCGTCTGCGTCGATGCGCCGTCGTCGAGGACTTCCTCCGACGTCCGACGTCATCCGATGTGATAAGTAGGACGCACAACGCCCGTAGCCTCAGTTCCGTTTTTTCCGCGAACGTGTTGCTTTGTGAATCTCGGTTAACGCCTCGACTCTTTGGAGTTCTGTTCTTCTCGGTTCTTTGAACCTGTTCGTTTTTGTGAAAATCCTTCGTGTGAAGATGTCTTCTACTTCGTCTTCGACCCCGCGTCCGGGCTTCAAGAAGTGCAGGGAGTGTGGGTCCAAGATGTCGGTGACGGACTCGCATGACGCCTGCCTCTGGTGCCTCGGGGAGGCCCACGACACGGATGACTGTATCGACTGCCAGTCGCTCACCTCCAAAGCCTTACACGAACGTAAGAAATTGTTGTCGGTAGGTCGGGTGTCCAAGCCCCGGAAGTCGAGATCTGCGGGGCTTTCAACGGATGATTCGAGGGGTGACTCTCCGCGTCGGAAGTCTCGTGGGTCTCCTTCTAGGAGTCGGTCTCGCCAGTCCTCAGCCTCTTCGAGGCATTCTCAGAAGCGCTGACACCGGTCGTCTTCCAGGTCCTCTTCGGAGGACTCTGCCCGGCACGTCGCTTACCCCACCAGCCGTGCGACGCCGGAGGAATGGGCTTCCTTCGGAAGAAAATGCTGGCGATTCTTGAGTCGCAGGGTACTAAGTTGATGAGGATGATAATGTTTCTGAGTCAGGCTCAGATGTTATTGATGAGTTAGGAGAATCAGAGGAGTCTCACGATGTGAGCACCACTGCACCTCTACTTGCTTTAGCTCCTCAAGCTATAACCACAGGCACCCTACCAGGTCCAGTACTGAGTCCAGAATGTGTCTCTCTTGAAATCACAAACCATCAATACTTGGTTTCTACCACTGCCATCTTCTCTTGCGAGGTAGACAGAGACCATGACCATAAATGGTCACATTCGAATACCATGCATTTAAAAAAATAAAATAAAAACAAATGTTATGCGTGGAACTCTGCACAGCAATATTTTAATGCAGGGCTTCCCCTTGAACACCCATCGGGATTCAACACACTGTATTTCACCAGCAGCTATTTAATATTGTTCTTGTAACATGCTGCATGCAACTAGTGGCCTCAGAGCTTCTGCGCAAGAAGGGAGCATCAACAAGGTGTTGGGAGGAGCGGTAACATTGGGAAGAGGTAAGCTTTGAGGTACTTCCTGAATCTGAGGAAGTTGGGTTGCAGGCAGACAGATATGAGGCGAGGGTTCCGGAGATTGATGGTGAGATTCGAGAATGCTCTCTCATTCTTGGTTGTTGTCTTGGTTTTTGGAATTTGAAGGAGTCCAGCATTGGTCGATCATAGAGATGTTTCCTGGGAATGATGGTTGAATTGGGAACAAAGGAAGCTTAGGCTGATGTAGTGAAGGGCTTTGTGGATTATTCAAGTGGCCTTGAATTGTTCTCTTTTTGAGACAGGGAGCCAAAGGAGTGACTTTAGGGCTGGAGAGATGTGTTTTTGTTGATTGAGGTAGAGCAGGAGTCGGGGCACAACATTTTTCACCATCTGCAGGCGAGTGAGCTGGATGGAATGGGGTCAAGGTAGGGGCCATTTCCATAATCTAGGCGAGTGTAGATTAAGGTATTGACAGCAGTTAATCTGTTACGAACAGATAGAAAGGGGAGCATGCCTGGCAGGATTTTTAGCTGAGGGAAACCAGATTTGACAACAGTACTGACTTGTGCTGTAACATATAGATTTGGATCAATTATTAAGTTAAGGTCTTTAATGTACTTGTACGAGAGGGAAAGTTTCCAAAGGTTTAGAGCTGGAGACGTTTGCTCCGCAGGTTAGGGCTTTTGTCTATGAGCAAGAATACTGTTTTAATGGGATTCGGTTTCCGCCAGTTTAGACCCATCTAGGTTTTTATTGGCCTGAAGACAAGGGGCAAGACATAGATCCATAGTAGAATGTTTTGGCCAAGTGGAGAAGGATCTGCTTCTTGCCTGCATACATGTCGAAGTTTAATCCAAAAGAGTGAATGATATTGGCAAGGGGCAGAAGAAGAGATTGAGGTCCAACAGAGCAGAGCCCTGAAGAACACTGTTCTTGGTAGAGGCACTGTTAAGGGGGGGGGGCACGAAGTTGGTCAAGTTGTGAGATCTAGACAGATTGAGTGCTATTCCACAGGCAGAAGCCTGCTAGTTGTGAGTCAAGGAGGGAGCTGTTCTTGATGTCAGCTTGATGTTGATAACCAGCTGCATGCTCTAGAAGCTTGCCAAGAAATATGTTAGAGCTGGGTATATAGTTGGCCCGATCAATGCAGCCCAGATTTGGCTTGTTCATCAGGGGTACAGCCCCACTGCAGCTTTCAAGTGAGTGCTAATCAAGCCTGAAGATATGTGGTGATTCACTAAATTCAGAATATGGTGGGGAATTGCTGGCCATAGAGATTTGAAGATTTTTGCAGGGCAGGGATCGAAAGGGGATCCCAGGGGATCCAAGGGCTTGCACTCAGCAAGTAGGGACTCCAGTGGAATCGAAGGACTAGGGGCAGAAGAGAAGACTGGGTTTGAAGAGGGGAGGTGTTAGAGTGAAGATAAAGATGAAGGTGTTTGTGGGAGCGGGAGTGGTTGTGTTACTAGCAATATTTTGTCGAATGGTCAGAATTTTGGAATGAAAGCATGAGGCCAGGTTGTCCGTGGTGAGTTGGAGCAACTCTTCCTTTTGTGTGAGAGAGTAGTGCCCCGTGGTACCACAGTGTCCCACCACTACTCAAAGTGCCCCCAGAGGGTGGATAGAGTAAGATAGCCAAGTATTCCTCTCCCTTACCCTCGAGCTAACAACCACCCTGTATCATATCCAACAATCACGAGAAATCAGAGACAAGAAGTCTTTGGTAGAGACTAAATTTCCAAAAAGGCAGTGTAAGCAGACCACAGAGTCGATCTGCTTATAAAGATTGTTCCACCATGTAGCCCGGAAAGTCGTAGCTTCTGAGAACCAGCTGCTTGTTTACTTCATGACAGGAGAGAAACAGCTAATTCTACACCTGTGGTCTTCAGGCGACCGCAGGATGGTGTTTCCCTGATTCCAAGATAGCACAGACAGCGCTGTATGCCGATAAAGCCTTGTATGCTGTTAATGGGCCCATGAAAATAGGAAAGGGGCCCAATTTAAGGATTAAACCAATCACTGAAACTCCTAATAATTGCTTGATTAGGGATGGTAAGAAAACTATCAGGCCTGACCAATCAAGAGTGCCTGAAGCATGTAACCTCAGGAAAGAACCAATCCCAAAAAGTTTACTGAGAGCCCCACCATTATGTATACAATGGGTGTCGTGGAAAAATGACCACTGACTATTTCGATCAATTGGTGAACAAATTGTTAGTAAAAAATAGGCAACAAGACAAAAACAAACCAACACTGTTCAAGACATTGACGCCAGTGAGAACCACCTCCCTCTAAGCACTGTTCTCTTTTACCCAAAGGAACACATGCATCCAAATGGAAGCGGAGGTCCAGACAGGGCAAGGAATCATACTGAAACAATGTTACAAACCGGGAACAAAGCCCCTTTATCCAAGTCTTTGATACCAGCTGTGTTCTTACATGTATAACTGTGTTATCAAGAGGGACAGCATAAAGTGATACATTCAGTAGAGCTTAATATACTCCTCAAAGTTTCACACATGGCCTGAGGAAGGCGAGCACATTTACAATATGATGACTTCCGTCTACTAAAGCTGCTTTTCCTAGGAAAGCAGGAGTTTAAAACACACTTATATATGCCAAAAGGGAAACGTGTCCGAAGTGAGATATGTGAAGGCGGGCATAGCTGCACCCTAGGCGAAGAGACTTCATCGCAAAGACATGCCCAGTAAAGCCTAGAGCATCGCCTCGCACAAACAAACATTTGTTTAAACATGGCAACTTGAAATACCTACTCTATATTATAATGCAGCAATATGCTAGAGGAGTACATTCAATTTTAAATTCCAGACTAGACCCCCTTGCCCTCTCACACAGGGTTTGGAGAAAAGTCGGCAGGTGTCATAGACCCAGAGGAAGCAGACTTACTTTTAAAAGCACCTTTGAGGGAAGCACGGACTGGTTCCTGGAAGAAGACTGGGATAGCTGAATAACCTAAACGGGCTGAAAGCTGGAGAGCCTGAAGCCTGACCTCTCCATTGGCAAGGAAAAGAAAGCCAGAATGAAGCGAGACCCGTGGCAGGAGGGTAAAATTGATTGCCCGACAACGATGCTCGTGTGAGGGGAGAGAACCTTAATCTGCCAACAAACCCAGTAGTGGGGCCAGGAGATGGCTAGACTTTAACATACTGTGACAAATCGAAGGGAATTTGTCCCTTCTCTCCAAGGGGGAGCCTCCCCCTTTGAGGCTAGGGAGCCGGCCCCGTAAGACCCTTCATAGGGATCTGGGCAAGAGGATCCTCCCTGGGAGAGACTCCTGTTCCTGCAAGGAACTCCCTAGACCATTCACCATAGTGGCATATATGGGACTATCATATATCAAGAACATTACAAATCTGGGAACTTAGCTGAAGACAAAACTAAAATATACAATTATGCATAAGGAGGAGGATCTGTCTCTTTAAGGAGAAGCGTACATTTAACTGAGACAAGTAGGCTGGTAGATGAGAGCACACCGAGGAGAGGCGAAGCACAGGCAGAGAGAGAAGCGTGTAAGCAGGGGAAGCCCACTGACGAGCTGATGCCTGGAGGAGATGGAGCCAATGAGAGCTGCATAGCCTACAGCTTTCAGAGGAGTACTGAGCATCAGAAGGAAACACTGGAGGCCCAGCATTTCCGAGCAGATAGAAGCTGAGGAGACAGGAATCCAGTGGTGGCGAACAGTTCCAAAACCACCCGAAGGAGGAGTCAACAAGACGCCCTGCGACCCGCATCCAGACCCTGTTGCAACGAGAGGGAGGACCGAGTACATACTCTGGCAATAAGGAGAAGCATGAAATCCGGAACAGAGGAAGAGAACCCGAGTGAGCGCTGAGCCCGACAGCGTTCCCCCACAGATACAGATACAGTTAACTGGGAGAACAGGAGTACCGGGAGGTCGCCGGGGCATCGTTCTGGAGCAGGAGAAACTATTCCCATTGGAATTGACGAGATACTTAATATAGAGCCATTGAAGCGAGACTGTGTTAATGGGATCAAAACAATAACGAATAAGCATGAAAGAGAGAGTATTCAGAACTGGGCGCAAACACCCTGGGAAGAGGGAAAACCCATGGTTTAAGAAATAGAGTGTAGGAATCCAGAAAGAGAAGTTTATAAATATGAATGGGAAGTGAAATCAAGTGAAGCATATAAGAGAAGAAATATCAAACTGAGCAACCCCAGGAGAGGGGGAGGGTCAAGTCATTACAAAGGATAACCAACATAAGAAGGCCTAGGTTACAAGAGACAGAAGGGCATATATGCCTGGATCAAAGTATATGAAAGAGTGATCCAAAGGACTGTGGAACAACTGTACCGAAAGGGGAGATATAACCCAAGTACATTGTAAAAGAGTTACAAGATCTTAACTATTTGAAGATATCTTATGAAACAGAGACATTGCCGTAAGAGATAACTAGGAGAGGGGAGACATCCTCCTAGTGTAATTTAAGTTAGTTAAAATAGTGATAGCGTCAGTTAGAACTAGTTCTGGACCATGGATGCATTCATTTCAGACTTCGTGACGACTGACGAGCTCTGTGACTTATTTATATAGGTAGAGGTACCCTTCTACCAACAGGGAAAGATAGGCCTTATCTTTATTATTTTATTAAACACCAGTAATAATGTCCTTAATTGTCCGCCTCCTTCTGACTTGCCACAATACCCGCGGAGGGGATGGGGGGGGGGTCCGAGAAAGGGAGGGAGTGAACACACTGAGCTCTAGTGTTGAAAACACTATTCCTTTTGAACAGAGTACATGGAAATCTGAAGCATGGAGAAACCCAGGTACTATTACAGGTTAGGGCTGGACCTTTATAGAATAGGTTTAGGGGGACTTTTATAAGATAGGTTTAGGGCAAAGGATTCTGGATTTGTGTTTTGGGATAGGGTTAACTCGTAGATTGAGCAACTTGATAAGCATAGGTTGGAACTTTAGTTGCCAATCGTTGAACTCTTATTTTGGATTAGATTAGGGTGTCCCCAGTGGGTACTTCAAAAAAGGTAGCAGGCGCTCCTCTCCAGAAAGAACATGGCATGATAATCTGTTCTGAGATGAGAGTTTGCAGCACACGCCTTTTGCTCACTGTACCTTTCACGGATGGAAAATATCCATTTGCATATCAGTCTTTGTCCCGCCCACATGGGCATTCCAGCACCCAGTGGGACAGACTTAATAGGACTGGGTTTACTGTTTGTGGTAGAACAGCATGGTCATCTGTCTTCAGGTGGGAGGACAACACCGGACAGCTTCCCAATTTTATGTTATCCTTCTCTTTGAAACTTTTTCGTAGTTGTTCCTTACTATATTTAGACATAACCCCTATGCCCTTTAGGCTTTGATGCATCCTGACCCTGGTTTATCAAATCTTTAAACTAAACCAGACTAAAACCTTTTATCTAACTCTTCTATATCCCAGCTCTGCAACCTACACATCACAATGATTTTGTGATGGCCTTTAAGTGCTGGGGTTCAGGGGCTTACAAAGTTCAGTTAGCACTTTGAAAAGCTCTGCTTGAGGGGTTTTGTCACCAAACATACTTTTGCAATAGTATGATTTCTTGAGGCTCTATAGATTTTGAGGCGAGATAGGTACCTGAGTTAGTCTTAAGAAAGTTGTTTTTTTCTCTGGCTTTCAAGAGGTGGGCCTTTTGTGAGAATCCTGAAGGTGTCTCCCTGACTAGTCCCAAGGGATCTGTCATCCAGGTGGCCAGGACACAGACATCTCTCTTGGATCTTCCTAGGGGTGGACCAGTGAGGGATGATCACCTGGATGGGGGGTCCTCTGGGAGTGGAAAAGGGACACTGACGGGTGAGACGCAGTATCCCCCTTCTTACAACACCTTTTTCCCAACCTACCAACCCCCTTCTTACAACACCGTTTCCCAACCTACCTAGTAGGACACTCAAACAATCTACTCCCCTCCCCCTTTTCCAACACAAACACTTTAGCACTCCACGGACAAACATCAGAGCCATTTACCGACGTATCCCAACACAAGGGTCAAGCAAAGTCAGACAATTGACCAGAATCACACACACCTGACGACCCTTTCCCTTCCCCACAAGGATAAAAGGTGGAGCACAAGTGCACAATACGAGCAAGGCAGACTGCACGACGAAAGAGCTAACTCAACACAGCAGTTCAAGAGGAGGAGAAAGACCAGCAGAGAAGCAACCTTTCCCTTTCTGACCAAGGACTGTGAAACCTCCACGGAAGGAATCTTAAGACCGCAAACAATAGCTAGCGTCTGTTGTAGCAGAGGTCAGCGGTACACAGGGCCCTCCTCCACTGATTGCCAAGCCGGGGAGAGACGCTTGCCACCGTGGTACCAGCCTTGACTCCAGAGAAAAGAAAAGCCAAGCGGATCATCACAGCCGGTGAGTCGAGGGGAGCGTTGAACAAAAGTAGCAAACGGCTAATTGCAGAAAGTACAAATAACTGTTAATGTGAGAGGAGAAAAGCAGCTACAGAGGAGTCAGGTACCACGTGGGTGCTCACTCGGAAAACTCTAAGCGATTACACTATTGTTGAAACTACTGTTACCAGAAGGCGAGAAGAGGGTCATAGTGATGATACGGCGGTCTAGTAAAATCCTCTGTACAGTCGAAAGTCTTTGACCGGCAGATGATCTTGAAGCCAAGGGAAGTGAATCCTGCATTGTAAAGAACCATTCAAGGAATTGTGTGATTGACAACGTTGGCAAGAATGAACCCAATGGAGGGATGCCTATAAAGAGGGGGCGAAGCCTGAAGTCCTGATAAATAGTATGTTGACATTAGTGAACCCGGCAGAGGGTTGTCCACAGTGAACTGTTTAAAAAGACATTAAGATTTGTGAATGTCACAGAGGAGATTGTGTTGAAAGCCGTAGTGAACCCGACATAGGGAGGCTACATTCGAGAAGGGTCTGAGCCTGGAAGAGGGGAATCCAGGGGTGAAAAGGCATCACCCAATGTGCAAGCAGAAAGGAACTTTTATTTATGATTTTTGGAACACATCAGGTCCTCGGAGGCAAGAGACTTTTTTTTATAGAAAATAGACTTAACCACTGTAGGTCCTGATACCTGAGAGCGGAACTGTAGTATCATGCTGGGAAAGCTTGAGCGTGTGCTGAGCTCCGGAGTCCCGCCTTGTCCCATGCTCAAAACATGCTCAAAACGTGGGGAAGGGAGACCCAGACTACCGCATCCTGACTTATTATTTGTGAACACTTCTTTCTTTCTTGTGAATCCTATCCATCACCTTGTTTGTATTTAGCATAAGGTTTTTCTTAGAATGGGCCCTTTTATTTGACAAGACGCGACTAGGACTGCCTTATTACTTGGTGGTTGTAGCTTGCTACCATATTAGATTTGGGTTTGCATTTTTCCAAATCAAATATACAATTTAATAAACACCCTTAAACTGTGATCACTTGTGTCTGTCTTTCCTGTTGCCACCACGAGTGCCTTAAACTTTGCTATTGAGAGTTTAGAGGTCCGAATTGAACCATTTAGCTTGTGTTTTGGGTTGGTGCAAATGGTTTTGTGTGGGTGAAGGTCATCAAGGACCGAAGTCAGCCAGGATCAGATGGTATCCAGCGTGGGCTCTAAGTGTGGGTGGTTTCTTGTAGTCTAGCTACCACATCCTGAGGGGTCACACCGTTCCAAAGATTAAGTTTGAGAGTAGGAGGTTTGGCTGCTGGCTTAGGAATAGAGAGTGAAGGAGGATTATGAAAGTTATGGGACAGTGGCCAGAGCTGACAATTGGAATATGCTTGTCAATAAGAATCTTCTTGTCTTGTGAAAAAACGAGATCAATGGTGTGGCCCAGGCGGTGCTTGGAGGAAGACGCAAGCTGTGAGAAGCCTAGGGGTGTCCATGTTGAGTTTCAGATCATATGTAACGAGGGCAGTCGGTGACCTTTGATGCAAAGCGGTTTGAGAGAGGCGTAGTCCTCATAGCTTATTTTTTTTCCATGGACGCGAGAGAGCAATAGATGAAGGCAAGGACTCCACATTCCTGTCTGTGCGTAATATGCTGCAACCTGGTGGCGTAAGGTCAGCAAGTATTTGGTTGCAGTTGGTAGTTAGCCAGTTTTCAGTGAGTTAGAGCATATCTAGTTTTTCTAAGATGATCAGATCTGCATGGTGATTTTACAGCCGATCTGGATTTCAATAGGAGGCAATTTAGATGTGAGTGGTGTTTTGTGTGAGAAGAGCCAGGTATTGTGTTGGGGCGGAGTTATGGTCCTTGAGGAAGTGCATTTTTAGTTTCTCCATCACATCTCTTGGTAGAGTTCCATTTAAATGAGATAAAGAGCAGAACATGGCAACAAAACAACTTTGCATGAAACTTGATGTGTGTTGCGGTACTCCTGCTGGTTCCAAATGAAAAGAATACCTTATTTTCTGGCAGAGCTTAAGAGACAAATTGGGTCAGGCAAGTGCAGAGCTTTTCTACTGAGACTTTGTTGTTCTGAAAAAATTGAGGTTCCCTTTGAATGGGGTGCCGGGGAGGAGAGTGATGCAGGAGACTGATCTCTCTTAATGTCTTTTGTATTCCTGGAGGGTGAGGTCACTTTAAAGATGGCTGCCAGGAAGAGGTGTGGGCTGTACTCCTGTTTCTGTTTCCTCAGTGGTTCAGAGAGATAGAGGCTCATTTAAAGTTGGCCATCAGCGGAGAGGAAATGGTCAGCAATCCTTTTTATGCTGCTCCTTGTGGCGCAAACCCTGCTGCATCTCGAAATATCCTGCTTGCTTCAGTACTGGGGCCCAGCCGTGCCAAAGCACTTGCAGGTTTACCTGCCTCACTTGACAGCCACACACAACTCATCCAAAGCACCCTGTCTTTATCAACCTGACATGCTATAGTTCTGAGACCCAAAACAGTTTATTCAAAACTGATTTTGTTATGAGACGCTTTAACAGCCCTATGAAATCATTGTAATCTTGTTCTCTCACCTCTGCTCCAGTATTGAGGTCCATGCAGAGTTCTGCCAATGCATTACTCTTTTTTTATTTTTATTTTTTTATTGGTGTGTGTATAATATATAAATATATCTGAGGCTTGTGGAATCTGCTTAGATCACATGCTGTGCATAGGCCGACATCTAGTGGAAGCTGCGGAGTATTAGTTTGTTTTTTGAAACTCGAAAATGAGCGTCGACACAGGGCGTGCCAGTAATACTATCCCTAGTGTGACGTCCACTGTACCCAAGATCCCTCACGCGTCTAGGATCCTCAGATTGTTTTTTTCCGCCATACTGGTCGGAAGCATTTTGCGGAGTCCCCTGGCCTTAGCCATACCTTTGCTAAAATATTGATGAATTGACATCCTTCCCCATCCCAACGATATATATATATATATATATTACATAATACATAACCCTTAAGATCCATAATACTGCACATTGGCCTGTCACATTAAATTCCTTGCAGAGTATAGCAGTAAAATGAAGGCAAATTTACAGAGTTCATTAAAGACAGAGGCTCCAGCAAGTGAGATTAGCATTAACTGACAAAATTAATTTTTTCCAGTTCTTTGGTTATACCTTGCAGGAGCGCATTCAAAGCCCCAATTAGGGATACATTTAACCCCCCCATACATCTACTCCAGAAAAGGTTCACTGGCAGCTCTGAATCTTTCACAAACCTACCATTAAAAATCAAGACAGGCATAGGCTCAAAGTAAAAACAAGTAAGCACAAAGTGAGTTAATTTCTCCACAAAATCGACAGCGAAAGTCCAGAGAACTAGACCCCGGCGCTTTATTATTACCCCAGTGCCTTGTCCTCTCGAGAGTCGGTACCTAGTTGAGCCTAAAACGCACATAGCTGGTTCTTCCCCTATCACACGGAAACCTCTGAAGGTAGAGGGGCAAGCATTCCCTAGCGTGGCCAAAATTGGAATATTCTTTGTAATTAAAGTAAGAATTGACACAATCGACCGTTTCCACCCAGTCTGCCCTGAAGAGAAATCTCTTCACCAGACCTGGGGGTTGCAGAAGGTCTTCTATAGTTAAGCCAAGGGAAAGTAGTATTGAGTTCATTCTAGCACAAAACATTTCCATGGATAAAACTAATTCTGATCTAGCAACCTCTCTTAAGCTTTCATATAGAGTGTTTGTCGAAGGGTCACTTTTTTCCTGAATAGGAAAAGTTGTTTCCAAAGGTACCTGGCCTTGAGAGATATAAGGCAGAGCTCATGGTAGATAACTGCATTAGGTACTGCCATAGATAAACCCAGTAGCTCTTTCCACAACTTTCCCTGAATGCTAATCAGAATCAGACTCATATCATGGGTGCAAAGATCGAGGCCATAAAGTAAGATGGGCTCACATTTGGCAAGATAATATTGCCATATCGGTCTCCGAAAAAATCTGCAAACCTTCGCTTTCAAAAATTTAATTTGGGATTTAAGTTTGCAGGCCTTCTCATCAAGGCTCTGTTTCCATTGTTTCGCACTAACCCTATTTGTGAGATTGTACCACAAATATATAATGGCCTGGACTTGATTCACCGTTTCGTCACCCGTGGTCCACCTGTAAGTCTGTATCTTTCTTCTTTTGGAAAAGACCAAAATTCGAGATTTGGATGCGTTAAGCAAAAGATTATTAGCAACTGCATAGAGATAGAAAAGATACATTTTTCTCCTAAGGCCACAAGGGGTACGGTCCAAGAGAATAAAGTCATCTGCAAAAGCCATCCACTCGACCGCCATCCTCCCCAACCTGGCCAGTGCAATGGAAGATCCCTGCCACACTCCTTCCACATCGCACATGTAAAGGTTGAAGAGAATTGGCGCCAGAGAGCAGCCGTGCTTGACCCCCACATATGTAGAAATTTCCCTGGACAAAGCACCCTCCTTAGTCAGACGAACCCTAATGGTTGTGTTCGTATGAAGTAATGCGAGGAGCTGAACAATCTTACGCAGGATCTTCATAGCTAGCATCTTGGACCACAATCTCGATCTTATTACTCCATCAAATGCATTACTCTTTTTACATGTCCCTGCTACTTAAATAGAACATTTAAGCACCAGTGATTTGTGTACCATTTTACTCAATGTCCGTGTCGTCTTCCCTCTCTCCTCTTACCAATCTGTGCCCCTCCACCTTTTTCCAAGCTGTTCCTTCCGCTCAATTCTCTCCTCTTCCTTTATCCCTGTCCTCTCTCTCCCACTTTGAATGCTTCTGCCTATCTCTCGCTGGGTCCTTCAATCTTTTTCTCCACACTTATCCCTATCTCTCTTCTATATTCCTGTAAGTGGTATCCATGGTAATGATGAGGTGTGACACACAGGAAATGGAATGGGAGAGTTGAGAGGAGGCAGGGAGGGCCCAAGGCAGAGCTCGTTTGAACCTACAATAAAACCTGTGTTGCATACTGCGGCGAACCAGAAGGACGATTATGACTTATGGTTCAAGGGTTTTTTTCAAAATAAAAAGATCAAAATGCCTAACTTGCCCTATTTATATTATGAGGGAAGTTCCCTGCATAGCAAAACTATGGATGTATGTTAAAGTCAAGTA
This sequence comes from Ambystoma mexicanum, assembly GCF_040938575.1. Lineage (NCBI taxonomy): Eukaryota > Metazoa > Chordata > Amphibia > Caudata > Ambystomatidae > Ambystoma > Ambystoma mexicanum. The sequence goes on from NC_090934.1 coordinate 1,185,726,838, forward strand.
CTTTAATCCGAATCCTATCCAACTAACTTGCCCTACCACTTCAGGAAACACCTTACCAAAGGGAAAAGTGTAGGCTGTGTACACTAGCCTCAGCAAGACTTAAAGGCCCATTTTACACCTGACTTGTTCTCAGTCGTCAAATGTGCTTTTTCACAGTAGGATATTCTTCTTCGCCTTGATACTTGGTTAAGGATTTCAGTCTCTCTGTGTTATTAACAAAGACTCTTTCTTGAAGCAAACCATCCCATTCCTCAAGGGTTGCTGACAAAAAATGAAGTTTCTGTATTTTCCTCCTTTGAAGCACTTGGACTCCCCAAAGTATCTCAATTCTCAGACTGTTTGCTTTCTTTTACACAAAGGATTTATATATATGTGTGTAGGGCCTGGTCCACCCTCGTTGTTCAAAGTTCGAAATTTCTCTCTGGCTTTCTCAGCCTTACTTCAAAAGACTTTACTTTTCTAGAGTATTTTCTCACTCCGGTTTCTCCGGTGCCTGTAACCTAGATAGCTTCTCAGCCATTATTCACAGTGTTGATACTTCTCTCAGTCCCCCTTTCATTGGGTCTTTTTCTCTAGGGTTTCTCGGGCTCTTGTAACCTGAATGGCTTTTCCAGCATTCTTTCACAGTATTAATCTTGCTCTCACTCCCACTTTTCTATGGGTTTTCCACTCTGTGGTTTTGCTGGTTCCCATAACCTTGATATTTTTCCCAATCGTTATTTACATTGCTTGTATTTCTCTCTATTCCCTTTTCATTGTGTTTTTCGACTCTCTGGTTTCTCAGGCTCCCGAAACCTTGATATGTTTTCAAATTGTAATTTACAATGTTCGTACCTTGTAGCAGTATATTTGTCGTCCGGTTTCTGAGGCTCCTGAAACTGCGTCTGCTTTCCCCATGTCTGCGTGTCTCTGCAACCACAGTTCAATGTGGCTAGAGCCTGGGATTCTGAGCTCCCTCGTACTGTCTGGTCTCTGCGTTCTTTGCCAACCTTTCAGGCCACCACAGCTCTTTTGTTGTCGTGCCACCGGGCAGGGCAGAGATCTCTCCACTCCTTTTCTGACCTGGACTACTTAAATGGATAGAACGCCATCCTGCAGGCATTCAGTTAGCATCTTCTTCCTCCTCGTTGCATCCACTGACCCTGCGGCCCAGTTCGCCTGCCTCCATAGGAATTCCCTCTTGCTTTACAATCCACCCTCTTCTGATACACATCACAGGGGCAGCTGAAACGGTGTCCCTCTTCGTTGCCCAAGGCATTTTGGCTGTATTCAGCATTGTCTGCAGCCAAGAGTGGTACAGAAGGATTCTTGTGAAATCCATTTGTTGTGGGTGATATAAAAGTATTTTCCATAGGGCATGGTTTGAAGCGCCAGTGATGCAGACTCTTCTGTAAAAGCCTCAGTGTGAAGCTCGGAATAATCACCTTAAAAATACAGATCCCAACACCTTTATGAAGTCCACTAAGTGTTGGTAGTGAACGGAGACAAGTAAAGAAGGACCGGAGCAAGCAGCAGCGATAGAAATCACCCTGGCAGCCAGTTTAACGATTTGGAGGTCGCGTCGCAGGCGCTGTGGAGCCTTTCCAAAATGGCGGCCGTTCTCTGGCCGAGTTCCCGTCCTGCTGGCTTGCGTGCCCGCCGATCGCACACAGCGACCCCAGGAGCCCGACTAGGAGCCCCGCCAAACAGGACCGCGGGAGGGAGCCTTAGCCTTGCTGGATGCAGCCCAAGCATACCCAAAGCAGAGAGAGCCCTGTAGCGACTCAGACTCATTAATCAAGGCGGGAGGAGGCTGCAACGGTCCCGACTGGGAGACGAGGAGAGCAAAGGGGGCAAGTCACCTAAACCCTGATCACCCAAAGGGTGGGAGGCTACCGCTCCTAAGGCTAATGCAGCACAATCCGAGGACGACACCGGATTATGCTGCCGCAGTCATCCTAAAACCATAAAACTTGGAGCAGTGAGGCTGTAAACCAGAGGACTTGGCACCCTGTTCAGTCGCGTATCACAACTCTTCGTTACCTCTGGTTGGTGGGAGCGCCTGGGGGGGGCCGAGGAACAGAGGACGCCCCCGCCATGCTAACCAACTAGGTTTCCCGAAAGGGGATCAGCTCCACAGAAGAGGGTGAGCCTAACAGGCAAACAAGAATATCTTTCTTATAAATTAATTCTCCCAATCCGGGGAGGCTGCTGGTAGTGGAGCCATGGGGGGAGCCATTTGGGGACACTTTAAAGAAGACACCAATCAATTCTCATCCACTGGACTCTAGGGTTGATGCGGACGTGCTAAGGAGGTTGATGAGGTCTGAGGACCTGGAGAGAGGAGTGCGCAGGACTCCTAGCAAACCGCTTTACTGGAAGAGGGAGAAAAGAGCTTAACAGTCTCCTGAATTGGCAGAGGCCTGGCAACGGCACCTCTCATCCAGGGGGAAGCTATAAGAAGCTGAAAGCATGGATAAGCAGCAGAAGCCACAAAAGGATGCTGAAATAGCCACTCTCCTACAACCTCAAGATAGGGGGGGGGAAACAAACTAAGCGCCCTGGTCCACTCCCCGGAACGACCCTCAGGACAACTATCCATGAAAGAAGACATCCAATCCTTTATGGCGGAGTTCCACAACTGCATGACAGAGATCTCAACCAGAGTGGACCGTTTGGACAATCGAGTGCTGGAGGTGGAACAAAGGCTCGGAGTTTGAAGATTAGTCTATGGAGCAAGCAACAACAGTGCCAGAGCTGCAGCGCAGAATACAGGCACTGGAAGGGAAAAGCGAAGCCATGGCAACCAAACAAGAGAATATGGACAATAGAGCCTGCAGAAACAACCTACGGATTAGAGGAGTGCCCTCCTCGTTCTCTGACCAGACCAGATCCTGAGCAACTGTCTGTTAATTGTTCCAGACCTCCTAACACACCTTGACAAGGCAATGCTGCTCATGGACCATAACCATAGGCTGCAAAGCCGCTGAGATTTTCCTGCAGAGACGCTGCCAAACGTGATCACACGTGTCCCCTTTTTCACTGCCAAACAGGAAACCATGACAGCAAGTCAAACGCAAGAAGAATTATTTTATGAGGGGCGTCACTGCAAATCTTTCAAGACCTAGCAACAGCGACAGTGCAAAGAAGGCGAGTGCTCAGGCCACTAACAGCATTTTTACAAGACGAAAGATCAGCTACTGGTAGCTATTCCCCTCTACGTGCAGTTCACGCTCAAAAGTACAACGCGGACCATAAGCTCACTAGAGGAAGCAAAAGCCTCTTGGGGAATGGCCCCCTGAATATAAACAATAGCTCTCCAGCTAAATTTCTCACACCAACAAAAAGGGATGCCCCACAAATCGAGACCTAACACTTGGGCGAAAGTAACAAAAGGACAGAAGCCCAGAACTTCCCCGCAACAGTTGTGAGCCATTCTCAGGGGACCACCGGCAGAGACCTCCCAACGCGCAGCCACATTATAACTATACCGGCCGACCACACCAATAGGAGTCTTGGGCCCGTACGTCACACTGCATATGCCTGGTCAGGAGTGATATGTCACTCGGAGGCTATTGGGGCGATAAGCCCACTACTGATTTTGTTCCTTGGTTGAAATATAAGTTTTGGTTTAAAAAGTTGAAAACCTGGTTGCTGCAGTGAGCTGATGTGATAATGGAGCTAGACTGCGATTGATGCTCACCCCGACAACCCCCCCCTCCTTCCCCACACAGCCCCTCTTCTCCACGGTGTAATCAGACTCTGTTAGCACCCCCTTTAAAAGCTAAAATGTGTAACTCTTAATGCAAATCACCAGTCAAGTGTAGATCCACCCTGCGATGCCTAATCGACCTGAATAGCTCAGTTGTATTTTTCCAAGAAACCCATTTGATGCCACCTGACGTTGCCTGCCTGTGCAGCTGAGCCTTTCTGAAGCAATTCATAGCTTCCTGTGGGTCGGAAAAAGGGGGCACAATGGCCCTTCTGGTGAGAGGAGTTCCCTTCGATGAACTAGAGACGCTACGCAGTCCGGAAGGACTATGCATGGGGGTTAAAAGGTATGCTATTTATTCATCTTTATACACTGATCACTGTTTATGCCCCTAATGAGGGGCAGGAGGCCTTCCTAATTGATCTGGAGTCCAAACGACTCCCCTTCCTCGAGGGCTGAGTGGTAATGGGGGTGACTTTAATGGGGATCCAGACCCCCGGGCCGACAGATCACACCAACGCATGCCAACAAACATTAAATTTGCTTTGGGATTACTCTACCTATTCAAGTCTTTAGGGGTGGTTGACACTTGGAGGGTGTTACACCCGGGGGTAAAAGACTTCTCTTTCTTCACTTGCGTCCATTGCGCGTCCTCCCACATAGACTTACTCTTAGCTAACCCCCAGCTCATGTCCTATGTCGATGACGTGGCCATAAAAACGAGGTTACTGTTGGAACATGCACCGATACTAACAGCTCAAATCCATTACCCCTAGCCCCCCCTCAGGCCCCGGAAGCGGCTAAGGTGAGAGGAGAAAAAGATTCCCCTTCACCTAGGGACAAGGTAAAATAGTTCCTTAGTCAAAGCAAAAGGTTCTGGGGTTGACAAAGGTCAGGAAGATTTATCATTGACATGAAAATCTTACCTAACAAGCGATAAACGTGGCAAAAATTATAATTTGGCAGTGCAGGAAAAATGCCTCTAATTCTGTTGCCACACAAAAAAGTGGTGGTAACAGAATTAGCTCCACTTTTTTCCTGCACCCCCAAACTCATAATGAGGCCCACAGTCATTACAAACTGGTAGCAAAGGATGGAAAAGTACAAGGGCCTTGCCATTTGAACAACAGGGCTCAGAACGTTGTGCAGAGTGCAGCAGGGACGCATCCAAACAAGACGGTTTCATCAAGAATTGAAAGTGCAAAGTACCGAGGGGGGCCTGTTGACTGGGTCAGTAAGCTAATCTGAATCAAAGCTTAAGTACAGAGATATACATTATAAAGGAACTTACCGGCCATGCTTACGATAACAGTTAACTTGCATCTCGCCCTACAGAGAGGTGCTCTGAAGGATGATACGCGAAGCTAGGCACTGTGTCATGGGGCTGGACAACCAGAGAAAACCCTTCCCAGCGAACGCCGATGCATACTGGCATACGGCCGCTCCAAGTACCATGTTGCTTGCCAACACTCAAACACTGTTTAGTCCGCAACGTGTTGCCGGATTGACTCAAACCTATGCGAAAAAAGGGACGAATAATGATAAAGAAAAATTGTGACTATGGATGAAGCAGCGAAAGGAGATATTTTAAAGCAAAAGGCAATGGAAAGTGTTCTATCTCCAGTGGTGTTTCTACCCGGACCTGGCGAGCCATTAGTATGATATGATATGATAGTTTATTTATATAGCGCCTATACACAATGTGTACAGTACTGTGGGAAGGATGGGTCCATAGCCTTTGAACACTATGCAACAGTAATTTGTGGGACCAATTATGACATAGAAAGAAATACATAAATATTATTGCATTGTCTAGGCGTAGCTGTACAAACGATATTAAAGGATTTACCAGATCTCTCAAAGGATAAAGCAAAAATAATTTGAATGAGTACTAGAAGTGCATAAGTAAAATTAATAAATATTATGAGAAGGAAACAAGTACAATATTATTTTCGAAAAAGAGTGCTGGAAGGATGAGTCTGTGGAACAATACATCGCAGCACTGGAGAGGGTGGGCTCATCCCTGCAACTTTGAGGCTCTAACATATGAAAGACTAAGGGACCAATTCTTGTTGGAGTGCCGCAAAGGAAGAGGCATGTTTTGGTTGAAAGATAATTTGTCGTTAGAAGAATTACTATGATTGTTCTACGTTGCTGTTCTGGAGTGTTTGTTCTTTCATCTTTTCGTCTTTTCCTTGGAATGGGTCGTTTGCGTGGCATTGTAGGATTGAGAGTTGTTTAGTCTCTGTTTGGTGACGTCTAGTTGGTCCTGCTTTGGCCTGGTTGTCTTGTGGTCTTGTGGTGTAGTGGTGGGTGAGGGGGTGTCCGCTACTAGTTTGGGCCTCGTCTGTGGGCGGTGGTCCGGATGGAGTTGGCGACTCGTTCAGTCACTGTCCTAGGGGTGGTAGGAAGAAGTTGAGCACGCCAACCTATGATGGGGCAAGCCACATGAATGTGAAGAAGCAACAAAGCAATACAGATGGCCAATATATGATACAATCGATATGTACGGGAGCACAAAACTAGAATAGATACTCTGGGGGGACGGACATAGAATACAGAAATAAGCTTGGTAGTTTGCATAATGACTTGTATTCAAATAATAAAAGGGGTTGAAGAAATGCCTCACTAGCCCTAACTCTCTGAGGGGTTTCCAATCCTCCACCAAACTAACTAATGAGACGGTGGTTGACGGGATGTCAAAAATCATATTCACCATCCAGTGTCCAAAACCTATTCTGACCCATACACTCCAAATGCTTCAATCTACTACAACAGGAAAATAAAGTGTCTTTTGGCTGCCCCTCTGCAGCCTTCTCCAGCTCTGTTGCGCAAAGTTCCAATGTGGAAAGTAAAATGCAAAATGTTACCAAAAAGTGCCACAAAGTTGTAAGTAACATTTCCTAACTTGGTGGTGGTGATTGTGTTTCGAGGAAGTGAATTTCTTCCCTGAAGGTGGATCTGGTAATGCCAGGGGGACAATCCACTTTCGTTGATCCTTTCCTCCAGGTTTAAGATTATGGAGAGCAATTGCTTAATGGCCTTTTCCTGCCTTTGGCAGACTGGGCTCTGCCAAATACTTGTGTGAACCTGTTTGTTGCACAAGCTCCTGTCAGCCTTGTTTGCTTGTTGGCTGTCACTATAGCCCACAGCCTTGGTATATTATTTTACTAAGTTCAGTGCTTCTTTCCCAATTGCCAATCACACTGGGGCTTCCAGCCTGCCATGTGCACTCTTAATTATGCTTGTACGGTTTTAATAATTCAAGGTGGGTTTGTTCGTGGGCTATGTACCTTTTTTGTACAGCTTTTCCACGTGACCCAGTACTGTATTGGGTTGCAGCACACTGCTCCTCTTGTTGTTGTGAGGCTCAGGGGCTCGGCTGGCTCCTCCCTTTGGTTTTCTGTGAAGGGCTGTCCTGCCGGCAGATTGTTTCCACAGTATTGGAAGTCCTGGCCTCTGCTGCGTCATTCACAATGATGGCAGCACCAGGCAGCGATGCTCCTGCAGGGAATTGTCATCCTCAGTCTCCCACTGATAGCCAGCTTCCTTAGAGCTCTAAGGTCTGGGTGAAATATCATGACTTCCTTCTGGTCGGCTCTGCCATGTCCTGTCCAGTCAATGCCTGCTGCGGGTAGCAAAGTTCTTTTCAGGAGCAGTCTGCCATGCCATTATGTTGTGGCTCAGCAACGGCACCACTGTTGGAAATGGCTGTATCCATTAATTGCTGACAACTCCAAATCTGGGTGCGTTAAAAAGTTATGAGCTTGCAGGTAGTTTTTCTCAACTGTGTCGGGACATGGAACCCGCCTCTGATCATGAACGCTCCTGGCGTTCATACACAGCTCCTGGGTCTTGATACATAATCTGTGTGCCTGTGTTGTGCTTTATAGAAACTGAGGCGGCACCATTGAACAAAGACCTGGTTTCTGCGGTCTCTTGAGCTTCCACAGTGGTTTTCCGCCAGTCTCGGTGCCAGTTTGTAATTTTTTTTGTTGGGATCCGGACTTCACTGTTTCTTCTTTGCCTTGCTTCGGGGAACGCTGATCAAACAGCTGTTTGCCGCCCGTGTCTCCAGTGGCGTTTAGCCCAACTTTCTCTAACAATGAGGGAGGGGGTGAAGATATGACTAGAAGAACTGGAAAAACAAGGAATCGTACAAAGGATTGATGCATGGAGTGGGTGGCACCTCTGGTAGTGTTTAGAAAATCCTTGGGTACAATACGATTATGTGTAGACTTAAGGGAATTGAACAAATGCGCCATACCGGATAGGCATCCCATTCGAAATATACAGAAACTCATTGCAACCTTGGGTCCGGCAAGTTTCCTTTCAACACTAGACCTTACATCAGCTTACCATCAAGTGAAATTGCATGATGCGTCAAAAAGATTAACTGCTTTTATTACACCAGAGGAATGATATCAGTTTGTAAGTATGCCGTTCGGGTTTATCTCTGTATCATCAGTTTTACGATACATAATGTATAGACTATTTAATAAAGAGACAGGCGTACGATTCTTCCAAGATGTCATACTAGTGTATGGAAACACTGAACATCAACATGATGAAAGATTAACAAAAGTTCTGGAGAAATTGGCATTGGCAGATATGACATTTGAGCAAGGAAAAGTGTAAAATACAGATGGAATAGAGTACTTGGGGTATGTGATTTCGGAAAAAGGCATTGAGCCAAAGAAAGAACTATATTTCTGATACTATATAGAAAACACCATCACCCAATATTAAACAGCAAGTAATTTCATTTGTGGGAATGGCTGAATGTTATTCAAAATGTATAAAACATTTTGCTGACTCCACACTTAGGCAGTTACTGAAATTGGGTGGTGTTTTCAAGTGGAATGGAGAATGTGAAGTGGAATTGAACAACAAAGAAAGCGCCTAGTTAAGGCATCAGCATTGAATATTTATAAGAACGGAAGGTTAGCAATAATAACTGACGCCAGTGATGTAGGTTTGGGCACAGTAGTCTCTCAAAAAGGAGGGAAGACAATTTACAGTAGCCTTTGCATCTCGATTATTGAAAGGAGCAAGACAAAATGCACACAACAATTGAAAAGGAGATGTTGCCAATAAAGTAGCCACTAGAGACAATAAGGTTCTTTTGTATAGGACACCATATTTGAAATTCACATGGATCACAAACTTCTAAGAGAAATAATAACATCTAAAGGTGTGGATAAAGTATCTTGGACAATCAGGAGGTGGGTAACAGCACTACAGGATCATTCCTTTGAAATAAAATATATTCTAGACATAAGGAATTATAAGGCGGATTACCTATTAATGTTAACCAACAAGGAGAAACCACAAAAGTAACAGAACAGGTAAATGTTTGGCAATAATACATCAAGCAATTTCAAAAGATGAATGGGTTGAACCAATGGGAAAAACATGGCACAGATGAAACTAATAGACTGGGTCAGAAAAACAAGAAGAGACCAAAAGATATAGGAATTGACTCATTATGGCAAATAAAGGATGAACTCTGTGTAGAAGAGAACATACTCAAAAGAGGAAACTGGATAATTCCACCAAAATATATGAGAACACATCGTAAATTTTTTATGGAAGAAGTATTTCAGAGGGAAGGATACTGTAGGGTATTGTTAATAGATAACAGAGAACAGTTTAAGTCAAATGAAATGGAACATTACTTAGGAGTGAGGCAGCACAACATAGGACCCGTGCAATATATCATTCACAAACTACTGGAGTAGTGGAAAGATTTAATAGGTTTCTGAAGTATGAGAAACTAAAGGGTGCCTCACTTACTAGTCCCCGGGGATCTCTCTCTCAGGTGGCTAGGGCACGGCCATCGCCTTTGGATCCAGACCCTGGGGGTGGTCCAGTGCGGGAGGATCACCTGGATGAATGGTCTTCGGGCAGTCAGGGTGGGGCAGCCGATGGTGAGACGTGGTATTCCCCTCCCCTTTCCCATACCCATGCCCCATCCTATTTTATAGGATCTGCCATCATTCCAACTCCCCCCGCCCTTTCTACACAAACACTGGGCCGAGGAAGAGGGCGACTGAGAGTAAAGAGGCTAACACTTGCATATCTCATTGGACATGTCCCGCTAATCAGGTCAGGCAAAGTCAGGCACTTGACTTTAATCACATACATCTGACGCACATGCGTGGGAAGTCCGCCAAGCGAACACTACACTATCGCGCATGCGCTGGTGTCCACATTACGTGACACAGCGCTGGTGTCCACATTACGTGACACAGGGCATGCGTGATTAAATAAGTATGGCGGTGCCCAGCATTACAGCAGGAGCGCGACAGAGCACCCAGGACGCTCAACCTCGGACTCCAGGTAAGCGCCCATATCCCCACGGAAGGAGGGAGACACTACCCCGCCACACATGGGCTCTGCACCAGCTATATAGATCGCAGCCATTAACCTCCTTCTCTATCACCTCATTAATCTCGGCAACTGAGACCAAAACGGTTTCTTTTTAGATAATCAAATTGTCCTAATTAACAGCTATGCTCCAAATAGGCTTGGTTTTACCAACCCTTAAGTGACCTCACCCCCATGGCACAAGCACCAAATGGCAGTTCAACCAACATGGGCTCCCCCAACCATGCTCGCTACCCAGCCATACCCCCACTGGATGCAACTCACCTACCAATCCATCACTCTCTATTAAACCCCTCTGTAGGGCCCAACAGGAGCCAAGACTGCCACAAGGACAGCCTTCAACAACTGAACTAGGACCCCAATGAGGGCTCACAGAAATTCACACATGGTAAGAGGTACACCATGTCCCTCCCCCCATTACTATTTGCACATCAACCCAAATCTTTTGCTAACTCTTTTCCGTTTCTTCCTCCATTTTCTTCCAACTGGAATCTAATTCCCAATGTAATTCAAACTGTTTATAATGCTATGATTCTCAAACTGTCACAATGTTTTCATGTCACCCCAACACCACAATGTTTGACTATTGTACAACTATCATGTCACCATATTGTCACATTTTACACATCACCTGGCACTATTGAATATTGATCAGCCTTGAGAAAGACCCCCAGGGTCGAAACACGTGTCGGCTGACCGAATTGGTACATTGAGTCCTAATAGTGTTTCTTAAACACTGACAATTGTATTAAAAAAACCACCCAAGAAAACCGCCAAATAAAAAACAAATTGCTTCGTACCTACCAGAGTGTTGGAACTAATCATTGCAGCAAATCCAAGCAAGATCTCCAGGAGTAAAAACTCTTTACCTACATCTGATAGGCATTAGCTCTCCCCACACGGATAAAAGGCGGAACATAGAGACACACTCTGAGCAAGGTGGAACATGAGAAGGGGCAGAACTTCTGGGGCGAAGGCGAACCTACTGGAGCAGATCGACCGATCGAGGGAGTAAAGTGTAGGGAACCCCTGAAGATCCCTGCAGGAGGTCGTTGCTTCTGGGAAACCGTGAAGGAGACGCAGAGAAAGCCAAATCGCAGCCAAGAAGAACCCTGCATTGTGTTTCAAGGACACAAGCGACCCTCCCGGCTTAACAACCTAGTTGGGGAGGCAAGGGCAAGCCTGTGGGATTAACTTTGACTCGTGAATCAAAGCCACAGAGACAAGAAAGGAAAGCGCACAGCCAGTGAGTTGGTGAAAGACATGTACGGCCGGTTTGTGTCAAGGACAGATTGAAGCTGCAACAGTGTATCTCACACGTGAGGGTTGCACACATACTGATGAGATGCGAAAAAAAGCTAACCAGTGGCTGATAACTGTGAAGCCAGTGATACAGAGTAGCAGAGTGGTCCGGCGAAAGGAAGAAGCCCACTCGAAAGTCTTCTAAATCTGAAATGTTGTTATAAAGTGGCAAAGTGAACAAATTCTGAAATGTGGAATGGTTAGGATTAACCCCGCCAAAGGGGAGGTGAAAAGGTGAATGCCTGAAGAGAAAGATTTCTTTGAACGTTTGTGCTTATGGTACTGAACTACCAAGACCAAGAGACAGTGGGGCAAATAACATAAGAGTGTGAGCTGAAGAGAAAGTCGAAGTGGTCCTGCGGAGGTCTATGGTAAAAGCCTTGCACATTTGAATGTCTTAGACAACAGTAAAAGGTCCGTGCCCGACTGAGGGAGACCGGAAGTGTGATAAATTGGGGGAACAGGAACCCCTAACGAATGTGTATTAAGCTTGGGGAAGGGAACCCCTCCAAGTGTTTTGATTGAGAGGTCCGAGCCTGACGGAAGGCGACCTGCGTGAACTTTTTGTTGAACTCTGAAGGAACTTTTGGAACGCTGAAATAAGTGACATTAACGTGAAAGGCCAGGTGGGTCGTGATCCACGTTTTGAACTGCCTTTGTTTTGAGAACCTGAGCCAGAGTGTGTCATCCTGTTTACGGGGCCGCCTTTCTCCGTGCTGTCCAACGTGGGGAGGATAGCTGACTCAGCCACTTTGATCCTTTGTTATAACTCTTTGCATATATATTCCACTTTACACACTTTTTTTATGAGAGATAGGGCAGACTGACTAGGACTTTGTTTTCTTTATTATTTGATGGTAGAGACTACTCCCGTCATAGCTATAGGGCAAAGCAGGAGTTTCTCCAAACCCCAATAATCTAATAAAGGTTTTGAAACTTGGAAATCTTGTCAGTGTGTGTCATGCTTGTGATACCATGCCTCCCTTACAGAAGGATCCAATAAGATGTGCGTGCGTTAGCAAGGAGGATTGGAAAAGTGCGGCAATGGAAATGGTAGTGGCGTATAGATTTGAGCCTCATACCACAACTGGTACACAGTTTGAATTTAGCAGAGGGAGAAAACCACAATCCGAACTAATGCCAGCCTGGTTAAAACACACTAGTGCCATAAATATTGATCGAGGGGCACTTGACCACAACCTTAAAGACAAAGGAAAAATAAGGAGACCTATGATAAAATAGGAGTTTGCAGGCTTCCACTTGTCAGTGGCATCAAGGGCTAGGATACATTTGCCAAAACTACTTAGAAAAGTGTTGGTGGTCAGAACCCTTATAAGTGATGGACAAATACCACAATGCCATGTGAATGACAGATGGTCAAGTATGGAATCTACAAAGAAATAAGGAGGATGTAAAGAAAAGAAGAGAGACTAGCGAGAGAGGACGGACTAGTCAGACCACAGAGGAAGTTTGTAATGTGCCTGCGAATATCTAAAGTAACAATGGTGGAGAGAGAGAGTGCATGCAGTGCACATCTCGAACAGGACAAAGGTATGTGATTGCAAAGTTGTCTGAAAGATTATAGAAGATGGAGGGCAAGGATGAGTGTTAGGCAAGATTGTATGCAGTACCCTTTTGCGTGCACTACAATAACCCTGACCTCCTGGCAATGGGGAACCCAACCTTTGGTATAAGTCTGAACTACACAGATTGGTAGTGTGGCTGAGCAGCCAGGCGTAGTGTCAATGTGAGCAGTAATGTTGTGACACAGAGTTTCACAGTAGCAGTTATTCAAATAAACTCTTACACTCAAGGTTTCTTGATAAAACAATTATTAATTTATTTCACAGTCAGTTGTATAAGCGTTCTTCAGAAGGGAGCAATATATGTAACACTCATAATACACTTCAAAACACACTCTTAGTTTTTCTAATCAGATGATACCCATTGGGAATGACACACAGACACTTCCTACATCCTTGGGTGACTTAAATAGCTACGACACTGTGGACAATGATTTATCACTGGTACATTTAGAGCAATACTGAGTTTGGTGTAAAAGATGGAATAGAGGAATAAAACAAAGGTTAACAAATAATTCACAGACCGGTAAGTACTTTTAACACCTTCCAGTGTCAAAAACGTTTAACCCTTTCCTGGGGAAATGATAAAGCACAGAGTCAAAGGGAAGAAGAGTCTCTCAGGGAGCCAGGACAGCCAATGTTAATTGCATAATGGGGGTCATTCCGAGGTTGGAGTTAAGGGAAAAACGATGCCAGTAAAGGATTACCGGCATCGCTTACTGCTGCGGGCTATTCCGACCAACCAAACCGCTATTAGCGGCACCATAAATAACAGTGCCTCTAATAGCGGCATGGGCCCAGGCACGCGACCCATCATACCGGCAATAGCGGCATTCCGTAAACTGGAGGACATCACAAATCAAGCGGACATGCAAATATCGGCATCATGAAGGCACTAAAAGTGGATGCCGGCATACCGTAAATACCTGCAATGCTGACCAACCGTAAAATGCCATGTGCAGTGTTCCCAACTGCCACAGGTGCACACCATCAGCACAGGTGGAGGCAATGGAATCTGGGCCTGTACAAAAGGAGCACACCCACACACCACACCCCTTTCCACACCAAGATCCAATAGTAGCATCAATGCTTCAGCTGGAGGACATGCTTGCATTGCAACACCAGCAACAATAGCAACAGCAGGCACCACAGAGGAGACGCAGCAGGAGAAGGAGGGTGAGACTGGCCCAGCATGCCCCACCAGTGCAGCCAGCATAACCACGCATGCAGCCCCCAATCCCAAACATCAGAGCCAGTCCTTTCAACCCAACCCCGGAGCAGAACCACACCCTGTACCGTCTGGACCGGGACACCATCAACACCATCGTGGACATGCTGGGAGGCTTGTGAGGGGCAAAGCTATAGCAATTCTGCAAGATAACCAAGACGGGTCACAACTGAGAGAAAGCAAGGCTACACAACAAGAGATAAATTCTCTTAGACTTTACAGTACCTCTGGTTAAAAGAAATGGTTACAGCTGGCTTCTGTACCTGTACACCCCTGCAGATCCTGTTGTTCCTGAGCCTCAGTCTTGGGGACAAAAGGGAGGACGTCTGGGGACTCCTGCTCTGCAATGGGAAGGTCAGCGAGAGCAATGGGTGAACTTTAATTCAGCAGTTCTTCAGTGTTTCAGCTCCTCGCATCCGACAGCAAATAGCAACACCGTGCTTCTCGGACACCACTCTGGACTTTCCTCGCATCTGTGGTCCAGCACTCTGTTGAGGTACCTCAGGCTTGGTCAGTCCTGCTTCAGGGAAGTCCGGAGGATCTTCCTGGCGCTTGGATCCAACTTAAAAGCAACGCACCCAATCTGATGTTCCTTTCCCTGGCACTTTGGTTCCAGCAGCAGCAGAAGTGGAAGTATAGCCAGCTCCGAGAGGATGTCCAGGCATGCTTACTTTGGAGTTGATTAGTCCCACCAACTCAAAGGGAAAAGTTGTCCTTGCAGGGCTTCTCTAGTCGAGGCAAATTTGGAGTTTCAGCAGAGCAGCAGGTCTTCACCAGGCAAACCAATGGTCCAAGAGTTGCAGCAGGCATCTCTTCCAAGTTCTTCTTTGGATTCCTTCGTCCAGTGGTCGACTCTGCCTTCCAAGCCAAAAAGCCTTGCCTTTTATGCAGGTTTCTCCCATTTATTCCAGCCTAGCCGTCAATCACACAGAAGGTGACTGTCCTTGCCGGACAGCCAGCCGGCCAA
This sequence comes from Ambystoma mexicanum, assembly GCF_040938575.1. Taxonomy (NCBI): domain Eukaryota; kingdom Metazoa; phylum Chordata; class Amphibia; order Caudata; family Ambystomatidae; genus Ambystoma; species Ambystoma mexicanum. Next base: position 1,185,741,999 of record NC_090934.1, read on the forward strand.
TCACCTTTGGGTGCATTCCTGTCACCAAGGGGATTAAGCACAGGGAGTTTTGGCCACCTCCCTCACTTCCTGCCCCTGCCAGACATACTGGAGCCAGAGGCAGGCTTCACTCGTGGATCCCACCAAAGACGAAACGAACAAAGGGAACAAACCTGGTTTGGCGCGCAGTGTAAATCTCAAGAAGGACCTTTCCAACAAGAAATGGCAAAAAAAGGGGACCGGGGCCATTTAAAATGGGCACCCATGGGTGCTTTACTATAGCTGCAATTGCAGCTTGTGGTAAAATTACAGAATGGTAGTAAAAAGAAAACCACTGCCACCAGCAATTAATTGTAGAAGGGGTTACATAAAAATGTTATATGAGAAATTAGACAAAGGAGATATTAAGTAACCCCTCCAGCACTCTATGGTAAGATAGTGTGTGCTGGGTCTAGAAAGTTACAAAATGTAAGTCAAGTCAATTTCACTTCACTGCTCTTGGAAACAGTCGTTTATCCAAGAGAAAGTATTTAAACCTTTGGGAAATCTAAGAGACTACCCTGTGCCACTGCACTGAAGGTGCTGTGCGTCACAATGTAAAGATGCTGCCTATGGAGGTTATCAGACTCCATAGTTAGAAGAAATGCAGTGTCCAAATCGCATTAAAAAAAACATGAGGGTGGGAAAAAAGGCTCACTCTCTCCAGGTTAGAAATTTAGAAGTCCTGAAGTCCACCAAAAGAGAGCTGGTGGTCTCTAAGGTAGAGAGGAATTAACATATTTCTGAGAATTCTCCCTAACAATGAGCAAAACAGAAGAGAAGGGTTTGTGTGGTATCCATGGTAATGATGAGGTGCAATGCACGGGGAATGGAATGGGACAGTTCAGAAGAGGAATCAAGGACGGAGGGCAGTGGAAAATGCTGTGGTGCTCCTGTGAACCTACAATAAAACCTGCATAGAAACATTTCATTACGTACGCACAGTCATTGCACTACATTATACACTGAATTTTCTCTCCCTGCTGTGTCCTCCATTTTCTTTCTACCTTTCTCCTTGTGATGCACCTTACTCTTTACTCCCTACTTGTTTAGTCTTAGATTATGTCCCTTATTTGTTCACTTGCCATCTCTTTGATTGATTAGTCATTTATAATGCGCCTTTTCACAAGTGTTTATGTAATATTTTGCTCCTCATTCTCAGGCCGCCACCTTAGCACTTCCTCTTTCTCTTCTTCGCAGTTGCGGCTGGCAAGGATACCTCAGAAAGTAACGGGGAGCTGCTGCTACGGCTCCACTCTCAGTTTCCAGGAGACATTGGATGCTTTGCCATTTATTTCCTTAACCTGGTGAGGTTGAAGCCAGGGGAGGCCATGTTCTTGGGAGCTAATGAGCCGCATGCCTACCTGTCTGGAGGTGAGTGAATGGTTGGAGCTGGGGAGCACGTTCTGCATTATGCTTCTGGCAGACTGTGTAGCCGTCTCCTCTCTCCTAACTTGTGAAATTAGTTTCTGACCATGAGTGTGCATAAATGCAGGCCACCCCACTTGGGCAGAACATCTTTACATTGACTGCATAAAAGCCAACCCCTTACCACTATCTGTTGAGTGAAAAGGCCACATTTAGCGGTGTCAACCTGGGAGGGAGTGCGTTCATCATGGACCATTGCTTCTAAGCCCATTCTTTCTCAAAGCATGTATTTGTGAAGGAGGCAGATTGTATGTTTGTCTCTCTAATATTAAGCCAGTTCAAACCTGCCAACCCAACTGCCTGGGCTCTTTTTATGAGTTTGTACATTGCAACACCCCTCCCCCAAGTCTTGTGCTGCTGCGCTTTTGGGAGAATTCTCAAAAATGTGCCAATTCCCTCCCCCTTAGTGAGCCCCAGCAACTTTGCTGGGTTTTGAGGACTTGATTTTTTTAAACCTGGAAAGAGTGTGACCCTTTTTTCCCACTCTCTCAAATTTTGTAATGTTTATTTTACCTCTGCGTTTCTTTTGCTTATGGACTCTAACAAATTCCATAGGCATCACCTTTTACAATTATCACACGGCACCTTCAGTATAGTGGCACAGGGAAGTCTTTTAGATTTCCCAAGGTTTCAATACCTTCTATGGGATAAACTACTGTTTCCCAGAGCAGTAAAGTGAAATTGACTTTACTTAGCATTGTACTTGCTAGACCCAGCACACCCTAATTTACAATAGAGTGCTGGAGGGGTTACTTAGCATCCCCTGTGTCTAAATGTTCATGTAACATTTTTATGTTACGCTTTCCTCACTGAATGGCTGTTGACAGTGGTTTAGTCCAAACTACCATGGTTTGCATTTACAGCGGCCGTTCACAGCTCCGGTAACGCTAACTGCGGGAGCCATCTTTGACAATATGGTCCCGGGTCTTCTTTTTTCACCATGTCTTTGTGGAAAGGTCCTTCTAGAGAGTTTCTCTGCGCGCCAAACCAGGTTTGGTCTTTGTTAATTTCGCCTTTGGCAGGCTTCAGGAGTGAAACCCGCCTCTGGCTCAAGAGTGTCTGGGGTAGGCAGGAAGTGAGGGAGGTGCCCGATCCCTGTGCTTAGTCTGCTAGGAGACCCAAATGCACTCTGTGGTGATTGGCTGGCTGACTGTCCGGCAAGGACAGCCACCCTGCTGGGTGAGCGACAGATGGGCTGGAATGAATGGGAGAGAACTGAATAAAAGGTGAGTCTTTTGGCTTGGAACGCAGAGTCGACCACTGGACGAAGGAACCGAAGAAGAACTTGAGGACACCTGCTGCAACTCCTGGACCGTTGGTTTGCCCGGTGAATCCCTGCTGCAGTGCCGAAACACCAAGTTTGCAGCTACAGAGAAGCCCCTGCAAGGACGACTTCTCCGTTTGAGTTGGTGGGACCAATCCACTCCAAAGTAAGCCACCTGGACACCATCTCAGAGCTGGTTGAATTTCCTCCTAGTTTCTGCAGAAAACCGTATAGCCAGGGAGAGGGACACCAGATTGTGTGCATTACTTTTAAGCTGGCCTAAAGTTATTGGAAGATCCTACGAACTTCCCCAAAGCAGGACTGACCAAGCCTGACCCCCCTCAGCAGAGTGCGGGACCCCAGAAGCAAGGACAGTCCACCTCGACAGCCAGGAACTGCTTTGTTGCTGTTTGCGGTAGCTGAAACGCAAAACAGCCACTGAAAGTGAAGTTTGCCGGTTGCAGGTTTTAGCAGTCCCAGTGCATTGCAGGAGTCCCCCGACGTCCTCCCTCTTGTCCCCATGACTGAGGCACAGGAACAGTGAGATCTGCAGAGCTGCACAGGAACAGAAGTCATCAGCTGCATCTTTTCGTCTTTACCAAGGTACTGTAAAACAAGTCTAAGAGAATTTACCTCTTACTGTAGAAGTGCTTGTAGCTTCCACAACTCACAAGTCTAATCAGCTTGTGCTTTTATCTTGCTCCCTTCTGAAGAAGGCTTATTCTAACTGATAATAAATGTGATTCTTCTTTTCATCAAAGACTAATAACCTTTTTACTTTGACTTACTCTTAAGTGATTCTAAATGCAACAGTGAGATATTAATGTCCCCAGCACCCTAACTGTTGAAGTCACCTGAGGGTGTAGGTTGTGACTGTGGGCCATCCCAAAAGGGTCTTTACTGCTTTAGAAACTAAGAGTGAATAGTTTTGAAGTGTATTTGTGTGTTGCTTTTATATTGCTTTTATATTGCTCCCTTCTGAAGAAGGCTTATTCTAACTGATACTAAATGTGATTCTTCTTTTCATCAAAGACTCCTAAGAACTTGTGCAAAGACTTTTCCATTGACTCACCAGAAGTGCGTTATCCTATCCAAGACTTTTGTCCATTGACTTTGGCTTAGCCTATTGAATTGAATGACTCTTCTAGTGAACTCAAAAAGTATCGGGATTGCTTAAGAATATTTGTGGTCTCTTGTGTTCTAATAACCTTTGCCTTTTACAAACTTTATGCCAACAGTAAGGTATTAATGTCCCCAGCACCCTTGTTACTGAAGTCATCTGTGGGTGTATGTTGTGTCTGTGGGCCATCCCAAAAGGGTCTTGTATGATTCAGAAACTCAAAGTGTAGAGTATTGAAGTATATTTGTGTGTTACTATTCTATTGCTCCCTTCTGAAGAAGGCTTTATAACTGAGTGATAAATAAATTATTGTTTTTGCAAGAAACCTTGTGTTTATTTGAATACCTGTAACTGTGAATCCTTGTGTAACTCCACTACAGCTCACATTTCCCCTCTTGAGATGAGCTTGGCTGCTCAACACGCTACCAAACTGTGTAGTACAAGCTTATACCAAAAGTTGGGTTTCTTATTACCTGTAGTCAGAGTTGTTGTAGTGCACCCAAAGGGTACTGCATACAAAATTTGCCTAACAATGACAAAGTGTTGATCACTAGAACTCCCCCCGATGATAGTGCCACCAGTTCCTGATGTTGTCTGGGACGTAGTGGAAGTGGCTATTTTAGGGCCTTTGACGTTGAGGGGAGATCAGGGCAGCTATGTGGGGGTGCTGATGGATGTTTTGTCTAAGTAGCCAGAGGTATGTGTGTTGAGGGAAATCAGTGCTAGGAAGATTATTCAGTTCTTGGAGTCAGTGTTTTTTGCAAGAAGGTTTTCTCAGAAAGAACATTTCAGATAATGGCGCACATTTTGTGGGTAGGGAGTTTGAGGCGTTTTTGGAAGAAAATGGCATTAAACATTCAGCAACAGCACTATATCATTCCAAGGGAAATGTCGAAAGGTTTAATAGGACGATAATGGGTGCAGTGAGGATGGCTACAGTGACGGGAGGAGAGTGGGTACTGTAAAGGTGCAGAAGTAGGGCTCAGACACAATGGTGGTATGCTTTTGGATATAGACTTTTATTAATAAAAAAGGGGTTGGAAAAATACCTCGCTATCTCTAAAGCCAACAGGCGTTTCCCCTACCTCAAAAGAAACTAGTAAAATATTCAGAAAGTCTGAAACTAAAATGTCTGTCACTGTCGTGTCCCCAAAATCTACTTATGTCCCCCAACACTAATAATCTAAGATAACTGTGCAAGGATGGTCTCTTCTCAAAGTAACCTGTGTCCGTTGTGTTTTCAACCAACAAAAAAGTTCCCATTTTCACTGGTAATAAAGGTGATGCTAAATGATGTTTCAAAATACAAGTGGGTGCGGATCCCAGACTCGCAATACTCGGAGCTTGGTTCACTCTCCTGTCAAACAAATGTTCTCCCATGGACTGTCTCTTTTCCTCACAGGGTCCCAGACCCTCTTCGATTTCAACCTTGGTTTCGATGATGTGTGCAAGTCCCACACTCACTGCTGCGTTGTATCTGCTTGGTTCACTCTCCTGCCAAGCATACAACTCTCACTCTCTTGTTTGCTTCACAGTGCCAGACCCTCTCTTTCATCAGGGTTGCAGACCCTCTTACTCTTGGGTGCGTGTCTCAGACTCACACTGTTGCGTGGCATCCACTTGGTTAATTCTCCTGACAAGTATACAACTATCTAATTTGCTTCAGAGTCCCTGACCCTCTCTTTAATCGGGGTACCAGACCCTCTTACTTTTGGGTGTGGGGGTCACAGACTCACTGTTGTATTGTACCCGCTTGGTTCACTCTCCTGCCAAGTATACAACTGTCTCTCCTTCGGTTCAGGGTCTCAGACCTTCTCTTTTGAGTTCCTGAACTCACCCTATTGCACCCTGGACCTCTAACAGCTACCGGAAACCCACATACCTGTTTGCTTCCTTCTCGGAGGTACCAGATGTTCCCAAGCAGCTGTGTCCCTTCTGGAGGTTCCGGTAGCCTTCAAATGTCCTGCTGGGTCTGCAGCACCTCTGTAGTCTGCTGACTTTCTCTGGTTGCACGTTCTGTCTCTTCCATGCCTTACCGGGTCCTGCACGGCTCCCATTATTCCTCTTTGGGGGACACTTCTCGCCCTCTTGCGTCTCTGCTGCACTTGGGCTTGAACTGCCTGCGAACTCCCGCGTGGGATTGATGTCGCCTTGGGCCAAGCACTGGCCTTTGAAAAACCAGACTGCTCGTTCTGCTTCTTAAGAGTGATCTTTAAACTCGCAACCATCTTCTGCGGCCATCTTCTGCGTCACAGTACCAGTCTTAAAGCTACATGTGATATTTTGCACTTTCTTGGTTGTCATTTTTGTCATGAAGGTTAGATTGCCTGACCAGACAACAAAATATATTGGTTCTATCCAGGGAAGGGTTAGGAGGATTTAGAGTTGGAGAAGGGGTTGAATATTGTCAAGAGGGATGAAACCAAGTTTTATAGTGAGGGTCGTCCCCAATCCCATAGGTGGATTCCTGCCCCATGTGATCCTCCCTTGGTGCACCATCCTGAGGGGGGACAATTTTACTGTGGCCGCACTGCCCTGGCTGTTAGGTAAGAATTAGTGCAGTCCAACTGTTTTGGAACTACACAAGACTTACCTCCTTGGTATTGGGTAACCCACCTTTTAATATAGGCCTGTACTACACAAGTTGGTAGTGTGACTGAGCAACAAGGCTTATTTTAAGAGGGGCAATGTGCGCTGTAGAGCTGTGCAATGAAACTAGTAAATACAAATATCCAATTAACACTTAGACACCTAATGTTATAATTAATTAATTTATACACAAAGATACTCAAAGCATTCTTTAAAAAGCAGTAATTAGCTGTAACATTAATCCCAAGTTAGGATTCAATTCAAAAGTGACCAATAAAGCAGGTGGGTAATTCATTCACATGGTACACATGTTCCAGCACCCGGAGGTGATGTCATTTGAGGTCAATATAGCATTTATACAGTATCACCTTTTTGCAGGAAGGAAAGGTTGGGGTTAGATCAGAACAGACTGATAGGTTATAAGACTAGTTGGATTCTCCCAAAGGGATGCAGTCAGTCAATTATCCCAGCATTAACGTGTTCAGCATTTAAAATCTGTAAGGGAACAGGCACTGCCACAGCCATTAGGTTCAGAAGGAGGCCTTTAGGGAGCTAGTACAACCAAAGTCAATGGACAAAGTCAAAGTTCTGATGCTCTTTGAAATGTGTTCTTAAATAGTCGGTGTTCAAAAGAGAAATCACAGCAACTCATGAGGAGTCACCTTTCGAAAGCACAAGCTGTAAGGCCAATGCAGGTAATTTGAGGTCAACTTGGTATTGGGTTAAATCGCACTCCCAAAGATAGGAAGCACCCCAAACGGCAAAAGGATAAAATACCCCAAACCTCACAGTACCTTGAAAATGAAGAAAGTGTTCCAGTTGGTTGCCTTCATGATGCAATGCAGTAGACCCTTGTTCTTGGTCCTTGGTCGTGGTGATGAAAGGGAGGACATCTGGCGGGCTCCTGCTGCAGCACTCGAGAGGGACTTAGAAGCAATGGATTTCAGTCGATTCTTTGTGGTTTTGGTGCCTTTTTCTCAGCGCCAATGAAGAAGAAAAGCTCTGGTTAGAATTTCCTTGATCCCTTGGTCCTAGACTCTGGTCAGGGGACTGTGGATGTGTATTTCTTGCTTCTGTAGGGCCCACTGGATGCCTACGAAGATCTGGCCAGATTTGGGCTTTGGAAGACAATGCACTCAAAAGTGTTCGAGGTACCCTGGGTATTGGGCAACTGCAGCCTTGGAAAGTTGCAGCAAGTCGGGGGCTGCTCCAAAATAATTTGTCTCAAGGCTAGTTGGTCCCACCAGCCTGAGGGAGGAAGTCATCCTTTACGGGTCTTCCCTGTTGATTCAAAAACGGGTTCCAGGGCAGCCAGCCGGCCAAAGGACAGGAATGTTTCAGGGCCCTCCCTCACTTCCTGCGTTTCCAGGCACACAGGAGCCTGGACAGGCTTCATGGCTGAAGCCCACCAAAGGCAAACTACACAATGGATCCAACCCCGATGCAAACAGGGTGAAAGCCTAGAAGAAACGACCTAACAAGATATGGCGAAAAAACAAGAAATGGTCACCCTTGTGTGCAGCACTGCAGCTGAGGTATCAGCCTGCAGATACATGTCACTAGGTAGTAAATAAAGAAGCCACTGCCACCAACCATTCAAGTAAGTTAGTGTAACAAAATCTCACATGGGGAATGGGTTAAAGGAATTGCTAGGTAATTTCCCCCCCCCCACCCCCTCTCCAGCACTCCACATAGGGTGGTGTGTGCTGGAACCATAAAGTAAAGTTAAGTCAGACGGGTCATCTTCCTATTCTTGCGAACAGTAGTTCACCCAGGAAAATGTAGTTAAACATTAAGAGAAGTCCATGGGACTGCTCGGTGGCACTGCACAACAGATGCTGTGTGTCACAATGCAAAAGCAGATGCCTATGGAGTTTACCAGACTCCATAAAACAGTAAGGAACATAGAAAATCATAGTCTGGAAAACGCATGAGGGAATGAGAAAAAATGTAAAAAGCCCAGAGTCCAGCAAAAGCGCTGGGGGTCTCTAAGGCTAAAGGGAATTGGCACAGAAATGAAAATTCTCCCTAACACTGGCCACATGGGAAAGGTCTTCCCCCTAGGGGAGAAAGGACGACATCCACAGATTCGCCACAGTGTGTGCAGTGATGGAAAGGGTATTTCAGTACAGGGGAGGAAGGAAAGCTCAGGGACAAGCCGCAGCACAACACAGGTTTGAATTGCGATCCTGTGCTTAGAAACCACTTGCTGGTATTAAATGCGTTATTAAAAAACTATTATAATATTTATAGGTTGGCACCTCGTGACGTCCCAGGAGTGTCACGGTTTGAGTGTTAGAAAAGGAGAAAGCCTAACTCGAGATTATGTCTAGGCTGGTTGAAGAGGGCGAAGTCTGTACATGTTGATGTTGGGGCGGGGGGGGGGGGGTGAAGAGGCGAGTGAAGGAGAACACTGAAAAGGCAAGAGAAAGATATGACAGGTTATAAACTCTGTGAGGAATGTGCTGATGAGGTCTGGGACTGTGATTAAAGTCAAGTTGGGAAGGAATGTCCAAGTATTCAAAGGCCATGATGGTCAAAGAGGATGTGGGAAATACTGTGAGACTTGAGAATGGAAAGGTGTGGAATAAAAGGGTGTCATGGGTGACCAGAAGAGATGGCACATTAACAAAATTAGAAGAGTGAGTTTATATAAAGGGAAGGAGATGTGTTACATTTGTGAATAGTTAAGTGTAGTATAGTTAATGTGGCAGTGGAGAGAATGTAGATCTTTGTGTAAAGGTTCCTAGGCTAGAATCTTGTGGGGAAGATCTGGAGTGTTTGGGTTTGAGAGGAGCTGGTTCAGAGAGAGAAGGAAGGAGCGGAGGCCTGCGCTGCTATAACCTAATGTGTGAAGACCCTTATTAATACATAGCCCCATCTGTGACATAAATTCTAATAGCGAGTGAGAATTTGTAGAAGGTTGTGCATGCGACTGTCTTTCTGAAGGGGAAGGTACAAGTTTGCGATGACCCACCTAGGTGAGTCTTTCTAAGGGGTGAGTGTGACAATGTGTGCAAAGACACACCTCTAAAGCCAGGGGTTTCTATCAGCGAGGGAGAGAAGAATGTAATTTCTAAGGGGAATTTTCACTAGTATTCTGTATGTGCACATATATTTTGCACAAGACAATTCACTAGTGTACTGGGGTATGGATGTTGTACTTTGTAGTTTCTACATACACTGCTGTGTTGTATGTGAGAATGCTTGTTTTTTTCTGACAGCATGCTCATTAGTGGCGTAAATGTGTGGATAGTGCATTTTTCTGATGGCATGTTCACTAGCTTCACCTGTTCATGTTTGTTAGGAAAGATTCCTCTTTACTGCACCTTTCCTTCCATTTCTATGGTCCTCAAAAATGTATGCTTTTATTTTTGTATCGGACCTGTTCTTTTGATTGTGTAGTGAAGCCTTAGCTTCAATACACTGGCTTTTGCTAATCTGTTATGGGGAAACGGACATGTCATTCAGGCTGTCAGTACTGGGAAACATTGTTTTCCTTAGTCTTGTTACTTTGTTAGTTCCTTTAGTAACTTGTTATCACTTGTGATAACTTTTTATCATTGTACAATGCATCTTACAATGCAGTACAATGAGGTACACTTTTAGTTTTGCCCTAAACTAACACTCAAAACGATTTCTGGTTACTCTAGGTGTGCTAAAGGGACAAGCTGGTAGCAGCAGTGACTTTTTTTTACCATTTTTTGGTACATGTCGTTTTAGCCTTACCGCGTTTACTGCGTTCACCCCTTCCTGCAAGGCAGAAGAGTCATTCAGGGAGCCAGGCTAGGCCAAAGTCAATTGGGCGAAAGTCTAGGTGAGCTGAAGCACTTCTTGCAGGTTCGTAAAAGTCTTGAACAATGTTTTAAAAGTCTTTGTAGAAAAGAATAATTCCAAGCTGGGCCACAAGCAGTTTAGACTTGTGAAGTAAAGAAGCTGTCAGCAACTCTACATAGCAACCACAACAGGTCTCGCCAACAGAGAACAAGTGCAGTTACACAAGAAGAGATATGTTCTCTTAGACTGTACAGTACCGTTAAGTTGAAGAAAAAGGGCAGCAGATGACTTCAGTTCCTGTGCAGCTCTGCAGATCCTGGTGTCCCTGGGCCTCAGTCGTGGGGACAAGAGGGATCACGTTTGGGGACTCATGCACTGCAATGGGACAGTCACCGACCACAACCGGCAATCTTCAACCAAGTGGCAGTTCAGTGTTTCAGCTCTTTGCCTCTGCCGCAAATGGCAACACCGCGGTTCCTGGCTGTCGAGATGAGCTTTCCTTGCATCTGGGCTCCAGCACTCTGTTGAGGTGGCTCAGGCTCGGTCAGTTCTGCTTTCTGGGAGTCCGGAGGATCTTCCTGGAGCTCTTGGCCAGCTTAAAAGCAACACACACGATCTGGTGTTCCTCTCCCTTGCTATTCGGTTCCAGCAGCAACTGCAGTGGAATTTCAACCAGATCTGAGAGGATGTCCAGATGGCTTACTTTGGAGTTGGTTGGTCCCACCAACTCAAGGGGAGAAGTCGTCCTTGCAGGGGCTTCTCTGTCGATACAATTTTGGAGTTTCGGCACAGCAGCAGGGCTTCACTGGGCAAACCAACGGTCCAGGAGTTGCAGCAGGCGCTTCAAGTTCTTCTTCGGATTTCTTCATCCAGTGGTTGACTCTGCCTTCCAAGCCAAAAAGCCTTGCCTTTTATGCAGGTTTCTCCCATTTATTCCAGCCTAGCTGTCTTTCACCAAGCAGGGTGGCTGACCTTGCCGGACAGCAAGCCGGCCAATCACCTAAGAGTGCATTCCTATCTCCTAGGAGACTAAGCACAGAGAGTTTCGGGCACCTCCCTTGCTTCCTTCCCCTGCCAGACACACTGGAGCCAGAGGTGGGCTTCCCTTATGAATCCCGGCAAAGACAAAACGAACAAAGGGAACAAACCTGGTTTGGCACGCAGAGTAAATCTCAAGAAGGACCTTTCCACAAAGAAATTGCGAAAAAGAAGACCGGGGCCCTTTTGGCAAACGCAGCCCATGGTAAATGCACACCACAGTAGTTAAAAGTAAACCACTGCCACCAGCCATTCATCGAGGAAAGGGTAACATAAAAATGTTACATGAGAAGCTAGACAAAGGGGATACTAAGTAACCCCTCCAGCACCCTGTTGTAAGATAGTGTGTGTTGTGTCTAGAAAGTTGCAAGTGTAAGTAAAGTCAATTTCACTTAACTGCTCTTGGAAACAGTAGTTTATCCAAGAGAAGGTATTTAGACCTTTGGGAAATCTGAAAGACTTCCCTGTGTCACTGCAGTTAAGGTGCTGTGTGACAACATGTAAAAGATGATGCCTATGGAGTTTGTCAGACTCCACAACCAAAAAGAAAGAGTTCAAAATCACATTAATAATACATGAGAGAGTGGGGGAAAAAAGGCTCTCACTCTCTCCAGGTAAACAAATGTAAGTCCTAGAGTCCAGCAAAAGAGGTGGGGGTCTCTAAAGTAGAGAGAATTAAGCACATTTCTCCAGCATGGGGTCTGGCATGGATTCACATGCTCATGAATATTCCCCGTCGTCAGGCTGGGAATCCTCGGTAAAGAAAAAATCAGTATCAGTTTCGTTTCTGATCTGTCTTTCTTAGTAGTAATCAATCACTGATCTCTGGGTCATACTGCCCCCAGCCAATGACTGCCCTCTCCCTAAGCCCCTCCCCCGGCAGCCATCCTCAGATTTTTACTGCATGTTCAAGTGTTGGGGAATCCTCGTCCTTAGCTCTCGAGCTTTTACTGCGTTTTCACGCTTTTTCAGGAGATTTTCTTATTTTTTCGGTTTAATCGAGCCTCAAGATCCACCGTTTCTTCTTCCGATAACGGTGACCCGTTTCGGAATTCTTCTATGCCCCTCAAGGGTGAATTTTTTGTCGAGTTACGCTTCTTGGAGGATTCCAGAAGATCTGAGGCCTACCTCAACGGACATGGCCCAGGACATAGGAAGCTCGACGCCCGGATCCAAGCTGTTCAGGAACTGCCCTGGATGCGGATTGCAAAATGTTTTCAAGGAGGATGAGCATTTGCGATGTCTCTACTGCCTTCATGAGGACAAGACGGACGTGGAGAAGGACTGTGCGTTCTGCAAGAACCTGTCTGAACGGACCAAACAGGATCGTCGTTCCCGCCTCGCCGCCTGGCTGGAGAAGGGCACAGCAGGTGAGCAGGCGAAGAAAAAGTTTGAGTGGTCTTCTAACTCCTGTGAGGGCGCCCCGGCGACGGGGGCCCAACAGAAGGCCAAGCACCGCGAGTCCGCGGGCACCGGGAGCGCCGAAAGGTCGGGCTCTTCGGCTGTCAAGCAGGGCGCGACTTCCCCGGCATTCAACCACGAGCCAGCGCTCTGGTTCGGGGAAGAGGAAGTCCGAGAACCCGGCTAAGCTTCTGGAGAGGCCCCGGTTGATCTCGAAGGGAACAGAGGGGGAGCGAGGCCTTGACCCTCCCCCTAAGGCGAAGGCCCAGAACGCACCTAAGGTGGTGAGGGCTTTGATCCAGCCGGCAAAGGCCTCTATCGAGGTTGTCGCAGCGGCCTTGGCAAAGCCGGCGGAGACTATGCTAGTGGTGGTGGCCTCGGGGCCCAGAGTATCCCTGCCCCCGCGGAGGGAATCCTCTTTCCAGCCCATCGTTAAGACCCCCGTGAAGACCCCGGTGGAAAAAGAGGGGTTGGGGCCGGTGGCCATTACGGACTCGGATTCAGCCTCTGAGGAGGATCTGGTGGAAGCCGAGAAGGGCCTCAACGAGGTTCGAGAAAGTTCGATCCCAGGGGAAGGATCCTGCTGATAAGATCGAAGATGGCAACAATGACGACGACGAAGGCCCAGTGGAGCAGCCATCCCACCCGTCGCAGCCATTGCCCGAGCCTCAGGATAGCTCGGCGGCCATTTTGTTGGCGATCCAATCCTTATGCACTGAGAAGGACGAGGTTACCACGGACCCCGATGGCGGATCCAGAACCAGGACCGTCGGGAAGCCCTCTGAACAAGCGGAAGAGAGTCTATCCCGCACCGCCCTTTGTGCCCACAAGTTCTGCGGACCCCTCATCTCCCTCGCCGGACCCTCGGGATGATACAGCGACGGGTACAGACGATGACGGGGGCGATGATAAGACGGACTTTTCTTCATCACCCCCTCCTCAGGCCTCTCCATGATAGCCAGGGCATCCGAGCTTTTTCAGCTCTGCCCGGAAGAACAGAAGAAAGAAGGCTTTCTTTACCAACGGCGGGAGGCCAAGAGAAAGACGGTCCTTGCGGTATCGTTGCTCGATGACATCTGGGACAGGGGCTGGCTGTCCTCAAGAACCCTTCGACGACGCCCGCCAAGAGGGACAAGTACTAGAAGAAGTACTGGGTCCCTGACGCCGCCCCCTTGTGCCTCAGGGCCCAGCCTACGCCGGATTCGGTTGTCTTGGCAGCGGCCAAGAAGAAAGTAGCGGGTGCGGCGGCGTCAACTTCGACTTACCCCCGGACAACGAAGGCAAGAAGTTGGACTCCATGGGACGACGAGTAATCTCGTCGGCGGCGACGACGATCGAGGCGGCCAATGCCTTAGCGATTGTGGCCCGTTACGACAGGGAGCTTTGGTACAAGTTAGCTCCCCTGCTGGACTTCCTACCGGACGACAAGAGGGCGGAGGCCCTACAGATTCTGCCGGAAGGTGAGGTGGCATCGGACCATGCCATAACGGTGGCAACGGACATTGCCGATACCGGATTTCGCCAGCTGGGCAACATGGTTTGCCTACGACGACGAGGATGGCTCAAGGCGACAGGCTTCCGCCAGGACGTTCAGACCAGAGTGTTGGATATGTCGTTCGACGGCAACAACCTCTTTGGGAAAACGGTGGACGAGTCGCTCCAGGCCATCAAGGCCGACACTGAGACTGCCGAGCCCTGGGAGTACTTCAACAACGACGGCCCTTTCGGAGTTCCAGAGGCAGACAGGGTGCCTCCAAGGGATCCAGTGGTGGCTCTTCCACATACCGCCAGGTGGCCCGCTCCTCGTCCCAGGAGGCCTACATCAAGGTGAACCGGCCGTAGCGTCGGGGCCCCCACCGAAGCACCCCGGTGGGAGGCCGGCTGACGAAGTTCGTCAGCGTGTGGGAGTCCATTTCCACTGACCGTTGGGTGCTGGACACCCTTGCCCGCGGGCACTCGCTAGAATTCCAAAAGAAGTGTCCTTGCATTCCTCCCGTGGCCAGGAAGGAGAATCACGTTCCTCAACTGCTGTTGGAGGTAAGGGCGATGCTCAAGAAAGGTGTCATCGAGCTTTCCCCCAAGAGGCTCCGGGGCTCCGGAGTGTACTCAAGGTGCTTCCTCGTCAGAAAGAAGACGGGCGGTTGGCGCCCCGTCCTGGACCTGCGTCGGTTAAACAAGTACATCAGCTGGAGGAGGGCGACTTCCTATCGTCGTTGGACCTGGAGGACGCTTACTTCCACATCCCCATTCTAAAAGGACACAGAAAATTTCTCAGATTCATGGTCCAGGGACGTCGCTACCAGTTCAGAGCGCTGCCGTTTGGACTAAAGTCGGCACCCAGGGTGTTTGCCAAGTGCCTGGCACCAGTGGCGGCGTGGCTGCGCCTGCAGGGGATCCACGTCTACCCCTACCTGGACGACTGGCTAATCCGCGCAAGGACAAGAGAACTCGCCGTCGAGCACACAGCGAGGACCGTCCGCCTGCTCACCCAGCTGGGATTCGCCATCAACTACCCCAAATCCTACCTGGTTCCGTCTCAGGTGGCACTGTTTCTGGGAGTGAAGCTCGATACAGTGGAGCAATTGGCATCTCCGTCGGAGGAAAGTATGAAGGCCATTTTGGGCAAGGTGCAGCGCCTACTAGCCACGGAAGTGGCCAGGGTGAGGTCTATGAAGTCCCTCCTCGGGATGATGTCCTCATGACAAAGTGGTGAGGATCTTCACCGACAACACCACCACAATGTTCTACATCCGAAAGCAGGGAGGCACCAGATCCCCAGCCCTATCCAAGGAGGCCCAGGATCTGTGGCACTGGGCGGTCACCCAGGGGATGTTTCTGGTTCCCTTCCACCTGGCAGGAATAAAAAACACCATCGCCGACTCACTCAGCAGGGAGCTGCGCTCGTGCTACGAGTGGGAACTATGCCAGGACAAGGTGGACCGGCTCTTTCAGCGATGGGGCAAACCCCAGATCGACCTGTTGACGACCGCGACAAACTCCAAGTGCCAGAGGTCGCCAGCAGGTTCCCACAACCGAGGAGCATGGGAGATGCTTTCTCGTTCCTGTGGGACGGCCTGTTCCTGTACGCTTTCCCACCGTTGTCGTTGCTGCTCCGACTCATCAACCAGCTCAAGAGGTCCAGGTGCAGGATGATCCTTGTCGAACCGGCGTAGCGAGACAGATCTGGTTCCCGGACCTTTCGGACTTGTCAACGTCCCCACCAGCCAAGCTGGCAGCGGACGCGGATCTTCTCTCCAGAGAAGGAGGCGCCATTCCTCATCACGACCCGGAGTCGCTGAACTTGCAGGCCTGGCTCCTGCAGCGCTAGAGTTTGGAGGGTACGATATCCCGGCTGACTGCAGAGAGGTTCTTGCAAAGACCCGGGCATCCTCAACTCTCAAGTGCTACGGACATAAGTGGAAGAGGTTCTCTGTCTGGTGCCGTGCACAGAAGATTAACCCTCTGTGGATTACGGCCCTTCAAGTGCTGCTGGATCTACTGTCGTTGGTCAAGGTTGGACTGGCGCACGCCTCCATCAAGATACATCTGGCTGCCATCTCCCGATACACCAGAACTACGGGACGGGCGTCCTGGTGGTCTCACCGCCTGGTGAAGGAATTTATGAAGGGACTGTTCCGATCGTTCCCGCCGGTGAAGGCCCCTGCCCGGGCGTGGGAGATCAATGTGTTGCTGACCAGGCTCATGGGGGGCCCCATTCGAGCCTATGCATTCGGTGCTGTTGAAGTTCCTGTCGTGGAAAACAGCATTCCTTGTGGCCATCACCTCCGCACGACAAGTGGGAGAGATCCAGGCCCTGTCTTGCAAGCCTCCATACTTGACTTTTCACAACACAAGGGTGGTGCTCAGGACGCACCCCTCCTTCATGCCCAAGGTGCCGTCGGACCTCCACCTTAACGAGCCCTTGGTGTTACCTGTTTTCTTCCCGTCGCCTTTGTCGCTGGCTGAGAGGACTTTGCACTCGCTGGATGTAGCTAGAGCGCTGAAGTTCTACGTGGACCGCACAAAGGGTTTCCGGAAGACGTCACAACTTTTTGTGAACTTTGGACCTGTGAATCAAGGGAAGGCTCTCTCGAAGACTTCCATTTCCAGATGGCTCTCCGGCTGCATCATGCACTGTCATCGGTTGGCAAACCGACAGTTGCCTGGCCGTCCGAGAGCCCATTCGACCAGAGCGATCGCTGCTACTATGGCGTTCCTGTCTGGTGTGCCCCTGCTGGACATCTGCAGGGCTGCTACGTGGAGGTCGACGTACACCTTCACAAGATTCTACTGCGTCGATCGGGACTCCAGGGAGGAGTCCAGGGTCGGCCAAGCACTGCTGCGCAACCTGTTCGCTTAAGGGGAGCCTGGTGAGGAGGTAAGAGATGCTTAATGTTGAGTTGTTGTATTGCTTAATGTTGAGCCTGTTGCCACCTCCCGTGGTTGTGCATGTGTATACTGCTATGTATTCTTATATTCATTAGCATGTGAATCCATGCCAGACCCCATGCTGGAGAAGGAACAAGTTACTTACCTGTAACTGTTGTTCTCCAGCATGGGTCTGGCATGGATTCACATGCAAACGCTCCCTCCTTCCCCTCTGTGGCTCTTCACTTGGTCATACTGCCACTTTACATGCTACCAAATCGGAGTATGGCTGCCGGGGGAGGGGCTTAGGGAGAGGTCAGTCATTGGCTGGGGGCAGTATGACCCAGAGATCAGTGATTGGTTACTACTAAGAAAGACAGATCAGAAACTAAACTGATACTGATTTTTTCTTTACCGAGGATTCCCAGCCGGACGACGGGGAATATTCATAAGCATGTGAATCCATGCCAGACTTCTGCTGGAGAACAACAGTTACAGGTAAGTAACTTGTTCTTTCTGAGACTTCTCCCTAACAGAGCTCTGTCCTGTGGAAGATCTCCAGCAGTCTTGTGAAGGAGCTGCAGCCCTTAGAGTGGAGGGAACATCCATTCTCGACATCAGTTCGGAGTCCTATGAAGAAGAGCCTTCGTAAGTGCCCAAGGACCGCCATGTGGCTGACCAGTTCTGTGTTTGGGCTACTGTGCAGCAGACATCACCGTTCCGAGTGGAGGCCTTCAACTTGGGGAATCTTTAGCTTGTGCAACAAGACTTAGCTCTGCAAAATCTCGTCGTACTAGCATCAAGGGGACCCAAGATAGGAGGGAAAGTCAACCCGCGACTAGTGAATCCCTTTGCGTCGCCCTGCATCAGTGGCCGTCGTCTGAAACTGATTACCTGCATCCATTCCTGTCCTGAGAAGGGCCCTGCATTGAGTTTTGCTGCATTCTTCCAACTGGAAGACCTTGCACCAGCATTAGACACCGACCAGAGAGATGCTCGAACCTGCTGAGGCTGACCGCAGGAAAAGCGATCTTGTACATTCTTCAATCAACCTGCCAAGTCCTGTGAAGAATTGTAGTACGGGGGTGAGTTATAGCGATACTTACCTGCACCCCTAACTCCCCTTTAAAAGTTTGATAACTTTTATAAAACTTTACTCAAACGTTGCTTTGCTTTGAACATGTTTGTTAGCTAGTATAACTCGTCCCCTGACACTTGAAACTGTTCACTGGACTCCAGACTCATTTTTTTCCAGCTTCACAAAATTGTATGGAACTTTGCTGAACCTTTTGGGCACAATGCCCCATACATCTTAGGGATGGACCTCTGAAGTTAGGGTTGATTCTCTGTGGACTTGTAGTACTATTATTAAACTGTACCTTTATTTTCAAGGGTTTGATATGTGTTTGGCCGTAGATCACAAATTGTATATATGTATCTAATTTTTAGTATTGAGTGATATTACCTGTTAGAAGTCATTTTTCACTGTGTTATTTGGCCATAAGTAAAGAAGTATTTTTATACCTGTTTGTCTAAGTGTGTTTCTTGACTGCTTCATTCTGTGTGCTCGTTGTAGACCCTTTACAAACTCACCACCTCTGGAGACTTAGCCTCGACCGCTCGCCTTGCTACCTTGAACTGGTTCGGCTACATCGCCAGGAGTTGTCCCTGACATAATATAAGTTGGCCTTCTATACATCTGTCCACCAGGCCAGAGTATAGACAATCGGTCCTAACAGTGGGTGTGCTCTAATTATGCAGTTTTTTCTGACGGGACGGTTGATGTGTTACTGGTTGCTAAATTATTATTGAGAGAACAAGGTGTTCTGGCCAAAAACTCAACAGCAACAAACTGTTTGGGGCAATGCGGTAGCAGGTGCCTTATAATAAAGGGCGAAGTAATCAACAACTGAACAGTTGGTGTTTGGTAATACAAGATACATAGACCAGGGATGGAGCAGTCTGGCCTCGTGTTGATTGGAGAGGTGATTGCCCTATATCCCAATGAAGTCTGAAGTAGAACACACAACACAGTGTTCTCTATTGGTGGGGCCTGGTTCTTTAACTCTAGGGCGGGGGTATTCCCGGTGTGGTCTGCTTTGGGGAAAACCTATGCTTTAGTTCTATTTCCTGTAAAAAGCGTAGGTACATTTATACACAGATTGTTTGCCAATTCCAGCAGAAAGAAGCAATGTGGGTCCTCACATAGGTTTTCAATGCACTGCCACAAACCTCATCCCAGCTCAATCTGAACAAAAGAGGCCTAAGCATGCCCATGTTGGAGCAAAGTAAATAACCTCCTACTCAATTCCTAGGCAGTGAATGTCTAGGTTCTAAAGTTATGAATTCTGGGCTAAACTGCCAGCACTCTCAAATGAAGGTGGGTTTTGATATCTGGCTCCTCTACAATGAGTGCCCTCAACCTGACTGCCTGGTCGAGGACACGACTTGCAGAGGGACCAGAGTTCAAATCTTACCTTAATTTGTGAGTTTTTGAGGCCTACTGACAGTTTTGTGGAGAGGGTGTTCTACCGTCTATTAAGAGAGCAGTCGGGTAATCCAGGGTCCCACAACAGGCAGTCCGCTTACCAGAATGGGCAGTGAGGGGCCGGGAGGGAGAAAGTGAGAGGCAGATGCCCTGCCAGGATTCTGTGACATGCACAAAGGTGCTGGCCCACATTCTATAAAGTACAGTTTCCTGTCGGATTATTTTTCCAACCTTTGGAGAAGGAACCCTTGAAGACAGCTCCTGTTTAGCTATGCTCTTTGGAAAAGTGAACATTTTTGGCTAGTTATTCGGCCGTTTTAGGCTCTGTGGGCAGCTGCTGTAGCTCTGAGCCTTTCTGGAAACACAAATGAAGGCTGTCTCAATTTAAGGTTGTTAGGCAAAGTTTGGATGCAGTACCCTCTGGGAACACTGCAAACAACTCTGACTACCGGTATAGGAAAGCCAAACTTTGGTATAAGCTTGTACTACACAGTTTTGGTAGCGTGTTGAGAGGGCTCAATGTGAGCTGTAGTGGAGTTAAACAGAGACTTACAGTTACAAGTATTCAAATAAACTCTTAAATTCAAGGTTTCTTGAATACACAATTATTAATTCATTTACAGGTCTGTTAGAATAAGCCTTCTTCAGAAGGGAGCAATATAATAGTAACACTCAAATAGACTTCATGAAATATACACTCTTAATATCTCTAAATCAGTAGATACCCGTTTGGGATGGCCCACAGACACTACCTGCACCCTCGGGTGACTTCAATTGCTAGGGTGTTGGGGACATTAATATATCACTGTTGCATTTAGAATCATATAGTAATAAGTCAAAGGACAAGGTTATTTTAGAACATACAAGAGACAACAAATATACTTAAGCAGGCAAATACTTTGGATGCCCCCCAAGAAAATTCAGTACAATAGGCTAGGCCAAAGTCAATGGGCAAAAGTCTTATATAGGATGAAGCACTTCTGGTAGGTACATGGAAAAGTCTTTGCACAATGTTTTAGAAGTCTTTGCAGAAAAGAAGAATCAAATGTAGTGCCACAAGCTGATTAGACTTGTGAGTAGTAGAAGATGCAAGCAACTCTACAACAAGAGGTAAGTTCTCTTAGACCTTATAGAGTACCTTTTAAAAATGAAGACAAGATGCAGCAGATGACTCCTGTTCCTGTGCAGCTCTGCAGATCGAACTGTTCCTGGGCCTCAATCATGGGGACAAGAGGGTGGACGTCGTGGGACTCCTGCACTGCACTGGGAAGGTCAAAACTCGCAACTGGCAAACTTCACCTTCAGTGGCTGTTCAGTGTTTCAGCTCCTTGCGTCTACCACAAATGGCAACACCGCGGTCCTGGCTTTCGAGGTGGACTTTCCTTGCTTCTGGGGTCCCGCACTCTGTTGAGGTCGCTTAGGCTCAGTCAGTCCTGCTTCATGTGAGTCCAGAGGATCTTCCTGGAGCTCTAGGCCAGCTTGAAAGCAAAGCACACAATCTGGTGTTCCTCTCCCTGGCTATATGGTATCCAGCAGCAACTCTGTGGAAATTCAACCAGCTCTGTGATGGATGTCCAGGTGGCTTACTTGGAGATGATTGGTCACATCAACTCAAAGGGACAAGTTGTCCTTGCAGGGGCTTCTCTGTCAATACAAATTTGGAGGCAATGGTCCAGGAGTTGCAGCAGGCATCAAGTTCTTCTTCGGTTCCTTCATCCAGTGGTCGACTCTGCCTCCCAAGCCAAAAGCCTCTCCTTTTATTCAGTTCCCTCCCATTCATTCCAGCCTAACTGTCAGTCACCCAGCAGGGTGGCTGTCCTTGCTGGACAGTCAGCCGGCCAATCACTTCAGAGTGCATTTTGGTCTCCTAGGAGACTAAGCAGAGGGAGTTTGGGGCACCTCCCTCACTTCCTGCCTACCCCAGACACCCTGGAGCCAGAGGCGGGCTTCACTCGTGAATCCCGCCAAAGGCAAAGCGAACAATGGGACCAAACCTGGTTTGGCACGCAGAGTAAATCTCAAGATGGACCTTTCCACAAAGAAATGGCGAAAAAAGACCAGGGCCATTTTGACAAAAATGGCACCCTTGGGTGCTTTACTGCAGCTGCGAACGTAGCCCCTGCTAAATGTACACCACGATAAGGTCAGTTTCACTTTACTGCTCTTGGAAACAGTAGTTTAACCAAGAGAAGGTATGCAAACCTTTGGGAAATCTGAGACACTTCCCTGTATCACTGCACTGAAGGTGCTGTGTGACACAATGTAAAAGATGATGCCTATGGAGTCTGTCGGATTCCATAACCAAAAGAAACAGTGTTAAAAAATCACATAAAAATACATGAGAGAGTGGGAAAAATGGTCTTGCTCTCTTCAGGTTAAAAAATCAAGTCCTCAAAATCCAGCAAAGTTGCTGGGGGGTCTCTAAGGTTTCTAATGTGGAGGGAATAGGCACATTTCTGAGAATTCTCCCTAACAAAGCTATGTCCCAAGTAACTAAGGACAACTATTGGGAGGAGGAAATCTATGAGCCCTGAATCTACTGTCTTCGTCCTACATGATGTCTGCGAGTTGTGCCAGGGTATTTTATCCAGGACAGGACTGGCAGGGAGAGAAGCCCCACTGGCCTGGCTGCAAAAGTTGGGAAGTCTGCTAAGGGGAACAAAAGCACAGAATCGCTGAGGAAATGACGAAGCAGCAGGCTGGGAAGGATAAACTCATGCCTAAAAGTGCTGTGGCTGGAGAGGAGTCTAGTGCCCCAGACAAAATTCAAAACCTTCAACAGGTTAAAAAATGGACCCCTACCCAACTTTTTGGCATCCAGCATTGATAGAGAAGTAGGGACTTTTGTCACTTGTGGTAAGTCAGAATCGGGAGACGGACAAGGTGGCAGTCTGGAAAATGTTTTTCTTGATTTTTATACCAAAACAACCTAACTGTCCCTATGGTTCCTGGTCCTATCCTTGGAAAGGAAATCTAAAGAGTGCTTGTCAGGTTGTCCTACAAAATTAACTCGTTCCGCTGTCCAGAAACCTAACCTGATTGCTGTGCCTACCACTATAAACAGAAAATAGCCTAACAAACACAGGTACAATAGGGACCTTATTTCCAAAAGATAGAATGGTGGATGATTTCAGAGGCCACCATTATGTCTGTGGCAAAAAGGGGTTTCCTGGCTCTGTTGCAAAGTGCAAGTAAACAAGCAAAAAATAGTCCATAGGCACCACCCTGCGAGAACGAACATGGCTAAATGACCTGTTCTTTGGGAAGGTACCCACTCGAGAGTCCGCAGCTTCACTGTACCTTTCAAGAAGGGAAATATCTTTCTGATGCTTGTTAATCTGCTTAGAATCACATGCTGTGCATATGGTCCCAACATCCCAACATCCAGTGGTAACCGCGGAGTAACCACGGAGTATTGCATCTTGTCTTTCGGGGGACCGAAAGGGGACGTCGGCATGGACGTGTCTGTAACGCTATCCCTATTGTGACGTGTGTAGTACCCAAAATCCCTCACGCGCCGAGGTACCTCAGATTGTTTTTTTCCGGCCAGATAACTGGTCGCCCTATAGCGGAGCTCTTACTAGAGACATTGTTCATCTTTACCGAATTGTCGGTTTATTCCCCATTAAGTCACTTCGCCCAACAAGAACATCTTCGACGAAGACTACGGGGGCATCCTCTACGGCTGTGGATTTCGGCGCCTAAGATCCGGCGGCCAGATTTTCCACGTGGTCTGGCCCTCTGGCCGACCTATACAGTAGGGATAGTGGGGTCGGGGGGGCCATATTGTTTAGTATATCTTCCCTACTTTCCCCTCTTTTCCCTGTTGGTCTGCTCATCCTTCCCTTTTGCTATGGAAAGGACTCCTTTTAAATTCTGCCCTAAGTGTAGGGTCAGACATCCTTGGAAGGACGAACACAGGACGTGTAACGCCTGTCTGCCCATAGGGCATGACAAGAAGCAGTGTGTGGCGTGCAAACTCCTTCGGCCAAAGACCCTTAAAGAGCGCTGTGTAAAGCTGAAAGTGACAGGGGTACTTATGACCAAACGTCCAATACGGATGTTATAGACCTTGAGGCGAACGCTTCTAGGTCCGCCACGTCCGTCCTCGACCCTTCCAGGCCCGACTCTGGTCTTGCTACAGGGACTACACCCGGCGACAGGGGCGTACAAGTGCATCGCACTAAGCACACAACCCCTACGCCAATTTTGACCCCTTTCGTCGAACAAGGCGAAAGCGCCAACGGGGCTGCCGATAACTTGGCCAGTTCCCTCGGATTGTTCAGATCCAAAGCCTTCCCCGCAGCAGCGTTTTGCGACTAGGTAATCTAAACAAACTTAAGGGCGCTACTCCAAAACCTACATGTGTCGAAGTGTGGGAGCCCGATGCTTCGACTGTTTCCAAGGCCTCAATAGGCCCAAAAACTACGGCTAGGAATCTACACGGAAAACCGACCGCTAGGCCCCCTAGTGCCGCGGACGGTATTACAACTGCCGACAAATAATTTGAGCCTTTGTCTCACGACGATTCGGTGACTATTCAAAGTTGCACTGGAAGAATCACAGCGGCGGTGGGCCTTACTCCGGTTCCGCCTAAGGTTATGGGCCAAGCCGCGGAAAATTTTTCAGCGGATTGGGTTCCCGATTCCGATGAGGCTTACAAAGATAGTTGAGAGACTCTTTCCGACACCCTGAGAGGTTCCTTTCGACGCCGCAGTGCAGAGAATCTTGTTTCTCCTCGCGTAGGCCCGTTTGGGTCCTCTAAATGGACTACAGAAAAATTCTAGGGTTGTATGGATCGGCTGGAGCAGATTATCAGTTCTTCTGATCATCCTCCCCCGAAAAGGGCTCGGGTAGACTCTAACCTCCAAATTCAGGAAGATCAGTC
Organism: Ambystoma mexicanum; assembly: GCF_040938575.1. Lineage (NCBI taxonomy): Eukaryota > Metazoa > Chordata > Amphibia > Caudata > Ambystomatidae > Ambystoma > Ambystoma mexicanum. Next base: position 1,185,766,378 of record NC_090934.1, read on the forward strand.
TCCTGTTTTCCAGCAAGAAGACGTGGTCCAGATGGACAGATATAGAGACATCTATAATGAAGAAGCGAAGCTTCTTTTCTCAAACTATGAGGAAGATCAACAGGATACTACGGACAACTGGGAGGAAACCCAGCAGGAAGGTCAAGACCCTTGGACACAGCAAGATCAGGCACTGATGGTTTGTGCCTAAACTCTCTTCCGGCCACCCCGGCTCGCCAGGCCTCCCCTGTGGATGACCAAATGGCATTCAACTCCATGTTGAAGAAAGCAGCTGAATACTTCAAAATTGCCACTCAAGAGGCGGTACCTGAGCAGGATTTCGTGGAGGAGATTATTAAGGAAAAACCTTAGGCTAGTCAATCCATCCCCCTCCTTAACTCTGTTAAGAGACGGGTAGCTCCCTCATTGGTCTCACCTGCTCAGACACGGGCAGTGAACCAGAGAGTCGAAAAAGTATTTCGACCTTCTCCTTTCGACCCTCTATATATGAAAGGGCACGCCATCCCATACTCACTGGTAGTGACTACCACTCGAAAGAGGGCAGGGGTACCCCTTACCATGGGAGAATCACCTCCGGACAAGGAGTCTAAGCGGCTGTATGCCCTGGGCAAACGTCAAGTCAGCAGCTGCATACACCATTCGGGTTGCTAATAATAATACTCTATTAGCAAGCTATGCTGATGCCCAATGGAATTTGCTCCAAGAAGGCCTCCAAGAGCTTCCTGAACCCGCCAGATCCAAGCTTCTCGCCATTGTTTCGGATGGAAAACTGGTTAACCAGAATGTGGTTATGAACACCCTGGACACTGCGGAAACTGCAGGCAGGTCTCTTGCACAAGCGACTTTACTGAAAAGACACGCATGGCTGCATACATCAGGATTTAGACCTGAGACTCAGGCGTCCCTCATTAATAAACCTATTGAGGAGTCTAACCTCTTCGGGAAAGCAGTGGATGAAGCGTTGGAGACAGCCAAGAAGGAGCATGAGACTATAAGGTCTCTGCACCAAATTACACAGAAACCCTCCTCCCAGAGGGGTAATAACTCTCGGCGGTCCTTTCGAGGGCAAGCCTGTGCTGGTCAAAACAACTAGGGCATGGGTAACTTCAACACAAATCAAACATCTGGAAGCCACACTTACTACCCCTCGAGGGGTCAGAAACGCGGCAAAGGTGGAGGCAGAGGCCCCAATCCCAGAGGAGCCACAGCCTCTGGTCAGAAATTACCACCAAGTCCAGGTCCCCTCCCATGTCTCCCCGGTCGGGGGCGATTAACATCTTTCCTCAAGGCATGGGAGGGGATAACTTCGACCAGTGGATCTTGAAGATGGTCGCCCACAGTTATTGCGTGGAATTCGCCCGACCTCCACAGTTCAGACCGCTTGGTTCACGGCCCCTTTCACCGGACCATCTGGAGATCCTGATCCAAGAGGTGGAAGCACTGCTGGGAAAGGACGCCATAGAAGCCGTCCCTATTCTTCAGGTAAGCAAGGGTATTTATTCAGTGTACTTCCTTGTACCCAAAAAGGATCTCACCATGCATGCTGTTCTAGACCTGCGCCCAGCAAACAAGTTTATAAAGCCCCGGAAGTTCTGCATGGTAACATTGCAGGAGGTGATCCCATTGCTGAAACAAGGGGACTTCATGGCAACGTTGGACATGAATGATGCATACTTTCATATTTCAATGTTGCCAGCGCACAGGAAATATCTAAGGTTCATGATCCAGGACAGGCACTACCAATTCAAGATACTCCCCTTCGGCATTGCCTCAGCACCAAGGGTGTTTACCAAAGTCCTGGCAGTGGCAGCAGCACACCTGCGCAGATTATCAGTCCCAGTTTACCCTTACCTCAACGACTGGCTCATTATGAGGGACTCATTCGACGCTTGTTTTTTGAAAACCTAAAAAACAGTAGATCTCCTCTTCAGCCTGGGTTTTTCAATCAACGAAAAGAAATCCAGCTTAGTCCCCAGCCAAGTAAAACAATTTCTGGGAGCGCTAATTCGGACGGAAGACGGTCTTGTCTTCCCCTCGAGCGAGAGGGTTCAGAACATGCTCTCTCAGATTGCACAATATGTAGCCAGTCGGGAGGTGACGTTACGCAAGGCCATGCGTTTGCTAGGGATGATGGCGTCATGTATATACTTGGTTCCCCACGTGCGGATGCGCATGTGTCCCATGCAAGAGTGGCTCAACAGCCAGTGGTGTCAGGCCAGTGGACAATGGGAAAATCTGTTAGTTGTCTCGCCAGCCCTCGTTCTCTCTCTGCAGTGGTGGTCATGAGAAAACCTCTTGAAGGGGAAGACCTTCACCATCCCTGCAGTGGAAGCCACTCTCACGACAGATGCATCTCTCACAGGGTGGGGGGCTCACCTGCTTCAGCAGAAAGCGCACGGAGTGTGGTCCCCTCAAGTAGCGTCCAATCATATAAACTTACTGGAGCTATTAGCGGTGTTCAAAGCTTTGAAAGCCTTTCAGATGCAACTGCAAGGGAAGAGAGTGCTGATCCTAATCGACAGCACTACAGCAATGTATTACCTGAACAAACAGGGGGGCACTCACTCTCCAGGGCTATCCAAGCTGTCCCAAAACATTTGGATATGGGCTCTCAAACACAATGGGCCTCATTACACGGATGGCGCTAAGGGATTACCGGCACAGGTAAGGGCACCGGTGCCGGTAATCCCTTAGCGCCATACTACGAGGTCCCTCAGCGGGTCCTGTCCTTAACGTGTGGCCAGACCTGCGGAAGGGCCTTGGTGAATGGGGAATTACCGCCCCGCCAACCTTGGAATGGGGTGGTAATTCCCCCATTCACCAAGGCGGACTTGGTTAAATACCGGAGGCAACCATGGCGCTAATAGCGTCATGGTTACCGCCGTCCGTGTAATGAGGCCCAATATGTTTTTGTTGTCCCAACATGTTCCAGGGGAACTCAGTCTTCTGGCAGACGTACTCGGCAGAGATTTTCCTCTGCCAGAAGAATATGAATGGCGACTGCACAAAGCCATTGGCCCTCATTCCGAGTAGGGCGGTAAGGGATACCGGGCACCGGTAAGGAGACCGGTGCCGGTAATCCCTTACCACCCTACTACGAGGTCCCTTAGCGGGTCCCTCCTTTAACGCCTGGTCTGACCAGGCGTTATGGACGGGACATGTTAAGGGACTTCAGAGCTAATTGCGGTACCGTTATTAGCGTCTTGCCCATTCCCATTGAGCCCTATGGGGGCTCAAATGGGAATGGGAAATGGCTTTTTCAATGGAGACTTACCGGACCCTCAAAGGTCGGACTACACCGGTAAGTCCCCATTGAACCATAACGGTGCCGGACCCGTTATTGGAGGCAGTCATGGCGTAAATAGCGCCATGACTACCTCTAATCTCGGAATGAGGGCCATTGTGTCCAACGTCTTCGCAGAATGGGGTTTCCCAGAGATCGACCTGTTCGCTACTCAGGAGAACGCCCAATGCCACGACTACACCTCCAGGTACCCCCAGAACCGATCCAAGGGGAACGGTCTCTGGATAACTTGGTCGGGGAAATTTGTCTACGCTTTTCCCCAGACTCCACTTCTCAGCAAGATAGTGCACAAAATGCACCAGGAACCAGTTACCATGATACTGGTGGCCCCCATGTGGGCCCGCCAACCCTGGTTTACTCAACTGATGGAAATGTCCCTCTCCCCACCAGTCAAGCTATCCTGCCCGTACAACATGTTGTCTCAGGACAGGGGGGAGACCCTGCACCCATGCCCACAAACTCTGAATTTAGCAGCTTGGCTCTTGAGGTCATAGTTTGGACAACTGCAACTCCCTCAGAGGTGCATGGACATACTCAGGGAAGCGAGAAAACCTAATACACGTTATTGCTATGCCAGCAAGTGGAAACGTTTTGTCATCTGGTGCAATTCCAAGGGCATCAATCCCATAGATTGCTCACCCTCACACATTGTGCTGTATCTAACCAACCTGTTGGACACTGGATTAGTCTTCAATTCCCTAAAGGGTCATCTGTCTGCTCTGTCAGCCTACACCACATCACAACAAAAGGTATTGTGGTGGAAAATACTGGTGATTAAAGCCTTTATGGAAGGGGTTAAGGGGATTTATCATCCCATCTCTCACCCAGCCCCTGGATGGGATCTGAATGTGGTTTTGACCAGGCTTATGGGAGCTCCCTTTGAGCCTATGCTTAAAGCAAGTCTGAAAGACCTGACTTATAAGACAGCCTTCCTAGTGGCTATCACTTCTATCAGAAGGGTTAGTGAACTACAGGCTCTTTCTGGTTTAGGCCCCTTTGTTACTGTCCACAAAGATAAGGTAGTTCTGCGCACTCAGATTGGTTTGCCTCTAAATTCATATCAAAGTTCCATGTGAACCAATCAATCGAAATACCCACTTTCTTCCAGAACCCTACTAACATGGCTGAAAGAAGCCTTCACACACTAGACGTGCGCAGGGCAGTCATCTTTTACCTGGAAAGAACTAAACCACTAAGGAAGACTAAACAATTCTTTGTTTCAGTGGCAGCTGTTAGAGAAGGGGATCCTGTCTCTAAATCAGCTATCTCAAGAAGGATTGTCAAATGCATCGTACTATGTTACACTCTTGCTAAGAGAAAACTGCCCTTCAAGCCTAGAGCATACTCTACTCGAGGCACTGGGGCATCCATAGCATTCATTGCAAATGTTCCTCTTGAGTCCATTTGCAAAGCGGCAACCTGGAGTTCTCTACACACCTTTACAAAACATTATTGCCTAGACACTCATTCTATGTCTGATTCTCAGGTGGGACAAGCAGTACTAAGACATCTTTTCTCTACTTCTCCTTCTCACAACCCACCTCCAACTCCGGGTACTGCTCGCTAGTCAATGCACAGCAAGTGATTCTAAGCAGATTAACAAGCATTTGAAGACATGCATTACTTACCGTAATAGTATTTCTGATGATTGCATCTGCTTAGATTCAAATGCGCCCTCCCTACCTCCCAGCTCGGGGTGGAAGGAACATGGACATCTTACTACTTTCTCTCTTTATGTACTCACTCATTATAGCCTTGGGCTCCCTCATGGCAGAAAAAATACAATCAGAGGGACCTCGGCGCGTGAGGGATTTTGGGTACTACACACGTCACGATAGGGATAGTGTTACAGACCCGCCTATGCCGACGTCCCCTTTCGGTCCCCGAAAAACAAGATGCAATACTCCGCGGTTACCACTGGATGTCGGACCATATGTACAGCATGTGAATCTAAGCAGATACAATCATCAGACATGCTATTACGGTAAGTAATGCATGTCATTTGCATATCAGTCTTTGTCCCACCCACATGGGCAGTCCAGCACCGAAATGCTATGGCAATTCCCTTCTGAAGAAGAGTACCAACAGCAACCCCATACACGTGTTTCAGCCTTGTTGGGCCTCATCAGTGAGCTGGAGCTCTGCCCCTCTGAGCACAGTGAGCAAGAGGTAAACGAACACTGAAAATGTCTCTTCCACATTCCCCTCCTTCGATTGTGTATGAGTCTTTGGGTCAGTTTCTTTCTCCCCCTGGCTCTTTGGTTCGAGAGGCACTTTGTCTAAATTTCAGGGGCGTCTGCCATCTTTGGGACTACTTTGGCTCATAGAGCCCCGTGAGATATTGTGCTGGAGTTGTCTTCCACCGTTTATCGCGATATTCTCTCCACTCCTGTTGGGTACCCTCTCTGGGGTAGCGGGTCTCCCGGGGCCTGGTTACTCTCACCCCACTATAGGGTTGTGTCTTTCTCTGCTTTGGTGTCGGATTTCTGTCACTCAAGTTTGGGACTAGGTTATTCTCACCCCGCCTTGTGGTTTGTTTGCTTGCATCCCACCTTGAAGTTGGTTTGTGCTCCCCCTGCCTTAGGGTCAGTTTTGGCCATTCCGTCTGGCTTCCTGGAGAGGCATGGATCTTTTTGCCTTCTGCAGTGCTGGTCAAACCATGCGGTCTCCTTTGCTCAGCTTCCTCAGCGTCTGCTGGAGCTGGTGCTCCCTTCCCACCTACTCTCTGCAGGGCTCCGGCAGCGGCTCTGTGTCTCGCCGCAAGTTGGCTGTTCTGGCACATCCTCCCATGCACGGGTCTCACTGGCCTGCGCTTTGCCTGGTTTGCTGAATTCTCAGTGGGCTCCACTGCAGATCACAGCGCTACGCGGGGAGTGTGCTTGTCTTGCTCTGCCACACCTCCCAGGGGGAGTTTCCTCTGGTCATGCTCCATGGGCTTCTCTTCCCTTCCACCAATGCTGATTGGATCTCCTGCTTTCATGTGATGAGAAAGGTGGGCTTAGCTCACGTTCTCCAGTACAGGTTGAGGATGGTGCCTGAATATAATCAGAAACCATACCAACCATATTACGGGGCAAGTCATTCCACAAGTCAATTCCCATGTAACCAAAAAACCTTTTGGATTCCTGAACCTAGGGAGGGTAACCATATCCCTATTTATGGATTGTCTATCCTCTAAGGAAGTGGGATCCTGCTTGCCCTGTCCACTAGGGGTTGGTCAGCTTAGGGGGCTAGTCCAAAAGGGGGTAAGCCTGTGGGCAGAGGGGACGAATTCCCTCGATTCAACACACACTGTTGGTTGCAGTGCTGCTGAGGAGTCGAGCAGTTGCCATTGACACTATAGCCATCGGGTGAGTCGCTGCCAAGGGTCCATTGGCGGTCACCGTTGATGGCAAGGTTTGGGTCACCATACTCATCAGTAGGCCAACATTAGAATCTGTCGAGTGAATTCTGCTGTCAGTCATGGACCAGAGACTTGTGCAGATCAAGATCTGTCATAGGTCAATATTCCAGCATCGGTCAAGTTCCCGACATAGTTGTTGAGATGGTACCATTGACTGTCTTTGTTTGTTTCATTATGGAGAGCTCTACAGAGCCGGCACAGTGGTTAGTGTAGGCCAATTTACAGTCCTAGGGCTACAAGAGACAAAGAAGACATACCTCCAGCCCTGATGGAGAGGTTCTTCAACGTTGTGCAGTAGATTCATGCTGGACAATTGGCCCAGAAGGTTGTGCCTCAGGTGCAGACAATTCTATACACACAGAGGAAGACTCAGAGGTGCTGTTCAAGGAGAAGGATGAAGAGGTGCCCAGGGTGGAATGCACTTCTCCCAAGCAGATTCCCAACAACATCCCTCCCTCCCAAAGGTCAATGTCGCCTTCCAGGATCTGATGTCAATGGTGGCAATTCATCTCCATATTGACCTTCAGGAGCCACAGGTAGATGAATATTTTGTCTTAACTGCCAAGGTGAATGGGCCCTGTAGTTGGCTCACCTAGTTTTTAAAATGGCATAGAGCTTGAAGTTGGGCCAACAAGTCTTCAGGGTCCTGGTGTCCGCTCTCTCAGTTGACAGGCGATTCAACAAAACGTTCAATGCTCCAGACTCTGATATGGTGTGCTTTAGAAATAAGCCTTGGACAGATTCTTTAGTGGTACAGCAGTGAGGCAAAAATCAGCAACACGTGTGGCTTCATCCACACTGCCCCCAAACAAGGAGTCCCACAAGATGGATGCGCCTAGAAGAAGGGTCATCCATTCGTCATCACCAGCAGTAAGGACTCCGAACATGGTAGCTATTTTGTCCCAATATGAGAGATTTCTATGAGAAAAGGCCCACGCTCTGTTCAAGTTCTTGGCGGAGATTAAACATCTGAAGGCAGAGGACCTGTTCCAGGAGTGTGTGTTGGCCGTGGACAGTGTCTGTCCTCTAGAGACACCAGGTTTCAGGGCATGAACTACGGGGCAATGCTGAGGCACGAATCCTGAAGCTGGCAGCCTTTAGAACTGAAGTGTACACAAAGATCCTGGGCCTTCCATTTGATGGCATGGAGCTGTTTGGCAAGACCAACGATGATGCCCTTTCTTCGTACAAGAATGAGACCGAGACAGCCAGAGCTGCTGGACTGTTGCCTTTCAGGCACCCATCATCATTGTTATCCTGATCGAGATGTCGGGGACGCCCTTTGAATTCCTCTTTCCAATGACATCAGTGGTATTAGGCATCTCCGGCGAGGTTTGAACACCAGCATGCTCTAATGGGGCAGAGCTCCTTTCAGTCAAGCTTGGCAGTCAATAATATTCGATAAATGGATGCTAGACATGGTAGTGAAGGGCCATGCTCTGAAATTTGAAAGCAGGCTTTCCCAGAGTACCACCATTTGGGAGAGCAGTTTCGAAGAAACGCTGGTCTCAGTTGAAGGAGCTGGAGCAGACAATATTGAAAAATACCATCAAGTTGCTCCCCAAGGGTGACAGGGATTCTACTCCTGGTACTTTCTCACTCGAAACCGAGGTAAAGGGTACATTCAAAATAGGATTTGCTCACTCTTAACAAATGCATTCTTAGGAAAACATTCAAGATGGTGGATTTACAGCATGTGATCCCGATCGTCCAAGAGGGGGCTTTTTGTTTGTGCCTAAAACCGAAAGGATGTGAATTTCCATCTGCTGAAGAATCAAAGATTCCTATAAAAAATTCCTACGGTTTGTTTTTTGGGTGACACACAACAAACATTGTGGCTCTGTTCAACACAGCAGTAGGTCAGGTAAGGACAGCAGAGTTCAGAGTGGAGTCACTACGGTAGCTGGCGTGTGAACTGAGGCAAGAGGAAAGCATGTTAGTGTACAAGATGTTGCTGGGGCTCATGGCCTTTTGCATTCTATTAATTCCGTTCTGCAGGCTACAGAATTGTCTGCTGCAGGAGCGGCTGCACCAGCAGTAGCGTCATCTGGCAGGTACTGGAAGGAAGAGATCTGGCTTGTGCTGATTAAGTATGGGCTGCCTAGTGGACTCCTATGCCAAATCTGCTGAAAGCTTTGCTTTTTCAAGATCGGCAGCACCAGGTCCATACTGTTGTCTCGATGGGAGCAGACCATATAGCAGTGTTTCTGCAATCATCCGGTGTTGTTGTTGGCAGTTGACTTGGCGGGAAAGGTGGTCACAGCAGACACCCATATTGAGCGCTAAAATAGTGCCGCAAGTGGTAACTAAATGCCCAGATGTTGGAGGAAATCCTTTATACGTGGGCTTGCCAAGAGGTCAAACTGATCAGCACTGCAGGAAACAGAAAATACACAAACCTCGCTTCCAGATGCCATCTTCCACAACCTCGGGGTGCGGGGTTGGGGGGCATTCAATTAACTGGTCAGAGACATTTGTGTACGCATTTTTGATTCTTGGAGTTGTAAATAAGCTAAGGAGGACCACTTGAAAGATGATCCTGATAACCCAAATCTGGGCCAGGCAGCTATGGTATTTATCTGGATACCCACCTGGTTCATTTTTATCACTCGGGAAGCAGGGCAAGATACTGCATCAAAACCTAGCTTTGTTCTGCCTGGCAGCATAGCTGTGAGGTCCTAGAGTTTGGCCATCTGGCCTTGGGGCAGGACCACATGGAGCTCCTGGCAGAGGCAATGGCAGTGTCTACCAAGGGCAACTAGGCAAAGAAAGCGAAAATGTTCTGTGCTGTTGCGTGTGGTTGGGCTTCCATCCAATACTTTGTCCGCTGCATAGGATTCTCCTATGTGTTGAACTTGGCTGGATCTGGCTTGCAGCACTCGTTGATCAGGTCTGCCATCACAAGATACAGAAAAAGACTGCCCGTGAATCATTGTTCGCAGTTACTATAGTTAATGAGTTTCTGATAGCTCTTCTTCACAAGTTCACACCCATGCAGCAGTTGGTGCCCGTATAAGGAACTGAACGTGGTTCGTCAAAGCCAAAGGGATTGCTGTTTGAGCTGATGCATACTTCAGATATAAAGCATGCACCTATCATGGAAGATTGATTTCTTCATGCCTGTACTTCAGCAAAAAGGGTGTCAGAGGGCAGGCTCAGTCGTCACAGGTGCTCTTTGTAAAATTCTTAATGGACATTGTGGTGTTAGAAACGAATCCATGCTTTGTGCCGAGGGTTGTGTCCATTTTCTTCAGAAACCAGAGCATCTTTTTGTCAATGTTCTTTCAAGACCTGGACAGTGCAGGCAGTGGGCGAAGTGTATGAAATGAAGTAGTGGAACTATGTTTCCTTCTGGCCTGCCCCACTCCCCACAATCCACATCCCCACGCCCCCTCCCACACACAATACAAACCCCCAAACACATGCACCTGCTGCTTGAGGGAACGTTCAGTGCAGTGCACTGAAAGTGGAAGTTTCAGCTGCTTCCTACACATTTATTTTAAAACTAAACCATTCAGGAACGGTTTCTTTTTAAAATAAAAGTATAGGAATAGTCGCGCTTAATTTTAAAAAGTAGAGGAGCAGTGCTCACTTCGACCACTAAGTGCAAAGGACAGAGTGCTGTATTCAGTGGATGCCAAGAGGCCTCCGACGTTTTAATTGGACAGAACAGGCTTTCAAGCGGTCTGAAGAACAGTTGTTGGTGTTCTACTCGAACTAGAACAAACATGTTATGTCCAAACAGGACATAGCCTATTGAAATGTAGAAAGTTTGTTACGGAAATAAACCAGAGGCCGTTGCTGAAAACATTTGTGAAAAACCAAAATGTTATGGCTGGAAGGTTTAGAAATACTCTTAACCTCTAGTGCAGCTCTGGGCAACCCTCCAAACCATTGTTCTTTAGCCTGCCACACCATTACAGAAAGGGTAAAGACCATATGCAAATCGGGCTTGGTCCCAACCTAAAAAGGGCTTCCCAGCCTGAACTACTATGTCACATCTCTTCTGCATGACACTAAGAGTATCCCCAGACATGTTTCGACCTCATTGGGCATCATCAGTGTTAGGGAGATTTCTCAGAAATGTTCCAATTCCCTCCCCCTTAGTGAGCCCGAGCAACTTTGCTGGATTTTGAGGACTTGATTTGTTTTAACCTGGAGAGAGTGAGACCCTTTTTCCCACTCTCTCATTTATTTTAATGTGATTTATGAATTCTGTGTTTCTTTTGGTTGTGGAGTCTGACAAACTCCATAGGCATCATCCTTTACATTGTGTCACACAGCAGCTTCAATGCAGTGACACAGGGAAGTCTTCCAGATTTCCAAAGGTTTAAATACCTTCTCTGGGATAAACTGTTTCCCAGAGTAGTAAAGTGAAATTGACTTTACTTGCATGTGTATCTATCGTACAATAGGGTGCTGGAGGGGTTACTTAGTATCCCCTTTGTCTAGCTTCTCATGTAACATTTTTATGTTACCCTTCCTCAATGAATGGCTGGAGGCAGTGGTTTACTTTTAACTACCGTGGTGTGCATTTACCGCGGGCTGCGTTCGCAGCTGCAGTAAAGCACCACAGGGTGCAATTTTTGTGAAAATTGCCTTGGTCTTCTTTTTTTCACCATTTTTTGTGGAAAAGTCCTTCTTTCGATTTACTCTGCGTGCCAAGCCAGGTTTGGTCCCTTTGTTCGCTTTGCCTTTGGCGGGATTCACAAGTGAAACACCCCCCCCCCCTTTGGCTCCAGGGTGTCTGGTGTGGGCAGGAAGTGAGGGAGGTGCCCTACTCCCTGTGCTTAGTCTCCTAGAAGACCCAAATGCACTCTGAAGTGATTGGCCGGCTCACTGTCCGGCAAGGACAGCCACCCTGCTGGGTGACTGACAGCTAGGCTGGAATGAATTGGAGAGAACTGAATAAAACGCAGGCTTTTTGCTTGGAAGGCAGAGTCGACCACTAGAGGAAGGAACCAAAGAAGAAATTGAAGAGGGTGCCTGCTGCAACTCCTGGACCGTTCATTTGCCCGGTGAAGCCCTGCTGCTGTGCTAAAACTCTTCGTATCGACGGAGAAGCCCCTCCAAGGACGACTTCTCCCTTTTGATTTGGTGGGGCCAATCAACTCCAAAGTAAGCCACCTGGACATTCTCTCAGAGCTGGTTGCATTTCCACAGAGTTGCTGCTGGAAACTGAAACGCCAGGGAGAGGAACACCAGATTGTGTGCGTTGCTTTTAAGTTGGCCAAGAGCTCCAGGAAGATCCTCTGGACTCCCAGGAAGACTCCCAGGAAGCAGGACTGACTGAGCCTGAGCCACCTCAACAGAGTGCTGGACCCTAGAAGCAAGGTAGTCCATCTCAACAGCCAAAAACCGCAGTGTTGCTATTTGAGGTAGTCGCGAGGAGCTGAAACACTGAAGGGCCACTTGTTTGAAGATTGCCGGTTGCGAGCTGTGACCATCCCATTGCAGTGCAGGAGTCCTCAGAAGTCCTCACTCTTAACCCCACGACTGAGGCCCAGGAACAGTGAGATCTGCAGAGCTGCACAGAAACAGAAGTCATCTGCTGCACTTTTTCTTCATTACAAAGGTACTGCAAATTACCTCTTGTTGTGTAACTGCACTTGTTCTCTGTTGGTGAGACTTGTTGTGGTTACTGTGTAGAGTTGCTGATAGCTTCTTTACCTCACAAGCCTAAACAGCTTGTGGCCCTACTTTGGATTCTTCTTTCTACAAGGACTTTTAAACATTGTCCAAGACTGTGACTTACCTCTGAGAAGTGCTTCAGTTTCACCTGGACTTTTGCTCAATTGACTTTGGCTTAGCCTGGCTCCCTGAATGACTCTTCTTCCCTCTGTGAATGTGTTTGGTTTTCCTTCCAGGAAAGGGTTAACTAACTTTGCATTGGGGGTTTATAAAAATACTTACCTGCTTTGAGAATATTTGTGAGATCTCTTAAGTCCTCCATTTTGACCTCTAAAAGTGTGTGTTTTGAAGTGTATTTGAGTGTTACTGTTATGTTGCTTCCTTCTGAAGAAGGCTTATTCTAACTGACTGATCAATAAATTAATAATTGTTTATTCAAGAAACCTTGTGTGTAAGTGTTTATTTGAATACTTTTTTTTTTGTTTTATTATTATTTGTATTTAACCAAATTGATTTTTTACAAAAAAAAGAAATTGTAGGTCCACACTTTGTAGAAGTAGAAGACATTTTTTTTCGCAATTTTGCCGTTTTGGTACTTTAGGACACCACTATTGATCAAGGTAGGGTCATTGGGCTAGAACCTAAGGGCTGGAGACTTAGTCCCCAGAGTTCAGAGTTAGGTGAAGTGCTGCGAATTAGCTCTTTTTAAAGCCACAGTTAAAAATGTAGCTACCATCTGGGACCATTTCGCGGAATCGCCTGCCATCAGGCGGAACCAAACAGTCTCTTCTTCTAAAACTGAAAAGTTTGAAGTTAGTGGTGCTAAGTACAAGTGTCTTTCGGCTTATTTGAATACTTGTCACTGTGAATCTCTGTGTAAAACCCTACTGCTCACATTGACCCCTCTTGAGATAAACCTGACTGCTCAACATGCTACCAACCTGTGTAGTACAAGCTTATACCAAAGGTTGGGTTCCTATTGCCAGGAGGTCAGGGTTGGTGTAGTGCACCCAAAGTGTACTGCATACAATCCTTGCCTAACAATCATCGAAGAGTGGCTTGGGTCTCTAGGCCCACAATTTGTCTCCATGAGTGAGAGTGGGTCCCTTGCTCGCTGTGCCATAGGGAAAAAAGCTGCACCTCACTGATGCCACCCAACAAGATCGAAACATGTCTGTGGTTGCTTTGAGGAGGGGACGTGGCCTAAAAGTTCGGGCTGGGCTACTCCCATTGGTGGCAGTACTTAACTGATTTGCATATGGCTGGACCCCTATTGTAATGGCGCAGATGGACTAGAAAACAGTGGTGTGGAAGGTTGCCCAGAGCCGTGCTAGTGGTTTAGATCTATTCAAAACCTTCGACCCATCAATTTTTTGGTTAGTTTGTCGGTTAACGGACAACACCACAACTACATTTTTATTTGAACCAGCTGGGAGGAAAAAACCCTCCATGCCTCCTAGCCTGGGAGTGGTGTCTTCTGAACCATATGCATTCAGTTTCATCTCATGTAGAGGAAGAAAGGAACATGCTGGCAGACTCACTGAGCAGGCTCTTCCATGCAACGCACAAGTGGAAGTGTTGAGATGGATTTCCAAAATCAACCCTGTGGGTGGATTTTGTGTGGCAATCTATTATGGTGAACGGGGAAATCACTCCAGTCTAGCCAAACCGAATCAAGCTTAGGTAGCAGAGTGGTTACACTTAAGTCTTGGCAGGCCTGAGTGATAGGGCTAAAAGAGTCCAAACAGAACACCAATAATTCCAATTACAAAGGTAAGTACAAAAATACACAATGATTTATTGGGCGTAAAATGCACACTAAGCAAATGAAACTTCTAGGCAAAAATGGTCACACTTACCACCCTGACTCTGAATTAGCCAGCGACCATTGCAGAGTCCTGGAATCCGGTGGGGAGCAAAGTCTTCTGTGCTTGATCCGGGTGGGGAAGCCAGGGCCCGTGGCTGCAGAGGTCACTTTTGGCGTTTTCGATTTAGTTTCGGTCGGTTTCAGGGTTTAGGAATCCGTTCCAGACACCTTCCAAGGAAAAAAAAAAAGATGAAGACTTTTGCTGAGCAAATGACCTCAGGACACCTCTAGGATGCTAAGAAGATGGATTGCAATGGGAGTCACCACGGTCAGTTGGTGACAAGCAAACTTCCAGGGATGAACAAAGGAGGTGGTCCTGCATAGCTTCCTTTGATACAAGAAGGCTGAAAATGCAGAAGCAAGCATCTTGTTGTACAAGTTGAAGATCCTCTAAGCTCCAAGGATGCACTCCGGAGGGCATCGACCACAGCAAGGTAGCCCAGGAGAGATCTAGCCAGTACAGCGGCTGCTCCCAGGACACTTCCGAAGGCTCAAAAGGCACGGATCATCAAGACTGGTTGTTCCCACTGGTCCACGGATCAAAGCACAGACAAGACTCTTCTTGAGATCAGGTAGAGGAGTAGGGCTTCACTGGGACTTCACTGGACTGGATGAGGGTCAGCTGCAGGAGTCGTGCTGAGATAGTCAGCTGGCTGTATTTCATGGGGGACTTGGCTCCAAAGATGATCTCTCAAATTACTGCAGTAGCCCTAATTTTATCCACAATTTGGGCTGGGAGCTTGTCCAAGCCCACCAATGGTAAGGATCTGCACTTTTCAAATGGGCAGTGACTATTCAATCATGGATAGCCACTTGCCTCAACATCTGCCCAGCAACAGACATTCAGGCAACAGGATGTGTACGGGGGCTAGACAGCCCCAGTTGTCACAGCCACACTCACACGCAAACTGCCACTTTACCCGCAAAAACAGCTTTTCCCCAGGAAAGGGCTTTCCATATTTTGTATTTCCTGACCTAAGAAGGGCAAAAGACTAGATGGCTAAAGGAAAGCGAAAGTCTTGTGGCACAGCCATTATAGGGTGCTAGCCCCCTGTAGTAGCCATTTGTGGTAAATGCTAAGGTGCACAAGTAAAATTACATAAACACAGCAGAAGAATAGCCGCTGCCACCAGCTCATCCTCAGCACATTGTCAAACTAACAAGCATTTACAGAAAAAGATATGTAAGGATACAAAGTATCCAAATAGCACTTCACTTTAAGGTTGTGTGTGCACTTGTAACAACACAAGAAATTCATCAAGAGAGACATTAGGAGTTTGGCAGCAATTCCACTGAATTCCCACCAAACTCAATTACCCTTACGACCACTTGGTCACGTGGGGTTACAAGTGGTGGTCGGGCAGTGTTATTCCCCATTTTTGGAGTCCATAGGACTCCATGTGGATTTTTGGCAGTTTTACTGGAGGGGAATTACCACATTTTAAATCCACTTTTTTTTGGGAGATAAAATAAATGGTAACTCCAGCAACAAACTGGAGGTCAATCTTCCACTTCTCCTCCAAATAATTGGCAGATTTACCATGCAGTAATTCGAGCTGCGGTAAATCCACCAAAACCTATAATTTGGTGATGCGGGAAAAATTGAGGAAATTCCTTTACTGTGAAAATAGTGGTGGTAACGGCAGGTGATGGAACAGCTGTAATGATGCCCATAGTCTCTCAGTACTGATAATTTTGGGGACTAGTCAGTTTCCCCTTAAGAATGAGCAAAAGGGCAAGGGAAGTAATACGTTAGGCTTTACTTACTTCCAAAACGTCGGCACAGGATTCTACACAAAGCAAAAATGAAAAGGTGTCCATAGAAGCCTATGGAAGGAAAGTAGCAAAAAGAAAAACTTTCCTAACAGCTTCCTCCCAGCCGTCCCCCTATACGCTTATTGTTAGGCAAGATTGTATGCAGTACCCTTTGGGTGAACTACAATAACCCGGACCACCTGGAAATAGGGACCTAGCCTTTGGTATAAGTCTGAACTACACAGGTTGGTAGTGTGGCTGAGCAGCCAGGCTTATCTCAAGAGGGGTCAATGTGAGCAGTAATGTTGTGACACAGAGTTTCACATTAGCAGTTATTCAAATAAACTCTTACACTCAAGGTTTCTTGATAAAACAATTGTTAATTTATTTCACAGTCAGTTGTATAAGCCTTCTTCAGAAGGGAGCAATATATGTAACACTTATAATACACTTCAAAACACACATTCTTAGTTTCTCTAAATCAGACCATACCCATTGGGGATGGCTCACAGACACTTCCTACACCCTCAGGTGACTTAAATAGCTAGGACACTGTGGATATTGATTCATCACTGGTACATTTAGAGCAATACTGTGGTTGGTGTAAAAGATAGAAGAGGGGAATAAAACAAAGATTAACAAATAATTCACAAACTTTTAAAAATCTTCCAATGCTGAGTAAGTTTAACCCTTTCCTGAGGAAAAGATAAAGCACTTAGTCAAAGGTAAAGAAGAGTCTATCAGGGAGCCAGGACAGCCAATATTAATTGCACAATGTCTAGGGAATCTGAAGATCCTCTTTGCAGGTAGGTAAAAAGTATTGCACAATGTTTTTAGAAATGTTTGTAGAAAATAGAACACTTGAAGGGCCACAAGCTGGGATGCTTGTGAGGGCAAAGCTATAGCAACTCTGCAAGTTGTAACCAAGACAGGTCCCAACTGAGAGCAAGTAAGGCTACACAACAAGAGGTAAGTTCTCTTAGACTTTACAGTACCTCTGGTTAGAAAAAATGGTTCCAGCTGGCTTCTGTACCTGGACAGCTATGCAGATCCTGTTGTTCCTGAGCCTCAATTGTGGGGACAAGAGGGAGGACATCTCGGGACTCCTGCTATGCAATGGGTAGGTCAGCGGCAGCAATGGGCAAACTTCAATTTAACAGTTCTTCTGTGTTTCAGCTCCTCGCGTCTGACAACAAATAGCAACACTGCGGTTCTCGGATACCACTCTGGACTTTCCTTGTATCTGGGGTCCAGCACTTTGTTGAGGTGGTTCAGGCTTGGTCAGTCCTGCTTCAGGGAAGTCCAGAGGATCTTCCTGGTGCTTGGGTCTGACTTAAAAGCAATGCACACAATCTGGTGTTCCTCTCCCTGGCACTTCGGTTCCAGCAGCAGTGGCAGTACAGCCAGCTCCGAAAGGATGTGCAGGCGGGCTTACTTTGGAGTTGATTGGTCCCACAAACTCAAAGGGAGAAGTCATCCTTGCAAGGCTTCTCTAGTCGAGGCAAATTCAGAGCTTCAGCAGAGCAGCAGGGCTTCACCGGGGCAAACCAACAGTCCAGGAGTTGTATCAGGCGTCTTTTCCAAGTTTTCTTCGGATCCGTTTGTCCAGTGGTCGACACTTTCAAGCCAAAAAGCTTCGCCTTTTATGCAGGTTTCTCCCATTCATTTCAGCCTAGCTGTCAATCACATAGCAGGGTGGCTATCCTTGCCAATCAATCAGTGAGCCGGCCAATCACCTTTGGGTGCATTCCTGTAACCAAGGGGATTAAGCACAGGGAGTTTCGGGCACCTTCCTCACTTCCTGCCCCTGCCAGACATACTGGAGCCAAAGGCAGGCTTCACTCGTGAATCCTGCCTAAGACAAAATGAATAAAGGGACCAAATCTGGTTTGGCACGCAGAGTAAATCTCAAGAAGGACCTTTCCAACAGGAAATGGCGAAAAATGAAGACCGGGCCATTTTGACAAAATCGCCACCCATGGGTGCTTTACCGAGGCTGCAATTGCAGCCCACGGTAAAAACACACAATGGTAGTAAAAAGTAAACCACTGCCACCAGCCATCAACTATAGAAAGGGTAACATAAACATGTCACCTGAGGAACTAGACAAAGGGGATACTAAGTAACCCCTCCAGCACCCTATGGTAAAATAGTGTGTGCTGGGTCTAATAGTAAGTAAAGTCAATTTCACTGTACTGCTCTTGGAAACAGTAGTTTCACCAAGAGACTTCCCTGTGCCACTGCACTGAAGGTGCTTTGTGTCACAATGTACAGATGATGCTTATGGAGTTTGTCAGACTCCAAAGTTAAAAGAAACACATAGTCCAAATCACAGAAAAAATACATGAGAGAGTGGGAAAAAGGTGTCTCTCTCCAGATAAGACGTTAAAAGTCCTGAAGTCCAGCAAAAAAAGCTGGGGGTCTCTAAGGTGGAGAGGAATTAGCACATTTCTGAGAATTCTCCCTAACACTTATGCTGCATGATAACCTCCACGGCGGAATTGGGAGGCGTCATTTAGTGACGCAGAGACTGGTGCGGGCTCATGGGGCGATGCTCACACTTAGCAGCCCCTATTCTAAAAGTCACGAAGCTGTGCTAATAATTGTACTGCGTTCGGCAGCAACGTTTCTTCTGGCTATTTGCTCTATGCTCCCTGTAAACCTCAATGTTTTGCTCTGCCCTCCCTACCTGGAAGAAGTTAAAAAGCATGTGTGCAAATTGTGCTGGTAAGTGTACTGCAGTTTACTGTTTGTTGTTTGAGTCTGGCTGGGCTATGAATAAATATAAATATAAAAGCCCTGAAGTGACAGCATCCTTTTTTAAAGAAGCTTTTTCCCCGCCCAGTCGGCATTGAGGGTATCCCAACCAATTGTTGAAGGAGAGAGATGGGCGAACAAGGACTAGGAGTACCAGAATCAACATGAAGGTCATTTTGACGATCGTCCACGTGGTTCTGATGAACCTATTTTGATGAGAAGACTTGTTCCCTCATTACTACTTGGTATTCTGTTTTCTAAAATATATATAAAAGACTCAGTAGTGGAGATAAAAAGTTACCTACTTGCCTGTTAAGTGTAGATCACCAGTATTGGTGTCATTTATCGATTCACATACGCCTGACCTCCTCCCCTGCAAGGCTTACGTTGCTCTGCTTGTGATGGTTAATGTGCATCAAGAAACTGATAGTGTAACTGTAGGTTTTAGAATGCGGACTTTCAGCATTGGGTGTGTCACAATGGCCTAGCAGCTGGGCATGGGCTCTTAAAGGAGCAGTAACCTACTAGTGTAGGTTGTGTGGATTGAAAGAAAAACAAGATTTCCAGGAGCCTAGCCTGACAAGTGGGAATAGTCTAAAGTGTGAGTCTCTACACAATTATATTTACTGTTACTCACTGTGTCTCATTCTCCACACAGACTGCATCGAATGCATGGCCTGCTCAGATAACACAGTGAGGGCTGGGCTCACACCCAAGTACATCGATGTGACTACCCTCTGCCAAATGCTGAACTACATGCCTGCTCCTGCCCGCTCCAAGTTGTTTCCTGCCATGCCTAATCCCTCGGACCCGTGTACCTCTCTCTACGACCCTCCAGTGCCTGACTTTACTGTCATAAGGATAGAGGTGAGACGTCATCCCTTATTTGTTGTGAATGTCTGTTTCAATGCAAGAAAAGAAAGACTGTGTGTGTGTGTGTTTATATATGTATGTATATTTCTGAGGCTTGTGGATCTGCTTAGAATCACATGCTGTGCATAGGCCGACATCTAGTGGTAGGTGCAGAGTATTGCATTCTGTTTTCGAGTTTCAAAAAGGGGCGTCGACTGGGCATGATTATAATACTATCCCTGTGTGACTTGTATTGTGCCCATGATCCTTCACGCATCAAAGTCCGTCCGATCGTTTTTTTTCTCACTTTTGTGGTCGGTCTCATATGCAGAGCTCATAGCTTTGCTACTAGAGATATATTGCAGTTTAAAAAGATGAATACATTTCGACAGCTGTCTCAATGATCGATTCTTCAACGTCCGGCGACTACCGCCTGAAGCTCCGACGGAGGTCACCTTCTCGACTGCTGGCTGCGGCTTTCACTTAGCTCTGGCTTTTGCAGTAGCGAGAGCGGTGGGGGTTGGGGGGGTCGTCCACATTTACACTCCTTTTATAGAATGCCTCTTTCTGCGTTCCTTTCTACTGACATTTGTCTAGCTGCCGCTAAATTTATACAAAATTATGGAACAGACGCCCTTTAAATTCTGTACTTCCTGTAATGAAAAGTTTCCCTCCAATCTCTCGCCCCGGCACTCGCTGACCGCTGTAACCACTCCTTTGCTACGGGGGTCTTTCCCTCCTCCCTCAAGCACTCCCTTGTGTGTCCCCTCCGCAAAAAACCATAAGCAGACCCTTTCCGTCCAGCCAACTACCATTTCCATCACTCCCTTTCTGGAGAAACTGAGAAACTATTTGAGAATTTGGCCCTGTCCCGACTCAACTCTCACACTGAACTTGTTGGCGGTCTCCACGACCATTCACACTGAACTTGTTGGCAGTCTCCACGACCATCAATCTGGATTCAAAGCATCCAGAGGCATGGAAACTGCTCTTGTGATCACCCGTGAAGAACTGCTAGCATCCCCGGATTCCAACTCCCCTGCTGTCTTCATCCTTATTGATCTCTCCTCTGCTTTTGACACGGTCAACCACTCCACATTCATACAAAGGCTCCATGACACCCTTTGTATCTCGGAGCGGATTCCAAGTCATCCTGGGCACCTTCTCCTCGCCTACTTCCTTTTCCACTTGTGGCATCCACCAGGGCTCTATTCTCTCCCCTTGGCTCTTTAACATCTACCTCACTCTGCTAGCACGTCTAATCTCCTCTTTCTCCTCAAACTTCCAGTGTTCTGCTGATGACACACAACTCTTCCTCAAACTTCCTGCGGATGCCCTTGCTCCTTCCATCATCCTTGACTGCTTCTCTGCCATCCAGGCCTGGTGCACTTCGAATGATCTCTGCCTCAATGCCAGCAAAACAGAGATCCTTCCTATTGGGACTCGTGCTCCGGAATTCTTCCCCTAACTTTGGCCTTCGTCCATGGGCTCTCCCTGTGGCCTCCATTCTGAAGCCAGAAATGTTGGAGTCATCTTCGACTCGCACTCGGGACATTGCCAAGAAGTCTCACTTTCAACTCTTCCTTCTCAGTGGAATTCTACCTTTTCTCACCTTTCCCCTGAGGCTCAATGTTACCCGGGCCCTGGTTCTCTCTAGGCTTGACTATTGCAATAGCCTCCTCCTGATTCTACCTTCTACTCTTCGACCCCTCCAGCTAATCCAGAATAGGGCAGCAAGACTTATCCTTGGCCTCAAGCCCTGGGACCCGTCTCTCCTGCCTTAGAAAGTCTTCACTGGCTCCCGGTGGCTTCAAGGATTAAAAACAAATCGATCTGTATCATCTACAAGGCCATCTGGGGCTGGGGACCACACTATCTGCAATTCTTTCTTACTAAATATTCCCCCTCTAGATCTGTGCTCTCCTCTGCACCAATTCCTTGTGTGTAAAGCGGTTTGCTAAGCAGAGGGCAGGTGGTCGATCCCTTTCCTCAGCTGACTCCCTTCTTTGGAACAGCCTTCCCCTCCCTCTGCGTCTTGAGCAGGACTTTCTTAAATTCAGAAAAAGCCTCAAGACCCCTCATCATTTTTTATTTTTTTATTTAGTTTACAGTTTATTACAAACGTTTACCAACTTCCCAAAGCACCCCCCCTTCCTCATCATATTTGAATAGATAATCATTTTTCCAAAACAGGTTCCAAAATGTGTTAAAGCGTAAGTCCATCTAGGCATTTCGCCAGCATACAAACCTTCCCACCATCCATTGGCGTCTCGTCCAAATTGAGGTGATAGATGGCTAAATAGATAGAGTTCTTAAACTTTGCAACTCTTTACCAAACAAGGTCAGATGTTTTAATGATTCCTCATTAGCATTGCAAAGTCTGCATCTGCGATTCGTCGTCCGGCCATATCGATGTAGTTTGGTGTTATGAAGAGTGTTCAACCTAACCTCATGAATAGATCTCGATGTTTATCATCCGGAAACTTTGTTAAATATACCGGAGTTTGGTTGTCAAAGTTTTTGTGAGCGTATGTTCGATAGGGATCTTTTCATTTCTGTCTCTTGCCAATCATTTGTCCATAAAGCTTTTTTCACATATGTTGTTGTATTGTTTAGTTATAGAGCGCACTGGGCACTCCGGGCGCTATAAAGAGTTCTCAGGTTACAGGTAATATGGACATTGGATAAATATATACAGAGACATTACATACTTATAAAAGTTTTGCCGCAGAATATATATACAGTAATACACAGACATATCGTAAGTTATACGGTCATATATAGTGTATAGTGTATTAGAACATCTAGGGGGCTTAAGATGGAGATAATCACTTGTCAGAAGAGTGTAACCATCTCTTAACGTTACTCTTGAAGGGGTGGAAATAGGGTAATGCTCTTAGGCTATTAGGGATAGAATTCCAAAGTTGGGCTGCCCTAACTGGAAAGCTGGCGCATCCTGTTTTGATGAGTTTGAAGTTCGGAATTCTAATACTATTGGATTGTGCCTTTCTAATAGGACGTTCTGACGAGTATTTGGTGAATCTATCAGTCAGGTGTATGGGAGCCTTGTTGGTAAGGCTTTGCGTGTGATGTTTAGTGATTTGAGCTTAATTCTGTCATATATAGAAAGCCAGTTAATAGCACATCTCTCGTGGGAGATATGCTGCGATTTAGGGATGCCTAAGGCAGATCTTAAGGCATTATTTTGAAGTGTCTGGAGTTTGTTAATGTTATGTTTGCTGGTGCCCAGATAGAGTGCATTGCAGTAATCCAACTTGGATCAGTATTCAAAGTTTCTCTTGGAATTCCTAGGTCTAATAGGATGTCGAGGCATTTTCTTGACCATAAATCCAAGCTCCAATCAGAGACACTTCCGAGTTCTCTCACCAGCAGGCGCAAATTGTATCAGGCAAGGCGATTTGATTTTACTGAAAAGTTGCAAGGTCTTCCATTTTACTGTCGCGTATAGGGAGAGTAACCCCAATTTGTGGCGAATATTGGCTACAGGAAATGCATTTGGCAGATGTAAAACAGAACGCCAAAACTTTCCCTCCAGCCGGTCCCCTGAGTCCCATGGGAAACCAAGACAAGATTCGGCTTCATAAGTTGGAGTTGGAACAAGTTTTTGATTGTAGAACCGAATGACTGCAAAGAGTGAAAAGGTGCCGTATTTACAGCCTATTCGTTTTGCTTGTGCAATTAGTTCCATTGTTTTCCTATCCAAATATTCCTTCCAAGGTGTTTCAGTTGCACTTGCACTAATCATGGTTACAAGGTATTTAATGCTGGGAACTGGATATAGGCGTTGGTTGTCTAAAACCCAGACAAGATTTTTTGATTTCTGTGTGCTCCTCTTCTCCATGATTAAGATTTCAGATTTTTTGGCTTTGATATGTAGGCCATTTTGCTTGACATATTTCTGAATGATTTTAAAGTTTTCATTTTAGCCCGCGAGGGGTTCTGTCCAGTATCACCAGATCGTCTGCATAAAGTAGCCACCCTATCATTTGGTTGTTGATTTTTGGCGAACAACAGGGTGATGGGTCCATGATATGTTGTATATCGGCTATGAAGAAATTTAACTGAAAAGCTGCAACCTGGCATCCTTGGTTTAGCCCCTTCGTAGTTGTTATGGATTCTGTTAGAAGGCCTTCATGGTTGAGTCTAATGTGCATAGAAGTATTAGTGTATAGATCCTTTGTTGCACTCAAAAGATCAGGGGGGGCAACCAGCCGCTTCCATCTTTTTCCAAAGCTGGTCCCTCGTGATACTGTCAAATGCACACTCGAGGTCGATACATGCCATATACATTTTATGATCTTTGGAACATCCTTCCCCTCCCTCTTTGTCTTGAGCAAGACTTTCTTAAATTCAGGAAGAGCCTCAAAACCCTCTTCTCACCACTTCCCCCCCGCCTCTCCTCTGCTAGTCTGTCTCCGGATTGGTGTCGAGGGTTGTTACGCATCCTCAGGGCCATGACCTCCCACACCTTATCCCAGCTTCTGCCTATCCTCAGCACTTGCCTCGGCTCACACACCACCCTTGGTGGCTTGCACTTACTTACATTGCACTTCACCTGCTACTCACCCACAAGCATCACAGCACCTATCCCATTCCCTCTCCCTTCTGCACTTGCACGTTCTGAACATCACAAGGCATAGTAGGTTCGTCTTCCCTATTCCCACTGTATTATATATATTTCTGAGGCTTATGGAATCTTCTTAGATTACATGCTATGCATAGACCGACATCTAGTGGAAGCTGCGGAGTATTACAATTGTTGTTTTCGAAACTCAAAAAGGGACGTCGACAGGGCGTGCCAGTAATACTATCCCTAGTGTGTACACTGTACCCATGGTCCTTCACGCATCGAGGTCCCTCAGATTGTTTTTTTCCACCATCGTGAACGGTCGCTTATAGTGGAGTTTTGTTTCAGCTGACACCATTAATTGGGAAAAATTTAATTATAGTTAATCTTTCTGTCCTTTTCCTTCCGACATCGATCTTCGACGCAGTGGAAAGGACGAGACAAAGAAAAGACAACGCCATCAGACGGTGTCAAGTTTCGACAGACCATCTCGGCCTTGCAAGGCCCACCGGGCCAAGGCCCATACAGTAGGGAGATTGGGGGGCGGTGATTGACCATGCATGGCCCCACCTTTTCCCTTTATCACCCTGCTGCCCTTCCCAGACATGGATAGGTGGATAGGACACCCTTTAAATTCTACCCCACTTGTAATAGAGAATTTCAGTTGATCGACAAACACAGTGTGTGCAAAATGTGTCTGAACCGCAACCACGACGAAGGGCACTATCGAGCTTGCAAGCGCTTTAAACCTAAGACCGTTGTAGATTGCAGAACTAAACGCTGGGCCCATCATGCCATGCAGGTCGAAGCCGCCATGGACATGGAGTGAGCCTCCTGTGAAGGCCGCGTTGCCATCTTTTCAGACGGCGAGGGCGAAGGGGAACATCCAAGGTCCCAAGTGCAAGCCCCCTACCCTAGTTCACAGGCCGGCTGCCCTGTTGTGCGGATGTCACCCCGCGGCAAGAGCATTTCCTCTTCCTACACTAAGCACACACCCCACGGCGAAGTGCCGGCACCACCGACCAAACGCCCATATTCAGCGTCTAGGGGGAGATCAGTAGATTCCCTGTCCTCTGGGCACTCGAAATCCCGGTAGCCTCATGACTGGCCCCATAAGACAAAGGACGCCGCCCGTAAAACTCCTTCGGCCGAACGTCGAGTGACAAGACGGAGGTCTTTCCAATGCCGAAACTCGACATATTTTGTTGAAACCGGCTGGAAAGTCCTAAAACACAGGGTTATCGCACCTGGTTAAGAAACATGTCCCAGAAGGACTGTTTAAGCCTTCTAATTCCAAAAAAATCTTCCTCAGAAAACTCTGATCAAGGAGACAAGTCTCATAAGAACAAAGACAAGGCTCATAGGGACAAGTCTGCCCCTTCAAGAGATGTTGTAACTGTCCCACAGGAAGAAGAAGAGGGTCACTTAAGTGAAGCCTTACAAAATAAAGGCCTACCTACTTTTACACCCCAAGTCCCTGCCATACCCAGCGCCGCCCTATGGTCAGCAGGGGACATAGATAGGGTAATGGCCGTAATGACCTTTTTTGCACATTTCTTTGAAAAAAAACGTCATGCACTAGAACATTCTCAAAATACACCCCCTACTGCTCAAGCTTCAAGCTCTCAGCTCCTGTCTTCCAGTTCTCAGCCACCAATGTCTTCATCACAGCCACCAGCAAAAAGGTCTTGCATTTCTGTAGAACTGTATGACATCCATACTGACACTGTAGGGGATCGGGACGAATATCAACACTATGATGGTGATGATGATAATGAAGACGAGGCAGAGGTGTATTCTATGTCATCTCCAATTCAACAAGATTCCCCAGTTCCTGATTTCTCACTAGATAATCAGCCCTTATTTAATGATTTACTAATCAAAGCAGCTAAGCACTTCGGTATTCAAACACAGGAGACTCAGCAAGACAAAGATTTTGTCGAAGACATCCTGGGAGACAAAAAAGCTGCCACCCAGTTCATACCCATCTTAGTCTGTCCAGAAAAGAATCCAACCTTCACTGGAAACTCCCAATCAAACAATGGCAGTAAACGCGCGGATCGAAAAACTTTTCCGCCCAGGCCATCTGATCCTTTATATATTAGAGGCCAGCTTAAGCTGGATTCGCTAGTTGTCACAACTACTCGAAAGAGGGCAGGTACCCCACTAGCCTTTTCAGAGGCTCTCACAGACAAGGAGAGCAAGAAGCTCTATACCATGGGGAGGAAAGTTGCAACTTCGGAAGCATTTCAAACTAGAATCGCCAACAATTCCACACTGTTGGCGAGCTATGACTGCCATAAATGGAATGAAATTACAGCTCTCATCGACTCTACTCCAGATCCTTTAAAGTCTAGACTTGCCCTAGTAGCGGCAGAAGGCAAATCCACCGCCAGCAGCTTGCTAAAGAACAACCTCTACGCTGCAGATAATGCGGGCCATATTATGCAGAAGGAACCATTCTCAAGCGCCACGCTTGGCTTCGCCAATCTGGCTTCAAGCTTGAGAACCAGGCAACGTTGCGCAATATGCCAGTGGAACCAACCATACTATTCGGCAAAGCGGTAGAAGACGCTTTGAAATCAGCCAAAGAGGAATATGATGCCCTCAAATCACTTGGGCAACTGACTAACAAACAACCTGGCCAAAGAGGTGGGAACAATTTTCACCATTTTCACTGCCAAAGTTCCCAAAGAGGGTCCGGATACGGACAGAATCAGAATACATCATGGAACAACAACCAGGGCCAAGCGTCCCAGTGTTAACCAAGAGGCCAGCGCAGATCCCGAGTTCGCGGGAGATCCTCCACATGTAGAAGTGAAGGAACGCCTCCCAAACAATGACAGTCTGCTACAGGTCCCCTCCCATGCCTCAGCAGTAGGGGGACGGATTTCACTATTCACCCACGCATGGGAGGGAATAACCACGGACAAGTGTGTGTTACCTACAGTAGCGGGAGGTTATTGTGTGGAGCGTCTAGAAAAACCATCAGACCACCCCCCGCGCCAAAGGAAGACAACACAGGAAGAACAACTCATCCTGGTAGAGGAAGTCAACGTGCTCCTCCTCAAAAACGCCATTGAGATTGTGCTGTCCAACGAGGTAAACAAGGGTATTTATTCAACCTACAACCTTGTGCCAAAAAAAATCTAACGATGCGCCCAGTATTAGACTAACGCCTGGCAAACACTTATGTAAAGCCACAAAAATTCAGCATGACAACGCTACAAGAAGTAATTCCCCTCCTAAAATAGGGGGATTACATGGCAACATTGGATATGAAAGATGCTTATTTTCATATTTCAATGCTCCCAGCACACAGAAAACTCTTGCGGTTCAAAGTAGCAAACCAGCACTACCAATTCAAGGTTCTACCCTTCGGAATAGCTTTAGCTCCAAGTCTATTCACGAAGGTACTGGCGGTGGTGGTGGTGGTGCACCTGCGCAGGGAGGCAATCCCAGTTTACCCCTACCTGGACGACTGGCTGATGACAGGAGAAACATCCCATCTTTGCAGACAGAAAACACAAAGAACACTAAATCTTATCTTTCAATTGGGCTTCTCAATAAACAAGAAAAAGTCAAGTCTTGTGCCAAACACAACAAAACAGTTCCTAGGAGCTGTATTAGATACAAGAACAGGCTTAGCCTTTCCATCCATGGAAAGAGTGCACAACATGCTTCGGTAAATACCCCAGTATCAAGCCGGTCTCCAGATAAGCGTACGCAAAGTATGCATTTGCTAGGCATGATGGCATTGTGCACATATCTAGTCCCACACGCACGTCTGCGCATGCGACCAATGCAGGAGTGGTTGGCGAAACAGTGGTCTCAGGCAAGTGGTCAGTGGGACGATTTAGTGGTCGTTTCGCCAACACTAGTTCAAAACCTACACTGGTGGTCAAGAGAAAATCTGTTGAAGGGAAAACCCTTCCACGATCCGGAAGCACTAGCGACTCTCACAACAGACGCATCACTCTCCGAGTGGGGTACCTTTACCACACAGCACATGGTCTGTGGACTTGCATCAAAGCACAGTACCATATCAACCTGCTGGAACTGCTAGCAGTATTCAAAGCACTTCAAGAATTTGAAGCGCAACTGACAAACCAGTTGGTTCAGATTCTAACGGACAGCACAACTGCAATGTTGTACATCAACAAACAGCGGGGCACACACTCTCCAAGTCTGTCCAAGTTGGCGCAGATAATATGGAAATGGGCACTCAGACGGGGGTTATCCCTATCCTCCCAACACGTTCCAGGGGTACTCAACACTCTAGCAGACTCTCTGAGCAGAGATCCCCTACCAGAGGAACACGAGTGGCAACTAAATTCAAATCGTCATAGACCACATCTTCTCTTAGTGGGGCTACCCCACACTAGACCTGTTCGCTACAGGAGAAAACAAGCAATGCCCAGACTTCGCGTCCAGGTTCCCCCAGCCAGACTCCAAGGGGAATGCCCTATGGATGAACTAGTTAGGGAAATTTGCTTACGCTTTCCCCCCCCCCGACTTCATTAATGAGCAGGATAGTGAACAAAATGCACAGAAAACAGATGACGCTCATCCTAATTGCTCCCATGTGGGCGAGACAACCGTTGTATCCAGATCTGCGCAAACTGGTGATGTGTGAACCCATCAAACTCCTGTGCCAAACCAACCTGTTGACCCAACACGGGTGAACAACAGTGCACCCACAACCACATTCAATGAACTTGGCAGCATGGCTCCTGAAGTCATAGAGTTCGGACACCTTAATCTACCACCGCAGTGTATGGATATCTTCAAGGAGGTTCGAAAACCAAACCCTAGGCACTGCTATTTTGACAAGTGGAGGAGATTTTTAATTTGGTGCCAGTCAAAACAATTAAACCCCATAGAATGTACTCCTTCAGACATTCTTAATTATATGCTCCACTTGTTAGATTCAGGGTTAGTATTCAACTCTATAAAGGTCCACCTAGCGGCTTTATAAGCGTACACCACCTCTAAAAGTAAAGTAAAGTATTGTGGTGGAAAATTCGTCATTAAGGCATTCATGGAGGGAGTAAAAAGACTCCACCCTCCAATTTCAAACCCACCCCCAGGATGGGATCTCAATGTAGTACTAGCAAAGCTCTTGGCCCCCCATTCGAGCCTATGCATAAGTCAAGTCTTAAAAACCTGACCCACAAAGCTGCCTTCTTAGTGGCTATTACTTCCATAAAAAGAGTTAGTGAATTGCAAGCATTGTCAGTGCAGGACCCTTTCTTTATCATCCATAAAGATAAATTGGTTTTACGTACTCATCCTAGGTTCTCCCATAAATTCATTTCTAAATTCCACGTGAACCAATTTATTGAGCTTCCGTCTTTCTTTAAGAATCCAACTAGCTCAGCTGAGGTAAAACTCCATACACTGGATGTGAGGAGAGCCGTCATTTACTACGTAAACAAGACCAGGCCACTTAGGAAAACAGATCAACTGTTTGTATCCGTAGCCCCAGACAGAGAAGGAGACTGCATTTCCAAGTATGCCATCTCCATATGGATAGTCAGATGTATATAATTATGCTATTTATTATCAAACAAGACACTGCCTTTTACACCAAGAGCTCACTCCACACGGAGCACAGGAACTACTCTGGCGTTTATCGCAAATGTACCCTTAGACAGCATTTTCAAAGTAGCTACATGGAACGCAGTACACACTTTCACTGAGCACTACTGCATTGACACCCATTCCAAAGCAGAGCAGATACACAGGTGGGACAAGCGGTCCTAAAACATCTATTTGCCTCTGCTCCTTCTCACGACCCACCACCTTCTCCTAACACTGCTCGCTAATCTATGCATAGCATTTGATCTAAGCAGATTCCACAAGCCTCAGAAGGGAAACATTACTCACCGTAATCATATTTCTGATGCTTGTATCTGCTTAGATTCACATGCGCCCATCCTTCCTCCCCTGATAGAAGGTGCATAGATGTTATATGAGCTTTCTGTTATCTATCTGCTTGGATACACCTGTACTTAAGCTACACTTCATGCAACCTCATGTCAGAACAAAACAATCTGATTGACCTCGACGCGTGAAGGACCATGGGTACAGTGGACGTCAGACAAGGGATAGTGTTACTAGCACACCCTGTCGATGTCTGTTTTCGAGTTTCAAAAACAACTGTAATACTCTGCAGCTTCCACTAGATGTCGGCCTATGCATAACATGTGAATCTAAGCAGATACAAGCATCAGAAATACGATTACGGTGAGTAATGTATCATATATATAACTGACAAAAAACGTGGTTAAAGGGACGTTGGGTTTTTCTTTGGGCAACTAAACCATATCAAATTCAGTACAACTATTTGCAAGGGACATTATAGTTATTTTGCACTAATAATAACCTATCCATATTATAGTTAAAAGTACAACCGAAAAACCCCAGAAATTCGACAGTTATGGTAAGGTAAGCAACCATAACTTGCGCCACCAATCTGCACTGCTAAGACTAACACCCATGCCATTGAAAATGACATCACAAATGTCTTTGATGACATCACTGATGACATCACATGTCTGGCTCCCTCTTTTTTTAGTTCACTGACGTATCTAGGCAAGGTGGTTTTCTTCACTGACAGTCAGGAACTAAATATTAAAAAAGTACTATATTTGTAGACCTTACCCTTCTCATATGTTCTTACACTACTTTCCTTAGAGTTCATTCACATCATATGATACATGTACATAGGGGAAGAAGCAAGGCTGAAACACAGCAATCATTTCTGTGCATGAAGATAATCAGTTAGGGTATGAACACTTTCTGGTAATACTGCAGCTTTTTTGCTTACTGTACTTTCCCTGTATATGATAATATTTGTATATGTTGTGGTCTCTTTGTTTTGTGTGTAATAGTAGAATTATGTAGTAAGTGAGGCAGTGTTAGCTACTTATTACATGTTTCACAGAACGCAAAACTGTAAAAGGAAAGCATTGATCATTTTAGTATCCAATATGGCAAGATTTTCAATCTTGCACCTCTATGGTGAATGCTGCCGACAATGCCTACGTTTCTTCATGAGTAGGTTCATATAATGGAAAGAAGTCTGAAATGCAATGGTGGTTATAGCAATGCATTGCTTAATGAACTATGTATCTCATAATAGTTCTCCCAATGACCTCTGATAGTTTGTTGCCAAAATGATGACAATCCCTTGTGGAGGATTTTCATGAAAACTAAATGCAGATGCAATGTCATCAGTGATGTCGACATTTGTGATGTCATTTTTGGTGGCATGGGTTAGTCTTAGCAGTGCAGAGTGGATTCCTCGGGTTTTTCTGTTGTACTTGTAACTATAATATGGATAGGTTGTTAGTGCAAAGTAACTATGATGTCCCTTGCAAATAGTTGTTGTGCTGAATTTGATAGGTTTTTCTTTGGACAATTTAACCATAATGTCCCTTTAACAAAATCTTTTGTCAGTGAATTTCATAGGTTTTTAGCAGGGCACTTTAACCATAACATTCTTTTGTCATAGTTTTTTCAGTAAAGGTGGTAGGGTTTTAGTAGCGCAACTTAACCATAACGTCCCTTTAATAATGTTTTTTTTCACTGAAGTCCATACGTTTTTAACAGGATACTCTTAGTTTGTATAGATGTACTGTACAGCATACTGAAGCCGGTGGCTCTATACTAATAGCCAGAGTGGGTGTGAATAGTGCATCTGTTCGTGGACATTGGGTGGAGTCCAACCTGCCGAGAAGAACAAGTTACTTACCAACGGTAACGTTCTATCGATTGGATGTTCCTCCCATGTATTCCTCATCTTAGATATTCGTATCTTCAGCTTTGCTGCTTTGAAAAAAATGTTTCCACCACGGGGCGCTGTGTTCGAGGTCGATGTCCCTCGAGGGCTGCTGTTGAGCGTCGACATCATCCGCAATATAAAGGGCTCGAGCCGCGCCCGTTGGCTTCAGTTCTGTTTTTTTTTTATATACCCAGCTGAATAGTCTACCAGGCTTCCTTTAGACCTCAAGCTCTCAAGGAATTCGGAGTGCAGTTGACGCAAACTGTACGGCGGGGTAGGCTGGCAGGGTCGATGAGGAATACGTGGGAGGTACATCCATTCGTAAGAATGTTAAGTTGGTAAGTAACTTGTTCTTCGAATGGATTGTGTCCTCTCACGTAGTCCTCATCTTAGATAGATTCCCAAAGCAGTATACATTTGGAGAAGGGAGTACTAGGTGATACTAATCATGGACCATATGAAGAACGGCCTTAGCAAACAGACCTCCTTGTGATGAGGTGGAAACTAGAGAATAGTGTTTCACAAAAGTGTGCATAGGCGACGAGGTGGCCGCTGCACAAATATCTCGCACCGGAATGACCCTCTGGAGAGCCGTCGAAGTTGCCATGCCCCTAGTTGAGTAAGCCCTTAGCCCATCTGGAGGCTCTCTTCCAGCCAATCTGTAGCATTCGGTAATTACCAAAATTATCTATCTGGATAATGTCTGTTTTGTTACTGTAAGGCCCAAATTATGTCCAGTATATCCAATGAAAAGTTGGTCACATTTGGGGTCCAGTCTGTGTAGTCTTTTTTCCTCCTTACTTGCATGAGGAGGAGGATAAAAAGAAGGCAGAGTGATTTTTTGTGACAGGTTAAAGTCAGAGACTATTTTAGGCAAAAACAAGGGTTTGACACTAAGAATCACGTTGTCCTTATGAAAGATGGTGTGAGGAGGCTTACAAGAGAGGACCTGCAACTCACTCACCCTGCGGGCTGATGTAATTATCACTAGAAGGATTGACTTTAAAGTAAGGAGCCTTAGCGGGCAAGAGTGCAAGGGCTCAAAAAGAATGCATGTAAGGAACTTTAAAACTAAATTTAAATCCCACACAGGTACCTGAAATGGGACTGGAAGGTACACCCCGCCTTAGCAAAGCCCTACCAACTAATTTGGTCAGTATCGACAACCCAGGCCTCCTAGCAGATATCTACCACAACTGCGTTACCATCACTATTGATGCAGCAGCACCATTAACAACTAAAACACAACGTGCTGATAAAAGAACGTGTTTCGAGGGGATTGGGTCCTCCGAAGTATTCCATATCTGACATGTAATCACCACAGCTGTGCTGCTTCGGAAACTTTTTTCCTGGCGTCTGCGTCCTGCGTCGATGCGCCGTCGTCGAGGACCTCGTCCGACGTCATCCGATGTGATAAGTAGGACGCACAACGCCCGTAGCCTCAGTTCCGTTTTTTCCGCGAACGTGTTGCTTCGTGTTTCTCGGTTAAACGCCTCGACTCTTTGGAGTTCTGTTCTTCTCGGTTCTTCGAACCTGTTCGTTTTGTGAAAATCCTTCGTGTGAAGATGTCTTCTACTTCGTCTTCGACCCCGCGTCCGGGCTTCAAGAAGTGCGGGGAGTGTGGGTCCAAGATGTCGGTGACGGACTCGCACGACGCCTGCCTCTGGTGCCTCAGGGAGGCCCACGACATGGATGACTGTATCGACTGCCAGTCGCTCACGTCCAAAGCCTTACGCGAACGTAAGAAGAAGTTGTCGGTAGGTCGGGTGTCCAAGCCCTGGAAGTCGAAGTCTGCGGGGCTTTCGACGGATGATTCGAGGGGTGACTCTCCGCATCATCGTCGGAAGTCTCGTGGGTCTCCTTCTAGGAGTCGGTCTCGCCACTCCTCAGCCTCTTCGAGGCATTCTCGGAAGCGCCGACACCGGTCGTCTTCTAGGTCCTCTTCGGAGGACTCTGCCCGGCACGTCGCTTACCCCACCAGCCGTGCGACGCCGGAGGAATGGGCTTCCTTCGGGAAGAAAATGCTGGCGATTTTTGAGTCGCAGGGTACTAAGCCGTCCGCGCCCCCAAGTGGGGTCGGCCGTGAGAGGTCGAGAGACACCGCTCGCAAGAGTGGTCGGCACGAGTCACGGGAGAGGTCCCGTTCAGACAAGGAGACTCGTTCTCGACGTACCCGTTCCAGGTCCCGGTCCTCGACGCGTTTGAGACTGTGTGCACCTGTGAGGTCTTCGAGGAAGACATCGATGTCTGAGGCGTCGAGGGCGTCGACAGGCTTTCTCGAGGCTCCGGCTCCGAGGAAGTCGTCGAAGCCGTCGACGCTCAGGTCGTCGAGGGACACGCTCGGGGCTCCGGCTTCGAGGGCTGTGTCGACGCCGCCGATGCTGGAGGCGCTGCATCTGACGTCGGTTTCCTCGCCTTTCGTGTCGGAGGTACCCTGTGGCACGGGAGAACCCCCTAGGAAGGCTCTGGTTAAGAGCAAGCACTCTCGGGTGCCTTCTTTTCGCCACCTGGAGTATATTTGAGGCGGATGAGGATTCTGATGGCCTGGTTCCTAGTCAGGTTCCAGATGAAATTGTCTCGGGCCATAGTCAGTTTGACGATTTGAGGCAGTCACTGAGGATGCCAGTGGACTGGACACCTCTCCGGAGGTGGAGTTTTGTAGGCCTGAGCCTGGCTCTCATGCCGATTCCTCGTACCGGCGCCTTATGGCTAGGGTTTCTGAGTACTTGGGATGGTCTGCTCCCCCAGGGGAGTTTGTGCAGGATGATCTGACGGACATCCTTGATGTTGGTCCCCCAACCTGATAGGGACGACAAACGTTTTGATGGCTGGGCGAAGAAAGGGTTTTCTTCTGGCGCTTCAGGCGGCCAACTCCATTTGTGCCTTGTCTCGTTTCACGCACACTCTGTGGAACTGTGTTGCGTTAGCGGCTGAACATATTCCCGAAGGGGACGAACGGGATGGTTTCCTTGCTATGGTCCAGGATGGTAAGGATGCCATGTGTGAGTCCGTTCAGTCGGGTTTGGACTTAGCTGAATGCGTCAGTAGGTCCATGGCGGCGAGCACCGTGATACGCAGGTTTGCGTGGTTGCGGAAGTCGGGGTTTGCTCCTGATGTGCAGTCCCCGCTCCTCAACATGCCCTTTGACGGTGAACACCTTTTTGGCAGCAAGGCTGACGAGAGCCTTGAGAGGTTGCAGACCTCAAAAGCTGCAGCAAAGTCGTTGGGCGCTGCAGTTCGCCAACCTCCGCCTTTTCGTCCTAGGGGACAGCAGTGGAGGGGTGGTTCCTTTCGCTATTACTCGTCCTTCAGTAAAGCGAGAGGAGCTGGCAGTCAAAGGGGCCTACGCAGGGGTACCAGAGGTGGACGACAGGGTACCCGTGGTGCCAAGGCCGCTCGGGCAGTTGCCTCTTTGCCCTCAGGTAACGCCGCAGCCGCTCCCACTCAGTCATGAGGCCATGTCCCATGGTTCGCCGGTTGGGGGAAGGCTGGCGCAGCATCTTGTAGAGTGGCAAGCCATTACTTCAGATGTGTGGGTTCTGGAGATCATAACCCACGGCTACTGTCTTCCTTTTCGGCACAGGCCTCGCGACAATCCACCGGGGAACCTCTCTTTGCAGAGTCCGGATCCGCTCCTTGCGCAGGGAATTTAATCCCTGCTGGAGAAAGGCACCATAGAACTGGTGCCTGTAGCGGAGAGGAACAAGGGATGGTATTCCCCTTATTTTTTGATTTCGAAGAAAGACGGGGGATTGAGACCCATCATGGACTTGCGCGGTTTGAACAAACTCCTCATGAAGGACAAGTTCAAGATGGTTACTCTCTCTCAATTCCTCCAAGCCCTTCAGCTTCAGGACTGGTTGGTGTCTCTCGACCTCAAGGATGCTTACTTCCATGTGCCGATCCATCCCAAGCACAAGAAGTACCTGAGGTTGGCGGTTGGCGACTCGCACTTTCAGTTTCGGGTCCTGCCGTTCGGATTGGCCTCCGCCCCGAGGGTTTTCACCAAGCTCATGGTGGTGGTGGCAGCGCATCTCAGGCAAGGGGGGATTCACGTCTACCCCTACCTGGACGATTGGTTGATCAGGGGGAGCTCTCCCGAGCAAGTCCTGGATCATCTGTCCGTCACCTGCCACTCCCTTCACAGGCTGGGCTTCTCCCTCAATTTAAAGAAGTCCCATTTGACGCCAACACAGCGGCTCCAGTACATCGGAGCAGTGCTCGACACTTCCCTGGGGCAGTGTTTTCCTCCCCAGGTGAGGGCTCTTCACATTCAGCAGATGGTGCACAAGTTTCAGCATGCCCAGACGCTCCCAGCGTTCGAGTTCTTGAGGTTGCTCGGCCTCATGGCATCCTGCATTCTTCTGGTGCCAGAGGCTCGCCTGCGGATGAGATCTTTGCAGTGGGCACTCAAGACGCAATGGTCGCAGTCCTCCGGCAGGATGGCGGACTCGGTTCAGGTGCCGCCCTCGGTCGCCCGGGACCTTCTGTGGTGGGCTGTCGAAGGCAACTTGATGAAGGGGGCTCCATTTTGGCTTTCCTGGCCGGAGGTAACGATCGTGGCGGATGCATCCCTCACGGGATGGGGAGCTCATGCCAACGGGCTGACAGTCAGCGGTCGTTGGTCTCCGTCGGAGTCCAGACTCCATATCAATCTGTTGGAGCTGAGGGCCGTCAGGCTAGCCCTGAAGGCTTTTCTGCCGACTGTGCTAGGAAAGAATGTCCTGATCCTGACGGACAACACAGTGGCCATGCACTACCTCAACAAAAAGGGGGGGGGGCAAGGTCACTTCCTCTGTGCAGGGAGGCGATGCAGCTCGAGTTCTGGGCCATCCAGCAGGAAGTTTCGATCTCGGCAGTTCATCTGGCCGGAGACGAAAACGTGACGGCGGACGCTCTGAGCAGGCAGAGCGCGATCTCTCACGATTGGGAGTTGGCTCAGGAGATTCTCCTGGAGATCTTCGCCCTTTGGGAGACCCCTCAAGTGGATCTCTTCGCCTCCAGTGTCAACCGAAAGTGCAAAAAGTTTTGCTCGTGGGAATTTCCTCCAAAAGGAGCCTTAGGAGACGTGTTCGTGGTGGAGTGGTCATTCCCGCTGCTGTACGCGTTTCCTCCAGTCCCCGTCATCCCGCAAGTGCTGCGGAGGTTACGGAAGTTCGGTTCCCGGATGATCCTCATTGCTCCGGCGTGGGCCCGGAGGACGTGGTACCCAGACCTTCTCGACTTGTCCATCTGCCCTCCACGTCGTCTTCCCTACCGAGACGATCTGCTCTCACGGGAGGGGGGTCAGGTTCTCCATCCAGAGGTCAGATCCCTCAACCTTCACGCTTGGCTTCTGAAAGGTTGAGGTATAAGGATTGGGACCTCCCTGAAGACGTGATGGAGGTGTTGCTTTCGGCCCGAAGACCAGCAACAAAGTCTCTGTACCGTTGCCGTTGGCGTAAGTTTTGCGACTGGTGCAGGGTTCAGAATGTGGATCCTTTTGCATGTGACATCCCCATGGTTCTGTCCTTTTTACTTTCTTTGGGCCACAGGGGCTTGCAAGTGGGTACCATTAAAGGTTACCTGGCGGCGCTGTCCATCTTTAAGCGCTCGTCTGAAGAGTGTTCTTACTTTAAAATCCCTTTAATTTCACAGTTTCTGAAAGGGCTCACTAATGTGTTCCCTCCGTCACCTTTCCTGGTGCCCGGTTGGGATTTGAACCTTGTTCTTAGGTTTCTTATGGGTGCTCCGTTTGAGCCTTTACATTCTTGCCCTTTGAGGCTGTTAACTCTGAAAACTGTGTTTTTAGTTGCGGTTACTTCCGCTCGCAGAGTGAGTGAGTTACAGGCACTTTCAGTTAAGCCACCCTGCACTGTATTTCACAAGGACAGGGTTGTCCTTAGAGTTCGTCCTTCTTTTCTTCCGAAGGTAGTGACGGAATTTCATTTGGCCCAGAAGGTTGTTCTTCCGGCATTCTATCCTCCTCCGCATCCTGGTAAGGAAGAGGAGAGGCTCCATAGGCTTGATCCTAGGAGGGCTTTAAGCTTTTATGTTTCACGCATGTCCCGGGTCAGAGTGGACGATCAACTCTTTATTGGTTACGCTGGAAAGCGTTTGGGGCAAGCTGTGACGAAACAGACTTTGTCTCGCTGGATTATTTTAGCCATCTCGGAGTGTTACCGCTTGGCGGGTAGGGACCCACCGGCTGGCTTGCGGGCCCATTCTATCAGGGGTGTGGCTGCATCTACTGCCCTGCAGAGGGGTGTTCCTATTCGCAACATCTGTGATGCAGCCACCTGGGCTTCAGTACATACATTTGTACGTCACTATTCCCTCGATTCCATCCGAGGGCAGGATCTGGCCTTTGGCAAGGCGGTCCTTTGCTCTGCTATTTGATTGGCTATTCTAAATTTTGATTCTAAATTCTTTCCCTCCTCCTTGCTCTGGTACTGCTTTGGGAGTCTGTCATAGATATGGAATACGTCGGAGGACCCAATCCCCTCAAAGAACAAGTTACTTTCTTACCTGGTAAAGTTCTTTCGATGGGATGGTCCGACGACGTATTCCATATCGCTCCCGCCCTGCCTTCCCCGCTGCAGAATTTCTTTTGCGATTGCAGCTTACGTTCCGCAAGGCTTTGTGTCTGACTGGCAGTTGACTAATGTCACACGTTCTGGGGGAAAAAACTACAACTGAGGCTACGGGCGTCTTGCGTCCTACTTATCACATCGGATGACGTCGGACGTCGGAGGAGGTCCTCGACGACGGCGCATCGACGTCATCGACGCAGGACGCAGACGCCAGGAAAAAAGTTTCCGAAGCAGCACAGCTGTGGTGAT
The DNA here is from genome assembly GCF_040938575.1 of Ambystoma mexicanum. Classification (NCBI taxonomy): domain Eukaryota; kingdom Metazoa; phylum Chordata; class Amphibia; order Caudata; family Ambystomatidae; genus Ambystoma; species Ambystoma mexicanum. The sequence goes on from NC_090934.1 coordinate 1,185,805,145, forward strand.
TACATGTCATAGATATGGAATACGTCGTCGGACCATCCCATTGAAAGAACGTTCTGGTTCAACGAAGAGTTAGTATCGCTAAAGCGAACTAAACGTTCTTTTGAACACATCCTACCACAGACTCTGCAAATGCCTTTAAAGGTGTAAACAAAACTTACAAAGCGGCAATTATTGCCCACAAAGCTGATGCATATAACACTTGCATTATGAACGCTTCATCAGACTCTAAGGAGCTTTTTTCCATCCTCAAAAAATTGGATAACCCCACCCCAGCCACTGTCTCTGCCAATTCCAGCAAAGAATGGTGCACCACTATTCAAGACGCTTTAGCTTCCAAAATCACTGTTACAAAACAAAATAATCAATAAAAGACCAATGCTAGCTGGAGAAAATGCCCCAATAACACCCGCACAAAACCTAATGATAATGCCAACCTGCTATTCCAGTTCACCCCAGTCACCCAGGAATTAGTGACCAATACTATCTCCAAACTAAAAGCTTCTAACTGTAAAGGGGACAACTTCCCAACCCACTTAGGTAAGTTATGCGCACCCACCCTCACCCCTATAATAACCAACGTTGTCAATGCTTCCTTTAACAGAAACACAGTTCTGGCCAGCATCAAAGAAGCGTGGGTCACCCCACTTATAAAAAAAACAACTCTTGACCCAACCGTGCCCACGAACTAACGACCAAAAACCACAGTCCTGTTCTTGCTCAAAATCATAGATCAAATTGCCCACCTCGAACAAAACCAGCTGCTTAGAGCCAGACAATCTGGAATTAGGCCTAACTATAGCACGGAAACGGCTCTCATTGACTTGAAAATCCAGATGGATACTATCAGGGACTCGGGGAAACTGCATACTTTTGTTGTTTGACCTCTCTGCAGCGTTTGACATTTTGGATCATGATAAACTGTGCACCACCCTAGCTAATGACTTTAATTTATCTAAAGATGCTACCCTTTGGGTGAAATCCTTTCTTTCTGAACGCACTTCTAGAGTTTCCGGTTTATAGTGATATTTTCAAACGTAATATTTTCGAATGACATTTTCTCGACACAATTTTGCTGAAAAAAAGTTCTTCAAATGTTTTTTTAAAAAAAATGTTTTAAATGGGGTTTACCCCCAAACCCGTTTCTTTTTAACACTTTGTTTTACGTATGAAACATACAAAAAACATATAAAATAAAAAATACATTAGAAGAAAAAAAATCGGCAAAATGTTTTTCGAGAAAATGGTATTTCGAAAATATTTTTTCGAAAATATGACCGGATACCAGAGTTTCCATAGGTAAAGAAGCTGCTGATCCCATACCATTCCTCATCGGGGTACCCCAAGGGTCATGTCTTTCACCTACACTCTATAATGCTTACACAAAGCTTATCTTCTCGACATTAGATGATATGGGTGATATCGCAGATGACACCCAGATCCTCATACCAATATCAGGGAACTATGACCACGATACATTGACCATCAACAAAATCTATGCTATAATCCAAAACGGGATGGGTTTGAACACTCTCTGCCTTAACGATGAGAAGGCTGAGATTCTCATTGTGGGATCCCAAACCAAAATAGGTGCGCTCCATTCAGAATACTCCTCAATCAACATTGATGGCACATTGATTCCAGTACTTAATCAAGTAAAAAGCTTAGTTCACTTAGACACCAATCTCACCATGGCCAACATATAAGTTCAATCTCATCTTCCACATCATATACCTCTAAACTAATTGCTTTAAGCCGTCAGTTTCTCACACCCACCACCTGCATTACACTCAGCCAGGGCCCTGATCCTGTCAAAGTTGGGTTACTGTAATGCACTTTTACTAGGGACCTCCAACACCAGCCTAAGTAAATTACAACTAATGCAAAACAAAGCATTATGGGCAGCCCTATGAATAAAAAAGTCCGACCATATGTCCAATATTAGAGACTTACTGGCTAACCATTAAAGCCAGAATCATCTTTAAAACATTGTATCACCCACAAATGCCTCTCCAGAAAAGCCCCTTTCTACATGAACAGAGCCATAAATAAAAATCCATCACATCACTGAGATCTAGCAACAACTTGCTCTTTGCGGTTCCTCGCTACAAAAATACCAGAGCTGGGGGTATCAGCTTCCAAGTTCTGGCCCCCAAACATTGGAACTCCCTCCCTCTTATTATTAAAAAGGAGGAATCTCTCCATGGCTTAAACAAATTACTCTAAACTTGGTTGTTCAACTAGTGTTAGTAAACTGACACTATAGCCAGAATTAGTCCGCCTCCTCAAGTCTAAAAAACTGCTTTCCCAACAGATGCCCGATCTAGAAAATGTAAATATGCTTGATGCTTGTATTAATCGATGTATGTAAAATTTCTGTGCAATGTCATTTGTAATACTGTCCATCCATGTTAGTATGTGCATATTAATGCCAAAGATGTTTGTAACCACGCTGTGATACCCCAGGGTCTGGGCGTGTAACAAATGTAATAGATAAATAAAAAATAAACTGTACAATCAAAGGCATCTTTGAAGTAAGACACTTTTTCTGAGGAACGCTTAAAAATAGACAGCGCTGCCAGGTATCCTTTTATTGTGCCAACCTGAAGCCCCAGATTGGCCAAGTGTAAAAGGAAAGAAAGTACCATACGTGTATTACATAGGAATGGGTACAGATTCTTGTCCTTACACCAGTTACTGAATTTGTTCCAACAACACTGGTACAAGGATTTTGTTGCTGGTCTTCTGGCCGAAAGCAAAATCTCCATTACGTCATCCAGGAGGTCCCAATCCTTGTATCTCAGCCTCTCAGAAACCATGCGTGAAGGCCGAGTGTCTTGACCTCTGGATGGAGAACCCGACCTTCCTCTTGCGAGAGAAGATCCTCTCTTTGTGGAAGACTTATTGGAGGGCAGATGGACATGTCCAGAAGGTCCTGGTACCATGTCCTCCTGGCCCAATCCGGGGCAATTAGGATCATGGTTTTCCTGAACTTTTTCAACCTCCTGATTACGTAAGGAATCACAGGGACTGGAGGAAATGTGTACAGAAGTGGAAATACCCGGTCCACTACGAACACGTCCCCTAGAGCTCCTCTTGGAGGAAATTCCCTTGAGCAGCACTGATCGCGGTACTGATTGCACTTCCGATTGACCTCGAACGTGCAAACAGATCCACTTGAGGGGTTCCCCAAATGGTGAAGATCTCTTGAAGGACTTCCTGAGCTAGTTCCCACTCGTGGTAGACTGTACTCTGCCTGCTCAGAGTGTCCGCCGCCGTGTTTTTCTCTCTGGCTAGGTGAACTGATGATAGAGAGATTATTTCTTGTATTGCCCAGAACCACTGAATTGCCTCTCTGCACAGTGGTACTGACCCAACACCTCCTCTCTTGTTGAGGTAGTACATGGCCACTGTGTTGTTCATCATTATCAGGACATTCTTTCCCCGTACAGAGGGCAGAAAGGCCTTCGGCGCTAATCTGATTGCCCTCGGCTCCAAAAGGTTGATGTGTAGTTTGGACTCCGATGGAGACCAACGACTGGTGATTGTCAGATCGTTGGTGTGGGCTCCTCACCCCGTGAGTGAGGCATCCGTCACTACTTTTATCTCCGGCCATGGTTGCCAAAAAGATTCTCCCTGGATATTGTCCTTGCAAGCCCACCATAGAAAATCTTGAGCCACTCTGGCTAGAACTTGCAAAAGATCTGACATATCCACTGAAAATTGGGACCATTGAGTCCTGAGGGCCCATTGAAGGGATCTCATTCTCAATCTGGCCTTTGGCACCAGAAAAATGCAGGATGCCATGAGGCCGAGCAACCTCAGAAAATCAAAGGCCGGCAGATGCTGGGCATTCTGGAACTTTGTTACCATCTGCAGAATGTGATGAGCTCTCACCTCAGGAGGCGAGGCTTTGCCTGAGGAAGTATCCAGGACTGCTAAGATGAATTGGAGTCTTTGGAATGGTATCATATTTGACTTCTTGAAATTGAGGGAGAAGCCCAGTCTGTGTAAGAAGTGGCAGGTCATGTTCAGATGGTCCTGGGCTTGTTCGGGTGATAGTGCCCTGATTAACCAATCGTCCAGGTAAGGGTAGACCTGAAGACCACCTCGCCTGAGACTCGCTGCCACTACCGCCATCAACTTGGTGAAAAGACTTGGGCGGAGGTCAACCCGAATGGCAGAACTCGAAACTGATAGTGAGAATTGCCAATCGCAAACTTCAGGTACTTTCTGTGCTTGAGATGGATCGGCACATGAAAGTAAGCATCCTGAAGGTCCAATGATACCAACCAGTCTTGAATTTGGAGAGCCTGAAGGATCTGAGAAAGTGTTACCATCTTGAACTTTTCCTTCCTGAGGAACTTGTTCAAGTTTTTTAAGTCCAAGATGGGTTTGAATCCTCTGTCCTTTTTTGGAATGAGAAATTAGAGGGAATACCAACCCTTGTTCCACTCCTCTACAGGTACATGTTCTATTGCACCTTTCTCTAGCAGGCATTCAAATTTCCTCTAACAGGAGCGGATCTGGAATTCTGACAGAGTTGTATCCCGGTGGATGATCCTGAGGCCTTCTTTAAAATGGAAGGCAGTAACCCTGGGCTACTGTTTCCAGTGTCCAAGCATCTGAAGTAATGCCCAGCCATTCGTTCAGATGCTGAGAGATCCTGTCTCCCACTGGGGTCTTGTGGGTCAAGGCCTCAGAATGGCTTTGTAGCAGCTGTAGCAGCGGCTGAGGGGACAGATGCCACTGCTGGGGCTGATCTAGCACCCTTTCCTCGTCCACCACAAGAACATTTTCTTTGCTGTCCTCATTGACTGGCCTGTCCTTTTCCTCTTCCAAATGAGGAATAAAAACAAAAAGGGCGTCCCTGAGTAGGAGTGTTGCTGAGGTTGTCATATGGAGGCGCTAAGTGACTTAGCCGCCGCCTTAGAGGTCTGCAGCTTCTCCAAACCTTTATCTGCCTTGCTGCCGAACAACCTCAAGCTGTCAAATGGCATATTGAGAAGTCTGGCATGGACATCAGGTGCGAAACCCGACTTTCTAAGCCACGCAAATCTGCGTAGCACTGTGCTAGACGCCATTGATTTGCTGATGCTGTCAGCCGTGTCCAGTCCCGATTGAAGGCATTCCCCCATAGCCTCCTTTCCATCTTTCACAATCGCAAGGAAACCGTCTCGCTCCTCACCCTCAGTAATATGTTCAGCTGCTGCAGTAATACAATCCCACAGGTTGTATGTGAATCTTGCAAGGGTGCAAGTCAGATTTGTGGACTTTAAGGCCATGCTGCCCGAAGAGAAAATCTTGCGAGACCAGGCATGAATTCTTTTATCGTCCCTATCGGGGGAATTGAGGGAATTGAAGGGTATGCGGATTGTCTAATGGATGTGGCTGCCTGGACTACTAAGCTCTCAAGTGTTGGATGTTTAGTTTAGATTTCAGGGTCATAAGAAGAGGGTCTGTATTTTCCTGCACATTTTTTATGTACCGCTGGCCCAGAATCTGGGGTTTCCCATGTGGCCATAACCTTCTTCTGAAGGGCAGTATGAAAAGGAAGGACAGGATCCTTTTGAGGACCTCCACTAAGAATGTCTCTCATGTCGCCCTGTTCATAAACGGGGGAATTTCTATTCCATCCCATGAATTCTACCACCCTATTCATAAGGTTTGTATCCCAGTTCTGCATGGTCAGCAGGGTCGGGTTTGTCAAATTCCAATTTAGGAGACGTGTCTAGACCACTAGCTGTTTGCAGGCATTCATAGAGGTCAGCCATTTTGGAGTGAGGATCAATTCGTTCCTCAGGAACATCCCTTGTACCACATTTTACCCCAGCAGGGGAAATCTCCTCCACTTCGGAAGATTATTCATCATAAATAGAAGCCATAGACTTAAAAAAAAAAAGTCTTGTCTAGGCACAGTGTAAAAAATGTTACCCGTGGCTTGTGGAGGCATAGACCTTTGCTTCGACAAAGGTGTCGATATTGGTGCCGGAATCAGCGTTGACCTCAACAAAGGCATCAAAGTAGTTGACGCAGGCTTTGACGCGGTCGAAGGAGCTATGGATTTAAGCACCGCCGAGGTAGCTGTCGACGCTGTCCTCGACACTGGCGTCGAGTAGGTCTTCGACAGATGCGTCGAGGAGACCTTCGACACAGACTTCGATAGTGGTTTGGTACCTGAGGCCATTTTGTCTGTTGTTGCGCCCGATTTATGCACCAGTGCTTTGCTGTTCTTATGAGGTGTTGGAGAGGTTTCTCTTGATGACACCCTCCAACATTTTTTTGCCAGATTTAGAGCGTCTTGTCTCTGACTTCCCTCTGTCACTTTTCGAGTCAGCCGGGGCATGGCCTTCACGCAAACTCTTCAAGGAGGTCTGGGCCGCGTTCTCAAAGATTCGCATTAATGAGCCTCTGAAGGCCTCCCATTTCCTAGGGGAATCGTGCTTTGAAGGACATTCAATAACCCCTGTATCGGACGACAAAGGAGATCGGTATTGCCTTTTCCTCGCCTTCTTCGAAGAAGACGAAGATGAAGATTTACGAGACCGACTCCTCGACCTATATTTCTTCGATTTACGTCGTTTACTACTAGACTCCATGGAGTCTTTCTTTTTTCTCAAAGAGGACTTCGAGAATTCCTCCCACACCACCAGTTTACCTCTTTGTTCCTTGAGAGCTTTATTGGTCATGACAGGAACCGCATTCGTCAACTCGATGGTCCGTACCCAAGTACCAGAGGCAAACTAGATGGGGGTCAGTAATAGACATTTTCTTCTCACATTTCTGACACTTTTTAAAACCACTTTAGCGGTAGAAGGATTTGATAATGAAGATGTAGTCGAAACTGAAGCGCCGTTTTCGTACACACTTAGCGAAAGCTTTGTTGGAAAAACGGAACTGAAGCCAACGGGCGTGGCTCGAGCCCTTTAGACTGCGGATGACGTCGATGCTCGACGGCAGCCCTCGAGGGACATCGACACCGCAACCTCGAGTACAGCGCCCCCTGGTGGGGAAAAAAAAATTCTGAAGCAGCAAAGCTGAAGATAGGAATATCTAAGATGAGGAATACGTGGGGGGGACATAATCCATTCGAACAGGAGGGGTGGTCATACAAAGTGGTACCATGCAGCAAAGACAAGAAACATATACAAACAGCAGCAAGTGCGTGTATGGGAAGGGAAAATGCAGTAGCTGTACAAAGTCTGTACAGCGCAAAGGCATAGGGTATGCAGCATAATGGAATGCACCAACAAGAGAAGTAACGTTTGCCTTCTACAATCTTACCGCACACCTGCTTCACATTCCAACAAAGGACGAAGAGGCAGCGTTAGGGACACCAACTACGGAGAGCAACGTGGTAAGTGCACTAAAGTTTATATTATAATTGCACAGGTCCGGTAGTGTACAATAGTAGGAAAAAAATATATTTTCTGTTTGTGCACAGCAATGGCAAGCACCCTAGAATGGCCGGAAGAGAATTTTCCGCATGAAGAAATGAGTGAGGACGATAACCCCATTGATACCTGCCACATTGTGAAAAGGGAAAGAGTTACTGCAAGGGCAAGCACCCTAGAATGGCTGGAGGAGAATTTCCCACATGACGAAATGAGTGACCATAGTGACCCCATAGATGGGGAATTCAGTGTGAAAAGTAACACCCTTACAATATATTGCTTCATGTATACTAAACATATTTCTTTTTCTTTAACAGAACAAACGGCAATACAAAGGAGTACACCAGAAGCAGCACCTTTTCCACAGCAACATACGGCCACAGAAACTGAAGGAAACGCTGTAAAAATAAAAGTAGACTGCCTGGGCGCCAAAATGGATGAATTGCTGAACTATTTTGCCGCCTTGAAATTGTTTGTAGAAGAACATATTATGGAGAAAATAAGATACCACTGCCCCACCTTCCCCATTTCCCAGCCCCCCATTCTCCATCCCCGCAAATTGCGTGCCCTGAGAGACGCTTCGATGAGACCTCAATCCCTCCTTCACCACCAACTTGTAGAAATGCCGAAATCCCCAGTGTATGTATCTGTTTCTGGTCCCCCTTCCCTTTCCGAATAGTGGCTATGAATGTGTGCTAATAAAGGTTGATATGTAAATTGTTACTGAATTTATATGTGCCTTTTCCTTTGTTTTAAGAAGCCCATTGTAACTGTGAAGGGCACTGCACTGTTGGGGATAATCGCAAGTGAAGGAAATGGAGGAGCCGTACGACCGCCGCACCTGGCTGCCCTATGCGCAATCACAATGGAAGCATCCGTAGGACACCACTACGGGCTGCATGTTTGCATGCACAGAACCTCCTCTAAGTAATTGTGGGACCGTACGTTTCTCGGTCGCACCGCACAGTTGTATCTCGTCCTGTGACACCTGGTAACACCGCCCCTGGCCAAGATATACAAAGAAACGTGTGATGTAGTTTTAATAGGTGGAAGCGCTCACCCACGTCCTGCACATGAACAGTCCACCTACTGTATCATGCACACACCAAGCTTATGTAGAAATGTTCAGTGCACGTGCACCGTACATTTAAGTAGTCCGGGGATGGCAAGGGTATCTGTCGGAGACCTATGCATGTGGCCACAAAGTATTCCGGCCAATATGCGTCCCGCAGATAGGCGTCCAAATGGAGAACAATGGCGATGTCACCATGGTAACAGAACCACACTGCGCGTGGGCCCTTATTAGGCAGGCACGATCCAGATCTGTACACATAGAAAAAGGACTCTTTTCTGCAATGTATGGAGTGAGTGTTAGTGATAGTGCACCCTTACAGAGGTCCTACACTCTTCCTTCTGCATGTAGTTATTGTAGGGAAAGATTTAGGGCCACTTTCCGGTTGCACATGCTCCACAACAGTCCTATAAAAGGGCACACCCCACAACTGTGCTGCAATCCGTGTTTGGCTTTCCAGGGAAGAGCAGCAGTGCATATTGGTTCATACAGTAATTGATTTCTGACCAATTCTGTGCCTGGAAAGTACCTCTCCAAGTAATGGCCACCAGGGCTTCTGCTACTACCTCTGACTCGGGAGCACCCACACCCTCACCACCAACACCTTCTGCTGAAGGTCCTGAGCAAGGAAACGGGAGTCCTAATGTGGATGGACATCAAAAAGGAAATGAGGATAAAGTAGCGGGAATCCCCATTGCCTGCAGCCAGCGTGAGTCGTGGGTATGGAAACTATTTACGACCGTTGGAGATGTGCCCAAATCTCGTGCAAACCAGGTAAAATGCACTGAGTGCGACATAGTTCTCAGTCGCGGAAAACCTGGCTTGTACAGCTACGGCGTATGTATCTCTGAAAGACGCAGGAAACCCAATGTCCAGTGTGCATTGTGTTTTCTGAGAGTCAGGGCCTCATAGTTATTTTGTATGTTTCTCTCTCTTTTAGATTGTAAAACTTGTTTCTTCCTGATGAAGAAGTTGATAAATGATCCAAAAAACGTCGAAACCGGTTGAGAAAATTGGGGATGTGGTCATGTTTTGACATCTAATTGACCCACCCCTAGAGTAGACCACTTTTTATGACAACTATAGTGGTCATGTACATTGATTGCACTTTACCTAAAATGTAAAAGCTGCTAGCTATGATTTATAACAGGGTTTACCATATATGTATTGTTGGACTGTATGGAATGTGTATGCATGATGGTTGTATGTGGACGAATGAGTGAATAATTTATTGTCAATTGTATGAATTGCATAGATCACTATGTTCTTAATTCTCCTGCAATGTAATCAATATGCTAAGTGCAGATTAAATTACGATTAATTTCTTTATTCAAATCTTGTATCGGGCACAATTAATTCAATTCTTTTGATACTTGGTTAATTAAGTAAACTCCTCTGGACTCTTTCTTCTGAACAAATTGTACAGCTATGGCACCCCTCCATGCAGCGGCACCTGAAATCGAACCACAAGGCAGCTGTTCATAGGGTTGTCCCCTTCCAAGAAGGCTCTAGGTTACTTTCCTCTACAGCATCCTCCGTATCTGCTCCTGCTACCACTAGGGACACTGCAGTGGGCCAGCGCGTCCCGCAACCAACCAACCAACCAGCCTTGCAGGCCATACACACCGCAACAGACCCATACATTTCAAAGGTCACTGGATTGTGCATGTACTGCATCACGGTACTGTGCAGGGGGGAACAATTTGAAGTGCTATTGAGGCTTCGGTCCGGGAGCATGACAAAGAGTGCCCCCTACCCAAGTGAGGTCCACCCCACTTCTTCTGCTCTCCACATGCAATTTCTTATCCCTGTGGTTGGTACACTTTGACAAACCTCCCTTCATTCCTGCCCTTCTGTGACGTGTCTTATAACAACAGGAAAAATGCAACACAACCGGAAAGGTGGGGGGGGACAAAAGGCTCTTTTCAGAGCCACCTTGCACTGTTAAACAATAGAACTTGAATGAAAGCATGCAGGCGGTGGCGCAGCCTATGAGCGCAGAATACAGGGTTGTCAACAATGAGCAGCAGGATTCCATCAAACATTGTACGCAATCGCAAAACTAAGTGGTGGCTCTGAAAAGAGCCTTTTTGTGCTGTTTGTGTTTGCAACGTTCGAAGTGGTGAACACCCATAGGGAAAATGCTTGCTAAACTTGCAGGAAGCGCTGCGCTGCATTTTTGATATTACGCAGAAACAGCTTATTGCCAACATCAGTCGGATGAAGTCCTATTGTTGCTACTATGAAACGTAATGTTTTCATTGTGGAAGGAGAACATGACAACGTCTCGCAAAAAAGCAAAAAGCCTTGTTCACATTGTGCCGCACATTGTCCATTTGTGGCCCACACAAGGAAGAATGCAGCCACGTCTGTCTCTGTGCAATGCTAGAAAAAATGATGTGCGACTTTGGAAACATTTCCATGAGTTGCCGAAATGTCTCCATCGTAAACTGCAGTGAGATGCGGATAACATGTCCTAAACTGTTCCCTCCACAATGAACAATAATTATGTCTGGATGAGCAAGCGTCGCCAAACTGGCACAAAGAGGACCCACATGGAGGCACTTCATCTCACGTATTCTGTACCCGTGCACATTATGGAGCGCAGGTTGGGCTGCCAGTGCACAGCATTCTGCGTAACCTTGTACTCAATGGATCCAGGAGTCACCCAAAAGCCATATAGTCCGCCTACTGAATGGCACAACTATACCCGTAGCCATCTCCACTCCTATTTGCAAACACACGTTCTGGCACAATCTATTGCTACACACCACACCCAGGAAATCGTATTAACCAATCCCAACTCCTGCAGTCCCATTTCCATTCCAGCCATCCTGAAAAGACCCGGATGTAGCACGTGCGCACCTCCAAATGGCATGGCTTTCGCAAACATATTGTCCTGTGTGGGGGGCTGCGCAAACACATTTGAAGCATCATAGAGAATGGCCGCTTTGTTGGTAGTTCTGGACATTGTTTATTTTTTATTTTTGTAAAGCGATGTGTAAAAAAACACCCTTTTGTGTGGTAGTTGTTGGGGATTGCTCTCTTTTTTTCCTCTTTACATTATTACAAAGTGTCTGCAACCTCCATTTTATATCATGGAACAGATGACTAATTTCAATAGGGGGAAAAAAAATCAGCTCGACTGACAAACGTCACACTAGAAGCACTAAGGTTCTCATGGGCACAGAAGAGCATCCTAGCATGGAACAGAAAAGCAGACATACACCTGATTCGATAATCCGTAGTCCCATTTCCATGGCAAGTACATTAAGGACAGCATGTAGCACGTGCGGTTTCCCCAACTACTGCGAGGGCCGCGCCCTAGTAAAAACAGGGCCAGTCCTTCTTCTCTTTTCAGTAGTCTTTTCCCAGCACTCCCTCATTGGCTACTGTTACACAGTCACATACGCATCCACCAATTACATCAAGAATTCTGCATCTAACGCTATCACCTCTGTTGAACAGTCTATACCAACCGTTAAACACGCAGAGTTCAAGTGTCCTGTAAATCAAAAGCACCTGCACTGGAAAGTACTGTAAAACGATCTACGAGTTCTTCATCCACATACATCGGTATCGCTATCCATCACCACGCCTTGTAGGTATTTCTACTTTTTGTACAGTACATTTGGAACTGTGTTATAAGTTCGTGGCAACAGGGTACCTGGCACTGAATCTCCATAACGTACTCAAAATTCCCACTGTTATTTCTCCCATCACCTACCATGAAATGGCTCCTGCAGTGGTAGATGGTGGCAAAGCTGCCATTTGCCCATAGCAGCCATTGTTCTATGGAAACGGTTACTCTGTTCTTTTGTTCCGTCAATTTTACGATGCTTTCCCCCATTAACGCACCTCCTTATCAAATTTGTAAAAATCGCACACAAAAGGATCAGAGTATACCACCAAACTAAGCCAAGTGCATACATTACATGCATAACAACAGTTTCCAGCCACTTACCTTTCACACTTCTTAGATTACAACAGTACTTAAAAAAAAAAACAGTAACATTCATAAATGCGCATAAGGAAATTAAACACCGGAAGCAATTACTCCACTCATATAGCAAGCATATATATGCAGAGAAGTACATGCAAATGCACACACAAAAACATTCTGCTTTGCACTCTGTACATCTTTACGCACCTTTTTGTCATCCTTCCACAATGCAAAGTACTCCATTTTGAAAGTAAATAGTCCTACACTAATACACACACGTGTTTAATAACACATCATACAATACACTCCCAAATATCCCACCTACCCCCTTAACAAACATGCATATGCTCCCAAGTCCCCATTGATATTGTAAGCCTTCCATTTATACACACACACTTTCTCTTCCTGCCAAGACATCCCCCTATAGTTTTAAAGAATGTGTTGTACAAATGTAAGAACTATGCCATTAGCCAACATTTTTTCTTACCATCATTTTATACAGGTGCAGTACCCACCTCCCTCTGGAAAGCCACTGGCGTGTGCACTTCAAAATGCAACCTGCAATAAACCTACTCTCACTAAGCAACAAAGTAAGTACAATACCATCATAGTGTTGTACGTCTTACTACAAGAGCGCACTATTGTTGTATTGTAGCATAAAGATTTGCGGCAATCCACCATTATGTACTTAATTGTTACTCATGACACCTCTACAGATGCTCAGTGTTTATGTCGCCCCCATTAGACTAATCCCCACATAGTAAGATACTGTCCCCAACCAAAAGTTAGAGGCCATTACAGTGACCCACTTCCATTTATATGCCAATCTTCCTATTGACCCACTCATGCACATTGCACACATATACATTTGAAAATTTGCTCACCCATACTTCCCTTTCTTCGCCAACAGCTACTACACAATGCCTACCAAAATGCAACTCCTTAGAAAGCAACGCAGAAATAGAGCCACGCAACATAAAAACATAGAAAGTAGCCATCCACTGCAAGCAGAACTTCTACAGAAAGTTCAAAGAGAAGAACTAATCCAGTCATTAAGGAAAACTGATACATCTACCAGTAATGACAGTGTAGTTCATCTGTCAAAATGTGAGAATGAAAAGAAAACCACTAAAAACTGTGCAACCCAGACTACTGCTAACAGAGCACTTACAAATGGTAACGTTACCACAAAGAAGCGTTCCAAGAAATTCATTTTACAAAACAAATTCCACCACAGAGTCCTTCAGAACCTTATAAATGGAGGGCAGAAATCTCACTCAACCCTCAAAACCTACAGCAGAAAGGTCATCCTGGAAGCTAATTTACAAGCACTACTTCGAAACAAACGCAATATCAGCATAGATAGCTTTGGCCACATCTGTACAGGTGAGTGGAGTCACACCACCAACGCAGAGCCATACTTCAATGAAGAATCCTACAAACAAGAACAAACAAACCAAATTGCCTTACATCGGAGTGGACGAGGGTATGAAAAGATACACGATACCATAATGGAAGAAGAAACACTGCTTTCAGAAATGTGGCGATCAAACTTAGACGTCGCATCAAACCAACACGCCTCACATACAAATGGCCTTGCTCATCAATGTGTAACGTTCGCCAATGCTTAATCAAATCTTTGCAGCAATTCCTCAATCAGTATGTCAAAGGCAATGAGAAAAGAAAAAGAAAAATACTACAAACTATGGACTCCTGTCCAGTGTGCAACTACACAGGAATACAAGTACATTCCTTAGGCTGTATTTCTGGACCTGCTTGCAAAAGCACCTTCAACCGTATCAAAATGTTAGCAACCCACCATTCAACAGTCGGAAATCTAGTTTACAAACTTTACTATGCAAAAAGTCCAGCTTTAGCACTTCAACATTTAAATGATATTCTCCTACACGGTACAGCCAAACAAGTGCTGGAAGAAATGGAGCACTTCCAAAGGAAATATTGTGGAACAGAAGAACACTTACAAATGACAGCATTTCCAGACTACAGTACTGACAACATTGCAGCTAGCACATATACAGAAAAGAAATACAAAAGTTCAAAAGCACATCTGCTGAAATGCCAAACGAAGTATGTGTGTGTTGTCGTAGAACTTTCTATAGAAAGAGCACCAAAACTATAGATATAATGCAGAAAATAGAAGGCAATGAGGAATCCCAATGGTTTCAATTAGCTCTGTACCTTATAGCTGAAAACAAATATGAAATCATGAACACCTCCATACTGCAAAACTTGACAATAACCTAAGGCCTTCACGCGCAATCGGTAATAATTTGGAAGTATTTCCACTGCCAAACGCACTGCAGCACCTTAATTTGTATGAGAGCATTATAACCCAAACAGTGAACCCATTTCAAGCAATAATACAACTTCAACCAAAAACTGCAAATTTGCCTTCCACCGAATTACTGAAAGGCATTTGTGAGAAAGTAGTTTATTTACCATTAGATCTCAAAGAAAATGTAGACACTCTACGAGTGCAAAGGCCAATAGAAAAATCTTTGATTATCCTGGTAAATGGTGTACCTAGAGAAGACAAAATAAATTGGCAGCAACTAGTGGACTTAAGCAAAGTTAGGGAAGCTTTGCAATACCTTAAACTAAACGATGAAAACTACAGGGAAATAAACATTGAAGAAAACCTAAGAGAAACAACCAAAATAATTCAACTCAACAGCTGGCCAATTTGAACATCTAGATCCTAGTGCAGCGTCCAGTATTTTAGACCACTATACAATTCACCCAATGCACTCCAAAGACACCATAGACGATGCACTAGAAACATATAAAATGCGGCAAGCCAAAGGAGCGCCATCAGTATATGGGAAAAAAGTGTAGAAGCACAAGCCTTTCCTCTACTATTCCCCCTTGGAAAAGGTGGAAGATATGATGAAAGATGCACACAAATAACAGCATCAGAATACCGCTGTTTACTAATGTATTCTGAAGACCCTAGATTTAGACAGAACATGGAGTACATATTCCAACTCCTCTTTGAAATTGAACTTGCAACGCTATGTTGGAGTTTCCTACACATTGAAAACAGGTTCCCATTTTGAAAACATGTCTGCTACACAGCTACTTCAAAAGGTGCAAGAGAAGGACAAAGTTTTACAGTCAAGTATTACAAATCTTTTGGCAAACATGTGTGGTACGAAAGAGTGCTGGTTCCGACGGCACGCAGTTGTACGGAGTATACTACGCAACCTTGGCCCACCCACATGGCTTGCCACTTTAAGTTGTCCAGAGTATGCATGGGAAGACTTGCACACTTTCCTACGCATAGCAAACAAAAACAAAACGGGTGTAGACATGAAAACACCAGAATATGTTGCTCTCTTGAACCAGTAAATGTTTCACAGTACTTCCATCATCGCTTCTTTGCCATGCTGCACTTCATTTGCAATAAAGCACTTCCTCCCCTCTGAGAAATGGAACACTTTTTTTGGAGAAAAGAATATCAAGCCAGAGGAGCACCACACATCCACATGCTTTTGTGGATTAAAAATACTCCTAAATTTGGTGAGGAGAGTGATGAAATTGTTTTGCAGTTTATTCACAAATATGTCACTTGCAAAATCCCTTCGGAAAGTACGCATAGTGACTTACAAGCACACATTTTGCAATTCCAAAGATACAAGTGTGGCAAGTATTGTCGACGCAAATATAAGAACAGAGACAAATACTACACCAAATGTCGCTTTGGTTTCCCTAGACCATTTTCAACAACAAGGTAAGTAAACGGCTTCATGTCTTCGGTTCGACACAGTGTGAAAGGGAAATCTCTGAAGAACACATACTGCATAAAAAGGAGCGAAGCATGAAAGTACATCAATGATTGCAATGCAATAATTGTCCTCCTATGCAATGCTAATGTTGATGTACAGTACATTGCAGACAATTCCACTGCAGTTGCATGATATGTCACTGCCTACTTAACCAAAGCAGAGAAAACAGAGCTCAAAGAACTCTGGGATGACATAATATCTGACAAGACACTGGCACAAAAATTGTACAGCTTTGGCATAAAAATGCTGTCCAATAGAGAATGTGGCTGCTACGAAGCCACAGACCGTTTAACTGGCACCGCCTTATATGGGAAATCTGAAAACCTAGTGTGGCAAGCCATGGTCCTGCTGCATCCAGAAAAAGAGTACTTAAATCGTACGAAGACATACACACAATAGTCAAAAGCGATCCCAACAGCCAGGACATTTTGAAGAACAACTTATTAAACACATACTACCCGAACAGGAGTATTACTTTAGAAGCCTTGTTCCTGTACCAGATAGCCCAAAACTTTGCATACAAAAATAACATTAAAACAGATGAGGAAAAAAGGTATATACAGAGTGGAAAGTTGTGAAGGCAGCCTGGTGAAACTTACGAAACGCAGCCTAATTAATCATATGAAATTGTCATGAAAAACTCCTCAACACAAAGAACTGTACTACATGGCTAACTTCAGCTTTTTAAGCCATGGAGAAAAGAAGATTTATTAGCCACCCACGCCTCCTATGGAGATGCTTTCAATGCAAGTGAAAGTACAATTATAGATGAAAACTTTACACGTCACAATAGCATATTGGACAATGAGCACCAACAAGAGTAAGAACTTCAAGCACAACTAAATGTAGACACTTCTGAGAGCAGTGAACCTTCTGTAACAGGCAGCCAAGAACCACTTTGACAGTCACTCATAGCAAATGAGGCAGAATTAGCCATGACGGAAGCAACCACCACCATATTTTAGTATGAGCAATCTGTCGAAGAGTTGGCTGTACTGAAATCCCAACTAAACAAGGAGCAGCGTACAATTTTCTAGAAGTAAGTGAACAAATTGAACATGGTATACAGCACGAAAGTAAAACTTGCACCTGTGACAACTACAAACCTGTACTGATATATGTAAGTGGTGAAGCTGGGTCAGGGAAAACATTCTTAATAAAAATTATCAGTAAATGCCTCCAACAATTGACAAACAACAATCTTTCAGCTGTTGTAACCACCCCTAAAGGTTTGGCTGACTGCAACATAGGTGGAGTCACTCTACACTGATTGCTACTCCTTCCAGTAGAACACCAAAACAAATTTGAGTACTATACATTTTCAGCAGATTCTGCTATGGAACTACGCAGAGTTTTGAAACAAATAAAAATATTCTTAATGGATGAGGTGAGCATGGTCTCCAACCTAATGTTGGCTTTCATTCACCTCAGATTGCAAGAGGTCCTCAAAACAGACTACGAAGAACTGTTTGGAGGAAAACATGTAATTGTTTTCAGAGATCTCCTTCAATAAACACCAGTGAAAGGTGAACCAAACCTTGGGACACAAAGCGTGCCGTAAAAGTCTTGGAAGCATCGGGAATGTAAATCTCTGGCAACATTTCCAATACAGAGAACTAACTCAAAACATGCGTCAGTCTGCTGACGGTCACCTACGATAACACTTAAAAAAAAAAAAAAAAAAAAGGAGGCACAGTCTACCCTCAATACTAGAGGCATCCATGAGCTGTACAGGCTTAACTCGTGCTACTGATGTCATGGAACAATTAGCGCACAGAAATATCACCAGTATGTCCAACTCTAGCAAGCTGTGCACAATTCAGTGCAACAATGCTGAAAAAAGAAAAACGACTACTAGTGGAAATTCATGCCACAGACAAACTGGACGTACACGGTATGACAATACCTATGTGTCAACAAGGCATAGCATGACTAAAAGCCTTAGAAAACGCTATCTCCAACACAGCTGGTTTGGAGAAAATGTTAACATTATGTGAACTGTAGAGTAATGCTAAAGCATAACCTTGACGTAGAGCAAGGTCTAGTTAATGGAGCACTTGGTACAGTTGGCTTCCAAACAAACACAAAGAGGAGAGGTGAGTGGAAAAACTCGCCCACTACTAGCACATCCTCAAATTTAGCACTATTATGTTTTTTGTTCAAGGCTTCGCCTAGAGGACTAATGTCTCTATTGCTAGAGTAAACCGCAAATACTTTGCAGGGGATCAAAACCCCAGTCTTAACAGACAAACCATAGACCAATTATGGGGAAATATAGCAAATAATTTTATTTATCTCAAGACAATGTTAAAAATGCTCATAAAAAGCAAACGTTCCAATAAAACAGTTAAGTCTCAACAAAGTGCAAGATTTTATCTCTATAAATGAAAAAATGGTAAGTAGGCCGACAAAAAAGTGGTGAATCAAGGACTGTTTATAAGCCTGATGCTATAAAAATACTAGATTTGGATGTGTTGTGTTGTGAAAGTGTAGAAACATAAATCACTTCAAACACTGCATTCAGTCTACTCAAAAGTCAAACCTACTAATTCTCATGCTTCTCTCATAACTTCCCAACATGTTTCTTTCTGATTATGTGAACAAAACTAAACAAATTCATCAGGGATAGTCTGCAGTCTACCAAAACAGCTACTTACAGGGACTAATCATAGTTAGAATTTTGACATTTTGTTGAAAACAAAACCCAAAGAACTAAAACTAAAGACTAGCTGGGCTACAGACAAAATGCTATAGCTTGAAAACAACGATAAAGTCCAATAGGTTGTAGACTCAAAATGTTGGGATCCTGCAATTAGTCCACCGTTTTCTAAGAGCAATCAGCATAAAAGTTCATCATCTGCAAAGAAAATGATCAGGGTGTCGGTAATCATCACCCTGGCCTCTAACTTTAACTATAAGTCAGAAAAGATTTAACTCAAACTAGACAACCTATTCTAGTCAGTATAGTGGTTGTCAATCAGTCAATGATATTGGCACCACTTGCTGGTCAAGTGACAAGATAGGACAAACATGGTGATTAGACAGATGAGAGACACTGGACAGCTCAATAGTCCATGGGTCTCAATGTATATTTTGTAAAAAGCAGACTAATCAACTATGGTCATTAACTTGATCCACACAAATTATGAGAGAATGTCTTGTCATAAAGCTGGAAGACTCTCCGCTAGTTAGCATTGTGTATTCACAAACGAGGGAAGGTTGATTGCCAACAATTTTCAAGTATGACTCAATTTAAGGAATAGAAGGGAACAACAGCAATGTACGGCGCTCCTGTGTCCGTGAAGGAAGGCAACAATGCTCGTCCAGGTGTGGTGTCGAACTGGTTAAGATTTCTGAAAAAATAATGAAGGTCATCAGATGTAATCGCGGTTAGAGTACATATTAGGATAATTCTCCTTTGTTCCGGGTTATGAGGGTTACCAATATTGCTAAATATCAGCCTTAACTAACACATGTCAAATCCGTGTATGCAGGAGAAATGCCGCCCCTGTATCGAGTGATGCAGTTCCTGTGACGTGCACGGCAGGCAGCGGCAAGCTGTGATGTCCGTCTGTTCAGGCTGCAGGGGATAATCTGCTATGCCAATAAAAGTGGCTTATGAGTAAGGAAGACAGCAAAATGGGGAAGAGCCACCTAATTATCGTTGCGGTGGGATGCGGTAGATGGGTTAAAGAGGTAACTGCTGAAATGCTGCTTACTTAAGTGAGGAGTCCCCATTGGTTAATACGTGATCAACCCCAGACTGTAGGCAGAGGTAGTCAAAGAGGGCCTTGACTCTACCTTGTCGGTCGTAATACTTTAGTTACTCGTAAGTCCGCGATAAAGCGAGACCGAGGCTGCATGTCGACACCAGAAGGAAAAGAGGGAAGGAGAAACCTGAATATAGTTAATCCCGGGGCGATAACTCTTAGGTGGATTCTAAAGTGAAGTGCTGTTAAATTGGCTTACCAAATTAATCGCTTTACTCCTGTTGTCCAGCTCGTACTCTCGTACCAGACTTCCAGACATACCCACGGGACAACAGCATTTAATTTGCGAACATCCAGTTTGACAAACTTTCACAAGTTAAAAAGATAGGACACACTACAGCTCGATTCCTTCTTTTCAAAGACATGTATGTACGCAGAGAACAGTTTTCTCTGTCGCTGTCTTATGCAGAAACTATTCATAAATCGCAAGCTCTAACCTTAGATCAAGCATTGATTGATATTGGCAGCACAGTCTTTAAAGAAGGCATGAGCTACGTAGCACTGTCACAGCTACATACACTGGAAGGACTGTATCTAGTGAATTTTGATGCAACTGCAGTCAGCGCAGACATTCCTTGCATTATAGAGTACAATAGACTACGTGCACTGTGCACACCCCATCTGAAAATGTACCCTGCTCCTCAGAAACCCAAAGGTTTGAAAAGAAGGCTCATTGAATCAGAAGTTGTAAATGATGTGGCAACAGTACCACTAAAGCAATTGAAATCAACGCATACTACATCAACTACCAAAAGCACAGACAAAAGGAGTAAAAAAGACAAGACATACCAAACTCCACACACAAAAACAGTGCCTCTTCAAAGAAACCACGTACCCTTCCATCAAAGTAGTCAGACACAGAAGTACCTGATCCATTCAAATTTTCCAATACAACAGGTGTTAATTGCTATGCAAATGTAACAATGAATGTTCTATTGCAAATGCCAGCAATTGTGGAAAACATTTATTTAAATGGCGCAAACCAGTTGTGTTTGCAAAAACCACGTACCCTTCCATCAAAGTAGTCAGACACAGAAGTACCTGATCCATTCAAATTTTCCAATACAACAGGTGTTAATTGCTATGCAAATGTAACAATGAATGTTCTATTGCAAATGCCAGCAATTGTGGAAAACATTTATTTAAATGGCGCAAACCAGTTGTGTTTGCAAATGCTCGTCCTTCACAGAAGTGCAGTAAGTAATCCTGACAATATTTACAGTGTCTCAGGAATAAGGCAAGAATTAGACTACTGTGCTGGAATGGTGAAATTCACTTCAAACCCACAAGAAGATCCACAGGAATTTATAATGTACTTACTACAAATACTGGAAAGGAAAAACATACTCATAAATGAAATCTTTCACATTTCCTACATGTGGAAACATACATGCAGTCTCTGCAACGATGTCATTCAGGAACAAGTCCCTGACGAATGCTTTGTGTATGTCACCTAACTGTGACTCCATTCCATTTCAGCAATTGTTGCAAAATGCAAACCATAGCACATTATGTACGTTGTGCAGTTCTGATAATCGTTCGATGCTACATATACACTCATAGTCAATATGTAATATTAATGCTCTTAAGATACAATGCTGATGGAACCAAAATCAACTGCAAACGTACTGCCTTCACACACGGACAGGTATCAATTGACAAGAAAACCTTGACAAGAGTTGCCATAATCTACCACACAGGCGACATAACCAGTGGAGGCCACTATACTGCATACATTATAAAGCAATGGTCATGGTGGGAATGCAATGATACTTCCATCATTCCAAAGCAGAGATAGCTTGCAAATGCCTATTTAAATGTTCTTGAAGCCAAAATGTAGTCATTGATGTACAAACCTACTATACCTTACTCCCCAGCACCTTCGTAAATGCACAAAAAAAAAGTCCTTCCACACTGTCAGCATACAACAAGCATTGAAAAAATACATTAAAGTGTGTGTTGGACAATTGTATGTCCAATGAACCCAATGAGTACACTCATACAAACAATACGTGTACACAAATCACAGTAGCATTATTTCCCACAGGATACGTAAAAGGGAAAGTACTAAGTATGAGGGTTCAAAACTATCCTCAGTAACCTCTGAAACCACCAAGTACTCAGATGAGTCACCATCTCTCCAAGAATACTCGTACAACTGCAAGGCATATGCAACTATCACTACGGAAACCCATAATGGTAGACTACCACTTCAGAATGCACACAGATATGAAAGTACATCTGAAAAAGTGCTATAACCACTCCAAACGTTACTGTAATTCATTGTGCACCATAGCAGCAAAGAAATTTGGAAGGGTTTTTTATCCAGCATGGATTTTTTTCCCCCAGACCCAATGATTATGCAAAGAAACACAGGAACTACGCACATTGCATAGTAAACTGGTTGAAAGCCTAGTACTTATGAAGTACTAGTTATGAGGGTCCACAAAGTAAATAAACATATGCAATGTAGTGGACTGCAAAGTAACATAAAACCTGCTCTAACATGTTCTGTTCTCTTTTCCCACAGATTATGCAGCAAAGATTACTACAACATTTCACATTCGATGCAGCACAGGCCCTCCCCAATCCAAACAGTATGCAATTATTGGTATCATACTTCTCTACAATGTCCACAGTGCAATGTATGCACTTATTTTTCAATGCACATAGCAATGCCACAATTTGCAAAGCACACCTATATTACACTACACAGCTTGTACATACGCCCTACACGCTTCACTACACCCAGTACAGTGCAGGGGCTCCAGCCATGCACTCAATATTGTAGACCCCACAACTGCCGCTGCACTGTACAACTATGCATACAAACATCTATCCACGTACCAAAAACCCCACACATAACACAGCCACGTAGCCCTTAGCCACTGCAGTTGACATTGCCTGCCATTTCTTCCACACAATAGATAATCTGTTTCCTACGTACACTGTTCACCTAAGCCTATAATAAGTGGATACACTGAATGCACTACACTATAGTAACCTACCCTATAATCTGCACAATCGCAACAAAGCAATTTGATCAATCTATCAATATAGTTTACGTAACTGTCCTAACTGCTGCAACATTTGGCTCCTCGCAGTCCACTGGCACTGTTTAGGTCATTAGCTCATCTTCATTGTTATGTTCACCATTTCAAAACAAGGTATACAACACAGATTTCACTGCAGCACATGGTATGCACCTCGGCAGCCATATTTCAAACACTGCGTTACTCCTTAAATGTTTACACTTCGGTTTCCCTTTCTTATTGTATAATGGAAACACCATTTGAACACCATTTAAACACCATAACCCCCTTACAATGTTTGAAGGATGTACGCAGTAATTCCTTTCCTTTGACCAACGACAGCCCCAAACATGTTCATGCTGCAAGATACCAAACTGCGTACAATGGCCCAGTAACACACGTATGCTGAGGCAGCGCACACATAGTCTGCCATCGTCCACCATTCCCTCGTAACATACTGCACATATAAATGTTCCTTGGGGACTGTAAAAGCACATTTTATGTATGTTACCATCTGTGCATTCAGTGCAGCATGTGTACGCCACCATCATCTCTACTTCTACGATGTACTACCTGTACCGTAATTATACTACCAACATTTGGAAATGCATTCTACAATCGAAAAACATTGCCAGATGAATCCTTTTTTTTTCTTCCTGCATCATCTCCGGAAAGCGAAACCTAACATACCTCTCCTTCAACAGGACAAATGCTCATTGTAAAACAGCCTTGAGTGGGAAGCATGATTAGCTCCAAGGGGAGACATTGTATGGAATTGTAGAAAAAAAGGATATATAACTGACAGTGCAGTTGCTCTGCCCATGTGCCCCAAAGGTAGTCTGCAACAATTCCATACTCCGTACACTGTAATTTGTCACCTACCCAATACAAGCATGGAATTTGCCGAAGTTATGTAAGTACAACTTTACATCACGTGTGTTACGATTAAAATTTATTAAGCTGCAGTTGTGTTTGCATAATTATACATTTACTTTACTGCACACTTTCTCTGTGTGCATTGTACTGAGGTTTGTGACAGCCGAAATCATGCGCTGTTACAGTGGCATGTCTCCACCATTCCCCATAAATTGCGACTGTGATTGTACTGCGTTTTGTTGCCATTCTTCCCCAGCCCCATAAATCTAGACATAAAGGACAAGATGAAAAGGGAACGCAATTGGTGAAGTGAAACAGCACACCTTATGCTCACTCGTGCAGTGCTACATTCCCTGTTATGTCCTTTCAAACAATTATCAGTTCTACACACCTTCATTGTATTGAAAGTAATAACGGCCACCGGCGCACGCAGCAGTCAACTTGCACACAAATATTGACAATTCACATTGCAGTGTTGCATTTTTTAGCAAACTAGCTCCTGCATTCTCCTGCAATCCGAGGGGACCCCCATGAGGGTTTTATTTTCCTTTGGACACACACACACACAGACATTGTGCTGTGGGTCTAACAACACTCGCTAGCACTGTCATTTTTTGTAAAAAGGAAACGCATGAAAGGAGCATCTGGTGGCAACGTTTCAAAGACATTTTTCTTGTGTGAAGCCGTACAAGCACAGTATCGCCTACAAAACGGAGAGCAAGTCTTTGGGTTAACATATGACGCTACTCAATAACACACAGTACATGGTCCATGAGGCAGCCACCTATTACGACATCATTCCCGCAAACTCTTGTCCTGTATGCTGCCACAAATAATGGCTGCTTACATCTATTCGTATTCCTCTTTCTTCTCAGATACCTTGCACCTTACTGCGCGTGCTATTCCTTCCACATTTCAACAGACGGGTGGTGGACCAAGCATTGCAAGATTACCATAAGCGATGTGTTTTCCATCATTGCTATCTGGGCCGATCGATATGGGCCTGTATGTCCATTTGCGGTTCCGCCAATACGAACCAACCTGCCAACGTTTATGATGTAAGGCATCCCAGAAGCAACAGCTGCTACCTTGTCTACCATGCAAAGAAAATGTGTTCTTCTACATGGCCCACCAAGGACCACAAAGTAATCATTTTCTCACTTTGCTAGACGACAAAAGAAGTACAGAAGTGCAGAATATTACCTACCCACCTGCAGGGAATCCCTACTTACCTGCCGACCATCGAGCAGATTGCCCTTCTCCATTGTATTTATTTAGTTTCTCGATTCAAAATGGCGGGCGCAATGCAGCGCCAGAATGAGACTGGGCTTCCTCGTTGCTAGGTAACCTGATTTTGAATATAGTTGCACAATATCCGGCGGCGGCCCGAGCAAGGCCAAAAGGCCCTGTTTGCCACTGCACATCTTCAGTCTCCTCAGCGAGGTGGAGAGGCCCCCACCAACCCCAGAACCACCATCATCCCCACCACCACCCATTGGCCGCTACGACGATTCCTGGGAGCAGAAGATCACCAGATGAGAAATTCCAGCAATCTCATGTTGTAAGGCCTGCATGGCCTGTGCAGAATTTAACCTACCCACCTGCAGCAAATCCCTCCTTACCTGCCAAGTATCGAGCAGATTGCCCTTCTCTGTTGTATCTATTTAGTTTCCTTGATCCAAAATGGTGGGCGCTATGCTGTGCCAGAACAAGGCTTGGCTTCCTCGTTGCTAGGTAACCTGATTTTGAATATATTTGCACAAAATATGCCAGCAGGCGGAAGAAGCCGGTGGCCCGAGCAAGGCCAGAATAAGGCCCTGTTTGCCACAGTGTGCGGAGAGACTACTTACATCCATCTTGTAACTGCAAAGCATAGCGCAAAATCAGTAAGACCGTACCACTACCTTAACATTCTTGCGAGCTTCTGCGCCTCTCGCGTGCGCAGGACACTGCCCCTCTGACCGACGCAAAAAGGGACTCTTTACGCCCAGCTACATTGCCGCGATACATATGTACTCGACTACGCTAGTATTGCTTGAGACTCTTCAATCTCACTTGCACACGTACCAGAGCCCAATGTCTCTCGGAATTCCGCTTTGCCACTTGTATGCCTCCCAATCGACTTAGCACAGCTTGCATGTCAGCATTTTAACGCTTTGTTACTAACAGCTACATCTGTTGATGCTGCTCGCGTACTCTATATGAACGCTTTTACACGGTTCAGCCTTACCGATACCAGCAGCATAACACTGGATCTATTGCACCTATATATCTGGATGCATCTTGCATTGTGTGGCATAGTCTTGCATAGAAACTGCCCGCCGTTGCTAATACCTACACATATTGTGATTTGCATAGTTCTGCATATCAATAGTCTAGGGCGGCACCTACACAGCGTCTGACTCATTAATATTACGTGAGCTCTTCTCATCCCTATTGTCTAGTCTAATCATGAATATTACCTGCATACTGCCTTTGACTACACCCACATTAGACTTGATACACGAGTTCCCATCATCTTGAACAGTATATGCTCCATTAGCGCCTATTGAGCCTTCAACTGTATTGTATGTTACTACCTAATGTGACCTCCTTTTGAAATCAGATTTTAGCCTGTTGTGCCTTAAACTGTATCACGCCCTACTGCCTTTTGTGCCCTACTTTTGAAACTTGATTTTAGCCTGTTGTGCATTAAATTGTATCACACACTACTGCCTTTCTGTGCCATACTTTGAAATTTGACTTTAGCCCATCGTGCCCTAAACGGCATTGCGTTTTATTGCCCATTGAGCACCACTTTGAAAACCTGATTTTAGTCTACTGTGCCAAAACTACACAGTGTGCGGAAACATGTCTATAAGGACTATCCTCCAAATCCTACCAGTAATTATTGCTGTAACAAGTATCCAACAGACTACAGCTCCCAATTACCTCTCAGTAGGCTCATTACCCCTGACCATGGCTAGCATCAGGTGCTTACTTTGCCCACTTGCAGAAAGAAATAATAAACATTGTGCTAGACTACTACGTCTCCACGAACTGCGAACGAGCCTCCTACAAAATCATGGCCACTACCTCAACAATAACCGCTCTAAAGTTAAACTACCCATTACCCTGATAAATCAGTCTCATCTACAAAACAGAAACTTGCCAAAACCAAATCTAGCCTACCTAAACACACAAACACCCACAACCGAGACAACTTCTCCAAAATTAACACGGCCCTAATAAATGCCAGATCTTTAGTGGCACACGCCGTACATATAGCAGACCTAATCACCACAAACAACCTTGACATCCTAGCAGTCACCAAATCATGGCTACACGCTGCAGCAGGCCCAGCCCTCGCATTAGCAATCCCAGAAAACTACCAAATCCTTAGAGCGGACAGAGCGGACGCAAGAGGAAGAGGTATCGCCATCATCGCTAAAACACAACTAGCAATTAGACTAGTACCATCACCATCCATCTCATCCTGCGAAATTCCTACTGCTAAAATACCTATATCTTAACTCTAGTACACTCACAATTTACCTAGTATACCGACCACCAGGACCCATCGGCTCCTTCGAGGATATCATCTCAGGCATCCTTACCAATAATACAAGAAAAACCTCACAGGTACTCCTACTGGGGGACGTCAACCTTGGTTTTAATGACCCAACAGACAAAGACGCTAAGACTATCGCTAATATGCTTCTAGAACAAGGATTCACCCAAAAAGTGACTCAGCCAACCCCCGTTAAAGGCAGAACCCTCGTTTGGGTAGCAGACTTAAATTGTAAATTATCCATTAATTCATCAACTGCATTACCTTGGACAGACCACCATCTGATTGCCTGTACGATGGCAATAAATAAACATCCACAAACTAACTTGGTCATAGCACCTCCTCAATCGACCAGGAACAAAAAAGACATCACAGTTGATAGACTAGTGCCACACATCCTCCCCTCCTTGAACCTACTCTCGTCCTCCTCTGACCCTAACATACTAGTTGACACCTACAATAAGACCATGTCTAAAGCCTTGGATTCCATCGCACCCCTCAAATTACGTAAAAGCAAACAACGAGCACATCTGAACGCCTGGTTCACCCCACATCTAAAACCACTCAGGCAAGTAGAAAGGAAATTGGAAGCCATATGGCGCCACTCCCCTTCAGAAGAAAACAAAACAAACTTGACCATATTTGCAGATGTCTATAAAAAAAGAAATAATAAACAGAAATAAAAACCTATATAATGATAGGATCACTAAAGCCAGCTCTAACACAAAGGAGCTATTCACAATACTTCTAGAAATGGAGGCCCCTGTCCTTTCAGCTGATAACATCACCAAAGACAAACCCTAGTGCACTAACATACAGGACGCTTTAGCCAATAAAATAGTACTCCTCCAAGAAAAGATTGCCAACAAGAAATGCTCACTACCTAATCAGGATACCCGCATTCCTAGCCCCAAGACATTGACTGATAAACCAGCCCAATTCAAATTTTCCAAAGTCTCCATCCTCGAAGAAGAGAAAATCATCTTCTTATTGAAACCATCTAGATGCCAGGGTGATAATTGTCCAGTACAATTAATCAAAGACGCAGCCAGAGACCTGGCACCATTTATTTCCAAACTCATTAACCCATCATTCTCTACCAACACTTTCCCAAGCAACTTGAAAGAATCCTGGGTCTTACCCCTACTTAAGAAACAAACCTTAGACCATGCCATTCCAACTAACTACAGGCCCATCACGTGTCATGGTCATGAAGTCGGGGGCACAGGCATGCAGGGGTTGCTTGCACAGGAGACCTGGGTGGACACTGTCCTGGTCACTTTGGTGCCAGGCTCATGAACAAAAGTAAACAAGAACATCCATTTAACACCAACAGACTTTTATTATGGACATAGCACTTCAGATCCATTAACCTTGAACATTCCATCCATTAAGCAGGATGCATTAACCTTGAACATTCCATCCATTAAGCAGCCCTAGGTGTATTCTTGGGTGTGGCTGCTAATGGATTGCCTTTGCACGTGCTCACTCTAGGAGTGGCAGGGTGTGGCTGGTAAACCGGCCCTAATGGGCGTGCCCACGATCTCAGCTATATAAGCTGTCCCGATCCTCAAGACAGATGCTTCACGTTATTCTGCACTTGCAAGCAGCGTAACGCTCACTGTCGCCTGTGGTCAGTCATACCTTTGAAGATCCTGCTTCCTGGACATCCTGCTTCCTGTCAGCATACTTACCAACTGGGGCAAGCTGTTCTTACCTGTACATCTCTTCAGTGAATCAAGTATTCATCTTTACACTTTACAGAACGCCAAAATCTTCATTTTGGCACCTCAGCACGACACGCTACATCGTCGACAGCAGCGCCTGCAAGGAAAAACAGAAGACAAGGTTAGACATAAAAAAAAACAGTCAGTTTAAGGTTCCGCTTCGCCATACTTCGCGCTTTCCCTTAAACCACCACTTACCTGCTGTCGAGCATTGCGGTTGCATCCATCTTCCATCCAGCCGCATTTCACAGCTGCATTGAGGCCGCATTTCCATCTAAGGGAAGAAAACTGAAGAGAGACATTATTGCGGGCATAAATAGGAGCAACATATAAAGACATTAAAGAGAACGGACAGCATCACAAGAGCTAAAGAAAGACTTACACTCATAAGGAGAACCTTAGTCCCAGCTGGACTGGACTAATCCTTATCAGGGATCGGTGAAGGAACTAGATCCCATTCGACGCTCCCCTGCCAGAAGTAGAAGGATGGAGAGCTTATCTTCCATAATTCACAGGTGAGCTTTATGGGCCAGCGTATGCTCACAGAAACCGTACTTTGGGGTGAAGGGTTCGAGAGGTACAACAATCGCAGATTGGCGCACTCACAAGCTCTTATCTCCACTCAGGAGCAGTATCACCACGTGCCACTGCTCACAGCTTTTCTACTGGGGAAGAGGCCTGAAGTGGGTGATTCAAGTTCAGTGAGGGCTGCAACCGTGCCCCAACGCCTCCGCAGAGACCAGGTGAGCGTAACATCATAACGGTACCATTCCTTCTGAAGATACTCGACAGAGTAGCGTACCTTCAGATACAACAATACCTTGAAACAAATCACCTCTTAGGCACCCGCCAATCAGGTTTCAGGCCACAACATGGCACTGAAACTGCTCTAATTGACTTAAAAACACAAATTGAGGAACTTACAGATGAAGGGAAAACAGCTATGCTACTCCTCCTTGACCAGTCAGCTGCCTTTGACTTGATGGACCATGAGGTTCTATGTAAACACCTTGCATCAGCAGCTCACTTTTCTAAGGACGCAATAGCATGTGTACAATCATTCCTTAACAATAGAACCATGCAAGTCTTCTCCCCTTCAGACTCAATCCCTATTACATGCGGCATTCCACAAGGATAATGTGTCTCGCCTACCATGTACAATATATTTACAAAGCCACTGTTTGATAAGTTGGATAATCTGGGTGTCACCTACACTAGCTATGCAGACGACACCCAGATCCTCATAACCCTTTCGGGCTGGATGGCCACTCATGGCCTCTGCCTGAATGACGACAAGACTCAACTTCTAATAATAGGAACCATGGCCAACCTCAAAAAACTCAATGATTACTCATCATTCAACATTGATGGCAACACCATCAAGGTTGTAAAGGAAGTAAAGACGCTGGGATTTTACTTTGACTCCACACTAACCATGAGCAAACAAGTCAACTCTCTAGCGTCCACATCAGCATATACGTGTAAACTAATCCGGGCCTGCAGGCCATACTTATCCTCATCCAGTTGCATCACCTTAGCAAACGCCCTCATACTTTCAAGACTGGACTACTATAATGCCCTTTACCTGGGAGCCAACAAGTACATCTTAAATAAGATCCAAACGCCACAGAAATATGCCTTAAGAACAGCACTAAACATCCCAAACAAAGATCACATATCAGAGATTAGAAGACGAAACCACTGGCTGACAATCGAGGATAGAATCCTCCTCAAAACAACCTCCCTGATCATAAATGCCTGAACAATGCTGCCCCACGTTACCTTTCCAACCGGATAGCCAGGAAAACATCAATTCCCCCAACTAGGACTGCTAATTCATACTGCCTTAGTGTTCCACGTTTCAACTTATCCAAATCTGTAGGTAGAAGCTACCCAGTAATGGCACTCCAAACATGGAATTCACTCCCCCCGCACTCCGTGCTGATCAAACTTACCCTAGTTTCAGGCGCAACATTCAGAAATTGATCAGAACTATTGACGTTTCACCATAAGACTCAATACTAAAATAGCATGCTAATCCAAGCACATCTATAGTATTCTATCCTAAACGCCCACTTATACTGATGACTTTATGTACTTATCGTACTGTTTACTACATCTACTTCACCTGTTATCTACTTATATTGTAAATTTTACAACTGAAAATACATCAACACTGTACCTAACACTATACCTGCAAATATTGTGACTGTTAACGCTTGCTCACTCACTGTAAATACTGTAATTGTATATAGCTTCTACACGCAATTCTATGAACTGTAAATACCCTAAACATTGTACCACAATACTGTGACTGTAACATGCTGTAACCTAAGCCTAAAGCCTACTTGTACTGCTTGCGCCCAGTTACCTTCGGGTTTGGTGCGCCATACAAATAAATAGAAATACAAAAAAATACAAAAAAAGTCCACAGATGGCATTGTACACTGGATCTTGTTTGTGAAATAAAAAGAGCATTGATTGCAGCCACCTTACACGTTCTCGTGAACATTCTGTTGCAAAATAAAGCACTTGCAACAATTTACAGTGTTCTTGGTAAAGCATGGGAATGTTCTGGAACCGTACGCTCCGGGTGTGTATGTCTGCTTTTGCTTTTGTTTATGTTGTTCCTTTCCGGCGCTAGATGCTCACATGGCGGAGTGCGCTACGCTTGGCACGCACGTTATGAAAATACCTGGAGTGCACGCCGTGAGCAACGACTCTCCACAACTTAAGTCAGCTATGCCACTGACTGTTGCAATGGTGTATGCCGCCCACACGTATAGGTAATGGAAGTGATGCACACTTTACAATTTCACACAATAGGAACGCCAACCGCTAGGAAGCAATAGGAACGTCACATACATCGTTGGCCATCTGAACAAGTATGCAAAAGAGAGCTAACAGTCAGGTGGCCTGCCGTCCTGTATATGGCAGGACTTAACGGCATTGACGATTTTTTCCTGTGCAAATGTATGTGGGTCGGTCTGTACATTATCCATACTTTAAATGTCTAATGCTTAGTAACTTGTGTCATGTCCTAATATCTTCCTTCACTCTCAAAGCACAGGGTATTATCAGGGGCACACCATATCAAAAACAAATGGTGGCATGTCAGTCCATGAACGGCAACAAGTCCAATGACGTACACCATATACAAGTGCAGGGACTTCACGCCACCTCTGGTGGTGTATCTACTGTAAAATCTCCTCCACAACCATTCTGTAATGGTGAGCACCCACAGGAGACATGCATATTTCCAAGAGTGTACGCTGGAGTTACAAATCCGTATAGGAACGGACCCAAAGAAGGCAACATTCTGAAACCTACTTCCAACCAGTGTCCAGACTTAGTTCAAAGGGCCCTAGCCATGCACACAAGGCAGTAGGGGCTTGCCACTCCCAACACAACATAGTACACCAAATGGAAATATCCCGATATCATCTGCAATACTCTCCCCATCCCCATTGGGCTCTGAAGGTAGTCGCCTGTGCATCTACCCGACAATGAATTATATATATGTCAGTAGCTGCGTACATGGTCCATGTTGGAAAAGTGTGACAATAAAAAAATCCTTTCTTGTCCCAATGTCTTACTAAACTCCCTGAAGCAAGGCTCTGTTCATGGCCACACCATTCCAAACGCAAATGGTGCCATATCTCACCAATGCTGCTGTAGCAAGTGTAACATGTCCTCCACAATGATTCTACAAAGGAGAGGACCTTAGGACATTCACATATTTAAAAGTGTATGGGATGGAACAAGGTATGGTTATAATAACTTACCGAAGTTAGCTAAGGCAAATGAAATGCACTTTGTATATATATGTGTGCAATCGAGATACCATTATCACAGTGCTCCCATGCATGTTCCAGTGTCTTACTGCACTCCCTGAAGCAAGGCTCTGTTCACGGCCACACCATTCCAAAGGCAAATGGTGGCATGTCTCACCACTGCTGCTGTAAAAAGTCTCTAACATGTCCTCCACAATGTATCTGGAAACGTAAGTACCTTTTAAAAGTCTGTAGGATGTCAAAATGGATGGTTATAATAACTTATCCAAATGAGCTAAGGCAAAGGGAATGCACTCTTTATACGTATGTGTGCAATCCACATACCAATATCACAGTAGTCCCATACATGGCTGCATTGCGTTGCGGGGGTTGTGCCAAAGGCCTAGGCTCTTGGGTACATAAACCCAAAACCCTAATCCTTTGACACACCCACTAGAAGGCAATAGAGCCTTGCATGGGAACATGTGGCCACATAGCTTTCCTGACTACAGGTACATATGGGTACAGTAACTGACCCAAACAAGGCAACATTCTTAAACCTACTTCCAATCAGTGGCCAGACTGTTAGGTCCAAGGGCCCTAGCCATGCACAGAAGGCAGTAGGGGCTTTGCAGGCACAACACAACATAGTACACCCACTGGAAATATCCTCATATTGTCTCCAATGCACTCCCTATCCCCAATGCAGTCTGCCTGCACTCACCAAATAATTATAGTGGCCTGTGCAGCTACCCGCCAATGAAGTATATGTGAGTATGTCACAGGTTTCCCGCCTTCTCACCTGTTGCTGTTGTTTACTGGAGCTCCTTGAAGGAGTCTTCTTGCGCACAGTCCGGGTCTTGTATAGTCCCGTGTGGACGTCTTCGGGTTCCAGCATGTGATCGGCGCTTCGACTCCTGGAACGTTCAGTAAGTCCGTGAAATCCAGAAAATGATGAAGTGTACTCGGAGGCGGGTACACGGGGGTCCAGGACACAGGAGGTAATGAAAGGAAGGGACTGAAAGAGGAAGAGACAAGGGAACCAGGAATCGGGAGCAGGTAGTCAGCAAGAGCGAACTACGGCAACGCATGTCTAGCCACTGCAAGCGGTAGCGTTGAGACACGCGGGCCCACGGGGCGTGGCTTCTTTATAGAGTGTGCTACTTCCGACGTGAAAGCTGGTAAACAACGTTCCGTGTTTGATGGCCATGTTGGTAGTACTACTGAGTGCAATTCTCGATGTGTCAGGGACCAGGAAGTCCAAAAGGGATGCATCCGACGGTTCATGACAGCATGCCTCCACCGAAGACCCGTCCCTCTGGGTTTGCCCGGGTGTATGAGATGATACCTTCTGAGTAATCTGGGAGCATTTAGATTTGAGATTGGTTCCCAGGTGAGTTCACTAGGAGGGTACCCTTTCCACTCAACCAGGTATTGTAGCTGACCACGTTTGTACCTGGAGTCACATATCCTAGACACTTCGTATTCCAGCTGGTCATCGATAATTACTGGGTTTGGCCTGGGAGCAGTCTGTGAGGACTGGATGTATGGCTTCATTAAAGATGTATGAAACACTAGGTGGATCTTCTTCCAAGAGTCTGGTAGTTTGAGCCGGAAGGCCACTGGATTAATGATTTCCTTTATGGAAAAGGGGCCATAGTACCGGGGAGCCAGCTTATTCGGTCGTAGATGTCGAGGCAGTAGTTTTGAGGATAGCCAGGAATCCGCATAATGCTTGGTGTGGGTTCGAGCCTTTTCTAGGTGTTCCTTGGCTTCCTTGTGTATATTGATGAGAGTTTCGATCCAGGTGTCGAGTGTGGGTACTGGTGTAGGATGTGGGAGAATGGAAGGTAGGACTTAAGGTGGAATCCTTGGCTGCAGAAAAAAGGGCTGGTCTTGACGGCTGAGTGGTCCGAATTGTTGTAGGTGAATTCAGCCAGGGGTATTAGGAGTGACCAATCGTCCAGTACCTTGGTAGTGAAGCAACGGAGATACTACTCTAGAGTTTAATTCACCTGTTCCGTAGCTCCGTTGGTCTGTGGATGATAACCTGAGGAGAGGGCGCGTTGGATCCCTAGTATTCGGCATAGATGTTTCCAAAACTGAGAAATGTATCGGGGCCCTCTGTCTGATATCATCTTGGAAGGGAGTCCATGAAGTCGGCATATGTGTTCCAGGAAAATTCCAGCAAGTTCTGAAGAAGATGGTAGATTATACAGTGGAGTAAAATGAGCCATGTGAGTGAATAAATCAATGGTGACCATGATGGTCGTGTATCCCCTGGAAGTGGGTAATTCTACTATGAAGTCCGTAGCAATGACTTCCCAAGGTCTTGTCGGTAACCAAGGTTGAAGTAGGAGACCCGCCGGCTTCTTATTATCATGTTTATTTTGATTGCAGACTGCACAGGCTTGGATATACAGCTGAACATCAGTTTTCATTTTTGGCCACCAGAATTGTCTCTGTATCAGACGGAGGGTGTTGGTGACACCACGATGTCCTGACTGAAGGGTATTGTGACAGAGATTTATGATCCTTTGTTAAAGTTTCTGTGTGGGAATGACCAGGCCATTGTCCTTAAACAGATACCCGTCCTTAGTTCTTAGACTCCAGCGATTCTTTCCAGTAAATTCCTTCCAGAGGTGAGAGGACTGGGTTTGTATCCGAACATCTTCCAGGAGACTAATTGCTTGGGCTACAAAAATTGTGTTGGGAAACATCTTTGGGAAGGACCGATCCTCAAGAGTTTCATAGTCGGGACGCTGGGATAAGGCGTCAGCAATTATGTTTTGTGTTCCAGGGACATGGTGGATCTGGAACTGATACTGGGCAAAGAAGAAGGCTCAGCGAGCCTGACGGCTGTTTCTACATTCCAGGGACTGTAAAACTTGAAGATTCCGATTGTCCGTGCGGGCTTGTACAGGATGCTTTGCTCCTAGAGGTAGATGATGGCACTCTGTGAAGGCTTGACGGATGGCTAACAATTCCTTTTCCAAAACGGAATAATGGGTTTCGCTGGGAGTTAGAGTTCGGGAAAGGTAAGCTATGGGATGTTGTAATTTATCCTCAAATTCCTGCTTTAGAACAGCTCCAATGGCGTAGTTGGAGGCATCTGTTTCCAATAGGAATGGTCGATTGATGTCAGGTTGAGCCAGGATGGGGGCTTGTGTAAACTCTCTCTTTAACCGTTGGAATGCCTCCTCTTGGGATGTGGTCCAATGAAAGGGAGTATCTTTTTTCAACAATGTAATGATCGGTTGAACTATCTCAGAAAAGGAGGGTATGAATTTCTGATAGAAGTTGGCAAGCCCCAGGAAGGATTTGATCTGTTTCACAGTAGTCGGAACGGGCCAGGATGGTATATCCTTTACCTTTGATTGGTCCATTCCAATTCCTTCTGGGCTAAGGTCGAATCCTAGATAGTGAACAGTGGAGACCTGAAAAAGGCATTTCTCGGGTTTAGCCAGGAGCTTGTGTTCACATAGCCACTGTAATACTGCCTTAACATGCTCTACATGCTGAACATGGTCCTTAGAAAATATTAGGATATCGTCCAGGTACACTATGACGAAGAGGAACAGCATATCAGAGAACACCCGATCCATGAAACGTTGGAAGACTGCTGGAGCATTGTCGAGCCCAAAGGGCATGACCAGGTACTCAAAGTGACCAAAAGGCTTTCTAAAGGCCGTTTTCCAGTCATCTCCTTCCCTAATACGGATCAGATTGTAGGCACCTCTGAGATCCAATTTCGTAAAGACTATAGCTCCTTTGCTTCCAGGATGTCTGAGATTAAGGGCAATGGATAGCGGTCCTTCAGGGTGCACTGATTTAACCCACGATAATCAAGACAAGGCCTAAGCTCTTTGGTGTCTTTTTTAGGAACTAAAAACAACGAAGCTCCTGCTGGTGATTTGGATGGTCGTATAGTACCATTTTCAAGGTTGGTATCCAAATATTCATGGAGGACTCCCTTTTCCGGTTCGGATAAAATGAACATTCTTCCAAAGGGAATCACGGCGGCGGGTTCAGTGTCAATAGCACAATCTTCAGGTCTGTGAGGTGGTAGGGCCTGAACTATAGCAGTTGAAAACACATTGGTGTAGTCCTGATAGGCCCTAGGAAGCTGGATGATATTTGAGACCATGAATGGGCCTTGCTGGTCTGACAGTGTACCTCCAGAAGATGTTGGCAAGGAATCCAGGAATAGACAATGAGACATACAATGCTCTGAACCCAGGAACAAGGAACCTACTGCCCAGTTGATGTATGGGTTGTGCTTTTGTAACCAGGGCATACCCAGCACCATTGGGTAGTGAGCAGACTTTATGATGTCTAACTTGATCACTTCTCAATGGTGATTTATAGAGAGCTGCAACTCCTGGGTTTGTAGAGTTATGGGTCCAGAAGAGAGGGGTCTTCCATCAATAGCCTCTACAGGTTGCGTGATGCCTCGAGTTTCATATGGAGTGTGGTGGGCAGTGACCCAATCTTGATCTATAAATATCCCCATGGCTCCACAATCCACCAATGCCAAAATGGGGTAGGTTTCGTTCTTGGATGGCGATAGAAAGGCCTGTAAAATCACAAGATTTTGTACAGGAGAGTTCAAGGATGGAAGAGATGTGGGGCAAACATCTCTCTCCCGAAGCTGCGCTCCATCTAGGATCGTTTCCCGAACGCTGTGGAGGAGCAAATGGACACTCTCTCACTAGATGTTTATCTGAGGCACAATACATACAAAGCCCGGTATGAATCCATCGCATTCGTTCTTGCAGGGTTATGGATCCGCGAAAGGCCCCGAGTTGCATGGGTTCTGGTTCATTAGCAGGGGTAGGAGCGTGCTCAGCCTTCAAGGAAGTTTCCATGGAGGTCTCTTGGAAAGACATTTCTTTTCTGCATTCCGTTCCTGGATACGGAAGTCTATCTGTAGGGAGAGATCCATAAGAGCCTGGAATGTGCCTGGACGAGCCACTCTGGCTAGCTCATCTTTTATTTCTTCATTTAGTCCTCTTCGGAAAAGGGTAAAGCAGGCTTCTGAAGACCAATCTGCTTCTTTGGCGAATTGCTTAAGGCGTGTCACATATGTCAGCTTGTCTTGGGAACCTTGTTGGAAATCCAGTAGGCGTTCCTGGGCACTATAGACCTGTTTTGAGCGGTCTTTAGAGCCTGAACGAATCCATCGTAGTCATCCAGGAGGGCATCCCCAGAATTAACTAAGGGCGTGGCCCAAGTCAAAGCATTCCCGGAGAGATGCGAAATCATGAAGCCCACCTTTGCCCTGGGGATAGAGAAGTAGTAGGGCTTGAAGGTGAAGTGGACTAAACACGAGTCAAGGAATCCGCGAAGGGTTTTTGAAGAACCGTCCTATTTATCAACTACTCCGCCAAACAATACACTTTCCTTGGTCACGGAATCCCGGGACAAGACTAGTTGTTTTAACGCGGCATTCTCAGCCTTAAGATTCTGTACTTCTGTTGTAATTCCTGCATGCCGCGCATAAGATCTTGACACGCCGCCTTCATGTCTGTGTCTATTTTAGTTAGTTGGCATCTTAATCTGTCACAGGTTTCCCCCCTTCTCACCTGTTGCTGTTTACTGGAGCTCCTTGAAGGAGGAGTCTTGCGCACAGTCTGGGTCTTGTATAGTCCCGTGTGGACGTCTTCGGGTTCCAGCGTGCAATCGGCGCTTCGACTCCTGGAACGTTCAGTAAGTCCGGGAAATCCAGGAAATGATGAAGTGTACTCGGAGGTGGGTACATGGGGGTCCAGGATACAGGAGGTAATGAAAGGAAGGGACTGAAAGAGGAAGAGACAAGGGAACCAGGAACCCAGAACAGGTAGTCAGCGAGAGCGAACTACGGCAACGCACGTCTAGCCACTGCAAGCGGTAGCATCGAGACGCGCGGGCCCGCAGGGGCGTGGCTTCTTTATAGAGTGCTACGTCCGACGCTGAAGCTGGTAAACAACATTCCGTGTTTGACGGCCATGTTGGTAGTACTACTGAGTGCAAGCCTCGATGTGTCAGGGACCAGGAAGTCCAAAAGGGACGCGTCCGACGGTTCATGACAGAGTAGCTTGTGAATGGTCCATATTGCAAAACTGTGATGGTAAAAAAATCCTTCTATGTGGCATTGTCGCCCATTCTCAATTTCTTTGCATCATCTGCAATGCTGTCCCCATTCCCAAGGGAGCGTCCACGCAGTCGCCACAGAAGGTAGTCACCTGATGAGCTACCCGCAAATTGCCTCACTGCTCCACCATGCATGGAGGCATTCCATTGCGGGGGTGGTGCCCAAGCCCTAGGCTCTTGGGTACAAGCGGAGCCTACGGCCTCTGCCCATGCACCCAAAAGCCTAGGACTTGCCCACAACCACTACAAGGCAATGCAGGCATGCATGGAAACATTTGGCCAGGTACCATACTTCGCAAATGTACCACAGCCGTGTTCCCAGTGGAGCGTCCATGCTGTCGCCACAGAAGGTTGTCGCCTGAGCAGCTACCCGCAAATTGCTGCATTGCTCGCATATACCCCTCACACACCACAGTCTTCGTTGACCTAAACAAATATATCACATTTTCCGCTCTTCACTCCCCCATATTTTTCATCCCCTCTTTCACCCACCCGATCCTGCAAACCATGTTTTACAACGCCTTCGGCACGGCACTATTCTCCGATACACCATGGCGGCGTTTCCCAAAAACGTTGACGCACAGCACGCTTCCCTCCATCCGACCACCGGCCACGTCCAATGTTCGCCAACATCACGGCGTACTGCAAGCCAAAGAGACTTTTGGCCATGGAGCGACCAGGGAAATGGGTCAGCAGAGCAGACCCAGATATCACTAATATTCTGAGACGTACAATTCAGTTCTTTGCAACAAAAGTACTTGTCGGATTTACACCAGCTTTCTGAACCAAGCCCCCGCTCCTGCCGCAAATGTTTTTAAAATCCGTCCAGCCGTTCGGCCTTTAGTTTTTCCCCATTCAGTCTATGTAAAAATAAAAATGTTGGGACCCCCCCATATAACTTTCCCCCCCCTGCACGAAACCTCACCAAACTTGCCGACAAAAATCAGAGTGGCCCATATGCTTTTTTTGCAAAGTTTGCTGGGGATTCCGCCAAGGGGAGCGAAGTTATAAGCCGCTGAAAAAGTGGCCTTGGTATGGGTTTAGCAACTGAACCATAACTACATGGCCGAAGGCGATTCCTGCAAGCTTTTTAAGGCAAAAATGCTTATAGACAGGAGCACTAAACAGTGGGTGGCCTATGCCATGCAGGCTGCATTCCATTTTCCCCACTGGCGCTGTTGGTTTGTGTTAGGACAGTTTTTCTGAAGTCCAACTAAGGGCTTAGTAAAACCATTAAACTGTGACAGTACAAGACTCCACTCTTAGTATAAGGCTGTACCAGCTAAGTATATGATAATGCAGGCCGAGCAGCCAGGCTTATCTTAGAAGGGAGAGAGGGCATTGGGAAAGTACAAAGACCTTGTAGTATACCAAGGATTAAATAGAAACGCTGACAACCAGAAGTATTATAAAAAATAATGGTTTATTGGTGAGTAAGACTTTTTGGTGTGATAATCAATAACAATTGCTTTTCAGCTCAGTGGAACACAGTCTATGATACGCAAGAACTCTTTACATTAATACCTAAAGAACACTTTTCAAGGATGGCACACAGCTATTCAAGGTACGTAAAACCTAAGGCAGACTTATTCCAAACAGGCTACACAGCAAGATAGGGAAAGCAAGACCCAGTTGGTAAACTTTTATACAATTATTTTCTGGAAGAAATAGGTGAAGCCAACAGCATTACTTTTGGTAAGAGGCACAACGAATTCACAGGTAAGTAAAATAACCTTGCATATACTTTTCAGAATGGCAGAAACATTACATTCAATGTATGTAAGAACTTTTGTAACTGTTCAGTCTAAGAGTTACAGTTACCAACTTTTACAAGTAAGTACACTTTTCAACACTTGTTATATTTCTCATGGCAGATCCCTTTAATCACCCAGCCCTTCCCTATTCTATGGCATGAGTTTTCTCAGAGGCAGAAGAGCTCTGAGAAGATACCCTAGGAGGATTCCAGCAGTGGGCCTGGGTGAACTGGATGAGAGGACTCCCAATCACAAGAAACACCCCAAAGATTTACAGAAATCACACAGACTTAAGGTAAGTAAATACCCCAGCCAACACAGTTCCTTCGGCACTGAAGAAAAGTTGCACCGCGGGAGACTTCAGGATCTGCATTAAAAAACCCAGTCGACGGATTCCTTTGTCATGAAGACCGAAGACATGACACTGGAAGGGATATTGAAGCAGGGGTCAATGGGGAAGGCTGCAGGCAAGAGTTTCTTCGTGGCTGAAAGCAGTTCTGTGGTTTGGCGCCCTTTTCAGGAGCCAGAAGAAAACTGAATACAGCTGGTCAGATTTCTGTCACTTGGAAGGTCCAGCACTCTGGTGAGGGGACTTTTGGGACACAACTCGTCTCTCTGGAGTTCCTGCATGTTGCCACCAAAGTTTCAGCTCGATACAGAACTGGGAAGACAGTGCACCGCACAATTGCTCGAGGTGCCAGGGTATTGGGGTATTGCAGCCCTGCAAGTTTGCGGCACGACTGGGATGCATCAAAATGCATGTCATTTTGAGTCTAGTGGATGTCACCAGGCTCCGGGTCGGGTAGTTGTTTTCGGAGTCCTCAGGTTGTTTGGAAGGAACGGCTACAGCAGGCTCCGGTTACACGGCAGATTCTCCGGTCACTGGAAATCGTCTCAGCCGTGTTTTCTTCATCTTCCTCTTCGGATTTGATTCCAGTGGTCGACTACCTTTCCAGCTTCCAGGATCAGACTTTTATGCAGCAACCCAGCCAATCAGACAGACTTTCAACATTCAAACTTAGGGGTTGGCAGTCCTTTCAGGACAACCAGCCTCCCGGTTTTAACTGGATTCTCGCAGGTTGGCCAGAAGACAAAGGGGTGCAAAGATTTGGACTGCTTCCTCGCTTCTTGCATTCAAAGACACTCTGGAGCCTGGACAGGCTTGACCGAGGTCTCCAGCCAAAGATAAAAATCGCACAAAGGAATTTCCCACCCTGGAGGGCAGGGGAAAGACCAAGAATGCAGAAGAATCACAGAAATTGTAAAAAAAAGAAGACGGGCCATTTTGGTACG
This sequence comes from Ambystoma mexicanum, assembly GCF_040938575.1. Taxonomy (NCBI): domain Eukaryota; kingdom Metazoa; phylum Chordata; class Amphibia; order Caudata; family Ambystomatidae; genus Ambystoma; species Ambystoma mexicanum. Next base: position 1,185,847,264 of record NC_090934.1, read on the forward strand.
CCATGGGTGTTTTTATTGTATGAAGTGAATCGAAATGGTCCTGCACCGGTTTAAGCAAAACCCATTGCGCATTTGAAAGTCTTTTTTTTTATATCAAGAGGATCCGAGCCTGAACGAGGGAGACCCATGATAAATACTTGAAGCGAGAACCTTGCATGTCAAGATCCTGATAGAAATGTAACTTTGCTTTTTGTTTGTTATGACATGCCATCTGCAGTAAGAGACTGCTATTGGAAAAGGGACTTTGGTGGAAGGCCCCGATATCTATGCTTTGAACTGTGTCCTTGTGGCAGAGAAGCCAGAGTGTGTGTGAAGCTCGAACGTGCCACCTTGCCCCTTGCTGGAAACATGGGGACAGGAAGCAACTGCTCAACCGTCATGACATTTTATTTCTTGAACACTTTTCTTTGTTGCATACATTACTGTCCCACACCCTTTTGTATTTAGAAGTAAGGATTGGTAATAGGTTTATTAGTATATTCCCTTTTATTTTGACAGAGACTCGACTAGGACTGCATTATTATTATTTGATGGTCGTAGCTTGCTCCCATCCTTGGATTTAGGTTAGATAGGCGTTCAACCAACCCATTGAAGTTCAATAAACACCCTTGAAATGAGATCACTTGTCTGTCTTCACTGTTTGATACCATGCCTTCCTTAGACCTTGGGAACTATAGTTCTTACAAGACTAGCCAGAGAAAGTAAAAGGGGAGCAAAGAGGGCAACCCTGTAACAATTAAAAAGGTATAACCAAAAATTGCCAGAGGATAAAATTAAAAGGACACTATGGAGAGTCTTAGAAATAACACCCATAACTAGAGTGTGGAAAAAGGTTCCCACTCACTGAGGTATAGGGAAAAATAATCCACCAGTAAAGCAAAAACTTCTGGGGTTCTCACAAGTTAGGAAGATTTAGCCCTGAAATCGAAATCTTACCTAACAGTTCAGACTAGGAAGAGCTTGGCAGCTACGGCTCCATTTCGGAAGCCGAAGACATACATGGCTGTCCCCAGCCCCAGTAGGCGAGCCGGAAGCTCTGCTATGGGGAAATTCTCTAGTGAAAAAAGCACACATTTGCATTCACAAAAGCACACAACCCCAAGCCAAACTTTGACAAGATAGAAAAGGGCTTCTACAGCAACTACACTTTTGTCAAAAATGTAGTTGAATGTGATCGAAGCCCGCTGTGCTTTCGCACTTGCGTTTGCTGCATCGCTCCAAATGTAAAGAAAAGCAAGTTGCAGGTTTTAAACACCCATCAACTGCCAATTTGGATACGTAGAAACAGCTGTCAACACATTTCCAAGCAAAAACATGGGGAAAATATGCCAAATCAACACCACAGGTACCTATACAGCCGTCTAGGTGCCCCTGTAACTATACCAGTGACCTTTTCTACTATGCCAAGGCTACTGATACTTTGCCCAAACCCCTGCATGGTAAAAGACCTAGAGATCCAGAAGAGATTGCGTTTTCCCCTTCCTGAAGCCCATAGAACAGGTACGTGGACAAAGGAAAAATTTGAGAAAACAATGGGCAGGGTGTCGAGTTTGTAACTTTTATGGAAAGATACCCAATTAAACAAAAAACTCTCTTCCCAGATAAGGGTGAGCCAACTCCAAATCTCCCAGACACCATCACTCTCCTACACATGATGTCTCTGAAGACACTTCTAACATTTTTCAAAATACACAGGATGATCAAGGTGATCTCTATTATCACCAAGATCAAGAGGATAAAGATCAGAGTATTTGGCAAGGGGACACTGATGAAGGTACTTGGTTAGCTACTCCCACTCACGATAACCGAGATGAGCCATATGTTGTGTTTGGTGATGATGATGATATCCTGAAGGAGCCGAGTCTCGTCGCTCATTGATGGCCAATGCCTTTTTAATAATCTGCTTAAAAGAGCAGCAGAGCTTTTTCAGATCCATTCTCAGGAAACAATTTCAGATCCTAGAAGACATTTTGAAGGAGGAAAAGGCTGTCAGCCAGTCTATTACCCTATTAAACCAGATTAAGAAGAGTGTTGCACCTTCCCTTCTCGCACCATCCCTCACACGGGCAATTAACCCATGAGTGGAGAAGATGTTTAGACCTGCACCAAGTGACGTTCTATATAATCGGGGTCATGTAAGGTCTGACTCGATGGTAGTTACTACCACTAGAAAGTGTGCTGGTGTGCCCTTATCTAATACCGAGGCACTTCCATATAAAGAATTCAAGAAGCGTTATGCTTTAGGCAAGAGGGTCACTGCTTCAGCCGCCTACTCGGCACACATTGCCAATAATAGCACTCTGTTGGCAAGCTACAGCGATGTCCAGTGGGGATTACTCCAAACTAGCTTAACTGACGTACCGAGCCCACTAAGTCTCAATTGCTGAACATCATTAAAGAGGGTACACAAGTTACCCATCATATTTAAAAAAAATACCCTAGATTCTGCAGAAACCGCAGGCAGAGTCCTTGCACAAGGTACCTTATTAAAAAGACACTCTTGGCTGCGTAATTCTGAGTTCAAACCAGAAACACATGCCACTCTGATTAACAAACCTATTGAGGAATCAGTCTTGTTTGGCAAGGCTGTGGATGAGGTTTTAGAGACAGCAAAGAAGGAGCACGATACACTAAAAATCCTAAGCCACATTTCTAACAGCTTGCATGTTCAACGCAGGGTTTTCAACACCCACCGTTGCTTTAGATCGCGAGCCTTCTCCAGACCCACACATTCAGGGATCCCATCGGGTTCCTCTTTGTGATGCACACCCCAGGGTACACACTCTACTTACCGGGCCTCACAACACTGAGGTTTCAGACGAGGCAAAGTTATAGGTAGGAGTGCGGCCTCTAGAAGCTCTCCTACCCCTGCCAGTAACTGCCTTTCCCATCAAGGTTCCCTCCCATGCATCTCCAGTAGGAGGTCGAATTTCATCATTCACCAACGCATGGGCGGAAATAACCTCAGATCAGTGGGTGCTGACAACTGTCGCAGACGATACACAATTGATTTTTTTTTAAACCTTGTTACTGTCCGCTTAAAGACAGTAGTATGTCACAAGAACATCAACTCATCCTACAAGCAAAAGTGGAGACATTACTTCAGAAAGGAGCCATAGAGCCCGTCCCTTTTCTAAAGGTAAACAAGGGTATTTATTCAGTGTACTTCCTTGTACCAAAAAAGGACTTAACCATGTACCCTGTATTAGATCTTCGTCATGCAAACAAGTATGTCAAGCCACAAAAATTCAGGATCAGGATAACTACTGGAGGTAATCCCTCTTCTCAAACAGGGGGATTACATTGGACATGCATCTGGTGCAAGAGTGGCTCACAAGATAATGGTCTCAGGCAGCTGGTCAGTGGGAGGATCTAGTAGTTGTCTCGCAGTCTCTAGTTCTGTCTCTGCAGCGGTGGTCAAGAGAAAACCATCTGAAAGGGAAATCATTCACCACACCGGCAATAGAGGCCACTCTTACCACAGACGCTTGCCTATCAGGGTGGGGAGCACATTACCTCCATAATTCTTAGTAGATCCACAAGCCTCACAAGATATTCATTACTTACGGTGATCATATTTCTGCTTGCATCTGCTTAGATTCACATGTGCCCGCCCTTCCTCCCCTCTTGGAGTTGAAGGTACATATACGTCTTACACCTTCTTTATCTTCTCTACTCCCACATCACTTCATGCTCCCTCTTGTCAAAAAGAAAACAATCGGAGGGACCCCGACGCATGAAGGATCATGGGTACAATATGCGTCACAAAGGGATAGTAGTACAAGCACGCCCAGTTGACGTCCCTTTTCTAAACTTGAAAACAGAATGCAGTACTCTGCACCTACCACTAGATGTCGGCCTATTCATAGAATGTGAATTTAACCAGATAAAAACATCTGAAATACAATCACGGTAACTAATGTATGTCATTTATTTCTAGGGCTTGTGAATCTGCTTAGATTCTCATGCTCTGCATAGGCCATCATATAGTGGTTGGTGTTACGATGGATTTCTAGAATCTGGCTCGGTGGACAGATCCTAGGAGGCCACCCCAGTAATCGTGAACAGGGGAACTCTGAGAGATTAGTCAAAACCCAATAAAGGTAGCAAATGAGAGCAGTCTAGGCTATTCAAAGGTGTGTGGGAGTGGTGTAGGGTGTCCACAAAGTAAAGCACACAATAATTCCATTTAGACAGTAATGCATGTCAATTCTATATTTATTCTAGGCCTCAAACACCCACTAAAAAATTAAACAAGCAGGTGATACTATCACACAACTCAATAATAAACGGTATCCGCAGAAAAAATCAAAAAAATAAAGGGAGAAAAAGCCAAATTCAGCAAAGAAAAAATGACACATTTCCAAAAAGTCGAATAAGGGGAGCAGGGGATGTGGGGGGGTGTCCCCTGCTCTCCTTGAACGACATTATGGGAATTTTGGAGTTGCAGGGGTGTCCCACGCTTCCACAAAAAGGAAAGCAGGGGACGTGGACGGATAAAATAAAAAGCGAGGAAAAAAAGGGACCCTGCGGCAGAAGTTCCACCCCCGCAATAGGGAGGAGGAACTCACATCACTGGGGAAGAGCTGCAGAGATGGAGATCAGGTAAGTACCCAACTGGAGGTAAGTTGGAGGTGGGGGGTGCCGGGGGATGCAGGCAGGGGTGCCTGTTAGTGATTATTTTGTGTCTGGCATTTCGAATTAGTTCTTTTCGAATTAAAAATTCCTGGCTTAGAATCATTTGCTGTGCATATAGTCCGACATCTAGTGGTAATCGCAGAGTATTGCATCTTTTTGTCCAAGATCAAAAAGTGACGTTCACATGGACGTGACTGTAACACTATCTTTAATGTGAAGTGTAGTGTGCCAAAGATCTGTCTCGCATTGAAGTTCCACCAGATTGTTTTTTTCCACCAACTAGTTGGTCGCACTAAATGCAGAGCTCGTAAGAGTTTTATATTGCTATCAAAATTAGCATTAATTCCATGGCTATTCAGTTGTTCGCTCATTCTCGAGGACTATTGACACCTGATCCTGCCAACGTTCCATCCTGGGCTGTTCGGTGACTGTTCTTCTGTTCTTGCGTGGCTTCGGCCCTCGGCCTGGCCTTCACAGTAGGGAGAGCGGGTCCTATTCACACTGTCTTCTTTGAAAATGCCTTTCTCTTGCCCCTTCTCTTCTTTTTCTTTCGGTTTGGCTTCTGCTTCCCTTTACTATGGAGAGGACACCCTTTAAATGTTGCCGGTCTTGCAACAGGAAGTTCCCTTGTGTGGACAGCCATCGCCTATGTAATCTGTGTCTTCCTCGTGATCACGAAGAGCGCTCCTGCGAAGCCTTCAAAGTCTTTAAACCGAAAACTTTGAAAGATGGGAGCAAGCTACAACCATCAAATAATAATAATAATAATGCAGCCCTAGTGGTGTTGTCTAAATAAAAGGGCCTATACTCCTAAACCTATTGCCAATCCTTACTTCTAAATAAAAATAGTGTGGGAAACAATGTAATGCAAAAGAAAAGTGCTGAAGAAATGATGTCAGGATATTCCCTTCCCACGTTTTCAGCACGGGCCAATGCGGCACACTCGAGCTTAGCACACTTTCTGGCTTCTCTAGCACAAGGATACAGTTCAAAACTCCAACACTGTGCCAAAGTCTCTTTGCCATTCAAGTCTCTTATTTCAGAGGGCCTGATGCAACACGACAAACATTAAAGTTCCTTTCATCCTAAGATTTCACATATACAACTTCTCAGGTGATTTACTGTTCACCCCGGGTCCCCCTCTTACAGGCTCAGACCCACTTTAACACAAAACCTTCAATTGGTCTCCCTCTGCCGTACTCGGGCCAAATTTATCTTTTTTCCAAACTTCCTCTACTTCATCAAAATCGAAGACTTTCAACTGTGCACAGGATTTTGCTTGACCCGTCGCAAGACCACTTTGATTCACAATTACTTGTCCTCTTCTTGATATAACCTTTTTCTCACTTTCACTTTTGCCACTTCTCAGCTGGATACCTTACAGAGACCTTCGATTGAGCACCCAAGCAGTGCCGGACCCCTCTCAAATGTATTGTATCTTGCTTTTAAAGTTCAATCACTCACCAGCAGTTTAACTTTACTTGGGTCTCTTATCACATGCGTTCTACACAGACCGTCCCATAGCCTAGAGACTTGTAGGAGTGGGCCTTTTGATCACCAAAACCAAAACCAGGCCCACCTTTAAAGAGTACGTACACGCTTTGTCCTTAAAACAAGTTTATTGTACAAACGGCCGGGAATGGTTAGATGGCACCAAAGAGTAAAACTAACCTGTCTCCCTGAACCACAAAAAGAACATGCATGTTATACAATATACAAAAGTTAAAACACGCACAAAGAAACATGTTATGATGAACAATGGGGGAATTTCAATGATCTTTATGGGTGAATATTGTTTTATTCAATGAAATCTATAGGGGTTGTAGCTAGTCTGAAAATTATATTGTGGGGGTGGGTGTTTGTGTTTTGTTCTATGTGGTTTTTGTGGTGCTCGTTATTTGTAATTGTTTTAAGGACTATATTAATTTGTGTTGGGGTTAATCGACTTTAATAGATATGTGATTGTTTCTTTGACCAGAGTTCTTTGTAAGAAGCATTTGATGGTATATTAACGACTTAGTTGTTTATTTATATGTACTATGTACTTTATTGTTGAAAATGAAAATAAAGTTTATTTAAAAAAAACACTCCCAAAGTTTTTGTAAGTCAATCCCCACACATGATTGGTTAAACCTATACAATGTAACCATATTCCCTTCAGTTCCCACACTTCTTATTGGATACATTCATCTAAGCACCATACTCTTTAACTTAAAATTACATGTTTCATATTTACACTACACCCGTCTCTGGGGTTTTTCGATATTTGGTCATAGCCTCATCTCCTAATTATGGTTTCCACAACTTACAAACAATTTCAATTATCACAGGTTCCATCCGGTTAGAAACCGTTACCCCTACTTGTGACACACTTTGCTATTCTATGAAAATACCATTGTTTTGAAGAGGAGGCGAGTAAACAAATTTCCTTTTGATCTATTTTGCTGGTTTTATCGGCCAAACATGCTGGTGCTGTAAGAAAGGCATGGTATCATCAGTAAGACCAACACAAGTGACCACAGTTCAAGGGTGTTTATTGAACTTCAATTGGGTTTGAAAAATGCCTATCTAATCCTAAATCTAAAGATGTGTGAGCAAGCTACGACCATCAAATAATAATAAAGTCGTCTAGTGGTGTTTTGTCAAAATAAAAGGGCATATACTAATACATCTGTTGCCAATCCTTATCTCTAAATACAAAATAGTATGGGAAACAATGTTATACAAAATAAAGAAGTGTTCAAGAAATCATATGTCAGGATTTTCAAGATGTAGGCTTCCCTTCCACGCGTTTTGAGCACGGGACAAGGAAGAACACTCAAGCTTATCACAGTCTCTGGCTTTTCTAGTCCCCGGGGACTAGTGGGTGAGACACCTTCTGCTTTCTCAGTGTCCACATTGGGTGCAGTTCAAAACTTCAACATCCTGGCCGTCTGTGCCATTCAAAGTCTCTTCTTTCAGAGGGCCTGATGCAACAAAGTTCCTTTCCTTTCAGTATTTCACATATACACAATTTTCATAATTGTCTTACTATCCACCTCGGATCCCCCTTTGCTGGGCTCCGATTCAGTTTGACACAAAATCTACACTTAGTCTCCCTCCATCGGGCTCGGGCCAACTTCATCTACTTTGCCAAAAACTTTCTTTATCAACATCGAAGATTTTCGACTGTGCGTGGGATTTTGCTTGACCCAATGCAGGACCACTTTGATTCACAATCCTTTGCCATTCTTGCACTTTTGTTAACTCTCAGCTGGGTCCCTTACAGAGACCTTCATTGAGTACACACAAGGTGCCAGACCACTCTGTCAAAGGTAACATATCTTGGTTTCAAAGTTAAATCAATCATCTGCCGTTCAATTTCACTCGCGTTGGTTATCACACGCGTTTCAAACAATGTCTGTTTCAGCGCTCGCCATACAATGTTACCACTTGCAACCTTGACTTCAGCACAGACTGGTCCTGTATCGGTCATCCCAACTCAACGGCTGCGTTGATTTCACTGGTGCTGCTTTGTTGTTGGAGCCACGGACAGTACCACGGCAGCTGGCGATTCTCCCCTTCTTGATTATCGATGCGGGACGGCCCTGTGTACCTCCGCCACAAAATGCAGGATTCTTCAGCTGGGTTTCCTGGTCTTACGTTTCCTTTTCTCGAGGTTTCATGAAAGTAACGTTTCCTCATTGAAAAAGATCAAAATAACTTTGCAATCCCCTTCCGTTTTGCCGTATTTCACCTCTTGTTAAACTACCATCTTGGAACTGCTGTTTCCTCGTGTGCTTTGCCTTGCGCAAAGTGTGCTCACATGCTCTGCCTTTAATCCGTGTGGGGAAGTGTAATAGAAGTCAGGTGTGTGTGATAGTAAGTGCTTGACCTTGCCTGACCATTGTATAGGGACACGTCAGGTGTACAACTTGGGTGTTAGTCTGTTTTCTCTCATAGCGGGCTGTCTGTGCAAAAGTGTTTGTGTATTAAAAGGGGCAGGCGGTTGGGTTCCTAAATATCCTACCTGATCGGATGGGGTAAAGGTGTTACAGGGAAGGAGATGCCACATTTCACCAGCCAGTGTCCCACTCCCTAAAGACCCCTCACTCAGGTGATCCTCCCGCACTGGTCCACCCCCAGGAACTGGATCCAAATGCGATGGCAGTGTCCTGATCACCTGGATAACAGATCTCCGGGGACTAGTGGGTGAGACACCTTCTGCTTTCTCAGTGTCCACATTTAATTCTAAACTATGCAACTTACCATTCCACCCCACATGATCCCAACCCACACCTTGCCAACTCTATTGAAAACCCATGGTCTATCAGTGCTCCTTTCCCTGCAAGCAACCCCCATCAGGTTTAATTGTCCGGCCCTAAAATTCAGCCCTACCAGTTGGCCAGAATCCTCCCTTGATTCAATAACAGACTCCTATATACTTGGAGATTGCATCAACCCTTCACAGTGCACCTAGGCCACAAAAAGGCCTGCCTGAAACTGACCATCTGATCTTCATCGCAGTTGCTGCCGTCTTTCCACAACTTTGTAGAACTAGTTTCTCAGTCACACACAGTTCAATTGCCCAACCCAGGTTTTCAGCCAGCACAATTCCTAACTTATCAGAGAACGCTGCAGCAAATCAGATCTGTATATTTATGCTGCCAAAAACCTATTTACCTAGAGACCCCTATGTAGGTGTACCTATACATGTATGTTCAGGACCACTGCAACCTCGCACACTGATTTTCCCATTGCAAATCTCCTACCTTGCATGCACATGTAGAACTCCTTGCTGCCTGGTTGTCAAGTGCTATGTGGCCTGACACACCTATATTGCGTTTATATTGTATCCACAGTTTTGACTTTTATCTGCGCACATTCAATTCGAAAATGTATCAACTAAAACACAAACAACACTACAAATAACACACATCTCATTCCCATTAGCTACACTGGATTCATGCTAAATTGCCACATTATGTCAATGTCGCTGTCACCCCAGCCACTAATATGGTGCATTCAATTAAAATTTCTCTTTACCCGTGGGACCCTTATCAAATACCCCAACATTCCCCCTTTAGTTAATACATTAATTAACAAACCAATAGCCAGCTCATCAATCTCACCTTCTTGGGGAAATGAAACCATACAGCCATCTCTCGTACTAGTCCCCTCGCACTCATGCTCCTCCGCTGGACCATCCCAATTCGCCCTGCCACCAATTCTGCACTCTACCCGTTGTTCTACATATTCACCCCAACATGGTGGAGGACACAATACTACTCCTGTATTTATTTCAGACTCAGTATAAGTACCCATGTGAGATTGAATGGCAGTGGCCCTAGTCTTAGTCAGGGTCACAACCATCATAGCAGCAGCTCTAGGCATTTGGTCAGAGCAGCACCGTAGGACATAGTTGAGAGGAACAAAAGATAATTTAAAAAAAGACAAAAATAGGTATGAGAATTTTCATAGTTGTGCTCATCCACCAAGCCACCCAAGAAAAAAGAGAATCTAAAAAAGAGTCATCAGTAATTCCCACCTCCCTTTTCATGCACTCACCCCCCCCCCCCCCCCCCTCAGGTTGTGCAATGCAGCAATTGTTCTGGCCAGAGTTACATTGTCCAAATCATTGGGAGGTACATATGTGCAACACATACTCCCGATTTTCTGGCAAACCTTGCCCTCCATAGCCGTTAGGAGGCTGAGGATATACCGATTCTGCTATGCTACAAGCCTCAGTGCCCTGTATTCTTCCTTAATTGCACTTGATGCTGATTCAGAGGAATTCATAAATAATTGTGATTCATAGCAAACAATTTGTAACGACTTCGAGCTAGCTAAAGTTTGTACGCCAGGTGCCAAAAGGGAAATAAAAAACATTTCTGTCCTGCTAAATAGTCGAAATTGTTCAGGAATGTTCATAAGAGCGTCAGTAGATGCTGATGAGATGTAGTTTGATCTTCTCGATCATTTCAAGGAGTCTGTTTCTACGAACGTCTGTAAAGTTCCCGAATTATCCATATCTGATGGCACAAGGGATGTAAGGGGCACAAATGTAGACTGAGATTTAGAATTTGCAAATGTCAGGTGGCTCTGTGGAACCACAAGTGATGGGCACATGCAGGGTGGTGAGACTGCAAATGCCTTTCCAGGCCAGAGGTAACTGCTTATATGAGAAGGGTCCACAGGACCAGTACAAGTTGAGAAGTGCTGCCGTACCGCCAGCCAGATCAGCGATGCAAAGGGTGATACTTCAGTTTCGATTTGTGTCTACAGACACTGTGCGATCGCCCTTAAAACACAGAGAAAATGTGTAAGTAACTGGATCTTAACAGGTTTGTCTGCCTCCTTGAGCCATGTTAAAAAGTTCACATACTTTTTCCATACACTTGCACATACTCGGTTTATTTGTGCCACCCCTTCTTCAGGAAGTCCCATCAATCCTCCTGCTCTGCACCTCTTCACCCTTTGTTCCCATTTATTGTTCACGATAATTAGTCCTTCAAGATTGAACTGTACTCTTTGAATGTTTCAGACCTACTTCTGTTTTTTTCGCCCTCTGATGGTAAACATTCTTTTTCGACTAGAAGGGTAGAAGCTGCTACAGATTGCCCCTGAAACTGCCCATGGACCCTGAAACTGCCCTTGGACCCTACACAAGGCTAGGTCCACTAGACACTGAGCCTCTGCTACCTCTACCTAATCGGGAATAAATAATCTAGGGACACCAGAAGCATGGGGATAAGAAAGCAAATATAACACTACTCTGGCTCTCTCTCGCTCTCCCCCACCCTCTTCATTTAAGGATACTACAAATCATCTGATGCAAAGCATATGCATCATTTACTGTTTCTAAATTTACATCTTTATTATTTACAAAATCTATTTCAAGGTCTTGTTGTGCTCTTAATAATATTTCTGCGTATCCATAGTACTTGATGACTCGGACCCATTTAAATTCCTACTATTCAGAACATTTACCACAGAAATCAAGAGAGAAATAGATCTAGGCATTCTCATACATATTTTAAATGCATTTTTTTGTTTTACAGCCTGAATAACAATTCTCGATATCTGTGCGCCCCCTCCCCCTTTCACTGGCATGAACTGCGTCTCCTTAGGGCACACTTACCTTTTTAGGACTGCTCTTCCCTAGGTGTCAGTGGAGGGACTCCAGTATCCTTTCGTACGTTATGGACGTGGATCCAAGTTTTGTTTCCCTCCCTGCAGTCGGTGTAGCAAAGATCACTCAATGAGGCCCATGGAAATGCTGTTCATTCCAGGGGTAAACAAAGGAACGCATGTAGATAGAGTCCCTGGGGCGTAGCAATGGTTGCTGTTGATCTTGTTACTTGCTGTCTTTTCCCGTTGCTTGCTGTTGTGATGCTGTAACCTGTGAAAACACAATCTTAATGCTCTTAGTCAAGGCCCGAAGATATTCCCCAAACTCTTCTCCAAGAATCTCTGCTGACTTATGTGCATCTGAACCTGTGCGTGTGGGTGAGAGTGGTGTATACAATCAACCCCCTTTACCACCTCATGAGGACTGAGGTGGTGATCTTTCCCTGGTGTATTTTGTAAGTAAAACAGAGCCAAGGAATACAGTACAACCAACTTCCGCAATTCACTACATAATTTAGACAACTGCATTTTGATAAAAACCATTAAGCCTTTCCACTATCTTGTTGGGTTGTGGGTGATGCACAGAGCACAACCTGTGCTTGATCCCCAAAAGGGATGTAATCTCCGCAAATAATGCATTAAAAAGAGTGGGTCCCATAATCTGATTGCAGGACCTCACATATTCCCCACCATGGAAATACTTCCCTCACCAGAAATTTAGCTGCTGATTTTGCATCAGGGTGCAGGCAGGGACCAACCTCAAGCCATTGGGAAAATGGACATACAATGACGATAAAATACCTGAAATTATTATACTTCTGCATGGTATCAACAAGGTCATTGTGCAGTTCTCTGAAAGGACCTGAAGGCTGGGGAATTAACCCTCTGACTGCTTTCATGGTGTTACTGGGATTGAATTCTTTACAAACTATACAATTCCCTACGAACCTACTTACCAGTTCGCAAATGTTTGGTATAAACCACTCCTCCTGGAGTTCTGTTGCTATTTGTTGTCGGGACATATGTGACGGTTAATGTAGTTGCTCTAGAGCCACAAGAAGCAGTTCTGTGGGCATTAGTACCTTCCCTATCAACTCCTGTTTCCACAACAAGTCTGTAAGCAAGAGCATACATCCCCTCTTTGCCCAAAGCTCCTTCACCTCTTGAGGTGCATTTCTACTATTTGAAGCAAAGGGACTGCAGTATATGGGACTGGCAATTGTACCTGTTGGGACACCATTTCAATTTTTGTAGGTTCTGAAAAGGGCAAATATGCTGCTGCCTTTGCTGCTTTGTTTTACCAAGTGCTATTAAATCAGTTCTATTAGTATTCACCACACACTTCACTATTCCTACCTCTAAGAGCAATGTTAGCGCTTCGATTATTTGGGATAGTAGTGCGGCATGCTGGACTGGAGTCCCGTCAGATCTTTTAGACCCTCTTTTCTTCCATCTAGTTAACCCAGAATGTACCGTGGAGGTGACATATGCAGAATCAGAGTTGATAGTGACGACTGCCTTCCCCTTACTCATCTCTAGCACCTCAATGAGTGACACTAGTTCTGTCACTTGTGCAGAGTAATGGGGAGGCAGTTGTTTTGCCACTTGAATCCACCCACAAGAGCTGCAACTGCCGTCCCTGTGTGCCTCTCACCAGTGCCCTGATCAATTGTTGATGGCTCATCAACAAATAGTACCTGGCCTTCTTCCAAGGCATCTTCCTTAACATTCGGCCTCTATTCTTCTACTCCCTCATAAGTAGCACAGTCATGGACAACATCGTCGGGTTTCACTGGTTCAGCTAAGAATGTAGCCGGATTGACTAGGTGACACCTTACTGGATGTATGGAAGTATTTGACAAAATAACTTCTTACTCTGTTACTCTTTTTGTTGTCAAAGTGGACTTGGACTTTTCCAAGATAGCAAAACTGCATGTTCCACATACGTCACTGGGCAGCCCATAGTAATGGTTGAAGACTTTTGTATCGCAAAAGCTGCTGCGACGAGAGCTTGTTCACACAGCAACTGACCTTGCATAACTGAATCCAAAAGCCCGCTATAGTAAGCCATGGGCCTGTAACCTAATGATGTTTTTTGAGCCAGGACTGCTGTCATTACCTTTCCATCTGTATGTGAAAATAGAAAAAACTGTTTCTTTGCCATTCTGGTCACCAAAACTGGAGCATTACTTATTTGCAGTCGTGAGTTCCCAAAAACATGTTCTCATTTCCTCTGACCATCTTATCGGACCCATCTCCTTCTGTGCTTCCTTGAGCGCTTGAAGTAGGGGCCTCAGGTAACTAGAGAAGTGAAAAATCCAGGACCTACAATAGTTACAGAGCCACAAAAACTGCTATATCTCTTTTACCGTAACTGACTGAGGCGTATTCTGCATTGTGGTGGCTCTCTCAGGCATCACCTTTCTCCCTGTAGACGTTATTATCTGACTCAAATATACTTCTCTGTCTGGCAATACTGCAATTTATCTTTGTCCACTTTGAACCCCTTCTCTGCAAGCATACCAAGGAGGGAAGTTACCTTGACATTTCCAACAAGAAACTGTTACTTCCAAGAGCCTTCGAGATTAGAAAGCATAAGAGCAGTAAACCCTGCTGAAGAATCCTTTATTGTGTGTCTGAGATACCCAGGGCCCTCCTGCGTCACTAATCCAGCCAGGGAGAAGCAGCAGCTGCTGTGGTGCATCCTTGGTTCCAAGAACAAACCAGCATCAGTGAAATCAACACAGCCGGTTAGTTGGGGAGACCAATACAAGACCGGTCTGTGTTGAAGCCAAGGTTGCAATCAGCAACATTGTATGGTGAGCTCTGGAATGAACATTGTTAAAATGCGGGTGATAAGACAAAAGTAAAGTTGAACTGCTGTTGAGTGTTTGTACTTTGAAGAGACTTTGATATACCTTTGACAGAGTGGTCCGGCACCGCATGGGTGCTCAATCGAAGGTCTCTGTAAGGTGTCCAGCTGAGAAGTGGCAGAAGTGAAAGTTAAAAGGAATATTTTAAGAAGAGAACAAAGTATTGTGAAACAAAGTGGTCCTGCGGCAGGTCAAGCAAAATCCCACGCACAGTCGAAAGTCTTTGATTTTGATATAGTAAAGAAAGTTGCCTGGGGGAGGAAGACCAATTGAATGTTTTGTCATAGTGGGTCTGAGCCCGGCAGGGGGCACCCGATGTGAACAGTTAATCACCAGAGAAGTTGTCTATAGGAGAATCCTGAAGAGAAAGGAGCTTTTGAATGTTTGTCACATCAGGCCTTCTGAAATAGGAGATTTTGAATGGCAAAGAGACTTTGGCACAGAAGGCTCTGATACTGAGATCTTGAACTGCATCCTCGTGCTAGAAAAGCCAGAGTATGTGCTAAGCTTGAGTGTACCGCCTTGTCCCGTGTTGAAAACGTGGGGATGGGAAGCTAGCGGCTCAACTATCCTGACATATCATTTCTTGAACACTTTTCTTTTGTATAACGTTGTTTCCCACACCATTTTTATATAGAAGTAAAGATTGGCAATAGGTTAATTAGTATAGGCCCTTTTATTTGCTTGCTCCCTTCTTTAGATTTAGTATTAGATGGGCATTTTTCAAACCCGGTTGAAATTCAATAAACACTCTTGAACTGTGATCACTTGAGTCTGTATTCACTGTTTGAAACCATGCCTTCCTTACAGCGCTTGTAAGTTTCCCAAATCCGTTTGAATGAACATATTAAAAACACTGTGATTCACAGTACCCCTGAGGTAACCTTGAGTGCTCAAATCTCTGCCCACGATATGTAAACATTGTGAGGTACTGGGAATCTGGGTATAAGGGGACAGAGGAAAATGCGTTTTTTAAATCAGTTACTGTAAAATGGGTCGACCCAGTAGGGATATTACAGAGAATGGTAGCAGGATTTTGTACCACTGGAAACACTTCATCAATGTTGTTCAGAGGACGCAAATCCTGGACCAACCTCCAACTGGACCCTTTTGCTTTCTTCAAAGAGTGGATGACCGTATTACATAGAGATACAGATGGTTGTATAATTCCTTGTTTTAACAATGCCATAACGGTTTCAAAAATCCCTTTGTCTGCCTCCCTAGAAATGGGGTATTGCCTAATTTATGGCAATATTGCTCCTGATTTTAATTTAATTTGTACTGCTCATACACTTTTCAACAACTCCACATCATGAGGATTGCTGGTCCACAAGTGGTCCGGCACTTTCTCCAAATCCTCCTTCCAATATGGCGATGTTTTCCTAACAATGAGCTATCATTACCTGGCAAGGCACCCCAATCTCAAAGACCATCTCTCCTGTGTCTTCCGCATCCTCAAAAAATTGCTCATTAGACACAATGAGGTTGGATCGATACACAATACTGTGCGCCATTCGCCTCCATCATCATCAGTGCCTGAAAGAACCACCCTGTCCTTCTTGACAACCACTGCTTCCAACAGAATGGCAACAATAGTCCCTGGCACTATCTCCTGTGACTCAGCAGGCCGAAAACAAAAATTCAAGAGGTATACGCCGTGTTCGATCTTTTATTCCCAGAACCCAACTCAACACTATCAACCCATACAGAAACACTGCTGAATGCACTGGCACCCCACTGGTTGCGCTATCACTGTAATACGCGGTAGAAAGTCCTGCTTCTCTCACTGGGTACAATCCTGGAGTCAAGCATACTATGCCGTCTTTTGAAAAAGTAATTGACATATTAAGCTTGCTCAGGAGGTCCCTTCCCAAAAGATTTGCTGGGTTATTCTTACAGTATGACAAGGGTGCAGATACAATTTGCTTACCTACCTTGATACGCAGATCCTCGTTGTAAGGAACCGACAGGACAGCCTCAGAAAATCTGTGTGTGTCCATCATTTTGGCTGAAAGGGGAAAATCACTGCCTTTGGATGATTTCATAGCCTCGATAATAAATGAAAACGTCTGCTCACCTACCTTTACTCCGAGGTTCCTCTTCCGGATCAGTAGTAACTGATAGAACTGGACACATCAGAGATTCCTGTGGGCTGTCCTATTCCTGGTACATATGAGCACCAGGAGGCGAAAAAGGATTTCCTCTGAGCACACTTGCTCCGGTGTAGTGGGTGACTGTCCCGTGGGCTAGTGGGTTTTCATCCCAAGCCTGTACCAGTGCCTAGGCTGACACGGTCAGTAGGGGTGCATAGATCTGTGCCATTCCAGCTCCTGGGTTTTGATCAACCCGGACTTGCTGTAATGGCACAGAGCTTGGGGCATATGGCAAAGTTGGGGGATTCATTTGTGGTGGACCTGCATTGAAATATTGCGGCCGGCTTCAACAGTCCTGTTTGACCTGTCCCATTCTCTCACACACCCAACACTGCACTCCATACCCTCCAAAACCTCCTCCTATCGGCCCATTAAACCGGGGCCCCATCCCTCCAAACCCGCCAAATGACCCACCTCCCTGTGAAAATCCACTCCTACCCTGTGGAAACCCTCTCATTGGTCTTGGTCCAGGTACATACCCGTCCATCCATCCTTGTCCCATTCCGGTTTTCATTTGTCCCTGCTGTTCCGATTGTCTCTGCTGTCCCCCTCTGGAGCTTGTTATCATTGCTTCTTCTAAACTGATCTTTGCCAGCTTTTTCTGAACCAGCTTGGCCTCTGCCTTTTGTGCTTGCTCCATGCTTTCCTTCTCCTGCCGCCTTTTACAAAAAAGCACAATGTGGGCTTGAATCTCCTGCCAACTCTTGGCCTCTATACCTACCATTTTATCCAGGTCTTGGTGGACTTCTTTGGGCAGTCCCTTTTTCAACATGTGGTAAAAGATAGCCACATTCTTGTCCCATGCTTGTCTTGTCTCTGCCCTCCACATTTCTTGAATTAATTGAACATGGGCGGTAGGATCCTCATCTAGATTAATGTTGTCACCAAGATAGTTTATATCGGGCATATCAGGGTACATCATTCTCAATGCCACCCAAACTTGTGCCCTATAATTTTAAAGGCTGCTCCATCATGGGGGTTCGTATTCAATTGAACCCCCAGATATCCTGCTTTTTTCCAGAGCTCATCTGCCCGCTCCCCCTAAAAGGCAGTGAAAAGGCTTTTCATGTCCCCAATCGCTAATATGATACCGGCAGTTTTTTTATTCCAAAGCATAAATCCACTTCCCCGCCCCTCCAGTGAGCGAAGGAAGCATCTTCATTAGAATATTCCAGTCCATGTGTGACAACGGGACATAGTACACCTTCCCCTGACCTTTCTAGAGTAGTGGAATTGAGTTACCCGTACCTTTACTGGGGCTTTTCCCATCTATCCTCAGCCACTCCCTAAAGCCATGTAAGCCCCACAGCGCGTCCGAAGGCCCCATGGTGTGCTTTCCCTAGTTACTGCTGGAGCGGGAGGTTAAACTACTACCTCTTGTCATCCTTACTCATCATATGTTTCCCATTCATCCTCTTCCTCCTCTGTCACTAGTAGCACATCCCCTAATCTTTCTAGGGGGCGGAGGCGTATTGAACACTGCCGTAGCATGCCGCATCTCTTTCTCCATGTTCTGATTCTGTACCTGTGATGGCACGTCCTTGCTCCAAACCCACATTTACTCCCATTAGAACTGATCTATCTAACCTAACACGGATCTGACCATGCCTCCAACTCCCTTCCTCGACCTCCTGCACTTGCCTATTCTCTTCTTCCTGTCCTTTACTCCTGCTCTGTTGTAACCACTTGACGTCATTCTCCGCTAACTTTACTGCTTCCCGTTTTCATTGTTCCTGCCTCTCTACTACCATCTGCAATCTATCTTCTATTCTAGTGATGGGGGGCACCTCCTCCCTTCTAAACTCTTCATCGCTCCTTGCTCTTACAGTTCTCTCCTGCTCTTGTTCCTTCAGCTCCAGTTCTGGTGCTGATCTAAATGTCGAATAAACTTTTTTCATTCCACCTTCCATTTGAGACCCACCAATAATGTTTACTAAAGAAGGCGTTATCCTCCTGTTGCCCTCATGATCCCATCTTTCGAAGATAGGAGCTGATATGGGTGCCACCCTGTCCGTCTTTTAATCGCCAGAGTGGTTACCGGAGAGTATGGAGGTTCAAACTCTGGTTTAGTATATCCTTCTGTGGGTAACAAAGGATAGCACCCATATGGGGGCGGTGCAGAGGAAACTCCTTTCTTGTCCGCTCAACAGTCATAATTGTATGGGTCTCCCTGTCCTTCTGATACAACCTTGCTAACTCCAAGATATTCAATCTACTTTCCAATGTGGAACTTCTATATGTATGCAAATTCTCCAGCATACCGTTATCATAAGACCCTTTGTTAGGCCAGCAATTAAGCATTTTGCCTTTCGTTTCCCTCAACCTTTCTCAATGGTATTTAAAAATCTTCACCTTATATCTGGGGAGCACCTGACATAAATGATTCGATGCAGTCTCCTTACTCAAGACAATGTAACTCGAACACAATTTCAGAAATTGTTAATATAAACTCCAAGAACCAAACCCACAGCACAATCACTACCCACAAAAAATCCTTTCCCTTTTCCTAAAATAAAGAATTTCCCGCACTCACTCTCCTTACTCGCCTACACCACAACCATCTCGATAATCAGACACTCCTCAGGCATACACTAAAGACGGCATATTTATCAAAACACACACCGGCCAAAAATCCTATTTACTTCTCTGAGATTTCTCCTTTACTCGAGCATAAAAAGGAGCACAATGTTTTCCACTAAAACACTGCTGACTCTCTTCTTTACTAGCACAACACTCTTGAATACAGTTATTTATTTTCCAAACTACAGGAAGACCCTTCACTACTTTCACTAACCAAGAAAAAGCAAGGCTTAGGCTCCGTCCGCCCAATCAATACAAAGTAAGGGGTTGCCAAGGGTCGATTCCAGAAAGGTATCGACAAGTGGTCTTACCATAACATGCCACCTCACCCTAAGGCAAGGGCTCCTGCCAACCAGGCAGGCAACCTGAAGGGTATCAAGACTATACTTACAATGGGCGTGCAGATGCAGGAGACCACACCTCTCAAATAACAAACTAGATAAAAGCTTACAACATAGAACAATTCATTCACTCCTCCAAAAATACCCACTCTTGCAACCTACTTGACCCCATCTAACCTTATACATACCTATCTTGCACTATCCAAGAATAAAAAAGGACCCCTTATTTCTTCTCCCCTGTTACCCTCTTGCTTTACCTGGCAAAGATGCACTCTCATGAAAGTGGACCCTGAAGCGCTCCAACGTGGTACTCCTTTAATTTGGCCTGTGCAGCTGTGTCACGTTACCACACCTCCAGAGGGGTGAAGGGGGAGACAGGCCTTTAACCAATATAGTACCTGTAGCCCTCTTCCTTGTCGAGCACAAAGACTGGTCCCAGCATAGAAGCTACGCAGCCAAGATTCTTATATACTTACAGAGATTGCGTCTTCCTTTATCAGTGCTCCTAGGCCATAAAAAAAAAAAGCCTGCGTGAAACTGACCATCTGATATTCATCGCAGCTGCTGCTGTCTTTCCCCAACCTTGTATAACTAGTTTCTCAGTCACACAGAGTTCAATTGCCCAACACAGGTTTTCAGCCAGCACAATTCCTAACTTATCAGAGAACTCTGCAGAAAAACATATCTGTATATTCATGCTGCCCAAAACCTATTTACCTAGAGACCCCTATGTATGTGTACCGATACATGTATGTTCGGGACTACCGCATGCCCTCACACTGATTTTCTCATTGCAAATCTCCTACCTCGCATGCATGTGTAAAGCTCCTCGCTGCCTAGTTGTTAATCACTATGTGGCATGACACACCTATATTGCATTTATATTGTATCAGCATTTTGACATTTATCTTGCTGTGCACATTCAATTCGAAAATGTATCAACTAAAACACAAACACTAAAAATAACGCATATCTAATTTCCCTTAGCTACACTGGAGTCATGCTGAATTGTCACATTATGTCAACATCGCTGTCACCCCAGCCACCAATATGGCACACGCAATTCAAACTTCTCTTTATCCGTGGGACCCTCATCAACTACCCTAACAGACCCTTCAACCATTGAAGAAGGCTGCTGATCACTTCAAAATGATTACACAAGAAGCTGCCCATGATTCAGACTTTGTAGAGGATATTCTTAAGTAAAAGACCCCAGTCAGCCAGGCCATTCCTCTATTGAACTCCATCAAAAAACACTTGGCTCCCTCGTTGCTTACCCCTTCACTTCTGAGGGTGGTTAATCCCTACACAGAAAAAAATATCTGCCCGGCGCCTTCTGACCCACTGTACATCAGGGGCCATGCCATTCTGGGCTCCCTTGTGGTTACCACGACCCGGAAAAGGGCCGCAGTATCATCGTCTTCAGCGGCATCTCCTCCGGACAAAGATTGTAAAAAGCTGTACGCCCTTGGCAAGAGTGTTACTACCTCCGCGGCATACTCTACCAGGATTTCTAAGAACACTGCACTCCTCACAAGCTATAGTGATGTCCAGTGGGGCCTTATCCAGTATGGCTTCCAAGAAGTCCCAGAACCTACTTTCACACGACTTCTGGCGGTAGTTGCAGAGGGAAGGCAAGTCACCCAAAACATTCTCAAGAACACCCTGGAATCTGCCGAGACTGCAGGACGCGTCCTTGCCCATGGAACCCTGCTTAAACACCACGCTTGGTTAAAAAACCCAGGTTTCAAACCAGAGACTCGGGCTTCTTTAATCAACAAGCCGGTAGAAGAAACCAACCTCTTCGGGAAAGCGGTCGATGAGGCTTTAGAGACAGCTAAAAAAGAGCATGAGACCCTAAAATCACTTAACCAGATCTCGGGTAAGCCCTACGTCCAGTGCGGCAGTTTCAGCACACGCCAGTCCTTTCGAGGGCAGTCTTTCTCTGACTCTCCCCATGCACAATACGGCTCTGGGGGATCCAACTGGACATCATGCCAAGGTTCCTCAGGTAACTTCCAGCCCCAGGCACAGCATAGAGGTTCATGTCAGGGAAAGGGCAGAGGCAGAAACTCTGCTTCCAGAGGCTCCCCGGGCCTCTGTCTTCAAGTGACTCGATGGTACAGGTCCCCTCCCATCCCCCCCAGTCGGGGGTCCTTTAACATCTTTTGCCCATGCATGGGAGGGGTGACTTCAGATCACTGGGTGCTCAAGACCATCACCCACGGGTCCTGCATCAAGTTCCTCCTACCACCATGCTACCATCCACCCAGAGCCAGACGATTATCATCAGACCATCTTCGCATGCTGTTAGAAGTGGTCCAGGTCCTGCTGGAAAAGGCCGCCATCAAAGTCTTCCCTCATCTCCAGGTAAATGAGGGAATTTATTCAATGTACGTCCTTGTACCCAAAAAAGATCTAACCATGTGCCCTGTTTTAGATGTGTGTCCTGCGCACAAGTATGTCAAGCTTCAAATGTTCAGAATGCCAACTCTTCAGGAAGTAATCCCTCTGCTGCAGCAAGGGCATTACATAGCCACACTGGACATGAATGATGCATACTTTCATATTTCAATGTTGCCAGTGCACAGGAAGTACCTCAGGTTCACGATAGAGAACACGTACTATCAGTTCAAAGTTCTCCCCTTCGGCATTGCCTCAGCCCCAAAGTTGTTCACGAAAGTACTGGCAGTAGTGGCAGCCCACCTGCGCAGACAGTACATTCCCGTTATCCCTACCTCGATGATTGGCTCATAATAGGGGACTCATTCAGAACATACTTAGTAAATACCCAGGCAACTGTGGAGCTCCTATGCAGCCTAGGATTCTCGATCAACGAAAAGAAATCAAGCCTGGGCCCAGCCAAGTCAAACAATGTCTGGGGGCTCTGATTCAGACAGAAGACAGGCTCGTCTTTCCCTCCAACGAGAGGGTTCAAACCATGCTGTTCCCGATTCCTCACTATGTAGCCAGTCATCGGGTTACCGTTCGCAAGGCCATTCAGCTCTGGGGATGATGGCTTCCTGTGTCTTCCTATTTGCAGATGCTCGTTTGTGCATGCGCCCCACGCAGGAGTGCCTCTCGAGCCAATGGTGTCAGGCCAGTGGGACGAGCTAGTAGTTGTCTCGGCAGCCCTCATTCATTTTCTGCAGTGGTGGTCAAGGGGAAACCTTCTGCAGGGGAAAATATTCACCACCCCCACAGTAGAAGCCACTCTAACCACAGACACATCTTTGTCTGGGTGGGGGGCTCACCTCCTTCAACAGACAGCGCATAGCGTATGGTCCCTGTCAGTAGCAACCAATCACCTACATCTATTAGAACTACTTGTGATATTCAAAGCCCTAAAAGCTTTCCAAAACCTTCTAGAGGGCAAACTGTCCAGATCCTCATGGACAGCACTACGGCTATGTACTACCTGACTAAACGGGGGCACTCACTCTCTGGGGCTACCAAGACTGTCCCAGAATATCTGGAAGTAGGCACCCAAACACAATATGTTCCAGGGGAACTCATTGTTCTGGCAGACAGGCTCAGCAGGGATTTCCCTTTACCCGTAGAGCATGAGTGGCGGTTGCTAGAGCACATTGTACTCGCCGTCTTTACAGAATAGGGCTTCCCAGAGAACAACCTGTTTGCGCCAAATGCCTAGACTACGCCTCCAGGTACACTCAGGCACGCTCCAAGGAGAAAGTTCTCTGGATAACATGGTCCGGGAAATGTGTCTATTCTCCCTCCCCCTCCTCCCCCCAATTCCGCTACTCAAAAGGCTAGTGCACAAGGTGCACCAGAAACCAGCTACAAAGATTCTGGTGGCACCAATGTGGGCCCGACAACTTTGGTTCTCCCATCTCGTGAGGATCTCAGTCTTCCCTCCAATGAAACTGCCATGCCCTTACAACATGCTGTCTCAAGACCAGGGACACACATTGCACCCGTGCCCCCAAACCCACGACTCAGTAGCCTGGCTCCTGAAGTCTTAGAGTTTGGGCACCTTCAACTCCCACTGAGATGCACGGACATACTATGGAAAGCACGTAAACCCAACACTAGACATTGCTACTCCAACAAGTGGAAGCGCTTTATCTGGTGCTATTCTAACGACATCAAACCAATCGACTGCTCCCCTAAATATATTGTCCTCCATCTTACATACCTGTTAAACCCGGGACTTGTTTTCAACTCCCTAAAAGTACATTTAGCCGCTCTTTCTGCATATACCACATCACAGGGCAAGGTTTCATGTTGGGAGGTTCCTGTCATTAAAGCTTTCACGGAGGGGGTGAAAAGACTTCATCCCCCAATTTCCAACCCAACTCCTGAATGGGACTTGAATGTTGTTCTTTTGAGATTAATGGAACCTCCCTTTGAGCCTGTCCACAAGGCTAGCCTTAAGGCCCTCGCCTATAAGACTGCCTTCTTAGTGGACATCACCTCTATAAAAGAAGAGTCAGCAAACTATAGGCACTTTCTGTTCAAGACCCCTGTTAGGCAAGATTGTATGCAGTACCCTTTGAGTGCACTAAAACAACCCTGACCACCTGGCAAAAGGAACCCGACCTTTGGTATAAGTGTGCACTACACAGGTTGGTAGCGTGATTGAGCAGCCAGGCTTATCTCAAGAGGGGTCAATGTGAGCTGTAGGGTAGTTACACAGAGATTTACAGTGACAAGTATTCAAATAAACTCTTATACACAAGGTTTTATGATTAAACAATTATTAATTTATTTAACAGTCAGTTTGAATAAGCCTTCTTTAGAAGGGGCAATATAATAGTAACACACAAATACACTCCAAAATACACTCTCTTACTACTTCTAAATCAGTAAGTACCGTTTTGGGATGGCACACAGACACTTCCTACACCCTTAGGTGACTTTAGTAACTTGGATACTGTGGACATTATTATACTACTGTTGGCATTTAGAATCAGACGTAAGAATTTGTCAAAGAAAAAGGTTATTAGGACAAAACAAGAGATCTCACAAATATTCTAAGTACTTATGAAAAACCCCCAATGCAAAGCTAGTTAACCCCTTCCTGGAAGGAAGACCAAACATAATGTCAGAGGGAAGAAGAGTCATTCAGGGAGCCAGGCTAGGCCAAAGTCAATTGGGAAAAAGTATAGGTGAGCTGAAGCACTTCTTAGAGGTAGGTAAAAGTCTTGCACAATTATTTAGAAGTCTTTGTAGAATAGAAGAAATCAAAGTAGGCCTCAAGCTGTTTAAGCTTGTGACGTAAATAAGCTGTCAGCAACTCTACAGAAGCAACCACAAGTCTCCACTGAGAACAAGTGCAGTTACACAACAACAGTCTAAGTGTTCTTAGACTGTACAGTATCTTTGGTTAGAAGAAAAGGGCTTTGGCTGGCTTCTGTTCCTGTGCAGCTATGCAGATCCTGTGTTCCTAGGCCTCAGTCGTGGGGACAAGAGGGAGGACGTCTGGAGGTGTCATAAAAGGACCAACTTCTATTCAGTGGCCCTTTGCGGTTTCAGCTCCTCCCGTCTCAGCAAATAGCACCACCGTGACTTTGGCTGTTGAGATGGACTTTCATTGCATCTGGGTTCCAGCACTCTGTGGAGGTGGCTCAGGCTCTGGCATTCCTGCTTCCTAGGAGTCTGTAGGATCTTCCTGGAGCTCTTGGCCAACTTAAAAGCAACACACACAATCTGGTGTTCCTCTCCCTGGCTATTTGGTTCCAGCAGCAACTGCAGTGGAAATTCAACCAGCTCCGAGAGGATGTCCAGGTGGCTTACTTTGGTGTCGATTGGTCCCACCAACTCAAGGGGAGAAGTCGTCCTTGCAAGGCTTCTCTAGTTGCAACTAATTTGGTGTTTCGGCACAGCAGCAGAGCTTCACCGGGCAAACCAACACTCCAGGAGTTGCAGCAGGCGTCTTCTTCAAGTTCTTCTTCGGATTCCTTCGGCCAGTGGTCAACTCTGTCTTCCAAGCCAAAAAGCCTCGCCTTTTATACAGGTTTCTCCCATTCATTCCAGCCCAGCTGTCAGTCACCTAGCAGGGTGGCTGTGCTTGCCGGACAGCCAGCCAGCCAATCACCTAAAAGTGCATTCCTGTCTCATAGGAGACTAAGCTCAGGGTGTTTCGGGCACCTCCCTCGCTTCCTGCCCCTGCCGGACACCCTGGAGTTAGAGGCGGGCTTCACTCGTAAATCCCGCCAAAGGCAAAACGAACAAAGGGACCAAACCTGGTTTAGCGCACAGAGTAAATCTCAAGAAGGACCTTTCGACAAAGAAATGGTGAAAAAAGATTATGCCATTTTGACAAAAATGGCACCCTTTGGTGCTTTACTGCAGCTGCGAACGCAGCCCACGGTAGAAGCACACCACGGTAGTTAAAAGTAAACCACTGCCACCAGCCATTGATCAAGGAAAGGGTGAGAAACTAGACAAAGGGGATACTAATTAACCCCTCCAGCACCCTATTAGAAGATAGTTTGTGCTGGGTCTAGAAAGTTACAAATGTAAGTAAAGTCAATTTCACGTAACTGCTCTTGGAAACAGTAGTTTACCCAAGAGAAGGTATTTAAACCGTGGGATATCTGAAAGACTTTCCTGTGTCACTGCACTGAAGGTGCTGTGTGACACAATGTAAAAGATGATGCCTTTGGAATTTGTCAGACTCCACAAACAAAAGAAACACAAAGTTCAAAATAACATTAAAATACATGAGAGAGTGGGAAACAAGGGTCTCACTCTCTCTTAGTAAAAAAATAAAGTCCTAAAATCAAGCAAAGTTGCTGGGTGTCTCTAAGGTAGAGAGGATTTAGTACATTTCTGAGAATTCTCCCTAACAACTCCTTTGTGACTATTCACAAGGACAAGGTAGTTTTTCTCACACACCCACGCTTTTCTCCTTCATTTATCTCAAAGTTCCATGTGAATCAATCGATCGAATTTCCCAGTTTTTTCCAAAATCCCACTAATTTCACAGAATGAAGACTCCACATACTAGATGTAGGAGGGCAATAATTTACTACCTTGAAAAAACGAAACCACTAAGAAAGACAAGTCAATTATTTGTCACTTTTGCAGCTGGTATAGAAGGAGATCCTGTCTCTAAATCAGCTACTTCCAAATGGATTGTAAATTGCATCACACTGTGTTGCACTCTTGCCAAGAGCGATCTACTCTTTACGCCTAGAGCTCACTCTACTTGGGGCACAGGGGCTTCCATAGCATTTATTGCAAATGTTCCTCTAGATTCCATTTACAAAGCAGCAGCCTGGATTTCAGTTCACAATTTCACCCAACATTACTGCTTAGACACGCACTCTAAGTCTGATCCTCAGGTGGGACAAGCGGTGCTGATACATCTCTTTGCTACTGTTCCTTCACACATCCCACCACCATCTCCGGGTACTGCTTGCTAGTCTAAGCACGGCATGTGATTATAAGCAGATTCACAAACATCAGAAGACATACATTACTCACCGTAATCGTATTTCTGATGGTTGTATCTGCTTAGATTCACATGCGGCCACCCTTCCTCCCCTCTTAGAGTAGAAGGAACATAGACATCTTACACATTCTCTCTTTTCTGTACTCACTTGCGCATTCTGTAAGATTGCCTTATGGCAGAAGAAAAACAACCGGTGGGACCTCGATGTGTGAGGGGGTACACTACACATCACATTAGGGATAGTGTTAGTCACACCCATGTCGATGTCCCTTTTCGATTTTCTAAAAAAAGGATGCAATACTCTGTGATTACCACTAGATGGCAGACTTTATGCACAGCATGTGAATCTAAGCAGATACAGTGAGTAATGTGTGTCTTCTGGGGCTTGTGGTTCTGCTTAGATCACATGCTATGTATAGGCCAACATCTAGTGTAGTTGCAGAGAATTACATGATTTCTTTTCGAAACTCGAAAAAGGGACATCGACTGGGCGTGTCAGTAATACTATCGCTAGTGTGACATCCACTGTACCCATGGTCCTTCATGCGTTGAGGTCCCTCCGATTCCTTTTTTTCCACCATCGTAGTAGGGCGCTAGTTTGCAGAGTTCTTCAGGCTGATAGAAAAAGTTTCTTGTACTTCCTTTCTATTCTTTCCATAACCGCCCATCGCCCGCTGCAAGATATTCTGCAGTGGAGCTCGACTGATGGAGCCATTGTAGACAAGGACTGAAAATTCGCCTTGACGGACACTGCCCGTAGCCTACACAGGCCTCATCGGGCCTTGGCCCTTCACATTAGGGATTGTAGGGGGAGGCCATACTTCTCCTTTTTAGAGAATGCCTAATCTCTTCGACTCATTTCTTTCTTTTCGCTGTGCTGCCATTTCCAATAACCATGGAAAAACACCTTTTCAGTTTTGCTCGTCCTGCAATAGGAAGTACCCCTGGGTAGACACACACAGGGTGTGTAAACACTGTCTCCCACAGGATCACCCCGAAAAGAACTGCAAGTCTTGGAAGCACTTCCGACCCAAGACATTAAAGGACCATAGAACTAAACGCTGGGCCATGCAGGCCGAGGCCTCCATTGACGTGGAGGGAGTTTCCAGTGATGGCAGCGTCAGTGTCCTAAGTGACGCTGAGGGCGAACAGGATTCGACGGACTCCCATGTGCGAGCCCCCGACTCCATTAAGCAGGCCGGTGGTCCTGTTACGGAGACTACACCCGGCGACTCAAGCATGCACACTACACGCCACACCAAGCACACATCCCAGGGCCGCCCGTCCACCACGCTGTCGACTGTTGAAAGCCTTGCAGTGTCAAAGGAAAGGTCCTCAAAAACATCCCTGTCCTCTGGGCCATCTCGTTCGCTGCATGACAGGCTTCTGAAACAGACAAACAAGTCAGTTTCGGACACTGCACATAAAACAGACGCCCCGTCGCAAGCCGAAAGGTGCTTCGATGGCCCCTTCTACCTCGAAAATAAGAGTACTCATTAAAATCACGTCCTGAGCCCTCTTTTAAAATCCAAGATGTCGAAATCCTCTAAAAATTTGACACATCTTTCTTCTAAGCCCTCCATTTCCTCTAGATCTAAGGAAACCCCTACAGCCTCAGACGCCGTTTCAGCGGACACGCACCACAAGGAGCCTACACCCTTACAGGACACTCCTACCTCAGTATTTCCAAGGTCATCTGAGTGGACCCATAGAGCTTTGATAGGGTCATGAGAAAAATGTCCTCTTTTGCAGACTTTATGGACCAGCACCCTACACAACTGTTAAGTCTTCAGGGCCAATCTTACACAGCTAGGAATGAACCAGTGTTAGGGAGAATTCTCATAAATGTGCTAATTTCCTTCACCTTAGGGACCCCCAGCAATTTAGCTAGATTTTGAGGACTTGATTTTATTTCCTGCAGAGTGTGATCCTTTTTGTCCCACCCTCTCATGTATTTTGATGTGTGTTTTACTCTTGTGTTCTTTGATTATGGGGTTTTAGAGAACTCCATAGGCATCATCTTTTCATGTGTGTCACACAGCACCCTCAGTGCAGTGACACAGGGAAGCCTTTTAGGCTGTTCCAAGGTTTAAATACCTTCTCTGGGAAAAACTACTGTTTCCCAGAGAATATAAAGTTAAATTGACTTTACTAGTCTTTTTAAATTCCTAGACCCAGCACACACTATCTTACAATAGAGTGCTGGAGGAGTTACCTAGAGTATCCCCTGTGTCTAGAAACTCATGTAGCAGTCAAATGCTAACCTTTCCTCTCGAAAAGGCTGGTGGCAGTGGTTTTACAACGGACTACCATGATTTTTCCTGACCGCGAAACCGCAGAAGCCATGTTTTTCAAGATGGCGCCTAAGCCCCCTTTGTTTAAACAGGTCCTGGTCTTCTTTTTTTCACCATTTCTTTTTGGAAAGGTCCTTCTAGTGATTTTCTCTGTGCGCCAAACTAGGTTTGGTCCCTTTGTTTCTATGCCTTTGGCACGCTTCAGGACTGAAGACCGCCTCTGTCATCTGAGTGTCTGAGGTGGGCAGGAAGTGATGGAGGGGCCGAAACTCCCTGTGCTTAGTCTCCTAGGAGACCCAAATGCACACTGACGTGAATGGCTGGCTGGCTGACTGTCCGGCAAGGACAGTCACCCTGCTGGGTGAGTGGCAGCTAGGCTGCAATGAAAGGGAGAAAACTGTTTAAAAGGCGAGTCTCTTGGCTTGGAAGGCATACCACTGGAACGAAAGAACCGAAGACGAGCTGGAAGAGGACAGCTGCTGCAATTACTGGACCGTTGGTTTACCTGGTGGAGCCCTGCTGCATGTCCGAATCGCCAGGTTAATCTCGACAGAGAAGCCCTTCAAGGACGACTTCTTCCTTTGAGTTGGTAGGACCAATCAACTCGTAAGCCACCTGGACACCATTCTCAGAACTGGTTAAGATTAACCAGGGAGAAGGACACCAGTTTGTGTGCTTGAAGACAGCTACCGGAATCGAAGAATTGCCAGTTTGCCAGCTTTGCGACCAGTCCCCCGATGTCCTCACTCTTGTCCCCACAACTGAGGCTCAGGAACAGCGAGATCTGCGGGAACTGCCAGGAACAGAAGTCTTCAGCTGCATCTTTTTCTTCAATATAAGGGACTGTGAAAACCAGAACGAGAGAACTTACCTCTCACTGCGAAAGTTCATGCAACTTTGGCAACTTGCAGGCCTAGTCAGCCTGTGACCCGACATATGAACCTTTCTTCCGTGAACTACTTCTGAGAACCGTGGCAAAGACTTTTCCGTTTAAATACCAGAACCGTTTTTACCTATACAAGACTCTAGACCATTGACTTTGGCCTACCTATTGCATTGAATCAACTCCTCCGGTGAACTCAAACTATTTGCACCATTTTAAAGTAACTGTAATATTCATTTTATTAACTTAGGCCTTTTTGCTCCTACTTCAAACGCTGTGAATGCCATTTTGCTCCTTCTTCAAAGTAGCTTAAATGTTTCAGAACCGGTTAGTGTATTGTAGTATATATTTCTTTCTAACTGTTTTTATTAACTTTTGCAACGCAATCAGTACAGAAGACGGAGAAAAAACACAAAACAATACCCCAACATAGGACAGCAAACCCCACCCCACCATCCTCCCCCACCCCCCAACTCCTTCCATGTTATACCTTCTTTCAACAATTGGGCATTAGTGTACCGCACCGTATCAAATGCCTTGTGACCCATACCATCCAAATATAGAGGATACAACCCCCAATCTGACCCACACCAAGATGTAGTCCTTAGCCAGTCCTGGGGGCTGCGACCTTGGGCGTGTTGCCGGGGTATCCTCCGGATTGTCCTGTACCAAGGAAACACACTCACAGTTTGATTCACTGGACATGTAGCTCCTGAAGGCCGTCCAATAGTCCCTGGGTCTGCTGTTAAGGGGGAGCGTTTGATTGTACTGCGTCTCCCTCCGCTCACATATCAACATAGTATTTAACCAATGATGTAGTGTAGGTGCTGCAACCGCCCCCCAAGTGCGTGCCACTAATGCTCTAGTGACCGCAGAGGCCATGCCAACCAAGTGATTTTCACTATATGACTGCAGTTCCACCAATGCCAACAGCCAGGCCTCAGGAGCAAATGGGATTGGGTCCTCCACTATCCCCTTCATAACCTCTGCAATGGCAGCGCAAAAAGGTTAAATACGAGGGCAGGACCAGGCCACGTGATAGAAATCGGCTGGGGTTTGTTGACATTTCTTGCAGTTCGGGGACCTGAGTGGGGACAGTTTGTGTAGATAAAGAGGAGAGTAGTACAGCTGGTGTAAAAATGTAAAATGGATCAGGCGGAATCTATTGTTAACAGAGACCGATTTGGTCTGGGCAAGAATGGAACCCCATTGGACCTCCGGCAATGACCGCGCCATACCATCTTCCCATTTGGCCCTATATTGGGATGAGGGTGGGGACCCAAGTGACCGAGCCAAACCATATAGGGATGAAATCACCTTTCTAGTGGATGTCGGAGCAATGGCATACTCCAGTACTGGGGATACTTCAGGTGCGTTTGGGAAGTCGGGCCACCTTGTCCTAAATACCTCTCGGAAGCGGAAGTATAGCAGCAGAGTAACTGGGGACCAGTCGCCCCTGACCTGAAGATCCTCCCACGTTATAAATTTGCCATGCGGTGCCACATCTCCTAATGTGTAGATTTGCAGGTTCTGGAAGTGTTGAATAAAAATATGCTCATATTTAAGAGGAATACCGTGAACTCTGTATATGGCCATCGAGGGTGAGCACCACGGTCCCAACCTGGCCCATTTCGCCAATTGATCCCAAGCCTTGAGTGTAATCTCCAAGGGTTGAACCTCTGCCCTCAAGTGCCACTCCAGAATGGCCCATAGGAGGCCTTTGAGGTCCTCAGACTGAGTGACAGATCTCTCGAGGCATGAATGAGGGAAATTGTTCGGAAGGGACCACCACCAGGTTGAGTATTGGATCTGGGCTACAAGATAATAAAGGAAAAGTTTGGGGACCTCCAGATCCCACCGGAGTACGGGTATCACATTGTGCGCAGAGATACAGGGTCGACTCACAGCCCAAATCAGCTTGGACATCAGTGACTTTATGCGATTCCAAAAGGATACGGGGGGCCATTTCCGGATGTTATTGAAAATGTATAATAGTTTCGGCAGGATAACCATTTTGGATAGGGAAATGCAGGCCGCTTGAGAAATAGGAAGACGTATCCATGTGTCTACTCTGTGTTCCAAGTGTGGCAGGGCCGTAATATAATTCTGCTCGTATAGTTGAGATGGGGAAGTGGACACCTGTATACCCAGGTAGCGGATTCCCTGCGGGCACCATGCAAAGGCCTCCCAAACATCCTGCGGGGTGACCCCTGTTGTGAGCGGGAGCACCTCTGATTTAGACCAGTTTATTTGTAAGCCAGATAGGGCTCCGAATGTGGATATCTCCTCCATCATGGGGCGCAAATTGGTCTGAGGGTGTTTTGTGTATAAAAAACATATCGTCCTCATAGAGCGAGATGATGGATACATATGAACGAATAGTCATTCCGCGGTGGGAGTGAAATTCGCTCAGGGCACAAGCCACCGGCTCAATGGCCAAGGCAAATAAGAGGGGGGGGGGACACCCTTGCCTAGTGCCACAAGTTGGATGGTTAGGGGCAAACTGGATCCCATTAGTATAAACCAGAGCACGCAGGGCTGTATAGAGAAGCCAGATCGAATATAGAAACGTGGTACCAACGCCCATGCGTTGGAGGACCTTGAACAGAAAAGGCCATTCAACAGAATTGAACTCCTTCTCTGTGTCAAAAGCCACCACCGCAATAGGAATGTCAGGATTCACATTATGCATCAGGGTGAATAATCTGCAGATTGTTCTGAGTAGATCGTCCTGGAATAAATCCTGCTTGGTCTGGAAGAATCAAGGCGGGCATGTGGGGGAGAAGCCAGTCAGCGAGCAATTTCGCCAACATTTTATTATCAGTATTTATCAGTGACAAAGGTCGATACGACAAGCATTTTTTGGGGTCCTTATTAGGCTTAAGCAGTACCGTAACCAGGGCAGTCCGGGTGGATTCCGGAAGGACCCCTGAGGAAGCCGCCTCCTCAAACATACTGCATAGATGGGGGATAAGCAGGTCGGGGTAAGCCTTGTATAGCTCAGCCGTAATACCATCCGTTCCAGGAGCCTTACCGTTTGGAAGCAAATGTATCACCTTACGGAGTTTGGCCTCTGTGAGGGAATCGTTAAGGAGCACCCCAATCTCCTAATTAAGCCATCCCAGGGCGATCCTAGTGTTAGGGAGAATTCTCTGTTAAGGCTAATTTCCCAAACCTACTGAGTCCCCCAGCAGCTTTGCTGAATTTTTGGGGTTTATTTTTTTCTCTCCTGCTAAGAGTGAGACTCTTTTACTCCCTCTCTTAGACATGATTTGAGGTGTTCCTTTGACTTTGTATGTGTTTTATGGGCTATGGGGTCCTTTCCCCCATAGGGCTCCATGTGTTTTTGGTATGTGGGTTACACAGCACCCTCAGTGCAGTAACCCAGGGGTGTCATAGTGACCCCCAAACATAGACTCCATACCCTGGGACTGACTACTGTCCCCCAGGGCATGTAAAGTCACCATTGGCTTTACTAGTCCTAAATTATAAACAGAAACCCGTACAAACCATCATATTGTGGACGTACTGGTCGGGGAAATTCGATTGCCCCGGGGTCTGTTGTTCGAGCGGGCACGTCTCTGTCTCCCCTGATCGAGTTTTGGCCGGTGGCAGTGGATACTACTTTTTATATTCAACTACGAATATATCTCTATGGGATTTTCCCATTGTTCGAGGCTACCACTTTTTAAAATAGCCTCGAACATACCGCCGGTTTATTAAATTAATATAAAATCACCAGTTGGTATTTTTTGCCTAAAGTCGGTTCCAAAATGGCGTTTGTGTTCGCTTCTGTGACTCCAACCCAAGTCGGGCCCTTTGTTCCACTTTTTGGCGGGCTTCTCCACAGAAGCCTCCAAAAGTGGTGCCACTCTGTCTGGGTACGACAGGGGGTGTGGAAGGGGATTTAGGCACTCTGGACTGAGTTGCCTTGGCAACTCAAGTCGCACTCTTGTGTGATTGGCCCAAGTGCCACTTAGCATGTTTGATTGACAGCTAGGCTGAATGAATGGGGGTTTGCTGCATAAAAGCAGGGCTTTGGGGACTGGAACTTCAGAAGTCGCCACAGGACCTAAAGAATCCGAAGAGGGAGAAGCTGAGCCGACCTGCAACGACGAAAACACCAGTGAAGCCCTGCTGAACCGCCTCACCACTTTTCCCGACGACAGAGGAGATCTCCAGCCCGGAGAGTCTTCTTCCTTTGACTGGTGGGGATAACCAGTTTGCCCGTCTTTTCGCCTTCCCGGATCATCTCGTGGCCGCCTTGCCTGTGCCAAGAACCCCGGCAACCGGGATACCACGGTTTTCCCACCACTGCAAATAAAAGGGTAGTACCTTTTAACCGGAGAACTCCGCGGCTGGTTTCTTCCCTGGCAGTGCAACGACCTTCAGCTTTCCTCCACGTTGAGACCATCTCTTCCTCTGGACGACGCTGTGACTTGCGCCCGCTGCCAGGAACACCTGCCCCCGCTGGAGGATCCTCTCCACTTTGAAGGTGTCCGCCTGGCCTCCCTCGCAACGGTCTCTGTGGGGTGACTCTTAAAGCCTCCACTTACCACTTGGGTTGGCCCTAGGCTGGCTAACTGAACTTTTCTGAACTGAACTAATTCTTTTCTGAACTCCCTGCAAGACTGTTGAAGACTTTAACTGTGTGATCTTGGGTGCATTGGTGCTCTGTTCTCTCTAAGAGGGAGCCTGACCTCTGAACGTTTTGCTCACAAGTAGACTTTGACTTTCCTGCCTTGCTGGGTGCTTCTAAAGTATTGAGTTGTGTGCTTTTCCTAATTTCTGCCTTTTCCCTCCCTTTTTCTCAAACTTATTGGAGTGCCATCTATAGTTAAGCGCTCACCTCTGTCTGGAAATAAGTGGTGTTAACTAAGACTTGTCTAATAAGGAATAAGGGATGTACATCTAGTAATAGTGACTGTGTGTTGAATTTACTTACCTCTTTTTGTGCTAGTATAATTTACAAGTGTGTCTTTAAATAAATAATGATATACTTTTACACCAAAGCTCTGGTCAGTGTTTGCTTGTGCTACTGTGTATCTGTACCTATTGTGTATACTCTGTATACTGCCTAACTCATCTTGAGAGGAGTCTGACTGCTCAGCCACAGCTACCAGGTAAATCTGGGTGGTACAGACTGCTACCAATTGGGTTTACTGCCAACCAACTCTAGTCCTAAATCTTTTGCAGTGGTCCCTAAGGGAACTGCACAGGTTTCTGCCTAACACCTATCGAGGTATTGGGTGATATCATCATGCCCGCAGTACTATGGGCAGTATACAACCTCTCGTAGTATTGGCGAAATACCCCATTTATCTCCCGCACGTCCCTAGTAGGCTCCCCCTCGGGGGGTTCCACTTCTAGTATGGGATCCAGGCGGTGCTCCTGTCTAATGGCCCAAGCAAGGGTTCTACTCGGGCAGTCCCCCTCCCCATATCGCTGCTGCAACGGGGTCACCTAAAAATGTTTCCTCCCCATCCATCAGCGAGCGGATTTCCCATCTTTTTGCTGACTGGTCGGCTTGAAGCGAGGGGGAGTCCATCCTCTCCTGAAGGAGCTCCACATTTTTAATTTCTTTTTCTTTAAGTGCAATGGCTCTGCGGATACGTTTCAGGACAAATACCCCCCCCCCCATCTGCAACATGCACCAACCCCGCAAGTACACCTTGAACACCTAGGCAGGGAGTTTGTGCTCCTTCCCTAGTTGAGTCTCCTGTATACACAGGACATTAACATGATGATTTTTCACTTAATTGGAAACGAGACGTGTCTTTTTTGCATTAGTGAGACCCCGAATGTTCCATGTAAGCAAAGTGATGTCAGGATTTACAGGAACATAAAGCTTCTGAGGGATAGTCATGTTATGACTGAACTGACAATGATTGGATAGCCTGATGCCACAGATGTATCATTTGGTGCAAGACAGTTGGGACACTTTACAAGATCACGACGCGCACAAGGCATTATAGACCTAGAAGAAGATACCCTCCCACCCCATCCCCTTAAACTAGGTACAGCAACACAATTGCAACAATCCCAACCCACCCTCCACCCATCCCAGAAACAACAACCTACCGGCCACCATATCCCACCCACATAACATCAAACATAATGCTTTAACCCAATCAGGTGCCGCTAGGCATGGGGGGAGCCAGCGCCTGCTGTGCCTCCCGTTGGCAAGAGGCTTGATTACCACATACACTGTTTAGCTTAGTGTTACCGTCTTTAATGAAGGGTCTGGCCCATATCAAACTATGCTGAGGGGGCCCCCGCACCAGGGGATCTGGGACCGGACCATGAGCGTGAAGAGAGCACAAACCCTTTAAGTCCGACTAAGGAGAGTGGTGAGGCGAGACCCCTGGGTCTGGGATCTCCAAAGCAAATCTCTCAGCTGACTCAGGCGACATGAAGAATACGTTTTCCACTCATGCACCACCCTCAGTTTGGCGGGGTACATCATTGGGTAACGTACGTTTTTCTTCCTCAGGGTATTTTTCGCCATTTGAAAAGGTTTCCGTAAATCCTGCACTTGTTGGCTGAAATCTCTATACAATCTGATAGTTGCCGAGCTCCACCGCAGAGTACCCTTTTCTCGTGCAGCTCGGAGCAGCGTATCACAATAATTAAAGATGCGGGCAATTATAGCCCTCTCGGGGGAACCAAAGACCAGTGGGCACGCTCCACCATAAACAAGTCTGTGACTGGCAGATTGTCCAAGATCTCCCTGAGTAATTTTTCCACAAACACCTCCATGTTGTCTGTTGGAGTGGATTCCGCAACCCCTGTGATCCTTTTATTTTTTTTGGTTTTTTTTGTTAACAATTTTTATTTGCATTTTTTTTACACAAAACATTACAACTCACAACTAACTACATAACCAACAACCGTGCCCTCTCCTCTACTGACACTTCTTTGGAGTTCTTGTTATGCTTAACCTCTCAGTTCATGGCGGGGCAGCCTTTGTCACCATGCGCCCCTTGCGGCGCCGTCCTGTTTTTCCACCCCTGTGATAGTTATGTTATTTCTTCTCGACCTCCCCTCTGGGTCATCATTCTTGGCCACCACCTTTTTGACCGTTTGCTGTAGGGATGCCACCTCTCGTTGTAGTTCTGTTATTTTATCCTCACCAGCCCCAATCCGATGTTCTGCTTCAGACATCCTGCCGCACAGCTTATCAATGTGAATTGCGGAAACATCCACTTTGCAAGTAAGTGTGTCTATCTGTGCACCCAGGCTGTCTGTGCTACTTTTTAGCGCCAGCCATGTATGATTGAGGGTCGCGATGTCCAGCTGAGAGGAGCCAGGGTTGTCGCCCTGTTGTGGGGGATCGGAACAGATGTGTTGGTCCATTTTTGACTGTCTCTTCTGAGTCCCTATTTCTGGGGTGCCCCCACAGATTGATTGTGTGTTGAGTACTGGTAGCCCCATGGGCATCTGTGTCCAGAGAGAGGGTGTTGCAGGGCCTAACGCAGATGGCAGCTACGTACCAGTATTGCTAATTTCACAGAAAGCCATCGGGCTGAAGCGGCATCGTCTGCGAAGTCTTGTGAAGCTTACAGCAGGGTAGCGACTGAAAGAAGGGAGGTGAGCACCGATGGGGCACTGGGTGAGCTGTACAAAGTCGAGGGGCCAAGACCATGGATATCATTCGCCATTGTTATTAAGCAACTCCCGCTGAGATCAACCAAAGTGCAGTGAAAGGCGCCCCACCACTCACATTTCAATCGAGTTGACTGAGTTGAGCTAATAATCTAGGCGCAGCCTCTGGACTGGGAGACAGGGAGAACAGGGTAAAAGGTCCAGCCCTAAGCACGTTCCTGAGATGGAGCGTCGTGGACCATGTGTTATCTAACTCATCAAATGGGCCGGAAGGAACATTGTATGGCCCTCACATAATGGGGTTACCAAGACAATATTTCTCCCTGCTCTGCGTGCCCCGCGGGGCTGGGGGGGAGGGGGTGAGAGCCACCAAGTATGTAGTGGAGGTCCCGGCCCCCTGGTACCTCAGTTAGAGAGAGTGGCCGACCACGTTCAAGCCCCGCTCCCCTCCCAGCCCCCCGACTCACTGCCTGCAGAACGTTGATGTGGCATCCGGAACCACTGGGCGTCCGGCCCCCGATGAGGATTCCTTTGCTGAAGTGCAGTACCTCCGCTCCCCAGGCCTGCAGGGAGCTCTTGGGCAAAGGAGAGCGACAGCCGTCCGGAGGAGTGCTGTTCCGTTAAGGCGGTCCGACTGAATGGCCTCCAGGCGGGGACTCAATACAAAAAGTTGGCAACCACTGCATGGCCGTCCGGTCTCTCGAGTCCTGGCTCGTGAGAAAGTACTCAGCGCACCGGTGCGCGGCCAGCAGAGATGCCAAGAGCCACAGTTCTCAGGACACCAGTCCCCGGGGGTAGCGGGCTGGCCGGTGCCCGACCCTGGGAGCGATCAGGCCACAGGATGCTTTCCTGCTCTTCACCCTGCCAGAGATGAAGCGGCAGTGATTTGTCCCGAGCAGGAATGGCGACCATTATGGGGAATGGGGCGAGCAGTAGCGAGGTCCGGAATCTCGAGCGCCACACACTCCCCAAGTCCCCAACTGGTGGTAAAATATGCTGCGGGTGTCCCGACACAATATTCCCAGCTCTTCTAGAACAGCAACAGGACTAAAATGCAGGAATTTAAATCCTATACCCGAGCATCTGCCGGAGCACTCTCAGGCTGTGGCCATTTTACAAGCCGCGCAACAGCGCCCCCGTATTGTAGTATATTTCTGTGTGAGATTGATTGCCCTCTTTTAGTTAATGTTTTCTAACTGACTGTGTAATAAATTAAGAAGTGTTTTTACAAAGAAACCTTGAGTATAAGTGTCTATCTGAATACTTATTGCGAACCTCTGCGTAACATCCTTACTAGCTCACATTCCCTCTTGCGATAAGCCTGACTGCTCAGCTCACTACCAAAAACTGTGTGGTACAGACTTATACCAAAGGTTGGTTTTGCTTACACCTGTAGTCCTAGTTGGGTGTAGTGGTCCCAAAGGGTACTGCATACAAACGCTGCCTAACTACCAGCATCCAAGTAGGCATGCCTGGACTCTGTTCAGCCCAGCACCTCCACCCAGAGCCAGACCACCCCTTGGCTCACCCTGCCCTTTCAGGATAGATATTCAGGATAGATATTTTGTTGACAACTCTGGTTCACTTGACCCTGGTTCTCAATAAGATCAAGGGACCAGTATTATCAAGACCAGGATGACCAAGACCAATTGTACAATGATGACGACGTCTACGTCATCCAGTCACCAGAACAGCAAGATCATCCAGTTGCCGACTCCCCGGTCGACAACCAGCTCCAATACAATGAGATGCTCCTCAAGGCTGCAGAACATTTTAACATAGACACCCAGGAGGTCTAAGTTGATAAAGACTTTGTGGGGGACATTCTTGGAGCCAAGTAGTCTGCAACATAGTTAATTCCCCTCCTCCAATCCATTCAGACACATTCAACCCTCTCTCCTACACCTCTAGCCTCTGCAGAGGCACCACCAGATAGAGAGTAAAACATTTTACACTCTTGGCAGGAAAGTGGCTTCCTTGGCGCCTATCAGAACAGTACTACCCTGTTGGCTAGTTAGTTGCCATAAATTGGATGAACTGCTACTACAGATTGATGGTGACAGAGCCTCTAAAATCCCAACTCCTGAAGACTGCATCCAAAGGCAAAAGGGTGGCCAGCTGCATCCTAAACAACAACCTAGATACAGCAGACAATGCAGGGCGTATCATAGCAGAAGGCACGCTTATTTAGCGCCATACCTCGCTTACCCAATCAGGTTTTAAACGTGAAACGCAGGCTTCGTTACTCAACATACCTATTGAACCCAATGCTCTGTTCGGTAAAGCGGTTGAGGATGCCCTTAAAAGCGCAAAGGAAGAGTATGATGTCTCTTGGCGAACTATCCAACAAGTATTTTCTGCAGAGGGGGTCTTCCAACACAAGAAGGTTTCGTGGGTAGTGCCCTTAATGCTCCTCTTGTTACAGCCAGGTTAACCAATCATCATCCTGGGACAACTCGCAGGGACAATCCTCCTCCTAGAATTTTCAAAGAGGTATAAAAGGTCTAGAAACAGATGTAGAGCCTTCTCAGCCAGAGGCTTCACACCACCCAAACAATGACATCCCCCTCCAGGTCTCCTCCCATGCCACTCCAGTGAGAGGTTGCATTTTACATTTCACCCACGCATGGGATTAGATCACGTCAGACAGGTGGGTGTTGTCCTCCGTGGCGGGTGTATATTGTATGAAACTGCTACAAAAACCACCCAACCACCCGTCAAAGCACAAGAAAATAACACCAGAAGAGAGGCGCATTTTATTGGAGGAAGTAAAAGCCGTACTGGAGAAAGACGCCATAGATTTTGTCCCAGCAAACCAGGTAAACAAGAGTATTTTTTCAACGTACTTCCTTGTGCCAAAGGAAGACCTAACAATGTTTCCGGTACTAGACCTGCGCCCAGCAAACACGTATGTCTAGCACAAACATTTCACATGACAACACTTCAGGAAGTGATTCCCTTCTAAAGCAGGGGAACTACATGGCAACATTGGATATGAAAGATGCAAACTTTCATATGTTAATGTTCCCAGCGCACAGAAAATACCTGTGCTTCCAAATAGCAGGAGAGCCCTACCAATTCAAGGTGCTCCCATTTGGCACAGCCTCGGCTCCAAGGGTGTTCACAAAGGTGCTAGCAGTAGTGGCAGCGCCCCTACGCAGAGAGTCCATCCCAGTGTACCCTTATCTGGGCGACTGGCTGATTGACAGGGGAGACCCCTCAAATTTTCAAATTCAACACCCAGAGAAGTAGCAACCTTCTATTCCAATTAGGTTTCTCCATCAACGAGAAAGTCCAGTCTTGTACCCAGTCAAACAAAATAATTCCTGGGTGCAATTATAAAGACAAGGGAAGATCTGGTCTCGGATTTCAGATTTAGAGTTGAGAACATGCTGCTAGAGATACCTCACTATCTAGCCGATAACCGTACGCAACAATGTTCCTGCTCAGGATGATGGCTTCATCCATCTACCTAGTACCACAGACGCGACTGCGCATGCACCCAATGCAAGAGTGGTCAGCAAAACAGTGGTCTGTTGTTTCGCTAACCCTGGTACAGGCTCTTCGCTAGTGGTCTAAGGACAATTTATTGAAAGGAAAACCCTTTCGCAATCCACCAATACAAGCGATACCGAAAACAGAAGTGTCACTCTCAGGATGGGGAGCTCATTTCCTGCACCACACAGCTCATGGCCAGTGGACACACAACACAGCCCAAAACCACATCAACCTTCTAGAACGACTAGCAGTTCTCAAGGCTCTGCAATGTTTTCAGTAGCTCTTACTAGGACAGACAGTACAAGTCCTCACTGACCGCACCACCGCCATGTTCTACCTAAACAAGCAGGGAGGCACACACTCTCCAAGTCTGTCCAGACTGTCCCAAAAATGTGGAAGTGGGCACTCAAGCGGAACATGTTCCTAGTCTCTCAACACGTTCGAGGGAACTCAGTGCTCTAGCAGACTCTCGAAGCAGAAATCCTGTTCCAGAAGAACACGAGTGGCAGCTCAACAAAGATATTCTAAACAGTATCTTTTCCCTGTGGGGTTATCCCCCTCTAGACTTGTTCACCACAAGCCAAAACAAACAATGGCCAGACTTCTCGTTCAGGTTTCCCCAACCAAAACCCAAGGGGAACGCCGTGTGGGTGAGTTGATCAGGGAAATTTGCTTATGCTTCCCCAACCCCAACACCACTCATCAGCAGATAGTACTGGCTTATTCCAGGTGCACAAGATGCACCTGGAATAAGCCACGCTAATCCTGATAGCTCCAATGTGGGCAAGACAACCATGATTTCTACACCTGCTCCAACTGGTGATGTGCAGACCAACCAAACTCCCGTGCCGTTACAATATGCTGTCCCAGCACGGGGGGACAACACTCCATCCACATCCTGAGTCTATGAACCTGGCAGCCTGGCTCCTGAAGTCCGAGTTCTGGCACTTAAAACTTCCTCAAAGGTGTATGGATATCCTAAAGGAGGCACAGAAACCCAACACCAGGCCCTGTTACTTCAACAAATGGAAAAAGCTTATAATTTGGTGCCAGTCACAATCCTTAAATCCAATTGAATGTTCCCCTTCCAACATTCTACACTATATGCTTTACTTACTAGACTCTCGCCTATTATTTCACTCCATCAAAGTACATCTACTGTCTCTCTCCACATACAATACTTCACAAATCAAGTTGTCTTGGTGGAAGGTTCCTGCTATTAAAGCTTTCATGGAGGGAGTAAAGAGACTATACCCTCCCATTTCTAACCCTCCACCAGGTTGGGCCCTTAATGTTGTGACTTCAAAGCTCATGGGCCCGCCATTCGATCCTGTGCACAAAGCCAGCCTAAAACATTTAACCTACAAGACTGCCTTTCCAGTAGCCATCACCTCCACTAGACAGGAGCTACAGGCACTGTCTGTACAAGACCCTTTCTTTATAATCCACAAGGAGAAGGGCCTTAGAACACATCCTAGTTTTTCATATAAATTCATATACAAGTTCCATGTTAACCAATCACTTGAACTACCTATTTTTTTCACAAACTCCATCGAACTCAACTGAAAAGAGCCTCCAAACACTAGATGTAAGGAGGGCAGACTTGTAGTACGCAAACAAGGCTGCCTATAAGGAAAACAGACCAACTCTTTGTTTCCATAGCAACTGGTAGGGAAGGGGATCACATTTCAAAGAATGAGATCTCCAGATGGATAGTCAAGTGTATACAACTATGCTATTCATTATCAAAGAAGTACCCGCCTTTCACACCAAGAGCTCACTCTACCAGAGGTACAGGAGCTACTTTAACATGTATTGCTAATGTCCCTATAGACGCCATTTGCAAAGCAGCTACTTGAGTTCCATGCACACCTTTACTCAGCACTACTGCATTGACACACGTTCTAAAGCAGATTCACAGGTGGGACAAGCGGTGCTAAAACATCTATTTTTCGATGTACCTTCTCACAACCCACCTCCTTCTCGAGATACTGCTTGCTAATCTATGCATAGCATGTGATCTAAGCAGATCCTCAAGCCTCAGAAGGGATACATTACTCACAGTAATCGCATTTGTGATGCTTGTATCTGCTTAGATTCAAATGCGCCCTCCTTTCCTGGAGTAGAAGGTGCATAGATGTTTCTTTTTCTATCGCTATTTTCTGCTTTATTACATATGTACTCACGCTACAACTCACACCAGCTCACGTCAGAAACAAAACAATCTGAGGGACCTCGACGCGTGAAGGACCATGGGTACAGTGTACGTCACAATAGGGATAGTATTACTGACACGTGCAGTCGGCGTCCCTTTTTTTTTGTTTCAAAAACAAATCATGTAATACTCTGCGACTACCACTAGATGTCGGCTTATGCATAGCATGTGAATCTAAGCAGATACAAGCATCAGAAATAAGATTACAGTGAGTAATTTATCCCATACAGTCAGCGCATGTCCTTAAAATGCATTCAGTGACTTAAATGAATA
Organism: Ambystoma mexicanum; assembly: GCF_040938575.1. Lineage (NCBI taxonomy): Eukaryota > Metazoa > Chordata > Amphibia > Caudata > Ambystomatidae > Ambystoma > Ambystoma mexicanum. Next base: position 1,185,891,147 of record NC_090934.1, read on the forward strand.
AAAGAAAGTAAGTGATGCAGTAAGGGGCAACCAAGTCACAAGAAATATGCCCTGGCTTCAGAAGTCCAATCACTATGAAGAGTGGATCCTTGTGGTCCAAATGTCACAATGCTTCCCCCCCCAGAATGCATCTGATGCAGGTGAAGTACTTGTGTTGGTGATTGTTCAAGAGGAGATATGCAACAAAGTTACTTGTAAGTAAAAATGGGTCCTTATCTTTCAGGTTTCATTGCTCTGGTGTGAAGACCAAATAGCAGTGTAATGGAATGTGTGAAAAACCTGAGGGTTTTTCCCTCCCCACTCCCGGGGGAACTTCCAAATAGGTGGCCAGGGGAGGGCCATCGCTTTTGGATCCCGACCCTGGGGGCAGACTAGCGAGGGGGGATAACGTGGGTGGAGGGTCCGGGGAGGGATTACCCAAAGGCGAGACATGGTATCTCCCCTTTCCAAGCTCCCCCTACCTGACATTCCCTCAGCCTACATGGTGTATTGTTTGCTCAACACCCATTTTCCCCTGTATTCTCCTTGTGAAAAACATCACAACACCATCAAAACAGAATAGACATACAGAGGCACTCTACCATGTTTATGAATGTCCCGTTAACAAGATCAGGCAAAGTCAGGCAATGAACGAAAGAGCACGACAACTGAAGCCTGTTAATACTACTCAGGTGTATAAACGGAGCAGCCGTGTAAGACGAGACGAACGAGTTGGAACCCGAGCAAGAACCCAAGGCAGAGACTGAGCGAGCAGGCAGCTGGAACAGCCTGAGCACCCCAAGTTCCACTGTCGGAGAACCGAGCGCTGAGACGCTAAGGGCTCGTGGCTGGAGTGGGCTAGAGAGAGCGTGGTGAGGGAGCCGTGTCTCCAAGGAGCCAGAATGGCAGTGCGCGAGGAGCTGATCTCTAGAGGGCCGTCCTTGAAGGTGCTCGTTCCCCTGGGCCAGCAAGGCCGCCCAAGAGTGTCGGAGGGGCGAGTTAGGAGTCCCTGACCCCGGCAAAGAAAAACCGCAACAGCTATGCTGATAACAACCGGTGAGTTCAAAGGGATAAGGGAGCCTGGTTGGTGAAAGGTGCGAAGTGCGAGATAAGAAAGGATTAACAAGAGAAGGACAAGCGTAGGAGTAAGAGACACAATGAAGAGAAAGCTTCAATTGTCTGTTGTGTTGTAATGTGCGAAATACAGATTGAGAGAGACTGTTAATGTGAACTTGGTCTCTGAAAGTGTAGAGGAGCTGTGCGATACCCGAAGTGGGAGCTCTCGCAAAGTATGAGGGGGGCACTGCGTGAGATAGGAAGAGCGAGTTGAAGCCCTGAAATAAGTAAGTCAAATAGTGCCTGGGGAACAACCCTGTTGATGCACTGTGATATGAGATGTGAAAGAGTGCCGGGGGCATGATCCCAGAAAGGCAAAGGTGTTGGAGTGGTCACGCACATAGCTAACTAAACTGTGGGCATTCAAATATCTCTGATACAAAGAATTGGCAAAGTGGTAAAATTGTGGAATTGTTGGGGAAGGGAACCCCTGTTGAATAAAGAGCAAGAGAATCTTGTGCAAAATATACAAAGAGAACTTTGTGAAACAATGATCCAAACGGGAATTTTGGTCCATGATGGAAAGCATTGGCGATGTGGTTTTAAAGTGTGAACTTTGTGAAAGTCTGCGAAAGGAAACCCTGGGAAGAGTGAAACCTGTTTTGGGAATTGAACGGTGAGGGGAAAAGGAATCCCTGTGAAAGGTGAAGGATTTGTCAGAGAAAGTGAACATGGAAAAGCCATAAGAAAGGATTATGACTCTTTTGAACTTTGCAGAACTTTTGTTGACCTCAAGTTGTACAAGCTTGTGGAAGGGAGCTGTGGGACAGCTCCAACATCGCCTGATGAACATTGAGAAGGGTGCAGAATCCCTACAGTGCCATCCTGATATTGTTTTGCTACACCCTTTTTTATGTTGTCCAAACCCCTACACTGTATCTTTCTAGTTAGTGACACAGACATTTATTGTATTTAGACTGACACACTTTGGACTATTATACTTTTCCTTTTATGGTTGAGACTGCTCCCATATAGAATAGGACAGGTTAGGCATTTATCCCAACCCCTTTTCTTAAATAAAGGTTTTCAAACTGATTCCTTGTGTCTGTGTCTGTCTCTCGTCACCATGCCAATCACACAAAGGATACAAAGAGACTTGTTCTCAATGTTATTCTGTGGTGGATAGAAGGAGAAAAATGCTTTGACTTTACTTACTCCCTACTCCAATTTTCCCAGAGGACTGGATGGATTGACTGGGTGTCGCTTGAGGTTGGTTTTCCTGCCATGGGTTCCGGTGAGAGGTGCCCAGGCGCTGCAGCTGCAAGGATTCTTCCGGTCGGGTCCAGGAGCAGAGTGCAACCCTTGACAATTGTTAAGGGAGTTTTCCTAAAGTCCTACTGGCAGTACAATTTTAGTATGCTATGCCAGTGGTTTTTAGATCCCTGACTCTTAGTATCAATCTGTACTAACTCAGGACCTTGGTAGAGAGGCAGAGCAGTCAGGCTTATCTTAAGAGGAAGCTGTGAGCTGTAGGTAAGTACATTGAATCTAGTTAGACAGGAACAGCAAAGAAGCACTTATACTTATATGTTTTATAAAAGTATATATTTATTATATTTGCACCAGAATAACTTTAAATACTTTAGACATTTATACTAGAACACTTAGGAATGCTTGATAATATACTTCAAAAGGCACTTTCACTTTTGTGTTTGTTCGCGGTTAGATATGTAGCAACGTTACAAAGGGAAAATACAATGGGCCTCATTACACGGACGGCGGTGGACCAAGGTGCTATTAGGCGTTAAATTCTCCAACCCGCAAAGGGACCTGGTAGTAAGGCGGTAAGGGTTTACCGGTAAAATACCGGTACCGGTAAACCCTTACTGCCGTCCGTGTAATGAGGCCCAATGTTATCCTATTATCGGGTATTGCGCACTCATGCTGTTTTCAACAGTTTATACGGTAATGCATTTACTCTGCAAGGCTCTGGAGCGACTTCTGGGAATCCTTACCTTAGGTCTACCTTAGGTTAGAAGAAAATGTTTGTGCTGGATGCTCCACGATGTTGCATGTTGCAGCTCTGGACTCGACCTTCGGATTCCTCGGTCTGATGACTGAAGGCAGGACAATGGATGGGATGATCTCTCAGCAGCAGTCTCAAAGGAGGACCTGTAGCACGACTTTCAGCAACTTCTTGGTTCACTTTGTGGTCTTGGCGCCTTTTCTGCAACACCAGCAAAGGACACGGATCGCCCAGTCAACCTTCTTTGCTTCCTGCAGTCCCATGCTATGATGAGGGGGTCTGGAAGAGTTGGATCGGATCTCTGGAGTGTCCTTACGGGTGCATTTAAGATTTGGATGCATTCAGCCTTCCCATGACAATGCCCTCAAAATGGGCAGCAGGTCTCCTGGTATTGGGGTTCTGCAGCTCTGGAAACTCCTAGGAACTTGGGAGATGGCTCAATTCAAAGTTTTTCTTGGGACTAGTTGTTCCCACCAGCCAAAGGGAAAGAGTCGTCCTCTTCAGAGCTCCTCTGTTGCACATAAAACGAGGTCAGGCCAGCAGTGGTTGTTCCTGAGTCTGATGATAAAACAGACTTCATTGAGGAGATTTTAAAAGACAAGAAAGCTGTTTTGCAATCTATCCCTCTACTTAAAAGTATACAAAAAAGGGTGCCCCTTTGCTAACTAACCCCTTACAAGTTAAACCTGTAAACCCCCAGATAGAAAAGAAGTACAAACCAGCCTCTATTGATCAGCTTCATGCAAAGAGTCATTTAAAAGTAGATTCCCTGATGGATACTACAGTCAGAAAGAGGCGGCGCTCCTTTATCAACCAGTGAGTATCCCCCTGACAAAGAAAGCAAGAAGAGAAACACTTAAGTAAGAAAGAATGCCACTTCAGCAGCATATGAACTGGTAATAAATAATGCTGCAGCCGTTATGGCATAGTACAACAGACCAGTGAGACGAGCTAGACCATCTCACTCAGGAAGTGGCTGAGCACCTTAAATCTGCTATGTTTAAAGCAATTACAGGGGGTAAACATCTAGGCTAATATCGTTATTAAAAACAAACTGGGTGCAGCTGATATGGCAGGAAGCAATATAGCAGGGTCTACTGTTGTAAAAAGGCATGCTTTAAACCCAAAACGCATGCTAGCTTACTTAATAAACCTATGGAAGATTCATGTCTATTTGCGTCAGCTGTTGATGAGGCTCTAGAAAGATCCAAAAAAGAACACAAAACTATTAAAAGCTTACATCTCATGACTTCCAAGCCCTACCAACAAAGAGGAACTATTGCCAGTCCTTTCAAACTCAACTATTTAAGTAAACGAGTCACACCAGCTATCCAGGGAGCTCAACTTATCAACGCTTGTTTTCACAGGCAACCAGATCTTATTCAATCTAGCGCGACAGTGGCAAAGCCACCAGAGGGTTTGCCTGGGCTGCAAAATGACTCCCCGGTGGTAGCCCCCTCCCACTTGACCGTTGTAGTGGGTTGCATAACATCATACGCCTAAGTATTAAGTACAGTGTAGGAGGGGTACTGCATTGAGCTGCGCAACCTCCCACCAGGGTGAAAAATGTTGCCTCATCCTAATGCAAGAAGAGATCCAGGCACTTGAAAGGAGCAATAGAGCAAATTCCGTTCAATCAGGTAAATGTACATCAGGGAATTTACTCAGTATATTTTCTTATTCAAAATACCTAATAAATCATATATTTGTGTACTTGCCTATCTAACTGGGGGTTCTGTGTGAACTCATTGTAGCTGCTGACCACTCACACCCCTCCTGAATCTAAGCCTTACTTCAGTGTCTTCCCTGTTCACCATATAAGGTTGGCTTCCCAAAATCGACTCCTCTGTTTTGATTTTGGAAATCCATCTTAACACCAACCTTTGATGGTAGCTTATTACACAGAATTGTGGTGGTACAAAAAACGTCATTATTCATGGGTTTTTACCAGGGAAAGCGTTGGACAAATCCTTATTGGTACTAGGACTATTCCTGCAACTAATCAGGATTGTTCCACAGTTAGCTGTGTAAAGGATGAGACAACACAAAGTGGGGTCTTCTCCAAGGTGTCCAACACGTCTTTAATTGTGTGTTAAAAAAAATAAATTCCTAACCTATTCTGAGATACCTTATGCTATAACGTAAGTAATACCCAAACAAGGTGGCCAATTAAAAGTTCTAAATCCTAGTTGTTGGGTAAGATGTTCATATCAGTGATAAATCTTCCGGACCTGTGTCAACCCCAGAGCATTTTGCTGAACTGGTTGATTGTTTTTCCCTATCTCAGTAAGTGGGAACCTTTTTCCACACTCAGTTCCTTTTACTCCTTTTTATGGGTGTCATTGTTAAGACTGTCCATGGTGTCTTTTTAATTTTATCCTGTATGGCAACTTTTGGCACATGCTGCCTATTGTTGCTGGGTTTCCCTATGGGCACCCCCTTTTAACTTTCTCTGACTAACCTTGTGAGAACTACAGTTCCCAAGGATAGAAAGGATATTGTATCCTCTCTAAACTTTATTTAGGTGAGAAGACCAGCACTCCCCACCTTATGTGGGGTGCTGGGGAGATGCACTGTATCCCCTTTCTCATTTTAACTGTAACATTTCTCTTACAGGGGCAAGCTTACCTTTAATGGCTGGTGGCAGTGAACCTTTCTACTAATTTGGTGCACCTTCACCCTGGGCTGTTTCCCATAGCAGCTAATTTTACCAAAATGGCCCCGGTCTTCTTTTTTTGACATTTTAGTGTTCCTTTCTTGTTCCTTCTTCTGACATCCAGGGCGGGAAAATCCTTTGTGTTCATTTTATCTTCGTCGGGAGACCTTAGTCAAGCCCGTCCCGGCTCCAGAGAGTCTGTGAAGGCAGGACGTGAGGAAGGAGTGCAAAACCTGGCACCCCCTTTGTCTTCTGGCGTGGCCTGCGAGAATCCAGTATAAACTGGGAGGCTGGCTGTCCTAAAAGGACTGCCAACGCCCCCAGGTTTGAATGTTGAAAGTCTGTTTTGATTGGCTGGGTTCCTGCATAAAAGTCTGATCCTGGAAGCTGAAGAGGAAGTCGTCCTGTGGAACCAAATCCGAAGAGGAGATGAAGAAAGCGCGGCAGAGATGATTTCCAGCGACCAGAGAGCCTGCTGGGTAACCAGAGCTTGCTGTAGCCCTTCCTTCCAATCGACCCGGGAGTCCCGAACACGACAACTTCTACCCAAAGGCTGGTGAGATTCACTAGTCCCAAGAAGACCTGAGCCATTCCACGTCATGCTGCGTCCTTGCGGGGCTGCAATATCCCAATACCTTGGGACCTCAAGCCATTGGGCGGTGCACGGCCTTTTGAATTGAGCTGAAACTTTGGTGGCATCCTCCTGAGACAGGATGCCACTCCTTGAAGTCCCCTCAACGTAGTGCTGGACCAGATTAGCATTGGGAATCTGACCAGTGATATTCAGTCTACTCCTGGCTCCTCAAAAGGGCCCCAAAATAACAGAGCTGCATCCAGCCATGAAATAACTCTTGCCTGGAGCATTCTCGATTGATCCCTACTGCAAATTCTCTGCTAAGTCCTGTCTTCCATCTTCCGCGACAAAGAAATCCATTGAAACGATTTTTGGCTGCAGATCCTGAAGTCTTCCTACTGCAACTCCTCTTCTGTGCCGAGATACTGTGTTGGCTGGGGTATTTTACCTATCTTAAGCCTTTGTGATTTCGGTGTAGCTTTGGGGTATTTTTCTGCGATTGGGAGGCCACTCCTCCAGTCCACCCAGGCCACTGCGTAATCCTCCTAGGGTATCTTCTCTAAGGTCCCTACATCCTCAACTAACTTTAAAGTGAAATATTTACTTGTTTGAACAGTCTTCCTCTGGAACTCTAACTTTGTCTGCAACCAAACCCTATCTGACCCTGCCTACAGTTTGCATCTAGACCAATAGGGTCCCTCTTCTACCTCTGAGTGAACTTGTGCTATTGAATAAGAGAAGGACTGGATAAGTAAAGGCTTCTGCCTTGGAATGAATAACAAGTGTTGAAAAGTTACTTACTTGTGAAAGAAGTTGGCTGGTAACTGTAACTGAGAGTGTGCAGTTACAAAAGTTCTTACTTAACTTGAATGTGTTTTGCCATTCTGAAAAGTATATGAAAGGATGTTTTACTTGCCTGTGCATTGGTTGTGCCTCTTCCCCAAAAGTAATGCTGTTGGTTTCACTTTACTATTCCTGTTAGGATATAAATGTATGAGTGTCCCCATCTGGGTCTTGCTTCCACCGACTTGCTTTTAGCCTGTCCAGAATAAGTCTACCTTTAAGTTGCTGATAGCCCATTTTCTACCTGCCTAGAAAAGGTGTGTGCCATTCTTAAAAAGTGTTCTGTAGGTTTAGCTGACCTTGGTCTGCCTGGTCATTCGTAATTAGTGTAAAGAGTTCTTGTGTATCTTAGACTGGGTTCCACTGAGCTGAAAAGCAACTGTAATTGAATATTACACCAAAAGGTCTTACTGACCTTGCATAACTGCGTGCTATTGTAAATGTAGTAGTAGGTTTTTACTGTTCCTTGACTGAGTGTTCCACTATTCAGAGAAGTATACTTGCAGGTGGTTTACTATGTGGTTTCTTTGTTGAGCGTCACTGCATGCCTGACATGGTCTACTATCCTTGTATTACTGAAAGTAATCCAAAAGTAACTAATGGTTTTACTCCCTGTGAATAGGTGTGCCCTATACTAAATGTGTTTGATAAGGTCCGACTTCCCTAGAATTACTGTTAATATTCTGAATCAGCTCTATGCTTTGGTCTGTGTACTTTAAAGCAAAGTGTTGTGTTTTTGTAATGTGTTTATATGCTCTATGATAGTACCCATTTAATTAAGATTTGCATTGGTCTACTTGTATTTAAATAAACCCTTTATTTTTACAATACATAGAGTATCAGTGTTTCTTTGAACCATATGTATAATACAATTTCATTGTACTGGTGCTACAGCCCTCTCTCTCTACTATGATAAGCCTGGCTGCTCTGTCTATGCTATCATATACTCAGATGGTAAAGCCTTATACTAAGAGTGGAGTCTAGTACTGTCTCAGTTGAATGGTTTTGCTAAACCCAGGGATCGAAATTAAGATTGCATAAACAGGAGCTAATATCAGCTCCTGGGTCCAGCCTTAATCGATTACCAGGAGCTACCACTGGAGTACGAGGAGCTAGTATATAGCGTTCCGCTAATCTGGCTTCCAGATATGATGCAAACTCATAATATTTTTCATTATTTACGATCGCTTATGCTTTAAATGTCATATAGATGTGTCCTAATGTTTATTTAGAGATTGTCCCAAATGTACATGTGTTTTTCCTGCATCAATTGGCCTGGGGAGCCAAACGTAGCTCCTGATATCTGGTGGTGTCAAGCCAACCAGGCTCTTCAAGGCTACAAGCAGGAGCGAACTAGCTCTTAGCTCCTCTCAATTTCGAACACTTAAGCCCTTAGTTGGACTTCAAAAAAACAGTCATAACACTAGTCTTAGTTGGTCCTTGGCCTAAGGCCTACCCTAAACTAGAACACACATGTCGGAAGACTTGGCCAACACAAGAGTTATAAAAACCTAATCTTCAAAATCTCACCCTAATATAACAGAAATAGAAAGAGGTTTTCCTATAAAGGCACTTTTCAAAGGTACTAAAAGGCTAGGCCTCCCTGGGTGTTCTACCTGTCGCTATGTCTCTGACAACGTCTTGTATGATTTTCAAGCTACTTAGTTCAGGCTTTATCCTAGCCCCATAAGTTTCGTTTCAGTGCTTTTCAATTCTTTTGTTTTTAGCTTTCACAGGAGGACTATCCCAGACCTGGACGTCCTCTGGCTTCACAAAAGGTCTCACCCAGACCTTGGTTTTCTTCTGCTTTCCCAATGGGTCTCTTTAAGACCTTAGGTTGCTTATTCTTCTCATCAGGTCTTTCCTGGACCTTGGGTTGCTTACGTTTCTCTGTAGTTACCTCCTAGACGTTATATTTACAATAGGTCTCTTCCAGACTTGCTAATTTTCAGGATTCGGAGCTGGTCTGTTAGGTTTCTCATACTTCACAACAGGTTTCTTGTAGAGCTTAGGTTTCTCTGGATTCAGTAAATCTCTTCGGGACTTTGGGTCTTTCACGTTTCACATCATCAGTAATGTTATTTCATCCTCCCTCATTAGTCCTTTTAAGGCACCTGTGTATTGTGTCTCTTGCCACGTGTCGGGTCCTCTGCTTTTTGCCCTGAGGTCATTGGTGGTAAGCCATAGGTTTTGGCCTACTAATTCTGCCAAGGTTTTCGCCCTGGTCATCACCTCTCTCTCTAGGGTCTCCAGGCCTCAACCAATTCCAGCCTGGCTTCTCCGATCCTTTTATGCCTTTACACTGCCTTCCTCCAGGCAGTATTCCTTTCCTCATTCCAGGAACCTTGCCTTCTGTCAAGAGAGCGTACTTGCAGTTTGCTTTGTCTGGGTTTCCCCCTTTTACTGAACTGTCTCCAGCCCTTTTTGTAGTACCTAGGCTAGGCTTCTTTTTTTATTGTTGTTTTCATAGGCTCTTTCTCTTGTTTGTGTGTACTTTCGGCACTGATTGGTTATTCCCTAGGGAATACTTAATTCCTCTCATTATTAGATTGTGAGCAAAAGCATGGTACTGATTTATTACTTGATGGCTCCATTGCCAGCAATGACTGCTGGTGAGGTTTCAAAGGCATCCACTATGTGCAGGGCCGTCATGGAATTTCTTGCTTGAGGGTACGTGGCTCTGTGACTTTCTGTGATCATTGTGGTCTACCACGGATAGTGCTGCGGTACAAGCTCTGGCACGCAAAATACACCATTTTTCCTTTGCTTGCTCTTTCTGATAATATTCAAACATTCTTCCTCCATGACTTGCTAAACCAGCAGGGTTGCAGAAGGTATTCACTTCACTGTGACTTGTTTGTTGCTTCTGTCCTGGATCGTGGGAGCCAAAGAAAATCTCTCTGGGAATAAAAGTCCTTGAGGCCATTGTTTCACAGTATTGCCTCTGTGCTAAATCTCTGTAAGGATAGTGAGCCGGTATGATCCCTCCACATCCACACTTTGCAAGACACATTGGTTGCGGCCGGACCACTTCCTCCGCATGCCAATATGGGGAATTGTCAACTCGCTAAAGAATCCACTCTGCCGATTTATTTGAGCACCACATGTACCTTAACTTTATGTTTGACTAAAGGCAGAAGTTGGGGTACGGAATTAGTGTACAAAACCTCAGAACATCCACCAAGAGGCTGGCAGTCAGGTGAAGCTCCCTATTCTCTCGGCACCACTGGGTTCATGGTCCTGGCACTATCGCGTCCTCACTTTTTTTGTCTATGGACCATCACTTTCTTGTGTCTAGGGGATGGTTTCCTGCACCTTTTGCCTTCTCTTCTTCAGATGGTTTCCTCCACCTTTTGCCTTCTCTTCTTCAACCTGTCTCTCCCCACCTCCTTAATGCTCTGCCACATGCCTTTTTCGTGGTTGAGCAAGCCTTCTCTTGATCCTCATCACGCTCTCCTTCCGAGGTTCCTCTGACATTTCCTTTCACTGTACTCCCTTTCTGCATATCTCCATAACCATCCTCTTATAGACTCCTTCCGATCTCCTTTCCCTATTTTAAAGCACCTGCAACCTCCTCCTGTTATTATTCTCCATCCTCTTCTGACTCCTGTCTCTCTCCTCCAACAACCTTCTGATGTTTTCTTTAACTTGCTGAAATCTCTCCAACCTCCACTTCTTGTTTCCTTCCAATAGCTGCTATCCTTTCTCCTCCTTCTCTGGTTCTTTATCCTCCAATCTCCTGCTCTGCTCCAACCTCTGCTGGCCTTCTGCCTCCAAGCACCCACTTCTGATACATTACAATCTCTTCTGCCTACTCCCTCCAACCTCCTCCTTCTGCCGCAGCTTTATTTCAATCAATCGCCTCTACCTCTCAACCTCTGACTCCTTTCGATCACCTTACTCCACAGACACCATTTGGTGTTTATCAGGCTCTAGCACCTTCCGAAGGTCTGCCCTTTGTATGAGAGCTTGCACCTGTGTACAGTAATGAGTGTAGGCTGAGGTTTGGTGCGGTGAGGGTCAGCAAAAAGCTGTACCTCTGTTTACGTAGGAGGTGCATAGTTACCCGGCTTTGCAGACTTAGCCTTCTTTAGGCTTGTCTGCCATTTTTATTTGGATTCCACTGCTGCAGATTGAACCAGGTCTGCACAAAGTTTCCTCCCGCAGCAACACCACTCTGTGGAATGCCGCCAGTCCAGCCAGTCTACCATTTCCTTTCCCTGTTTTGGGTGGCAACCTTTTGATGGGGTTAAGTTGGCTAAGCCCTGGTCTTAGAATCTCTGCATTGGCTAGAAGACATCTTGAAGGGGAAGTTAACTGGGAAGGGTGTCTCCGCAAATATCTCCTGCCACAGCCCTAAGGAGATAGAAACCCAATGAAATGCCTCCGGATCCAGCATCACGGCATGGGTGGCTGCATGTAGCCCCATTAAACATCCCATCTACCATCCTCAAACACAGGCAGGGGACTTTTATACACTATGCAGTTTGTCTCAGCATTAAATCAGGTGAGATATGGAAAAGCTACTTGGTACCCTCCTGCAAATCACAGAGGAGCTCATGTTCCATAAGGGCATAATGTTAATGGAAGGCGTAGAAGCCTTCCATTAACGTCACGCCCATTTTCAATAATATGCAGGCAGAGAGGAGGGGCGTTATGCAACTTACGTTTCTGCCACCTTCCTTCCTATCCGCCATACAAATGCTCCAGCATTTGCACCATCATGCATTTTCATGCCGGTGGAAATGCTGTAGATCCCTAAGGAGTCAGCTGGATTTATATCCCAGCATAAAACTGGCAGACCCCGTAGGGATGCATTGTAGACACTTTCTGCCACACTAAACTCTGCCTACCAGGCTCGCATGGCAGGCAGCATTTAATTGTAACCGATGCTTGCCATGTGAGCATGGTAGGCAGCGTTTACTCATTTGCACAGCAGAGTGCAAATGTGCAGGGCAAAAGGCAGCGTACATGCGTGTGCTCTGCCTTTTGCCTGCACATTTGCATTCTGTCATGCAAATGACAAACATTTGTCCGCTTGGATCTTGCTACACCGGAGTGCAAATGTACGAGGTCCCTGCCACAAATTTTGAATTGGAGCAAAATGTGTTGCACAAAGTTTCAGCAAATGTCTGGCCGATGCCACATCTGAAGAAAGATAGCCAAAAAGACTGAATAATTATCAAGAACAGGATGAGCTAATGTCATCAAAGGGTAAATGTTGTCAAACTTCCCAAAATAACCCCCATCCTGGACCTATGTGAAGCAAATGAACTTTAAATGTAAATTGAACCAACAGGTTTCAATGAACTCTTCATCCCGTTTCAGTTCTCCACAATTTTGGCATTAATTGGATTTAACACTAAAGTCTCTCAAATTATATATCTGTGAGTGGTTGCCGCAACCTTCAAAAGAGCTTTCTAACTTTTTAGTTTCTATACCTCCGCCATCATACTGTACGTATTTTAAGGAACTCATGGTGGATCCAGTAAAGACAGACACAAGTGATCACATTTCAAGGGTGCTTATTAAACTGTATACAGGTTGGTAAAATGCCTAATCTAAACCTAAATCTAAGATGGGAGCAAGCGTCGACCATCAAATGAAAATAAGGCAGTCCTAGTGGCGTGTCAAATAAAAAGGGCCTATACTAAGAAACCTATTGCCAAACCTTCCAGCTAATACAAAAAGGGTGTGGGAGGGTTTTCAAGAAAAGAAAGAAGTGTTCACAAATAATACGTCAGGATGCAGAAGCTTGGATCTCCATTCCCCACGTTTTGAGCACAGGGTAAAGTGGAATCTTGAAGCACAGTAAACTCTCAAGCTTTCCCCAGCACGAGACGACAATCATGGCCGTGGATGGCCAAGTCTTGTTTCACTTGAAAGTCTCTTGCCTTTGAGGACCTGACACTTTCAATAACAAAACAAAAGGTTCCTTCAACAAAATGAAAGTTTGTTTCCTGGTTTTACTTTGTGTGAGGATTCTTCACCCCTGGATCCCCCTCTTCCGGGCGCTGACCCCTCTTTACTTTCAGCCTCCCTCCTCTGGGTTCACGATGGCTTGTCCTTTATTCACCAATCCTAATGTCTTTTTAAACAGTTCCTGTGGACATCCCTCGGTCGGGGTCACCTTTGTCAAAACACTGTACCTTGGGACTTTAGACTTTGTCCCCTTCTCGTTAGCATCCCTCCTCCGGGTTCATGATGTCTTGTCCTTTATTCACCAATCCTAATGTCTTTTTAAACAGTTCCCGTGGACATCCCTCGGTCGGGGTCACCTTTGTCAACACACTGTATCTTGGGACTTTAGACTTTGTCCCCTTCTCGTTAGCATCCCTCTTCTGGGTTCACCCTTGTCAACTTCACATTTACTTTCAATGTTAGTGGGATTCACTTCCCTTACTTTCTTTATAGTTCTTAGGTCAAAGGCTTTCGATTGTACGGGGATTATGCTTGACTTCCTGTATGACCACTTTGACCTAACTTGGCGGCTGTTAGGCACGATTGTATGCAGAACCCTTTGGGTGCACTATAACAACCCTGACCTCCTGGCAATAGGAGCCCAACCTTTGGTATAAGCTTGTACTACACAGGTTGGTAGCGTGTTTAGCAGCCAGGCTTATCTCAAGAGGGGTCAATGTGAGCTGTAGGGGAGTTACACAGAGATTCACAGTGACAAGTATTCAAATAAACACACACAGGGTTTCTTGAATAAACAATTATTAATTTATTTATCAGTCAGTTAGAATACGCCTTCTTCAGAAGGGAGCAATATAACAGTAACACTCAAATACACTTCAAAACACCCTTTTAGAGGTTGTCAAAGGGGAAGATTAATATGACATAACAATATTCTCAAAGCAGGTAAGTACTTTTGTAAATCCCCCAATGCAACGTTAGTTAACCCTTTCCTGGAAGGAAGACCAAACACATTCACAGAGGGAAGAAGAGTCATTCAGGGAGCCAGGGTAAGCCAAATTCAATTTGAGCAAAAGTCTAGGTGAAACTGAAGCACTTCTCAGAGGTAAGTCAAAGTCTTGCACAATGTTTAAAAGTGTTTGTAGAAAGAAGAATTCAAAGTAGGGCCAGGAGCTGTTTAAACTTGTGAGGTAAAGAAGCTATCAGCAATTTTACAGAGCAACAACAAGAAGTCTCACCAACAGAGAACAAGTGTAGTTACACAACAAGAGGTAAATTCTCTCACACTTTACAGTACCTTTTGATTGAAGGAAAAGTGCAGCAGCTGACTTCTGTTCCTGTGCAGCTCTGCAGATTTCACTGTTCCTGGGCCTCAGTCGTGGGGACAAGAGGGAGGACTTCTGGGGACTCTTGCACTGCAATGGGACGGTTAACCGGTAATCTTCAAACAAGTGGCACTACGGTGTTTCAGCTCCTCACAACTATCGTAAATAGCAACACCGCGGTTTCTGGCTGTCGAGATGGATTTTCCTTGTTTCTGGGGTCTCGGTCAGTCCTGCTTCCTGTGAGGCCGGAGGATCTTCCTGGAGCTCTTGGCCAACTTAAAAGCAACGCACACAAACTGGTGTTCCTCTGCCTGGCGTTTCAGTTTCCAGGAGCAACTCTGTGGAAATGCAACAAGCTCAGAGAGAATGTCCAGGTGGCTTACTTTGGAGTTGATTGGTCCCACCAACTCAAGGGGAGAAGTTGTCCTTGCAGGGCCTTCTGTCGATACGAATTTGAGTTTCACACAACAGCAGGGCATCGCCAGGCAAGCCAACAGTCCAGGGGTTGCAGCAGGCGTCCTCTTCAAGTTCTTCTTCGTTTCCTTCGTCCAGTGGCCGACTCTGCCTTCCAAGTCAAAAGCCTTGCCTTTTATTCAGTTCTCTCCCATTAATTCCAGCCTAGCTGTCAGTCACCCAGCAGGGTGGCTGTCCTTGCCGGCCAGTCAGCCAGCTAATCACTACAGAGTGCATTTGGATCTCCTAGGAGACTAGGAGACTAAGCACAGGGAGTTTAGGGCACCTCCCTCACTTCCTGCCCACCCCAGGCACCCTGGAGCCAGAGGCGGGCTTCACTCATGAATCCCACCAAAGGCAAAGCGAACAAAGGGACAAAACCTGGTTTGGCGTGCAGAGTAAATCTCAGGAAAGACCTTTCCAAGAAGAAATGGCAAAAAAAGAAGGTTGGTACCACGGTAGCAGGAGTTTCCCCCAGTCCCGCTTATCCGCATCGACACGCTCTGTGTACCGTTGACATCTGTTGCAGCACACTTGGGCTATTGTCCTCGGTATTATGATTCCTGCTGCGGAGGTTTTGCAGGTCTGCGACGAAAAAGGCAAAGTTGTGTCTCTCCTTGTCAGCCTTTCGATATTCACTGCCTTTCTCCTCTTAAACTACTGGGTCTGGATAGCTGTCTCATCGTACGGTCTGCCTTGCTCGTACTGTGCTGTTTTGCTCCACGTTTTATCCCTGTGGGGGAGGGAAAGGGCTGTCCGGTGTGTGTGATTATGATCAATTGCCTGACTTTGCCTGACCCTTGTATTGGGACATGTCAGGTAAACGGCTCTGATATTAGTCCGTTCTCTTGTGTGTCGTGCAAAATATTTGTGTCGGAAAAGGGGGTGGGGGTGTGTTTTTGAATGTCCTACGTGGTAGGATGGGGAAAAGGTGTTGAAAGAAGGGAGATACCACGTCTCACCCAGCGGTCTCCAACTCCCCGAGGACCCCCATCCAGGGGATCCTCCCTCACTGGTCCACCCCCAGGGACTGGATCCAATAGCAATGGCTGTGTCCTGGCCACCTGGATGACAGATCCCCGGGGACTAGCTAGGGAGACAACTTCAGGTTTCTCACAGTAGCATGTGTAAGGTCCATCAATACCCTGCACTGATGTTGCAATGTATCGGGATTTATATTAACCAGCATCACTTTCTCCAAAGAAAAGGACACATTTCCCCTTAAACATTGTCGGCTTTGCAACAAATCCAGAAATAAGCATAGTATTCATAGGAATCCTTATCCGCTAGCGTTAGAAACATGAGGCAGAACAGAGGCGTAGCCAGGATTGTCTAGCAAATTGGGCCTGAAGCTAATGTAGTTGGACCCACTGCACTGACAAAAATATCTGTAAATGCCCACACAGTGCTGCTGAGTGGGCATTTACAGATTTTGGGTGGGCCTTGCTCCTCAGGCCCTACCCTGCCTACGCCTCTGAGGTAGAACTCCCCATTCCATTCCCTCCCCTCAAGACCATGGATGGACCCTGAGCGGATGTTCCGAGACATCAGTCAAGATGCAAAGTAAGAGTTAGTGATAGCAGTTTTATAGTGCGCATTCCCTGAAAAGGTCTCTTGACACTGTAAGCCGTAGTCCTGCTACAACTAAGCATGGAGAAGAGTTTCTGCCTCAATCCTGCTACTAGCCGTTTAACTACTAAGCCATTTCACATGGAAGTGTGCTATGGAGAAGTGCTCATTTTGAGGTAGTACAACACACAACACAACCATGATACCTCAAGGAAAGAAATCTAGATGACAGACATCTTTCTGCTAGAACCACTTCCAAAATCTCCTTCCAAAGCCCAGCCTCTACAGAGGTCCAAATTCCAAGCCGCACCACCAGTGGCAGTATGATGCCGAAAGGCATAGATGGCAATCCTGGATATGATGCACGCTGCCTAAGGCCTGGGTTTCCGTGAGGAACCTTCATGACTTTGGGTGCCATTATGATCCTGAAGACTATTGATATTAAGCTATGACAACCTCAAGATTTGAGAACCGCTTCCTCATTTTAATCCCACTAAACTCCCCTCTTGACAAACCCAGTTTCTAACAAGAGTTTATCAGGCCAGTGTACTCCCAGTTAGAAAAACCCTAATACACTCATAGCTGGACGATCTCAGTTTGGCAATTCTGATTTGTACAATCCCAGCACATTCTAAGAAACTTAGCAACATTTTAGGCACCTAGTTATTATAGCCCAATGAAGCACACATGTTCCCTGCTCCATTACAGGGCACAACTCCACTCTTCCTCCAGCAGCACCATCACACCCTTATCCACCATTTCCCTTCAACAAGCCAGTGCTTGACGTGCAGTGCCTAAGCTGGCCTTTCTATCCTTCACCTGGACACGCTCACATTGGCTGTTCTTTCTCATTGCACTACTTTCTCGTTTACTGGGCCATGCTACTTGCCATGGTTTTCATCGGGGCAGCTTTGAGCCCCACAACTGTGATGATGGTCAGAAGAAGCATTATCACTCCAGTTTATATATTTCCATCTGTCTTGCACTCACTGTTGGAATCTAAACATTCTTTTATATGACAGTGATCAAATCTTTTTCCTTTAGCCTCAGAAAATAAATGTGCTCCATAACCTGATAATTCCCTTAGATATAAATTTTGTGCTGTCTGCTTCGTTACAAAAGGCAAATAACTGCAGATGTTGATTAATGGTTCTTTCTTGCTCCAGGTGCCTGCCTCCACTAAGAAGTACATTGTTGCATCCATCGACTCTGCCAGCATCGTTTTGGTGATTCAGGGTGAAGCTACAGCCACATCCACCTCTGCCCTCTCTGACATGAGCCTGCGCCGTGGATCGGTCATCTTCATTTCGGCTAACGAGAGTGTCTCTCTGGACCTGTCCTCTGAGGGTGGGATGCTTCTCTTCCGAGCCTGCTGTCTACTATAGGGGGAGGAGGATCTCCCATCTACGGTCGCTCAAAGTAGATAGAACCCGATCAGATGAGTGGCCAAAACCTCAGGGGGCGGGTTCTTACCTCCAGGAATACGTGTGAGGTGAGGAATGGTTTTCCTAGTTAAAGTATGCGCATGCATGAAAAGGACTTTGAGACACACACCCTGGCTCAACTGTCAATTAAGAGACTTCCTTGAACCAGATGGCTGTTCTATCAGATGAAATTTTTCTTCCAAAGCGCTCGGCTGAATACAGACAAGTGTTTTGGAGAGGGCTCCGTTTATGTAAAAATGAGACCGACCACCAAATAAACCACTACAATTGTAAGGAGATGTCACCGTTGTAACAGAAATGTTCTCCTCTAAGGTGGTGGACACTTGATGGAGAACTGAGATGCTGTGCATGCCAGAATAGGTGCGTGGGAGAATTTAATACTGAAGAACAGATGCAGAACTGAAGTAGAGTAAGATGAGAGAGAACAGATTCCAAATTAGGGAAGAGAGGACCTTTCCATTTATATGATGCCATGGAAGTCAGTAGAGTCAAAAAAGGAGAAGAGAATGCTTATATGTTAGACCTTCAGCATTGTTCCTCAATATCAGATCCAAAATACATCACAGAGTGTGCATTGGCATCAGAAGAACAGATATATTATAGAAGAACCGAAGTATTAACTGTCGCAGTATACAAGGTGAAAGACTGTAGAAATAACATGTGGCTCCAGACATCTGCAAGTGTAATCAAGGAATTTGTGTCACTAAGCACACTGAGATTCATTACGAGTTTGCCGGTGCAGTAAAAAAAGGGTGGGAATTCTGTTACTGCCACTTTTTTTTTTAAGGTAACAGCATTAATGCAATTTGTACCACACAGCTGAATTCCAGCAAATTGTGTCTTTTTGAGATGTTTCTCTCTGGGCCTAGCTTTTCTCGATACAAGTGCTCAGGCTTGAGCAACGATAGACCATTTCATTGTTACCCATGATAAATGCAGGGACTTTAGTGTCTCTGTACTTCCACAAGATTTTTTCACATTTCAAGGGATCTTGTCCCCTTCACCATATGGTAATTTAAGCAACGGTCCCACTCCCTTCCACGCTCAGCAAATCCTCCTCCACCCAACACCTTTCGGCATTTGATACCAGACTGTTTGTGACTAACCATTTGTTTCACAGGTGTACAGCTCAATATCCCAGTACGTCTCTATCAATTTCCTGCATTGATAGCCTTGCCAATCTCACTAGAGTGCATTTTGCCACATGTGTAAGAAACCTTTAGACAAAAGAAATCTTAAACTCTGATACTAGTGGCGAGATTTCATATAAAAAACACTGTCTGGAAAGTCACAAACTATTGACATTTCACAAGACATATTTCTACTTTGTGGAAACCATAGTATGCACCTACCTCAGTTAACTTGTATGGACAGTGCTCTTTTTCATTCATATGAATATACCTAATCAATAAATACATTTCTCACGGAAAGCAGTCGGTAGTACAACAGGCTAGCGGAAAACCTGCAAAAGACTCTGGGATCTCTAGTCAAATATTGAACTGAAAACATTATTTATATATAGATATAGGATTCTTTTTTTTTTATAAATTGGTTTAGAAAAAAGATATGTCTATATGTCTGTTTGGTTAAGGCCTTTTTTGTTGCACTGATTAGTACATTTTGGAAAGGGGAGGTAAAGCGGAGACTACTTTTCGTGGTTACAGTGAAAATGTAAATCGCAGGAATTCCCATTTGAAAGATGCAACAACCCAAATTTATCTGCAGGGACAGCCAAAGAACTGTAGAAGTAATAAAGACTTGAATGTTAGTACCTTGCTCCTCTATGGCCTCCACATCATGTTCTCTACAAGACCACATTTTGCCAATGTTTTGCTCATTCACAAGCCACTTTTCATAGGTGTGTCAGAAATGGAATATACATTTCTGAATTTCTTGCAACCAGAAATGTTCCAGTTTCGTGACAACCATAGTCTTGCCCGCAGGAGAGGTATGAGTCAACTCTATGCTGCATGTGATGCGCTGGGTCTTCAATTTGCTGGAACGTAGCATGTTTAGATAATAAGTTGAATGCTGAGCTTCGCGTCTTTAGTTTGCAAGCGGGGTGCTTTTTATTTCCTGGTCTGGGATTGTACAACCAATCCAGTAACGTTTCATGCAGCCGAGAAGGTAGCTCAATAAAGAGACTCCAAATAATTTTACCTTAATCTGGTTATGTGATTATTTCAGCCGTCTTCATATTGAAATTTTCTGCAGTTTAAGATTATACTTTTGCTCTGTAGGACAACATCATCCTATTTAAATTGAATATAATTATTATGTTTTGTTTAATGAAATATTTACAAAACAATGGTTTCTTAGTATATGGCTGCAATTTGTAATGAGCTATACAGCAAACGTTCTAGAGCAGTGTTAACCACATCTACTTAAGTAATACTTCTTGTAATAAACAAAATGTAAATATCCTTATTTTCTCCCAAATGGAGGAGAAACTGTAATGAAGCCAAACTTTTTATCTTCTAGCATTTTTCTAGGAATGATATGTGAACAATTCCAGTATTTTCATTTCATCACATATATAAACCAGGCAACTGTTGACCTTCTGGAATATTTATGGCAATGGGTGAGAGAGGTCTGCTAAAATGTGCTCCTTGAAGCAAATACTTCTGAGGGTACGAAGACGTGAGCAAAGGCATTTAAGCATTACATTCTATTTAATGTCTACAGTTGTCCAATTCATAATGCTTAGTGTATGCCACATAAATGGCATCTTAGATCAAAAGAACAAAACAAGACTGATGGCATTTGAATTGAGGGGCCAGAATGCTACTTGTGTAACTACTAAGACTGATCAGACCAGTGGCCCTCTCCCGATGAGAACTGACTTAATTCAGATTGGCTGGAGTGGTCACATGATCTGAACATACTCAGTCATTGGAAGTCCTATAATTCTTGAGAGGAAGTCTTCTAGTAGGCCATCCACAATCTTGTGTTCCATTCCATAAAGTTTTCTCCAGTGAGTGGGCTGTAGCAGCTGCCCTCCCGCTCTGCCTGTTGCTATAGAAATCCTCTTTCCTGGTGTTCGTTTTGGTTCTCTCCTGTGGGCTGCTGGTCAGTTGGGTACTGTGCCCTCTTCTCAGATATTTGGAAGTACAGCAAACAGTTTTTATGTGGATTGGTGTCTTTGTTGCCAACAAAGTTTATTTCCACCTTGTACCCAACCAAGGGCTGCTGGCAGATCCCTCTGGATGAGGAGGCAAAAGCCAAAATGTCTTTCGAGGTGATTGTGTCCTCCAACGTATTCCTCATCTATGACAGGTAATCACCACAGCTGTGCTGCTTCGGAAAATTTTTCGCCGTTTGCGTCCTGCGTCAATGACGTCGATACGCTCCCTCGAGGGCCTCCGTCGAGCCGACATCACTGGATGTTATAAGTAGGACGCACAACGCTGTAGCCTCGGTTCCGTTTTTTCCGCGAACGTGTTCGCTTCGGAGATCTCGGCGTGCCTCGGTTCTTCTCTTGATTGAATCGGTTCTTTGTTCTTGGTATTGTGAATCATGTCTTCGACTTCCTCTATCCCGCGGTCGGGCTTCAAGAAGTGCCGCGGCTGCAGTTCCAAGATATTGCTTACGGACCCGCACGACGTGTGCTTGTGGTGCCTCAGCGAGGACCACGCCACCGATGACTCTGATGATTGCCAGTCATTGACATCGAAGGCCTTGGGGAGTAGAACGAGAAGTTGACGGTCGGTAGGGTTTCCAAACTCCGTAAATCGAGATCTAATGGGCTTTCTACTGACGATTCGAGGGGCGACTCTCCGCATTGGCGTAAGTCCAGAGAGTCTCGGTCCCGGAGTGGTTCCCGCCATTCCTCTGCCTCATCTAGGGACTCGCGGAAGCGCCGTCACTGATCGCCTTCCCTGTCCCTCGTCCATGGACTCCGCCAGACGGCGGGTAGCTTGTCCCAACAAGCACTCATCTCCTGCGGAATGGGACACCTTTCACAAGCAGATGATGGCGATTTTCGGATCGCAGGGCTCTGTTCCGTCCGTGCCTTCGAGAGAAGCCAGCAAGGAACGCGCTAGGGCCACAGCTCGCACGCCTTCGGGCTCGGGCAGTCGGCGCGATCATCGGGAGCAAGGTGGATCGCTCTAGCCATGCCTGCTCCAGGTCCCGGGCCTCGACGCCCTCGAGACCGTCTGAGCCTGTGAGGTCTTCTAAGAAGACGTCGACGCCATCGGCTGTCATGATGCCTGCTCCCGGGGAGCCGGTTCAAGCCCTGCGTCCCCGAAAGCGGACATCCAGTCCCCAAGGAAGGACCCAGCAACCCCATATAGGGGCCCTTTGGACAGTGTCCTGGCGCCTATGGCGCCAGGCTCATAAAAGACATCAGTCCTGGTGCCATATGTCATTATGGAAGTGCTTGAGTGCACTTACCTGATGCAGACCATGCTGCAGGATCCCGGCCTCCTTGAGGCCTGAAAGGAACTACTTTACCTGTGGGACTAATGTACCATCCGGGCGTGGTCGGGGAAGGATACATACCTGATTGGAGGAAGGATACATACCTGGAATTTCTTCCAAGGCTATTTAAACCCCACCCGAACAGCCACACGTGCTTCGCGTTGTTCTGCATCTAGCAGCTGGACGCTCACCGTGTCTGCTCCTGCATCCTGACTTCTGCCACGCCTGCCAGCATCCTGGATCACCTGCAAAGGAAGAGAAGAAGAGAACAGAAGAAGGAAAAGTCCTTACCTGCTAAATCCGCATCCCGGAGACATCTCGCCGACAATCCTGAAAAGGAAGACTTTTATTTAAAAGCTCATCGCGTCGATCGCTGCAGCGCCGCATTCCACTCACCTTTACAGGGCGCCTCCATGTTCAGCAGCGATCATCCGGATTCGCAGTCATGCCCCAGCGCCTAGGGAGAAAAAGACCAGAACAAAAGGTGAGAGAGAGAAGGGAATAAGGAAAGCTAAATCTCCATGTTAAGACTTACCTGTTGATTCAATCCCTCTTCATTTCGTGTCCGCGCCGCATCCTGGCATTTCCGGACCCCGGCCCCTAAGGGGAAAAGGAGACATCAGCGTTAATGAGCGAATGAAAAGACATTACCAAAAAACGCTCATTAAAGACTTACCTGATTTCTACAAGGATTTCACCTCTCATCTCGGGTCGGTGCCTCTTCCCCGGCATTCCGTACCATGGCCCCTATGGGGAAAAAGTCACTAGCATTAGTACATTAATGCGTGGACACAAGGGGAACCTCTTATCAAAAAAACTTACCTGGAAGCCAAGCAAGTTTGGTTCTCACCAATCCGAAAATCCAGTGAAGTAACTAGATACCAACGCGCCCCTGCATCAGAAGCAGGATGGAGAGCTCGTCCTTCCAGACCCTAAGGTGAGACGCTACGAGGAATCACAGAAGGGTTTCGAGGAGGGTGAGAGGGGAAAGTGGGAGGCTGATTGCATTACCCCGCAGACAGTTAATCCCCTATTTTCACCTACAGAAGGATACTTCTGCGAGCCAGACAAGCCAGATTTGGGGGCCCGCTCCAGTCCGTCTTCACAACCCTGCGCATCACCTTAGAAGAGGTCACAGCAGCGGGAACCAGGCCAGCGCCTCCGTGGGAGTCAGGTGAGCGTTACAGAACGCGAAGCCTTCCTACAAATTCCCACCCAGGCGCTATGGAAAGTTCTGAGACTGATCAGTTGGCCCAATTACTGGGGGAATTACGGGCCGAAGTACATGCCGCTCGTCAAGAGACTAATGCCCTCAGGAGGGAATTAATAATATCAAAGGAAAGAACTGATGACCTGGCCAGACAGCTTTTGCAAGGTCAAGCTGGGCAAACTCCTCTACCCGGTTCCGGAGGGAACCCCGCTCCTGTGGTTTCCAGTAACCCTGTGCAGATTAATCTACCTGGAAACATGCCGCTGGCCCCACCCGAACGCTTTGCTGGGGACCCCAAACGATTTGCCGTATTCATGAATCTGTGTCTTTTGCACTTCCTATGCAGACCTGGGGCCTTCCCTAATGATCAGACCAAGGTAGCCTTTGTATTGTCATATCTCAGCTGCTGCGCTGCCGATTGGTCAGTTCCACTGGTTACTCAAGATGACCCGATTCTTCGTGATTTTCAAAGGTTTCAAGCAAGCATGGAAAGGTTATTTGCTCGACACTCTCAGGGGCAGGCTCTGGATGACGAACTTCTATCCCTGCGACAGGGCAATCAGGACCTCCTATCCTATATTGCAACCTTTAATAGTCTAATTGTGGAAACGGGATGGCCAGTGGATAAAAGAGTCACGTTGTTTTATCGAGGCCTACGCGGAGAACTTAAAGATGTATTGGCCCAAGTTGTAAATCCGCCCCAAGAATGCACAGAGTATATAGACTTATTGGTCCAATTGGATCACAGACTTCAAAACAGAAAAGCAGATCGGTCCAGGTTTGAGACCCGGGTGTTGGTCAAGACCTATGCTAATCCCAAGGGAGTTGATGTCTCTTAGCCTATGCAAATTGGAGGGGTTAAAGGACACTTAACTCAAAAGGAACGTGAAAGGAGGCGGCAGTTAAAATTATGTCTTTATTGTGGGAATTCTGGACACTTTCTACGAGATTGCCCAGCAAAACCGCCCCGAAAGGCGGTAGGAGCCGCTGATAAAAACCATGAAGACACTGTTTCGGGAAACGACTCCGCCCGACAAGTGTAGGGGTCCGCTTGCCGAGCTTGAAAACTAACTCTCAGACCTCGCATTTCATTGTGCCAATGGTTCTCGTAGATCCAGAACAGCCTCAGCGGTTGCATGCAATAAAGGCATACATCGATAGTGGGGCTATTGGAAACTATGTGGATCGTGAATTGGTCTCTAGGATTAACCTCCCTCTCCGTCCTAAAACCAGCAAAGATGTCATCACCACAGTCAATGGAACTGAAATTGCCTCTGGACCGGTAACACATTCCACTACTGAGGTGACTCTTATTGGTCCCGACGGCCATCGGGAGGGTGTTGTGTTTGATGTAATCAAGGCTCCACAGTTTCAGGTTGTTCTTGGAATCCCTTGGTTAGAGACACATAATCCTCGAATTGATTGGTGAGCTAAGAGAATAACCTTCCCGGATTGTACACAAACCTGCTACCCAGAAAACCTGAAGATTAATCTAGCATCTGTAACCTCTGCCTCCATGCAACTACCTCCGGAATATCAAGACTTTCAGGACGTCTTCCAAAAGGAACAGGCCAACACGTTACCTCCTCACAGATTGTACGATTGCCAAATCGATCTGGTGCCCGGTGCACAACCCCCGTGTAGCAGGATTTGTGCCCTTACCGAACCTGAGAATGTGCATTTGAGACAATATTTGGATCAATACCTAGCTATGGTTTTATTCGCCCGTCCAAGTCCCCGGCATCCTCGGCTTTGTTCTTCGTGCCCAAAAAAGAAGGTGACCTTAGAACTTGTATCGATTACCGCGCATTGAACCAGATAACGGTTAAAAACCGTTATCCTCTGCCTCTGATCCCTGAACTCCTTGACCAGGTGAAGGACGCTTGCATATACACCAAGTTAGATCTCCGGGGGGCTTATCATCTGGTACGAGTTAAAGAAGGCGACAAATGCAAAACTGCCTTCCGTACTAAATACGGATTATTCGAATACCAGGTGATGCCTTTCGGATTGTGTAACACGCCGGCTGCCTTCCAATACTTCATGAATGATGTCCTTCGGGAACTCATCGATGTTTGTGTTGTCGTATATATCGATGACATTCTGGTGTACTCCTCTTCGGAATCTGATCACAGAAAACACGTCAAGGCAGTACTTCAAAAACCGCGCCAACACAAACTATTTGCTAAATTGGAGAAATGTGTTTTCCATACCACAGAAGTCGAATTTCTAGGTTTCATCCTGACACCCAAAGGAGTCCGAATGGACTCAAGAAAAGTGGATGCCATCCTCAAATGGCCATCACCTAGCTCTGTAAAAGGGGTTCAAAGCATGCTCGGCTTTGCCAATTTCTATCGCAGGTTTATCCCGGAATTTTCACGCGTGGTACAACCCATTACTGCACTCTTGAGGAAAAATAAACGTTTTGAATGGTCTGAAGAAGCCGAGCAGGCCTTTCAGGATTTAAAAGCTAAGTTTACCTCTGCACCTATATTGAAACACCCGCGTCCAGATCTCCCTTATGTCGTCGAGACTGACGCATCCAGCCAGCCATGGGAGCTGTCTTGTCCCAAAGAGATCCCGAAACCAACCAACTGCATCCCGTAGCATTTTGGTCCAGAAAATTCTCGGCACCCGAGGTTAATTATGCAATCACGGACAAAGACCTGTTAGCCATTAAGTCCGCTTTTAAAGCCTGGCGGCATTATCTGCTTGGCGCTCGACATACCATCACAGTGATCACTGATCACCGGAATTTACAGTATTTGAAAACCGCCAAGGCTCAGTCATCACGGCAGCTCCGATGGGCTTTGTTTTTCGCTGAATTTGATTTCGTGATTACCTATCGACCTGGCTGCAAGAATGGCAATGCAGACGCCTTATCCCGAATTGGAATGGGAGAATCTGATACAAACTCAGAACCAGTACCAATAATTCCCGAACAGAGGATTCTAGGCATGACTTTGTTACAGACGCTTGAAGACATTCAAGCCAGAGTGAAACAACTCCTGGACCCTACAACCTTACAGGATTGGATACAAAAGGGATCAGACTTTACCATAGATAATGGTTTACCTTATTTCCAAGGACGCTTATTCCTGCCACATAAGGAATTACACTAACTAGTTATTTCCGGTTATCATGATGCATTAATAGAGGGACACCCCGGTATTGCCAAGACAGAGGAAAAGGTGAAACGACAATTTTGGTGGCCCTCTTGGTGAAAAGATGTTAAATCTTTTGTGATGTCCTATGGTGTTTGCGCCCAAACTAAAAGTCAAAAGAAAAGACCAGCCGGTCTCCTTCAACCTCTAGACATACCGCCAGCACCCTGGCACACCCTATCAATGGATTTTATTACGGACCTGCCTCCTTGTTCGGGGTACAATACTATTCTGGTAATTGTGGATTTGTTTTCCAAAATGGCCCACTTTATTCCTTTGAAAGGTTTACCTTCAGCTTCTGTCCTAGCCAAAGAATTCCTCGAAAATATTGTTCGGCTACATGGATTCCCATCTATACTAATCTCTGACTGGGGAAGCCAATTCATTTCCCACTTCTGGCGCAAATGTTGTCAAATGGCGCAGATCGATGTAAGATTATCGACCAGTCACCACCCTCAGACCGATGGTCAGACCGAGAGGACAAATCAGACCCTTGAGCAATACTTATGGTGTATGTTACAGCAATCTGAAAGCAACTGGAAAGACATTCTTTGGATAGCCGAATACGCATATAATAATTCGGTACACTCTGGAACTGGCCACAGTCCTTTTTATACTTTGTTTGGGCATCACGCTCGAACCTCAAACCTTGACTCACCTCAGAACCTCGGAATGCCTGCAGTAGAACATCTGCATTCTACAATTACCCAAGCCTTCAAAGAGGCAACTACGCATTTACAACAAGCCAAGAGAAAATACAAGGAGAATGCTGATCTACATCGGAGTGAAGCACCTCTGTATCAGATTGGGGATCAAGTGTGGTTAGCTACCAGACATTTACCACTCAAAGGGCCTCGAACCTTTAACCCAAAATATCTGGGACCTTATTCTATTACGGCAATAATTAACCCAGTGGCTGTTAAACTTGATTTACCAGCTAGAATGCGAATTCATCCTGTTTTTCATGTGTCACTTCTGAAACCAGTGGTACCCGGAACCCGACTACTCAAACCTCCAGAACCTATTTTAATAGATGGGGAGCCCGAATTCAAAGTGAAGAACATTTTAGACTCAAAAATGTTTACGCAAAACTGTTCTACCTAATTGATTGGAAGGGGTACGGACCTCAGGAGAGGTCGTGGGAACCCAGCGACCATGTGCATGCACCTCGATTAGTCAGGAAATTCCACCGACTCTTCCCAGACAAACCAAAACCCCCGGAGGGAACAACCTTGGGAGGGGCCTTGTGGGGGAGTGCTGTCATGATGCCCGCTCCCGGGGAGCCGGTTCAAGCCCTGCGTCCCCGAAAGCGGACATCCAGTCCACAAGGAAGGACCCAGCAACCCCATATAGGGGCCCTTTGGACAGTGTCCTGGCGCTTATGGCGCCAGGCTCATAAAAGACATCAGTCCTGGCGCCATAGGCGCCAGGCTCATTATGGAAGTGCTTGGGTGCACTTACCTGGTGCAGACCATGCTGCAGGATCCCGGCCTCCTTGAGGCCTGAAAGGAACTACTTTACCTGTGGGACTAATTTACCATCCGGGCGTGGTCGGGGAAGGATACATACCTGATTGGAGGAAGGATACATACCTGGAACTTCTTCCAAGGCTATTTAAACCCCACCCGAACAGCCACACATGCTTCGCGTTGTTCTGCATCTAGCAGCTGGACGCTCACTGTGTCTGCTCCTGCATCCTGACTTCTGCCATGCCTGCCAGCATCCTGGATCACCTGCAAAGGAAGAGAAGAAGAGAACAGAAGAAGGAAAAGTCCTTACCTGCTAAATCCGCATCCGGAGACATCTCGCCGACAATCCTGAAAAGGAAGACTTTTATTTAAAAGCACATCACGTCGATCGCTGCAGCGCCGCATTCCACTCACCTTTACAGGGCGCCTCCATGTTCAGCAGCGATCATCCGGATTCGCAGTCACGCCCCAGCGCCTAGGGAGAAAAAGACAAGAACAAAAGGTGAGAGAGAGAAGGGAATAAGCTAAATGTCCATGTTATTAAGACTTACCAGTTGGTTCATTCCCTCTTCATTTCGGGTCCGCGCCGCATCCTGGCATTTCCGGACCCCGGCCCCTAAGGGGGAAAAAAGGGACATCAGCGTTAATGAGCGAATGAAAGACATTACCAAAACGCTCATTAAAGACTTACCTGATTTTTACAAGGATTTCACCTTACATCTCGGGTCGGTGCCTTTTCCCCGGCATTCCGTACCCCGGCCCCTATGGGGAAAAAGACACTAGCATTAGTACATTAATGCGTGGACACAAGGGGAACCTCTTATCAAAAAAACT
Organism: Ambystoma mexicanum; assembly: GCF_040938575.1. Classification (NCBI taxonomy): domain Eukaryota; kingdom Metazoa; phylum Chordata; class Amphibia; order Caudata; family Ambystomatidae; genus Ambystoma; species Ambystoma mexicanum. The sequence continues at coordinate 1,185,920,091 of NC_090934.1, forward strand.
TACCTGGAAGCCAAGCAAGTTTGGTTCTCACCAATCCGAAAATCCAGTGAAGTAACTGGATACCAACGCGCCCCTGCATCAGAAGCAGGATGGAGAGCTCGTCCTTCCAGACCCTAAGGTGAGACGCTACGGGGACTCACAGAATTGTTTCGAGGAGGGTGAGAGGGGAAAGTGGGAGGCCGATTGCATTACCCCGCAGACAGTTAATCCCCTATTTTTGCCTACAGAAGGGTACCTCTGCGAGCCAGACAGTCAGGATTTGGGGGGCCCAGTCCAGTCCGTCTTCCAAACCCTGCGCATCACCTTAGAAGAGGTCACAGCAGCGGGAACCAGGCCAGCGCCTCCGTAAGGTGAGCATTACATCGGCGACATGTCCGTCGAGGGACTCTCTCGAGGCTCCACCTCAGAAGTAGTCGTCAATGCCATCGGCGCCGAGGCCGTCGAAGGACGCGCTCGGGGCTCCGGCCTCGAGGCCTGTGTCAAAGTCGTCGGCGCCTCGCTAGAGGTCGACGCTGATTCTGTCGACACCCTCAATGTCTTTTGAGGAGGCTTTATCGGAGGTGCCCCAGAGACCGGTGGAAACCCCGAAGAAGACCCTGAGAAAGTCAGTAAGGCCTGTGATGGAGCCTTTTTCTGTGCCCTCATCCATGAATTTGTTCCAGCCTCTGGATTACATCTCTGAGGTGGATGAAGGGTCTGATGAAGGTTTGGTTCCTGATGAGGTTCCTGATGACCTGTTGTCTAGTCATAGCCAGATGGAAGACCTGCGTCAATCTTTTCATGACGCCAGTGGTCTGGACACCTCCCCAGAGATTTAATTTGGCAGGCCTGAGCCTGGTACACACGCCAAGTCGTCGTGCCAGCGTTTCATGACGAGGGTGGAGTACTTGGGGTGGTCTGCGCCACCAGTGGATTTTCTGCAGGATGACCTGACAGATATCTTGGACCAAGGTCCACCAACTGACCCGGTACTGCCATTTCATATGGCCTTGCAAAGAAGGGTGGCGGAGGCTTGGACTGCTCCGCAGTCTCCCGGCAGTGGGTAAGTCGTTGCTGGAAAAGTACCGTCAAGCCAGTGGCGACCCCTGCTACTTGTCTTCGCACCCGACTCCAGAAGGTTTGGTGGTGCAGGCGGCTACGGCCCCAGCAAAGCAGGTGTCGTACCCTACCATCCCTCCTGATAGGGACAACAAGCGTTTTGACGGTTGGGCAAAGAAAGTAGAAGGCAGCCAACTCTGTGTGTGCCTTAGCAGGTTTCACTCACACTCTGTGGAATTGTGTATCTTTGGCGGCTGAACATATTCCCGAAGGGGAGGAACGGGATGGCTTTCTTGCCCTTGTACAGGATGGCAAGGATGTCATGTGTGAATCTGTTCAATCGGGTCTGGACGTGGCAGACTGTGTCAGCCGGTCCAGGGCGGCGAGCACCGTGATGCGCAGGTTTGCGTGGTTGCGGAAGTCAGGGTTTGCTCCTGATGTACAAGCCCGGCTTCTCAACATGCCCTTTGATGGTGAACATCTTTTTGGCAGCAAGGCTGACGAGAGCCTTGAGAGTTTGCAGACCTCCAAAGATGCAGCGAAGCCGTTGATCGCTGCATTCCGTCAACCTCTGCCTTTTCGTCCTAGGGGACAGCAATGGAGGGGAGGTTCCTTTCAATACTACTCTACCTTTGGTAGATCGAGGGGGGCTGCCAGACAAAGTGGCCAATGTAGGAGTACCAGAGGTGAAAAACAAGTTACTCAAGGTGCCAAAGCCGCTCGGGCAGTTGCCTCTTTGCCCTCAGGCACTGCCGCAGCCGCTTCAGTTCAGTCATGAGGCCATGTCCCATGGTTCGCAGGTTGGGGGAAGGCTGGCGCAGCATCTTGTAGAATGGCGTGCCATTACTTCAGATGTGTGGGCTCTGGAGATCATAGCCCATGGCTACTGTCTTCTTTTCCGGCAGAGGCCTCACGACAATCCACCGCGGAAGCTGTCTTTGAAGAGTCCGGATCCGCTCCTTGCGCAGGAAATCGCATCCCTGCTGGAGAAAGGCACCGTAGAACTGGTGCCTGTAGCCGAGAGGAACAAGGGATGGTATTCCCCATATTTTTTTATCCTGAAGAAAGACGAGGGATTGAGACCCATCATGGACTTGCATGGTTTGAACAAGCTCCTCAGGAAGGACAAGTTCAAGATGGTGACTCTCTCTCAAGTCCTCCAGGCCCTTCAACTTCAGGACTGGTTGGTGTCTCTCGACCTCAAGGATGCTTACTTTCATGTGCCAATTCATCCCAAGCACATGAAGTACCTGAGGTTCGCGGTTGGCGACTCGCATTTTCAGTTTCAGGTCCTGCCGTTCAGATTGACCTCCGCCCCAAGGGTCTTCACCAAGCTCATGGTGGTGGTGGCAGTGTATCTCAGGAAAGGGGGGATTCACGTCTACCCCTACCTGGATGATTGGTTGATCAGGACGCGCTCTCCTGAGCAAGTCCTGGATCATCTGTCAGTCACCTGCCACGCCTTTCACAAGCTGGGCTTCTCCCTCAATTTAAAGAAGTCCCACTTGACACCTACCCAGCGGCTCCAGTACATTGGAGCAGTGCTCGACGTGTCCCTGGGGCAGTGTTCACCTCCCCAGATAAGGGCTCATCACATTCTGCAGATGGTGAACAAGCCCAGAGTCTCCCGGCATTCGAGTTCTTGAGGTTGCTCGGCCTCATGGCATCCTGCATTCTACTGGTGCCAGAGGCCAGGCTGCGGATGTGATCTCTACAGTGGGCTCTCAAGATGCAGTGGTCGCAGTCCTCCTGCAGGATGTCGGATCCCGTTCAGGTGCCGCCCTCGGTCGCCCAGGATCTTCTGTGGTGGCCGGTCAAAGGCAATCTCATGCGGGGTGCACCATTTTGGCTACCCTGGCCAGAGGTAACGATCGTGACAGACGCATCCCTCACGGGATGGGTAGCTCAGTCCAGACTCCATATCAATCTGTTGGAGCTGAGGGCAGTCAGGCTAGCCCTGAAGGCTTTTCTGCCGACTGTGCAGGGGAAGAATGTCCTGATTCTGACAGACAACACAGTGGCCATGCACTACCTCAACAAAAAGGGGGGGGCAGGGTCACTCACTCTGTGCAGAGTGGCGATGAAGCTCTGTTTCTGGGCCATCCAGCAGGAAATTTCGATCCCTGCAGTTCATCTGGCTGGAGGCGAAAACGAGGTGGCGGATGCTCTGAGCAGGTAGAGCACGGTCTCTCACGAGTGGGAGCTGGCTCAAGAAGTTCTCTTGGAGATCTTCGACCTTTGGGGGACCCCACAAGTGGACCTCTTCGCCACCAGTGTCAACCGGAAGTGCAAACGATTCTGCTCGTGGGAATTTCCTCTAAGAGGAGCTTTAGGGGACACTTTCGTAGTGGAGTGGTCCTTCCTACTGCTGCTGTACGCATTTCCTCCAGTCCTTGTCATTCCGCAAGTGTTGCGGAGGTTCGGTTCCCGAATGATCCTCATTGCTGCGACATGGGCCAGGAGAGCGTGGTACCCAGACCTTCTCGACATGTCCATCTGCCCTCCACAACGTCTTCCCTACCAAGACGATCAGCTCTCACGGGCGAGGGGTCAGATACTCCATCCAGAGGTCAAGTCTCTCAACCTTCATGCTTGGTTTCTGAAAGGTTGAGGTATAAGGATTGGGACCTCCCTGAAGACGTGATGGAGGTGTTGCTTTCGGCCAGAAGGCCCGCAACAAAGTCCCTGTAACGTTGCCGTTGGAGAAAGTTCTGCGACTGGTGCAGGGTAAAGAATGTGGATCCTTTTTTATGTGCCATTTCTGTGGTTCTGTCTTTTTTGCCTTCGTTAGCCAACAAGGGCCTGCAAGTGGGTACCATTAAGGGTTACCTGGCGGCGCTGTCCATATTTAAGCGCTCGTCTGAGGAGTGTTCTTATCTTAAGATTCCTTTGATTTCTCAGTTTCTGAAAGGGCTCACTAATGTGTTTCCGCCATCACCTTTCCAGGTGCTTGGTTGGGATTTCAGCTTAGGGTTGAAGTTCCTGATGGGAGCTCCGTTTGAGCCTTTACATTCTTGTCCTTTGAGACTGTTGACATTTAAAACTGTATTTTTGGTTGCGGTCACTTCCGTTCGCAGAGTGAGTGAGTTGCAGGCACTATGCGCCAAGCCACCTTTCACTGTGTTCCATAAGGACAGGGTTGTCCTTAGGGTTTGTCCTTCTTTTCTTCCGAAGGTTGTGTCGGAATTTCATTTCAGCCAGAAGGTCATTCTTCCGGCGTTCTATCCTCCTCCGCATCTACATCTCATGCATGTCCCGGATCAGAGTGGACAATCAGATCTTTGTAGGATACGGTGTAAGGCGTTTGGGACAAGCTGTTACTAAGCAGACTTTGTCTAGATGGATTATCTTGACAATCTCTGAATGTTATCGGTTGGAGGGTAAGGACCCTCCGGTAGGCTTACGGGCCCATTCTACTAGGGGTGTGGCTGCCTCTACTGCTCTGCAGAGGGGTGTTCCCATTCGTAACATTTGTGAAGCAGCCACATGGGCGTCTGTCCATACTTTTGTCAAACACTACTCCCTGGATTCTATCCATGTGCAAGATTTGGCCTTTGGTAAGGCAGTTCTCTATTCTGCAATTTGATTGGGCATTCTAAAATTCAAAATTATTTTCCCACCTCCATACGTTGGTACTGCTTTGGGAGTCTCATAGATGTGGAATACGTCGGAGGACACAATCCCCTCGAAGAACAAGTTACTTTCTTACCTGGTAACGTTCTTTCGATTGGGATCTTCCTCCGACGTATTCCACATCGCACCCTCCCGACCTGCCCCTCTACAGAATTTCTTATGCAATTGCAGCTTACGTTTCCGCAAGGCTTTCCGTAGTCATACTGGCAGAAGATTGGTGCCACACGTTCTGGGAAAAAACTACAACTGAGGCTACGGGCGTCGTGCGTCCTACTTATAACATCCGGTGACGTCGGCTCGACAGAGGCCCTCGAGGGAGTGTATCGACGTCATCGACGCAGGACGCAGAAATATTTTCAGAAGCAGCACAGCTGTGGTGATTACCTGTCATAGATGTGGAATACGTCGGAGGAACATCCCATCGAAAGAACGTTACCAGGTAAAACAGTAACTTGTTCTTCTCTATACCAGAGGGCCTCTTCCAGTTTACTGTCCCAACCTTTGGACTATACAGAGCCCTGGCCACCTTCCAGAGGCTTAAGGACCAAGTGCTTGCCCCACACCAAACATTCACTGGAGCCTAGCTGGATGATATTGTTGTGCAAAGCTCCAGTTGAGAAGAACACCTACAGCATGTGATCCGGGTATGCAAGCAGTTAAGAAAAGTATGTGTCATCTGGCCAGGTTGCCTGTGAAATATCTAGGGTTCCAAATTGGAAGTGGAAGCTTCTTAGGACAGGAAGCCAAGGTCCGGGCCATCCAACAAGTAAAAAAGGTAGTCACAAAAAAGGACATTCACACCTTTTGGGAGACCCAAGCCTAGTAATAAGTCGAACAACTGAAGAAGTCCCTGTGTAAAAGTCCAGTATTTATCATGCCAGACTTCAACAAAAAATTAATCTTACATGCCAGATGGCTGCCTCTACTATTGGTTTAGGGGCAGTACTGTCGCAGCTTGAAAATGGGGCGGAAAAACACATTTTTACATAAGCTGAAAGCTCCACCCAGGAGAAATAAATTACCCCATCATGACTAGAGGTACCCACCATCAAGTGGGCTATATACAGCTTGCAGTATTATTTGATTTGATCAGTATTGATTTCAACAAAGAATTAATCTTACAGCCCAGTTGGAGGCCTCTGATGCTTGGTTTAGGGACGGTACTATAGCAGCTTGAAAATTCAGAGTGAAAACACATTTTACATAAGCCGGAAGCTCCAGCCATGAGAAATAAATGACCCCATCATATAACTAGAGGCACCTACCATTAAGTGGTCTGTATCCCGCTTGCAGTATTATTTTGTATGCAGTAAATTTAGACTAATTACTGATTAATACCTGTTGGTCTGGATGGCAAGAAACTAGGATACTAACCCAATTCCACCGCTCCCATCCCCTGGTCCGCCAATGCTTCTTGACCTTGCAACCATTTTCATTCATGGTTGGACACTGTGCAGGCACCTGACATGCCAAAGTTGATTATCTATCCCGTACCCACAGGCACCTAGTGGACAAGGAGAGGGGGAAGAGGAAGACTTGAGTGAAAGTGTGGAGGTGTGTGACAAGGTCAATAGCCTAGCCATGTCAAAAGAAGAGTAAGGGCCCCTCTGAGCCAGGGGTGCGGGTCTGCCCTGGGAGAAAATCAGAACCAGCCCTAATCCGGAGGTGGCCTTAGCCCTTCCCTTTGTGTCTGTATGAAAACTAGCAGTATGCCACATCTTTGATATGTAATGTCCACAGCCGTGCTGCTTTGGAATATTTTCGGCAGCGGGCGTTCTGCCTCGATGGCATCGGGTCGATGTCCCTCGAAGGCCTCCGTCGAGGGTGACGTCACCAGATGTTATAAATAGGACGCACAGCGCCTTGTAGCCTCAGTTCCGTTTTTTCTACAAACATGTTTGCTTCGAGACCTCAGCGTGCCTCGTGTGATCTTCTTCCAAGAAAATGTCTTCATCTTCTACCCCTCAGACTCTGCGTCTGGGTTTAGGACATACCGGGACTGTAAGTCCAAAATGTCGATTACAGACCCGCACCGCATCTGCTTGTGTCTGGGTGAAAGTCATGATACCGATGACTGCTCGAAGTGCCAGTCGTTGACTGCCAAGGCCTTGTGGGAGCGTTAGGGGAAGTTGCAGGTAGGTCGGGTTTCTAAACCTCGAAAATCCTGGAATGCTACCGGGATTTCCACTGATGATTCAAGGGGGGACTCTCCTCGTTGGAAGGAGGCCAGGGGATCTCGATCCTGGAGTGGGTCCCGCCTCTCGTCCTCGTCTCGGCACTCCCGGAAGTGGCATCACCGGTCGCCATCCCCATCCTCGTCGGATTATGGCTCAGCAAGGAAAGTGGCATGTTCCACTAAATCCTCGACTCCTGAGGAATGGAAGGCATTCAGGGAGCAAATGCTGGTGATTTTTAAATCCCAGGGCACAGTTTCATCCGCGCCTTCGGAAGAAGCCGACAGGGAGCGATCTTGGTCCGATGCTCGCGCACTTTCGGGCCCGGGCTCTTGGCACGATAAACATTGGGAACCGTCAAGGTTCTGTTCGGACAAGGCTCCGATGGGTCGCCAGCAACGTGCCAGATCCAGGTCTCGGTCTTTGTCCCCAGCAAAACTGCGGAAATCTAGAAAGGGCTCGAGGTCGGCATCGACACCGTCGGCGCCGTGTCCGTCGAGTGCGGCTGTCGGAGCTTTGCCTTCGATCCAGCCATAGGAGCCTTTGGCACCGTTATTGATGCCTTCGTGGCCATTTGGCTGGAATTTGCCGGTGGAGGCCCCTGGTACTGTTGATCCTCTGAGAAAGGCTTTATCCAAGACTGAGAGGCCTGTTGTGGACTCTGGGGCTGCTCCTGTCCCTAGGAAGGAGTTCTTTCATTCTCTGTGTGATATGTATGAGGATGAGGAGAGGTCAGATCTGGAGCTTGAGCCTGTGGAAACTCATGAGGCTCCTGACATTGTCTTTTCTGAAGACAAGTCAGTTGGAGGAGTTGTGTTAGTCGTTACATGATGCCAGTGGCCTCGACAGATCACCTGAGGTGGAGTTTGGTAGGCCAGAGTCTGGGGCTCATGCTGAATCCTCCTATAGGAGGTTGTTGTCTAGAGTTAGAGTATCTCAGGTGGTCCAGTCCTCCAGTTGCATTCGATCAGGATGACCTGACTGATATTTTGGTCAGGGTCCGTCCACTGACCTAGTGTTGCCTTTTCATTTGGCATTGCAAAAAAAGGGTGGCAGTTACTTGGCAGACGCCGGAGGCTCTTTCGGCGGTCAACAAGTCATTAACTAAGAAATACCGCCCATCCAGTAGCGACCCCAGCTACCTATCCACTCACCCCACTCCCGAGAGTTTGGTGGTTCAGGTGACTACCATCCCTCCTGATAGGGACGAAAAGCGCTTCAATGGTTGGGTACGCAAGGTATTTTCTGCTTGGAGTATGGCGCTGAAGTCGGCCAACTCCACTTGTGCCTTGGCATGGTTTTCACACACTCTGTTGAATTATGTCTCTCTAGCGGCTGAGCATATCCCAGAGGGGGAAGAAATGGGTGGGTTCCTTGCTCTTGTGCAGGATGGAAAGGATGCCATGTGTGAATCACTTCAGTTTGGGTTGGACACAGCTGATAGTGTTCACCGGTCCATGGCTGCGAGCACCGTGGTACACAGTTTTGTGTGGTTGCGGAAATTGGATTTTGCTCCGAATGTGCTGGCCCGTCTTCTGAACATGCCCTTTGATGGCTCTCATTTGTTTAGCAGCAAGGCTGATGAGAGCCTTAAGGTTGTAGACCTCAAAAACTGCTGCTAAATCTTTGGGCGCAGCTGTGCGTCAACCTCCGACTTTTCGTCCTAGGGGACAACAGTGGAGGGGGAGTTCCTTTCGTTACTATTCCTCTTTTGGTAGAACCAGAGGAGCCGCTAATCAAAGGGGCCACCGTATAGGTAGCCGTGGTGGACTGGGAAATAGAGGTGCCAAAGCCGGTCAGGCAGCTGCCTCTTTGCCTTAAGGCACTGCCACAGCCGCTCCAAACAGCTATGAGGCCATGTTCCATTGCTCGCCGGTTGGGGGCACACTGTCTCAGCATCTCGAAGAATGGCGAGCTATTACTTCGGATTCATGGGTTCTGGATACAGTAGCCCACGCCTACTGCCTTCCCTTCATAAAGCGGCCTCACGACAATCCACCGGGGAATCTATCTTTGAAGTTTCCAGATCCGCTCCTTGTGCAGGAGATCTTGACCATGCTCGTGAAAGGCACTATAGAACTAGTGCCTGTGGCGGAGAGTAACAAGGGATTGTATTCCCCATATTTTGTGATCCCAAAGAAAGACGGGGGAATGAGACCCATCTTGGACTTGCGTTGGTTGTACAAGTTCCTCAGGAAGGACAAGTTCAAGATAGTCACTGTTTCTCAGGTCCTTCAGGCCCTTCGACTTCAGGATTGGTTGGTGTCTCTGGATCTACAGGATGCTTATTTTCATGTGCCGATTCATCCAAAGCACAGAAAATACCTGAGGTTTGCGGCTGGCGACTCGCACTTTCAGTTTCAGGTCCTGCCATTCAGATTGACCTCCGCCTGAGGGTCTTCACCAAGCTAATGGTGGTGGTGGCAGCGTATCTCAGGCGAGGGGGGGGGGTTCACGTCTACCCCTACCTGGACGACTGGTTGATCCGAGCGCATTCTCCCGAACAAGCTTTAGATCATCTCAGTCTCACCTGCCGCTCCATTCACAAGCTGGGCTTCTCCCTCAATTTCAAGAAGTCGCATATGACACCTTGCCAACAGCTCCAGTACATCGGGGCTGTGTTGGACACGTCCTTGGGGTGGGGGGGGGGGCATTGTACAGATGGTCAACACATTTCAACGTTCCCAGAGTCTTCCGGCTTTCAAATTGTTAAGGTTGCTCGGCCTCATGGCATCCTGTGTTTTTCTGGTGCCAGAGGCCAGACTGAGGATGAGATTCCTTCAATGGGTTCTCAAGATGCAGTGGTCGCAATTCTCAGACAAGATGTCGGATCTCGTTCAGATTCCACTCTTGGTCTCGCAGAATCTTCTGTGGTGGGCCAGCGAAGGGAATCTGATGAAGGGGGAGCCGTTTTGTCAACCGTGGCCGGAGGTGACGGTGGGGACTAACGCTTCCCTCACAGGATGGGGAGCTCATGCCGACGATCTGACTGCCAGCAGTCGTTGGTGTACATCGGAGTCCAAACTCCACATCAAGCTGTTGGAGTTGAGGGCCATCAGGCTGTCCCTGAAGGCTTTTCTGCCATCTGTGCAGGGGAACAGTGTCCCGATCATGATGGAAAACACAGTGGCCATGCATTACCTCAACAAAAAGGGGGGGGGGGTAGGGTCACTCCCGCTATGCAGAGAGGCGATGCAGCTCTGGTTCTGGGCGATACAGCAAGGAATATCACTCTTGGCAGTCCATGTAGCCGGAGAGGAGAATGCGGTGGTGGACACTCTGATGAGGCAGAGCACGGTCTCCCACGAGTGGGAGTTGGCTCAGGAAGTCCTTCTGGAGATCTTCGCCCTTTGGGGAACCCCTCAAGTGGATTTGTTCATGACCGATGCCAACCGGAAATGGAAGAGGTTTTGCTCAAGGGAATTTCCTCCGAGAGGAGCCTTAGGGGACGCATTTGTCGTGGATTGGTCATTCCCATTTCTGTATGTGTTTCCTCCAGTCCCCGTCATTCCTCGCGTGCTAAGGCCTTCTAGAAATGTCCATCTGCCCTCCACACCGTCTTCCCTGTGGAGAGGATCTTCTCTCGCGCCGGGGGTGATTTCTCTGGATCGGGTCAGGGTTCTCCACCCAGAGGTCAAGACTCTCAACTTACACGCTTGGTTTCTGAAAAGTTGAGATATAAGGATTGGGACCTCCTGGATGACGTGATGGAGGTGTTGCTTTCGGCCAAACGGACGCAACCAAATCCCTGTACCGTTGGCGTAAGTTTTGCGACTGGTGCAGAGGACACAATATCAATCCTTTTCAGTGTTCCATTCCGATGGTTCTTTCTTTCTTGCTTTCTTTGGCCCACAGGGGTCTTCAAGTGGGTACCATTAAAGGTTACCTGGCAGCGCTGTCTATTTTCAAGCGCTCGTCTGAAGAATGTTCTTATTTTAAGATTCCTTTGATTTCCCAATTTCTAAAAGGGCTCACGAATGTGCTCCCGCCGTCCCCGTTTCAGGTGCCGGTTTGGGATCTGAATTTGGTCTTGAAATTCCTGATAGGTTCTCCGTTTGAACCACTGCACTCTTGTCCTTTGAGACTGTTGTCTTTCAAGACGGTTTTCTTGGTTGGAGTTACATCTGCTTGCAGAGTGAGTGAATTGCAGGCACATTTGTCTAAGCCACCCTTTGTACTGAGGGTACGTCCGTCTTTCCTACCTAAGGTAGTGTCTGAGTTTCATTTGAAGCCAGAAAGTGGTGCTTCCTGCTTTCTTTTCTCCCCCTCATCCTAGTAAGGAAGAGGAGAGATTCCATAAATTGGACCCTAGGAGAGCTTTGAGCTTTTATATTTCTAGGATGTCCAGTGTCAGAGTGGACGACCAGCTTTTTGTGGGGTACACTGGACACCGATTGGGCCAGGCTGTTACCAAACAGACCTTGTCCAGGTGGATTATCTTCACCATTCCTGAATACTACAGATTGGTGGGAAAGGACCCTCCTGAAGGATTGCAAGCTCACTCCACTAGGGGCGTGGCTACATCCACAGCCCTGCAGCGGGGAGTTCCTATTAAGAATCTTTGTGATGCAGCAACGTGGTCTTCCATCCACACCTTTGTCGGGCATTACTCCCTGGATACGCTCCATGGTCAGGATATGGCCTTTGGTAAAGCAGTGCTTTATTCTGCCATCTGATTGGATATTCTAAATTCTTCTCCCTCCTCCATTCACTGATACTGCTTTGGGAGTCTGTCAAATGTGTGGAATACGTTGGAGGCCACAATCCATTCGAAGAACAAGTTACTTACCAACTAGTAACGTTCTTTCGACTGGATGTTCCTCCAACGTATTCCACATCGCCCTCCCATCCTGCCCCTCTGAAGAATTTCCTATGCTATTGCAGCTTGCGTTCTCGCAAGCAGCAGTTGGGTACGAGCATGTTACACGTTATGGAGGAAAAAAGGCATTGTGCGTCCTATTTATAACATCCGGTGACGTCACCCTCGACGGAGGCCTTCGAGGGACATCAACCCGACGCAGGACGCCCTCTGCCAAAAAAGTTTCCAAAGAAGCACAGCTGTGGACATTACATGTCAAAGATGTGGAATACATTGGAGGAACATCCTGTCGAAAGAACGTTACCAGTTGGTAAGTAACTTGCTTGTCTCACACCATACCTCAAAAACACTCTGCTTGCCAGTTTTTATCTTTTCATTGCAGCCCTCAAGAATTGCTACAGAAAACACAGAGAAACCAGATGAGGAATAGAGACCCAGAAATAATACAATCGCCACTTTGGGAAGTTTGAGAATCTGGACTCAAACCAGGTAAATCAACACTGAGCAACTCAAACACAGGAGAGACACCAGAGAATGCTGCCAGCCTAACTGACATTAAGCGAACAGTGCGGCCCACCCGCAAGCACTTGTGACCCCTCCGTGTATACCGACTGACCCTCTAGACCACCAAGGACAAATCGGGGAAAAGGGACCACTCCTTCCCAACAAACCTACCAGTGGGCCCCAGTTAACTTCTAACGCCACCATCATTGGTATGAGGCAAAAGTGGCTGGGACTTAGGTCCTGTTTAAAGACTTCCCTATGCACATGCACATACACATCCTGGGAGGGGAGGATAGAACAGAATTGTCCTGGCAAAGCTGGCCAATGGCAGGAAGAGGCAAAATATAAAGGGGGAGACAGGACACAGAAAGAGGTTGGTTGTCTGGGTGAGGTCACAAGAGTTGGAGATGGTGAACCAAGAGATCAGCAGGAGGAAGGAAGTAGCGGTGAAGAGTGGAAGCATCTATTGGCAAAAGTGAGGTGTTGGTTTAGTGAGTGCAAGGATACTGCGGCGTGTGAGTGTGCATGGTTGTGTGACGAGAGTTGTTTGAAAAGTAGGTTAAGAAGAGTATCTGAAGTTTCTGGTTACAGAGTGAAAGGATGTTTGAGTAGTAGTTGGAGGGTGGATTAGTGGTTGGAGGGCGAAGTAAGGTTGGAGGGAGGAGTAGTTTGGAGGAAATAGTAGTGGTTTGGCGGGAGGTGTAGGGGTTTGTCTGGAGGAGTAACATCAAATGGAGAAAAGGAGTAGGTGGTGTGAGAAACCTTGGAGGGACAGGAGAGGGGAAAATAAAGAAAAGGCAGGAGGATTGGAGACTGAGAATAGAGAGGGAAGAGAAGAAGGGAAAGGAGAGAGTGGAGGATAACTAATCCTACAGAGCGTCTGAAAGGTGCTTCCCCCAAAAGTTCTGATAGAACACTAACATTTGGATAGAGTAGGGACAGCCATGAAGTCCCTGAGGGAGTTTAGAGAGCCATCATCTTAGGGAGTCACCCGTAGTCGAAAGTAGCAATCAGACAGTAGCAATCAGACAGTAGTGGTTACTGTTTGGTAGCACTAACCAGGGGTCACGGATGTCTGGGTTAGAGAGACAGTCACAAGGGAGAAGAGTGGGATGGCCCTAGAGACCACGAACAACTAAAAATCCTTGAACTATACTCTGGCGTAAGAGTGTTTTTGTGGCACCTATGATAGCAAATGTTTTCTTTTGTTCAAATGCATTGTGTATTTTAAAATTCCCTTTTTGTTTAATTCCAGAACTTGCTCTTATTCATCATCATCTGTTTATTTCGGAAACAAACATTTCTATTAAAACATCAATTTATAAACAATTGAACACAAAAGATCAAAAATGTCAAATTGATTTTTTAAAAAGGTAGTAGCTTCAGAACAGTAAAGTACCTACGTTATTAGTACGACGAGGGTTTGGATATCAATATTTAAATTCTAAAACATTGGCCAGATTTAAACTCCAAAAAGCTGCAGGCTTGAGTTTCCCTGTCCTAGCCTCAAAGCTTTGGAACGCCCTGCCTGTTCGCATCAGAACTGAGCCCTCTTTTCATACCTTCAAGAAGAAAACCAAATCCTGGCTGCTCACGCAGAACACATGAAGCACTTCACACAAAGCCTGGACCACCGCATGGTCGCCCTGCTTTCTTGCACATGTCTCCTATTTACCTGCTTACTTTATTGATTATGTCTATATATCTGGTTCAGATACCTGCTCATCTCTATTGCCTCTGCCTGTACACCGTATGCTTGATTCCTCTACGAGAATTCTGCTCCCCTGGGGGAGCTTGAACCTCTTGTCATTGACCCTTTCTGCAATGTACTGTAACTGTGTATGCAAGACTATGCGCCTGGTTGCCCTTGGGCCTGGCTGCGCTTTATAATTAAACTAAATACAAATACAAATAAATACATGTGATAAAGTTTCGGGTGTATTGAAGTGGGTAAGTGCATTAATTTCAGTAAGCATGCTTTTTATGCATTTCATCCATGGTGTCTCCAGTACATTATCCTTACCCAAAAGCACTTTCTTTAAGTATTGTGTGAGGGTTGCTTTCTCATTTCTCCACAGGTGAATCCAATGGATAACCAGTAAAATGGCTGGATCATCTCTGATGTGTGATAGACCTAGTTCTAAGTGCACTCTGTATATTACTGACCCAGGGTAGGCTGAGAAAAAAAAGAGGGTAATTCTAACAGACTTGAATGTCTTTAGTTTTCCCAAAGCCCCACAGTTTCATACCATACTTTGCAACTGCTGTGGCTTTAGCAAGGGTATACTTTGGTAATTGGGTCTATGGGTTTAGTGCTAGAGATACCCATAAAACGACACACTCCCCCAGAGCCTGTTTAAAACGATTGCACTGTTTATTCAGATGGGGGACAGCAGAGCGTGTAGCAGTAAAGCGTACCCCCTAAGTAAGCTAATTCAGTCACCAGGGAAATTCTACTATTATTACTTAGCATTACCGGAAATGTTGGTGAGAGCCTGCCTTGTGACATACCATCCCTGCTGATTTAGCAACATTAATATGCAGATCTAGGCAATTCATGAACTGGGTATAGTATATGATCAACTTCTGTAGGGAGCGAGGGGTGCTAGCCATTAACACTGTGCCAAGGTCAGTAATGTTATACACCCCAATTTAGGTATGTCAGCTCCCACTGATGTCAAAGCTGGATATATATTAATATCTAAACAGAGGAGCCAGAATGCATCCCTGCCGTACACCCGTTCTTAAAGTAAACAAATATGTGTAGTGTCCATCTGCGCCACTCCTAACAAACGCTGTGTTCGGATGGATCACTTAATGAAGGTCAGTATTTGTCAAGGACAGTGTCCCCCCGACACTGCGTACCTGGTCTTTTCCGGTGATCCGTTGTGACTGGAATGAACGCGATACGGTGTCCTCCAGCACAGAGAATCAGCTCGGCACCCCAAGGAGAGGGGTACCTTGGTGGTGTCAGCCCGCCTCCTCGCCCCATGTGAGCACCTCCGCTGTAATATCATCCCGTGAAGAGAGTGCAAGAACCGACAGGGGAGGCAAGGCATGTCATGATGCATGCCTCCAGACTTCAGGATCAGACCAGCCTTCCCCAGTTGCAGGCTCCCATGGGGACCTTTAAGGCCCCAAAACGTTTTCAGAAGCCTTCCTGGAGCCAGTCCTGGCACCTTTGGCGCCAGGCTTGTATTATTTAATCATGTGAGCAAGGATTCAGTGAACATGGAGGCACACATAGTCCAGTCTGGAGGAACTGAGCCACGCAGTCTAGTTTCCAGGGTGTGGCTGGGCTTGGGACTACTTTACCTGGGACTATTTGATCAAGGCTATATAAACCACACCCAAAGGACAGAACACGCTTTGCGTTATTCTGCACTCCTGCAGCGTAACGCCCACTGTGTCTGCTCAGCTCCTGTTTACCCGGACTTCAGCCACGGCTCAGGAACCACAGACCATCAGCACCTGTTGGAGAAAAGGAAAGAGAGAACAAGCAGAAGAACAGCGGTTGTGTCCTTACCTAAGAGAAGCAGTCCTCCAACTCCATCCGAACAGCCTTCTCTTTAGCCGTTCCCGGGAACCACTGCACCTGCAGAAAAAGACACAAGAAGGGAGAACGAATACTCACCTGCAGGCGACAGTCTTCCAGCATTCCATCAAAGTGGTTCACACGATCACTGCTCCGGAGTCACACCGCACCTGCAGAGAAAGAGAAAACGCAACATCAGGGTAGTCGCGCAAAGGAAACACCCATTTTAAATACATCTCGACGCTGTGCTCTTGCGCTAACACTCACCTGCAGAAATACTGCGCGGCATCGCAGTGAGGAGCCCAATCCTTCATCTGGCACCTCCAAAACTACACCTGCAAAGGAATAAGCACAATAGTGAAAACCTTGGAAACAAAAGAACACTTAGGCAAAACTGTTACCAAGAACCGATTGGTACAAAGACTTACCTATGGAGTGCCAGCTGGTCTGGATTCCTCTACAAGCTGCAGGATCAGTGACACAACTAGATCCAGTGAAAATGCCTATGAACATTAAAGCGCCCCTGCATTCAGACGCAGGACGGAGAGTCCACCATTAAAATACCTAAGGCAAACGCCCACTCGTGAGAGAAGTAGTGAGACAGAGAAAGAACCGTGCAGACGTTCATCGCTCAGCTTCGTGCGACGCTCCCGTGGAGACCCGGTGAGGCATTGGTTTGGCTTTTGGTAGATTTCCAGAGGCGTCCCATGGGTGGCAAGCCAGAAGGAGAATGCCAGTGGAAAGATGAGAACATGGTAGATGAGGAAGACAAACCATCAAGCGGTACAGGGCAAGAACAGGCTGGACAAGATTGACAGATTAGAGCAGGACAAGGCAGACTGGGCAGGGCAGTCAGAACAGACTGGCAGAACAGGCTGGACAGCAAAGACAGACCAGAGAATGTCAAGGTAGACAAGCAGGGTAGGCAGGACAGGCAGGATATGATGTTCTAGACCAAAGGTGGAACGGGGAAGACAGGAAGAGAAATGAGGAGCAGCAGCCTAAGGTGCTGCTGGAGCACATTAAGACATGCCAGAGAAGTGGTTCAGGGAGTTTAAATACTCTGGCACGAGAGCAAGGCTCTGTGGTGCTTGGTTGGCATTCTGCCATCCAGCACAAATTCCACGCACATGCATGGTGGAAACAACATGGCGGCGCCCACAAGGTGGCAACATCCCAATCCGGGATGTTTTCTCCATTGTCCGGCACTCGGACGCCACTAGAAGTACAGGTGCCAGAACGGACGCTGCAGGTAGGTGTGCTTGTCTGTAGTGTGTATGAGTGTTGTGCATGGAATGGGGCGTAAGGCGCATTGTGTTGTGGAACGGAGTGCAGGGTGAGCAGCCCATAGCTGGCACTGGTGCCTGGTAGTATTTGAGCCGGGCAGTTTATGGACCTGAGCACCTACAATTTTTGGCAATTAACCTTATCAAATGCCGTTCTCGGTCCATAGAGGTCAAATAGACAGGCTCTTTTTGAATATATAGTGAGCTATTGTCAAGTATAGATTCAGGCATTGCTCACTTGCACCCAGGCCTTCCCAAAAGCCAAATTGTATTGGGGTAAGTACATTGTTCTGTTCAACCCAGTCTTTGATTTTGTCTAGCAAAGCATGGGCAAGTATTTTAAAAGAATCCAAAACCAAAATCTACCTTGCCGACGTTGGGGTCTCAATAGGATCTTTTTCGTAGATCAGTTGAATAACCGCGGTACACCATGGCTTTAGCACGAGCCCAGAGCATACTACAGCATTAAAAGCAATTGTTAGTACAGGGGCCCAGACGTCCAATTCTGCACAGAATAGGAAGGCCGGTATGCCGTCTGGTCCTTGACAGTGATTGGACCTTTGTTTCCCAATAGCCTCCGTGATAGAGAACACTAAAGACTGATTGGATTGTTGTGAGGACACGCATGTTTCAGAAATGGAACCTAACGGAATAACGAAATAACCATAGCCCCTGTATTAGTGGTTTCCTCTGTATAGATTGGAGAAATGGTCAACCCAAATAAGATTGGGGTCCATGGTTTCTAGGCCAGTCCTACCTTGCGTGTATTGTGGAGATGGGGTTAATAATTTCGAAAACCTTTTGGATTGATTCGTGGAAGCTGCATCAACTAAATATTGCCAGGAGTTTTGGTCAAGTTCTCTTTTCATTAAGGCTATTTGTTTCTTGTAATTGGCACTAGCCAGGATTATTGCTGAATTGAACGTAAGAGGGTATTTTAACGTGGACAGCAAGTTAGAATTAGCTTCATTACATTGGCTATCAAGCCATCCTATAGGCATGTGATTCCCTTCAGTTGTGACAGGCCTCCTAAACTCGTCTGACATGTCTGTTGCCAGAGCATTAAATATGGAAACAGCATTGTGTGGTGATTCAGGAGCATCTAGTAGAGATTTAATTAGGCAATGATTTGAGGAAACCATGTTCTTCTGTAATGGAATTTGGTCCACCATCCCCAACCTATGGTTCATTTAGCAGTTGTTAAACTAGCCTTTGATTTAAAAAAAAAAAAGGGGTAATTGCAGTTATTTAGATTCTTGCGTCAGTTTAATTTTAGCACCAGTGGGTGGTAATCAAAAAGGAAAGCTACATCAACCTAGTGATCCTTCAATAAGCCCCAAAACGTAAATTGAAAAAGAAAATAATCTATACAACACTTTCTCTCTGTTTCCCTGAATGTGGATTTCCCTGATTTTATCTTTCTCTACGGGTCCATTAATGGAGCGTAGGCCCCAGGCATTGAGCCATGTTCCCAATAAAAACCATTCAGCACACATTGAAGGGTCTGCCCTAATTGGATCTTAAATATCAAAACGACTTGCAGGTAGGCCATAGCCGATTCTCAAATTAAAATCCCCACCCACAATCAATACCACATTATTCAATTCCATTTAATTCAACAAAGTGTCTATTATGACATTAAATTACAAAAGGCAGCAATTCATATGTTTCTTATGGGGACTGTTATAAAAATGGACTAGCCACAGTTTATTGTGAGAGTCCATACTGATTTTCCATACTGATTTTTAATGTCTGCAAGAAAGAAAAAAAGAGTCTAAAATGATGGGCCTGGGTTGGCAGTCATACATTGACTTAGTTAAAATTGCCATGCCCCCAAAGCATCTGCTTTGATTATTTCTTTTAGCCTAGAGTTGGTATGAATAAAAACCATCAATAACTGAATTGTCGACAAGCCAGGTCTCCTGGAGAAACATATCTGCCTGTTTAAGGTATAGTCAACTACCACTGGGCATTCTAATTTTTTCTTTGCCCCTGCAATGTTGCAAGAAACCACAGTAACCATTTTTTTCCTGGCTCTTTCTCATGTGCGATAAACGAGAATGCCTACTTAAACCAGATATTGAGACATTAGATGACTCTGATCCAGAAGTTTCCTCCATTACATCTGTATCCATCTGGATACAAAGAGAGATGGTAGGCAAGCTGAGACTGGTTACTGATTGCCTTTAGTGGCGACCGGTTACCCAGGTAGTCAATCAATATCGTCTCATTCAGTCAAACACTCCAAGCGATTTCTTGTGGGTATGGCTTGCGCATCTAGAAATGATTTGTGGTTCCCACTGGGTCTTGTTTCCTGGGTTTCCAGCAGGGATCGAATAGTAGATTTCTCTATAGCAATATTTTTTCTACCAGACTTACCTCCTAGGAAGGAAGTAACATTGCTGTGCCGATTAATGTTATAATGATATTGCTGGGTGGGAATATAACAATCTGGTGCATAAAATAAAGATGGAGGCAGGTTCCAGTACCTGTGGCAACACCTTTATGTCCTGAGATTGAATTGATAAGCTCTGCAATCCTTTAGTTAGAGAAGGTGATCACGTGCAGTGTTTTTTGTGTTACCCACTGTGAGGAATCTGAAGGTGTCCTCACTTCTTTCCCCAATATGTCCTTCCCCCCCAGGTGGCCAGGGAAAGGCTGTCGCTATTGGATCTTTATCCTGGGTGTGGATATGTGAAGGAGGATCACCTGGGTGAAGGAGACTTGGGGAGTGGGGATGAAGCACCCTTTGGTGAGACAAGGTACTCCCCATTTCACTTTTCTAATGAGTCTAATATCCCCCACGCCTTTGTAGGTTACTACCAGTCCCTAACCTATCTTCACCTGAATCATCTCCCAGTAAATACCAGTTGGGTACTGCGACGAGAAAGTGACACACCAGAGCCATACCTACTCTCTTTATTGACTATTACACACACAAACATCGCTTTGGTAATGGCACAAGGAAGAGTCATCAAACACTGAAGCAAGACTGTTGGTTTGACAAGGAGCAGCCTGGTCTTTCTGAAACCATAATTGATGCCTTTAAAATGAGGAAACGATGGCCAGAGGAGGACTTCAGTTTCCTTTTGGAAACACAGTGGGACACAGAGAAGCTGCAGCAGCAGAGGAGCGGCAACCAGAGAAAAGCCAGGTCGAGACTTGCGGGTGAGCCGGGAGAAGCAGAACCAGCATTGTGGAATGCTGCCGAGACGCTGGGATCAGAGAGAAGCTCTCTGAGCATTTGCAGCTGCAGAACTTTGAGGACAGTGCTTACCGGTTCTCGAGGGAAGGCAGCAGGGTGAAGTGAAGTCCTTTAAAAGGGAGCCCGAGGCCGTAGAAAGGTGGCACGAAGCAGCGAGAACCAAAGGAGGTTTTCCAGTGCCTCACCAAAGCCGACAGACACGCGTCCGGAAACGGGGTGAGTCTGCCCAGAAGGCAAGGGGACTGGGAGGCATGTCAATTGCACAAAAGAAGCTAAGAAAACTTGAATATATTAAAGGACTGAGAACAGGGGACTGAGAAATCTTAAAGAAGCCTTATCAAAAGTCAAACAGATATCATTAAGAAGTACTGGAAGGAATACATGGTTGTGATGAACATTATCAAGCAGCAAAAAAGCATTGCCAAATGTCAATATGTATTAGTGAACGAAATGAGTTGTTGAGAAACGAAAACCTGTATGCAAGAGTGAAGTACGAGAAAACCTGGAAAAGGCTGCCAGATGCTTTGGTCAAGTGAATTGTAACAGTGATTACGCTTCATTGCAGGAAAGTGTACTGGGAAGCTTATGTTGTTTTGCAAGCAGAATCTACTAAACAAGTGAATGGTGGCAAAACAAGCAATAATAAAGCATCAAGGGCATGTGCTTAAACTGTGGTATGAAGCAGACGCAAGTAAGGTGTGTCAGTTGCATGACCTGTAATGGGTGGACCGTGTGGTTCAACAACTGCGCCTAGACCGAGTACACCCACCTAAGGAAAGCCACTTTGTGATTGAACCAAAGAAAATGTATGTGAACTGAAGTTAAGGAACTGAACTTGGTGAAAGGTAACCAAACCAGAAGAGCTGGCAAGTGTCGCAAATAGTTGAGTTAATTTGGAACATTTAGAGACTTGAAAGCTTGGGGAAGGGAACCCTTTTTTGATAACGTGAACAATTTGAACCTTGGGGAAGGGTGACCCCTTTTCCACCCAAGACCTGGAAGAAGCTCTGTACTTTTATTTTGAACACTTCTCATTTGATGCTTGCATCCCTACACACTGTATACATTTAGAGGTGAGGGCAAGACAGGCAATTTGCTTTGGACTTCCCGACACAGACTATCATTAGTTTTATTTAGTTAGGGAAATCCCACCTTAGCATAGGGCAAGTTGGGCCATTTTCCAATCCTCCTTTTTAGATAATAAAAATGTATAAACCAAACTCAATTCAGTTGTCTGTCTACTTCATGGTGCCTTCACAAATGATGTCAGAGCGGGATGGGGCTCAACCGATGCAAGTTTAGAAATGATAAAGTTTGAGAAGTTAAGTCCCAACTCATCAGACCCCTCATAGACACAGAAGGCTCTATTGGGTTTGATATCTTTAGCAGTAGGGAAGAAATCATTTCCCCCCAGGTGAAAGAAAACTAATGCCTACTGATATGGTCTTAATTCCACCCCCACATACATTTATCAGGTTGGCTCCCCAAGTCGGTGATAGCATGAAGATTTGGAATTGATGTGTTAGCCGGGGTCAAGACCCAAACTTCAGGAGGGATATAAAGGTGTTAATGCAAAACCATGGAAAAGATCCCTTTTCAGATCCGTCAGGGGGACAAACATGTATATGGGGTGCTCGAAAGAGCAGTGTTTCCTAGGGTAGAAGCCGGGAAAGAAGTAAAAGAACGAGGTACTCAAGGCTTCGGGGAAGCTGATGAAGCACCTGACACCCCACAAAAACATGAGCCCAGAAGGGTTATAGTAGAAGAACCTGAAACTCTTCCCGACCCAGCCTTCACCCAAACGATCGACTGTTAGCTGAAGCCTTATTGCAAATCCTACCGGAACAAGAGGGCAGTGAGAAAGAAGGTCGCTTTTTCCTTTTAAATCATGGGGTGATGTACGGGGGAGACACCCCTTTAGAGGGCATGGTTAGAACACAGTTGGTGGTAACGAAGAGTCACAAATAGATTGTCCTGGAAATAGCTCACGCCCATTGGATTGGCGGTCACTTAGGGCAGAAAAAAACCCAGGCACAAATCCTTAACAAATTCTACTGGGCCGGAATTCACACAGCTATTAAGACCTTTGTCCGGTTGTGTGCAATCTGCCAAAAAGACCAGCACAGGTTTGCCACCACCAGTACCCCTACAACCACTCCCAATCATTGAAGTTCCATTTTCTAGAATGTATTAATTTATTGCATATTTATAAGGTGCATATACACAATGTGTTTCCAGGCGCCACAAGACAAAAAAGGGGTGGGGGGGAGGAAACAAGTGGATTAAAATCAGTAACGGTCCTACTAGGCCTTGTGCCATTCGGATTGTGCAAGTGCAGCAGCAAGAAGAGCAGGCGTGGGGGGATTGGGGTGGTGGGGTGAGGGACAGGAGGGCCCATGGTAAGGCAAGTGCTAGGGAGAGCCCAATAAGGAAAGTGCCAGGGGATGAACAGGGTTCTCCGACTTGTGCAGGAAAGGGGGGTGCTAACCCTCCGGGCTGGTCAGGGAGGGGGCCCAGAAGGGCAGTGCTAGGTTGGGTAGCTGCTGAAGCAGACTGGAGGCGGGGACCTGATACCCTGTAGGACTCATAGGACCAGGCCACCAGTCACTGCAGGCAGATGTGGGGGGATTAGCATGGGAAGGCGAGAGGGAAGGAAGAAGAAAAGAGCTGGGTCTTGAGCCGCAATTGGCTTGGATATTGTAGGTCCCCTAGAAACATCAATGCTAGGGAACAAGATATCAGTAAGTATTAGTGAAATAAGTTAATTGTTGAGAAACAAAAACCTGTATTCAAGAGTAAAGTACGAGAACCTGGAAAAGGGCGCCAGATGCTTTGGTCAAGTGAATTGTAACAGTGACTACATGTCAATGCTCCCTTTCTCCTCTTCACCTGAATCTTCTTTGGATGAAGGAGATGAAGGGTCTTACTGGGATTTCGTCTGTTTCTTTGTCGTGGAGATTATTCTCTCCTTATAGAGATATGGTCTGCCACAGAGGGCAGCCACTATGCCTGACCTATGGACTGTCAAGGCAAAGGGCCTCTCCCAGGAACAACCAGGTAAGTGGAAAAAGCCTGGATGGCTAAAAAAAAACCTGCATGATGGAGTTGTGGAATCCAATAGTCCAACTAGTTTCCAGCGAGGATGAGAGGAGACTTCCAGAGTGTTATGAGGGTCCAGCCAAAACTGGAGTGCAGCTGTACCTCAAAGAAGAGAAGGGACAGCAGAGGAAGCACTATCCGGAGGGAAAGAAGCCAGACCAGAGGACAGTGAAACGAATCACAAGCGAAAAAGGTAAGCTAGAGAGAGAGTGTGAACCCTGAGCTCCGTGGAGAGTGCTGCAGGAGCAGCGTTGAGGGCTAGGAAAAGATGAGCAGTGTGTTCAGAAAGCAAGAAAATCACAGCGTCTGGCCCAAAGAAAGCAACCAGTTGCAACGCGAGGAAAGCCGGATGGTGACTGAATGTTAACCCACTGGCGGTGGCCATCTTAGAATAGACTAGACCGCGGTTTGGACTTCCAGATATGCGTGGAAGGGCGAGTGTTGACAGCAGGCCCCCTCTTGTAACGGGTGCTGCCAGGGTTGCCAGGATGAAGGTTATGGAACCTGTACAGTAGGCGAGGTGCCTTGATATGTGCGCTGGGTTCCCAAGAGCCCTCAGACGAAGTATATCCTTTCTGACTCACCACATATTGAAGGGTTCCCTTGTAGTACCGGGAATCACAAATGTGAGAAACTTCATATTCTCCAGCATTTGACAGACTCAGCATCTGGTGAGAGCGAATGGGACGGGAATACGCATCAGGAACATATGAGCGGAGAAGGGAGAAATGAAACACTGGATGGAAATGAATCAGAGACTTGGGTGACCGCAGTCTGAAGGCCACTGGATTTATTTTGGCCAGGATTTCATAGGAACCGATAAATCTAGGTGATAGCTTGCACGGGGAGCCCACCTTAGCAGGAACTTGGTGGACAACCATACCTTGGTACCTACATCCCAGTCAGGTACTGCCCTTCGATGTTTGTCTGCCTGTTGCTTATTCTTCAGTTTGCTGTCTTCTAGATTTTCATAGGCCTTCTTGTGGGCTTGGGAAATGTCTGCCAGCAGGGAGTCTATTGAAGGTACCGAAGACGGTGGGCAGGTAGAAACTGGTAGGGTCTGGGGGGTGAATGCCATAAGTGCAGTAGAAAGGGCTCATACCAGTTGCTGAGTGTACTGCGTTATATGCAAACTCTGCTGTGCATAGGAGGGCCACCCAATTGTCTTGTTGGATATTAGTGAAACACCTGAGGTATTGTTGCATGGTTGAGTTAAGTCTCTCAGTCTGCCCTTTGGTCTGGGGATGGTAACCTGAGGGCAGTGCCCTTTCTATTCCCAAGAGTCTGCACAATGTGTGCCAAAAGACAGAAGTTTACTGTGAACAACAATCTGATAATATGCATTCTGGAAGTCCATGCATCCTGAATATATCGCAAAAGAAATCTTGGCCATTTCAGGCGCAGTGGGTAGCTGTCATCGTCCGTCCACCCTGGAAGGTTTCAGACCATTGGTGCCGGTGCCATTAGCTTGCCATCACATTTTCCTGAAGCTACCGCACCACTCTAGTGTTTCTTCCAAGATGGTGCTTGCGCTATCTACAACTACAGTCTACGGACTGAGCATGGTGCGTTGCAACCCTGTTCTTCTTGCTATCAGATAAGACAATGTTTTCCTGTTTGCGTTGTCTTCGCTCTTTCCCCAGCCTTGCTTCACTTCGTAACTCTGCCTTTTGATCAGCCGCTCCCCATGTGGACATTCCGCTTCAGCTGCTCTGCTGCACTCACATGAGCCTCCTTGTTTTCTTCCTGCCTTTCCTGCCTTCTGCTGCCTTCCGCTTCCGTACAGCCTCGGTTCTGCCTTCTGCCTCAAGATGCCTTTTTTCTGTGCCTCCTGTTGCCAGTTCATTATACTCCACCGGTTTTGTTGTTACCTAGTCAGTAGGAATATACCTTCACTGGACTAACCTTGCTAAAACTACCGGAGACTTTCATCTCTACTATCTGCATATTGCGCTACAAAAAGATTGAAGGTTTTTTTGCAGCCTTTTGGCATTTTTCCTTTGCATTGCCGTTTTTTCGGGTTGTGGTCCCTTGCCCTAGCTGGTGTTGTTGGCGGGCATAGTGGCTACTCCTCGAGACCGGCCCTATCTCTATAAAGATTGGAGATCTACCTGGAAGAAGACGACCCCGGTTCCCCAGGAGGAATCACTTCAATCGTCTACAGAGGAAGATTCAGGTGAGGGGGAACTCTTAACCGTTGTCAGTTTGTGACACCCCGGAACAGAGACAAGTATGGCTTCTGCTGAACAGGTTAAAGAACTCATTGCAGCAGTGCAGGGTCTCTCAATGTAGGTGCAAAACCTGAAGACAGAGAATGTGGTTCTTAGCTTGTTACTGCCAGAAAGGAACGGTCAGCTGATCTACTGCCTATGGGACTGGCCTTGGCAAGGTTGATAGATTGCACAAAATAGGTGAAATTCCTGAATGCTTGTGTGGTCCATCTTACATTCTGCTCTACTACTTATTCGATGGATCAGGCTCAAGTGGGTTTCATGGTGTCAAACATGATCGGAAATGCACTGGCTTAGGCCACACCTTTGTTGATCTCGGCTATACCTGTGTTGCAAGACTACTGTGCCTTTGTTGCTCTTCTAAGACAGATGTTTGAGAGACCGGAGATGATTTGCACTGCTTGTGAGACCCTACTGGACATACAGCAAGGATCCATGGATCTGATGTCCTACATTAGCTATTTCAAGAAGACTTCTACCGAGGCTGTCTGGCCAGAGGAAGCCCAGTTTACGATATTCAGGAGGGGTCTTCACGAAGACCTGAAGTATTAACTAGCCCGCACAGCTCACCTGGATAACCTTGCATATTCTATCGGTTGTCCAGATAGATTACAGATTAATGGAAATGAGATCCGAACCAAAGAAACATCTTTGTAAATCTCCTTCTACACCAGCCCCTGTTTTTCCTCTGTCCAGTGGAACATCCAAGGATGAACACATGCAGACAGGAACCACACAAGGCCCTCTGTCTACAACAGAAAGGCAACAGAGATGTTCGCTCAGCCTCTGTATGTATTGCAGTTCTGTGTCGCATCTACTTCGAGACTGTCCCGAAGTCCCACAAAGAAGGTTGGGAAACGAAAGATGCTGGTCCTAGAGGGGACCTCAAAACGGGGAAATAAAAAAGGTCCCTTGCTAGCAACTCAGACCTGCTCCAATTCACATGACTCACGTCTCCTTTTGGTCTGTCTGAACCTGCGGCTGCCCAAAAAGACCATAGAAGCATTAGCCTTGAGAAAGCGACACACCAGAGCCATACCTACTCTCTTTATTGACTATTACACACACAAACATCACTTTGGTAATGGCACAAGTAAGCGTCATCAAACAGTGAAGCAAGACTGTTGGTTTGACATGGAGCAGTATGGTCTTTCTGAAACCATAATTGATGCCTTTAAAATCAGGAAACGATGGCCAGCGGAGGACTTCAGTTACCTTTTGGAAACACAGTGGGACACAGAGAAGCTGCAGCAGCAGAGGAGCGGCAACCAGAGGAAAGCCAGGTCGAGATTTGCGGGTGAGCCGGGAAAAGCAGAACCAGCATTGTGGAATGCTGCAGAGACGCTGGGAGCAGAGAGAAGCTCTCTGAGCATTTGCAGCTGCAGAACCTTGAGGACAGTGCTTACCAGTTCTCCAGGGAAGGCAGCAGGGTGAAGCGAAGTCCTTTAAAAGGGAGCCCGAGGCCGTAGAAAGGTGGCGCGAAGCAGCGAGAACCAAAGGAGGTTTTCCAGTGCCTCACCAAAGCCGACAGCCACGCGTCTGGAAACCGGTGAGTCTGCCCAGAAGGCAAGGGGACTGGGAGGCATGTCAATTGCACAAAAGAAGCTAAGAAAACTTGAATATATTAAAGGTCTGAGAACAGGGATGAGAAATCTTAAAGAAGCCTTGTCAAAAGTCAAACAGATATCATTAAGTAGTACTGGAAGGAATACATGGTTGTGATGAACATTATCAAGCAGCAAAAAAGCATTGCCAAATGTCAATATGTATTAGTGAAAGAAATGAGTTGTTGAGAAACGAAAACATTATGCAAGAGTGAAGTACGAGAAAACCTGGAAAAGGCTGCCAGATGCTTTGGTCAAGTGAATTGTAACAGTGATTATGCTTCCTTGCAGGAAAGTGTACTGGGAAGCCTATGTTTTTTTGCAAGCAGAATCTACTAAACAAGTGAATGGTGGCAAAACAAGCAATAATAAAGCATCAAGGGCATGTGCTTAAACTGTGGTATGAAGCAGACGCAAGTAAGGTGTGTCAGTTGCGTGACCTGTGATGGGTGGACCGTGTGGTTCAACAACTGCGCCTAGACCGAGTAAACCCACCTAAGGAAAGCCACTTTGTGATTGAACCAAAGAAAATGTATGTGAACTGAAGTTAAGGAACTGAACTTGGTGAAAGGTAACCAAACCAGAAGAGCTGGCAAGTGTCGCAAATAGTTGAACTAATTTGGAACATTTAGAGACTTGAAAGCTTGGGGAAGGGAACCCCTCTTTGTTAACGTGAACAATTTGAACCTTGGGGAAGGGTGACCCCTTTTCCACCCAAGACCTGGAAGAAGCTCTGTACTTTTATTTTGAACACTTCTCATTTGATGCTTGCATCTCTACACACTGTATACATTTAGAGGTGAGGGCAAGACAGGCAGTTTGCTTCGGACTTCCCGACAGAGACTATCATTAGTTTTATTTAGTTAGGGAAATCCCACCTTAGCATAGGGCAAGTTGGGCCATTTTCCAATCCTCCTTTTTAGATAATAAAAATGTATAAACCAAACTCGATTCAGTTGTCTGTCTACTTCATGGTGCCTTCACAAATGATGTTAGAGTGGGATGGGGCTCAACCGATGCCAGTTTGGAAATGCTAAAGTTTGAGAAGTTAAGTCCCAACGCATCAGACCCCTCATAGACACAGAAGGCTCTATTGGGTTTGATATCTTTAGCAGTAGGGAAGAAATAATTTCCCCCCAGGTGACAGAAATCTAATGCCTACTGATCTGGTCTTAATTCCACCCCACATACATTTATCAGGTTGGCTCACCAAGTCGGTGTTAGCATGAAGATTTGGAATTGATGTGTTAGCCGGGGTCACAGACCCAAACTTCAGGAGGGATATAAAGGTGTTACTGCAAAACCATGGGAAAGATCCCTTTTCAGATCTGTCATGGGGATAAACATGTACATGGGGTACAAGGATGAACACATGCAGACAGGATCACACAAGGCCCTTTGTCTACAACAGAAAGGCAACAGAGATGTTCGCTCAGCCTCTGTATGAATTGCAGTTCTGTGTCGCATCTACTTCGAGACTGTCCCGAAGTCCCACAAAGAAGGTCGGGAAACGAAAGATGCTGGTCCTAGAGGGGACCGCAAAACGGGGAAATAAAAAAGGTCCCTTGCTAGCAACTCAGACCTGCTCCAATTCACTTGACTCACGTCTCCTTTTGGTCCGTCTGAACCTGCGGCTGCCCAAAAAGACCATAGAAGCATTAGCCTTGATGGATAGTGGTGCGGCAGGGAATTTTGTGGATACCATTTGGGCTGAACGGGAAGTCATCTCCCTGCAAGCACGATCTGAAAATCAAGCAGTTGACTGTAAACCATTGAGTTCTGGGCTCATCACACACACCTCTGTACCAGTGGCGTCGCTAGGTGGGGGCCTGGGGTGGCCGGGCCCCCCGTGAAACCCTGTGCCCCCCATGTACCTCCCCTACCTAAGACGAGCAGTGACCATGTTCTCCCACTACTTTTGTCTGTGCCCCCCTACTTTTGTCTTTGGCCCCATCTGTGCCCCTTCTAAATTTGATTCCTGGCGACGCCACTGTTCTGTACCCATAGGGTTCTCTGTATGTAGTCATAGTGAGATGATGTGATTAGATATTATTCGGGCAGCACATTTCCCAGTAATACTACGTGTATCCTGGTTATGGAAACATAACCCTCTTATTGACTGGATAAAGAATACTTGGTACTTCCGCTCGGATTACTCTGTCACCCTTGTTTACAAGGTTCCATGGAAGCATCTCTTCTAGCAGAGGGAACACTATCTCAGTCCTCCATGGTTGGAGTACATTACTTACCAAAGGAGTACCAAGCATTCAGAGAGGTCTTCTTGGATAAGGTTCCCAAACAACTTCCACCTCACCATCCAGAGGAATGTGCCTTGGACTTAACATCAGAAGCGTTGGTACCTTTCGGTCGCATGTTTTCATTGACCATCCCAGAAAAGAGGCTCTAAGGGATTACGTAGAAGAGAATCTGCAGAATGGTCTTATTAGGCTACTAAGTCACCAACCGGGGCCTCCTTGTTCTTTATACCCAAGAAGGAGTCAAAAGAACTTAGGCTGTGTATTGATTACAAGGGACTGAACCGCGTCACAGTTTGGGACCGGTACCCCATGCCCTATATCAAGGACATTTTTGAGGTGGTACAAGGGGCTGTCATTTTCACCAAACTTGACGTACGTGGTGCCTACCGTCTCTTACGGATTGGATCAGGGGATGAGTGGAAGACGACTTTCAGAATCCTCTATGGTTTATTCGAGTATCAGGTCATGCCGTTTGGTTTTTGGAAATGCCCCTGCTGTCTTTCAGCGGTTTATGGATAGTTTGTTTTCAGAACGACATTTCAAATCTGTCATTGTCTATGTAGACGACATCTCTGGTGTTTTCTAGGTCCAAACGATTCCATCAGAGCCATGTGTTGAAAGTTCTGGACAGACTACAAAGAAACCGATATCTTGTGAAACCAGAGAAGTGTCTACTACCTATTACAGCTTTGTTGAAGAAGGATGTGCATTTCCTCTGGAGTGCGCAAGTAGAAGAATCATTCAGGTCCCTCAAGACTCTGTTTTGTTCCGCCCAGGTTGACAAACAACCTAACCAAAGCTACCCTTTCATTGTGGAAACCGATGCCTGAGCAGGAGCCCTTGGAGCAGTCTTAAAACAGTCCTTGAACGGTCAGGAGTATTTCACCGCAAATATTTCAAAGTCTTTCAGCCCCAGTGAACTCAACTATTCTGTGATCGAGAAAGAGCTCCTAGCAATGAAACATGCTTGTGCGGAATGGCGACATTTATGACGAGGCACGATCCATCCCTGTGAAATCAGGAATGACCACCTCAACTTACGGGTATTGCTGCAGATGGACTGTCTCAATGCAAGTCAAGCCCGATGGGCCTATTTTTTTGTTCTTGAACAATTAGATTTTTTTTTTATCACCTCCACCATCCCTGGGTCGAAGAACAGTGTGGCGGATGGCTTGTCACAGAGTGTTACAGGAGTGTCTTCGAGTGTCACCAGGACGGAACCTATCTTCTCAAGAAACAAGTTCCTGGGTATCGTCACTACCTTCCTTCAGAAAGTTAAAGAGGCCTCTAGTGGCTTCACACCGTCCCTTCTTCATCGCTCTCTAACCAAAAATGACGATCCCCTGTTTCAGGATAAACTCTTGGTTATTCCGGAAGCTTCACTGCAGAGACAGGTATTATCTTCGTGTCATTAAGGGAGAACTGCGGGTTACAAGGGATACGAGGCAACCTTGGATCTTGTCCAACGTGCTTTCTGGTGGCCTACAGTATGTAAGGATGTCAAGTCCTTGGGGCTTACCTATCCTGTGTGTTCTCAGTGCAGATATCCCACTGGCAAACCGATCAGCTGTCTGGAACAAGGCCCCACTCCTAACAAACCTTGGAGCTACGTATCCACGGATTTTGTGGTTGATCTGCCTCCCTCACAGGGTTGTACCACAGTGATGGCAATGGTGGACTCCTTCATTAAGAGGGCCAATTTTGTGCCTTTTCCAGGATCACTGACTCCATCAGAGATGGCTAGGGTGTTCTTTTGAGAATCTTCCGTCTTCATGGTATCCTAGAATCCGTCAAGTCAGACCGGGGTCTGCAGTACACTTTGACGTTTTGGAAGACTTTGTGCGATCTATTGGAAATCGAATGGGCCATCAGGGTATCATCCCCAAACTAAAGGGCAAACAGAAAGTCTGATCCATACCATGGAACAGTACCTTAGCTGCTTCATTAACTCTCAACAGGACAATTGGGTAGACCTCTTACCCACGGCAGAATTTGCCTACAACAACACCAAGCACACTGCTTTGGAATTAGTCCATTTTATTGTACCTATGGACGGCATCCACAATTTCTCCTTGATAAGGTCTTCCCAGCTTCCACGGTTCCCTCGATTGGTGCATTCCTAAGTGACATTACGCAGGCACAAAGGGCAGCATTTCATAGCCTTATGAAAAGGAGAGGAGAATACAAGAGAC
Source organism: Ambystoma mexicanum (assembly GCF_040938575.1). NCBI lineage: Eukaryota > Metazoa > Chordata > Amphibia > Caudata > Ambystomatidae > Ambystoma > Ambystoma mexicanum. The sequence continues at coordinate 1,185,951,669 of NC_090934.1, forward strand.
AGCCCGACGTACATAGGAATCCTTCTCCCAACTGGAGGTTGGGTCTAAAGTGTGGCTATCAATTAAACATCTGCCTAGATGGGTGCGGCCCGCTACATTGTCTCCCATATATATTGGGCCTTTCGAAATACTGGCCAGGATCAATCCTGTGGCTTTCAGATTGAAACTGCCAGCCGCATTACGGCGGCTGCATCCAGTGTTTCATTCTTCTTTGTTACGCTCATTTACCCCAGACCCTTTCTCTTGAAGTACAAGACAGTGCTTCCGTGCGCCTTCTTCTTCTACTCCTGAGGAATACCAAGTTTCTGGCAACTGCGATTCACAATATCGCAAAGGAGTACTTCAGTACCTTGTGAGATGGAAGGGATACCCTGTCTCAGACAATTCATGGGAACCTATGTCTAACATTAAGGCAACGTTATTGATCTGACGTGTCCATCGCCTACATCCCGGTAAAGCCTGGCACATCCAGACATAAAGGGGGCATACTGTCATCGTCTGTCCACCCTGGAAGGTTTGGGACCATTGGAGCCAGCTCCATTAGCTTGCCATCACGTTCTCCTGAACGCACTGCACTGCTCTAGTGTTTCTTCCAAGATGGCGCCACCCACTACCTACAACTACAGTCTAGGGACTGAGTGCGGTGCGTTGCAACCTTGTTTTTCTTGCTATCGGGTAAGACGCTGTTTTCCTATTCGCATTGTCTTGGCTCTTTACCAAGCCGTGCTTCTCTTCGTTCCTCTGCCTTTTGATCTGCCGCTCCTCGTGTTGACCTTCTGCTTCAGCTGCTCTGCTGCACTCACCTAAGCCTCTTTGTTTTCCTCCTGCCTTTCCTGCCTTCCACTCAAGTCCAGCCTCAGATCTGCCTTCTGCCTCAAGCTGCCTTCTCTCTCTGCCTCCTGTTGCTGGTTCATTATACTCCACTGGTGCTGTTGTTACCTACTCTACCTGGGCAGTAGGAATCTACCTTCACTGGACTGACCTTGCTAAATCTATCAGAGACTTTCATCTCAACTCTCTGCATATTTCTCTACAAAAAGATAGAAGGTTTTTTGCAGCCTTTTGGCTTTTTCCCTTCGCATTGATGTTTTTTCGGGTAGTGGCCCCTTGCCTTAGCTGGTTTTGTTGGTGGCCATAGTTGCTGCTCCTCAAGACCAGCCCTACCGGTATAAAGGTTTGGAGATGTACACGAAAGAAGACGACCCTGGTTCCCCAGGAAGAATCACTTGAATCGTCTACGCATGAAGATTCAGGCGAGGGGGAACTCCGTTATCAGTAGCCCTCGGACAGGGATGACGTGTGTCATCTTGGTGAATGAGTCGATGATGACCATTATGGCATTCCCTTGAGATTTCTGAAGGTCGACTACGAAGTCTGTGGAAATATGACTCCAGGGTCTGGTTGGAGTAGGGCCTTGTTCTAAGAACCCAATAGGTTTACTGGATCCATACTTACACTGAGCACATATCCCATGCCTCTTATTAAAGATATCATGGAAGCAGTACAGGGGGTGGCAGTATTCTCCAAATTAGATCTCTGTGGGGCCTACCATCTCCTATGGATCAAGGCCGGAGATGAATGGAAGACCGCCTTTCTCATCCCTTACAGGCACTTTGAATATCGGGTTATGCCCTTTTGTCTGCTGAACGCCTTAGCCATTTTCCAGCATTTCATGGACCTCCTATTCTCAGATCTGCTATTTCACTCAGTGATAGTTTACCTTGACAATAACCTGGTTTTCTCGACATCCAAGCAACAACATCAAGTACAGCTAAGTAAGCTGATATTTTCTCAACCAGTTATTCACTGGTTGAGAAAATATCAGCTCTTGGTAAAACCTGATAAATGCGTCTTTGAAGGTACTACTGTGCCTTACCTGAGATTCATTTTGTCCAATCACGGAGTATCAATGGACCAACCCAAAGTCACTGCCCTTCTCGAATGGCCCCCTCCATCTTCTGAAAAAGACATACATCGATTTTTGGGACTTGCAAACATTTATCGCAAGTTCATCCAGGTGTTCTCCAACATCATACTTCCAATCACAACTGTGGGAAACCCGAGGGTTTTCTCACTGATAGGCCCTGGGTATCCTTTGCTCAGGTGGCCAGGAAAGGGCCATTGCGCTTGGATCCCAACCCTTTGGGAGGACAATCGATGCAGGATCACCTGGGCAGGAGGTCCTTGGGGACTGCAGAAGGAAGGCCCTTGGGTGCAAAAGCAGTATCCCCTTTCTTTTGACACCCCCCACCTGACAGCCCCTCTGTCTGCTGTATGGGATATTGTCACCGACGTCCCATTCTACCCCAACCTTTTCCCATGCCGAAGAGAAGGCGAAATCATCAGGGTAAACAAAGACCACCCCTCAATTCCAACATGGGTTTTACCCCGCTTTCCTCGAAACTCACTTTTCAATAACCATGCATTCAAACCCCTTTTTCTGACAAAAATCTACGACATCTTTATCCCATTGTTGTAGAACACCACAATTCCCATAATCCCATTCCCCTATTGAAATACCCTAGGATTGGGACGAGGAAGAGAGGGGCTGAAAGTATGAGGATTACTGAGGAAAAACCCTTTGAGAGACAGAAGACAGACTATCTAATCCTAAAAGTAAGTTGTCCCACTAATAGAGTCAGGCAGACCCAACCCTGACAAAACACCTGCACTCAATTAACACCTCACGGGTGTACAAAAGGAGGCTGCACAAGGAGAGAAGGCAGTTGCTCTTGGTCCAAGGTCCAGATGAAGGCGGAATCAAACAATCAACTGCTGAAACGTCCAATACAAAGATAACCACTCTCTGTCCTCACTTTAGACTAATTATAAGTGACGTTGACCAAGGTTGGGTCTGTCCTCACTTTAGACTAATTATAAGTGACGTCGACCAAGGTTGGGTCAGATGACCATCACACCAACTGTGCGAGACAAAGGTCTGGCCATTCTGCCCAAATAGCCATGTCCACCTCCGACTAAGCCAGGAAGATAGGGCCACACGAATTCCTAGTCTGGACAGTATGGACTACATCACATATGGATACAGATGTGTGATGTTGCTTATGGATGTATTTATGCTCCTTCAGTTTATATTAGATGTTCTATTGTACATTTCCTGTTTTGTTTTACATTTTAAAAAACTAGGAGTCAGACTTATCTGCTAGGACTATGTACATACGTACGCTGAGAGCTTTACTTAAGTTTGCACTAACTATATGTCTCTTGAGTTTCTTATGTCTTTTGTTATTTTAAGAAAACATTGAGGACACAAATGGTGCCTCTCGACAGTAACCAATGGAAAAGAAATGAAAAATAACTAAAGTAAAGACAATGTTGAAGGAGGAAAATAATAATCACTCCTCCACATTGTATTTGATAAAAGCTTAAATTAATATGTCTTTTCTTGCTGAGATAAATAATTAGCTGCCACTGATCGGCCTCTTTGAATAGATGCACACCTAGTGCAGAAGGAATTAATCTATTAGGACACTTTTCTGTTACATATTAGTTGTTTTTGGGAAGCCAGGAGGGAGTCTGCAAGGCTGACTCTGGTAGAGGATCCCTACCTAAACCTCAAGCACTCCGAGAGCAAGGCTGGAGGCAAGTCAGGACCGGGCTAACTGAGCCGCTAACTTGAGAAAGTGGAACTTGGAAAACAAGCTGTGTTGGTGTGCAGTCAAAAAAGTCGAAACAATAAAGTCGAATGTCAAAAATGTCGAAAAAAAAATGTTGACAAAAAAAGTCTGTTTTATTTTTTTATTTATATGTATTTTTTGGGTTTGTAAGTAAAAAAAAGGGGTAAAATAAAAAAATACTAAAAAAGGGGGGTTTGGAAAACCCCCCCATTTCGAAGAAAAAAACGCAATAAAAAAGAAATTCGACTTCTTTTTTTCGACATTATTTTTTCTATATTTTGACTTTCGACATTATTGCTTTCAATTTAATGACTATAAACCAGCAGTGGTAAGGCAGGAAGAAGGCCAGGCGAGAGACCCCCATTTCCAAGTGGCAACTGATGGAGTTAAACAGAGTGTGTCCTTCTAGAAGTCCTTGATGAGAAACCTGCTTCCCTTCCACCAACAGATGTAATTTGGGGAGGTTTGATAAATCACAGAACCTAAAATAATTCCAATAATAAAGGGAAAACTGAAGAACGGCAACAACCGTTGAGTGATGCGAGATAGTAGAACAAAAGCATAATTGATTTGCCGTGAAAGAAACAGCCTGATTAGACCATTAAATAAATTGAAGTTCAGGTATTCTCCAAGTGCCTTCTTCTCGGGAATAGGTGGGGAGTACATATGCCAAAAATAACCAAAGCACCAGGTGGGAGGTCTATGGAGCAGTCCTCAGGTCTATGGGGGAGGGAGGGATACGTCTTTCGGTATCTTATCCTGAAAGACATCAGAGAATTCCAGATACCTAGGGAGTATATAATGCACCCCCGGGACCTTGTACTGAAAAGCCGGGTTAGCCAGGACTGACACCTCCTGGACGTCCTTAAGACAGTTCTTCAAACAAAATTCGGAATTAAGATGCAGGATGTTTCTTGTCCAATCAATACTGGGATTATGTAGTCTCAGCCATGGTATCCTCAAAATGATTGGGAAATGCGTGGTACATATTATGTCAAAACATAACGTCTCCTTGTGGTCGCCGACTGTCATGGTTAGGGAAGGAGAGGTATGGGTGATTAGACCTGAGCTGAGAGGTTGTCCGTTGATCCTTCCACAGCTTGGTTTTCCTGACGTTCCTGCATCGGTACTTTTTCTTTTCTGGCCCAAATAATCTGCATGAAATTGCCTGCGGCACCACTGTCCACCAAGGCCCATGTTTCAATAGCCCGTTGTCCTACCTGTAAACAGGGTTCGACAACCATCAATCGGTTATCAGCCTGAACCGTGTAAATTGAGGCAAAAAGAGAGGGACTTGTCTCCTGACCCCGGTACCTTTCCCCTTCTAGGCCCGGGGTTTGTCGTTTTCCCGACTGCTGGGGGTGAAAGGGGATACGGGGTGACTTCTGGATATTCACGAAGCAGATGGGAGCTTGATCCACAATGTATACATAAACCGTTTTCACGACTTCACTTCTTTCCATAGGAAACTGTGGCCCTCTAGCAGAACCAATCTGCATAGGTTCTTCCCTGGAGGTGGTATCTGGTGATGACGATTGAAGTGTGGTACTTGGAGAGGGGCTAGAGGTTCCCTTATGCCCCCTTCTTTCAGATCTTCTCTCCAATAAGCGAGTGTTGATGTGTCGTGCTAAGGAGATCAGATCCGACAATGTAGTTGGTCTACTGACGCGAGCCAGTTCATCCTTTTTGTCTGTATGTAAGTCACATATTTAGGTGATTTGACTGAATCCATGTTTTTGAAAGAGTGAAGTGACCACATTTTTTTTCATTGTGGGGGAGACCCCGCCTCATCCCCCTCCTTCACCCTACATTTATTAATATCCCTTATTCCACCCCCACATATATTTTGTTTAAAACATTTATTTTTTTCGGTAAAAAAATTAAAAAACAATTCGGTCACTTCGTCCTCAAACATTGGATTTGGTCACTTCTACGGTATCGGTAAACCACGTCCATAGATGGTATACTGTGCTGACGCAGGCCATCTGGGTTCTGCTGCTGTACATTTGAATGAAGAGACATATGTCAACAAGTCCGCAGGGCTCCTGTGTCTCACCCACAATGTATAATATATTTACTAAGCCCCTATTCGACAACTATGCAGATGACACTCACATTCTCATACTGCTTACCGGGGATTACAACCAGGATGTGGCCTTAGTAAATAAAATGCACCTCATCATCCAAGCATGGATGGCAGCCCACAGTCTATGCCTGAATGATGACAAAACTGAGCTCCTCATTCTGGGAACTAAATCCAGCCTCGATCAACTCGGTCACAAATACACCTTGGTTAACATTGATTGTAACCTTATCAGAGTGGCTAAAGAGGTAAAAACATTAGGTTTATATCTTGACTCCACCCTCACATTTGCTAAACAGGTTTACACCGTGGCATCGGCCTCTGCATACACATGCAAGCTGATCAGAGCATCAAGGGCATGTGCTGAAACTGTGGCATGAAGCAAACGCAAGTAAGGGGTGTCGGTTGCGTGTCCTGTAATGAGTGGACCATGTGGTCCAACAATGCGCCTAGACCGAGTACACCCACCTAAGGAAAGCCACTTTGTGATTAAACCAAAGAAAAACTTAAGTGAACTGAAATTGGGAAACTGAACTTTATAAATTGGCAAAAGGTAACCAGACCAGAAGAGCGGGTAAGAATCCCAAATAATTTAGTTAATTTGGAACATTTAGCGACTTGAAAGCTTGCAGAAGGGATCCCCTCTTTGATAACGTGACCTATTTGGACCTTGGGGAAGGGAAACCCCTTTTCCACTCAAGAGCCAGAAGAAGCTCTGGACTTTTATTTTGAACAGTTCTCTTCTGATGCTGACATCCCTACACATTGCATACATTTAGAGGTGAGGGCAAGTACAGGTTTTGGACACAGACAGACATCTTGCTTTGGACTTTCTGACATAGACTATCATCAGTTTTATTTAGTTAGGGAAATCATACTTTAGCATAGGGCAAGTTAGGCCATTTTCCAACCCTCCTTTTTTAATTAATGCAAGTTTATAAGCCAAACTCTGTTCAGTTGTTTGTGCCTACTTCACGATACCTTCACATCTCCCACTGGATTCTTCTGGACATTCGTATATGTTGCAGGTTTTCAACTGGTGTTTGCAGGTTAGTATTAATCCAGTGGGTGCTTTTATTTATCAAGGAGCATGTCTCTTCTCTGGTCCCAGGTGGTAAAGGGAACACTTCAACGATTACTCTCACAATTGGAAGAGCAGCCAATGTCAAGGACAATATGTGTTCTGTTGAAACCAGGGTTATCCCATCAGAACCCTGTAAGGAACTCATGGTGGCAACAGTACAGACCGATAAAGTGATCACAGTTCAAGGGTGACTATTAAACTATATAGATAGGTTGGAAAAATGCCTAATCTAAACCTAAATTTAAGATGGAGCAAGCTACGACCATCAAATAATAATAAGGCAGTAAAAACCTTTTGCCAATCCTTACAACTAAATACAAAAAGAGTGTGGGATAATGTTCACAAGAAAAGAAAGTGTTCACAAATGATAAGTCAGGATGTAGTATCCGGGGGTCTCTCTTCCCCAGGTTTTGAGCATGGGAAAAGGCGGGACTCCTGAGCACAGCACACGCTCAAGCTTTCCCAGCATGAGACTACAGTTCTGTTCTCAGGTATCAGGACCTCCAGTGGTGAAGTCTATTTTTCTATAAAAAATTCTCTTGCCTCTTAGGACCTGATGTATTACAAAATAAACAAAAGTTCCTTTTTGTATGCATGTGTGGGTGATGACCTTTCACCCCTGAATCGCCATCTTCTATGCTCAGATCCACAAAAAGTTATTTTCTACAAAATCATGAAAAAAGTTATTTTCTGATTGCACTTGGGTGATGATTTTTCACCCTTGGGTCCCCCTCTTCTGGGCTCAGACCCCTCTCGAATATCAGCCCACCTCCATCGGTTTCACTCTGGCTTGTATTTAAAAGATTTCTCTGTTGCATTTGCATGTCAGTGGGGTGATGGTTTTTCACCCATGAATCTCCCTCTACCAGGCTCAGACCCTCTCGAATGTTTGCCTCCCTCCGTCGGGTTCTACTATGGCCTTTTTGGTGGGCGATGACTTTTTACCCCTTGATCCCCCTCTTCTGGGCTCAGACCCTTCTTGAAAGTTTGCCTCCCTCCATCGGTTTCACTACAGCTTTTGTCAACTCAATTTGACTTATGGCATTCACAAATCTTAATGTCTTTTTAAACAGTTCACTGTGGACATCCCTCTGTTGGGTTCACTCTTGTCAACACACTGTTCTTTGGGACTTGAGGCTTTGCCCCGTTCCATCGGCACCCTTTTTCTGGTTCACTCTTGCCAGCCTCTCAGTTCCTTCTACTTTCTTACGACGCAGGATTCAATTCCATTGGGTTTTCAATGTCGGTCAACGACTTTCGAGTGTACAGGGGATTTTGCTAGACACCTGTATGACTACTTTGACCTTTCCCTTGTGGCTCTAATTGGGCCTTCTGGTACCAGTAGTTTCAACAAACATGGGACAAACCAGAGTCTCTCTAATGAGCACCCACGTGGTGCCGGACTCCTCTGCAGCTGGTTTTCCTTTAATGTTAACAGTTCTTTGAACTTCCCTTTTTTTGCCATTTGTGACTTTTGTTCAACACAGTTCGGCTTTTTATCGGTTCTTCCCTCAACTCACCGGCTGTGATGAACCGCTTGGCTTTTCTTGTCTCTGGAGTCAAGGACGGTACCACAGTAGCAAGCATCTCTCACTGGCTTGGTAATCAGCGGAGGAGGGCTCTGTGTACTGTTGACATTTGCTGCAACACACGTTAGCTATTGTTTGCGGTCTTGTGATTACTTTCACGGAGGCTTCGCTGGTCTGGGTCGGAAATGGCACGGTCGCTTCTCTCCTTGTCGCCGCCTTTCTCCTCCTCCTGAACTGCCGTATTTGGAGAGCTCTCACGTCGTGCGGTCTGCCATGCCCATAGTGTGCTCTCGTGCTCCACCTTTTATCCTGATGGGGAAGGGAAAGGGCCGTCAGGTGTGTGTGATTCTGGTCTCTTGCCTGACTTTGCCTAACCCTTGTATTGGGACATGTCAGGTAAACAGTTTTGGTGTTAGTCTGTTGTTTTTTGTGGTGTGCGAAAGTGTTTGTGTCAGAAAAAAGGGGGGGTAGAGTTTCTGAGTATCCTACGTGATAGGATGGGAAAAAGGTGTTGTGAGGAATTATATTCTTCATCTTAGGGGTTTTGATAAATTCAAAAAGGTGAGATGAATGGGTGGTGCAGGTTTTGATTATTATTTTACGAACCCCCAGTCTGATTTAACAAGAGGGACGGGGAGAAGAATTACTGGGTGTATCCGGGTATGCAAAAGAATAACACGGATCCTGGGAGATGTATTTTCCCACTGCACTGGGATTTGGGTCCCTAAAGGGCCTACCATAGGCGGAGGATTTGTTGGATTTGGATAAGAGAGATTCATTGGGAGGAAAGGGGGTGGATATGGAACAGCCTTGAAAAGCTTCAGGGACTTCGTCCTCCTCACCTTCTTCCTCGGTATAAAATGGTATCTCTCCTGGGGCATTCCCCTGAGCATAACCCTGGGTTCCCCTACCCAGGTAATCCTCCCTTGCTTGTCTACCCCTAGGGTTGGGATCTGAGAGAGCCAGTTCTTCCCTGGCCACCTGGATAAGGGATTCCCGGGATCTACTTGGAAGAATACCCTCAGGTTTCTCACAACCCCAGACACCTTCTGAGAAGGGTGACCTTTGTAATCCATTTGTACAAACATATTATTAAAAGGCCATCTTGCATCATCATCATCTGATGTCCCAATACTACACATACCAAGAAGCACATGGAGGCAAAACACATTTTCCTAAAAGATATTCTGCTGATCCGACAATGGCAGCTTAACTGGTGTTCAGCCAAATTACATTGATAGACAAACTAATGATGTCATGGGGAAATGTATAGGGAAATGGAATTTGCATATGCAGTCAACATTTCAGCACAAAGAGTGGCCATCCCAGACTGACTAGGAGATTCCTTGCAACAGTTATATCTTTGATCTTTCCACATCAACGCTGCGCAATGTGTATAATATACATTAGTGACATTAAGTCCCAAGTGTTGATCCCTTTCATGTGTCCGGATGGATGGATGAGACTTAGCTGACTATTTCTGTTTCGGTTCCCTCAGACATATTGCGAAGAAAGCAGGTATGTCAGTCACCGATGTTTTGTGTATTAGATCAAATCGTTTTATTGAGAGACCACATGTCACTAATATCTCTCTGTGTGGTATCTAGGTATTGCCTGATCACATTTGCTTGTGTCATAACTGTGTCTTTTTCCCTTGGCCCATATATTTTCTTTGCCACAGGAGGAGTCCAGGATGGCCAGTGCTTTCACCATACCACCCAACACATTGCAGTGCAGATATGCCACTCAGTTTCTTTGTGTATTTGGGACATCCGTCTCTGGTGATAGAGTTGACAGCAGGCATGTCACTAATATCTGTCCTGCCAGTGTGTAGGCTGGTTACAAAGTATTCACCCATACAATTTGCTAGTGTCATATCTGTGCCTTTGCCTCTCCGTCTATTTCATTGCTTTTCCACAGGAGACTGTAGTATCCAGTGCTTTCACCTGTGACAACGCCATTAATCTGACTCAAGAGGAGACGGGAACCCCTCTCATCTGGGGTTTGGAGGCCTACCAGGGAGAAAGCCATGTCAGCCGTACCCCCGAGATGGACCATGGCAGTTGCGAGGACCTCAATTCCTGTCCCCCTATTTCCAGCATGTTTTTATACAGACCACAGTTATCTCCAGCCTTGCCTTCTCTATCAGATACTCGCCAGCATCTTTCTATTAATTTTACAGCTCCTGCATCAGAATCAGAATTAAAGACAAACCTGCAACCTGACAGCTGCAGGGATCGGCTGGAGAGAGAGAGAGGAAGGGTGGGGGGGGCGAGAGAGAGGGAGGGGGGAGGGGAGGCAATAACCACCAACGGGAAAAGAAGTAGAAACTCTGTGGCTGAAACACACCAGAGAATCTGTCACGAAGCAGAAAGTGAGAAGACACTTCCATACTCAGTAGCGCAGAGGATCGTGAGGAGCTGCTGAATAGAGCAAGCCAGCCCACACAAAAACCCAAATGCCCTTTAGACCACCAGGGACCAAAGGAGAAGGGCGTATCCTCTCCTGTTAGATTTACTGGGAGACACCACGGAACCAGGCCCGGAACATGGACATGGACCACCATCTCTAGTATGCGGTGAGCCAACATGGAAGAAGTGGGCCAGGATGAGCCTGTTACTTATGTCTTTCCACATTTCACACATGTCCTGGATGGATAATCCATGGCTAGATTGGCCAGGGAAAGACATTCAATCTTGGAAAGGGGAGGGGATTATAAACTGGGAACAGGAAGTGTGGGGTTTTCGAGTGAGGTCAGAATTGGAGGATGACCAAGAGACAGCAGGAGGGAAGGAAGGAGCGGCAGATTGTGAAGTCGAATTGTGGAACAGGTGAGGTATTGGCTAGGTAGTGGAAGTGGTACTGCAGTGTGAGTGTGCATGACAAGTGTCTATAAAAGGTAGTGTACAGAGTGATTGTGCAGTGGATGAGCATAGGGTGAAAGAAGAGTGTTTAGTTTTGTGGGAGGAGGAAGCAGTTGTGTGGAAGAGTGAGTGGTAGTGTGGGGGAAGGAGATGGGTAAGATCAAAGGGTGAAGGCGTGACCTAGGAGGCGTAAGAACATTGAAAGGACAGAATATTGGTGCTAAGAGCTAGGCAGAGTGGAGGAATAGTGAGAGTAGAAAATATAAAATCAGCGTGAGCATGTTAGAAAGTGCCTGACTCAACCAGCCTAGTTGCAAGGCACTATCCCAACTCTCCATGACAAGACTAACCATTCGATAGAGGAGGGAGAGTAAAGAAGTCTCTGCAGGAGTCTAGAGAGATGAGGCAGTCAGCCTTTAAATGATCAAAATGATCACCTCCAGCTGAAGACAAAACTAGACCGTAGGGTTCAACTTTCTGTCGATGCTAATCTGGGGTCAGTGACTCTTGGGCTAGAGTGGATGTTCTGCACTAGGCGGGCGAGAGAGAGAGAGAGGGACTGCCATAGGCCCCACAAAGTCTTTAATAAAAACAGATGAAGTACCTTTGAGACTGCGAATACTTGTTAAGTCATCTGTCACACACTGCACCATCCGACACATCACAGGGAGACAGTTATGCCTCTCATGGTTGCTTTGTGCATTAGGTGGGGTCATGCTTTTGGTAACAAAATATCAGAATCAGGATACAGACCCCACTAACCCAACCTTCAAATCTCTGCATACTTAACCCACATAAAACTCACGCAACCATCTCTCTCCCAGCAATTCGCACGCACTTTACCACACCGCATCAACAACACATAAACAGCATCTACAGCACACGTGGTCTCGCCCGATCGGAAATTTGCACCAAAGCCCAGCACTCGGTCTATACCGAGCTGAAGCCACCATCAGCACACCACCTCTCCCACTCTTCTACTCCCGCTCCACACGACTAACCCTACCCGCCCTCCTTCTTGATTGCAGATCTGCCATAGCACCTAGGGACCAGCTCTGTTGGTGACACAGTGTGCTATATAAGTACCTTTAACATAACATAACAATATCACTATTATATGTCTCTGTTTTATCTAGGCTATGTGCAATGTATTGCCCTAATACATTTACTCCTGTGATGACAGTTGCTTCGCCACATTGCTCATTTAATTTCTTGTCAGCAGGAAAAGGGTTCGTCCAGTGCGGTTTTCCTTACGCAGCAACACACTTCACTGGACACATGAATGCCTATCACAGTATTGTGCATTAATCGAATTTGTTTTAGTTTAGTGGCACATAACTAATATCTGTGTTGGTAAAGTCTAGGCCTTGTATGAAAGTATTGTCCCGTCAGATTTGCTTGTGTCATAAATGTCCATCAGGAGGCCATGACATACAGTGATTTCGCAGCACACCCAAACACATCTCATGCAGCGCAGGTATGCTACTCATACTCAGGGCCTCTTTGTACATTAGGACGGTCCGTGTGTGGGGTTACAATTGAGAGCATGCATGTCAATAATATCGGTCAGAATAGTGTCTATGTACAGTCAAATTTATTGACCCATCTCATTTGCTTGTGTCATAACTGCGCCTTTGCCATGGCTCCTTTAATTTCTTGCCCGCAGAAAAAGACATGTTCAGCCATTGCTTTTTGGTCACCCTTCGACACCTTGCACTCAACGCATGTATGGCAGTCATGATTGCTTTTTTCATTAGTGCTAATTTGGTTTAGTGGGTTACAAATGATAGCAGATATGTTGCTAATATTTGTCTTGATAGTCATGGACACTACTAGTAGAAAGTATGACTCAATCACATTTGCTTGTGTCATAACGGTGTCTTGGCCCATTTAATGTGTTGCCATAGGAGGAGACCAGGACGATCAGCACTTTCACAGCACCCTCCGTCGCATCTCATAGAGCACAGGTATGCCTCTCAGGGAGGACCATCTCTGCGGTTAATAATGAGCGTCACTAATATCGGTGGGGGTAGCGTCTATGCCTAGTGGAGTGTATTGCCCCATCCAATTTCTTTGTGTCTTTTGTACGCCTTTGCCACATTTCTCATTTGATTTCCTGTCCTCAGGAGGAGACTGTGATGGCTAGTAATTTCACAGGAGCATCAGCTCCTCAATTGGCATGCAGGTATGCTATTCAAGGTTGCTTTTACATTTATGAGAAGGTAGGTTCTCTAAACTGGGATTGCACTACACTCCAAGTTGGCACCTGTGAAAGCAAACATTTGTGATCAATATGAAATGAGTATAATGAACATTATGGTTTTTTAAGAACTCTTTTTTGTAAGTTTGTTTATCTGAAGAAACCTGTGTGGGTGAAACGTGTCATAATGCCATACTTTTTGCTACAATAAAGAAAATGATTTCACACATGGATGGTGGAGCTGTGTGATAGTTCATAATATTTTAGAAACATAATAAAACGCGTACCGCTTCTCCGGGTGGCCAGCACCTATAATCATTTTTAATCGCAATGCGCATCCCGAACAAATGGGGCGAAGAGGAGGCAAATACGAAGAAGGGAACAGAGCAGTAGACCTGGAGGGCAATCAGAGGATTGCATGAGTGAAGCTAAATGCTGCAACATAGTGATTCAGAGAAACTGCAGCAAACTAGAGGTAAGTGAAGTTCTGCCTCTTAACGCACATTACACAGCACCAAGTTTAATGCTTATGAATGGAAAATGGGATTCATTCCCACAACTCGTGATTAAACATGTCTGAGTCATTGAGAGGGGATAAAATCAGAAAAGTGAACATTGAAGCTAAATATATTTAGGACAAAAACGAACACCTCATTCCATAAAATAACTTACCTTAAAGCAAAATATACTATATCGATATGGCATGTTATGAAGCTTAAAGAATGGCAGAGGAATCTCCATTATTCAATAACAAGTTATCGACATGGAACATTACAAATCATCAACATTGGATCTTTCTAACAAAACAGTCCAACAGAAAATGTATAAATCGGAGAAACTATATAAACAAGGAACCGGCAAATGGTGGGAGGCAACTTCCTTGTAGAATGATATTGATACAAAACGGAGCACACAAGAACTCTGTATCCTCACTATTCCTTCTTATGAAAATCCGGACCCCTAAATATTAACAGAATAGTGGGGAAACTACTAACAACTATTTATTTAAATTCCTAGAGATCCTAGTCAGATATTCTAAAAAAAAGATTGAGATGATTCTAAATGAAATAAAGGCTATATAAAATATTATGAGCAACAAGAGAAAGTCCCAAATAGCTACCCTTAGATGTTGCATCAACTGGGGACTTACAGTTAACAGACAGAGTGGGGTACCATCTTCATAAGCATATGTCAAAGATGAGGAAGGTCGGGTATATAGAAAAATAGGAAATGTAGAAATGTATTCAAAAGCGCATGTAATAAAACTCAGACCACCTGGTCATGAGAACTAACAAAAGAGAACAGATGAAAGATCAAGAATACATTTCATGTGTGATCGTGACTTTAGCCTACCAGGGTGTTTTCAGAGAAGATAGATGACTTTTCTATATGCACTTAACTATGACACAAAATAAGGGTGATGTTAGTAACCTGTGGGTGACTTATTTTCATGCATTTCTTTGAACTTCATATATGCATCAGTCCCCACAAAGAACGACAAGGTGTCGACAGTCTAGATCTGTTTCCAGCCTTGTAGTTTGAACACAGAAAAAAGGCTTTACTGTCACTAATACATATATAGGAAATGATACAAGGCTTTCTTCAGGACACACAAAGCCTTGTATCATTTCCTATATTTGTGTCATAGTTAAGTGCATATAGAGAAGTCATCTATCTTCATTTCATTACAAAAATATCAGAAACACTATGGAAAGCAAATTACATGCTGGCCACACTGGATGTGGTGTCCCTAAATATAAGTATAAGACACAACAGAGGAATACAAAAAGCGAAACACTATCTCAATGAAATCAGCTACTTTAAGAGTTCTCTCACTAATGATAATCGGAATGTTACAAATTTGTTTGGAACATAATGCATTTACATTTCATGGAAAATACTGTCTTCAATGTTAAGGAACAGTAATGGGAACAACATTAGCACCCTCATATGCCAATTTAATTATGGGTGTGTGGGAAGAAGAGCTATTTATAGTGGCAAAAGTGTCAAACGACATCAATAAGGTAGCTCTGTGGTGCAGATTTATAAATGATGTATTCATAATTTGGGAAGGCACTACTCAACAATGTATACAAATACTTAATGATAGCCCATAGAACATCAAACTAACAGCACCACAGCTATATAGAAATTGTTTATTTGAATGATAAGGTTTCAGTTCAAGGTAACATGTTACAAAGTACTACACACCACAAAGACACAAGTACTAATACCATATTGGATGCAGATGCTCTCACCCCAAATTATTGATAAAAGTATACACTATGGTGAATTTATAAGCATGAAATGCAACAGCACAACATAATCAGAATGCCTAAAATGTTCTAGAGAAACAATCAGAAGATTTGAAAAAAGAAAGTATCCCAGGCATGTCATGAACATGGGCTGTAAGAAGGCTTTTAAGAGAAATGGTGTCGCTGTATTTTTGAAACGGAATAAAGAGAAAGATCATACACAACCAATTAGATGTATAACAACATACCACACTAACTCTCACCAAATTAAGAAAATGATAAGCAGGCATTGGAAAATATTAATGAATGACCTGGATATTAAGGAACATATAGGACAGAATGTATAAATGACATTTAGGAAGCCACCCTCCATAAAAAACAATTCTGGTACCAAGTTTCTTTCGATGGTAAAGCTGATAATTGGCTGACATATCAAAGTATGGGTTTCACAATTATTCCAAATATTAGCAGAAATATCTGTTCTCTCAATGGGTTCTGTAAACAGACATAATAACATTGATCCTGTAGGTTGCTGTTCTGATCCGCTCATCGCAATCGCGTAGTATGGGAGACTCAGAGTGATGTATTTCCTTTGTAGGCAGCTGATGGTGAGTACTCCAAATATGGGGGTTGTCTCCGAACGGTGATCGATGGGCTAATTCTTAACTAGGTAGGTAGTCGTACCATGTGTTTGTTCAATAAGCGTATGCCTTTGTTTTTTTTGTAAACTTTATTTAGTGCAGTCTCAGACATGTAACCACAAAGTACATAATCGGGCGAGCAAATTATAACATAGTGTATCAGCATAAAGTTTTGGTGCAGCTTTCAAGAAAACAATGACATAACATGAACCATTGGTATCACTGTAGATCTTACTGTTCAGTGCTCGTATTCTGTAGGAAATCACAAAATGGACTGCATATGTCCTTGGGTCTACAAACCGGTACAACCATTGGAATATAGCATTCCTCCCTGTCATTTGCATAGGTCAGATCCCTGAGCCACTCCTCAACACTTGGGGCTGCTCTAGATGTCCAGTACTTCAGAATATATTTTTTGGCGATTAGGCAACCCAGGTTGAAAAGTCTGCGAATCTTAACAGGGACATTCCCAATATCTCCCAGCAGGTATTTAAGAGGTCACAATACAGGGGGAATTTCTATAATGTTACTTAAGACATCTGCCACTGACTGCCGGAACCGGGAGATAGGTGGACATCTGCAGTACGTATGAAGGGAATCTGCTGGTGTCACGTTGCCTTTTTCGCACTCGCCACTTGTGGCTGGTGCAAATCTTGCGATATGTGCGGGTGTATAGTGCAATTGATTTAATACCTTAAATTGTATTAGCCTAAAGCAGATATCCAGGGAGAATTATTTTGTCAATCGGCACCAACGCAGTCATCGCTCCTCTCATATTGTAATCCCTAGATCCCTTTCCCATTTCCCGTTGGCGCCATTGTTGGTTAGTTGGTTGGCCTGGCACTCTTTATACAGTCTAGAGACTAGTCTTCTGGGGTTTTAATAATTTCTACCAGTGTGTAGGTGGTCGGCTCTTGGGGAAGGTAGGCAAAATAATTTCTACCAATGTGTAGGTGGTCGGCTCTTGGGGAAAGGAGGGCCATCTGCGACGGAATGCTGCATGCATTCTAAAGTATTGTAGTGTCCTACTTAGGTTATTTCTCAATTTAGCTGTGAAATCTTTGAGAGTGACGAATTTCCCATCAGGGAAAAGGTCACGGAGCAACATCTCTCCTCCTGTGTCCTACATGTTTGGATATGTTTATCATAAGTCGGAGGTAGCTGTGGGCATCCCCACAATGGGACCAGCCAACAATGCAGTGTCTCGACTCCCAACCTCTTAAAGAATCTCGATCAGGTATTGACAGTTGTGCTGACCGGGTCGAATGAACATGAATCATGGTGTTGGCCTGCTAGGTCTAGGTGTAGTGGGGTATCACCTGTAGAATACCAGTAACCCGCATACTAAGCCTGTGACACAATAATGTAAAGCTCAAAGTTGGGCGCTATCAGGCCTCCTTGTACAAATTGCTCGTCCAGCCCCTCCCATTTCATACGCAGAGTTCCCGATCCCCATGTGTATTTGATTGCAATTGAGCGCAGTTTGTCAAAGAAGGCGCAACTCGGTCATATCGGAATATTGCAGAAGTAATATAGCAACTTTGGTACTATAATAATTTTAAGCATTGAGAGTTTGCCGTACAACGACATAGGGAACCAGGCTCACAGCCAGAGTCCAAATAGGCTTCATAGTTGTCTGCAAGTAAGGAGCAATGTGTTCGGGACACCAGTACACCCAGGTATTTTAATTTATTGGGGACCCATCTGAACCCCATCAAGTCGGCCGGGATCTGTGTCCCCTCCGTCAATGGGAATAGCTCTGATTTAGCTTAATTGAAACAATATCCTGAATATGTTGTAAACCGACAGGACTCCTCTAATAAGGGAGCCATATTTTGTTCTGGGTTATGGATATACAACAGAGTGCCGTCAGCGTAAAACGATATAATTTGCGGAGGACCAGCTATGTGAAGACCTCTGTGGCTATTTTTTAATCGTATTATACAGGCCAGAGGTTTGATTGTCATAGCAAAAAGAAGAGGGGAGAATGGGCAGCCCTGTATTGTGCAGCGACCTAACTGAAAGGGGGCAGACAACTCACTATTAGCGCACACTCTGGCTCTTGGGTTAGTATAGAGTAATTTTGTGAATTTGATGAATTCATCACCCAGTTTCATCCTCTGGAGGACTGTGAAAATGAATTGCCAAGAGACAGAGTCAAAGGCCTTCTCAGCATACAACGAGGCAGCCATGGCCTTGGCCCTTGGATCTATTTGAGCTATGATGCAGAAGAGTCTGCGCAGGTGAAACTCTGTCGACCGTCCTGGGATGAATCCGGATTGATCCGGGTGAATCAGTGTTGGCATAAAAGAGAGAAGCCGGGCAGAAATGGTTTCGGCAAATATTTTAGTATTGGTGTTAGTTAAAGATAACAGCCTATATGAGGCCGTGTCTGAAGCTGGTCTGTTCGGTTTCAACAACACTGTGATGATGGCTTCAGAAAGTGATGGGGGGAGCCCCCCAAGCTGCAAGGACTCTTCCCAGACCTTTAAATGTTTGGGCGCCAGAGTTTGACGAAGCTCCTTGTACACTTCGATTCCTATACCGTCAAGGCCGGGATCCTTCCCCGATGGGAGGGCCATTATGGCTTCGGCTATCTCACCTACCATGATTGGGCTGTTGAGTACAAGCTGCGCCTCATCGGATAGGGATTGGAGAGGGATATCGTTTAGGTAGATTGCCAGCTCCGCCTCAGTACACATGTCACAGTTGGTATATAGTGTTTTATAGTATTGCTGGAATTTGTAATTGATTTTGTCCTGAGTGGTTAATATGCTACCATTCTTGCCCATAATTCTGGTGACGTGTTGTGGCCCTGTTTCAGAATGGATAGCAATCGCGAGGAAGTGGCCTGGCCTGTCTGCTTCCCCGTTTCTCCTTGCCTGGACGGTACGGGTCATCAACCGTAACTCTTTATCGGCTAAATCCAAGAACCGCAGTAGGTTGCCCTTAATGAGGCCCAGTAGCGCCCTATTGTGTGAGGTGCTGTATTACTTTTCTAGTTGTCTAAGGTCCCTCTCCACCCTGTCCAACTCCCTATGAGTCTCTCTCAAGCGACCGAAGGAGATTGAGATCACCTCACCTCGCAGCCACACCTTGAACGCTTCCCAGACAGTAGCATAATGGGGTACAGAATCCTAATTTCTCTCAAAAAAGTCAGAGACGCCCATCTGCTGCGTCGAGAGGAACAATGGGTCTAGAAGGCACGAAGGCGGCATTCTCCATGGGGGGTGGGGGGAATGAGGGCCAGCCCATGTTATTGTTAGGGTAACCAGAGAGTGGTTGGATATTGTTCTAGGGTATATTTTACAATCTTGTACTTGGGCCATTAGTGTCACTGAGATCAACCAATAATCGATTCTGGAATGCGCATCATGCACCGATGAGTAGTAGGTATACTCCTTAGTACTCGGGTTACGTGCCCACCACACGTCCACCAGATCTGTATGTTGAATAATTTGCCATATCATTCGGCATGCGCTAGTCAGGTCCCGCTGAGTAGCACTAGAGCTGTCAATTGCACAGTCCAGGATCGTGTTTGGGTCCCCTCCCCACAAAATCAGGGAGCGAGGTCCTCCCAGCAATTCTGCTATTTGCCAATAGTATTCAGAGTCATCCCTGCGAGCCTGCCCCACAGTATTACATATCGACCTAGGTGATCTATGCACCACATGCTTTCATGGAAGGGCGGTGACCGGTGTATCAGTGTCATAACCCCCCTGGCCTGAGATGACTAATCTGTGTAGCCTTGTTGGTTCCCCCAACTGGATGCAAAACGTACATTGAGAATACCTTGGGAGTGAGTTTCCTTCAACATTAAGACCTTTGGACCAATACGATTAATATATGACAATATTTTCCTCGCTTTAATAGGGTTGTTTAGACCACGAACATTCCAAGTAAGGAAGGGGATCTTGTCAACCGTGCTGACTTGCCAGCTGCAGTACATACATTTGCCTCGCTAACAGGGCAAGAACAATGTCATTGTGATGTGTACTAGGGAAATAGCCTGCACCTGTTTTGATTGAACTCTTAAACATTGTTGAACACTTAACCAAATCCATTCATTTTTTGTGTAAATGGAAGTCTTTAACCCCAACTAGAATACACACCACCCCCCCCCCACCCACATCATCTCCCCCAACTTGACGATGTACCGCAAGCAAATTGTGGGATTCCACAAGGGAGTACTATGAATAGCGGCCGCGATCCAGTAGCTGGCTGCAGATACTGCGGACGGTCCCAGCCGTATGCGTGATAATCTTAAATGTACGTTTTCATAACAGGGGGACAGTAATCGATTCAGGCATCAATAATTTTCCATGTTGTCCACTCCATCTCTGGCAGGACGAGGGCCGTGGTTGCGGTTGTGGTCTCGCTGACGAAGGGGGATGGAGATCAAAGCCTCTATGTATGCCGCTTCCTCAGTACGAGTCTCAAAGAAATGTGCTTGGCCCCCGTGCTGGATCCGCAATTTAGCGGGGAACATTAAAGCATACGGCACCTGTCTGATTCGCAATAATTTCTTCACAGGGTCGTATGATTTCCGGAGTGCTTGTACGTTTGCCGAGAAGTCTGGGTAGATATGGATTTCTGATGACTAATGGTACAACGCACCTTTCTCCCGTGCTAGACAAAGGATTACATCTGTGTCTCTGCAATTGAGCAGTCATACAAGCATAGTGCGTGGAGGAGCACCGGGTTTAGGGGCTGGGGCCAGGACTCTGTGTGCACGTTCAACTAAGAATTGTGGGGAGAATTGTGTGTGATCGAATACAGACTTAAGCAAATCTTCAACAAATGTCTCTGTGGGGCCAGTGCAAGCCGCCTCCGGTATTCCTAGTATGCGTATGTTGTTGCGTCGCAAATCTGGTTCGAGTTGGATGATCGTAAATCTGTACTGGAATTGTTGGTGGCTGTCTTTACATGATTTCTTAGTAACTGGACCCTGAAAATGAACTCAGCGTTGTGGGCTCAGGTACTTAAATTACTATTGGATAAAATAATCACGCTAAAAGAACTGCCAAAATCGTGGAAAAATTCAATCATGATCCTGATTTATAAAAAAGGGGATAGACTTTTGGCCTCTAATTATCAACCAATTTCGCTACTAGATGCTGACAGCAAAATCTTTGTCAGACTAATATTAAGGGAGTTGGAGGAATGGACTAAATTAAATGGAATCATACCAAAACAGAAAACCGGTTTCAGTAAGGGACTATCCTCCTCCCTTAATGGTTTGGTTCTCAGTTGTTTGAACTCTAGATTCTCGCCACAAGGGTGGCTTGCCTCTTTTTGGGGCATTTATTGGCCTCTCCCAAGCCTTTGACACTGTCAATAGGTGTTTCTTGTGGAAGCAATTGCATGCCTGGGGGGTTCCCTCTAATCTACTTTGATTGAATTACATCAAAATACCAAGATGAGAGTTAGATTATCCAGGGCGGGCCTACTATCTGGAACAATACGGGTGGATAGAGGGGTTCGTCAGGGTTGCTTAATAGCGCCTTTGCTTTTTATCCTCTTTATGGCCGACCTCGATCGAAATTTAAACGAGAGTGGTCTAGTATCACCGCGCTTCGGCTCAACTAAAATAAGCTGGTTGGCATACGCGGATGATGTGGTGGTACTGGATCACTCTCAGTTCGGACTCCAACGTCTGTTGTCCACCTTGGAGGCCTATGCCCAAAACAACGATCTCATGATAAATCCCAAAAAATCCTGATATTCAAACATCCGAACAGAAGAATTAAGAATAATTCATGGGAGCTGGACCACCTTCCCATAGATGTTGTCTCTGAGCTGATCTATTTGGGATCAACAATTAAGTCATACCCAACGAAAATCCATCTACTTGAAAATATTAGTTTAAAAATTATTAAGTTGGGGGCTCAGATGACAAGGATAAGAACAAGGTTTTGTAAATTTTCAATATTGCCATTGGTGAAATTTTATCTAGGAAAGATGGTTCCAGTCATTCTGTTCGGTATGGATACAAATTTGCTCTTGATGCATTTGAATTGGGATATTATAGAGTCAAACCTTTGGAAAAAAAACATTATCCCTCCCGAATTGTGTTCCTATTGAGTCCCTCAGATACGAATTGGGCCTCTCCTCCCTAAGATTGTGGTTGGAGTGGAAATTATTTCCTTGTACAGGTCGCTCTTGGATCCTCCAAAGTGTTCACTATACAAGGACTTGTCCCTCCTAATGCATTGTAATAGTAACTGGTTCCTTGAAAAATTAAAGTGCAGATGCTCAGAGTTATTGATTAACTCAGACTGCACATTGGAACTCCTCATACAAAATCCAAAAAAAGTAAAAGAGCGGCTGAAAAGTTGGGGTTGGTTAGAAACAGGAGAAAAGATGAGGAGGGCTAAGTTGTCAATATCATTTTCTACTATGGGTAAAAATAGGGCGATTTTACCCCCCTATTTGACTAAATACCCAGACCCGAGATCAAGGAATCTCTTTCCAAGATTCAGTTTGAACATACTGCCTACTTTAGAAATTCGATCTGTTAGAGACAAAGTCTTCTGGTGATTGTTGTGATAAATGTGATGCTAAAGAACATAAAACGATAAAATATTTGTTATCTAGGTGTGCAGGCACCTGGGAGTGAGAGTCGCTCGACTTCAAAGATTTGTTCATGATGTTCAGTGGTTAGAAACGAATGAATTTTGGCTCAGATTATCATCTGGCAATTAAATATTCTTGACCACAGAAGTGGTCAGAATTTTAAGAGATTTAAATTTGGACGGTTATTAAGAATTGCGATTTGTTAATAGTTGTAACTATGTTGTTTACTCCTTGTTTTTTTTCTTTCCTTCTTTATCTTCACTTTTTATGGTGTAAATTGTTTTAAATTGTTTTCCTTTTCTTTTGCTTTTTGTGTTAGAATGTGTGAAAAGTAAAAAAAAATGGGCTAATGCACAATAAAAAAATTAAAAAAATGGTTTATGTATTCTGAATTTGTAAAAGTTCTATAAACTATTTTCAGACAAATGAGGAATCTGCACCTAAATAGTTCTCTTTGTGTCTGTTCTGTGCAGATGTACACAAGAAACCAAGAAAGTCATATACTTCAGATATTTGTCTAATTATTTTCTATTTTTACATTTGTAGACTGAGATTGCGACGGAGGTTCTATTGTTCAGACCCATTGCACTAAAAAACAAGGGTGAGTTTCAAAGAAATATCGCTGCCACTATTTAAATCACTTCTTAGGGAAAGCGTGCCCTTTTCAGCATGCTTCCACTGTTGAATTACTTGTTTAGCATTTTTCATAAAGTATCATTTCTATGTTAAAAACACCCTTTTCAGTTTTATTACTTTCAGAGTTTTAAGAAAGAGGACAGGAAAACGCAGACCACAACAAGGGATGCAGGCTGTTAAATGACAGAGATTTGGGAAGAAGTCATGTTGCAGCAATCAAACCCATCAAGCAATGTACCCATGAAGGAGGCCTATGTGCAGTGGACATGTGGAAGGTGAGAAAATACCATTGCTACTCTTAAATGTATCCTCCTCAGATGCCATTAATAACAGAAGAGGTACAGAATTCAGAGCCAATGGATATCTTTTGCAATCAACACCTTCAAAGACAGATGTGCATGATACAGCAAGTTTTTCCCCATAATCACCGATTACATCACATGCACAAAAATGATAAATTTTTGAAGCTACAGAAGAGCTTCAGGACATTTCAGATTATAGATAACTGGACCCAGACCACAGTGTCGAAGAAAATACAATTATGTTAGAGGCTGAAGAACGTGAATTGCCAAATGAGGGCATTGTGCGGGAACTTAAAACTATTGTGTTTGCGAGCTGCCTGCTGTATATTTTACAGATGCTGAAATGCACCACATTCACTCACGGTACTACTTGTGGCAAACCAATGACTGATTTTAAGAAAAATTTAATCGCAGCTAACTAAAAAATTCAAGGTACCAATGAGGAGGAATACTACAGCCTTCATGGTCCGTTCACCACTCCTTGAAAATATTGCAGCAGGCAATCTGCTAACTTCATATGCACTTTTTTTAGCGGGTCAACATTCTCATAAATCTCAACTTTTGGAGCTTTTATGAACTACAGTTCATGTTAAAGAACTCATGTTTCAGATACCAAACAATGGGCCTCATTTTAAGTCTGTCGGTCTGGAAATAAGGGTGCCAGTAGCAACGTACCGGCACCCTTTCCAGACCGCCAGACTTCGAGAATGCCTGCAGGGGCCAGATATTCCGGCATGTCTGACCTGCCGGGAGTATGGCCCCTGCATGCATGTTTCTCAGAGAAGCACCAGCACCTGTGGGACTCCACAGGAATGGGGACTTGCAGTTCCTGCCACCTGACATCCCGGGCCGCTGCGACTTGTGATGTCCCAGTGGCACCGGGATATCAGGCGGCGGAAACGGTATTACGAGGTTGGCGGGTTGGGCCCAACACCTATTCCCTACAATAGATGAGGCATAGCAACAAAAACAGGTAGCACCGGGCAATGCTTTCGCAGCAAAAAGGCTTTGGTTGGCAGGGGATGGTCATGGGTTTAGTGCAAAGTATTGCACTTATCATTTCCAGGACTTGCACACTTAAAAAATGTGAAGCTCAGTGGTAGTCCAGGTTACAGAATATACTTCCGCTACTGTGATGGAGAAACATAGTTTTGTAACATCGATTGAACTTCTTCAAGCCAAGCCTTTTGAAGATTTTAAGTGACATGGGGCTGATCAGAGGTTTGAATGGCCTTTCAGAATTTTGCCATACAGGATTTAGAATGGTTCTGTAACATATCTCAAATACCTTCTCCAAAGGTTGCATTTTAGCATCCTTGACATGGAGGCGAGGACACGCTTAGCAGTGTTGCACACAATGAAAAGATGGGTGGGCATAGGCAAGAACTGGTGGTGATGCACTCGGAAAGGGTGGTAGTAGAGAATTGTGTTAAGGATTGGGCTTCACAAACCTAAGGAAAGAGTGGGTAGCCAAGCCAAATATCAAACAAATGCACTTTGATTTTGTGTACTATCTGGTCTCAATGGTGATGGCAATGGAAGAGCCTTGACCTTAAAACCAGATTTAAATGACGTGCAGCACTATTACCAAAAAATAGACCACAAAAAGAAAGTCTTCCAAAGTCTGCCATTATCACCCAACTAAGTAGCTAATTTAATTGAACGGGCGTGTGGTTTTCCTAAAACTCTTGACTGTGTTATTGCCATTAAAGACCTATTTCAATCATCAAATCCTCCTATGCCCTACGTGTATAATATATAAAATAAAGTTCGTCAGTGTCTGCATTTAACAAAATGAAATGGCGTAGACTTTTTACATACCATAGTCTATCATATTGTGCAAATTCTATAATGCACATTTTATGCATAGCAATGATAGGTGAATGCAAACATGTCAGATCAGATAACTCTGTGGGTGAACCACAATACGTTTCATGTGATTGGGGTTCCTGTGCAAGACTGCTATTCTGTGTTCATATTATCCCCAAAGAGTGGAACATAAACATATATATGATTTATATATGGATCAAATACATAGTGTATGTAGTGGCTTGTTGAAACTGCATTGAAGTATTTTTGTGAGTGAAAAAGTGGTACAATCACACCTTGTAAGGGACCATATGCCTGCCAGTTTCAAAGCAGTGAGGGACACTCATTTCGTATACAACATATAACACATGCCAAGATAACCTGTACAGTAATCAGCTCAGACGATCAGCTTTGATCCTGTGGCATGGCTGTTTTTGACAAGTACATTTCAATCTTGTCCATTCAGCCTGCATCGTAATCTGTGTTCACAGCAGTAGTGTCATATCTCTTGACCAGGGGTCTGCAACATTTGGCTTTCCAGAGGTTTTTGATTACAACTTCCATCAACCATAGCCAGCCTCTGCTCTAGACCGTTCATTTTGCTAAGGTGAGAACAAGCACAACACACATGAAGAGAGATTTGCAGAAATGAGAACTGTATGCTAAGGTTGTGTGCTATATGCTTCCCTGGGATTGTGGGATTGGTTTTTCTAATCACAGGATACTGTCCACTACAGTACTAGACCTTCAATTGAACTGGTGAGGACCAACCCATGGTCTGAGAAGGAATATCCTTACTTATGGGCACATACACCCATTTCAAGTCCTATTTGGCAAACCACTAAGTTCATGCAGAATATTTGTTCTTGCACACAACAAAGAAAATATAGGTGGGAGCAATATTACAACAGACATTTATGGGATAGGAAAACCTTGGACGACTTGACCGGAAGCACGGTACATACTTTGTGCAATCATTCACTGACACAGTGTGCAAAATGGAATCTTAGAAAAACATTGTGTGACAACCTTTAGGTTCACTGTCCACTGCTGCCAGAAACATATAACATACTTTTTATAAAGCAAAATAACATAAGTAGGGATGTGGCCTGAGGGAGCTCATGTGCGGAGGCCTCTCTGATGGCCTCCGTGCAGTACCGAGCCCGACAGTGTGTGTTGCTGGTTCTATGGCCCGTTAGAATGGTGATGAGCAGACTTGGGAAGGGGCCAAGCACACTGTAAGTGGAAGCCTACCGGATGACTGCTCGGGAGAGGATTTCACTCCCGCTTGCAAGGCGCGCTGTGCATGCCGATATCAAGATGGCAGCTGCGACCATGGTGGTCTGGTTGTGGTGGTGAGGCTGCGTCTGCGTGGATTCCTGGGGTCTATGTATGTTGTCTGCAGAAGCTGCCGGTGAGAGACTGATGCTCAAGGCGGAGGAGAGCTGGCACTACCCGGGGTTGATGGATATGGTGATCCAGTTTTCATCCCCCCCACATCACAATTACCAGTGCTTATGCTGAGGTGTTGGTGGGTGTGAGGTCGCCATCGGGTGCTGGGAGAATGTGAGCAATTGCTGGTGAGCTCCCTGGCCAAAGAGATTGGCATCCAATGTTTCTGGCTTACCGCCCCTGTTTGGGGGTGTCCAGTGGTGCTACATGATGTCATAGCAGTGGAAAAACCCTTGCAGAAGCGGCATAGCCTCGATGCAACAGGGCCAGGACAAATCTAGGAAGGCCTGCATGGCAGTGCCTCAGGTGCACAGTCCAGGTGACTCTGTGTAGGATATGGCCCGCCCGGCCACTGGCCCTGATTGGGTGTATTTACTTGGTGAAAAGAATCAGGAGTTCCAGAATAGTATGGCCGATCTTACCTCTACGGTCACTTCACTGGATGGGAGAGTAGTCGAGGCGGGGCACTGCATTAGGGAAACCAAGGCCACAGAAACAGCCCAGTGTTTGGTGGATCTGAGGCAGAAGTGTGATGCGCTTGAAGCTAAACAGAAGGACATTGAAAACATATCCAGGCAGAATAACATTAGAGTGTGTGGGATTCCTAGCTCAGTGGGAGATGCTGAACTTCCGGATTATGTCCGTGCTCACTTCTTGGCATCTCTGAAGATGAGGTTGTTGAACTGAATCGTTCCCATTGCCTCTGTGGTTCTTCCAGGGAGGGAGCCAACTGTCCACTTGAAGTCCTCAGCCGAGTTTGCTTTTTTGCCCTCAAGCAGAAGATCATTGATGCGACCTGCCTCATTCTGACGATAACCTTCAGGAGAACTACCTTGTAAGTATTCCAGGATCTGGCCGATGCTACAATCCATAAGCGCAGGTCGCTCCACCCGTACACAACCCAGCTTAGGGAGGAGGGAATACGCTGTAAATCGAGTTCCCCTACCCACTTGTTCTTCATGCTCTGGGAAACACTGCAAGTGATTAAATTATCTCTGCATGCAGGGGTTCTTCTTTCTAGATGGCCTGCTGACCCCGAGTGGAGTTGTCTCCCTCCCCGCACACCATGACTGCTGATGGTCCTGAAGCCACAGAGGAGATTGTGGCCCAAGGCCGGAAAAGCTCAGAAGGGTCAAGTGACACTTGTGCAAGTACATTGTCGTGCGTGAACTGGGATGAGTTTCATTGTGCGCTGAATTCCAAATTGATCCGTAACCCTGACTTCTGGCTTTTCTGCAAGCAGGAACCCTCTGACTGCGATACTCTGGTTCCTGCTCATTGAAAAGGTGGGGTATGGAATGGTGCTACACCCTGAAACCTGGCACTGGCGGTCGGGCCTGGTGATGGGCGACATTAGCCCAGAGCTATGATGTCAATAGTTCAAATGTGTGTACATCTTTTGTTATTGGATTTTCTCATTTTTTTATTTTGTTTTTGGTTTGGGGGTTGCGGGAGGTGGTTTGTTGTGCGTTGGGTTGAAAATGAATGCAGAGCTGCCAGTACCATGGGGTTCTTTTCCTTCATTATCCTAGAATGTTCCCTGTCGGCAATGTTTTGTCTTTAGCTATCATTCCTTCACGCCTGATGAGGCAGTAGGCCGGGCCCCGTCCACGGTCAGGGTACTTCACATCAGCATACAGGGACTTAATTCTGTGCAGGTCGGTTCTCATAACAAGGGTTCTTCCATAGCCTTGCTTCCGGAGACTCGTTTATGTCCACCTGATGTGGTAGGTTGCAAAACAGGCTCTTCCCCACTCAATATGTGGCCTCCAGCAGCTGTAAGAGGGGTGGGACTGGGAGACTATTTGCCAAGGATACACCTTTTGTGAAGCTGGAGGTCAAGGGGGATTCTAGGGGTAGGTTTGTGGGCATCAAAGGTTAATATTTGGATGCCTGTTTTCCATAGTTTCTCTTAATGTGCCAAATGAAAGACAGGATCTGTTCCTTGCCGATTTTCAGTCTGAGATGGTTCCTTTTATTGAAGGGGAAGTGAGAGTTGGGGGGTGGAGATTTCAAATAGTGCCGATTCTGATAAATTACCCCCGCCCCCTTCCTCCCTGACCTGCCCTGGTAGTTTGGAGTTATTTTTTAGGGAAATTGACCTGGTTGATCTATGGATGCAATTGTATGATGGGGAGCATGATTATACACAGGAGCTTTTTGAGCATTGATTTCCTCCTGGTTTCTCACTCGCTGGTGTCCTAGATCCATGAGGACACATTACTACCCATGTTCTGTCGGATCATGACCCAATGAAACTGGTAGTGCTCGCGCTTCGGCTTTCCACTACCCGTAGGCTGCCCTGGAAACTGCATGCCCCGTTCTTCTGGACATGGCCTTGAGGGATGCCATTGCTAAGGCGATTATTGATTATTTCACAGAAATCTCTTGGATCTTAGGGTCCCTGAGGCAAGCCAGTGGGATGCTAAGAAGGCGTTATTCGACCGGGGGATTTATTGCCCATACAGCATCTTATATTAAACGACAGAGAAATCCCCAGGATATTCTTGTGACAGAGGTTTGCAATGTGGAGTCAAACCATCAGCAGTCAGGCTCTGTAAATGCTATGAGGCAACTGCCGTTGGTGAGGAACAAGCTCAAGGCTCATTTGGCCGGACGCACAGCTCAGACGATTGTTCACACCAACAATCTTATTACTCTAAGGGCATTAAGGCAAATTTTTAGTATTCAAACTAAAGTTTGTGCAGACCAGGAAAACTATTATAGGGCTGGCAGTGGGGGACGGGACTATTCAATACTCTGAACAAGACATGGTAGAGATAGTCAAGAAAGTACTTTGCTGTTAAATTGGGAGCATCCGGAAAACACCTCAACACTCTGCAGCCTGATATTGCCTATTGCCGGTTGGATGGTCTCCCTAGGCTCACTGTAGGTGATTGGGAGATGTTGGACGCTCCAATTATGACAGAGGAAGTAGCTGCAGCCATCACCTCACTTCAGAATAGGACCCCTAGACCAGACAGACTTTCGGCTTTCTTCTATAAGGATTTTCGCCCCAGTTGATTAAACGCTTGACTAAATTGTTTAACTCGTTTTTAATGTTGTGGACTGTTACCTCTTCCATGTGTGAGTCCATTACTGTCTTATTCCTAAAGCAAGGTAAGTCCCCACGGTACTGTCAATAGTACAGACCTATTATGTTATTAAACCTTGACGCTAAGCTTTACTCTAAAATATTGGCTACTAGGCTGGCTGGTGTGTTGCTTCACCTGGTCGACTCTGAATAGGCTCGGTTTGTTCCTGGGCATAGCACTCACAACAGTATCAGGCGGGTGCTGGATCTTATCGACATACCAAGAAGGGACACCCTGGGCTTGGTGATACTAGCATTGTATGCTACTAAGGCATTCGACAGAGCGTTGTGGCCCAATTTTAGGGCAGTCTTACAGGTCTTTGGCCCAACATTTCAGCATCTGGGACACTCTACTAAGGATAATGCTTAATCAGGAGTAAACTGTTCCTATTCGTATCACTCGTGGTACCATACGGGGCTGTCCGCTATCGCCTCTTATTCGCTCTTGCCATAGAGCCTTACGCCCAAAGAATCAGGGATAATCCGGAAGTACAGAGAATGATGGTGGGGGGGCTATCACAATATCTCCCTCTACGCTGATGTTTCGTTTACACTGATGGATCTCCTGCCCTCTTTCAGGGCGGTTGTATCGGGGCTGCAGAGTTTTGAGGGGTTTTCCAGATTCTCTGTTAATGAACAGAAGTCTGCTGCTCTGGGGGTCTGGATACCTAGCAATATTATGGCTTCGGTATACGCTATTTGTCCTGTTGTATGAAAAGGACTATCTTGCATATCTGGGGGTTGTGCATCCCTGGGTCCTCCCAAGGGTTGTATCAGGTTAATTTCTCTGGCCTTTTTAAGGAGTTGGCGGATGACTTATGTCATTGGAGTAAGCAAGAGATCTCTCTGTTAGGCGCATCATGGCAGTAAAGATTAATCTTTTGCTGCAGATCCTTTATTTCTGTCAATGTTTCTCTTTTCAGGTACCGACTTCAGGCTTACTATCCCTGCAGTGTAAGGTCCAGCATTTCAAATGGGTGGGAAAGTGGCACAGGAGTCACAGGGAAGTTGTGGGTAAGAGCGATATCAAAAGGGGAGGCCTGGGGGATCTGGACATTTTCAGGTGCTAGCTTGCTGCTCAGATGGCCCAGGTGCTGTCATGGTGGGACCCCGCTGTCCTTAGCAGATGGGTCACCCTTGAACAGGCGTTTTCTCCTTGCAAATTAGCGTCTTTGATCATACTAAATTCCCTCGCACTACTAGTCTTTTGGCCTCAAGGTGGGTATGGCTCAGTTGCTGGTGGAAGACATTGAGGAGAGTTGGGGTGGTTTCTGGACTGGGCCGGTCTACCCCAGTTATGGGACATCTGTAGTTCTCGCCTGGATTTTCAGGACATGGTTTCTCACCTTGGGTCAGGGTAGGCTCTCCCCTCTCATTCATGGATTGTAAAACCAGGTTCTCTCTGGAGGAGAGCGAGAGAGTTGGGTGTGCTCAGATGTGACACTGGATCACTAATCCTTCGGTAAAGGCAGTGTCGACCAGTCACTATGGTTGAGGGAGTTGACAGGGGGGCATCTCACGTTTGTACAGGTTACTGAGGCTCGACTTATTAAAGGCTAGTCTATCATATATAATGGGCTGGGAAACTGATGTGGGACATGCTATAGACGACGATCCCCGGGAGAACATCTGGTCTAGTAACCATGGATGCGCCAAATGCATTACAAATAGAGAATGCATGTACAAATGATGGTATAGGTGGTATTTGCCCTCACTGAGGTTATATAAAATGAACTCAGCCTTGGAGCCATACTTTTGGCGGTGATGTGGCTTGCCGTGTAGCTATTTCCACATGAGGTGGTCCTGTCCCGTGATAAGAACATTCTAGGGGTCCATTTTTATTATTTGTAAAGGAAACTGCTGGAGGAAACCTGCCATGTGTGTCCTTGGTCATACTGCTGGGAAACCCTGTGGAAGATGTTTATCCTAAGGTGGGTTGCAGGGTGCAGTTGGTTACCCATCGGCTCCTGGCAGCCAGAATTACAGTCGCAAGAGGCTGGAAGTACCCGGGTGGGGACTATATTGGCACAATGGTGGCTGAAGGTGTGTGATTATTGTGGTCGTGGAAAAGGTTACTGCCTGTATGAATGATCAACTAACCAAACACGTGGATGCCGTTCATTGAGTATCATCAGAAGTTCCCATCCCTGACCTTGAGGCCGCATCTGCTGGTGGGTTATTTCCGGATGTGAGATCTGAGGGGAGTTGTGGGCGGGTCGACATTGTTTGTATTACATGATGCTTGGGGACGAATATTTGTGTCGGGAGGGAGGTATTTGCACAACTATGATTTACTTACTATGCCAACTGTATCTTTAAAGGGCTGTGTATGTGTTTTTAAATAAGTGTTGAAAAAAACAGGTATATTTAAACTGGAGAGCTCTACTACTGCATTAGATTGCAGTATAAAATGTAATTCACTGACAATTCACAACATGAACCCTTTTTGTTTTTAAAAAGCTTAAAAATTAGAATAATATAAACATAAAATGTGTGCTTTGAATCTCCTGAGGGTGAATAGCTAGTGTTGAAATTCAAGGTGGATGAAAAGATTGTACATTAGAGAAAAAGAGGAATTCTTTAAATCAGTGGTGCCCTTGGAATACCACTGGGCTAGGGAACTATAACAAAAGCCACACGCAAGTGTTGAATGTTTCGATGATACACACAAGTGTAATAACTAGTGGGATACACAATGCACTTTTTCCAAAACAACGGTATGAAAAATCAAACGTACTGATTTAAATTCATTACTAAAAGCCTTGAGAGCCAGTTGGTGCTAAAGACAAAATGCAGAAAACAGACTCGAAAAGAGTGGTGTGAGTACCACGAATTCCTTATTACGTATCAATGTATAGCGTGGTATGAGGGCCCTTTTAAAGTGACGACTGATAGAAAAATATGTGGTAGAAAACAGTTCACTGTCTTGCTAGCGGACCAGTAGCTATTTCAAATGAGTGATGCCTGGAGCCAGTCCTGATCTTTACTACTGCATGCTGGGACTTGTAGTTTTAATTTTTACATTGTAAGTATTGATTTGGAGGTTCCAGCATGCAATAGGAAAAATACTGCTTCAAGGTTCACACAAGAATACTGTGCAGCTAGTGCATAGTGAAAAGGGATTTGTGCGTTTCTACCTTTAACAGAGGAGAAATATCTCTTTGTATATCAGTCTGGTCCCACCCACTTAGGCAGTCCAGCACCGAAATGCTTGGCAATTCTCCTCTGAACAAGAGTACCAACAGCAACGCCAGACCCGTGTTTCGGCCTAGTTAGGTGTCAGAGTTGCCATTGCAAAGAATGAAAATGTGTTTTCTTCCCTTCGTTTTACAGATCATATAATTTTGATCTTGCTTCGAAATGCCACCATGGCTGCATGTGGTATATTAAATAACTAAATTATAGATTTAAAGAAAATTAGAACTAAAGATTCTGAGACATTACTGGAAACACATCAAAGTTTTTTCTCAACCTGTTTTCCCTTTTTGCAGCAATGTGGTTGCCTAATAGGATGATTTACAAATGATATTCACTAGTAACCAGAGCATCTTCCTCATTGTTGTGGTGACACGTGATTCTATAAATACGTTTAGAATTTACTCCGGTTTGTGCCACCAGTGCAGACGATGTTAGTTCGCCCATGTGTGACTGCCTGTTACCACAAGATGGCCATGGCATTTGGGTTGCAGAGATAAGTGCATCGAAATGTGATCCATAGAAAACACATTTATTATACATTGCTGTGAGGTGCGGAGCGGGTGTACTGATGATTAATGGAGAAAAAGTCCCAGAAACCATTAAGACACATGCAATACATTGATGACATTTTCATGATTTGGACAGACTGTGGAGATTCCCTTAAATAATTCCATGGATCAATCAATAGCTTCTACTACCACATTACATTTACAATAGACTATTTGAAGACAAGCATACACTTTCTGGATACTACTATCTCTTTGGAGAGGAATAGCCAGCTGGAAACGGATATGGGTTGCTTGACCTACTGTCGATTTGACCAAATCTTTTGAGTCAAATCTTTTTTGACATAATGTAGAGGGAGACCCCCCACAACCACCCCTGATGCAGGAGAAGACCCCCCTGCACCCCCAACCTATTCCCTTACCCTTCCCACAACTATTTTTTTATTCAAATATACCATTTGACCTACCGAATTCAACCAAAAAGATGCGGTCAAATCAGAGTAGGTCAAGTTGCCATTAGGTCAACTATGCCAATACCTCTGGAAACATCTGTGCACAAGAAACCCACTGACAGGAACAAGCAGCTGCACAGGACAAGTATCCATACGAAACACACATAAAGATCTGTCATTTGCAGTCATGCAATCAGGTATCAAAGCATATGATCGAACACAAGGTCAGGGGACAAGAAGCCCACACATTCTTTCAGAAAAAGCAAAACTCAGTCAGACAGATTGACTGGGAGTAATGGTTCATTGAAAAATGCAAGGGAAAACCTGCTACAATACAGAGAAGACAGAATTACAAAAAAAGTTTCCCTAGTTGGCACCTGTCTCCCAGCATTAACACAATTGGACAGAATTGTTACAGACCTACAGTGACCAGAAGCGCATTTCCAATGCATCAAGAACAACTGAGACGTAGAACATACCCATACAATACAAGGAGGTGTAAAAACTGATCAACACATCAGCATTGAATCTGCTAGAACTCCACAGAAGTGAATAATACAGATCCAAGGGACATACAACTGCACATCTTCTAACATTGTGTACCAGTGTACCAGTGGATTGTCATCCAGTGCAAGAAATGCCCACACAGAAAATATGTAGCTGAAACCTGCAGGAACTGTGCTAAAGAATGTATCTACACAGACATACCATCGTCCACCATAACAAAGCAACACTGGTAAGACATCACTTTACACATGATTGGCATGAACTAACAGACCTGTCAGG
This sequence comes from Ambystoma mexicanum, assembly GCF_040938575.1. Lineage (NCBI taxonomy): Eukaryota > Metazoa > Chordata > Amphibia > Caudata > Ambystomatidae > Ambystoma > Ambystoma mexicanum. The sequence goes on from NC_090934.1 coordinate 1,185,986,771, forward strand.
TTTGGGACTGAAGACTTTAAGAAAGATGTGGGTTGCATGGATCACTATGGTGAACTTTGGGACTATCATGGAATTCGGCTCTTAGTTCCCCTGTCCCGAGAGTTTTTTAAATTTAAAAACCCGTCCTGATTTTGAGGAAAGGAGAGGGAGACTGTCACATTTTTTTGGGAATGGGGGTAACACCTTACTCGGCAAAAGATATAAACTAAACAAACATCCTAATATTTACATAATGTTCACTTTGCAGGATAGTGTGACAAATCGAGGGAATTTGTCCGTCCATCCCAGAGGGGAGCCTCCACCTTTGAGGCTAGTGAGGCGAGCCTGCTTTGCAAGACCCTCCCTTGGGGTCTGAGCACGTTGGACCTCACTGGGAGAGCCTCCCTATTAGGAGACAAGGACACCTGCTCCAGTGAGGAACTCTCTAAGCCATTTCCCATTGTGGCATATATGTGACTGTCTGATATGAAGAATATTATAGAAGCCAAGGACTTGGCAGAAGACATCACTAAAATCAACAATTGGGAACAAGAGCATATGTCTCTTTAATGAGAGACCTCCATATAACTTTGACGAGTAGACTAAAAAGCGATTATTACACGCTGAGGAGAGGCGAGAGATTAAGCAGAGGAAGCCTCCTTGCGACATCACACCTGTGGGAGAGTGAGCCAAGGAGATCCGCGGAGCCTGCACCTTTCAGAAGTGGCCTGAACACGAGAAACAAACGCTGGAGGCCCAGCATTTACACGCAGTAAGAAGTCGAGGAGATGGGAATCCAAATCCCGGTGATGACCATGAACCTTTCGTGGTGGGCAGGGCACCCATGCAACGATCCCGAAACCACAATGCTGAGGAAACTGCAAGACTTCAGCTTACCTGCCATACCCGATCCTAGGAAGGGAGAGGACCGAGAGCAAGGGCCAACATGGAGAATGGGAGGAGTCACTGTTGCGCACGAAGCAAGATGGCCATGTAGCTTTTAAGCTCCCAAAGCCCGCGGCCTACAACAGCACTAAACTAGCTCCTGATCACCACCTACAGAGCTGTCGAGACCAGAGCAGGTGGCCTGGAGGACCGTGAACCCAGCTCACCACCCTTGCACTCTACATCTGTCTGTTCCTTGCCCGTACAGAGCTGTACATAGTGCTCATCTGGCCCGCAAGGAAAATGGCAGCCGCAATTTGTACAGCCCTGTGAAGGGGCTCTGCTGCCTTGACGGGGTTTGGCGGGATGGTGGTGGAGTCCTGCGCTTCCCCTTCATCTGATGCCTGTCTGCTGTGAGCACCCAGGGGCTCGCTGGTTCCTCCAGCTCTCTACACCAGGCCGATGAGTGCCCCACTACATAATACTGTGTGAAGCTTCTGCCTCGGGGAATCAGATTGCCAGTGAGCCCATGTGAATGGTGCGTGCACTGCACACCATACAATCCTCGTTTCTTTAAAGTGCAGAGACCCAGCTCCTGGTTCCCCCCATGAGAGAAGCAGGATGCATGTTCAATACAGGCAGCCCTCTGCGCTGCTGACACTGCGTTGTAGATTACACCAGAGGGTCTACACCATCACAATATTGTAGACCTGATCAGTGCTGCCTTTCTCCTTCTGTGGGGAACATAGCTGTTAATATTCTATCTTGGTAATTTACCAGTGTGGTTGCTCTGCTGCCCTGCACCTCTGTGGGGGACTGTTGGAGGGTGGTGAATCATCCATGTGAAAGTATACCCAGCTACTACGAAATGCTGCAACTGTCAAATTCTTGATTGCCCTGGGTCTACTGCGGTGGTGTGGTGGCTCTATCCCCTGCCACAGGGACTTGCTTCAAGCTGGTGCATGATATGCAGGGGTGAGGCCTGATACTAAATCCTACCTTTTCCCACTGTCTAATGGCTATAGGATTTTCATTGGTACAAAGAATACCCCTAAGGTTTTGGTCGCCCCCTAGTGACGCTGTGCCTGCTGGTGACGCCACTGCACCCGATTAACCCACTGAACTGCAACATATGATGACCTGCATGCAGGAGGGTTTTTCAGCTGTACATAGTAAGCTTGACGACATCACTGGCACGATTGGATCCATCAAAGCAAATTTGGAAAAGATGAATTTGCAGCTCACTGAGGCGGAGAACAGAGTAGGGATGGTAGGAGATGATGTATCCCGACTGAAGACTGATGTGGCTACCCTGACTAAACAAGTCCAAGCTGTCACCAAGAAGAACGACAAACTGGAATCCAGGTCATGACGTAACAATATTAGAATTACTGAGGTTCCTGAGAACAACCTGGATGGCACAATGGAGGATTTTTTGGAGCATACCATCCTGTCGCTGCTGGATAAATCTAAACTGTCTCTGCAATGCATGATGGAGCATGCCCACAGTTTCTAGCGCCCAAACCTAAGCCTGGGGCACCACCTCGCCCGATCATTACATGCTTACTAAACTGTTGCGACAGGGACGTGATTCTTCAAGCTGCCCGTGAGAAGGGAGAACTGCTCTTGGGCTTTAACAGACTGCCTATATACCCTGATTTCTCTGTGGCTGCACAGCAGGAAAGGTAAACGTTCTTAGCAGTAATGAAAAGGCTCAGAGAACTGGGCAAGAAGTACACCATGCTCTACCCTGATAAACTTTGTATAGAAATTAACGGGAAGACATACTTTTTCACGATCCCTGAGGAGGCCATGAAATTCTTGGATGGGTGTTCTATCCTGACGTAAAACAACTACGAGTGTCCGTTCTATTGGCCATGTATTTTGCGAATTGCTAGCATCTCCAGGTCATGTGATCTAAAAATCTTTTCTTTGGGACCCTTTACTCCTTATGGAAGGCCATACTCTGGAAACGTTGGTGTGGCAATACTCCATTCCCTTGGTGACGGTAAAATACAGGAGAACATTTTTGTAACACTATCACACTTTTCAATAGCTGTTGGTTGGTCCGGGCTGTTACCTGTGCGCCCAGCTCCCCCATGCAATGTTGCAGAGTTTGGTTGGGTGGTTATATTGGGGGCACTATCTTCCCGATTGGGGGGAGGATGTGGTGGTGGGTGGCTGAATTGCAATAGCACTTGGTAATGGAAGCACCACTTTATTATACTGTGGGCGGTAAAAGGGAAGCAAATCACAATGTATTATGGGCAGGCTATGGTATTGTGAAATGATCTATGTTACGGGGAATGGCGGGTGATCTCAAATGTATGAGCTGGAATGTGTGGGGCCTTGGGAACCCGGTTAAACGGCAGCAGCTGTTGCTCTATGTGGAACATCACAAAGTTAAATTGTTATTTTTACAAGAATCCCATGTCCTAGCAGCGGGCTGCAAAGGGTTTGCCAGGAACTTGGGCCAGAATCAATATTACACCATTTACTCTACACAATCCAGGGTGTAATGATCCTGCTCCATAATTTGCTACCTTTTACGCATAAGAAGGTTCACATTGACCCACTGGGGCGATATGTGCTGGTCAATAGGTCACTGGCAGGAAGGAAGGTGGTACTTTTGAATATATACAGCCCTAATGTTGATGACCCGATGTTCTATGCAGAGCTTGCTGAAATGCTATCTCTTTATCCCCTGATACCCATACTGTGGGGCAGCAATTTTAATACTATTGTAAATATTAACCAAGACCAGACTGGTCGGTCCCACCGTGTGCTATCTAGGTCTGTGCAGGTGATTTGAGCAAGAATGACTGATTTAAGCATGGTAGATGTTTGGAGAGTGGTCAACCCTGGGGACAGTGCCTACGCATACTACTCTATGGTACATGATTAATTCTCCTGCATAGACATCCGGCTTGTTTCTGATATGCTGCTCAGGGGTTGGGGGAGGAGGGGGGTGTTGTAGTGAGTATGCTGCCTAGAATGTACTCTGATCATTCTCCTGTGTTGGTTACTCTTCGCCTGAGTGAACTCACTGGGTTCCATATTAACTGGCGATTCAAATCTCAGGCACTGACAGATGTGGTTTCGAGACTGGTGGGAAGCCTTCAAGGCTTATATCCGGGGCATAGCAATGGCAACAGAATGCAGAGTCCTAAAAACCATTCGACTTGACATCGAGCAGAGTGAAGAAAATCTCCATCTTCTGGAGAGGCAGCAGTCAGCCATTCCTCCATCTGCTTCACAGGTTAGGGAGACGCTAGATGGTTTTAGGAAAAATGCATCTAGAGAACTGAAGTTTTTGAGCACACTGGTAGCATCGAGGTGTTATGGGGAAGGCGAGAGGCCAGGGAGGCAGGCTGCATGCTCATAGGTTAAGCAGGTGAATGGGGGCTGCTGCATACCATTGATCAGGGACGATTCTGGCGCCTTGGTTCACACTTTGTCTGAGGTCAATAAAGTATTCACAACTTTGTATTCGCTACTGTATGCTAACAAGGAAACGTGCTCTGCAGTGGACATGGATCTGTTTTTAGAGGGGCTCCCACTTAGATGCAAACCGGCCGAAGTGGGCGCCCTGTTAGATCTCCCCGTAACCTGGGAGGAAATCGTCAGTGCCATTTCAAGTCGGTTCTGGTACCTTACCTCCACGTTGTATGGGTGGGAGCTCTCAAGACATGCTCCCTCCCCAATACTATGAGGGAAGCTGTAATTACAGAGCTATTGAAGCCTGACAATCATCTGACCTCTGGATCTTACCAGCCCCTTTCTTTGATAAATTCAGACGTTAAAATGTTCACAAAGATTTTGGCCTCTCGACTGTCACCCTATATGCCCCATATTACAATCCCGATCAGTATGGTTTCATTCCTGGGCGTTCTACTGCGCTCAACCTGCGTCATCTCTTTAACGTCTTGGCACAAATAGACCAGCACACTCTGGCGGTACCGGCCATGCTTGATATACAAAAAGCTTTTGATTCAGTTTCCTGGCTCTTCGTGTATGCTGTGCTGGAGAAATGCGGATTCGGTCCCGGTTTTATTTCATATGTACGCCTAGTATACACCTCTCCGTTTGCTAGAGTCAGCACTAACCGGACGCTATCCACCCCAATACATAAAGTCAGAGGCACTCAGCAGGGCTGCCCTCTGTCACCACTCTTATCTGCTATAGTCCTAGAACCCTTGGCAGACCTTATTAGACACAAGCACAGGCATAGGGGCATCCGATTGGCTGGGGAACCTGGAATAATATCCCTACACGCAGACAATGCCATAGTATATGTGAGGGACCCACAAAGCCATTTATATCCTATCATGCGCAATGTGATTGCCTATGGGAAACTTTCAGTACTTCGGGTAAACTAGCAAATCAGAGCTGTTCCCTCTTACTGAGGCCACTACTAAACCCCCAGATCTTCTCGGCTTCACGTGGGCGCAGTCTACAGTGCGATACTTGGGGATCATGCTGGCTAGGCGGCATCATGATACACTTCATGAGCGTAATTATTGCCGCATTTTTATTGCGCCTTTCACTTAGGCTTACGACATGGGCGCCATTGCCATTGACCATCGCAGAGAAAAAAGCTTTGCTCAAAATGACAATTTCCCTCAAAATTCTTTACTTCTTTCAACACATACCGTTATGGCCTAGCGTGACATTCTTTAAAGAGCTAGCTACCACGGTTAATGCCTTCGTGTGGCACTCGGGTGCAAATGCAATACCTTGGGCATGCCCTATGGGCAGGGTGGGTTTGCATATTGGTTGGCAGCACAAGCGCAGTATCCAGCTTTTTGGTTTGGGGGAGGCTAGTTCCCTGCATGTCAGAATTGAGAGGCCCTTGGCGGGTGGGCAAAACATATAGGTCGCCTCGTTGGCCTGGTGCAAAATATGGCAGCTACTGAGAATTGTACACCCCTATCATGGTGACTTTCTGCTGTGGAATTGTGACCCGGCATTTCCCAGGGTAGATGCGGTCACTGTATGGCGGTGGACTCAAGAAGGCTTTAGCGTACTGGGGAATATGTGCTTGAATGGGAACTTTGTCGCTGCTTCTGACATTCCTGCACTCACGCAGTATTAATCCTCACATTGGCGCCATTATATTGGTGTTTCCATGGTCTTTAAGTGCAAAGGGGGGGGAGGGGGTTCCCAGTGGAACCGTATGGCGACTCCTTGCTCGGGTATATTATGAAAGCCTACAGATCCCATGGCACAGTCTCTACACTATACAAGCTAATACAAGACCCATTGCTGACCCCCACCCGCCCCCCCCCATAGCGGAACTGCGAACTAAATGGTCCAGGGACGTGAATTTAGAAATTACGGAGGACACCTGTGGGGGGGAAATGTGTGCACAAACCAGAGAAGTCTCCTTTAACTCCTGATTCCGCTTAATACAGTTCAAAATCATGCACAGACCCCATTATACGCCAGCAAGGCTGATGCTGGTTTCCCAAGGGGCTACAGGTTGTTGCCCTAGATGTGGGATAGAGGGGGCTGGGCACTTTCATATGGTGTGGAGCTGCCCTAAGTTGGATGCTTACTGGAGTGCTATATGTACTTGCCTCACTGACATGACAGGTGCCAAGCTGGATGCTACCCCCAATGCAGTGTCTAGTTCATGTCTTCTAAGTCTGTGGAGCAAGGGGGCGTAAGCTAGTGAACTTATATTTATTATGATGAGCTGAATTGGGTGCACTGGATATGGCGCTGGTCCTATTGCATGTAAGAATAGGCTGCTTGCCAATAAACTTCACAACAACAACAATAAGATGTGTTGATCAGTGTGTTTATTACTAAAGGTGCCCTTTATGTTGACACGTGTTTCGACCCATTCCAGGTCTTATTCAAAACTGGGCACTTTTGTGTCTCTAACGTTAACGATCAATACGCGCTGAGTGCAAAAGTATATATGTGGGGCCGAATCCCCAGGTTCCTGTGCAAGATAGTATGTCCCCTGTGCTGCTGTGGGATCACGCGACCTGTTCAGACAGTAACATGGGGACCTATTGGCACCCGGAACTGTGGAGCATGCCATTACGTTGTCTCCCTTTTTCCTCCTAAAGAGGGATAAATAAATACCCATTTACTGCAGCTCGGACCCCAACAAATTGTGTTCTAGATAAATAACCTATAGGTAGTATAGCTTGTATTATAGGCAAGTATGTAAATTCACATTTTATTTATCTGCCAAGAAGCCATAAAAGCTAGCTGCACATTGCAAACTACACATTCCCAGGATCATTTTGTAAGAGATTAGCTGCCTTTTTGTTAGTCTGAGGTACATGAATCTTTATGCAGTTTTTATTGATTTAAAGACATCCTTTGACAGCGTGCCCAGGGCCAGTTTGTGGCAAGTACTGCAGAATTTGGGTATTCCATCTAGTATGCTGAGGGCAATCCAATCTCTTTATTCCAGCAACGAGGCAGTAATTAGAAATGGGCTGGGTGGCCAAACCACAGGTTAAATTAAAATTGACGCAGGAGTTAGGCAAGGTTGTTTCACCTAGCCTGTTCTCGCCATTTATCAATGGGATTATTGACCAGCTTCCAGCAGAATCTACTGACGCACTGATGTTGGCAAATGAGCGTGTCCCAGCGTTTCTGATGATGCTGTCCTGTTGTCTCTAACTCCCCATGGTCTCCGCAAGCAGTTGGTTATATTTGATAATCTCTGCAAAGTTAACGGCCTAAAAATTAATGTGCAGAAAACTCAATCTATGGTATTCTCCAAAAGCAGGGCAAAAAGTAAATCTCATCTTAAAGACGACCCTATTAAGCAGGTTAGCCAGTATGACTGCCTTAGCGTTCGAATGATGGCTAATGGAAAAACCAGATAAACAGGGCAGCACTCATACTGGTCTGGCACTGTGGGGCAGTGTTGCGCTTTAACCATGATAATGGGGCTGGTCCAGTGAGTGTTACATTGAAAATGTACAAGAGGCAGGCCTTTTACGGGGCAGAACTTTGGGGCTTGTGCAACACCAGCATGCTGCAAACAGCGGAACATACTTTCCTGAACACCTGATTAGGTCTGCCCGTAAATACAATGAATGCTCCAGTTTACACAGAGGTGGAATTACAGAGCATTGGCTTTATTTCCAGGGTGCAGCCTGTGTTTCTAGGTCTTTGCCTGTGGAAAAACGCTAATTTGCATATGTATAGAAGTGCTGTAAAGGATGTTTTATCTCAGGCAGGTGGCGCAAATGTACCCTGGTTTTTAGCTATAAAGAAGGAGCTTTTTGCACATGGCGTGGGAGACTACTGGCTCTGGCCTGAGACAATCCCCAGCCATGCTAAGCTAGGTCTCAGAAAGAAATTGGAGAGAATCTGGGAAACTGAAATAGGTGTTAAAATAACAAATTCAGTCAGTATAGCCTCCTATATATTATGGAAACCAAATTTAGGTTTCAAAAAGTATTTGGATAGAATGCGCCCGACCCTAATGAGAATCCTCTACACACAAATTCGTATCAGCATTTTGCCACTCGCAGGCTTGCAGCATAAATGGAATTTGCATAAACCAACAGTGTGTCCCTTCTGTCCGACCCATGTTGAGAGCACTACGCACTTTATTTTTTTTTACCATGACTATTGACACATCAGAAAAAAATGCCTGTTCCCGCTTTTCAAACAATTCTGTGTTAGAAAGTTGAAGGAGGCTTTACAATGGTGTATGATGGGAGAATGTGAATTGGCAACTGGTATGCAGAATTTAATTTTCTCTACCAGTCTTGGAGGAAAGAGCAACATTTTATATGGGATTGAGGAAGGATGTTTTAATTTTGCCGGACGTATTATCTGTTTTATGATCATATTAATTTATTTCAAAAGTTGTTTTGAAGGATCCACTAATCTCTGTAATATGTCACTAATTGTTACTGATGTTTCGATTAATTTTGTATGTGACTTGTGATCCGTCGGATCATAATAAAGTGTTATGATGATGATGAGCCACCTTTGATACTTTCAAGGTCAGGAAGTGAGGCTCATGGGTGCCTTGGAAGGCAGTGAATGCACAAGCATTTTATAATTTGGCATATTTGTTTACGAAACTGGTCCACTGATGGTTTCAAAGTGTCCCATGGCGGTTTCAAATTGCCCCTTAGCACATCTCAGCCTGGGAAGTGGTCCGAAGAGTTCCTAAAATGCAACATTACTCTAGTAACTTATCAACAGTTCAAGCCTCTTGTGGTGTCATGATCGATTGTGTTCCCATTAGAAACAGATGGAGATGATCGGCGGCAGATGAATAAAGATACGCTGGTCATCTCAAATGTCTCAATGTTTTGGCACTATGATGTGGGAATTGTGGGCTGGACTGTAACATCAGAGAGGAGGCCCAAGGATGGTGTGGTAAGGTTTGCAGGACCCAATCATTTCAAGATAATGTATGCCCGTCTATGGGGGAATTATATGACTTTGCTAATCGGCTTCACATAGAGAACTATCCAAATGTTGCAATATGTGTTGATGCTAATTAGTTTGTGTGATTATAAAAGCTTTGGTTCTTGGGGCTTATCTTTAACAGCACTTTCCATGTAGTTCTATTCCACATTATATTTGAATTCTGCTTTCCCAGCTGTATCTGAGGCCAGAATAAATAAATAAAGTTACTTCTTGCATGGTGTACACTCCTTTATAGACTACTTTTGTAATTTTTTGACCAAGGCAACCAACAATCTCCAATGAGATAAATATTGAATGTAACATCCATTAGGTAAGACCCTTACTCTCATATGCTAGGCTACTGTATAATGTCCCTTGACAATGATACCTAGCCTAGTACTAATACACCAATAAATAATTGATCTTATTTTCATTTTTTCTTCTCTTTTTTCCCTCCTCCCCAATTGTTATTCTACCTGTTCACCGCAAACAATCCTCCCCTTACCCCCTCCCTTTTTGTCTGTGTTACAATATATGGTATGATTTATCTGTTTTCTTTTGATTATCTGTTTCTGTTTTTGTTACAATTATATGTAAATCTGTGTGCTACTATGATGTATAATTTAATATATATAGCCCTGAATGAAAAAGGCAGAGTTATCGCCGAAACACGTGTCGCACTTCGAATACACTTTGATTTTTTCACCATTCCTTTGTGTGGAGCATTCTTTAAACTTGGCGATGCCCCTAGGTGGAGTTGGGTTCTCAGGACCCGAATTTCAGTTCATATTTACTTGGAGAAGGGGGTCTCTCTCCAATTCTCTGCCCGACAGCCGACAACCCTTCCCAAGCGCAGGACATCATTCGTTGATAGTAAAAGAATCCCCCCCATGCATGCTGATTACATTTCAGGTAGGTTTACTAAATTTGACGATTCCAGTGGTTATGATGCAGAAGTCAAAATGGTGACTAAAGTTAAGGTAGGTAAACTCCCTCCATCCCAGACTCTAGGATAGGCCTAGGAAGGGATCCTTAAACAGACCGCCACCAACCAAATTCAGGAAAGGGATCTATGGGCAGGATTTTACGCCCATGTAACGCTATGGCAAATATAGGGCGGGGAAGGAACAGATATGTTAGCTTACCTCTGACTCTGAATACTCCAGAGACCACTGCTGCATTTGTGGATTTCAATGGGGCTAGTCGTATGTGCTTGGTACGGTTGAGGAAGGCCCAGGAGTCGCAGGTGCACAGGTCACTTTTTTGACATGGACTTTAGTTTTGGTCGTTCGCGATGCTTCAGAATCTGTTTCAGATATCTTCCAGCTGAACACTCCAAACAAAGAAAAGATGAAGACTTATGCACAGCAGGACACCTCTAGAATGCGAAGAAGATTGATTGCTACGGGAGTCACTACGGTCAAATGTTCCAGAGATGAACAAAGGAGCAGGTCCTGTCCTTCTTTTTGTCTTTTAAAACAATTTTTCTTGTTATTTGTTAAACATAGTAACTTACAGACTTCCATATCATTGTACATTTTATCAATCACGGGTTACACCTGTTTGTACCCTCGTCCCTCCAACTCCCCCCCAACACCATCCTACATTGCACCCAGTAACACAAGCTTCCTTTCTACACATTTCTCTACTTGTACATCTTCTTCTACATTACCCCTTTCCAGCCCACTTTCTTAACTTGTATGCACGTACCCAGCAGTGGTTATATCCATTAGCATCTGCCTCCACGCATTCAGCCCCATATTATTCTGTTCCGGGTCCTGGCTGGCTGCTTCTTGCCAAACCAAGGTTTCTGCATTCATCCATTTCTGGAGATCTGCCCACCATACACTTAATGTGGGCCCCTTTTGTGCTTTCCACCCCATCAATATCCTGCGTTTTGCCAGCATATATGCCAAATCTTTTAACTTGCTCACGTGTCTTGCTTTCTTGGGTCTTGCAAAGCTACCTAGAAGGCAGGCCTTGGGGGATCCAGTATCTAGGGCGATACCTGCCCTTGCTACCACTTGGGCTATCTCATCCCAGAATTGCCTAATTTTTTTGCAGACCCAGAACATATGTACCAGATTCACATTGTCTAATCCACATTTCGAGCAGGATTGTACTCTCGCTTGGGAAAATGTAGCTATGTGTCACGTACAATTGAATCTGCTGTAATCTGGCATTTCTGGATACGTTTTTGTGATACGCCATCGCCCTACCCCACATTTCATCTGACATTTGTTCCTGCAATTCTGCTTCCCAGCTCTGTCTGACCTGCTCCATCCCATCCCCCAGCCTGCCCATCACTAGCTCATATATCCTCGAGACCTTGTGCCCTCACTCTGAGATATCATAAAGTGTCTCTTAACGTTTGATCCTCTTGTAAACCCCCTTCTACCACCGTCCATTTCAGACTAAATTGCGTTAGCAGGCGGGTGTACGTCAGGTGTTGTCCAGGATGTATCCCGTATCTGCCACTAGTCTCGTGAAGTATTTGGGCGTCCCATCTCTCAGCACATCTCCCACTGTTGCTGCGCCCTTGGGTTTCAAATACTTCCTCAAATTTAGCCTCATTTGTCTATCCCCCTCCTTCAGTGCAACCAGTGGGATCTGCGGGGAACACGGTGCAGCCTCCCCCAGCAGCAGGCAGGCCCGGCGCCATATCGCTTTCCCAAGCTTCAAAAACAAAGGCGGGCAGGATTCCTGTGATTCTGTTGTCCATACTATCTCTTTGAGAAAGAATGCGGCGGCCGCTGCCTGCAGCAACCATTTAGTCACGAATTGCATCTGGCTAGCGACAAAATATACCTCAAAGTTGGGCACGTTTATCCCTCCTTGCTCATACGAGTTCTGGAGCTTCATAAGTGCCACCCTGCACCTCGAGTCATGCCACAGGAAGCTCCTACATATACCGTCCAGTCTTCTGAAAAAAAGAATTGGGATAGCATATGGGACATTGGAAAAATAATGAACGCGTCTTGGTAGCACCATGATCTTTGATAGAGATCCTCTCCCCATCATTGACAGCTTAACCCAGAAGGACATAGAGCTCTCTATCTTGTCTACAGCTTTCACTGTATTCCGCTCGTGCTCAGTCGGTCATGGTATATGTCGACCCCCAAGTACTTAAATGTATCCACTTCCCATCTGATAGGTAGCACCTCTAGTGTGAGTTCAGGTTGTCCTGCATATCCTCCTAGAGGAAACAGGCTCGACTTTTGTGCATTCACCTGACAAGGTTGCGTAGCGCTCCAACACATCTAGTATATATTGCAAGTTAATCTCAGGATGCTGCAGGTATAGAAGCATGTCATCCGCATACAGCGAGAGCAAATACCTTCCTCCTGGTGTAACAATACCTGCCTCTAAGTATTCCTCTCGGCGATAGACCGCCAATGCTTACAGTGCTAAGATAAAGAGCATCGGGGACAACAGACAACCCTGCCTCGTGCCCTTACCTTGCTGCCACTGTTCCGAGATAACTGCACCAGTTTTAACCCTTGCTATCGGTTCATTATATAGCAACTGCACCAATTTAATATACGTGGGGCCCATACCAAACCTCTCCAACACTGCCATCAGCCAGGGCCACCTAACTGAGTCAAATGCCTTGACCGCATCCAGTGAGGACACTGCTAATCTGTGCGTGTTGCCTTGGGTATGGTCTATTATGGGGTGGAGTCTCCTCAGGGTACTGGTAATGTGTCTGTGTGAAACATAACCTGTTTGATCCGGGTGTATAAGCTTGGCAATGCCTGTTGGACCATAAGGCAGTAAGGATCTTCCCATCCTGGTTCAACAGCGAAAGGGGCCTATAAGAGCCACAGTCCGTGGCTGGCTTGCCAGTTTAAGAGGGAAATAATTATCGACTCTCTGAGCGAGCCAGGCAATTAACCTCTGCCTTGTTAAGCATTGCCAGTAAAGGGGGGGTGACCTCTACCCTATACTCTTTATAGAATTTGCTGGGCAGTCCGTCTGCTCCTGGGATTTTGCCTGTTGCCAGCTCCCTTACAACATGTTCTAGTTCCTCTGCTATTATGGGGGCCTCCAGCTCGGCTACCTCATCTGCATCTAGCATGGGTAGGTTAATCTGTGACAATGTCGATCTCTGACATTTGGCATTCTGAGGTTTCTTCGTATAGCTTTCTATTGTAATCAAAGAAACCTTTATTCACCCATTCTTGCCTCTCACACAGTTCTCTGTCGTTCCCCACAATCGCTCTAATCGTTTCCCTCTTGTTCTCGATTTTATAAAGCCAGGCCAGTAGGCGTCCCGGTCTATATCCTTCCGCAGTTTTGTTGCACCTCATGCTTTCTATAACTCAACTTACCTAGTCCATCCCAGTGTTCCAAGCTTTCCTGCTGCAGGCAAGAAACCTCTTGTTCCCTGTTCGGGATCTGTCTTCCACCAGCTCAGTGGCTTCCAGTTTAGCTTCTGCGGTACGCAGGTCCCTCTCAATCACATCCAGCATCCCCTTAGACTTTGCCATAGCCGCCTCTCTTACCACTACTTTAAAGGCCTCCCACAATGTAACTGCAGACTTTGCACTACCTGTGTTGTGTAGGAAGTACTCCTTCACCTCTTCTCTCAGGTTCTCCCTGAAACCTCACATCTCTGAGCACTTTGACCCTAAGCCTCCATGTAGGGATTCTAGCCCGAGGGGAAAGAAAGTGCCACATAACCACTAGGGGTGCATGATCTGAAACAACCCTTGCCTTATATTCTGCCCCTGTAAACTGTCCCAGTACTCCCTCACCAGCAAACATGTAATCCAGCCTCGCATAGAGATCCTTGGGGGCCGTGCAGTGGGAGTACCCTCTGTTTTGGGGATGCATTGTCCTCCATACGTCAGATAACTTACATGCTTGTAGTAACGTGATCAAGGCTTTAGCCACAGAGACTGGATGAGTGAATTTATCCTCTCGTCTATCAATTGCTGGGTTAAGGGTACAGTTAAACCCCCCCCCCCCATATCAAGGTACCATCCCTATAGGAGCTGATCTTGGGACATAGTGGGCCTCATTACGACCCAGGCGGTAAGTTACCGCCTGGGCCGTGACTTTACCACCATGGCGTAAACTACGTTTACGCCATGGTGGTTGGCGGACTTACCGCCCCATTCCGAGGTCGGCGGGGCGGTAAGTCCCCAATCCCCATTTACCCTTCCCCATTCCCATTTTTGCCCCATAGGGCATAATGGGAGTGGGGAAGGCGTTAATTACGCCACCGTAAATTACGGTGGCGTAATTAACTCCATGGTCCCTTAGCGCCATGGATTTTAACACCTGCTAAAAGCAGGTGTTAAAAGCGCCATGGCGCTAAGGGACCTCGTAATTGGCGGTAAGGGGTCGGCGCAGCTAACGCTGGCGTTAACCCCTTACCGCCAGGGTCGTAATGAGGCCCAGTGACCGGAAATATGCTGCAGTGTCTTGATTCAGCATATACGTATTGATGACACAGATCTCTCTGTTCTCCACTAACCCCTGCAGTACGATCATCCTACCATCCTCGTCAAGGGAGGTCTTAAGGACTCGAAGCAGAACCGTTGGTGCCACCCAAATCAGGACCCTTCTGGCATATGCTGAGTATGATGAACCAAAGGTCATCCCTCACCACTTCCATGCTAAGGAATTTTGCTTATCTTTGGTAAGGTGCGTCTCCTGCAGGAGGGCGATATTTATTTTCTGCCGTCTCAAATAGGCTATTACTCGGTTCCGTTTTATATAACTATTCAGGCCCCTGACCTTCCAGGATGCTATTTTGAGTTCTCCCATCTCACATTAAGGCACCCACCAGGCAACCATTTTCCCCACACCACATCTCCTGTCTCCACCCTGAGTGCATCTGTAGGCTAACTTCCCCATTAACTGCCCCAACTCCCTCCTCTCCCCTTCCCAACCATTGCCCAGCTCCAAATCTAAAGCTCAAGCGTCCCCGCGTCTCGCTCCAATCCCAGTCTCTAGTGCTGGCATCCGAAGCGGAGCAGGAGGATACATAACTGCTAGTATCCTAACCTATCTAAACTAATATGTGTTATAGTGTGATTCCTTCCGACGGCGTCCGTATCAGGCACTGCTCTGGTGGTTTCTGCATGCTACTACTTGCTAAGTCGGCAAATATGTCCCTACTACGCTTACAAGTGTATCAGTTCACACTGTGATAGCTACCATCTTGCATAAGTATACATCAGCGTAAGCGATACAGACTAATTTATCACTCCCGCCTTCCGCCAGGTCTTCTGTCTCGGCTGGCAAGCTCGCTGCATCCATTCACTTATTCACATCTTCCGGAGTCTCGAAGAAGATGGCGCAGCCTTTGTGTAAGACCTTCAATCTGCAGGGTACAACAGCATATATTTAAGATTCGCACTCGTAACCTCCTCTTGACTGCCATGTAGCTCATTCTTTGTTTCTGTACCAGGAAGGTATAGTCAGGGTAGGCCGTAATGTTCGCTGATGCTCGACGTATCGTCCCTCCTTTACAAAAGTCTTCTAGGATTTTCTCCCTGTCTTTGTAATTTAGGATCCAGGCTATTATCAGACTTGGTTGAGCCCCAGGTGGCAGTTTCTGTGTCAGGGCTCTATGCGCTCTCTCCACCGTGAAATTCTGAGTTAGTGCTCCAGGGCCTATTTCCTGTAACAGCATGTTTTCGATAAAGTCTGTCAGGTTCGGTCCTTCTTCCCACTTGGAGCCCAATTAACTGCACATTGTTCCTTCGTGCCCATTCTACTGCTTCTTCCGTCCTGCTTTCAAGATTCCGTACTTGTTGTTGCAGAATTAAGATTTCCCTTGAGTTTGAACTGGAGTCTTCCAGCCCTTTAAGATGAGGTAGCAATACCCTTGAGATAGATGGGGATGCAGAAGTTACTCAAACATCAATAATCGAAACGACTTAGGTAGTTGGCAAAAGGATAACTGTTTTAATATCAATTATCTAAAACAGGGAGTATAACGGACATCAACGGCCTTCTCAGCGTAAGAACTCTCAATGCATCTTGAATAAAAGCATTCTTTTATAACAAAAAATCGTCATACGTGATGTCAACCTAGGTATTACTAACTTCATGCTACGTGGCAAACTACAAAAACCTAATGGCAAGTGTGATAGGGTCTAAGAAAACATCTAAGTATACGATCCATACGTGTCTAAGGCAGTGTAAGAAAGTGATTTGTTTCTAAACATCAGGTGGGTAACTAAGGCCTCCCCTAAAACAGGTCACTATGAATGTCACTAAATACACAATGTCCCATTGGCTACACAAACTATAGGACCTTTAATCATGTGGTCTCCTACCATTGGTTGGCACTCTAACCTCCATCAGTACTTTTCCACCTACATCTAGCGGCACTCAGATTGGGCTTCCAGGTGCTGGTGAGCTAGTCTTTGACCATAGCTTCCCACCAATTAGCATAATCATCCATCATCACCTCAGTGGTCTGCTGTCACTTAGGGCTTTGAACTTCTCCTTGGGAGTGCTCTTTGCTCTGGAGAATTCAGGGGAGTGAAGGCACACTCTGCCCTCATACGTAGGTGGGACCATCATGTTCGTCCAACCTCATTCCTCCACGTGACTAAAGACCACAAAATCGAACCTCTTGTGTATTTAAAATACTATTTTCAAATAGACCTCTGACGTCTTCCTTGTTTTGTTCATGTCTCCTTTGTAACTGCGACACACTGGAAGAGATGCCTTCCTTCTTTAGAACAGCTCTGCTATAACACGTAGTGGAAACAACCATTCTTTACTTGCTTATATATATATATATATATATATATATGTATATGTTGGCGCATGCCGCAGTCTATTCACTACTTAGCTAGCCTCAAGAATACTTTGTCTGCTTGTGTTTCTTTGCATCTGTACACGGGTAAAACAGCTTGACATATTCATCCTTTCTGTAGCATAGTTTTCTTCATCTTGATCCCAAGATGTCCCTCATCTTGGATACTTTCTTGATGCCTTATAGAATATCTGCATTCTCTAGTCTCTGCATCTCTTCTATGTACATCAGCTCTGCTCTGTGTGACCTCACCATTCGTCTTGGCCATTCATTTGCTCTGCTTCTTCCGGGATTTCATTCAAATGGCCATCATACTGTCACGTATGCAGGTATGGTTTTCTCAATGGGAACCTTGCTTTCAGAATTCTCCTTGTTATTTGTATTTTCACTGGTATCACACGTGTCCCACACTCTGGTTCCCAACATATAGGCAAGATGGGCAAGGTGATTGAGGTGGGGGTACTTAGCTTCTTCTCTACAAGTTCTTGTTGCAGTTCTCCTGGTTAGCGTGCACTTCTTTCTCTAACATGCAGGTGCACTCCGACAGCAACCTGACATCTTGTCTCAAGAGGTTCATCTCAATACTAATCGCATCCATCTTAAATTCCAGTGCAGACTTCAAAGCGGCTTTGGCTTCCAAAATCTGATGGTCTCCTCTCCTGGTCACCTCTGGGCCTTGGGTCGCCTGGGCCACTGGTGTTCTGCTGTCTGTTTGGGCAGGTTTGGCAAACGTTTCGATCGAGGACCGTTTCCCCTTGCTCTTATTCAGCTTGGATGCCATTGTTGCGCCGGTCTGCCTTGCTGCGTCTTGCCTCTGTCAATTTTGCTGTGGCACCTTTCCTTGTCTGTAGCGGTCCTGTTTCTCTTTACTGGATTTTCTAACTGTTGCACCTCGTAGCTGTCACTTCCATTATGTCTCACAGCGGACGCTGATAGTCACCAGATCACACTGTTAGCTCTTGGTAGCTTAAGCACGACCATCCGGTGGTTGGAGACCTTCCTCAAACTCGCACTGTAGCCTCACTTGGTGCCGCCACTATGCCTTGACTTCCACACTTTTTCCGACACTTTGCGGGGATCTTCGATGTGCTTCGCTGGGTTTTTGCTGGTGTTTAGTACCTGCACTCCTGGCCCACAATCCATACATACTCGTCCATTTGCTCACTCCGTCTGGGTGCCCTGCAGGTTCACTCGCAGTGTCGTCTGTAACCAATACCCAAATATTCAGTGGGGTGCCCTCACTCTTTGTTTCGTGCTCCCTGTTGGTGTCTCCATGTGGTTACGCTACAGCAGATACAAATGTGTGTCCCCATAGATTCAGGGTTAACAGTTTTTTAGGGGGAGCTTGTTTCTATCGACTGCGCTCACTACTGCACTCCCCTCCAGGGCCCACATGTCCACACTACAACCATTGCACTCTACGATCCGCCCACAACACCCAATGATAAATACACAGACTCACCTTGCCGTCCGGGGGCTACTGACCTACTCCCGAGCATCGAAGTCCCTGTGTGTATGTCACGAGCCACTGCTGCATGACCATGGGGACCAACACCTCGGCCGTGTGTTAAACTGTTCCTGTGGTTGTTGTTTCCTCCAGTGCGATTTATAGCAGCTCCTGATTGTAGTCCCTTTTATGAGCCGTCTGCGTCACCCCCAAAATGTCTGCTCTTCCAACTTGCAGGCATCTGTGCTTTGTCTGCTCGTTTCCGTGCCCCTCACTTGTGCAATGCTGTTTAGGACAAACCTTAAGGAGACCACAATTTGCTGTGCTTCATGGTTCCTTAGGCCCCTTTCTTACTCTTGGGCCTGCCCGTAGTAAGTTAAATGTGGTCGCCACCTGTACTTCCGTTTGGTCCATTCTCTTTTCCTGGGTCGGCCCGTGCTGGAGGACATCCACCATCAAATGTGTGTACACAATGTTCCAGCTGATTTCCATGATCAAGCAGCAGTAGAAGCTGTTCAGTGCGCTATGCTCGTCTACAGATCATAGTCTTCTTCCTATCAAATCTGGTGTCATGTGCTTTGCACCTCCCATGTGGGCTTCATAGCGGGAGCCCAGCTCTTTTGTTTGATCAGTTACACACTCGCGTTGGCGAGCTCGGCACTTCACCTCCAATTGATCTCACGTGTGAAACAAAATGGTGTGCTACTATTCTTCTGCCGTTCTGTGCAAGGTCCTGTCGTGCAGCCACCCATTGTCTCTCATTGCATGTATCCAAATCAACACTCATCTTCCTTCGCACTCGCTGCACAATGTAGTTATCCGCTATATGCTCCGCAACACCATCTTCTATTAGCATATTGCTTGAGCGCGTTTGGTTTGCTGCCGTCGCTCGATGAGGCTCCTAGGTTTTGTATATCTACTGGCGCCCTGTTTCTTATTGTGCACATGGGCGCCTCCACCTTTGTCTGCCAGAACTCCGGTATCTTCAACACCACATTAAAAAATGAAGTTTGCCTCCGTCTCCTGGTTCCGGTGTCACTGGCCATACATCTGTCCCTGCGGGGGGGATCTTGCACGCGCTGGCTGAATACCGCTGTACAGACCCTCCAATAGCACAGTTTAATCTCGTCCCCTCTGCCAGCCATCCTCTGATCAGCATTTATCTTAATCTCTGTGACTGCGCTCCTCAATGCTGCAGAGGTCTGTTAGCCCAGTCCTTGTCCTGATGCGCCTGCCATCTTGCATTGTTCATAGTCGGGCGCTTCAAAACCTCTCTAGCTCGCGTTCCATGTCCTGTGCATAGGGAGCTTTCAGCTTGTAGACTTCAGTTCCTCACTACTTCATGCACTTATATGTTCATTATTTCACAGCCCGCATTCTGTAGCCACTGTATTCCATCGGGATCATTCAGGATCAGCAGGAGCCCAAGGAATCACGTCCTATTTCATGGCCCTGTAGCCATGCCCCCAGGTCCTGCCCTTCTTCCCTTGATGCAAGAAAACTGACAATGTAGTGTGAGAATCCAGAAGGTGTCTACCTGACTAGTCCCTGGGGATCTGTCATCCAGGTGGCCACGGCCATCGCTATTGTATCCAGTTCCTGGGGCTGGACCATTGAGTAGGGGGGGTCACCTGCATGGGGGGTCCTCAGGGAGAGGAAGTGGGACACCGATGGGTGAGATGCGGTATCCTTCTGTTCACACCTTTTCACAATCCTACCATATAGAATACTCAAACAGGCTACCCCCACCCCCTTTTTCCAACGCGAACACTTTCGCACACCATGAAAGACGATGGACAAACACCAGAGACATTTACCAGACATGTCCCAACACAAGGGTCAGGCAAAGTCAGGCAATTGACCAGAATCATACACACACCTGCCGGCCATTTCCCTTCCCCACAGGGTTAAATAGTGGAGCACAAGAGCACAATACGAGCAAGGCAGACCGCACAACGAGAGCGCTCACTCAGCACGGCAGTTCAAGAGAAGGAGAATGACAGTGCGAATCGAGAGTGTGACAAGGAGAGAAGCAACCTTGCCCTTTCCGAGCAAGGCCTGTGAAACCTTCATGGAAGGAATCTTAAGGCCGTGAACAATAGCCTGCGTGCGTTGCAGCAGATGTCAACGGTACACAGGGCCCTCCTCCGCTGATAACCAATCTGGGAAGAGACGCTTGCCACTGCGGTACCGGCCTTGACGACTCCAGAGACAAGAAAGGCCAAACAGTTCATCACAGCCGGTGAGTCGAGGGGAGAGCCGATACGAAACCGAATTGTGTTGGACAAAAGTAGCAAACAGCTAATTGAAGAAAGTACAAAGAACTGTTGATACGAAAAGGGAAAACCATCTACAGAGGAGTCAGGCACCACGTGGGTGCTCACTTGGGAAACTCTGGGCAACTACCCTGTTGTTGAAACTACTGTTACCAGAAGGCCTTGTGAAAGGCACAAAAGGGGTTAAAGTGGTCATATAGTGGTCTAGTGAAATCCTCTGTACAGTCGAAAGTATTTGGCCGACAGATGATTGTGAATCTAAGGGAAGTGAATCCTGCATCATAAGAACTGTTCAAGAAACTGTGTAATTGGCAAAGTTGGCGAGTGGGAACCCCACAGAGGGATGCCGATAAAGAGGGGGCGAAGCCAAAAGTCCAAATGAATAGTGTGTTGACAAGAGTGAACCCGGCAGAGGGATGTCCACAGTGAACAGTTTCAAAAGACATGAAGACTTGCGGATCTCACAGATGAGTGTTACGCTCACCTGGTATCCACAGGGACGCCACCCAGCCGGGTTACTCGCTGGTAGGCTTCTCAGCTTTGCCCTGATATGGTCTGCGGGGAAGGTTCTGCCTTGTGGTAGAATTAGGCGTGCTCTCTGTCCTGCCTTCTTTGCAGGGGCGCGTTTTCTTTCTTGGGCGAGTGCGGTCCAGTTATTTCACAGACGCCGGCCCGTTTCATATTGTTCAGGTAGGTCTTATTGCTGTTCTTTAGTTTTGTTGCTATCCTGCATGCCTTTCTTTGTTTAAAATGTCTCTTTTTTCTCCTTTAGGTATGCGGAGCTTCAGCGCGGCGAACTGGCTTGGTTGAGCCCCGCTGGTAAATGATGGCACATTAAAAGCGCTATGATGCAGTAAGTAAGCGCTATGCGCAGCGCTGCAAAGTCTTGCCTTTGCTAACCTGTGTTTTCCTTCCTTGTAGGTCGCAGTGTTCTTCAGCGCAAGTGGAATGTCCGGAGTGGTGCCAGCCGAGAGGTGACCAGCCAGGTAAGTCTTTTGAGCAGTTCGTAATTTGTAAATGTCTCTACTGCTTTCTTGAATGTTGGCTCTATCTTCCTCTTTCAGGTCGTTCTGTCCGTGAGGCGTGCAGATTCGAGGAAGCTGTTCTCAGTAGCTGCGAGTGTTTAAAGATGAAGACTGCAGGTAAGATGCTGCTGCTAATGATGTTCCTTTTGTCTCCTTGCAGGCTGTGCTTCTCCAAGGTTCGAGGGAATAGCTGGACACGGTGAGCGTCAAGTTGCAAGCTGCAAAGTAACGCGAAGCATGTTGTCTTGCTCGGGTGTGGTTTAAATAGTCCCAACAAAATAGTCCAGGGAAAGTAGTCCCTAGGCTACTACACCCAAAACACTAGACTGCATAGCTTGGTTCTTAGGAACCAAGCTATGTGGATGCCTCCATGTTGGCTGACAATACAATAAAGTAGTTCCCAAGCACATTGTTTTTCATGGTGTATGAGCCTGGCGCCATAGGCGCCAGGACTGTCCCCATGAGGGCTTTTGAAGAGGATGCCAGGCTCTAGAGCCCGAGACCTGACTCCACCTGGTCAATGGGTTTGCCAGAGGGGGTTTTGGCGAGGGTCGTGACAGCACTCCCCCCTAAGGCCCCTCCCATGGTGTTCCTTCTGCCTGGCCCAGGTTTGGTTGGGAAGTTCCGATGGAATTTCCTGATTAGACGTGGTGCGTGGATATTCTCACTGGGCTCCCAGGAACTATCTTGTGGTCCAAATCCTTTCCAATCGACGAGATAATATCGCTTGGTCCTAGAGTATTTACAGTCCAAGATATATTTGACTTCAAATTCTGGTTCTCCGTCAACAAGTATGGGCTTAGGTGGTGTCGCAATCCGTGTCCTGGATTGCATTGGTTTCAGGAGGGACACATGGAATACCGGGTGGATGTGTAGTTTAGGTGGTAAATCCAGTTTTACAGCTGCTGGGTTGATAATTGCCTTAATGGTATAGGGTCGTAAGAATCTGGGATGAAAAGTCCGGGTTCCCTTGATGGGTATGAATTTAGCGGCTAACCAAACTTTGTCTCCTACTTGATAATCAGGGGCCTTTTCCCGGTGTTGGTCAGCGAATCTCTTTTGTTTTTCTTTGGCATGAATAAGGTGTTCCTTTGCCCTTTTGAAAGCCTGAGTATTGGTTGTGTGTAGAGTCTTTACCGCTGGCATTTCCAAGCTGGCTGGAAGGTCTAGTTCAGAGGTACATGGATGTCTGCCATAAAGGGTATAGAAGGGCGTTTGTCCCGTGCTTGAATGCAAAGAATTGTTATATGCATATTCGGCTATCCATAGTAGGTCTTTCCAATTCCTTTGTTCGTGATGCAGCATGCACCATAAATATTGCTCGAATGTCTGATTGGTTCTCTCGGTTTCGCCGTCCATTGGGGGATGGTTACTGGTAGATAGCCGAACGTCGATCTGTGCCATTGCACAACATTTTTTCCAGAAGTTTGAAACAAACTGGCTGCCTCGATCAGAGACCAGAACCGAAGGGAAGCCATGTAGCTTAACCACGCCCTCCAGGAACACTTTTGCTAAAGTGGCTGCGTCTGGGAGGCCTTTGAGAGGAATAAAATGGGCCATCTTCGAGAATAAGTCCACAACTACAAGGATGGTGTTGAACCCTTGGCTTGGAGGTAGATCAGTGATGAAGTCAAGGGAAAGAGTGTGCCATGGAACTGGAGGAATGTCCAATGGTTGTAGGAGACCAGATGGTTTTTGTTTCTGTGATTTATTTTGTGCGCAGACACCGCAGGACTGAATATACTGAATGATGTCCTTATGCCAGGTAGGCCACCAAAAGTTCTCTTTCACCGTAGCTGGGGTTTTGGCGATCCCAGGATGCCCTTCGATCAATGAATCATGATAGTTTGAAATAATATGCTGTTGTTATTCCTTCTTTAGTACATATGGGCGATCCCTAAAAAAGGGTAGATGGTCCTTGATGGTATATTGTTCTCCTTGAGTTTGCCAATGCGAGGTAGGCATCAGGATTCATTGTCCATTGGATTTCTTTTCATAGTTCTGCTTGTGTGAAGGCTGTCGTGATACCCAAGAGTTTGTCTTCAGGTATAATAGATACTGGGTCTGGAGTTGTATATACTATTTCATCTATGCCCATGCTAGATAAGGCATCCGCCTTTTCGTTTGACTCCTGGTCGAAATGTGATTACATAATCATATTCGGCGAAAAAAGGGCCCACCGTAATTGGCGCGAGGACTGGGCCTTGGCTGTTTTGAGATATTGCAGGTTTCGGTGGTCTGTGATGACTGTAATGGTGTGTCTGGCCCCCAGATCGTAGTGCCGCCAGGCTTTAAAGGCGGATTTCATAGCCAGGAGTTCCATGTCCGTGATGTCATAATTAATCTCTGGAGGTGAGAACTTTTTCGACCAGAAGGCCACAGGATGTAGCTGGCCGGTTTCCGGGTCTCTCTGTGAAAGGACAGCCCCCATTGTGAGACTGGACGCATCAGTTTCAACGACATAAGGGAGGTCTGGAGGAGGATGTCACAGGATTGGAGCGGAGGTAAACCTTTGTTTAAGTTCCTGAAAGGCTTCTTCTGTCCAAGCAAACTTTTTATTGTTTTTTCGTAATAGTACTGTGATTGGGTGCACAACCTGAGAGAAGTCTGGGATGAACCGGCAGTAGAAGTTTGCAAAGCCCAGCATGCTTTGTACCCCTTTCAGAGACGTCGGTGAAGGCCATTTCAGAATGCCATCTACCTTGTGCACGTCCATTCTGATGCCTCCTGGAGTAAGGATAAAACCAAGAAATTCTACTTTGGTGACGTGAAAAAAGCATTTTTCAAGCTTTGCAAACAAGTGATGTTGACGGAGCTTGGTGAGGACTGAACAAAAGTGCCTGACATGATCTTGTTCCGAGGCTGAGTATACTAAGATGTCGTCTATGTACACTAAGGCGCACACATCAATAAACTCACTTAAGACGTCATTCATGAAATACTGGAATGCCGCAGGAGCGTTGCATAACCCGAAGGGCATGACTTGATATTCAAACAAGCCGTACTTAGTACGGAAGGCGGTTTTCCATTCATCTCCTTTTCTGACTCGGACCAGGTGGTACGCTCCTCGAAGGTCCAATTTTATATAAATCTGGGCATCTTTAACTTGGTCTAGCATATCAGGGATAAGTGGCAAGGGGTAGCGGTTCTTCACGGTGATCTGGTTCAATGCGCGGTAGTCAATACAGGTTCTCAAGTCTCCTTCCTTTTTTGGTACGAAGAACAAAGGACTGGCTGCGGGGGACTTCGAAGGACAGATAAATCCGTTTGCAAGGTACTGGTCTAAATAGGATTTCAAATGAAGGTTTTCTGGTTCTGTGAGAGCGTAGATCCTGCTGCAAGGGATTTGTGCACCAGGAACAAGGTCAATCTGACAGTCATAGGGCCTGTGCGGTGGCAATGTATTGGCTTGGTCCTTTCGGAAAACATCCTGGAAATCATGGTATTCACTTGGCAAGGTATTAGTTGCTCCCGGGGTAGATACTGTTGCTCCGGGAGTCATGGGGATACAGACGTCGGGTTTCTCCTCTTGGTAATAGTAGGCAGGGTAGCAGTCACCGGGGAAGGTTAATTTTCATGCCCGCCAGCCTATCAAAGGGTTGTGAGCAACCAACCATGGCAACCCTAGTATTAGCCTGAACTGAGGTGCCTTGATGAGATCGAATGAAATAGACTCCCAATGTCCGTCCTGGCACAGCAAGGTTACCCTGGCTGTGCACTGGGCTACTGGTCCGGAAGCGATTTCTGTCCCATCCACGGTGGTTACCTTGTCCATAGTTGGCTTAGAACACAAAGGAAGCCCCATCTCTGCTGCCAGTTCTTGATCAATATAATTTCCAACTGCTCTGCTATCGATGTATGCTTCAACGGCATGCATTCTTGACGACTGTTGGTGGTTAATTAAGATCACTGGTATTGCAAAGTGCGAGGTCAGCAACTCTTTCTTCTCACTCGACAAACTGACCTCTACCTTTGTCGAGCTTGTTAGTTTTCCGATTCCTTAGCTTCATCCTTCTCTGTCGCCCCCGACTGTTCTTCTTGGGGGTTTTACTGGACGGTCCTTCAGGAAATGTGCTGGTTTCCCACAATACAAACAAAGCTGTTGTTGTCTTCTTTTGTCCCGCTCTTGTTTTGTTAATGGAGGCCGTATCCCTCCAATCTGCATGGATTCTACAGCATTTTCAGGTACACGGGGTGTGTTTTCCCTTGGTCGAACATATACTGTCCGAGGGTCCGTCTTAGACCGGTCTGCCTTTCGGTCCTGCAACTGGTGGTCTAGCTGCACGACCAGATTTATGAATTCTGCACAGTCTCTGGGTGGATCAACCACCTGGGCTAAGAAGTCCTTTAATTCGCCTCGTAAGCCTCGATGGAATAACGTGGTTCTTTTGTTTTCTGGCCACCTAGCTTCGGCAAACAGTCTGTTGAAGGTGGCAATGTACGTTAACAAGTCCTGATTCCCCTGTCGGAGGGACAAGAGTTCATTGTCTACTGCTTGTTCCTGTGTATGGCGAGCAAAATGTTTTTCCATTTCTCTCTGGAACCCCCCAAAGTCATGTAATAGAGGATCGTCATGGGTTACCAACGGCACCGACCAATCAGCTGCACTACCACTCAGGTAAGAGAAGACAAAAGCTACCCGAGCTTGGTCGTTTGGAAATGCTCCAGGCCTACAAAGAAAATGAAGGCGGCACTGATTGATGAATGCTGCATACTTCCGTGGGTCGCCTGAGAACCTTTCTGGTGGTGCCAGAGGCATTGTTCCAGGTAACGTGATCTGTACCGGAGTGGGTGGTATGGCGGGGTTTTGCATCATTGGATTGCTTCCAGGTAGAGGCGTCTGTCCTGCCTGTGATTGCAAGTATTGCCTGCTAATCTCTTCAGTGCATTCTTTGGTCACTATTAAGTCCCTCCGGAGGGCATTAGTCTCTTGTCGGGCAGAATGAACCCCAGCACGAAGCTCTCCTAGTAATTGGGCCAATTGGTCCATTTCTGATGTCTCTATGGCGCCCAGGTGGATTTGTTGTGGTAGACTTCGTGTTATGTTATGCTCACCTGGTATCCACAGGGATGCCACCCAGCCGGATTACTCGCTGGTATACTTCTCAGCTTTGCCCTGATGTGGTCTGCGGGGAAGGTTCTGCCTTGTTGTAGAATTAGGCATGCTGTCCGTCCTGCCTTCTTTGCAGGGGCGTGTTGTCTTTCTTGGGCGAGTGCAGTCCAGTTACTTCACTGACTCTGGCCCGTTTGATATTGTTCAGGTAGGTCTTATTGCTGTTCTTTAGTTTTGTTGCTATCCTGCATGCCTTTCTTTGTTTAAAATGTCTCTTTTTTCTCCCTTAGGTATGCAGAGCTTCAGCGTGGCGAACTGGCTTGGTTGAGCCCTGCTGGTAAATGATGGCGCATTAAGAGCGCTGTGATGCGGTAAGTAAGCGCTATGCGCAGCGCTGCAAAGTCTTGCCTTTGTTAACCTGTGTTTTCCTTCCTTGTAGGTCGCAGTGTTCTTCAGTGCAAGTGGAATGTCCGGAGTGGTGCCAGCCGAGAGGCGACCAGCCAGGTAAGCCTTTTGAGCAGTTTGTAATTTGTAAATGTCTCTACTGCTTTCTTTAATGTTGCCTCTATCTTCCTCTTTCAGGTCGTTCTGTCCGGGAGGCATGCAGATTTGAGGAAGCTGTTCTCATTAGCTGCGAGTGTTTAAAGATGAAGACTGCAGGTCTTGCTGCTGCTAATGATGTTCTTTTTGTCTCCTTGCAGGTTCTGCTTCTCCGAGGTCCGAGGGAATAGCTGGACACGGTGAGCATCACGTTGCAAGATGCAAAGTAACGTGAAGCGTGTTGTCTTGCTCGGGTGTGGTTTAAATAGCCCCAACAAAATAGTCCAGGTAAAGTAGTCCCTAGGCTACCACACCCAAAACACTAGACCGCATAGCTTGGTTCTTGGGAAACAAGCTATTTGGATGCCTCCATGTTGGCCGACAATACAATAAAGTAGTTCCCAAGCACATTGTTTTTCAATATGTATGAGCCTGGCGCCATAGGTGCCAGGACTGGCCCCATGAGGGCTTTTGAAGAGGATGCCAGGCTCTAGAGGCCCGAGTCTTGACTCCACCTGGCCAATGGGTTTGCCAGAGGGAGTTTTGGGTGAGGGTTGTGACAATGAGACAGTATTGAATGCCCTAGTGCACCCAACGGAGGGAAACTAATATTCGAGAAGGGTCTGAGCCCGCAAGAGGGGATCCAGGAGTGAGAAGGCATCACCCAACGTACAAGCAGAAAATAACTTGTTTTTATTTTTTGATTACATCATGTCCTCAGAGGCAAGAGACTTTTTGTAGAAAAGAGACTTAACCACCAAAGGCTCTGACAGCTGAGAGTCGGTTCGTGCTGCGAAAGTTCAAGCGTGTGCTGTGCTCCGGAGTCTCACCTTGTCCCGTGCACAAAACGTGGGGAAGGGAAACCCCAACTATCGCATCCTGACTTATTATTTGTGAACACTTCTTTGTGTCTTATGAACCTCATTCCACACTCTTGGTTTGTATTTAGCATAAGGATTGGCAATAGGTTTTTCTTAGTAAAGGTGCTTTTATTTTGACAAGATGCCACTAGGACTGACTTATTATTATTTGATAGTAGCAGCTTGCTTCCATCTTAGATTTAGGGTTAGATAAGGCGTTTTTCCAACCTGCATGTACAGTTTAATAAACAGCCTTGAACTGTGATCACTTGCATCTATCTTTATACTGTTGCCACCATGAGTTCCTTACAGTAGGAGCAGGCATCTTAAACAAGTTGTATATCCATCCAAGTTCCACAGATGTATTGTATTGTAGTCATTTATATAGCACCATTTTCCCATTTGTATGGCATCAATGCATTTTGTGGTTGGAACACCCTGAGGGACTGAAGTCCAGGTATGGGAAAATTCTAGGAGGAGGCCTAATATGCACGTTTGCATTTGGCCATGATTAGGATTTAAGCGGCTGGCTAAGCTCCAGTAAGCAACCCAAGCATGAGCGGGTGCTGCGGTGGTCACGACAGAGCGCTACTGCATGAGACTATGTGTTCCCAGCTAGACTGAATTTTGTCGTAGGCTTTCGTTGTATTATAATGGTAGAGGAGTTGAGGCAAGTCTGGTGTTTCAGTGTGAAACCGTAATGTGACCAGCTAGACTGAATTTGGCAGTTGTAGCTGCATTCTAGAGCGCGTGGGGGGGAAGAGAACCATCCCTTGTTGGTGGAGTATGCACACCCAATTTGGTAGCTGTCATGGCGGTGTGGACACTTCTTGTTGTATAGATCCAAAGACCAGAATCTCTTTGGGGACACGAGAATATGTGACACCATTTTCTCCATCTTCATTTGTGCAGTACTTTAGGTTTCAGAGGGAGTGTAGGAAATGCATAAAATGTCGTGTCCATCCCAGGTGAGGATGAAGGCATCTCCTAGTGAAGCTGGACCTTTCCCCCTCCATGAGGTACACAGGGTGCATTTCCTGTTCTTGCGTGTCCCAAAATGCTATACCATCGGAGTGCCCTATTTTTGAAATATTGGCAATAAAGCGTTATGATTGATGCGTGTCTGTGTGTGTTAGAAACAACTCTGCCCTGATGTTCTCTTCTCACTTAAGGTGGGAGGCGATCAGAGAAATGTCATGCCCCAGACATCATTTCCAAATATCCTTTGCCAAAAGACAAAGTGACAGCGATCATGCCCTCCCCTCCTGTTTTTTCATGTAGAATACTGCAGTGGTGATGGCTGTGTAGATCAACACCCAAAGTACACCCAGCATTGGTAAAAAAGGCTTTTGTGCTTGTCCCGGTCTTCCAGGATCCATAAATCGTGTAACCCCAGGTGGTCCTGAATGCTCCCCAGCACGCTAGAGAGGCATAGAAAACCATAGTTTTTGATGGAATTGGAGGAGAAAAAGGGACACCCAAATTGAGGTTCCTTTCCTCCATCCACCAAGTCAGATGTTGGTAGATAGTCTCTGCGATAGAAATCTCTTGTTTGAGGTTGCATTTCCTGACACCATTCCGAAGCCATGCATAGTTGGCAACAGCTCCTCTTAGAACCTCTCCCAATGGACAGTTATTGATAGCTCTGCGCAAAGCTGTTTTAGCCGCCAACATTAGCACGCTGGGTGTGTTGGACCCTAACGCAAGCAGGAATAGATGCTCTTCACTTTGGCGCCCACTCCGTGAGATGGCCATGGCTTCCAAAGCCTTTCAGGTTGGAGTTTGTTTAGAGGACATCAGGAGGATGGCTGATTGGGCAGGGGAGTCAATCTTTAAGCAATTCTACCTGAAACCGGTAGAACAGCCTGCATCGATCGTGGTAAGTAAGCTTTAAACAAGCATAATGTGAGCCTCTGGTCTCGACATAGAATAAAGATTTTCCATAATAACTTACAAGAAAGTCTTAATTCTATTAAAGACACGGAGGTGTGCATTATCCTGCCCAGTGAGAGAAATAGCAGCGCAAGACACGCTTGAGGGTAGTTGTTGTTCGCATTGCTTTAGGGGTAATTGCCATTTTTCAGGCTATGTGTATTTACAGAATAACACACCGATTTCTCGCCCACCCTCGCAAGGGGGACTAGGGTTGTCATACGTATCAAGTAATCCTAGTTATGTGTTCCTTCCCTTGACAGTAGCTACAGACAAGTCCACCTGACCTCCGGATCGGCTCTGTTTCTCCTTCCACAAGACGGCCTCAAGTTACAGTTTTATTCTTATGGTTTATGGACAGCCAAGTTTGCAGCCTCGAAAGAGGAAGTTACATCATGTTGAGGGCTATTTGGAAGGGCATCTGTATGTCTATTGGTGAACTGGTGTCAGATGTTGGTGACCTATTATGAACTCTAGTGAAGTCTCCTGGGATATTGAGTTTTTATTCCTTCAGAGACAGTTATGGACTAAAGCTTTTGTTTTGTTGATACTTTATTAACATTTTAGTGCACATTTTGTTATGCATACTATTTGCTCGCAGTCAGGTGCATAAAATACTTGCTGCTGAGCTTCTTTTCATATGTTTAATGAAAGAAAGAGAAGCATAATGATCCCCTCCGTGTCTTTAATAGAATTAAGACTTTCTTGTAAGTTATTATGGAAAATCTTTATTGTTGGTAACATTGAGCTCATTAGGAACTCTCAGCAGAGAACTTACATGGTGTAAAATGTTCAGGGGGTGGATAAACCTTTATTCCATACAGCCCCATATGTCTCGAATAAATTGAAGTCTTCTTGTTGATGTCAGTAATGACTTGTCCATTCTCCGCGTGAACTCCGCACAAATGTCTGATGAACTACTATCGAAACAGAATCCTGCACCCAAGAGGGTGTGGAGAATTTGCATGCAGCATGGCACAACTACTGGTGTGATGCTCAGTCACATCCAAAGCAGAGAAAGTATCAGCACTCAAACTCACCACAGGACTGGACCAGTCTCGGTTGGACTTGCCTGCACTTTCACTATGTGAGTGCCATAGATAGGGACGGTCCTATCTGGATGGCACTCTGCCTGCATAGTTGGACAGCTGGGTGGGTGACAGCTGAAGTTATCTCCAATTACAGAGAAAAAAAAACAGCCTGTGACTAAATCTCTGCATTGGCTGTAGAATTGAAGCAAACAGAAGAGTACCGGTGCTCTTTGAAATCCAAAGTAATAACTTGAGGAAGCAGGATGGAGCGAGGAAAACAGCTGGCTTAGAGACTGATGAACACGGAAGGAGAGACCAGAGTGGAAGGGAGGAACAGGGGAAACTTAGAACAGGCATCGAACAAGGGAACAGCATGGCAATGGCCAAGAACAATTATCAAGAACAGTTACCTGGAGTTGCGGCGCAGAGTTGCCAGCGTTTGAACAACATACTCCAGTTCTGTCCCCATTGCGCTGGACGTTCAATGAGAAAGGAGAAAAGGAATGAGATGCAAGTCTAAATAGAGGCAATGGGGGCACTCGACGCATACCTCTGCCCAGCGGAAAGAGCCACGGTTTATGGCAGTTTATCCTTACCCTGGCCCTCGGTGCAGATTACAACTGCGAGATCGAAGTAATCCAGCTTGGCCCAACATCAATCTGCCACAGGTATTCAAACAGAAATTCCCAGCATACCCTATCAAATGCCTTTTCTGTATCGAGAAAGAGCATTACTGGCTCTTAATGGTCTCGCGTTGCAACATGCATACTGTCTATTGTCCGCCCCTTGACAGTTCTGTACAAATGCTACTTGGTCACGGAGCACTAAATACGGTAAGAAAGAGTCCAATCTATTTAAAAATCTAGTCAAGATTGTAACATCAGCGTTCAATAAAGATATGCCTATAACAGGCACAGTACTCCCAATGTTTATCCCGCTTGGGAATCACGGAATTGGAGGCCTCCAGAAATGTCTGCAGAATACTCTGCTCCATTATAATAGCATTTAAAACTTTTTGCAATTTCGGGGCCAGCGTCTCCTTAAACCATTTATAAAATGCCATTGCAAACATGCTCATGCCGGGGTATTCCTTGACTTCAGCCCCTTGATCGCTTGAAACATTTCCCCTTTGCGTAATCAGAGCTTCCAACAATAGCCTAGCCTCTGGACCAAGTTTAAGCAATTTTAAGACCCAGGGCAGTCTTGTGTTCATTGCTGTGAACCTGAGCCCTCTTGACTATATAAAGTTTTGTAATAGTGTGCAAAGACCTCTATTATCTTTTGATAAAAACAGAGCAATACCCCGCCACCTCCCCACCTGTAGGGTAGTTCTCTTAATTCCCTTTGTTCAGTTCAATCTCAAACATCAGATCGTCTTGGTCATCTATAGATCCCACTTGCCTAAAAGACACCTTAATGGTATCATTCAGTCTCTTTTCTACTATTAAGCGCTCCTTTTTATGCATCTACACTCCACTAAGTAAAACCCTCCTTAAAGTGGCTTTACCCGGGTCCCATACCACTCCCATCGCTAACCCATATTTTCAATCTTTGTGAACAATTCTTCAATTTCCTCAATCATATGCTCTTTGAAAAGAGTGCTGCACAGTAGCAAGTTGTTACACTGCCACCTCTCCAGGTTTCACTTGTGCATAACAGCTCCAAATGCACTAAGAACATCTTGCGATTGGTGCGGACCACTGTAAATATTTGAGTAGATTGTATCTTTTCTCTCTGGTCCTCCAGCATCTTGTACAATTTCCTAACTCTTCTTTACTCAGCCCCTTTTGAAGGTCCTTGCAACGTTGTTTGTAGGCCTATGGATTTACCACCCGATTAAAATCACCCCTCGAAAATCAGCACTCCTCTGACCAATCCAGTCATCTTCATAAAGGCCTCCTGTATAAATTCCCCTTGCCCCCTGATTCAGGCAATACACAAAGACCAACGTCACTAACATTACTTCCATCTTTCCCACTCAAACCTATATTGTTCTTTCCAGCAATCTTTCACTGAGACCACCTATTCTTTTTATCTTCTGCTAAATATAGTATTCACTCCCGCCTCATGTTCCTGTGACACCCAAGAAGAGGCTCCTATCCCCACTCCTCCTATGATCCTATCTTGGCTTCTTATATAGAGCGATGCTTGTACAAAAACGATATCCACCCCCTTCTTTTTGAATTTGGAGCTGTGTGTGATCTCTTGTATGGCTAATTATGTCCCATGAAATTCAAAGAGCCTACCGTGCAGCATCCCACGTACTTTTCATCCATTATCTTGCCAATAGTTGCTCACTCCTCCACAATTCAACAACCCCAAATCCCCACTGACTCATTGACCTAATTCAACCCCTTGCTGCCCCGACTTAGTACTGTCCAGTCCCAATTCCTCCCAGATACCCATTAGGTCCACGCCTATTCTGCAAAGATCTTGTCCTTCTCCACCTAAACAGATCAACCAACAACCCCATTTTCATCTAATCCCTTGTTTCGCCTTGCATCCCTAGCCCCCCCAGCTTTTTCAAAGACAAAGCACCCTCAAATTCCCCTCTCCACAAACTTCCTCCTCGCCACATCCCAACCACAGCTTGTTTACTAACCAAACAGATACTGCTCGACCACTTTCTCCCTTTCTCAACCTTGGGGGCATCCACAAACATCTAAATTTGCAAGCTCATGGGAGCTTCATCCTTACGGTCTGCAAACTGTGTTCTTTTGAAGTCCATTCTTGTCAGCTTCTCCCTTAGTTTCTTCCTGTTGAGTTTCAACCAATGACCTTGTCGCCTCACTGATGTTCACCGCGCCTTCAGCAAGTAGGACTCATTCCAAATTAAAATATTAAGGCAAAAGGGAACCCCATCTATACTTAATACATTTCTCCCTTAACCATGTCATAACCACACTACATTCCTTTCTTTTATTCAATGTTAGAGTAGATAAACCATGCATAATGTGCCTCTTTTGTCCCTTATTTTCCACCCAATATGTGACCTTGCCTTATTCAAGATTCAGAATTTGCACACCACAATTGATCTTGGAGCCAAGCCTCTCCTTCTGTGGGCCTGGCCCAACCGCAGAACCAAGCCTTCATCTACAAAGAGAATATTCACAATCTTCTGGAATTTCTTCTCCACTTGCATCAGTGCCTTTTCGTTTGGCCTCAGGTACATCAACAAAGGGCAGATTACACTGCTTTCCTGTTAAAAAGAAATATGCCACTTTCAGTATACTTATCCTTGGTTCTTTATTATGAGATATAAGATATAAAGACCCCCAGCACAGCCAGAGATCCAGAGACACCAACAGTACAACTTCAACTGACAACATTGGAATCCTGCATAAACAAACAAGAATGCTCTGACCTCATCAGATGTATGGTCAGAAAATAATACCACGTGACATCAACCAGTTCCAGTCAAGTCACATTACAACACATCTTCCCCTTTTTCATATAATAAAAACATATGAGTATACAAAGAATCAAATCACACACAACCCCTTCTCACTACTGCAATTCTGTTCTTATTCCAAACTTGACCACCCATGACTCGCACAGCTCCTTTTAACACAGCAACCACTTTCACAGGCTCCGAGTATAAGGAATCTCCTTTTCTCTTAACAACTCCCTTCCTGATTCTCACCCAATCACCACATTCTACTCGTAACTCCTTCCTACCTCTCTTTTCATTCTCGCGCATAACCCATTTCTCCTTCTTTTTCTTCAACATGTTTCTCACTTCATCGACGACCAGATCAGACTCTCTACTCCTCCCCAAACACGGAGGACTCACCACAGAATATGGCTTGTGGCCTCTCATCAATTCGAAAGGACACAACCCTTTGGTTGTGTGAGGAGCCATGCGGAGAGCCCACATTCTATTTTGAATAACCACCATCTTGTCATATCCGCACTCCTGCCCATGCGAATACT
This sequence comes from Ambystoma mexicanum, assembly GCF_040938575.1. Lineage (NCBI taxonomy): Eukaryota > Metazoa > Chordata > Amphibia > Caudata > Ambystomatidae > Ambystoma > Ambystoma mexicanum. The sequence goes on from NC_090934.1 coordinate 1,186,021,918, forward strand.
CTCCATAACACACCTGTTCATTCTCTCGACAACACCATTGGTCTCAGGATGATATAAAGCAGACCTCTTATGCTTTACCCCACATTTTCTCAAATAATTTGGGAAGCATCCTCCAGTTAATTGCGTGCCATTATCAGTGAGTATACTTTCCGGGACACCCTCACTCACAAAGATTCTTTGCAGAACATCTACCATGCTCTCCCCCGAAATTTCTCACAACCCTGAAGTCACACCACCTAGAGAACAGGTCAATGACCAATACCACAAACTTGCCCCTACCATAACCCAAATCAACAAGACCCAGAATGTCCATGGCCAATTCACACCAAACCTTTGAAGGCACACCAACATCTACTAATGGTTGCTTCCTCGCTTCGACACCCTTTCCAGTTTTAACACACATGTGACATTCATTCAGCCGTCTCTTAAGATCTCTGTCAAAACTCAGCCACCAATAGTCACATCTCAAAACACCTTTTGTCTTGGAAACCCCGATATGCCCACTATGAGCCAGATCAATCACTTTGGCATGAATAGCTTCAGGTGGGAACTGCCCGTTCCCACCTAAACAGAATACCATCTGAAACGGACAACTCATCTCTCAGAACGGCCTCTCACTTTCCACCAATTCCACTTTCTTAGGCCACACCGAGGACATCACAAATGTTATCACTCTACTCATCACTGGGTTTTTCCTCACTTCTTCGAGCCACTCCTCCTTAGACACAATCCCATCAGAATTCACAAATACCATCTCCATATCAACATCCTCCAGAGGATCATGTTAGGATACTTTTACTCTCGACAAACTGTCTGCCAAAATATTCTCCTTCCCTGGAATTACCTCAATTTTGAATCTATGGCATTGCATTCTAGTGACCCATCCAGCCACCCTGCGTGAAACTCTGTCCAGACCCTTACTCTCAAAAATCACTTTTAGGGGTTTGTGGTCCGTCCAAATAACAAAATCAGTTCCCCATACAAAACTTTTGAACCGCTCTACCGACCAATAGCATGCTAAAGCTTCTTTTTCTAATACAGAGTAGCGCATTTTAGCACCTCTCAATCTACGAGACGCATGAGCAATAACTTCTTCTGAGCTATCATCACATAACTGTGAAAGAACAGCACCCAGTCCGCCCTCACTAGCATCCACAGTAATTACGCCGGTTCTCTTTGTATTAAAAACCCTAACGGCTGAGCTAAATCTATTTCATCCTTTATCCTTTGGAATTCCATTTCACAAGCCTGATTCCAAACAAACTCAATGCCTTTCCTCAATAGCTTTCTCATCTCTAGCACTTTGACGGCATAGTTCTCCACAAACTTCTGGTAGAATTCTGTCATGCCGAGGAATGATTGAACTCAACTTTATTTGCTGGTATTTTAACCTCCTTTATCGAGTTTACAAGACTCTCTTTCGGTTTCATCCCTTCACTGGACACCTCATGCCCCAAATATTCTACCTTGGACATTGCAAACTTGCATTTCTCCTCTCTCGGGGTGATTCCTTTCTCCTCAAATATCTTCAACACAGTGTCTAGAACTTTATCATGTTCCTCCATCGTCTCACCACATATCAGCACATCATCTTGAAAGCAAAAAACACCTCTCACACCTTTCAACAACCGGTCCATTACTTTTTGGAAGACTGACAAAGCCAATGCCAGCCCAAATGGCATTCTCTTAAATTGGTAAACACCCTCATGCCTAATAAAAGCTGTCAGTTTCCTACAACCCATGAAACAAGGATACACTTGAATAGGTCAAAGAAATCCACTTTTGCACTCTCCTTTTACCCTGTAGCCAAAACAGTTCAACACAAACGCTCAATTTGCGATCCCCAAATCGGGTGACTTCTTGGTTTTTTATAAAGTTCAGCAAGGTGCATTAGTCAAGAAAAAATAGATTTTACATTAATTTTTCCTAGCAATCATACAGAATGGAAAAACACAGAAGCATACACAATGTTTAGACCAATTGCTTGTGTATCAGAACAGGAAGTGAATCCTCCACTGTCATGAACTGGTGGACAGTGTTACAGAGGGAACAAGTGAACATTTCTAAACGAAGACAACAGGACAAATAACACAATGTTCTTTCTGAAAGTAGTGACACTGCACTGTAGGTTAAAATGTGCATCTACACTGGGGTGCTTCAGCCGTCTTTGCGGGCTAGGTGAGCCTCGTATCTGGCACAGCCTTCATCAGGACTCTTTGTATCAACCACATTTAAGATTTCGTTCTACTCTCCTTTGACTCACTGGTTTCTCCCTTCAATAACTTTGCCACACAAGCCAAAGAGTGCTCCACAAGTCTTGGAATGTCTAATACCTCATCAAAGTTGGGCTCATCCCTCAACCACAGCTCTTCACAGATTTTATTGGAATTGCAATGAGTCATAAATTGGTCTCAAATGTGCTCATCGAATGACCCTTGAAACTTGCATGACAGAGCCAGATGCCGTAAAGCAGTCAAATACTCCTCTACAGATTCCCCTTGATCTTGCACCCACGTGCGGAAGTTGAATTGTTCCAATATTGTAATTGTTTTGGGATTGAAATGCAAGTCCAACTTGAGTAGAGCTACATCAAATTCATTCACTGAGTCCCCACTACCATCACCAGATGGTTGCGGAAGTGTTTCAAAAATCCTTTACCTCTCATATACCAGAAAATGTAACAGCAAAGCAAGCTTTCTTTCATTGGAATATGAATTGCCACCAGCTGCTTTAAGGTAATGCATAAAACCCTTGCGCCACTGAGCCCATAAACTTTTTGCAGGACCGGGAGTAGGCATAAATATTGGAGGCCCAGCTATGCCTGGTAAAGCCATCTCGATCTACTTATAATGCTGAGTTTGTAGAGAGAGTAAAAATGTTCAGGCTCCTTGACAACCTTTTTATGCTGGCAAACAATATTTATAAATGTCCATACACTTCTTCGATATGCTTATCATTGGAGGCAGCTCCCACTTATCTCTGGAAGGTGCGTGTCTACAGGTCACTGTGAACAGCTGAATCTAACTGTATCTGACTTCGCAAACAGTCTGCCTCTCACGATTCTGCTCAGATAGTCTCTAGAAGGTAAGCTTTTCCGTGTGACTGTGTGCTTTACTACTGCCTTCACGCACACTCTGGCCGTAAGCTTTTCTGTGTGACTGTGTGCTTTACTACTGCCTTCCCGCACACTCTGGCCCCTCGCGCTTCTGCTCCCTGGGTAGATGCTCGTGAGTCCTCTCACTTTATCAGGTACAGTCCCGGGGTGGATGGTGCTCTTCTTTGCCCTGCCCCTCCCTCTATCTCTTCCTTCTCGCTTCAAAACAAATGTATAATGCAGCTTGCACATGAAACGGGCGCTCCGAGGCTGTGGCTCGAACGTTAGCAGTTGCGAGTGTGCCTCTATCCCGTTTTATATGGTAGGGCCTGGGATATGTTCGCCGAATGACGCGCAGTGTTGTGAACGGCCACGGCTGCTGACAGGAGGCTCCGAGCAGCTACACGCATGATGTGCAGTGTCCCGGAGGGGCTAGGGGTGTGCCAGGGAGCACTTACTTGAAGCGGGGTACACACTGGGTCCAACGTCCCTCGATGGCCGCTTCTACGCTCGGATGGAGCGGAGCGGCATTAATACTTGTTGCTGCTGGAGGTCTACGGCAATCCCATCCTCGTCGCCAATGTTAAAAAGAAAGATGCCACTTTCAGTATACTTATCCTTGGTTTTTTATTATGAGAGATAAGATATAAAGACCCCCAGCATAGCCAGAGATCCAGAGACACAAACAGTACAACTTCAACTGACAACATTGGAATGCTGCATAAACAAACAAGAATGCTCTGACCTCATAAAAACTATGGTCAGAAAATAATACCATGTGACATCAACCATTTCCAGTCAAGTCACATTACAACATTTCCCTTGTTCTAAACGTATCTATTTTCTCTTCAAAATTGTGTTACATGCTTCAAGATTAGCCAATCAGGAGTCTAATTTTATGTTCATAGTGAGCAGATTATTCTCTACTGCTTCCCTTTGGTCTTCAAAGCTCTCGCTTTTTCATTGTACGTTTGACACAGTGGCCTTACTTTCTGACCGTGCTGCTGGTATCTCTGCCAAGATATCCCCTATATGTTGCTTCTTGGCTACATCGTTGTCACCACCATAGGTGGATACCTACATCAATATTGGTGCATGAACTTGTACATGGCACATTTCCACTCTGGTTCCACACTTGACAATTGTTGTACTTGTTTCACAGTCCTCAGCACCATACACCCTGTGCCTATCCAGATCCAGTCAAAGTCACACACTTCATCCCTCTGTCAGTCTTCTTCAGCCACCAGGTAAGTGGCCCAAAAGCCTCTGTATTTCACATTATTTTGTCTAATCTGCCACTTTCAGGTATACACTACCACTCTTCTTAGAGATTCAGCACTTGCCAAAGTTCAAGAGGAGTAGGTGAGGCTCTCAGTCCTCTGCTCCCTCAAATCATCAAGATATGCTGCCTCCACAATCTTGCAGTCTCTCTGAGCCGCACCTTCAGGTTAGGTGCTTCTTTGCTTCTTCCCACTAGGCTGTGACTGGTTGAGGAAGTTTTTTTCCCCTTTTCCTCCCCTCATTTCCCTCTGTAGAGAATGACTGTTCCTGCCTGCCCTGGGGGGTAGCGGGTAAGGTGGGGACAGCGGATACGTTGTGAGGGCCTACAACCAAACCTTCACTTAGCCCTGAGGTTTCCTTCACAAGAGATGTCTCAGGCAGGCCTCCAGCTCCTTGCCACCTTTGTTTTCACTCTCATGCCCTGCTCGGAGCGTCATCCGGCACGGCTCAGACCATCCTTTTTTCCGATGGTCCTTTTCTGAGGACCCCCCCCCCTTCCCAGTAGGATTAACCGTCTCATTCGTTCGGGGGTGGGAGGGAGCGGCTATCACCCAGCCAGGGGCCTCTTCAGACCAGAGCACATGGGTGAGGTGCGCTAAGTGGCCATTTTCCATGCACCATCAATGCGTGTGGGTCTGGGAAGATACAGGCATCACGGAGACAACTGCAGGTATGCAATGATTGTCATATATATGACAGGTGTTGATTGCCACTTTTCGTAGTTACTGCTTGTTACCGAGCATACATAGATATGGATACATATATAATAACTTTTTACATTACAGTCTTCAGTGACGACGCTCAGCACATACATTTGACGTAACCGGCAGACCTCAATAGCGTCTTCGCAACATCTAGAGCCTTGAAGACAGCCTACAACTGTTCAGGCTTCAGCCTACACAGTAGGGAGAGTGAGGGGGAAAATATCAAGTATATTTTTAGACAATGTCTCCACACACTTGCCCCATAATGTGCTTCGTCTCACTGTCCCCCTCTGCCCATAATGAAGAATACTCCTTTTTAAATTCTTCCCATCTTGCAATAAAAACATGCCCTGAAATTGACACACATGTAACCATTGTCTTCCAAGAAACCACCAGAAGACCAAATGTCGAGCGTATAATCTCATCAAACCGAAGACGCTGAAAGATTGATTCTCGAAGCACTGGGAAGCCTACGTGATGCAAGCAGAGGCATCAACGGATTACCCCACGGGCGCAGAGGAATCCAAGGCAGAACAGGACAGTACCGGCTCCATTAGTGATACCGAGGCGACATTCGATTGGGAATCGGAAGCTTCCTGGGTGCCCATCCCAAGTTCCGAACGGCAGGTGTCCCATGCTGCTATTGAGGCTACCCCTGGCGACAAGGGAAAACTCGTAAAACACACACACAAAGAGTGGGGGTGCCAACACATAAACATCCATCCGGACACAAACAAAAACACAACTCGCCCACAGTACACATTGACACATTTGTTGAAAACTTCAAAAAGGTGGCAGTGGAATTAGTCTGCTCACCTGGCAGCTCGGTGCCTACTAAAACCTCTGCGCCCGTGCTCTGCCCGCAGCGATTCTTCTAAGCCTAAACAAGAGCTGAGTAAAAGTCGTTCTGTGCCTGAAATAGCATTGCAGCCACTGAAACATCAAACGCAGGGGCTGAAACAGACTGTTTCTGTGCTTCCTCATGCACCAAGGTCAGGATACACAGGGGCCATCTCACCTTTAGTGGATACACTAAACAACAAGACTCGGACACAGGGTAGTAAAGAAATAGATACTCTTACCCCTCCAAGACACCCCCTCTGGTAGTGCTTGGACCAAGTATAGGTTTGAGGTCACCCTTAACAAAATGGTTTCCTTCATGGAATTCCTGGAGAAACACCCTATTAAACATACACATATAGTTCATGAGGAGGATGAACCTTCATCTAAGACACCTAGGTAAGATCCCACAGGTTCTTTTGAAGAATCCATCATCAAACTTGACGCAGATGTGGGGCATTTTTTATTTTTATTTTTTAGACTATGATGCTGGTACAGACCCTGAGGATTATGCAGTCCCATCTCCTACCGTCAATGACCCAGTTTCATTCTCACCCATTGATGACCAGTTGATATATGATGACCTCCTAAAGAAGGCAGCTGATTTCCTTCAAATTGAAACACATGAATCCAAAGAGGACACTGACTTTGTTGACAATATTCTCAATGAGAAAAAACAAGTCGGTCAGTACTGTCAGGATTGAGGCTGGTGGAGGCTCTAGCAGTGTGGCAGGTGCCGCTGGTGGGGGCTCTAGCAGTGTGGCAGGTGCCCTAATGAGGCGTAGGATTCATCCTACATTATTCCCCAGGTGTGTCCTTCATCCCTTTTTCAGGAAGCAGCTTCCGGGACGAAGGACAGTCCAGGAACTACGTTTCCCAGCAGGCCGAGCGTGGCACAGGCCTGCTGGGATGGAGTCAGCCACGGCCGCGCGCATGCGCGAGCCGCGCCCGAAGCCCCAGAGGAAGGACGTGTAGAGCCAGAGTTCCTGACGGCAAGCCTACGCGGGGCACCCCGCCGCCTGTTAGCCACCCCAGGCCCCGCGTGACTGATAAGATAAGTGCAGAGCAAAGCGTGCATGTTCCGGCAGCATTCTTGAGACAGTTCATTTAGAGGAAGTCGCGCTTGGATTTCCGAACTGGGACCGCGCCAGAAGCGGTTTAGGGATGCATGGCGCTCCGTCCAATAACCCAGCATGAGACACCATTAACACGCGATTGTGTTCCTAGACGAAGCATGCTTCCTATTTGTGTTTAGACCGGAAAGACTGCAAAGCAGGCTTGCTAATTCAGAACTACTAATCCCTAAACAGCGACTCCGCATATATACATACGCTTGCATTCTGACTTAATTCTTGCCTCTTGCAGTGCATGTGAGGTACAGGACGTCATAGGGGTCTAACAGCACGAAGAGACCAGAAGACTACACAGCAGTGCCGAAGCTAAGTGTAATTTCCATTGTTAATGCGGGGCACGTGAATGTTTCATTCTGTATGATGTAAATGCAGACGGTGTTCTCATTCTGTATGGTGTAATGCAGACACAGCTTTCCTCCATGAAGAAATGGGTGGATAGTGGTAGAACATTAAGTCCAGTAACTGGTTGAGGGCTCCAGTACAAAGGCCTAACTTCATCTGGCATACGTGTGCATTGTTGAATGTGAATAGAACATAGTAACTGGTCTGGGGCTCCAGTACAAAGGCCCATTTCATCTGGCATTAGCAGGATTGCTAGTGAATGCAAAAGTGCCAGGGCGGAGAACTCCAGATACAGGAGCCGGAGCTGAGGAGCATGTTACCCTGTTCTTCCCCATCCCCATCCATAACCTCTCCCTTTCCCTCTTTCCGGTGTTCCCGAACAACCTCTACCCATCCAACCATCGGACCCTAACCCTCTTTCCCCCAAGGGTCAAGGCGGCCTGTGTTACTTGCTCTCAGGTACCAAGACCCGACGGGGAGGGAGGCGTTCTAGCCGCGTTTGTGCTGCCTCTGCGTCGAGAAGAAGGAAGTCTGACAGAATCGCAAGCCCAAGTATTCATCAGACGCCTGGGCAGCACAACCATGGCAGACGTAGTAGCATTACTCCAAGAACTCAAGACTGAGTTGATAGCAACTAGGCAGGATTATCAGAATTTGGCGGGTCAGGTGCACACCCTTACTATCCAATAACAAGCCCAAGCCACGCCTCTGCCAAGGGCCCCTCCGCCAACCCCGGTTCAGGTGCAGGTCGCTACGGAACCCCAGCTGCCTCTAGCAGCGCCCGAAAGGTATCATGGAGACCCTCAAACCTTTAACCAATTCATTATGCAATGTCAATTGCATTTCCTGACCAAGCCAGCAGTGTTTCGTACAGCACAGTCCCGTACAGCCTTCGTGATTTCATATTTGAGTGGAGATGCAGCTTCTTGGGCCACACCCTTAGTTCGAAAAGATGACGCTCTGCTTTATAGTTGGGATACCTTCCTAGAGGAGTTCGGCAAAATCTTTAAAAGACGAGCTGCAACCTTAATTAAGGATAGGGAATTATTGACTCTAAGACAAGGGAGCAGAGATTTGGTTTCGTATGTAACTGCGTTTAACCGGTTGGCTATGGAAACCGACTGGCCACAGGAAAAAAGAATGGCTCTGTTCTACCAGGGTCTACGTGAGGACTTAAAGGATCTCGTGGCTCAAGTAGATCCCCAGCCAGATGAATGTTCCACTATGATCGACCTAGCACTCAGGCTGGATCAAAGACAGAGTGAGCGGCGGCAAGACAGGCGAAAATGGGACAATAAGCCAATAGGGAGGTTGGACCAGCAAAAACTAACCAGAGCAGTGGAGAAGGGAACTGAGGAACCCATGCAAATCGGCTCGGTACGGGGTCCACTGAGCAAGGAGGAGAAAGAAAAGAGGCGCAGAGACAAGTTATGTCTATACTGTGGGAAAGCAGGGCACTTCGTGCGGGAATGTCCTACCAAGCCCGTTAAAGGAGGGCCTTCGGGAAACGAGAAAGCTCGCCCATGAGGGTGGTAGGAGCGAGCAGAGCAGAAAACACCCCACCGATTTTGGCTAATGTGCACACTACCCAGGAAGCCCATATCACAGTGATCGGGAATTTGCACTGGCAAGAGGAATGGGTACCCGTTACTCTGATGGTGGATTCGGGCGCCACAGGTAATTTCGTGGATGTCCAACTAGCTCGGAAAATGGGCCTTCTGTTACGTGCTAAGTCTCTACCCGAAGAAGTGAAGTCCGTAGACGGGTCCCCATTAGTCTCAGGGCCAGTGACTCAGCAAACAGAACCGTTGCATCTGAAAATAGGTACCACACACCAGGAAATAATTGCCTTCGATGTCATAGCGGCCCCTCAATTCGGGTTTATCCTGGGACTGACTTGGCTGCGACATCACAATCCACAGGTGGGCTGGAAGGCCGGTTCAGTTACTTTTAATTCCGTCTTCTATCAAGAACATTGTTCAGTATCCGTCCCGCAGTTCGTCGCAGGATTTTCGGGATGTTTTCAGCAAGGCCGCCACCGAAACCCTACCACCACATCGGCCGTTTGACTGCCGGATTGATTTGGAAGCAGGGGCAGTACTTCCTTGCAGTAGGATATATGCTCTCACAGAAGCAGAAAACCAGTATCTGAAAGATTATATTGAAACAAATCTGGCCAACGGGTTTATCCGACACTCTACGTCACCCGTCTCCTCCCCCTTATTCTTCGTGCCCAAAAAGACTGGAGACCTCAGAACATGTATAGACTACAGGGCGATCAACAAAATTACCATCAAGAACCGCTATCCTTTGCCTTTGATACCGGTGTTGTTGGATCAGGTGCGTGGGTCGACAATTTACACCAAATTGGACCTTCGTGGGGCCTATCACCTGGTAAGGGTACGCAACGGTGATGAGTGGAAAACGGCATTCCGGACGAAATTTGGCCTGTATGAGTATCAGGTTATGCCGTTCGGCCTATGCAATGCCCCAGCAGCTTTCCAGCATTTTCTGGATGAAGTGCTCCGCGGGTACCTGGACGTGTTCGCGGTGGTCTACATCGATGACATCTTAATTTATTCCCAGAACTTGGAGGATCACCAAAAACACGTCTGGGCAGTTCTACAGAGGCTTCGGGAACATCAACTATATGCAAAACTCGAGAAGTGTGAGTTCCATCAATCCACTGTGGAGTTTCTAGGGTTCATTCTGTCACCTCAAGGAGTCACCATGGACAAGAAAAAAGTACAATCCATTCTGGATTGGCCCTCACCGAAATCAGTAAAAGACATTCAAACAGTCCTTGGCTTCGCCAATTTTTATCGTCACTTCATAGAAGGATTCGCCAAGAAGGTACAGCCCATGACTAGACTGTTACGGAAGGGGGTAACCTTTTCCTGGGACGAAGCGGCTGAGGCAGGCTTCCAGGCCCTAAAAAAGGCTTTCGTTACTGCCCCGGTGCTAATGCATCCTGATCCAACCAAGTCATACATTGTCGAGACGGATGCCTCCAGTTATGCTGTGGGGGCCATTCTTTCGCAATGAACTGAAAATGGACAATTACACCCAGTTGCCTACTACTCCCGGATGTTATTACCCGCAGAACAAAACTACGCCATAGCTGACAAGGAACTGTTGGCGATAAAAACAGCATTCGACGAATGGCGACATTATCTAATGGGGGCTCGACATACTGTAACCATTTTTACTGACCACCGAAACTTGCAGTTCTTGAAATCTGCAAAGGCTCTCAGTCCCAGGCAGCTCAGATGGGCCATGCAGTTCCCCGAATACGATTTTGTAGTCACTTATCGCCCAGGAGTTGATAATCGAAAAGCAGACATTCTATCGAGGTATCCGGAACCAGATCCTGATCAATCCACCACAAGAGTAGAAGAGCCCAAGCCAATGGTCGATCCCAGTCGTGTAATCGGGAGTGTAGCTGCGGATGCAGTCTTCGATACTGTGAGAAAGGCGATGTCAGCACAGCAATTAGTCCAATGGGCTAGCCAGAACAAAAAACAAACTATTAAGGAAGGATTACCTTTTTTTAAATCAGCCTTGTATTTACCCACGACACCCCTGCAACAACAAGCCATTAAATGGTGTCATGACTCAAAATTCGTAGGTCACCCCGGAAAAGCTAAAACAATTGAATTAATAAAACGCCACTTTTGGTGGCCATCCATACCTAAGGATGTTCATATATATGTGACCCAGTGCGAAACTTGTCTCAGAAACAAATCGGATCATCAACGACCATCAGGAACTCTACAACCCTTACCAACGCCTCCCGCTCCTTGGCACTCCGTGTCTATGGACCTAATTGTGGATCTGCCGCTAAGCCGAGGATTTAACACAATTTATGTAATCGTGGATTATCTCACCAAAATGGCTCACTTTATACCATGCACTGGTACCCCGTCAGCCAGTACTCTGGCAGACTTGTTTTTGCAGCATGTCGTCCGCCAGCATGGCTTACCGCACATTGTCATCTCGGATCGTGGACCACAATTCACGTCAAGGTTTTGGCAGGCCTTCTGTAGATCTGTGGGTATGGACATAAGACTCTCCACCGCTTATCACCCAGAAACTGACGGGCAGACGGAGAGGCTGAACCAGACTCTCGAACAATACCTCCGGTGCCTTACTCTTGGTAAAGAAGATAGTTGGGCGGACGTTATTTGGTTAGCTGAAATAGCATATAATAATGCAATACATACTTCAACCAAGACGACTCCTTTCTACAGTAACTATGGGTATCATCCCCGTTTTCAACCAGCCCTTTTAGGACACATACCTGAAGTACCAGCGGCAGCCGAGAAGAAAAAACATCTTGAAGAAATATGGCATTCGGTGCAGGATAACTTGAAAGCAGCGAAAAAGGCTTATAAACACCAAGCAGATAAAGGAAGGCGACCAGGTCCACAATACCAGGTAGGGGATAGGGTGTGGCTATCCACTCGTCATCTGCGGCTACAGGGATCACGAAAGTTCATGCCCCGGTTTATCGGCCCGTTCCCTGTACAAGCTTTGGTGGGACCAGTGGCTGTACGGTTAGTTTTACCAGCACACATGAAAATACATCCAGTGTTCCACATAGCTTTACTCAAACCAGCCCCGGCCACTTCCAAAACCAAGAACCCTCCTCCTATTCTAGTCGATGGTCAACCCGAGTTTGAGGTCCGCAAAATCCTTAATTCCCGTTATACCCGGCATAAACTCTTTTACTTAGTAGATTGGAAAGGGTATGGCCCGGAGGATAGGTCCTGGGAGCCCGCTGAAAACATCCATGCTCCTCGGCTCCTTCGCCTTTTTCATTTGTCAAATCCATCTAAGCCTGGGCCTGCCGGAGGGAGGGAGAGTACTGTCAGGATTGAGGCTGGTGGGGGCTCTAGCAGTGTGGCAGGTGCCGGTGGTGGGGGCTCTAGCAGTGTGGCAGGTGCCCTAATGAGGCGTAGGATTCATCCTACATTATTCCCCAGGCGTGTCCTTCATCCCTTTTTCAGGAAGCAGCTTCCGGGACGAAGGACAGCCCAGGAACTATGTTTCCCAGCAGGCCGAGCGTGGCACAGGCCTGCTGGGATGGAGTCAGCCACGCCCACGCGAATGCGCATGCACGAGCCGCGCCCGAAGCCCCACGCTTGCGATTCCGGCCAGCAGAGAGGAAGGACGTGTAGAGCCAGAGCTCCTGACGGCAAGCCTACGCGGGGCACCCCGCCGCCTGTTAGCCACCCCAGGCCCCGCGTGACTGATAAGATAAGTGCAGAGCAAAGCGCGCACGTTCCGGCAGCATTCTTGAGACAGTTCATTTAGAGGAAGTCGCGCTTGGATTTCCGAACTGGGACCGCGCCAGAAGCGGTTTAGGGATGCATGGCGCTCCGTCCAATAACCCAGCATGAGACACCATTAACACGCGATTGTGTTCCTAGACGAAGCATGCTTCCTATTTGTGTTTAGACCGGAAAGACTGCAAAGCAGGCTTGCTAATTCAGAACTACTAATCCCTAAACAGCAACTCCGCATATATACATACACTTGCATTCTGACTTAATTCTTGCCTCTTGCAGTGCATGTGAGGTACAGGACAACATAGGGGTCTAACAGCACGAAGAGACCAGAAGACTACACAGCAGTGCCGAAGCTAAGTGTAATTTCCATTGTTAATGTGGGGCACGTGAATGTTTCATTCTGTATGATGTAAATGCAGACGGTGTTCTCATTCTGTATGGTGTAATGCAGACACAGCTTTCCTCCATGAAGTAATGGGTGGATAGTGGTAGAAAATTAAGTCCAGTAACTGGTTGAGGGCTCCAGTACAAAGGCCTAACTTCATCTGGCATACGTGTGCATTGTTGAATGTGAATAGAACATAGTAACTGGTCTGGGGCTCCAGTACAAAGGCCCATTTCATCTGGCATTAGCAGGATTGCTAGTGAATGCAAAAGTGCCAGGGCGTAGAACTCCAGATACAGGAGCCGGAGCTGAGGAGCATGTTACCCTGTTCTTCCCCATCCCCATCCATAACCTCTCCCTTTCCCTCTTTCCGGTGTTCCCGAACAACCTCTACCCATCCAACCATCGGACCCTAACCCTCTTTCCCCCAAGGGTCAAGGCGGCCTGTGTTACTTGCTCCCAGGTACCAAGACCCGACGGGGAGGGAGGCGTTCTAGCCGCGTTTGTGCTGCCTCTGCGTCGAGAAAAAGGAAGTCTGACAAGTATATCCGGTTACTAAAATCAGAAAACGGTTATTACTGCCCCTTTCTACTCCAGCACAACCCAGGGCTGTTAACCTGCGTATAGAGAAATGATTTAAGGTAGCTCCTACAGACCAACTTTTTATTAAGGGGCAGTTGAAACCAGATTCACTGGTGGTTACTACCACACACAAAAGAGCAGGCACCCCCATAGGCACTTCTGAAGCCCCACCAGAAAAAGAGAATAACAAGATCTACTCTCTGGGGGGAAACAAGTACCAACATCAGCTCCGTTTGAAATGCACATTACCAATAATACCACCCTCATGGCCAGCTTTAATAGAGTGCAATGGGACCAGGATGAGGACCAGCTTGGCGGAGTCCACAAGCCCCTGCGATCTGCAATACTCTATCTGAAGGCAAATTGACAGCAAATGTCATTTACACCACCTGCCTGAGTGTTAAGTGCTTCCTGCATACTCATTCAGCCTTTGCTTTATTTTTGTTTCATTTTGCCGTTTTCTGCATTCGTCCTCCCTCTCCACTGACTCCCCTGCCCCGCTTCCTGTTTCTTTCACTCTTCCGCCTCCCATCCCACCCACAACCGCTGATTGGGCGACAAGGCCAGGTTTAAACCTCAGAAGGGTATAGGCCCCTTGCTTGCAGCCGCTCTGGCACTTTTGCCCCACTTGCATGAGTGGTAAGTGCATCCTGTGTCTGCATACAGCCTTGGTTTTATTGTGCCCCTTTCAGAGTCTGTCCTCCTGCTATGCTGCCTCCCCTGCCCCGCTTCCTTGTTTTCTTTTCCCTACAGCCTCCCATCCCGCCCAACCGGTGAGTTGGCTGCATGTCCCATTATAACCTATCTGGGCTGCCTCTGCCTGGGCAGCCACTGGCTAAGGACCACAAGGCAAAGGGCAGCTCCCCACCAAGCAGCTCCACTCTGTGTTTGCTTGTGTTCGCCTGGGATGCCTGCCGCGGTCTACCAGCAGCGACTGATAATTTAAGTGTGATGTGGGCTGGGAGTACAGCCATTATACCATATAGCCACATGCTTTTAGCCTAAAAGTGTAAGATAGAAAAGGCACGCAGGAGCACCTCTAATGAAAACAGCTTCACCTCACTGAGGAGGCCCAACAAGGCTGAAACAAGTGCCTGGGGTTGCTGATGTTACTCTTGTTCAGAGGAGAATTGCCTAGCATTTCAGTGCTGCACTGCCCTTGTGGGTGGGACAAAAACTGATATCCAAATGGATATTTCTCTTCTGCAAAGGGTGCAGTAAGCTAAAACGTGGTTGTAGACCCTCCCGGGTAGAAGAAATTCCATAAAACAGGGTATTTGACCCATGTTAGTTCTCAGTATAGCGGCTCCCACATTCCTTTTTAATAGTGTTAAGGTAGCCTTATTTTACATTTAGCATAAGTGTATAAGGGAGCCTAACATTCTTTTAGCCGCCTGTGTTAGTCAGCCATATCCTCCATTTAGGCTTGCCTTGCATTTAGCCCATTTGTGTTAGGTAGCCATATTTTGCATTTAGCCTATTTGTGTAAGGTTGTCTTATCTTGCATTTAGCAGAAGGGTGTAAGTAGCCTTACCTGCTTTGAGCCCACCTGTGTTAGTCAACCTTTTTAGCCCATTTGTGTAAGGTAGCCTTACCTTGCCTTTAGCCCTTTTGTGTTAGGTAGCCTTACCTTGTCTTTAGCCCTTTTGTGTTAGGTAGCCATATTTTGCATTTAGCCTATTTCTGTAAGGTTGCCTTATCTTGCATTTGGCAGAAGTGTATAGTAGCCTTACCTGCTTTGAGCCAACCTTATCTTACATTCAGCCCATTTGTGCAAGGTAGCCAGTTCAGCATTAAACCCAATTCTAACCAATCCCAAGGCCAGACGAGCCCTCTGGCACATCAAGAACCAGAAGCCCACCCCTCCACTCCCTCTACCCACCTTCACTCCTCAGATTGTCCCCTTCCCTCACTGAAAGACCTCCTTCACCCCCTCCCCACATCTCCTTCTCTCCGCACCATCCCAACCCTGCCCAAACCCTCCCAGCCCCCTGATAACCTCCGTAACCCTTTATGTCTGCCCCCTCCCTCCTTAATTATTTTATTTTTTGGGGTATGTAAAATGCGCCTATACAGCAAATGGGTGTTTCAAGGTGCAAAATGTCCAACCCCCCCCTCCTTTTTTGCCCAGCCCAAACCCCTCCTGTCCAACACTCAACTTTCCCTTCCCTCAGTACAACCCGCACAGCCTTGGCCAAATCTTCCCCATCAGCTGACCCTCCCACCCTCACCCACACACCCCTGGCACCCGCCTGCCGGCCCAGGATCATAAGCTGCCCCCATCTGCAATCTTCCCCCCTCAGCCCAACCCTGCGCATACTCTCTCCTCCTTCACGGATAACCCTCCTAGCCCCCGTATAACTCTCCGCTGTCTACTCCTTCCCCCACTCCACCACACCGCCCTTTTCTCCCAGCCCAATCCTCCTGTATAGACACTCAACCTTCCGCTTATTAAGCGCAGCCGGCACAGTCTTTGCCAATACCGGACTCTGCGCACCCCCTCCCCACACTTACCAATACCGCTTTGGCAGCCCCCCCCATCTACTCAGGTGCAGAAGACTTTCTAGTCGGAGCTGTACTCCTCCCCCTGCCTCCATACAACCCTTTCCTCCCCACTCTGCTAAACTTGGACCTCTTCCCCCAAACCCAACCCTGTCCACCCTCTCATCCTCTCCCCTTGGTCTCCCTCTCCTTCTTACCCCACACAGGCCCCCCAGCTGCACCTGCAGAATCTCCCTCCTTACCCCCACCCCCTGTTCAGGACATTGCTCGCTCATCCCCTCTCTTGCATCCTCATCCAACGCCAGTTCAGTCGCCAGAACAAGCACATGATTTTTGACTATCTCAGGCGAAAACCGTGGCATACTTTTCCATCACTGAAACCTGGTTCCTCGACAACTTCCTCCCCTCTGCACATGAGGCCTCCCCCCCAGGCTACTCCCTGATCACCCACAACAGAGCCAGCAGAGCAGGTGGTATAGCCATCCTCCACAAACTTCACCTCACACCCTTACAGGTCAAGAAATAACCCTGCAATGATGGCTGCAAATCCCTGCTAGTTAAATTCCAATCCGCTCATCTTTTCTCCCTCAGCTTCCTCCTCCTTTACAGATGCCCGGGATATAACAGAATCTTCGCAGGCTCCCTGAGTGACTCTGTAATGGCCATACTGCTCCCTCATCCGACTCTCACTGTTCTTGATCTAAACATCTGGTTCAACACCCCCTCCAGCCCCACGACCTGTCATCTCAATGATAACATGGATGCCCTCAATCTGACCCTAATATCAGGACAACCCAGATTGCAGTGTTCAGCTCGTCCAACCGGATATCCTCCCCACCTCACCCACACCCTCATCTGGACTGATCAGTCAGCTATCCTCTTGTCAGCCCTGGCTCCCACACCCCTTTCCCTCCCGGACCCCTCCCCCAGGATCCCACTTTGGAACAAGGTAACCTCTGCTCTGATCTTTCCTCTGCCCTACTCTCCTACCTTCCCAATCTCCCCCTCCAGGGAGGAACCCCCTCCCAGGATCTTTTTGACCAATGGCTCTCAGATGATCTGTGCCCCTTAACCCCCACAAAACCGCATCTCACCGCACAGGTAATTCCCACCGGTGGCTCAGCACTCACCTAAAATTCCTCAAAAACCTCAATCATCACCTGGAACGAAACTGGCGTACCAACCCATCCGCCCAAAACAAAGCCACTCTGGCTAGACAGACAAGAACATACAGATTCAAAACACGAAAAAGCCAAAACATGCTTTCTACACCTCCCACAATGCCAATGCAAACAACCCATGCAAAGAACTCCACAAGATCATCTCCGAGTTCAAGACTCTCCTCTGTTCTTCCTCTTGGCCACGGTCTCCCAAGTACTGAACGACACGCTTTCCAACCATTACTTCAACAAATCCACTGAAAGGCACCTCGCCATCCACGCTAAATTACCAACCTTTTCCGCCTCTATACAAAGAGCCCCCTTCCGCTGCCCCCACTTCATGCCTCAATCTCCCATCCCGAGTTCTCAAGACTTCTCTCCAATAACCGCCCTTCAGGTTCCCCGGGAGACCTCTGCCCTCAAAGCACTCCTCAAAAACATTCTCTCTTCCACCTATCCAGGCTCCCTCACCAGATCTATAATCAACCACTCATTAACAGGCATCTTCCCACCAGCTTACAAAACCTCTTACGTCACACCACTACTAAAAACGCTCTTTCTTGACCCCCTCCTTCTCTTCATTTACTGCCAAACCTCCAACAACCGCTTCATAGCCAAATTACTAGATTACACAGTATATTCCCAGCTCAGCCTCTTCATTCAAGCCCACAGCCTTCTTGACCCGGCCCTGTCCGAATCCGCAGCAACACAGGTTTGATCCCCGGGTCCGCACTTAGAAACCACTGGGTATTAAGCGCGTTATAAATAACCTATCATATCATAATCCCCCCCGAGCACTTCATCCCAGAACATCCAGACCTTCACACATCCCACCACATATGCCATTAGTCCACCCTGGCCACACACTCATGCCAGCAGAGAGGGCTCACCCCGGGAACATTTTAGAAAGTCTGACCGGATCGTACTGCCCCCTGTGGAACAGTTTTAAGGCATGCAATTTAAATTGAGCTGAAAAGGAAACCTTATATGCTTTACGACACATTTTCCCACACAGTTATTCATCCATCTCCGTCCCCAAATTCATTTGCCATTTCTTCTGGCAGCCCCTTCTGTGATCCCCTTTCCCTCCTCCACCAGCCCCCCATAGAGGGAGGAGATCAGCCCCTTCATTTCTACTTGTGAATCCAGAATGTTCTCCACTGGTGTGAGGGCCCTCTGTATTTTATCCTTCCAAACCTCCTGTGCAAGTACTCCCTTCAGTTGCAGGTAGGAGAACACTGATAGATCCCTCACCCCCAGTGCTTCCTCCAATTCCACAATTGTAATGAAGTCAGTGGGCCTGCCTTTACAGCTGCCCTATGCATGCTAGGCCTGCCTCAAACTAACTGTGGAACCTATCAAGGTTCAAAATGTGGTCCGTCCTCCCTGGGGCCAACAAGTGACTGAGCGGCGATGGCCACGCCGGTACCCCCCACCATTTCCGGGCAACCTCACAAAATCTGATACGACCCCTAGAATGGGATGTTCTCCAATCCTCCTCGGGATCTGGTTCCTCAAGAGCCCAGAGCCATTACCCCACTGATGTCAGTTGGAGATGGAAATGATCTAATACCACCCACTGGCGGCCCCCCTGCTCTCTGAGGTACGGGATTAAGATCCGGAGCTGAGCAGCTCGAAAGCAAAGTCGCAAGTCAGGGAAACCTACCCCTCCCCACCCCCCACACCCCTGTTCTCCTTAGGCAGCACCAGGACCTCATTTGCGATCCTGGTCTTCTTTCCCTGCCATAGAAACTTGAAAAGGCGCCCCTTTATTTCCCGAAAGGTTGACTCTGGGACTGATATAGGGAGCATCTGAAAGAGATACAACTTTCTCGGGAGAAAATTCATTTTGATAGCGTTAACTCGTCCAAATCATCGGATAGTCAGCTTCCCCCATTCTTCCATATCCAAGTAGAGTTTCCAGATCAGCGCTGGGACATTTGCCTCATAATTCCTTTAGGTCCCTGGGGATAGATATTCCCAGATATTGTAATTGGTCCTCCTTGATCACCATTCCAAGAGATGCATGCTGTTGCTGCCTCCGCTCCTCCATCGGTTGCAAAGGGAACAAACTGGACTTGGCCCCATTAATCTTGAAGCCCCAGAATGACCCATAATCCTCGATCAACTCCACCACCGCAGGTTGACGCCAAGGGTTGTGCAGGTGAAGCAGTATATCATCCACTTATAATCCTACCTTGTACTCTGTTTTACCCACTATGATTCCCGCCACCCACGGGTCATCCCTCAGCCTCTGGGCCCGGGGTTCCATGGATAGGGCGAACAGGGGTGGGGAGAGAGGGCACCCCTGTCCCTGTCCCAGCTTGAACCACTTAGATAGCCCACTGCCCACTGTTCCCATCACCTGTGCCTCTGGACCCGAATATAGAACCATGACCCCTCTCAAGAATCCATCCCCCAGTCCGAACTTGCGCAGAACCCCCCTCATGAAGGCCCAGTCCACCCTGTCGAATAGGATTCTCATCTTTTCCTCGGCCCTGATCAATGAGATGCAGGGTTTTCCCTCATCACATCTGCTCCCTGCCGTCCCCGTATAAATCCCACCTGGTCAGGTGGCCCAGTTGTGGCATGAATTCTTCCAGTCTTGTAGCCAGTACCCTGGTGAAGATTTTTGCATCCACATTGAGGAACAAGATTGGTCGATAGGATCCACAAGCTTGGGGGTCCTTACCCTCCTTCAGTATTACCGTTATAAGGGCCCTCCCAAACGAATCCGGCACCCCGCAGGTCTTGAAGATGTGGGTAAAAAAACTTCCCCTTGTGTGGATCCAGTAGATTTGCGAATGTTTTGTAAAATCCCGGTGTATACCCATCGTCCCCCAGGGCCTTACCAGTCCGCAACCTCCCGATTTCTTCTAGGATCTCCTCGTTGGTAATGGGAGCGTCCAAGCCTGCGGCCTCCTAAGTTGTCAACATCGTAAGGGGAGTTTCCCCCAAAGGCAAGCCCCCAATTCCTCCTCTCTGCGGGGCATCCCACGTTCATACAACTGTTCATAGAAGGAGGCAAAGGTCTTGACTATCCCCTCCACTGTTCCCTCCATTATCCCCTCCGGGGCCCTCACTTCCGTGATCCATCTTTCTGCTCGTTGTCCCCTAAAGCGGACGGCCAACCGTGCCTCTGCCTTGCCTTATGCCCTTTCTCATAATATTTAGTTTTAGAAACTGGAGCTTGTGAACTATCTTCCCCTCATCCAGGAGCCACAACTCCAGCCACTTCCCCGCACTTCCATTACCCATTCTTTCGCCCCACCCTACGAGTTGCGTATTTATCTTTCAAGAGTCCCTATCTCGGTTTGTAATTTATTCTCCAAGAGTATCTCTTCCTCCGAGCCCCTTTTCTAATTAGGAGTCCGTTCCACGCTGCCTTTGCTGCATCTCACACTGTGCCCTGGTCCACCTCCCCAGTATCATTCAGGGTGCAGTATTCCCCGATTGCCCCCTCAGTTTCTTCCCTGAACACCCTATCCCTCCATAAATACACATTGCACCTACATGTAGAGTTACCTGCCTGCAGACCCCACCATGATAGGTCCACAGAAACCAGTTTGTGATCTGACCAGCTAATAGGGTGAATCCTGGAGCCCCTGGTCGAATCGCAGAGATCCCTTGTTATGCACAGTCAATACAAGTGTATGTCCCGTGTGGTGGAGAATAGAAGGTAAAGTGGAAATCCAACACCTCCTGGAGCCCCTCGCCACTCTCTCCCGAGGCTTCCGCCCCCAACTGGTTCAGCCCCCCCCTCCACAATCATGCGCCCCGTGCCCTGCTTCAGCATTTTCGCTAGCATTGGGCACACAAATTTCAACTGTCCCTGGTTCGGGACATTGTTGCAAAGGAAATTTGCACCCCCTTGATAAACCATGATACAAGCAGCGCTCTCCCGTTCACACTCCTCCACACCTTCTCCTCAATCATCCCGAGTCATTGTGTATAAGGAATCCTACCCCACCTTTCCTAGTGTCTATAGAGGACCAATAGGTCAGTCCAAGAAGCCCACAGGGCATCATCCTTTCTTCCCATCAGGAGAACGTTGTCTCTTGTATGCAAAGCACATCCATTCCCCCTTCTATACTCTCTGGCCACCAGGAATCATTTTGTGGGCGAGTTGAGCCCCTTAATGTTAAGCGCGCAGACCCTCAGGTGACCTGCCTCCTCACTCCTACTCTGATCTGCCATTTCCATGATCTACTTTGCACCACCTGCACCAGTTCGCCATCATACCCATCCAACTGCACCTGGGTCTCTTCCTCAGACCTTGATTTGTTCCCTATGCCAGCTTCTCTCAACTCCCAACCTTCCTCATCCTCCCCCAACTGTACCCCTCCCCCCGCCATTTAATAAACCCCCTCACCTTGAAGCGTCCAGTCCCAGCCATTACTACAGTAGAGTACAGTACAGTACAGAACCAGCAGTAAGAACCGAACCCCTCGGGTTCCCACCAAACACCTCACTAGCTCAAGAGCCCCCTTTTAGCTCAAGATATCACCAAACTCCCTTTTCCTTCCCCTCTTCTTTCAATCTCCCCCGAGCACGGCTGAAACAAGACCAAAAAGAACAATACAGCCTCAAGCTTTTCCAACGGTTTGTCATGCCCAGGGTAGTGACAGGTGCCCTGTCAGTAATACACTTCTCAGCCCAGGGCTCCTCTCCGGTATCTCCCCCGGCGGGGTATTTAGTTTCATGAACTTTCAGAAGACAGGCACTTTATGTCTGGTGGGCCCCTTTAGGCGTCATCGCTTGTCCACCTTTGCAGCTTCGCCATCCTCCGGTGTGGCTCCGCCTCCGCAGTTAATTCTCCAGTTACTTTCCGGATATCCTCTTCGATGACTAGTCTGTAGTTATATCCGACTACTTCAAAGGCGATGGAAAAAAGGAATCCCCATCTGTACCCGATTCCTTTTTCGTTTCACCACCTTGTGAGGGGGCGCACAACCGCCTCTTCGCCAGGGTTAGGGTGGACAGGTCCTGGAAGACTGATTTTGGCATTACCCTCAGTCACTGTGCCCACTGATCTCGCCTGCTCTAGGATCTTCACCTTATCAGGGTAGTTGTGAAAGTGAGCCAACAAAGACCTCGGGCCCCCCGGATGCTCCTCCTGCTCTGTGCACCCTATCCACTTTCAGCTCGTCAATGGTCTCCACCCCAAAGGAGAGCTTCGCAACCCCATGGATGGCCCTCTGCAGGTCTCTTGGTTTCCCCCTCCTTCTCGGGCAGGCCAAAAATGTTTAGATTGTTCCTCCTTTCCAGATTTTCAAAATCGTCCATTTTGAGGGTGATTTCAGTTTCTCTCCTCTCCAGCTCTGCTTTCCAAATGTTCATGTGGGTTTCCATTGTGTCGAGGGAGATCTGGTTGTTCTCCACCGTCTGTAGCCTCTCGTCCATCTTATCCATTTTCACATTGATCTTGTCCAGCTTCCCCATGTCAGCTTTCATCCCCCATATCTCTTCAAGTATAGAGGGGATGACTTTTTTGATGGACCCTGGGTCCACCCTCCCCCGTGCCATATTTTGCGTGTGGGCCGGGCTCAGGTTCTCAGGTTCCTGGCTTTGTTGATATTCAAATTGCCCCAGTGTGGTTCTCCAATCCATTGGGGACAGCAGGGGGATCCCTTGCTGTCCAAATCAGGTGCCCCCCCTCTCGCTCAGTGTTGCAGTCCCTCTGGTAAGTCTACCACCACTATATCATCCCTCCGCAGTCTTCCAGGGGGAATCAAGGTCTACCCCCTGCCCCCCACTGTATTATCTCAGCTGGGATCCTGTCCCAGGGAGAGCCTTCAAGACTCTGGGGTGCTCACCTTTGGACCTCTGGTTGGGTCCCGACACTCTCTCCCATCTATTCCGACTGGCCACCTACATACAGGCCCAGCTCACCACCAGTTCACTAGCACACTGCAGCAGCGACTCCGAAGGGGGTCGATGGTCTTCTGCGTGTGGGTTCTGGGCCTCAGCGTTCCTCACCGGGTCCACTATATTGGGCAGGCACACGCCCCTAGCTGGTGCCAGGGGGCCCAACACCCCTGCTGTTGGTCCACTTCACCAGTCTCTGCGGTCCTCTGTTGGCATGAACTGCACTCTATTTCTCTGTAACCGGGTTAATTGGGGGCAGCACCGCGGCACTCAGAATCACCATCCCAATATCCACAGGGTCTGGCATTGCCCCCGGGGGTCTGGGCCTCAGCGCTCCTTTGGCTCAATCCCCACCAGGTCTGCTCCTCTGGGAAGGCACATGCCCCTAGCCGGTGCCAGGGGGGCCTCACACCCCTGCCATTGCTCTGCTTCTCCAGTCCCTGCAGTCCTCGAACACAAGTGTCCACTAGTCGAGTTCCTCAAGGTCCGGGGGTCCATCCCCACCCACCAGTCCGGCCTCAAGCCGGGGACGCCCCAGGGGAAGTCTACCCCCACTCTGTCTTCACTCAGCAATCCTCCAAATGTCAAGGGGGGGGGGGGTCCTGGCCCGAGACTCCACGGGCACAGTGTTATCACGGCCCAACCCTGTCCCAAGAACCTCCAAGCCACCATGTTCTGGGGTGCTCAAGATCAGGCCTCTGGTTAGGCCATAATGCTCTCCACCCATGAGTCCCGACTAACCTCCTTCGTCCGAGTTCTGTTCACCGCCAATTCTCAGGTACCCTACGCAGGCACTCCCAGGGAAGGCACTGTCCTTCTGCTTGTGGATTCTGGGCTTTAGCACTCTTCCAGCCCACTCCTCACATCCCTGCTGTTGGGCCGCAGGGGGGGGGGGTGTTGGGGGTGCTATGGTACCCAGCCCACTCTCCACCTTTTCAATCGTCACAGATTGCGTTGCTCTCCCTGCGGGGTCCGAGTCCTCATTGCAAGTTGTTCCCCTGTGCAGTGTGATAGGGGGAGGGAGGCGACTCACAGGCGCACAGCCACCGCTCCTGGATTCTCCTGGTCTGTACTCCGTGTGAGGCAGAGGGCCCCAGCTATCTCACCTTCTCGGCTCGGAGGCCATCCTTGCTGTGTGGGCTCTTTTTTTTATGCCTTGTCCAATTTTGGCTGTAGTGCGCCAATTTGGATTTCGTCCCAATATGCCCAGGGGGTTAGGGCCCCCTCCGATCTTTACTCCAACTGCCGGGGGGTTGGATTAGGTCAGAAGTGGGGGCTCAATCCACTTTGAGACCCCATGTCTCAGGAGCAGCGCATCTTGGCTTCAGACATCCGTCACCCCCTGGTGGCCTCTTCCACAACATGGTCAATAAAAATGTCCCCATTTTCCCTGTCTAAATCCTGAATGTAATCAATTTGATCATAAATACTACTTTCTATTTCATTAATTATTAAGTCATGCTCTCCAAATGTTATAACCATGTAACTCTTCTTCTACTCTACCAATTGTATCCCATTTAAACATTGGTACAAAGCCCTAATTAATTGGAAAGGCAGTGATGACGATAACAGATTCCATAATGTAGGTCCCATATTCAGACTAACCTCACTTATGTATTTCCCAAAACAAGTGGCGCTGGTCTATCACGGCCTCACACTTGAGTAAATGATGCAACGTTTCACTTTCTTTCAGACAGGATCTCCTCTTTCTGCTCTGACCGCTCCCAAATAATCTCTCACTTCATCCTTTATACTCGACCCCCCTGCCCAGTTTCCCGGGGAGCCTCCGTCTCCCCCTCCTCTTCAACCTCTACTTTTCACCCCTCCCCAAGCTTATCCGTTCCCACAATCTCACCTGTTACAGCTACGCTGATGACAACCAGATCATCCTCAAGATCTCCAACTCCCCCTCCTCACCCCACCCAGAACCGGCATCCTGTCTCTCAGATATACACCTCTGGATGACAAACTATCACCTGCTCTTCAAACCCGGAAACACTGAAATCCTAATCTGTAGCAAAACCGCTCTCCTTCCCCAAACTATACCTTGGCCGCATTCATTAGGAACCGTGCACACTGCATCCCCCTCGGTCAAAGACCTAGGATGTACTTTTAGCTCAGACCGAACCACCTCCCGTCACATCAATGCAGTCTCCAGATCGTGCACCTTCCACATCCGCATCCTCAAGCGGATCTTTCCCTATCTCGCCTAACCACATAGGAGTTTCCTCATTCATGGCCATCATCGTCTCACGCCTAAACTACTCTAACTCGCTCTACCTAGGCACGCCTACCCATCAACTGAGAAAGCTCCAATGGATTCAAAACTTCTCAGTAAGGCTCCTCCTCGCACTCTCACCCAGGGAACGCATCTTCCCTGCACTCAGGAGACTCAACTGGCTGTACATCAGCCGACAGGCCTCCCAAACCCATGTGCATTACCCATTGTTCAATTCACAAGAAAGGCCCTGAAATTCCTCCAAAACAAAAACACTAACTACCGCTTCACCAGAATCATCAGATCAGGCTCTGCACACCTCCCGGTAGTCCATCCCTTCAAGATCGCCAGACTAGGAGGTGCCCGTTTCTCTGTCCTCAACCACTTTCTGGAACTCACTCCCCCTCACGGCATGCCTTCGAGGATTACCTGGCCTTCAGGAAAACCCTCAAAACCATTCTGTCACCCCCCCAACCTCCTGATCCCCCGCCCACTCCTTGCCTTTCACACACAGATTTTATCCTGCAGTCCCCCCCAACACAAGCCCCCCACCTGCCCTTTGGTCAGTGACTAGCCTCTTCTATACTTTCAACCACTTTGCTCTGCCACCCAACCTTCCTTGTGGGATGCCAAGCACATATGGAGGCCACTGGTAGTGCCTCCAGCAACTTGCACCTGGAACGAATCTGACAGTGGGCCAGGCATCGCACTGATATGGGCTTGGAGAGTGGGCAATGCATCACACTTAAAATGCACCTTGGGAAAAAAAGAAATCACACTGATCATCCCATAGGAGGGCATTCAGGCACCTGATCCCATGCTTGTGGTTGGCACTGCATGTAAATCTAAAGCACAGGCGGGTGGGCCATGCCGCCGTATGTAATCATGAAATGGGGACCTTGTTTTCACACTAGAGGGAACCAGGGATGGCAATCTCTCACTCTGAGAACCTCTCAGAGGGTAATATCCATTAATCTAGTACTTAGACCGACTGTGAAACATACTGCTCCTGGTACATGGATGGAACCCAGGAAGTAGACAATGTTGTTTGCACAGCTAAACCATTTCTCCTCTTGCACACTGCGCCTTCAAAACTTAGCGGAAGGCACAGTCTCACTCCACACACCCTGCAATCACATATAACAAAAACTATTGCACATAACCTCTGCCATAAGGAAGAAGCTACTTTTAATGACAACATTCTGAACGGTAGCTTGCCACATCATATATATATATATATCGCCACAATCCCTCCCTCCTTTAGTACATAGCATACATCTGCTGCGGCCTTACAAACTCCATTTAGATATGGTGACTTGCAGGGTCTTGGCCATCCTGACAATTTCAATGGCTGAAATGCACACACGTATAACAGCACCTCCGAAATTCTCCCACATTTTTGGACTCCGATCCCTCCACGGGCGTTCAACCAAAAGCGCGTTGAGACCATAATTATGGTGAAAGGCGCTATAACAAAAGACAAAATGAATGAATGAATCAGGCGGTCCCTGAATTGGTTTTCTTTAGACCCTTCTTGTCTTTGAATAATGACCACAAAAAAGAGGATTATGGATTAAATTGACATTAAAGAAGGGCTGAAGACAGACGGATGAATGATACTCAAAAGACTGAAGGTTTTTGATAAAGAAACAAGCTGCACCCATTATTAGATTATATGTTTTTATTGAAAAACACGACACACTAACAGTTGTGTTCCCTATGCAAACTAGAAAAGATTTAATTGACAAGACCTATACATACAATTTTCAAAAACAACTTTACCATACATTTTAAATATTGTGATTGTTATCCGCAGAGTGCAATATGTCTGCTTGGCTTCCATCTGCCTATGATTATTCACACTGTAGGCATGTGCCACAGGCTACTGAAAGGGCACTGTAGGCCATCATGAAGACAATGAAGACAATGTTTAACAATCCCACAAAATACAACAGATATTAGCTAGCGAATTTACTCAGCCGATTACATTTAGCAGATACATCAAGGTATAGAGGCAACAACTTTTTGAAGGTTTCCGTATCAAAACAATACATAACAATCCATTAAGCAGCAACGTGTGCAGAAAGTTAAACCAACCAAGAGGACATCACAGTGCTATGTACTTGCTGCACTTGAATTCTTTATTCAAGTAAGGCGCACAAAGATTAAGCGACGTTACCAATGCACAGTACATGGAAAGAACGCACTACGTGGAGGTTGAACTCGCATCGACTGGTATCCCTGGAGCGGCAGAATGTGCCCCTTACATGTAGTTGTTTATCTGCCGATGGTAAACTGAACTATATTTTATCATCAGTGTCCTTGTCCTACATTAGGAAAGAATAGACAAGTTGCTTCATCTATTTTCCCTAATCTATTCAGCTTCATACACACACCAAACCTGCCTCCTTACGCTTTCAGCTTAGCTATCAATTTGTGAAGGTTTGTAATATAGAATTAAATGTTTATCATCTCTAAATATTATAGGGCAAAGTCCACAGTAATGTGAAACACAGAAAGTCTATGTTAATACTTAGTCCTCCATGTGTCCCTTTACTAAGTGGATTGGGTATGCAAGTTTCCATGTCCGGGTCCATATTTGTAAGCAGGCGCACAGGATGCAGGCGTAACATAACAGCACCACTTATAACGAGGTCTATATTCAGAAGAGCAGCACCATTTACAGAGACAGGCTGTGAACAAGGTCTTACACAAACGCCTCAACACACAGCAAAACAGGCATTGAGTTATGAAGAGAGCGCCAAGTAAGGTAACAGTCACTGTAAATGTAGGATCAAATAAAGCCCAAATAAAAGCAGTTTGCCGCCATATTTTATATCCAAATGGTACTCTTCTGAGAAAGCTTGGAATAAAGACTAGTATACACTTCCAGTAAGCAAGGCAGAAATTCCCATTTTGGATTGCCTGGAGTATTATGGTCTCTAGGAACACAGTTGACCTGTGGTTAAGACATCTCGTTTTGTCTAACCAAACAATGACCAACAGTACACTATACACATTTAACAGATCAATGAAAGCTAGTAGAATCTGAAGAGGAAACCCCTTAGAATGATCACAAAGTTGACACCCTTCCTTTGTAACATTGGAATGTAATAGATGCCCTGCGCATGAAGGAAGGAAACATTACCAACAGGACTATCTTTCCCAACCCTGCATTATCCCAGGCCTTTATAAACGTATCTAGTCACAATACAAAGTGCATGGATTGATCTGTTTCAATGGCAAAGTCAAGACGTCAATGTATCATGTCCAATATCGAGATCTGGAGTACTTGTAGAGAACAAACCTACAGTAAGGACTTTCTTAAATTCCAATTGTCAACCTACTTGGGATAAAGGAATGAAGTCCTTGCAGGATGCGCTCATGCTACTTAGCTGAACAATGTTTTCTGTGGGACTGTATGTAGAGTATACCATACACTTACTCAGCTTTACTAACTCATAATTTCTTCATTGCACTGGCTTACTCAGTCCAGGAACCAAAATAAACCAGAGGCTGAACTTGCCACTTAGTCATGGAACACAATGTTGAGACTCCTCCATAACTAGCCCATTGTCATTCCTCTTATTAGGAAAGGCAGTTAGGAATTATATGCATCACTCACCTCAGTCTACCGATTTCAACTAGCTTAGGCCTCTACAAATGCCCTCAGCCAGTATTGTTGGCCAGCTTGACTAAATCAAGAAGCTATGCATGTAAAAAGGTTCAAACAGAACCGACAACAACAACAAAAAGTGAATACCCAATGGTACCTTCCAGTGCATCACCCCTGCTATCCCTGCAAAGATGTCAGAGAAGCTTACAATGAAGAACAAGTGACCGTCTAGCTACGCACTACTCTCACACATAGGCTGGGCAGGCCCACTCCTGTACCTTCCATCTAAAATACAGTGTTTCAACAAGTGGACATTTCCAGAATATCGGGTTACAGCTTCTGTAAGCCACTCTAGAAGATCTACAGATGGACTGCTCTATGATGCAGTGCCCGATGAGCAGCAGACCTCAGATCAGGGATCAGACCCGTTTAATGAACTTGGCTCCAAGACACAATGGTCCTGGAAATTGTGGAGACCTGGTGTAGCAGATAAGTATTCATAAGGAGGGCAGTTGGGTGGGGATGGGTGGATGGCAGAAATCAGCAGCCGAGTAAGTGAAGCAGCACAAGTAAATATTGCCTGTACAGAAGATGATCACCATCAGTATCCAAAACACTACTTGAAATAGAAGGATAAGAGTGCAAGACCTTAGTAAACCAGAATACCTGCTTCCTTCTGAGAAGTTTCAGTACTCTCCCACTGAAAACATGTGACCGCTGCAGAGACATATTAGTGATCAACCTGTGGAATTAATGAAGTCAAGATACAGATTCCTTAAAGGGAGGGGCGGGGGTTTGTAATAAACTCTTACCACCTAAATCCAAATACATACAACCCAAAACAAGGTGAGTGTGGAAAGAGAGCCAAGCGGTTTTCAAAGCCAGTATTTATCCTTTTATCAGCATTAAGAGAATACATTGTTTTTGTACTGTGGGTTTGTTCTATTTTTGTGAGAGGCCCTCAATTGCACTGATGTGTGTATTGCTGGCCGTACCACCTACATGCACTTAATGTACAATGTTGGTTGTCCTTAATCTATGCATGCCCACTTGTCCCGGGTGACTATTCCATTTACTCCCCTTCACAACCTGCCTAGAATGTCCCTCAAACTCACAACATTGTATGAAGCTCACTGCTTCCTGTCAAATCTGATTTCTTATTTATTGTACGTTCTTTTATGATCAAAAGAGCATTGTTCCTCCTGCATGCAAATAAATAAACATTGTATTCTTCACATCAGCGGTTTAAGTCTAGCAAGCTCATCCTCTGGCCTCTTATAACCCACAACCCGGATTCCATCTGTGCCAAACACACTTTATTTTAGTAGGTGTTATTCTGGTGGTGTTCATGTGTTACATGTTAAGTTTAAGGGATCTCTACTTGGTCCATTTACTCACCTGCTGCCTAGGATGAGATTTAGCATAAATTGGGGGCAATTTGAGGTAATGAGGTCCAGTCTAGGAATTATGATAGGCCAGATGAGAAACCATTACACTACTATTTTTGAGAAAACATTTCACACAGTTGTGTGACCGATGGCCTCTCACAAGATTAGAACAATCCCAGAGTAAAATAATATTCTATTAATTCTTGCAGGCGATAAGGTCTCAATATAAGGCTACATACTTATTCTTTGAAAAGATTGTGGCTATTGCCCCACACAGAGTATGTTCTGTGTAAGATGCATACACAGTGGTTGTGTCCGTCTACTTCCAGCATGGATCCAAACATAAGCAGTGTACTAATTCCCAGTATACATCGGACCCAAGCCCACTCCCAAAAAATGCAAATTTATCACAGCTCCTTTTTTATGCACTCCAGCAAAATCCACTAACTTCTTTGTTACATGTAACAATAAAAAAAAAAAATCCTGCACACACACAAAAAAAAAGATTTCAGAAATGCGAGACATAATGACCAGTAGAGAGAGAAACCTGTAACACTTATGAAGAACAGTGGCTAGCACATTATTTCAGGTGCTGTAACGTGAACTTACTGCTGAGTAACACATTCTCCATGAGATGTGTGAAAATGTGACCCTTTTGTTGTGCATTTACAAATTAACAATATTCCAGATGCCACTACACAAAACAGCATTAGATGAAGCTGGGACACTGAAGTCTCCCAGTTGAAGGTGAAAGACAGGCTTGCTTTTCCCAAAGTTACACTGTTCACAGGATTTGGTCCAGTCGGTCTGATGACCGGTGGGGTTTCAGTGCCTCAGGGGCACGATACATGTATTGCTTTTCAACTTCTTTTGTCCAAAGTCCCCAATAACAAGGTCCTTGAAATAGTCACTTCCACATCTGAAAATAAGCGTCAAGCAGCATTATCTGCAGTGCAACATGAAAATGAACTGTTCATGCAGTAGTGGATGGGGTGATGCCCATGGAGGCACTTCAAGAATCCATTTGTGCAAATCTCCAAAACGAGTGCTGTGCCTTTTGATTTCAGCACAGCATAGCTTGTAGTGTGCAGGCATCCTCACGGTATGCAAGTAAAAAAGACTTGTGTGAATATTTCAGAAGCTGAACCTTTAGTATAACTTGCCTCCATGTCAAATTGTTAATTTATTTCATTCTTGCAGTAATGGAAACAACCTCCATTCATGATAAAATCCAAACAATTGCCAGTAAACAGAATATAGTATTCCCCATGTTAGGTATAGTAATAACTTCTTTGATGGGAGCAGTACACTCTGTCTTTTACATGCCACACCCTTTGGCCAGTGGTAGGGCACAATAGCCAACAATGGCGCGCACACACACACACGTCTGAAGGCACTTGCTGTTTTCTGCCCAGGGTGATTTACTACTTACTACTCCTTGGCAGACGTTACCGCCCAATCTTCTAATGTTTTTCTGATTCTTTATTAGTGCTTTTACTTACCCGTAAATCCATTGCATAAACAGAGACATTGGTCACTCTGTCAACAATGCTCCTTAAGCAGTCTGATATACCAAATCTTGTTGACTTCCAACACAGAGGCTCAAACTCACCAGCACAATACTTTTGAGGTGGTTCAATGCGTGGAGTTGTCCCGGTGCACTCAAATGAAACAACTCTGTTTTGGGGTCCTTCAGCAGCACCTCTACGAAAATAATATGAATTAAGAAACAGGAGCAAGGGCTAGTTCCAAAGTCTTGACCATTCTCTTGGCAAGTTTTAAAGTCGCAACTCAATCCTGGGGTCTTACTGCGTAACCTTTTCGGCATCGAAATTAAGATCTTACTCTTTGGTTTACAGCTTAGACCCCAACCTAGGAAAGCTTGGCCATTGCAGGGGTGTCTACTTGGTGAAACAAGCAGTCCCATCTGTTGAAGTTGCAAACACATAGCAGCCATGCCCTCAGAATTCAGCCACGTAGTCCCTACTGCAAAGTGCAAGAGCCGTTCTCCCCATAGCAACAAGAGCAAGATAGAGTGGATGCCGGTTTGGGAGGGATAAGATCAAGATCTTCATCATCTGGGATCTCGTCGAGGTGATACCCATCCTGCAGCAGCTGTCGATTCACATCCTGGCTCACCTGCTGTTAAGAGAGATTGTGACATCAGGCCAGATTGAAAGAAAGGCATGTCTTACAAGAAAAATAAACACAACGTGCTACATTGCTCAGATAAGAACAGGAAAGATCGTGGGTTAGGGGTGGTGGCCTCGTGGAACTCTGTACAAAGGTACTCGCATAAGGAAATAGGCATATTATCATGAGGGTGTGAGTGCTTACAGGTATTTACCATGGACACGTTGAAATAATATTATACTTGCTATTGAAATGCTTGTATACTTTTAAAACATTCACACCATTTATCTTTTAAAGGAGTGTACTCTAGGTACATGCAAAACAAATGCACATGTTTGGCCTAGGGCCACATGCCTCAGCTAACACAGGAAGTATGTGATCTATCGGCATGTCTTCTTGCTCCCCCTACAACTCCAAAGTCCTTGAACAGGTCATGTTTAACCCGATGATATGCATTACTCACCGTAATAGCATTTTTGATGATTGTATCTGCTTAGATTCACATGCTGTGCAAATAGTCCGACATCAAGTGGTAACCGCGGAGTATTGCATCTCGTCTTTCGAGAATCGAAAAGGGACGTCGACATGGGCGTGCCTGTAACACTATCTCTAACGTGACAGGTAGTGTACTCAAAATCCCTCATGCGTCGGGGTCCCTCCGATTGTATTTTCTCTGCCATGAGGGAGCCCAATGACTATCATGAGTGAGTACATAAAAGAGAGAAAGTAGTAAGACGTCTATGTTCCTTCCATCTGAGCGGGGAGGAAGGGTGGGCGCAAGTGAAGCCAAGCAGAAATAATCATCAGAAATGCTTTTACGGTGAGTAATGCTTGTTAATCTGGTTAGAATCAAATCCGAGTAATTTGCCCACGGCTGAAAGTACCGCAGGCAAATCGTTTGCATGAGAAAGGTGCGAACTACCAAAAGTTTGCACCTTTCTCATGCGAACACACATACATTCTCACACCCACAACACCCCCCCCACCCACACACCCCCCCACCCACACCATCAGCACACCCCCAACCCCAACATAAACAAACCCCACTTACCTTCATCTTCACGCTGGTTCCCTGCAGCGCCAGTTCCCTTTCACTTCTGTGATCGGGAACCGGCGCTGCAGGGTCCTTTTCTTTTTTTTGTAACGGAAGGCTGCGGGGTGTCCCCTGCAGACCCTGCTCACTATACCATAAAGTAGTGTCCCCCAGCAGCCCCCATTTTTTTTTCAATGCTACCACCAAAGGTTCGAACTTTTGGTGTTCGAACCTTTGGTGGTAGCATTTTCAGAACTTTTGGTCAATGTGACTTTTTTTTTTTAAGGTAATTTCGACCTAAACCCCTAGAATCACATGCTGTGCATAGACTAGCAAGCAGTACCCAGAGTTGGAGGCGAGTTGTGAGAAGGAAAAGTAGTGAAAAGATGCCTTAATACTACCTGTCCCACCTGAGAATCAGACCTAGAATGAGTCTCTAGGCAATAGTGTTTTGTAAAGGTGTATACAGAACTCCAGGTTGCCGCTTTGCAAATGGACTCTAAGGGAACATTTTGAATGAAAGGTATGGAAGCCCCAGTGCCCCAAGTAGAATGTGCTCTAGGCTTGAAGGCCAGTTCTCTCTTAGCAAGAGTCTAACAAAGTGTGATGCATTTGACAATCCACCTTGAGATGGCCGATTTAGATACAGGATCCCCTTCTCTACCAGCTGCCACTGAAACGAAAAATTGGTTTGTTTTTCTCAGTGGTTTAGTTCTTTCCAGGTAAAACCTGACTGCCCTGCGCACATCTAATGTGTGTAGGCTTCTTTCGGCCACTTTAGTTGGATTCTGGAAGAAAGTAGGCAGTTCTATTGATTGGTTCACATGGAACTTGGAAATAAATCTCTGTACTGTAACAAAGGGGTCTAGAACTGAAAGGGCATGTAGTTCATGAACTCTCCTTATAGAAGTGATAGCTACTACGAAGGCTGTCTTGTAGGTAAGATCTTTGACACTTGCCTTATGCATAGGCTCAAAAGGAGACCCCATAAGTCTAGTCAAAACCACATTTAGATCTCATCAGGGAACCAGGTTAGAAATGGGGGGATGAATCCTTTTAACCCCTTCCATGAAAGCCTTAAAAACTGGTATTTTCCACCACAACACCTTCTGTTGCGACGTAGTGTAGGCAGAGAAAGCAGCTAAGTGAACCTTCAGGGAATTAAAAACCAGGCCTGACTCTAGTAGGTGAGTCAGGTACAATACAATGCGAGTAGGAGAGCAGTCAATGAGATGGACGCCCTTGGAATTGCACCACATAACAAATCGCTTCCACTTATTGGAGTAGCACCATCTGGTGTTAGGTTTTCTCGCCTCCCTAAGTATGTCCATGCATCTCTAAGGGAGTCGTAGGTGCCCAAACTCTATGACCTCAGGAGCTAAGCCGCTAAGTTCAGGGTTTGCGGGCATGGGTGAAGAGTCTCCCCCCTGTCTTGAGATAACATGTTGTACGGGCAAGGGAGTTTCATTAAAGGAGATAGGGACATCTCCGTCAGAAGGGAGAACCAAGGTTGGCGGGCCCACATGGGGGCCACCAATATCATGGTGACTGGTTCCTGGTGCATCTTGTGCACTATCTTGTTGAGTAGGGGAGTCAGGGGAAAAGCGTAAACACATTTCCCTGACCATGTTATCCAGAGACTGTTCCCCTTTGATCGGTACTGGGGGTACCTGGAGGCGTAATCTTGGCATCGAGCCTTCTCCAGAGTTGCAAACAAGTCAATCTCTGGGAAACCCCATTGTGTGAAAACGTTGGAGACAATGTCTTCGTGTAGCCGCCATTCGTACTCTACGGGCAGTGGGAAGTCTCTGCTGAGCATGTCCGCTAGAAGATTGAGTTCCCCTGGAATGTGTTTAGATAACAGGAACCTCCTGCGTTTGAGAACCCATCTCCAAATGTTCCGGGACAGCTTGGATAGCCGTGGAGTGTGTGTGCCCCCTTGCTTGTTCAAGTAATACATGGCTGTGGTGCTGTATGTGAGAATCAGGACTGTCTTCTCCTGTAACTGTGTCTGAAAGGCTTTCAGTGCTTTGAATATGGCTAACAGCTCCAACAGATTTATGTGGTTGGATGCTACTTTTGGTGACCACACGCAGTGCGCCGTCTGCTGAAGCAGGCGAACCCCTCCATCACGCGAGAGATGAGTCTGTTGTGAGAGTGGCTTCTACTGCAGGGGTGGTGAAGGTTTTCCCCTTCAAGAGGTTTTCCCTCGACCACCACTGCAGAGAGAGAACAGGGCTGGCCAGACAACCACCAGATCTTCCCATTGTACGCTGGCCTGACACCACTGGCTGTTGAGCCACTCTTGCATAGGACGCATGCGCAGACGCGCGTGAGGAACTAAGTAAATGCAGAACGCCATAATTCCTAACAGTCGCATGGCTTTGCGTACAGTCACCTCTCGACCGGCTACATATGGAGTGATCTGAAACAGCATGTTTTGAACCCTCTCGTTGGAGGGGAAGATAAGGCTGTCTTCTGTTCAAATTAGAGCCCCTAGGAACTGTTTAACCTGACTGGGGTCTAGGTTGGACTTCTTCTCGTTGATGGAGAATCCCAGGCTGAAAAAGAGGTCTATCGTCTTTTGGGTGTTCAACAGGAATGTTCTGTAGAAATCCCCAGTTATGAGCTAGTCGTTGAGGGAGGGGTAAACCGGAACAGAATCTCTGCGCAGGTGCGCTGCTGCCACTGCCAGTACCTTCGTAAACACCCTTGGCGCTGAGGCAATGCCGAAGCAGAGTACTCTGAACTGATAGTGCTTGTCCTCTATCATGAACCTTACATTTTCTGTGTAACGGCAACATTGAAATATGAAAGTATGCTTCTGTCATATCCAGTGTTGCCATGTAATCCCCCTGTTTGTTTCAGCAGAGGGATATCCTCCAGCAACGTGACCATACAAAACTTTTGAGGTTTGACAAATGTGTTCACTGGACACAAGTCTAGCACAGGGCGCATGGTAAGATCCTTTTGGGGTACAAGGAAGTACACTGAATAAATACCCTTGTTTACCTGTAGAAGAGGGACGACTTCTATGGCGCCCTTTTCCTGCAGGATCTCAACGTCTTGCAGCAGGATACGTAGGTGTTCCGGTGTCAGGCGTCTTGATTTTGGTGGTCTGAATTGAGGAGGTCGGCAAAAACTCTATGCAGTCGACTTGGGCGACGGTCTTGAGCACCCACTGGTCTTTTGTTATCCCCTCCCATGGATGAAGGAATGTTGTTAGACGTCCCCCGAGCGGTGAGGCATGGAAGGGGACCTGGATCTGAGGGTCATTTCTGACCGGAGGCTGGGGAGCCTGTGGGAGTGGAATTCCAGTCTCTACCCTTTCCACATCGTTGTCCTCTAGGTGGATACGTGGTGGTGGTGTTGGATCCTTGTCCTGAAGACCTGTTTTCTGAACCATACTGGTTTTGAGGGGAGCGAGATTGCCCGCGAAAGGAACGACGAGAACCGCCCCCTCTTTGTTGTGAATGCCTTTGGGTAATTTGGTTTAAGGTTTTGAGAGTCTCATGCTCCTTAGCTGTTTCAAGCGCTTCGCCCATGGCCTTGCCAAACAAGTTGGTCTCCTCAACCGGCTTGTTTATCAAGGCTGCTTGGGTTTCAGGCTTAAAACCAGAGTTCCCCAACCAGGCGTGCCGTTTATGTAGTGTACCCTGGGCCAAGGTCCTTCCCGTTGTTTCAGCAGTGACCAAAGAGAATGTTGCGGTTGATTTGCTTGCCTTCCGATACAATCGCGAGCAGTTTAGCCCACATTGGTTCAGGGACCTCTTGAAGGCCCTCTTGCAACAAATTCCACTGAACATCTGAGTAGCTAGCCAACAGAGGGATGGTGTTGGCTATTTGGGTGGAGAATGCAGCAGAAGTCGTGATACTTTTTCCCAGTCCATACAACTTTTTGCCTTCTTTATAAGGTGGTGCCTCCCCTGTAGACAGGGGGACACTTGCCCTCTTTCTCGTAGTCGTAACTACCAGGGAATCTGGAGTGGCATGCCCTTTAATGTAAAGGGGGTCGGTAGGAGACGGGCGAAACAACTTCTCTACCCTGGGATTAACTGCCCTGGTCTGGGCTGGAGTTAACAATGAAGGCGCTAGGCGTCTCTTGATAGAGTTCAGTAAGGTAATGGCCTGACTGGCAGGAGGCTTTTCCTTCAGGATGTCCTCTACAAAATCCGAATCCTGCACAGCCTCCCGTGTGGCGATTTGAAAATGTTCAGCCGCCTTCTTTAAGATGGCATTTAACGCCATTTGATCATTCATAGGTGAGGCTTGACGGACTGGAGTGATAGGAGGGGAATCCATACACAGAGCGCCAGGGTCCGGGGTAGGAGTAGGGGATGCCCAAGGTTGATTATCAACTGGATGGCTGTCTTCCCAATTGTCCACAGGATCAACAGGTTCATCCATAGGGTCCCCAAAGGTATCATCATCCTGTATGTAGGTATTGATAGGCACCTCGTCATCTGTAATGTCAAAAACATTCTGTTCATGAGAATCCTCAAAGGTCCTCTGAAACTTAGCCATAGGCGTAAAAAAGGAAGTTCCTCAGAAGGCATCTTGGGAGCAAACCTCTCTGAAAATTCAACAAACTTCTCCAGTCTGTTCATGCACCCCTCAAACTTCTCCCTGGTCCATGATGATGAAGCAGAGGAGTCCAGGGGAGGAAAGGAATCTTCTTGACTAATTTCCTCTTCAGAAAGTCGAGATTTTCCTTCTAAAGTCTTGGATAAAGACAACGCTCTCCCCCCTTTTCGAGGCTCTGGGCATTGTGACGGGTCTTTAGACGAGTCTTTAGGCCATTCTTTCTGTTTCTACGTCTGTTTCAACAGTTCCTTTTGTTTAACCGCCGAAGCGATCCTCGCGATACTATCGCTGATGCTCTGGGCTTCAGGGAGGTGTGGCGGTTGAGCCGGTGGCTGCGCAGTGGATTTCAGTGCCATTGGGGCCTTAAGCGGTGTTAGAGCCTTCTTCTGAAGTTTCTCGACAGCTGTGTGTGATTTGGTGCTAGCACCCTTACTTTTCGATTGCCCGGACACATGCCACTGACGCGGTTACGGGGAGGGCTGCCGATCATGAGGTTCAGTGGGCACCGCCGAAGTGTCCGACGTGCCCGTTGGCGCTTTAGAGCGCTTCGACTGGACCGCTGAAGCAGAACCGTGGGTTGTATGCTTAGTGTGGGAATCGGATATGTCCCTGTCGCGAGGATGTATCGTCCCCATAGCAGGACTCACGTTGTGCCCATCGGGGACGGACGCTGCAGAATGAGAACTTTCCGGGGTAAGGTCAATGGCCTCCGAAGTGGAGCCTTGGTCATCGCTAATCCCTTTGTCACACACGGCGGCTGTGGCGGCAGGGGAGTTACTTACGGCCTGCGACATACCGTAGGCTGCCCACCACTTCACACGGCGCTCCTTAAGAGTTTTAGGCCATAGGAGTTTACAGGCCGTACAGGCCGCCTCATTGTGGTCGAGGGGAAGACAATTGTTGCACCGACAGTGCTCGTCTTTCTATGGGTATTTCGCCTTACAGCAAGACAAAATCTAAATGGAGTCCTGTCCATAGCACAGGATCGTGCTAGCAACGACAAACTCAAGGAGAGAAAAAGAGAGGGGAAAAGGAAAGGCATTCTTGAAAAGAATATGACCACCCTGACCCCACTCTCCCTACTGTAAAGGCCGGCCATAGGGATTTTGGGTACACTAAACATCAAGTTAGGGATAGTGTTACAGGCACACCCATGTCAATGTCCTCTATCGATTCTCGAAAGGCAAGATGTAATACTCTGCGGATACCACTGGATGTCGGACTATATGCACAGCATGCGATTCTAAGCAGATTAACAAGCATCAGCACACAAATTACTTGAAACCGGAAAAATCCATGGCCCCCTTTAGGCCAGCTTCCAAAGCCACCACTTCACGAACACAGCACAGACCCACTTTCGAACCACTTCAAACACTCCCCGGTCCAGATCCTTGTTGGCTTAGCAGCCTTAAATACTGCTGATCACTAAACCCTGCTTCATGCCCTTGCTCATCTTGGCGCCTTGGGTATCACACTTGCCTGAAAAGCCTCCTACCTTTGATCATTCTCCATCTTTTGAAACATGGACACTTCTGATCAGATCATCCTCCCTGTGGAAGTTCCTCAAGCTCTTTCCTGGACCCACAAATCCACACACTCTATTCAGTGGCGGTTCCTAAATTTGGGTGCCTGGGTGCAGCCCCGCCAAAAATAGAGGTGTGGAATTGATGCGAGACTCCCACATAAGTAGGGAGACTCTGTGTCCCAGGCCTGCAGCAAAAACGGAAATACTGAGGACTCAAGTCATTCAAAGTCATGATGATTTTACTTGTTCGTAAGTCGCATTGTACCGGTTGTCCGATTGAGGCAGAGCCATGTGTGTATGAGACAATGATTAACGCGCACAGTCAGTTGTTTATAGCATTGAGCAGAGGCAGACTTAGCACTCCGATGACGGACAAAAGGCGACCTGGCCCTGCTGTTTTCTGGTCCGACACCTTCCTATCTCATCACACAAGCCACAACACACACGCCCTGCTCTCTCATGGTTGTCAGTCAGGCACATTGGAATAATAAAGATCAGCTTTAGCACTCGCTCAAAGGGCCTGCCTAAACATTTGCCAGGGTGGGGTCCCCCCCGCCCCTTGCCTACAATTAGGAGTGGTGAGTCTGTGGCACCCTTGGGTTGCCTAAATAAGAATGGATAAAAAGGATGCCATTTAATCTCACAGCGCAGGCAGCCAGAGGCGAGCTGAAACACTAAACTGCTACTGAAGTTAGTAATTGCTCTGTCAGCAAGGTGGGAACACAGATGAAACCAGAGTAAAAGGCAACCTGTATTCTGCTGCAAAGCACACATTTACAGCCTTCAGGTAAGGCAGTGGTCTTCAAACTAGGGGGCCCGAACTATGTCCAGGGGGGGCCCCAGACTCATTAAACTAAGATTAAGAAGACTGCTTTTAATATAAAAAATGATTAAGGCGACTGCTTTGAATAGAAAATATAAGCAGTTGAAAATCTGCTTATATTTTAAAAGAGCCACCCTCCCATCCTTTGGGCCCTCCTTGGGGGGACCAATGCCTAGGTATGGGAGCTCAAACATTTTGTTTTTACATTTAATGTGATAGTTTTATGACAGATGCCAGAAAAATAACCCAATACATTTCGGACCATGATGATCCATCGTCAGTGCCCAAAGTCTATTCACAGTATACCAAACAACAGTAGTAATAAGAAATCCAAAGTCAAATATCAACATAATGGTAAAACATTGTATCGAAAAGAATCACCATGCATGCAATTGAGTTGTACGTGAGTAATACCACAACATAAATGGCATTCGAGTTTTGTAGAAATTGCATCATCGTACTTTATGGAAGGCATGGCATCAAAGTGAGAGAGACACAAGTGATCACAGTTCAAGGGTGTTTATTAAACTGTAAAGTGGGTGAGATAAACGCTTAATCTAAACCTAAATCTAAGATGGGAGCAAGCTACGACCATCAAATAATAATAATACAGTCTTAGGGGAGTCTAGTCAAATAAAAAGGTCCTAAACTAAAAAGAAACATTGCCAATCCTTACCACAATGCTACAAAAGGGTGTGGGATAATGTTCACATGAAAAGAAAGAAGTGTTCTCAAAATAAGTCAGGATGTTATGGCCGGGGTCTCCCTTCCCCACGTTTTCAGCACGGAACAAGGCGGGACTCTCGAGCACAGCGCACACACACCCCTGGGCTTCTCTGGCACCAGCTTACAGTTCCTTTTCTCTGTATCAGGGCCTTCTGTGCCCAAGTCTCTTCTCATGCAAAGTCTCCTGCTTCAGAGGGCCTGATGCTTCAAAACAAAAGTTTCTTCCATCATCTTTTGCGTCAGGTGATTACCCTTCACCCTTGGATCCCTCCTCAGCCAGGCTCCGATCCTTCTCTCAGAAGTTAGTCTCCCTCATTTGGACTCAGACCAAGCAGAGCACTTGCCAATCCAAACAGAGACTTCCGAAGGGCGATCTCGTCTTGCTGGATCACGGTTTGCTTACGTCAAGCGCGGTTTTGATACATTCACAGTTCGCACAACGTTTCCCTCAGCCAGGCGCAAACGCTTGTTTCACAATGTCAAAACTACAGCAATGGGTTAAGGACTTTCGATTGTACAAGGGATTTGGCTCGACCCTTGTATGACCAGCTTAACCATCTATACCAGCCATCCCTATAGCATCATGGTACATGTAGTTTTCTTCCTTCCCAATGTTCAGTCTCATTGTTCAAAAGAAGGGTATCAGCCAGAGACTTGACTGGGCACCCACGTGTCACCGGACCACTCTATCTCTGGTACCAATATCTCACAAAAGACCTTGTCTAAGGATCTTCTTTGTGTAAAACAACTTCAAGTCATCTCGAGTCACCTTAACAAACTACTACCTATTATTTCACAAGCAAAGATAATGGCGGTGCTGCAAATGACCCGTCATTCTTGGAAGTAGTAGGGAACACTTCTGTGGTCCAAAGTTCCCAAAAATGGCACTCTTAAAAACCCACTTCTGCATATGTGCAGATTGTAGTAGTGAAAACTGGCCACTCACTTCTAAAACTAAGCAATCATACTATGCCAAAGGCAATAAAGCGAACAAATACCTGGTGAGGAAATTGAAGGCGATAAGAAACAATTATAAAATAGGTGGACTGAAAGACCCAACAGGGACGATACAATATGCAGGAGAGACAAAAGTGCAGATTTTGGAGAAATATTTTGTGGAGACCATGACGGGCATAGACTGCATGCCCTTAGAACAAACACAATATATTAAAGAAGCTAGGTTCCCCCAGCTCTCAGAAGCCCACATAGCACATTTGGATCACCTCTTCAGTATGTAAGTAGAAGAGGTGATCAAACCCATGAAAGAGAGAACCCGGGTCCAGACGGATATACCCACTATTTTATATGAGATTTAGGGCCCAATTACTTAAACCCGTCACTAAACGCTAACTCCTCCCTCCAAGCAGAACGGGTGACCACCACAATGGAGGAATCGTCCACAGTGCTGATTCTCAAACAAGGAAAATACCCAGAGGATCGTGCCTCTTATAGGCCTCTCACTATTAAATATAGATCCCAATATTTACTCAAAAATCCTGGCGACTAGACTATCAAAGGTCATGCCAGCATTGGTGGAACCCTATCAAACTGGCTTTATCAGACGCAGGACTACCTTTGACAATATACGCCGTGCACTGGATCTAATGGAAATGGCTAAAGAGAAGAAACTGAAATTGGCCCCATTTGCCCTAGATGCCACTAAAGCGCTTGATGGGGTGGACGGCACCTTAATGCGCTCCGTTCTTTAAGCATTCAACGATGGCACTACATTTCACCAGAT
The DNA here is from genome assembly GCF_040938575.1 of Ambystoma mexicanum. Lineage (NCBI taxonomy): Eukaryota > Metazoa > Chordata > Amphibia > Caudata > Ambystomatidae > Ambystoma > Ambystoma mexicanum. The sequence continues at coordinate 1,186,064,887 of NC_090934.1, forward strand.
GATACTAGCGAACTATAAAACCCCAGTCACAAAGATATGGGTAAATCATAAGCAGACCAGCTCCATACCTATTACCTGAGGAACAAGACAGAGCTGACCCGCTTCCCCCATTAATCTATGCACTGATTATGGAACCTTTCACTAAACGAATTAGGGACAACCGCAGTACTGAGGGGATCAATGCGTGGGGCGTACAATATAAGGTTACGATTTATGCAGATGACGTCATGTTGACACGAACTAAACTGCACACTTCAATCAAAGAGACCATGACAGAATTTGAATTATTCCATAAGATAGTGGGATTTGACATCAATTATAAATCAAGAGCATTGGGAATTGCAACGATGGAACCCGACATATGCACTCTGCGCCAATTATGTTCACTGGCCTGGGGGGGTTGATGCAGTGGAATACTTGGGGGTTTGCATCCACTCATGTCACCGGAACATCTATCTGAAAAATGTTCCCAAGCCTTTTAAGATGTTGGAGGATGACTTGAAATGGTGGGGAAAACAGCAAACCTCCCTGATGTGCAGAATTATGGCAGTTAAAATGACCTGTTACCTATATTCCTCTACTGCTGTCCGGCACTCCCGGGCAAATCTCTTAAACGGCCCCACAGCGACTTCAGAAAGTGGTGTCCCAATTTATATGGAGGGGTAAAAGGCCTTGGATTTCCAGGTCAGTCATGATGGGAGATGCCTGCCTGGGAGGGATAGGAGTACTGGATTTGGCCAAAAACAATACAGCTGCAGGGATATCACATTTGGCTTAACTGAAAAATTCAGACCCCCCAAAACGTGTAGGCTTAGAACAGACCAGGACGAAATTGCCGCTAGGTGCCTTACCATATAGAACAACAGCGACTGTCAAATTGGTCCCCGCTATTGTAGGCCACCAACGTTACATTTGTACTACTGGGAAAGGGCATTGCATACCAAAGGAATCACACCGGGCTTAGGCCCATTGTCCCACGTATTTAACAATCCATACTTCACACGAGGGCTTAGACCAAGGGACTTTAATAACTGGATACAAGTGGGACTGCAATTGTATAAAGACTCATTGTCCCTAACCTTTCTAGAGCGTTGTTAGGCAAGATTGTATAGAGTAACCCTGTGGGAGACTACACCAGCCTTGTCCTCTTGGCAATAGGTAACCCAACCTTTGGTATAAGCCTGTACTACACAAGTGGGTAGAGGGACTGAGCAGCCAGGCTTATTTAAAGAGGGGTCAATCTGAGCTGTAGAGTTGTAACAGAGATTCATGACAGGTATTAAAAATAACACTTACACTGGAGGTTTCATGATTGAAATAATGATTTATTAATTTAACAGTCAGTTTTAAAATAAGCCTTCTTTAGAAGGGAGCAATATGCAACACTTAAATACACTTCAAAAATACACTCCTTCAGTTAAGTAAGTAGATACACTTTTGGGATGGCACACAGATATTCCTACACCCTAAGGGGCCTTCAAAAGTTAGGACACTGTGGACATTAATATATCACTTTTCACACTTAAAATGTAATACTGAAGTTACAGCTAAAAGGAAAAGGTTAGGCAAGGAAATGATGGTTAACACGTTTCTCAAACCGTTAAGCACTTTAGAATCCCCCAATGAAATCTAGGTGAACCCTTTCCCAGCTATACAAGTAAGGTATTTATGACTTTTTGGAGGGACAGTTAAACACAAAGTCAGAGGGCAAGAAGAGTCTGCAGAGAGCCAGGACAGCCAATGTCAATTGAGAAAAGTCTAGGGGAGCTGAGGCACTTCTTGAAGATAGCACAAACGTTTTGCGCAATGTTATGGAGAGTTTTGTTGTAAAAAGAATAACTGTTGGGCCACACGCTGGGAGGCTTGTGAAGGGCAAAGCTGCAAGCAACTCTGCAAAGGGCAGCAAATGCATGTCTCCAGTAAGAGCAAGCAAGCTACACACAAGAGGTAAGTACCCCTAGTTACACAGTACCTCGAGTCTGAAGAAAAGGTTCCAGCTGGCTTTTGTTCCTGTTGTAGTCCTGCAGATCCTGTTGTTCCTGGGCCTCAGTCGTGGGACCAAGAGGGAGGACGTCTGGGGACTCCTGCACTACGGTTTGAAGGTCGGCGGCAACAACTGGCACAATTCAGATCAGCGGCACTTTGCGGTTTCAGCTACTCGCAAATTGCAACACTGCGGTTCTTGGACACCTTGTGGACTTTCCCTGCTTCTGGGGTCCATCACTCTGTTGCGGTGGCTCAGGCTTGGTTAATCCTGCTTCGAGGGAGTCTCGAAGATCTTCCTGGAGCTCGGGTCCGGCTTAAAGGCGATGCACTAGATTCTGGTGTTCCAGTCCCCTGTCACTGGGTTCCTGCAGCAGCAAAGAAGTACAGCCAGCAGAGAGAGAGGTTCCAGTCGAGTTCGACTTGGGGCCGATTGGTGCCACCAACCTAAGGGGAGAAGTCGTCCTTTCCAAGCTTCTCTAGTCAATTAGAAATTCTGAGCTTCAGCACTGCAGCAGGGCTTCACTGGGCAAACCAACGGTCCAGCAGGGTGCAGCAAGCTTCTCTTCCAGTTTTCTTTTTCAGTTCCTTCGTCCAGTGATCGACTTTGCCTTCCTTGCAAAAGACCTCGCCTTTTATGCAAGTCTCTCCCATTAATTTGCAGCCTAGCTGTCACTCACACAGCAGGGTGGCTGTCCCTCAAGGACAGCCAGCCAGCCAATCACCTTTGGGTGCATTCCTGTAACCAAGGAGACTAAGCACAGGGAGTTTCGGGAACCTCCCTCGCTTCCTGCAAAGGACCAAACCTGGTTTGGCGCGCAGTGTAAATCTCAAGAATGACCTTTCCACCAACAAATGGCGAAAAAAGAAGACCGGGGCCATTTTGACAAAATGGACACCCATGGGTGCAATACTGCAGCTGCGAATGCTGCATGTGGTAAAAACGCACAATGGAATGAAAAAGTAAACCACTGCCACAAGCCATTAACTGTAGAAAGGGTAACAAAAAAATGTTACAAGAAAAGGTAGACAAAGGGGATACTAAGAAACCCCTCCAGCACTCTATGTAAGATAGCGTGTGCTGGGTCTACAAAGAGAAAAAGGTAAGTAAAGTCAATTTCACTTCACTGCTCTTGGAAAAAGTAGTTTATCCAAGAGAAGGTATTTAAACCTTAGAGCAATCCAAAGAACTTCTCTGTGACACTGCACTGAGGGTGCTCTGTGTCGTCACAATACAAGATGTATTAATTTATTTCGAAGCTTATATAGCACGCCAAGCCTGAAGGCATCAGGGCGCTTTCTTACAGGCTATGAATGTTACATTTGTTACACAGGCAGGTAAAAGACAGAAAGTAATCAAATGAAAGTACATATAGATAACAAGAGGAGGATATGGACATTACATTTGTTATACGAGTGGGCAAAAGACTGACAAAGTATTCAATGACAGTACATAAAGACAGTACATATAGAAAACGTTGAGATACCGCAAGTGCAGAAGCAAGGGCAGGTCAGATGGGAGAACTTTGTTAATAGGGCTTTGCGTGAAGAGATGCATTTTGAGCCGTTTCCAAAAGATCCAGAATGATTGGTGAGCTCTAAGCGGGAGCGGAAGTGAGTTCCATAGTCTACTGGCAATAGTGGGGAAGCTTCTGCCTCCTGCATTTTGTAGCTTGAACCTGGGAGTGGCGAGGCGGTGCTGATAAGCTGCTCTAGTTGGTCTAGAACGTTTTGTCAATGTGATGATGTTGGATAGGTAGGGGCGGGCCACCCGGTGAAGACATTTGTGGGTTAAAGTGAGTGATTTCATGTACTGAGCGCCAATGTAGTCGGAGTCTGAATGCTGTTTTGTGAGCCAATCTGGGGATGCTGAGGGCGGATCTGAGGGCATTGTTTTGGAGTACCTGTAGTTTCCAGATGTTCTGTTACTTGGTACCGGCATATAGAGCGTTGCAGTAGTCAAGGCGCCCGAGGACTAGGGCTCTGGCTAAAGTAAGACAGCTGTCCTGTGAAAGGAATTGTCTACATGCAGCAATGAGCTTGCATGTGTATGAGGTGGCGTTAACTTGTTTATTGAGAGTGAGGAGTTTTAAGCCTAGCGTTTTTACCTCTTTAGAAACTGTGATGGTGTGTCCATCTATGTTGAAGGACTTGAAAAGGTTGTTAAGTTTGGCGATTCTGTGTTGAGAGCCAACATTAAGCAACTCAGTTTTATCGTCATTTAAGCATAACCCATGCAGCGCCATCCAGTCTTGGATAGATAGGTATATAGCGTTGAGGGTTGTTGTGTCTGAATAGTGGTCTCCGGTTATAGGAATGAGGACCTGGGTGTCGTCTGCGTAGTTAGTATATGTGACACCCAGGCCGTTGAGGCGGTCGATGAGGGGCTTTGTGAAAATACTGTACAGAGTGGGGGCCACACAGGAGCCTTGAGGCACACTGCAGGCGACAGGGTTGGAGGGTGCTTCGGCTTTGGGGGAGAAGACTTTCATAGTTCTGTCACTAAGAAAGGATTTTATCCATAGTGAGGCGTTGGACGAGAAGTTTGCTGCTGATGTTAAATGTTTACACAAAATATTATGGTCCACCAGATCAAATGCAACAGAGGTCTAGAAGAAGCACAGCTAATTTCCCATTGTCCCTCAGGTTGTCCATTTGGATTTTTAAATCCAGTAGTGCTGTTTCCATCCCGTGTCTTTGGCGGATACCAGACTGGCATAGTCCTAGAAAGATATTGATTTCCAAGTATTTTTGTATTTGCAGGGAGAGTTAGGGTCAAGGGTGTTTTTTTGAAAAAATTTTTTTTTAAGAAGGCTAATTACCAGTTTTTAGGTCAGTTGGGACGCAGTTGTTTTTGAATGAGGCATTAATAAGATTGGTGATTAAAAGGGGTTTGTTGGGGAGCACAGTCTTTGAGAACTGTAGGTGGGCAGGGGTCACCTTGGCACCTTGAGGGTTTTAAACTAAGGATGATTTTCAGGACTTCTGGGATGGCGACTTCCGTGAATTCGAATATGGGGAGCTCCTTGAAATTGTTGGTGGTAGCGGGGGGGGTTGAGGTGGTTTATGAATTTTGGTGAGGCCAATCTTTTTGTCTTCAATAGCTACTTGGAGGAGACCAATATTGTTTTGAAGAGCATTTTGAATGTTCTCACACTAGTTGGCATCTTTGTTGCAGCTTTCAGGAGGGAAGAATGGGGGTTTCTAGCTCTCTGAGGATTTGGAATAGTTCCTTAGTATTGGAGCTAGCTTTGGATATGGCGTCATTGTATAATTTGCCTTTGGTGAGAAGTACTTTTTGTTTGTAATTCCCGGAGGCAATGCAAAATACATTTTTGTTGGTTGGTGTGGGACGTTTTCCCCCCAGAGTGATTCTGCTTTTCTTTTGGTCGCTCTTAGATCTTTTAATTCGGGGGTGAACCAGCCATTGAGATGGGCTGGTTGTTTGGCTTTGCGTTGTGCGAGAGGAGCCATTTTATTTATGGCTGCTAGAATAGTGTTGAAGTACAGACTGGTCATTGAGATGGGGTCGGCAGTGTCATCGGTAGGTGAAGCCAGGACAGGTTGCATAAGTGGGAGCAAGTTGTTGGCTGTAATATTCATTTTGTTTCTCGAGGGAGCCTCTGGGGCTACAATGGGATGGTTAGTTGAGCTGAGTCTGGTATTGATGTTGAACGTGTTAAGGTGGTGATCAGACAATGGACAGGGAGAGTTGGACAAGATGTTGGAGGTGCAGTTTATATCTTCAAGCCAGTCAACTATGCAACCTTTCACATGAGTGGGGTTCTGGATCTTGTGCTGACATGGTGTTAGCCAAGGAAAGGGCATTGATATTGAGTGGGTCATTCATGCCAAGGTTGAAATCACCCAAAATCATGGATTGGGATTTGGGCTTGGATGATGCCTATGGAGTTTGTCAGACTCCAAAGCCAAAAGAAACACAGGGTTCAAATCAAAGAAAAATACACGAGAGTGGGGAAAAAGGTCTCACTCTCTCCAGGCTAAAAATTAAAAAGTTCTTAAGTCCAGCAAAAAAGCTGGGGGTATCTTAGGCAAAAGGGAATTAACACAGAATTGAGAATTCTCCCCAACAAGCGCTAGCAGTAATTCGCAATTTCAGAGGCCGCATGATTTCACTTCTCACAAGTTAGACACTGGGTTGTCCATCCGCAGGTTAAACCAACAGTACTGTGAACCCCCAGTGCCCTGGAGCTTGCCATTGGGGAGGAACCTCCCGGAGATGTATTTCCAGATTGTACAAGATCCCGAGAACCGAGATGCTGGTGATTAAGCCAAACTATAGGAGTAATTGGCAAACTGATTTGAACCACCCAATTGAAAACAGATCTATGTGATCACTGCGCTGCCAGATATGCTGAATCCGAAAATTCTGAATTCCAAAACGGCAGCATGTAGTGATCCCATAGATCAAAGTTAGCACGTCTGCGTGGTCCTAAATCTTTTCTTGCCTGCAGATGCACCAAAGATGCCCTCAGCGAGACATCTGCTACCGCTCCCCCCCTCTATGTCTTACCTCGCAACCTCTTTGTAGGCTGACTGGCCGGCTTTGCTAAAGTTTCCTCATCCCTTACGGCATGTGTTTAAACTCCTGCGAGAGTCTTTTTTCCCCCTAACTTTATTGGTGTCTTCATGGACACCCCCTGCAACCCTCTGAACCTGTTGGCAGTGTGTACAATGCATTAAAGGAAGCGGGAGGACACCCCTGGAACGCCCGGACGCACTGTGCACAGTTTTGTACAACTATAACGAATCAAATACTGCAACATTTTCATTTATCTGTATTTTAATTGGAGATAATAAGTTTGGTTCACTGCTTTTGCATGTTAGAATCTTGATATTGAAGCCTTATACTGGTTTCCTCTTCTTGAATTCATTTTGGGCATTTTTGTATGTGTATTTTTTGTATTCGTGACCTTTTATCGCAATTTCTGAAATAAAGTTAATTTAAGACAGGGTATGTTGTATGGTTACACAGCTGACTGGTCTAAATACTGTGTGGCTGCCGGTTGAATGTGTATGAAAGCTTGTGTTCAAGTGCTCCAGGGAGTGGGTCTCTGATTTGGAGGATAGGAAGACAGTCTGGATATATTTTCCAACTGTGGCATGGCATTTATTTTTTGTAACTTACATTTTTTATTCGCATTTTACAATGAAACAAAAATTCTGAACAATCCCAAACCCCCGCCACCCCCCTAGCCCAACATAGATACCCACCCCCCCCAACCCTGTGTCCAGTCCAAATCTGTAGTCTCGGGAAACGTATAACTTTCTCTTCGTCTCCTGTGCGTAGGATGTGATGCGGCCAGTGGCCATGACTCCGGTAGGCTTGAAGCCGCCATGCCCCAAGTCGTGGGTCCCCTAGTCGGTTGCCACTCTTCTAGCCTGACCTGCCCCTCCCTGGACAGTGCCCCCCCCAGCATTCAATGAACCTCCCATCCCCAGGATTGTTGCACACCATACCAATTCGTGAGGAATGCGCCAGTATCATTGTTTACCATGGAAGGCAGTTTGTCCATCAGAAACATGTTTTTCACCTTCTTCATCCAATCTGTCTTGGAAGGGGGCTCCAGGCTTTTCCATTTCTGTGCGAGGGCTACTCTACCTGCCCGCAGCATTGTCTCCCACATCCTCGGGTATCGATGAACTTCCATTTCCTCTGGGGGTAGGCCCAGTAACATCGTCAAAGGGTTTAGAGGGATGAGTTCCTCTATCACTTCCGCCATCCAGCCCCTCACTGACTCCCAGAATTCTTGGGCTTTTGGGCAATGCCACCACATATGGCTCCGCGAACCGACCTGCCCACACCCCCTCGGGCACATAGGGGACACACCCAGGAACATCTTAGACAATTTGACCGGGTCTCTATGCCACCCCTGCAAGTTATGTTCCATGTCCGCGGTGAATAGGTTCCCGTGAAAGGCAATTTTGAATATTCTTGACCAGGAGTCTTCTGAAATCTCTCCCGCCAGAACGTTCCAGAACCCACGGAAGCTCCTCCTACCCTGGAGGTCATATGTGTTGAGGATGCTGTACATGCTGGAAACTGCTCCCTTCCTCGAGGTTGCCATGTCTATGAATTTCTCAAATGGAGTTAACTGTCTACTCGGATTAGAGCCCCATGATTGGTCGCATAAGATACCCTTTAGGCAGAGATATTAAAAAATGGATAGGGAGCCCTGGCCGAGAGCGTCCCTTAGTTCCTCATATGGTAGAAATTCGCCCTCCTTGAACATCTGCCCTGCCCAATCCAATCCCTTGTCGACCAGGTTTGGGAGTGCCGGAACCCTTTACTGCCCACATTAAGGGGATGGCCCCAGAGGGATGTCATCGGAGACGGCCATGTAGTGAGGTGCGCCGTCTAGGTCTCTTCTTTCCAAATATCCCAGAGGACCCCCAGTGTCGGGTGGGTTTTCAGATGACTCGGGATTACTTTACGTGGAGCCCACAGGAGGTTGCGGACCTTCAGAGAGTGAGCGTCCATATCCTCCAAGTACGACCAATACGTCCCTAGTCCTTCTTTCATGTGTTCCAGGAGGACACGTAGTTGGGCGGCGCAGAAATACAAGTGAAAGTCTGGCAACCCAAATCCTCCCATGGCAACGTCAGGGTGGCCCTCCCAGTCCTCGGGGTTTTCCCCTGCCATATAAAATCCCGAGTTGCGTTCCGTAGAACTCTGAAAGTCTGGTCCGGGATGCTGGTTGGGAGTGCCGTAAAAAGGTATAGAAGCCGGGGCAGAATGTTCATCTTAACCGCAGTCATCCTGCCATACCATGAAAGGATCATTTTACCCCACCTTCTCAAATCCGATGTAATCCCTGTCACCATGGGGTCATAGTTGGTGGTGGCCAGTTTTGTTATATCCCTTGTGAGGAGAACACCCAAATATCGTATTTCAACCTTACCTATTTCAATCCCATGAAATCTATCTAGGGGATCTAGTACCGGGTCACAGGACCTCATCGGGAGCAGGACTGACTTTGAAGCGTTGACTTTCAGGCCCGAAAAGCGCCCAAACTCAGCCATCAGGCCCAGCAAAGGGGGGAGTGAACTGCCAGGGTCTACCAGGTAGGCTAGGATGTCATCTGCAAATAGGGAGAGCTTAAACTCCACCTCCCCTCTTCTGATCCCCTTAATTTCAGGATTTGCTCTGATCGCTATGGCTAATGCCTCTATCGTGAGAACGTATATCAAAGGGGAGAGTGGGCACCCCTGCCTAGTCCCTCGGGAGAGGGGGAATGTGTCGGTCAGCTTCCCATTCACCTGTATCCTTGCCGTAGATGCTCTATAGAGGGCAGTTACCCAGCTCATAATATGGTCCCCAAAGCCCATCTTTTTGAGGAGGAGTACCATATATCTCCATTCAACCCAGTCGAAGGCTTTCTCCGAATCCAAGGAGAGGACACACGCGTCGCGCTCTGTCCGCTGAGCGAAGTGGAACAGGTCTATAGTTTTACGAATGTTATCCGACCCCTGCCTCCCCCTGATGAAGCCCACCTGGTCCACGTGGACTAGCTTCGGCATTATCCCCTCCATCTATTTCCCCACCACCTTGGCCAGGATCTTAACATCAATGTTTAGCAACGATATGGGGCGGTAGGAGGAACATTCCGAGGGATCTTTCCCTTCTTTAGGTAGCACTGCAATTATGGCCCCCATCATGGATTCAGGGAGAGTGCCCCCCTCCAACACGGAGTTGAAAACCCTCACTAGGTATGGGATTAGAGGGGAGCGGAATCTCTTACTCTTCTATCGGGGCATCTCCCCCTTCGTATTCGGACGAGTATAATGACTCGTAGTATTGGCGGAAAGCCTCCCCAATATGGGAGGAGTCATAGCCAAGGGCCCCCTGAGCGGCCCTCGGTTCCCTAACCATCCTTCTCCTCTGGAACTCCCTCAGCTTCCAGGCTAGTAACCCATCTTCTTTGTCCCCTTTATCATAATATTTTTGCTTGACCATCTGGAGATTCCTCTCCGTTTTGTGGAGGAGTAAATCTTTCATCTGGAGCCTGTAGTCCTCCAGGGCGGCCACCCGGTCCAAGGCCCTATCCGGAGAGCCCCCAGGCTGGAGACGGGCTATTTTGTCTCGCAGGGTTTTCTCCTGTGCCTCTCTCTCCCTTTTCTTCTGAGCCCCTTTTTGGATGAGGACTCCCCGCAAGGTTGCTTTAAAAGCATCCCAAAGCGTGTGTGTGCCACTTCCCCCATTGTCGTTAAGCTCAAAGAACTCTGTTATGGCGTCTACAACTTCTTGAGCGAGTACCTCATCCTTTAATAAGGCATCACTGCATTTCCAGCGGCCTCTCCGTTCTTTACACCATCCCCCGATATAGTGACCCCCACCATATCATGGTCCGGCCAGGGGACCGGATCAACTCTATAGCCTGAGACGTACGGGCAGAGGGCTTCGTCCACCAGAATGTAATCAATCCTCGAGTACGATGCGTGGATGGCCGAGTAGTATGAGAACGAGGGCCGAGTAGTATGAGAACAAGGGGACACCCACTCTGGAGGACGGGATTGTGTCCACCAGGCCCAGGTCGACATTCACCCTCTGGAAGGCTCCCGCCATAGCATCGTCTGCAGGTCTGGAGCTCTGGGGACCTGCCCACCTCCTGTCTACAGATGGGTCCAGTACCATGTTAAAATCTCCTCCTACCACCACCGTGCCTTGAACAAATAATTTGAGCCTCTCCCCCACCTCCTCCCAGAACTGGGCCTGGCCTTCATTCGGGCCGTACACTACTGCCAGGGTCAGGGGGGAGCCTTGTAAGGAGCCCCTCACTAACAAGTAACGGCCCTCGGGGTCCTGCAGAGTGGCTTCGCTATTGAAGCAGACGCCCCTTCCAACCAGGATAGCTACCCCTCTTTTCTTCGCCTTATGGGAGGCATGGAAAACCTCTCCAATTCCACCCGTTCTCATTTTGGGTTCCTTCCCCCTGCGCCCAGTGTGTCTCTTGCAAGAAAAGGAGATCCAGCTTCGCCCTCCTGAACTCCCTACAGACCAGGGACCTCTTGGTGGGCGTATTCAAACCCTGTACGTTCAGGGTCCCCACTCCCAAGGCCGGCTGGCAGTCAGCCATAATCTAGTTGACGCGTTCTATCGGTCACCAGTTTCGCCTCACTATTCCCATCTCGCTCCCCTTGTCTTACCGCCTGGACACATTTTAGACCATACCCCAACTTTGCCCCAAACCCCTTCCCCAACAAGAAACCCCCCCAACTAACTTGGAACCCCCCACCCCCGTACCCGGCGTCCAGCCAATTAGTTCCGCCATTCCTGGCCGGACCACCAGACTGCCCTCCTCAGCCGGGCAAACATTTCAAAGCTCGATGTTGTTAGCCCCCCCCCCCTCAGTCGCCCCACCGCACTTGCTGTTCAGAGGGAATCATTTTTCAGCAAAATCTTCCTTGCTGCAGGTCCCAACACGCAAGTGGTTGGAACACCCCGATCGTCAATCCTCCGAATCGTTGCACTCTCCTTCTCTCACAGACGGAGGGGTGTTCAACTTCCTGTATTTCCTCGAACTGGTTTTCCTTCTTCCGGCCCCTGGCAGGCCCGAGGTCCCCTCTCTGATCGCCGCCGGGCCCACTGGGCCTCTCCTGGGGGTTGGCTCTGACACATAGTCCTGAATGGCCCCCTTGATATCCTCTTCTGTAATAAGCATAGCCCGTCGCCCCATATATTCGAAAGACAAGGAGAATGGGTACCCCCCATCTGTAACGCACACCTTTCTCTTTCAGTAGTTGCGTCAAGGGGCGACACAATCTGCGTTTCGCCAAGGTGTAAGCGGAAAGATCTTGGAAGATTGAGATCTCCGCGTTATTATAAGTGATTACTCCCGCCTTCCTCGCCTCCTCCAGGACCTTTGCCTTTTCCGTGTAATAGTGAAATCGGGTGAGGACCAACCGGGGGCCCCCCACCCCCCCGACTTTCCACCCGCCCTGTGCACCCGATCAAATGTGAGCTCCGTGGTCATTTCTTTGGCGAACAGGAGGGTAATTATGTCTCTTACCACACGGATTAAGTCTCTCTCTGTTTCCCCCTCCACTTCAGGGATCCCGAAAATTCGAAGGTTGTTCCTTCTCTCCCTATTTTCATAGTAGTCCATCTGTCTGGCCCTCTCCTCTTCCCTCTTTTCCAGGGCAGCCAGACGCATATCTGTTTGTACCTCCTGGGTGGCAGAGGACGACTGATTGGCCTCCACTTGCAGAAGCCTGTCTTCCACCCTATCCACCCTGTGGTCAATTTTTTCAAGTTTCTGCGCTATATCAGATCGCATGTCCCGGATCTCCTGAAGGATGGAGGCAAAGCCCCTCTCCATTGCTGTTGTAGATTGTGTCGGAGTTTCAGGGTGGGCCATGGTCCCTGCGTGGTCAGATGCCTCTGTATTGCTTCCGGCCCCCTCGTAACGAAAGGCCTGCAGGGCCTCCCACCAGATCATTCAGGTGTGTCGTACCGCCTCCACACTGGCCACCTCTGGCCCAGGGCCCAAGGAATTGCCACCAGGGGTCAAGTGGCGGCGGTCGGGATGGGGATCCGCTGGTGAAACTACAGGCCAAAGGAGACCCCCAGGAGGGGGGGGACCCCCGGGCGGGCACACGCCCCACCAAGCCCAGGTGGGGGCCATGCACCCGGGACTGTCACCTTGGTCCGCCGAGCCCAGACTGGCTGTAGGCGGGCACACGCCCTGCGAGTTGTCACAGGGGCCTCCACCTACCACAATCGGGCAACTGTGTTGGCGGGGTGACGTGGCACCTCAGTTTGTTGGGAGGGGGTTCCGCGGGTACAGGTCCTGGTATGGAAGCCCACTGGATCCCTGTGGGGAGTAGCCGTTACCTGCCGCCCTACAGGCGGCGGGCCGCTGCAGTCCCGAAGGCCCCCCACAGGGATTGCTGCGTCGCGGGCCCGGCAGGGCTGAAAAGGCTCTGGACGAGCTCTCCATGGCGTTCGCTGGATCCACTCAGGACGTGGGGGCCGTGATCGTGGAGTCGTTGCCACCCTGGGCCCGCTGCCAGTGCTTGGCGTGGGAGGACTCCGCTCCAAACGTGCCCCGCCTCCGCCGAAGTCGACTCTCCAGGCCCCCTAGGGTGTGGGGAGCCAGTGCCCGTGTCTCCTCAATCCGGGAACCCGGGCCAAGCACTGCGCCAGGGTCCCGTCCTCCTGCACACCTCTGATGGGGGCGGGGCGGCCAGAGCCCGCGCCCCGCACCGAAGACAACGTTCCCCATACTCGTCCCCCGCCGCGGGGGTACATAAAGGACCTTCCGCGGGGACTCGACAATCCAGCGGGAGACCCCCCCACCACACCGGACGTCTCCTCCTCAGATGCCGCGGCCGAGGGATCTTCCCTCTAGGCCTCCTCCTCGCTCCGCTCCGCCTCCTCGGACCGCGAGGCCCGCACTCGGGCACTTCCCCGCCCCCGAAGTCCGCTCCTTCTGTCAAAGAAGGCACGGGGGGGGTCCGACAGCCAATCCTGCTCTGCGTAGTCGCCGGGGGAGCCCTGGGGGGGGGCTCATTCCCCTTCGGTGGCCCAGCTTTGGCAGGAGAGCTGCGTTCAGGCTGCCATAACCTGCACGCCCCCTGGTGGCCTCCATGGCATTTATTTTAATGGCATTAATGGTAAAGCCAGCACGAGGAGCATTATTGTGTGGCTAGACTGGCCTACATTGGTGCAGCTTGTCTGCTTAAATTATCTTACTGTGGCCTGGCATTTCTGACTAGCAAAGGCACCCTGAGTATGTCCTTGTATGGCAATAATGGCACATATTGGTGCAGTCTGCATGCACATGCATGGGCATAGATTGTGGGCAAAGGCATCATAAAAAATGAGTTGGAAAACACTCCTGCGCACGGTTTGTGACTTGCACCTACTGGATTTTTTCATGTGGTCCATACAAAAGTGACCAAACTGGTGGCTTTTTACCAATGTTTCTGTTTGCGGCCTATAAACGGCTAAGAGGATGCATGACGTACTAAAGCGGGCCGGAAAAAAGATAGACGCCAACAGTGCGATGAGCTTCCCTTAACTTTCTGCGACGGCATGCAGCGCTGAGGAGACAGGAGCAGGTCATTTCTGTCATGGGGGATTTGGAGGGGGGCAGGCAAACACCACCGAAGTAGACAGGAGGTGGAGCGGAAGAGGCAGGAAGGAACAAGTTACTTACCTGTAACTGTTGTGTTGTTCTCCAGCATGGGTCTGGCATGGATTCACATGCTCATGAATATTCCCAGTCGTCAGGCTGGGAATCCTCGGTAAAGAAAAAATCAGTATCAGTTTCGTTTCTGATCTGTCTTTCGTAGTAGTAACCAATCACTGATCTCTGCGTCATACTGACCACAGCCAATGACTGCCCTCTACCTCAGCCCCGCCTCTGGCAGCCATCTTCAGATTTGGTAGCACGTGAAGTGGCAGTATGACCAAGTGAAGAGCCGCAGAGGGGTAGGCGGGAGGGTTCGCATGTGAATCCATGCCAGACCCATGCTGGAGAACAACAGTTACAGGTAAGTAACTTGTTCCTTCTCCAGCATGGGGTCTGGCATGGATTCACATGGTCATGAATAAAGAATACATAGCAGTACACACATGCACAACCACGGGAGGTGGCAAAGGCTCAACATTAAGCATTATATCAAACTCAACATTAAGCAATTCTTACCTCCTCACCCGGCTCACCTTAGGCGAACAGATTGCGCAGCACTGCTTGGCCGACCCTGGACTCCTCCCTGGAATCCTGATCGACGCAGTAGAATTTCGTGAAGGTGTGCGTCGACCTCCACGTAGCAGCCCTGCAGATGTCCAGCAAGGGCACACCAGATAGGAACGCCGTGGTAGCTGCGATCGCTCTGGTGGAATGGGCTCTCGGACGGCCAGGCAGCGGTCGGTTTGCCAACCGATGACAGTACATGATACAGCCGGAGAGCCATCTGGAAATGGAGGCCTTTGAGAGAGCCTTCCCCTGAATGACAGGTCCAAAGTTCACAAAAAGTTGTGACGTCTTCCGAAAACACTTTGTGCGGTCCACGTAAAACTTCAGCGCTCTAGCCACATCCAGCGAGTGCAAAGTCCTTTCGGCCGGCGACGAAGGCGACGGGAAGAAAACGGGCAACACCAAGGGTTCGTTGAGGTGGAAGTCCGACGGCACCTTGGGCATGAAGGAGGGGTGCGTCCTGAGCACTACCCTTGTGTCGTGAAAAGTCAAGTACGGGGGCTTGCAGGAAAGGGCCTGGATCTCTCCCACTCTTCGTGCGGAGGTGATGGCCACAAGAAACGCTGTTTTCCACGACAAGAACTTCAACGGAGCCGAGTGCAGAGGCTCGAACGGAGGTCTCATGAGCTTGGTCAGCACCACGTTGAGCTCCCACGCCGGGGCCGGAGCCTTCACTGGCGGAAATGATCTGAACAGTCCCTTCATGAATTCTTTCACCAGACAATGAGACCACAAGGACATCCACCCCGTGGTTCTGGTGTATCGGGAGATCGCAGCAAGATGAATCTTGATGGACGCGTGCGCCAGGCCAGCGTCAGAAGGTACGGCAGTACCTGGGGAGCCGTAATCCGTAGAGGGTTAATCTTCTGTGCGTGGCACCAGACAGAGAACCTCTTCCATTTGTGTCCATAGCATTTAAGAGTTGAGGACGCCCTGGCCTTTGCAAGAACCTCTCTGCAGTCGGCCGGTATGTCGTATCCTCCAACCTCTAACGCTGCAGGAGCCAGGGCTGCAAGTTCAGCGACTTCGGGTCGTGATGGAGGATGGCGCCTCCTTCCCTGGAGAGAAGATCTGTGTCCACTGGCAGCTTGATTGACGGGGACGCTGACAAGTCCAGAAGGTCCGGGAACCATATCTGCCTCGGCCACGCAGGTGCGACGAGGATCATCCTGCACCGTGACCTCTTGAGCTGGTTGATGAGCCGGATCAGCAATGGCAATGGAGGGAACGCGTATAGAAACAGGCCCTCCCAGGGGAACGAGAAAGCATCGCCCATGCTCCTCGGCTGGGGAAACCTGCTGGCGAACCTCCGGCACTTGGAGTTCGTCGCTGTCGCGAACAGATCGATCTGGGGTGTGCCCCACCGTCAGAAGAGGCGGTCCACTAGATCCTGTCGTAGTTCCCACTCGTGGCACGAGCGCAGCTCTCTGCTGAGCGAGTCGGCAATGGTGTTTTTTATCCCTGCCAGATGAAACGGCACCAGAAACATCCCTTGAGCGACGGCCCAATGCCACAGATCCTGCGCCTCCTTGGACAGGGCTGGGGATCTGGTACCGCCCTGCTTCCTGATGTAGAACATGGTGGTGGTGTTGTCGGTGAAGATCCTCACCACCTTGCCCTTGAGGGACGGAAGAAAGGACCTGAGGTCCCAAAACACTGCACGGAGCTCTAGGACGTTGATATGGAGGGACTTCTCCGTCGAAAGCCAAAGGCCTCTCGCGTGCAGATTTTCGGTGTGCGCTCCCCACCCTTCCAGGGAGGCATCCGTGGTCACTGTCTCCTGGTGGCCGGGGGTCTGGAAGTCCATGCCCGCCGTCAGATGCGCGCGGGTGCCCCACTACCGGATCGCTCATGGGAAACTCTCGTCGAATGTGATCCTCTCCTCGAAGCTGCCCGTCGTCTGGATCCAGCGCGCGTCCAGGAACTCCTGCAACGGGCGCATCCGGAGCCTGCACAGGCGGATGAGATAAATGCAAGAAGACATCATTCCGAGGAGGGACTTGATGGACCTCACCCTGGCCGCGTCCGCAACCAGCATACGCTGCACCTTGCCCAAGATGGCCCTCGTCCTTTCCTCCGACGGAGAGGCCAGAAGCGACACTGTGTCGAGCTTCGCTCCCAGAAACAGTGCATCTTGCGCGGGCACCAGGTGGGACTTGGCGTAGTTTATGGAGAATCCCAGGTCCGTGAGTAGTTGGATGGTCCTTGCTGTGTGCTCCACGGCGAGCTCCTTCGTCTTTGCTCGGATGAGCCAGTCGTCCAGGTAGGGGTAGACGTGGATCCCCTCTCGGCGCAGCTGCGCCGCCACCGGTGCGAGGCACTTGGTGAACACCCTGGGTGCCGACCTCAATCCGAAGGGAAGGGCTTTGAACTGGTAGTGACGCCCTTGGACCACGAACCTGAGAAACTTTCGGTGTCCCTTTAGGATGGGAATATGGAAGTAGGCATCCTCCAAATCCAACGACGACAGGAAATCGCCCTCCTCCAGTTGACCCAGGACGTGTTGGAGGGTGACCATCCGGAACTTCTGTGCCTTGATGAATTTGTTCAGTCGTCGTAGGTCCAGGATGGGACGCCATCCTCCCGTCTTCTTCTTCACGAGGAAGTATCTTGAGTAAACTCCGGAGCCCCGAAGCCTCTTTGGGACGAGCTCGATGGCGCCCTTCTTGAGCATCGCCTTTACCTCCAAGAGAAGTTGAGGGACGTGATATTCTTTCCTGGCCACAGGGGGGACACGCGGGCACCTCTTTAGAAACTCGAGCGCGTGACCCTGAGCTAGGGCGTCCAGCACCCAACGGTTGGTGGAGATGGACTCCCACACGCTGACGAAGCTCGCCAGCCGGCCTCCCACCGGGGTGCTTCGGTGGTGGCCCGACCCCACGGCCGGTTCAGTCCTGCTTCGACGAGGCATTGCCGCCTTGTCCTCCTTGGCGACGACGGCGGGGTCCGCCTGACTTTCCTCGTCCCCTGTAAGCTTCCTGTGACGACGAACGGGCCGCTTGACGGTAGGTGGAAAATCTGCCGCTGGAACCTTTGGAGGCACCCTGTTTGCCTCCGTCGCTCCGAAAGGGCAGCCGCCGTTGCTGGAGAACCCCAAGAGCCCGGGCCGTCTCCGTGTCCGCCTTGATGGCTTGAAGGGAATCGTCCACCGTTTTCCCAAACAGGTTGTTTCCGTCGAACGGCATGTCCAAGACTCTGGTCTGCACGTCCTGACGGAAGTCAGTAGCCTTGAGCCATCCACGCCGCCTAAAGCACACGCCGTTGCCCAACTGGCGAAATCCAGTGTCAGCGATGTCCGCCGCGATCGTAATGGCGTGGTCCGACGCCACCTCTCCTTCCTGCAAGATCGCTAGGGCTTCCGCCCTCTTGTCGTCTGGTAGGAAGTCCAGCAGGGGGGCCAGTTTGTACCACAACTCCCTGTCGTAGCGGGCTACGATAGCCAAGGCGTTGGCCGCCTTAATCGTCGTCGCTGCCGACGAGATGACTCTGCGTCCCATCGTGTCTAATTGCTTTCCCTCGCCGTCCGGCGGGGAGGTCGACGTAGAGGCCGCGCCCCCCCCGCTTTCTTCCTGGCCACCGCGGAGACGACCGAGTCCGGGGTCGGCTGTGCCTGAAGGCACAAGGGGGCCGCGTCCGGGACCCGGTACTTCTTCTCGTACCGATCCCTTCTAGCCGGCGTCGTGGATGGGTTCTTTAGGAGGGCGAGGCCCTCATCCCAAATATCGTCTAGTAGAGGTATAGCGAAGACCGTCTTCCTCTTGGTCTCGCGCCGTTGATAAAGGAAACCTTCCTTCTTCTCTTCCGGGCAGAGCTGGAAAAGCTCGGATGCCCTGGCGATCATGGAGTGAAATGATCCAATCTCGTCGGGCGGGGTAGCCCGGGTGGGAGGCGACTACGGGAGATCCTTGTCGTAAACCTCGTCGTCTGTACCCGTCGCGGCCGTGTCAGTCCCCATATCATCCCCACGTGTCGTGGACGGGGAGGAGGGCTGAACAGGGCGCGATGGCTGAAAAGGAGGTGGAGGATGAATCCTTCTTCTCTTAGGGGGAGGGCTCCCAGAAGGGCCTGGCTCCGGGTCCCCAGTCGGGAGCGGTTCCTCCGTTGGTGGTAACGGCAGTCTCGTCCTTATCTCCGAGCATAAGGACTGTATAGCCAACAAAATGGCCGCCGAGTTGTCTTGCGGCACTGGTTGAGGGGAGTACGACGGGCGGTCAGGAGCCCCGTCGGCACCCTCGACGTTCTCGTCGTCTCCTACGTCGGGGTCCCTCCCGACGGGCTGGTCTTCTTCCACGCCAACGCCGTGGCTTAAGACTTCGATCAGCTCCTCCTCAGAGGTTGAGGCCGAATCCACGACGACCTCCTGCCCCCTTTTTCTTCTCCGTCGGAGGTTTCACGGGGGTCCTGTCGATGGGCATGAAAGAGGACTCCCTCCGCGGTGGCAGGGAGACTCTGGGCCCCGAGGTCGCCACCACTGGTGTAGCCTCCACAGGCTGAGCCAGGGCCGCCGCGACTGTCTCGATAGGATTAAGGCTTTCACCACCTTAGGTGCGCTCACTGCCTTCTCCTTGGGGGGAGGGTCACCGCCTCGCTCCCCCTCCGATGGGGCCTTCGAGCTCGACCGGGGTCTCTCCAGGAGCTTTGCCGGGTGCTCGGCCTTCCTCTTACCCGAGCCAGAGCGTTGGCTCGTGGTTGATGGCGCCGGGGAGGATGCGCCCTGCCTGGCGCCCGTAGAGCCCGACCGTTCGGCGCTCCCGGTGCCAGCGGACTCGCGGTGCTTGGCCTTCTGTTGGACCCCCGTCGCCGGGGCGCCCTCAAAGGTCTTAGAAGACCGCTCGGACTTCTTCTTCTTCTTCTCGCTTGACGGGCTCTTTCCTTCCAGCCAGTTGGCGAGACGTTGATGGCGGTCCTTCATGGTCCGCTCCGACATATTGCCGCAAAACGCACAGTCCTTCTCCACGTGCGTCTTGTCCTCATGTAGGCAGTAAAGGCAAAGGGAGTGTTCGTCCTCCTTAAAGACATTCTGAAGCTGGCATCCAGGGCAGACCCTGAACAGCTTTCCGGGCGTCGAGCTTCCCTTCTCCTGGGCCATGTCCGAGATGGGCCTGAGAAACTTCTGGAGTCCTCCAAAAGCGTGGCTCGACGAAATCTTCACCCTTGAGGGGCGTAGACGAATCCGACACGGGTCCCCGTTGATCGGATGAAGAAACGGTGGAGCTTGAGGCTCTTTTGACCAAAAAAAGAGAAATTTTTATGAGAAAAAACGTGAAAAAAGCACTAACGCTCGAGAGCAAAAGCACAAGGATCCCAACACTTGAACGTGCGGTAAAAATCTGAAGATGGCTGCCAGAGGCGGGGCTTAGGTAGAGGGCAGTCATTGGCTGTGGTCAGTATGACGCAGAGATCAGTGATTGGTTACTACTACGAAAGACAGATCAGAAACGAAACTGATACTGATTTTTTCTTTACCAAGGATTCCCAGCCTGACGACGGGGAATATTCATGAGCATGTGAATCCATGCCAGACCCCATGCTGGAGAAACAGCTTTACAGTGGGTGGCCTTCAGGAAGCAGCCCTCTGCAAAATAGGACTTTAGTGAGTGGCATATGGACATGGATCCAATTTGTCTCAGAAAGTGTGCTACAAATTGAACCACTTTAAAGCATTGTTTTTAACATATGTTCGGTCACTGCAGCATATTTGAAGGGAAAACATCTACTCTCCAGTTAAAAAAAAAAAAAAAAGAAAAAAAAAATCAACAGCCACCACACCACTGTGCAATGACTTAAACCTGAGGTTCATCAGCTAAAAAGTAAGTTTATTTTTTTTTTTTAAAATGAATGTAGGTTAGTGTGGGATGCTGTTCGGGAACTGTCACACAACACACAAAATGACCTTGGAATCCCAAAAGATGATCTAGGAGTTACTTAAATGAATACATCATTTAGTCAGTGTATGTATCAAAAGCGCAATGGCTGTTGTGCCACTGAATTTAAAAAGCAGTGTTGAAAACTAAACACAGAATCAGAGCAAGTTCTTGACTTACTTCAGCCGAAGAATAACCAGAGGAACATCTTGATTCCAGCTCTGCATCACTATAAAAAAGGAAAACAATGAAAAAAGTCAACATGTGCCTGGAAACACATCACAGGATGTAAGCGAGCCGGGCATACACAGTGGATGCACTGTACACAAAGGCGAAACAATATAATTGATGTGCTGTGCAATCGTATTAATATCTAGCAGCCTAATTAACCATGTGTAAGTGAGATAAGCATGGATGCGGACTACTGTCATTAAGACTTCCACCGTTCTCATATCATTATTTCCCAGGTTAAAATCAACCCATTTCCTCTGGATCAGATACGCCATCAAGGAAAAAAAAAACACAAAGAAGAAGTGTATTTGGCGGAGTTGTTTCCATTTCTAAAATGAAAGTTCAAAGACTGATGTACCTTAATAAAGTAAAAAAGATAGACTGCCTACGTTGTTTGATGTTTCTTAATTTTATTGGCATAACCTTGAAGTAGAAGCACTACATCCAGAAAATGGCAAATAATCAGCAAAGATATCTAATTACATTTGAACAAAATGTTAAATGTAATTTTCTTAAGTAAAGTTTCTTTAATCTTATTCTATATTCGACAAATGCCAACTTTAAATATTAGCCTTCGGCTAAAGAAACAAAGAAAGGCCCACAGAAGAATATCTGGATTTTGATTAAACTTAGTCTGAATATCAGTTCGAATCTGAACTTCAGTAAATCATAATTGCAAAGAGATGTCCTAGAAAAGAAGAAGCCAACACAAGAGTCAAATCAACCCCACAAACATGCAACACAACAGAAAACATCTCTGCATTTGATGCAAGTTCACTAAAGGATAATCTCTTGGCTGAATAGCAGAATAGAGTATAAACATGTGCAGTGGTAATGTGATACTAGATATTCATCCATCAGGTATGTCCGAGACAAGTGACGTTAGAGTGGTAGAGTTATGTTTTGCAGACCCCATTATGCCACAGTTAAGGGAGGGATGGAGAAAGCAGCTGAGAGAGCAGTAAGATTCTTTCAACCAATAAAAGAGCAGTATAAACACTCCTGAAAAGCTGCAGAGGAATTGTACAGTTGTGGTTTTGACCAAAAGGTAGCTCTAAAAGGAGGTTCTAGAAGAACTATAGGAAGAGCACTGAAACTATTTGGAGCTGTGGGCGGAGCAGGGTTTAACTTAGAAAGGCTGCTGTGAGAGCTGATGGTAGTTTAGATCGATGGTGCAGAGTCTGGCCAACAGGAGGGGAGATTAATGATTTAAATTACAGGTACTATCAGTTTACATGTAGTTTCATGGAGTCTCTGTACCAGAGTCGTTTTTAGTAGAAAAAATAAATAAATGTATGCCTATTAAAGTATTATGAGAATAAACCCTCAGGTTCTTGCTGCATGCACAGTTAACCATAGGAATACCCACCACAAAGGTTAAAAATGAATAGAGAATCTCTATGCGCTTTCTTGGTCAAAGTTACATTGTTCAATTACTCTCCAACCAAATCAAATTACATTAAAAACAACACTTTCGTTCAGCAATACAATCTTTCGTAAAACGTCATCCTTTCAGACGATAAACAATATCCCCCAGTTCCATCACTAGTAAATAATAAAAAGCAGAATGGCCTAATCAGGTTTCACAATACTTAAGATAAAATTAACTGGCTCAGGGTTCATGCTTCTTCGGGGCAGCAAAACCTTTAGAATAATTGTCTCTGGTAAACAGTGGGAAATAGCGGAAGAAAAATAAAAACCTACAACCAATGGTTACAATTGTGCCAGACAGCAATAGCAATAGATTTAATAAGAAACACATTATATTGTATTTCAGATTTATTAACAGGGTGACTTACATTTGGCGTCTTACTCCCTCATACTGTGGTGGTACCACCAGGAAGTTTTTAAGCCATACAATTAAAACTCTTTGGGCTCGAGTCACAAACATGTTCTATAATGGCACAATCCCATTGAAAAAGGATTTGTGATTCAGGTCCTCCATCACATTTCCTGGTCGCATCATATTCCTATGTTTTTACTCATATTTCTTGGGATATGCCTAGATCCTGATAGTAAATTGGAAACATACTTTGTTGCAGGTTCATTTCTATTATTTTCATTTTTAAATTGCTAAAACTATATCTGATCAGTCAGTTGGAGGAAGTCAAATGTGTAAGATGGAAACATAATTGGAATCCCTACTGAAAACAGATATAATCTATAGGAAAAACAAATATTGCATAATAAGTTCCATCCCAACAGAAGTTGAACTAGTAACTCCAAGCTTTTGTGGGCTATTTTGACTCAATTACGTTATGCTCATCAATAGCAGGTTACCACATGACGTTTGGCATTTATCTGCAAGTGGGCGCCATATTGGAATCTAATTTATAAACCAATCGGTGCTATGTCAAAGGTAAATGCGGACTAGCGTATACATTGGCGAGTACCTTATTGGAATAGTATCTTCAATCAAGATGAAGCATATTATATGCTTCTGTGAACATCAGATTGAGTTATGTGAAATACCTGGTCTTGGTCCAAATCTCGGTATCCAGTCATATATATTCACTAACTTAAATGGACAGAACCACAGATGTACTTGCCCAATTACCTTATATAATTTATTGATATTGCTGAAGGTCACACTTTTTTGTTTTTCTGTTTCTTCCATTTTTTACTGTTGAATTCACTTCAAACAGTTATCCAAAAATTGTCTAAGGCCTAAAGGGCGCAAATAATGTTGGCTTAAGCCTTGTCAAAAACATGCGTAGGCCATTCCCTTGTTTTATTATTTACTAGTAAAAGTAACCACAAGATACCTTTTATCCTAATGAAGGATAAGGTTTTATGAAAGACTATCACTCGACAACATTTTTTTAGTAGAAAATGATTTTACTTGAGAATAGTTCAAAACTTACATTTTGAGAAACAAAGAGCATAGGGTGTTACCAAAGGTTTGAGTTTCTCAACGGGAATCGGCATAGTAAACAGATACAGTGGGTGTGATATATGCGTTATGACAATAGAGGGAGCAACGCTTTAGGAAGGCAGCAGGAAGGGCAAAGGGGATTACTGTGCCCGTTAGAGGATCCGTTTTACTAGAAGATCTATAATAAACAAGGCAATTAACCAAATGCATTAATTGAAGCTTTCCAAACAGGAAGGCTTTATGTCTCCACGTGTCATAAAATGGCACACAAGTACTGCATCTCCCCAGAGAAAGCCAGAAAACGTCCTTTAGGATGAGGGATAGCCTAGTCCTCTCTGAACTTCAAAACAACTTGTAGGGATCTCAAGACCCAGTGTGGTCACATTGGTCCTTTTAAGTCTACACAAGCCCCCTTGTAAAATTCTGATGTTTGCAATGCCTTTCCAAATGGAAGAAGCTGCAACACACATGTTCTCCTTTGAAAAACACATTATTGCCCAATGGGACATCCCAGCATAGCTGGTAAAAAACTATATTAAGGAATATACTACACCCTTCACCAAACCCAGGCCTAAAGGTTCAACATCAAATTGGCCTCAATCATGTGGAAGTATCATCTAAAAACTTAAACACTTCTTCAGCTATCAAGTGAACTCGGTTGCAGAGCAGTCACCACAAGCTCCATCGACCCAAGATTTAAGGGCTCACATAGATTTGGTTGAATTCTAGTTTCAGACAACCACCACTGCGAAAGTATGTATTCTGGCCTCTGTGATGAATCCAATGGAGTCATCACAGATTCCCTGGCGGTAACCTCCTCCCATGTGGCCAGGGGACGGTAGCCGCTACCCGATCCCGACCCTTGGGGCAGCTACATGAAGGAGGATCACATGGGAGGAGATCGCCTCTGGGGAGATCTCACGACTTCATTGGATAAGGCATGGTATCCCTCATTTGCCCATGAAGAAGACCCCTTGATGCCCAATAACCTAATGGCCTATTGCCACGCATCTATACCTCCTTTTAGGAAAAATAGAGAAACCTTTTCCCAAAGCCCCTTAGGTCTAACTTCCATCTCTATACTAAAAGATAAAGATAAATGTTCTAGGACTATCTTTTGAAGTTCTAATTGTCATCCATGTAGAACTGGCTCATCATTTGAAATCATTGCAAGTCATTCCCCAAGTAATCTGCATCAGTTTACATCAGTGAACTACATCTCTCACAATTTCTTCAATACTGGGACGAGGAGGAAGGGAATGATACAGAGCGGATAAAGGCTCACGCTCAATTAACCTGCTAGTTGTTTTCTGTGTGCGTGACCTTTAAAAGAACTAAGAGTAAATGCAAGAGGCTGCTGCATGGGAGAAGACATTGCGCCTCTCCGCAAGAATTGGAAGCATGAACCAGTGTGGTGTAGCCTAGGGGCTTGCTGACAGGGGGACAGAGGAACGCTGCACAAGCAGGACATGCCGCAGACATACCAGGAGCCAAGGGAAACTCCTGTGGGCTCAGCAACAGGAGAAGGCAGAGTTTCACCTACTGGGACCTGAAGGAAGACAGGCATGCTGGAACAGAGCTGCGAGAGAAGCTGGAAAGAGGTGAAAGCAGTTGAGAGTGGAAACCAGGAGGCAAAACCTGGCCAGGTAAGCACGAAGAGGGCCGGAGACGCCACACAGAGCCGGTGAGTCAACCTGAGCAAATTAGGGAGCCTGTGCGTTTCGGCGACTGCGCCAAATACAAACTGAACATTGAAGCTACAAAGAAAGATGCATTAAAGAGAGTGATTGGAAATCAAAGAAACAGACTACAAATACAGTCCCCAGCCATAATGTATGGAATACAAATATGGTGGTAACCAAGAACGAGTGTTGAATCAATCAAATGTACAATATCCGAGAATATGATTGTGGAAGTGAAAGAGGAACATAAGAAGTGAATATAAGAAGTCGTGGCAGGGCAGTACACCAGGCAGTTGCAAACCTACAGGAAGTCCCAAGAACAGATATAAACTGTTTGCTGAATGAGAAGGAACTTTTGAAATGATAAGGAACTTTTGAAAGAAGGAACTAGAAAATATGGAGTATCTTTTCAACTAACAGGATTGTTGTGAATTACGACAAAGAACTGTTAGATCAAGAATTGTTGGAAGTTAAAAAGAATCCAGGGGGAAGAGAATCACCCTCTGGAACCAAGGAATGTTTTACCTTGGAGAACTTTTATGTTGGCGTTGTTCTATTTTTCTTTATGTACTATTTTGCAATCACCAGGTTAAAGACATTTCCCCTTTTCACCGTATAGTTTGATTTGTAGTGTGAGGGTCCGGTTAGAATGTTTGTAGACAAGGACGTTTTGATTTTGACATCCTGGCACAGATGGATCCTTAGCATTTGGTTTTAGGTAGGGAAATCCTCGCCAGACAGAGAGGCCTTTTCCAACCTTCTTTGTGTTAATAAAAGTCTTTAACCAAAAACATGACAGCTGTGAGTCCGACCTTCATTTCTGACCCTTCACACTTCCCAAAGAGATTAAGGAAACAACCACCGTCTGCACTAATCTTGCAGCATGGTTTTGTACCAATGACATCTAGACCCATGATGCCTCCTCTTATGCCCTGCCCTCATCTCATCTATGAACTTTTGTTACTGTGTGACTGTGCCTGTAAAGTTCCTCTGTACCGGTCTATACCTGTATGTAATGAATGTATATAATATATATCTATCGTATATAATGCATGTAACTAGCAAACTGTAACTAAGCAAACTGTAACCACGCTTTAAGTATTCTTGATATGTTGTGCACCCAGCTACCTAAGGGTTTCGAGCGCCTTATAAATAATAAACAAACAAAAAGACAAGATCTTACCACTCCAGCACTGGACCACTTTTCTTGACTTCCCACTGAAGAAAATGTTCTTTGTAATCCAAAAAGCCTACTGATTAACGGACCAAAAATACCCTCAACATTGTACCCACTCCAGAAATCAGAGTTTTTCAAACAAAAGAGGTTTATGATGGCCAATCCAAAAAAGAAAAGACACTGGCAAAAAGACCATGAGCTCCATCAACACAAAACTAGGAAACCCTCTGAAACTGGACCCAATAGCAAAAGCAATACCTAAAGTTAATTGAGACAGTGAAGACTACCTAATACTAACATTTATATATTACTTGGCCTGCGGTAGCGGCCATGTAGTTATGGTTAAGTTGCTAAACCCATAGGAAGAGCACTTTTTGGGCGTCTTATAACTTTGCTCTCCCTGCACGAATCCTCACCAGACTTTGCTAAAGAAGTATATGTCCCACTATGAATTTTATTGCAAAGTTTGGTGAGGTTTGGGGTCCCAAAATTTCTTTTTTTCCCCATAGACATAACGGGAAAAAACTTTGCTCACGCCTACAACCCAAACCGCTGGACGGATTTTCACCAAATTTGCGGCAGGAGCAGCGGCTTGGTCCCGAAAGCGTGCTTTTGTTAATTTGGTGTAAATCCGTCCAGTAGTTTTTTAAACGACCAAAACGTAAGGCAAAGATAATTAGTGATATCTGTGTCCGCTCAGCGTACAGGACACCGATTGGCTAATAGACTTGCGTCATGTCCGCCGACACATGTGTTCGCTGATTGGTTGGCTTGAAGCGTGAGGTGCGCCAGATTTTTGGAAATGCCTGACATCTTGGATTCGCAGACACCAGCCGATGTCCGCGGACATCGCGGTAAAAACAGATTAAAAAACACAACATTACACTTGTCAAACTTATCAAATCATTTCTGGAGGTGCGGGGTGATGAGGATAAGATGGAATATGGCTGCAAGAAGCAAAAAAAACAGGCTGTTTTTGCCACAAAAGTCAGCGAACAGTTCGGATGTTCGCAAACAGTCCTGAGAAGTTCGGGACACTTCAGATGTTTGGGATGTCATATAACTTGGCGCCACTCAATGAAACCGCATGCAATTTTGCAATTATATTCCCGTCCCGATTCCGAATGTGTTTGCAAAGTTTGGTGGGATGCTGTCAAGAGGGGGCAAAATTAGAGTGGGGTTCCAATATAATGTAAAGGTTTATAAATGAGGTGCAATTTGACGAATCTACACTTATTTTGGCAGACTGATAATAGATCTAGATATAAATGTTTTTGCGAAGTTTGGTGGGATTTTGTCAAGAGGGGGCAAAATTAGAGGATGGTCCCAAAATATTGTAAAGGCTTATAAATGTGGTGCCATTTGACAAATCTACACAAAAGGTTTGCAAAAAGATCATAGATCTAGATATAAATGTTTTCGTAAAGTCTGAATGGATTTTGTTTTTTTTACAAGTGTCATAATGTAGGTACAAAAAAAAAATAGTGATTTACCTTTGGTGACTGAGGTGTAGCCTGTGGCCATGGGCAGTGGCCAGATTGTCCGGGTCATGGAATAAGGTCATGATCCGGACAATCCGGCTACTGGCCATGACCACGAGGGACAACACACAGGGTTAAAGTGGCCATGTCCACCTGGGACTGGCTTTGAAGTAAAGTTCATCGAAATTGGGATAGGTTTGAAAATGAAGAAAAACATGCCCGTGGTAATATGGTTATAGGGTTCGCTTTTCGCCTTCTGCAGGCTGCCATGGAAAGCGAAGAGGGGCCCTGTACAGAACCAGTCTTCCCTTTCCATGGTGGCCATCTTTTCCTTACTACACCGGGACGCCGCAGGTGTCCCGGTGTAGAAAGAAAAATCCTTTTTTTTAGCACCCTGGGTTCCCACTTTGGGAACCTAGGATGCTAATGGCCTTCATCCCCCATTACAGGGGCTGGAATGGGGAGGTGATAATGGTCCGGAGACCTCTTTATCCACCCTCGCTTTGCTTGGGCTGATTAACTTGGGCTGCCAGGTCGATATCCACCGTTCCATCCCTGGAACGGGGGATAAACGCCACAATATCACCATTAGCATAACACAAAAAGCAAAAGGAAATGTTGGAAAATCTTATTGAGAAATATAAAAGTAGATGGAGTCTAAGTTTCTTTTTTAGTTCTATATTTTAACTGTGAAAGGTGGTTCCTAAAGGAATATTTCTTTTATTGTTTTTGAATGCATTTTTTTTTTTGGCAGGAGAGCTTAGAACGAAAGGTGGGGAGGGAAATGAGGGAAGAGGCACCAAACACTAATATGGAGGGGCAGGTGGACAGGGGAAAATGTTGCGCGTGTGCTATTTCTAAGCTTGGGGAGGAGGGATGGTATTAGCTGATACCATTTTAAGATAAATAGCAGTTTTGCTAAAAGTATGTACTGTGTACTAGATTGTTAATGGATGAGTAGGAATAGGTGTTGGAGCTGTGCAAGAGAAATTGAAGTTGAAAGTTCCTAGATCAGTAGAAAATGCAGTTCCGAACTGTCCGCGAAGCACGGATCTTATCGTGAAGTGCGGATGGGTTCTCGGACATGTCATCATGCCGCGTGCCAGCATATTGTCAAGTGGCACTGTCCGGAAGGTCCGCAACGAAGTCAGATGTTCACAGACGTTATGGTTAAGATGCACTAATAAAAACCTATGAAATTCAATGAAAAAAAACTTTGTTAAGGGGACGTTATGGTTACAAGTAAAACCGAAAAACCCCTGAAATTCACAAGTTATGCTAAGCTAAGCAACCATAACTTGCGCCACCACCGTGCACTGCTAAGAATAACACTTATGAAATCAAAGATGACATCACAAATATGGGGTGGGCGGCTTCGGAGGGGCCACCCTATTGTTGAACGTGGTTTTAACACTTAAGTATAGTCAAACTCTATCTAGGTAGTGTGGACTGAGCAGTAGGCCGACTTCAAATGCTATGTGGGTGGTGTAGTAGTACAGTTACTCAGCAAAAGCATTCAAATAACTCGGGCAACATACGAGTACAAACGTACTATTTGATTAGGCCTTTATATCTCAAAGTCTGTACAACTCAATCCCTAAATCACCATGTATGTACGTACGTACGTACGTACGTACGTACGTGTGTGTACACACACACACACACACACACACACCCCCCCCCCGGAATTGGTGATTTCAAAGTGAGTTCACCTGCACTTTACTTACTAACAAAAGTTCAAAGCATCATCTGAAACCAGTTGGCAATAAATGGAAGCTACTGCTGGAGAAGCTGGCCTTGCCCCAACTCAACTTGCACACCAAACATGTTGGTGGTCTCCACGACCCTCAATCTGGATTCCGAGCATCGGAAATTGCTCTTCTGAAGACCTGTGAGGAACTGCTCACATCTCTTGGCTCCAACTCCCCAGCTGTACTCATCCTACTCGATCTCTCCTATGCCTTTGACATGGTCCACCATTCCATCCTTATACAAAGGCACCACGATACCCTTGGTATCTCGGATCGGGCACTGGACTGGTTGACAGCCTTCCTAACTGACAGATTGTCCAACGTTATCCTGGGCTACTTCTCTCCTACTTCCTTCACCACCTGTGGTGTCCCCCAGGGCTCTATCCTCTCCCATTGGCTCTTTAACATCTACATTGCTCAGCTTGCACGCCTCATCTCTTCTCACCCCTCACCCACCTCCAGTGTTATGCTGATGACAAACAACTCTTTTTCAAACTTCCTGCTGACCCTCTTGCACCTTCCATCATCCCAGACTGCCTATCTGCCATCCAGTACTGGTGCACTTCCAATGATCTCTGCCTCAATGACTGTAAAACGGAGATCCTTCCCATTGGGGCCCCTGCTCCCTCCTTCCCCCTCACTCTGGCCTTCCTGCATGGGCTCTCTCCCTGCTCCTTCCTCTGAAACCAGAAACCTTGGAGTCATCTTCGACTCCTCTCTCTCTCTCTCTCTCTCTCTCTCTCTCTCTCTCCTTCCTCCCTCAAACTCAGGACATTGCCAAGCAGTCCCACTTTCAGCTCTGCCTTCTCAAAGGAATTCTCCCTTTTCTCACTTTTCCCCAGACGCTCAATGTTATCTGAGCCCTGGTTCTCTCTAGGCTTGACTATTGCAATAGCCTTCTTCTGAATCTACCTTGTTTCACTCTGCACCCCTCCAGCTAATCCAGAATAGGGGAACAAGACTTATCCTTGGCCTTAACCATAGGGACCACATTTCCCCTGCTCAAAAAAAGTCTTCACTGGCTACCAGTTGTTGCAGATTAAATTAAAATCCCTCTGCATCATCCACAAGGCTGTCTGGGCCAGGGGATCACACCATCTTCAACTCTTATCTTACTAAATACTCTCCCTCTAGACCTCTATGTTCCTCTGGCATCAACTCTGTGTGTAAAGCGTTTCGCTAAACAGAGGGTAGGTGGCCGATGGTTCTCCACCGCTGGCTCCCTCCTACCGAACAGCCCCTCCCCCCTCACTCCCTGCGCCTTCAGCAGAACTTTCTTAAATTCTGGAGGCTCCGCAAGACTTTCCTCGTTACCTCCTTCTTCCCTTCTTCTCTCCTCTGCTAATTTCACAGTTGCTGCGATTGATGTCTTGGGCCCTCATGCATCCTCAGGGCCCCTGACCTCGCACACCCAATCGTCCCAGCTCCTGTCTGCCCTCAGCACTTGCCCTGTCACTCCTTCCACCTTCGAGGTTCCCAATTATACCCATCGCTGTTTCCGGCTGTGTGGCACTCGCCACACCATGCACTTCTACCATGCATTGATCTGTGGGTCACCCAAGAGCGCGAACACTCCAGCACTCCTCCCTCTTCCCTATTCCTTGCTGCACTTGCATGTTCTGAATACACACAAGGCATAGCCCTACCATTGCCCCGTGGAGACACATTTTTATTAGCATTTCGTTAAACATGACAATTAGGTGACAAACAGTATCTTGAATGAAGCAAATCTTTGTTTCAACCCTGTGGACACTGATACTTGCTGTATAGGTGCCTAACAAGTGAACAATAAATAAATAAAATAAATAAACTGTACAAATACAATTAAAACATACCGTGCAATTAAAACATACCCTGCCTTATTATTAAAAGGCACCCATTACTTAAGAAGTATTTCATACTAGGTAGGTAAACCTAGTACCTCTGAAAGAATCAATGCCCCAGTAAAGTATCATTGTGGGTTGTTGGAACCTACAACAAGTAGTGGCAGGTGAGCAATAGTTCAAGAAGAAATGCACTTAAAATGAAAATAGGTACAACTAGGTAAGGGGTGCTTTCCCAACCTCATCACACTAGGGGTTGCAGTGGTGGGCGATTCTTGGCCAAAACTCTCCCAATCTCGACCACCAAAGGGAGAGTTAGGGAGTCTACTTTATGGTGGGTTGGTGGGTGTTAACGGGTATACAAGCTCCTGCCAGGATTCTGAATATTTGAGGGACTCCCCTGAGAAATGCTGAGCACACTTACTTCCGTCATTGGTCCAGTTGCAGGTTGTCCAGGGACCATGGGTGCAGTGGTCGCTTTGGCTGCGGGATTGGGTCCAGCTAGAGAGTGGTTTCGTGCTCCAGGCTCTAGAGGCCTTCAAGCAGGACAATATGCACCTCAGGAAAGAAGGTCCCATGACGGGAGGAGGGCCCGTCTGCCCAGGACATAACTGACAGGCAGCAGCGAAGATCACCCCGATCAGGGTGGGGCAGGCAACACTTATGGCAGTAAAGTAGACAGGTCCAGAAATGTCCATCTTCATAAAGTGTAGCAGCAGCTGTAGGAGGACTCGTTTTATGCCACAAGTCAACATGTGGAGTCCCAAGTTGCAACTCTGTATGGTGATCGATTTACAGGGATGCCTTGGACGAAGCGAGTTAGTCAACTTCCAAAGGCTTCTCGTGCATGTGTCTGGACTGGTTGGACCCACCAGCAAGGGTCTTCTGTGGATTGTTGCAGAGCCACAGGACATGGAACAAGTTACTTACCTGTAACTGTTGTTCTCCAGCATGGGTCTGGCATGGATTCACATGCTCATGAATATTACCCGTCGTCAGGCCGGGAATCCTCGGTATAGAAAAAAATCAGTATCAGTTTCGTTTCTGATCTGTCTTTCTTAGTAGTAACCAATCACTGGTCTCTGGGTCATACTGGTCTCTGGGTCATACTGCCCCCAGCCAATGTCTGCCCTCTCCCTAAGCCCCTCCTCTGGCAGCCATCCTCAGATTTGGTAGCAAGTAAAGTGGCAGTATGACCAAGTGAAGAGCCGCAGAGGGGTAGGCGGGAGGGTTCGCATCTGAATCCATGCCAGACCCATGCTGGAGAACAACAGTTACAGGTAAGTAACTTGTTCCTTCTCCAGCATGGGGTCTGGCATGGATTCACATGCTCATGAATAAGAGAATACATAGCAGTACACACATGCACAACCACAGGAGGTGGCAACAGGCTCAACATTAAGCAATACAACAACTCAACATTAAGCAACTCTTACCTCCTCACCAGGCTCACCTTAGGTGAACAGGTTGCGCAGCACTGCTTGGCCGACCCTGGACTCCTCCCTGGAGTCCCGATCGACACAGTAGAATCTTGTGAAGGTGTGCGTCGACCTCCACGTCGCAGCCCTACAGATGTCCAGCAGGGGCACACCAGACAGGAACGCCGTGGTAGCAGCGATCGCTCTGGTCGAATGGGCTCTCGGACGGCCGGGCAGCGGTCGGTGTGCCAACCGGTGACAGTGCATGATGCAGCCGGAGAGCCATCTGGAAATGGAAGTCTTCGAGAGAGCCTTCCCTTGATTCACAGTCCCAAAGTTCATAAACAGCTGTGACGTCTTCCGAAAACTCTTTGTGCGGTCCACGTAGAACTTCAGCGCTCTAGCTACATCCAGCGAGTGCAAAGTCCTCTCGGCCGGCGACGAAGACGATGGGAAGAAAACTGGCAACACCAAGGGCTCGTTGAGGTGGAAGTCCGACGGCACCTTGGGCATAAAGGAGGGGTGTGTCCTCAGCACCACCCTCGTGTCATGAAAAGTCAAGTATGGAGGCTTGCAAAATAGGGCCTGGATCTCTCTCACTCGTCGTGCGGAGGTGATGGCCACGAGGAAAGCTGTCTTCCATGACAGGAATTTCAAAGGCGCCGAATGCATAGGCTCGAATGGGGCCCCCATGAGCCTGGTCAGCACCACATTAAGCTCCCACGCCGGGGCAGGAGCCTTCATCGGCGGTAATGATTGGAATAGTCCCTTCATGAATTCTTTCACCAGGCGATGAGACCACAAGGACGCCCGTCCCGTAGTCCTGGTATATCGGGAGATTGCAGCCAGATGTATTTTGATGGAGGCGTGAGCCAGTCGAGCTTTGGCCAGCGACAGTAGGTACGGCAGTACTTGAGGGGCCGTAATCCGCAGAGGGTTAATCTTCTGTGCACGGCACCAGATAGAGCACCTCTTCCATTTATGTCCGTAGCACTTGAGAGTTGAGGACGCCCTGGCCTTTGCAAGAACCTCTCTGCAGTCGGCCAGGATGTCGTACCCTCCAAACTCTAGTGCTGCAGGAGCCAGGCCTGCAAGTTCAGCGACTCCGGGTTGTGGTGAAGAATGGCGCCCCCTTCTCTGGAGAGAAGGTCTGCGTCCGTCGGTAGCTTGACTGGTGGGGACGTTGACAAGTCCAGAAGGTCCGGGAACCGGATCATCCTGCACCGGGACCTCTTGAGCTGGTTGATGAGCCGGAGCAGCAACGGCAGCGGAGGGAACGCATAAAGAAATAGGCCGTCCCAGGGGAACGAGAAAGCATCGCCCATGCTCCTCGGCTGGGGGAACCTGCTGGCGAACCTCCGGCACTTGGAATTCGTCGCCGTCGCGAAGAGATCGATTTGGGGTTCGCCCCATCGTCAGAAGAGTCGATCCACTTGATCCTGGCATAGTTCCCACTCGTGGCACGAGCGCAGTTCCCTGCTGAGTGAGTCAGCGATCGTGTTTTTTATTCCTGCCAGATGAAGAGGCACCAGAAACATCCCCTGGGCGACGGCCCAATGCCACAGATCCTGGGCTTCCTTGGATAGGGCAGGGGACCTGGTTCCGCCCTGCTTCCGGATGTAGAACATCGTGGTGGTGTTGTCGGTGAAGATCCTCACCACCTTGCCCTTGAGGGACAGAAGAAAGGACCTGAGGGCCCAGAACACTGCGCAGAGCTCCAAGATGTTGATGTGGAGAGACTTCTCCTCCGGGAGCCAAAGGCCGCTCGCGTGAATATCTCCGGAGTGCGCTCCCCAACCTTCCAGGGAGGCGTCCGTCGTCACCGTCACCTGGTGAGCTAGGGTCTGATAGTCCGTGCCCGCTGACAGATGGGAGCGGGTACCCCACCACCGGATCGCCTGACGGAACGTCTCGTTGAGAGGGATCCTGTCCTCGAAGCTGCCCGTCGACTGGACCCAGCGGGCGTCGAGGAACTCTTGTAAGGGGCGCATCCAAAGCCTGCAAAGGCGCACCAGATAAATGCAGGAGGACATCATCCCGAGGAGGGATTTGATAGATCTTACCCTGGCCATGTCCGTGGCCAGCAGACGCTGCACCTTGCCCAGAATGGTCCTGGTCCTTTCCTCCGACGGCGAGGCCAGCCACACCACTGTGTCGAGCTTGGCTCCCAGAAACAGGGCGACTTGCGACGGAACCCGGTGGGATTTTGGAAAGTTGATGGAGAATCCCAGGTCCCTGAGCAGCTGGACGGTCTTCGCAGTGTGCTCCACGGTGAGCTCCCTTGTCCTTGCCCGGATGAGCCAGTCGTCCAGGTAGGGGTAGACGTGGATCCCCTGTAGGCGCAGCCGTGCCGCCACCGGTGCGAGGCACTTGGTGAACACCCTGGGTGCCGACTTCAATCCGAACGGGAGGGCTTTGAACTGCTAGTGCCGCCATTGGACCACGAACCTGAGGTACTTTTGGTGTCTTTTTAGAATTCGGATGTGGAAGTACGCATCCTCCAAGTCCAACGACGACAGGAAATCGCCCTCCTCCAGCTGTCCCAGCACGTGCTGGAGGGTGACCATACGGAACTTGTGTGCCTTGATGTACCTGTTCAGTCGTCGTAGGTCCAGGATGGGGCGACATCCTCCTGTCTTCTTTTTTACGAGGAAGTACCTTGAGTAAACTCCGGAGCCCCGAAGCCTCTTTGGGACGAGCTCGATGGCACGCTTCTTGAGCATCGCCCTTACTTCCAACAGTAGTTGAGGGACGGGATTTTCCTTCCTGGCCACGGGTGGAATGCGAGGGCACTTCTTCTGAAACTCGAGGGCGTACCCTTGGGCCAGGGCATCCAGCACCCAACGGTCGGTGGAGATGGACTCCCACACGCTGACGAACCTCGCCAGCCGGCCTCCCACCGGGGTGCTTCGGCGGGGGCCCGACCCCACGGTCGGTTCAATCTTGTTTGCAGGGCCGCCTTGCCTCCTTGACCTCCCTGTCGAAGCCGACGGGCACCACCTGATTTGCCGCGTCCCCTGTAGGCTTCCTGGGACGAAGATCTTGCCGCTTGGCGGTACGTGGAGGAGCCACTGCCGGATCCCTTGGAGGCACCTTGTCTGCCTCCGGAGCTCCGAAAGGACGGCCGTCGTTGTTGGAGCACTCCCAGTGCCCGGGCAGTCTCTGTGTCTGTCTTGATGGCCTGAAGGGACTCATCAACCGCCTTCCCAAACAGGTTGTTCCCGTCGAAGGGCATGTCCAAAACCTTGGTTTGTATGTCCTGGTGGAAATCCGTGGCCTTGAGCCATCCTCGTCGTCTCAAGCAAACGCTGTTGCCCAACTGACGGAAACCGGTGTCGGCGATGTCCGTTGCCACTGTGATGGCGTGGTCCGAAGCAATCTCACCCTCCTGTAGGATTTCAAGGGCCTCATCCCTTTTGGCGTCCGGAAGGAAGTCCAACAGAGGGGCGATTTTGAACCACAACTCCCTGTCATAGCGGGCTACGATAGCCAGGGCGTTGGCCGCCTTGATAGTCGTCGCTGCGGATGAGATGATCCGCCGTCCCATCGTGTCCAACTTCCTGCCCTCGCCGTCCGGCGGGGAAGTTGATGTCGAGGCCGATGCCCCCCAGCTTTCTTCTTTGCCGAGACGACCGAATCCGGGGTAGGTTGCGCCCGAAGGTACAAGGGGGCAGCGTCGGGTACCCGGTACTTCTTCTCGTACCGGTCCCTCTTTGCCGGCGCCGTGGCAGGGTTCTTGAGGAGGGCGAGCCCCTCATCCCAGATGTCATTAAGAAGTGGTACGGCGAGGACCGTCTTCCTTTTAGCCTTGCGCCGTTGGTAAAGGAACCCATCCTTCTTCTTCTCTTCTGGGCAGAGCTGGAATTGCTTGGATGCCCTGGAAATCATGGCATGAAAGGATCCAATTTCGTCGGGCGGGGACGCCCGAGCAGGGGGCGACAGGTCCCGTCGTCGCCTCCGTCGTCATCTGTACCTGTCGTAGCCGTGTCCGTGCCTGTATCATCCCCGTGGGTAGTAGACCGGGAGGAAGGCAGAGCAGGCCGCAGAGGTGGGAGAGGTGGCATAGGATGCGTCGTCCTCCTCTTATGCGGTGGACTTTCCGAAGGTCCTGGCTCCGGTTCCCCCTTCGGGTCTGGCTCAGGTACCTCCGTCGGGGGGAGGGGCAACCTTGTCCTTATCTCCGAACATAAGGACTGAATCGTTACAAAATGGCCGCCGAAGTGTCCTGCGGCTCCGGAAACGACAGGCGCGAGGGCTCTTGAGGAGCCTTGTCGGCGACCCCGTCGCTCTCGTCGTCGCCCTCGTCGGGATCCCTCCCGATGGGCTGGGCCTCTCCCACAACTTCGATGAGCTCTTCTTCAGAGGTCGTGTCCGTATCCACAATGGCCACCAGCCCCTACCCCACCTTTTCAAACGAGGACTTCGTGGGGGTCTTCTCAATGGGTCTGAAAGACTACTCCCTCTGCGGTGGCAGGGAGACTCTGGGTCCTGAGGGCGCCTCCACTGGTGTACCCTCCACAGGCTGAGCCAGGGCCGCAGCGACATCCTCAATCGAGGTCTTAGCAGGGTGAATTAAGGCCATCGTCACCTTCTGGACGCCTGGGGCCTTCACCTTGGGGGGAGGGTCCTCAGCCTCGCTCCCCCTCTGCCGGAATCTTCGAGATCGACTGGGGCCTCTCCAGAAGCTTCGCCGGGTTCTCGGACTTCCTCTTACCCGAGCCAGAGCGTTGGCTCGTGGTTGATGGTGCCGGGGAGGATGCGCCCTGCCTGGCAGCCAAGGAGCCCGACCGTTCGGCGCTCCCGGTGCCCGCGGACTCGCGCTGCTTAGCCTTTTGTTGGGCCCCCTGTCGCCGAGGCGCCCTCACAGGACTTAGAAGACCGCTCGGACTTCTTTTTCTTCTTCTCGCCTGACGGGGTCTTCCCTTCCAGCCAGTTGGCGAGACGGTGGTGGCGATCCTTTATGGTCCGCTCCGACATGTTCCCACAAAACGCGCAGTCCTTCTCCGTGTGCGTCTTGTCCTCATGGAGACAGTAGAGACATAACGAATGCTCGTCCTCCTTGAAAACATTCTGAAGCTGGCATCCAGGGCAGGGCCTGAACAGCTTCCCGGGCGTCAAGCTTCCTTTCTCCTGGGCCATGTCCGGGGTAGGCCTCGGAACTTCTGGAATCCTCCAAAAGCGTAACTCGACGAAATCTTCACCCTTGAGGGGCGTAGAAAACTCCGAAACGGATCCCCGTTGATCGGATGTAGAAACGGTGGAGCTTGAGACTCTATTTAACTGAAAAAAGAGAAAAATCTCCTGAAAAAAGCGCGAAAACGCAGCAAAAGCTCGAGAGCTGCAGCACGAGGACTCCCAACACTTGAACGTGCAATAAAAATCTGAGGATGGCTGCCAGAGGCGAGGCTTAGGGAGAGGGCAGTCATTGGCTGGGGGCAGTATGACCCAGAGACCAGTGATTGGTTACTACTAAGAAAGACAGATTAGAAATGAAACTGATACTGATTTTTTTCTATACCGAGGATTCCCGGCCTGACGACGGGGAATATTCATGAGCATGTGAATCCATGCCAGACCCCATGCTGGAGAACACCAGAATTTAGATAAAGCCAATGCTGGTCATCTTCAGCAGCAGAATTCGGCTCTTCATAATGTTGCTCTTCTTTTTCAGTGTCTTGGAACCAGTTGGCCATCTGGGAATACGGATGCAGAGCTACTCCTTTTATCCCATATTCAGACTGGGGGCTGCCCCAGCCCACCAATGGTATTATTAGCATTATTCAAAATGGAAAGTCTGTCCAATCAATGACATCCTCCTTCCCCACATTTGGCCAATGACAGATAACCCCTGGCTGGAGCGTGGATTGGGACAAGACAGGTTTAACCCCCATATCCATCCAGGATGCACACACCACAGCCTTGCCTACGAACTCTGAGTTGGAGTCTGGGAAAGGTCTTCCCATATCTGGAGCCCGGGAAAGGGCTTCCCATATCCGGAACTTCCTGAGCGGAGAAGGCAAGAAGAAGGTCAAAGGACAGGATGCAAATTGTGTGGCATGTCCATTTTGAGTGTACAGTACTGAAAACGGCATTATGCATTAAAGCATTAAAGTGCACCTGGGAAAAACAAAAAAGGTAGAATAGTCTCTGCTGCCACAGCCCACCCAGAACACATCTTAAAAGTAACCACAAATGTTAAAAGAAAAAAAGGGGATACTCAGTACTGCAGCTCAGGGCACATAAAAGAGAGTTGTGCAAGGAAAGGAAAGGAGAAACATTTTACTTGCCTAAAAAAATAAAAACAGAACCGGATTTAACCAATAGCAAGAGTTGTTCCGTAGAGGTTCATGGAGGGAAAGCTGCAAAAACAGTGACTTAAGGCAACACAAATACTGCCAAAAATGCAGTCCTCACCTGTCTGAATCGAGCGATACCAATGTTTCATCCACTGATTGACTCAGAGCCGCATAGCCTTTATTAAACTTCAAAGACCTAGAAGCAAGAAGCAAACATCAGGACCTCGCATATCTTATAGTTAGTTCAATGGCAAGAGCTTACTTAAGAGATTGCATATACTAAACAGCCCAACTGATGTGTCAGGGAAGAATAGCAAGAGGGCAGAGAGTAAAATACTCTCTCTGGTCAATGCACGCACGTATGCAACTCTGCCTGGTTTCTGGAAAGGACCCCTTTTGTTCCAGTTCAGTTCTGATGCAGGATAGTCAGCCAAGGTCTAATGATGCTCTCCAGAAGTCTTTTATTTTGCATGTGGACACTGCCCATGGTAATTGTTCTAATCTCAAATGTTGGTTACTGCCTGCAGAGTAGATGGCCACTGGCGGACTTCCAACAAATTGAGGCACACTTCTACTTCATTGTTACTCTCTTGCGATTCAGAGATCCGAAAAATATGCTTCTTGTGAAACTACTAACTTGTCCAGAAACCAAGGATCCTCACAGGAGGTCAACGCAGTACTGGCTAGAGAACAAACAAGTTACTAACTGTAATTTTATCAGACATCTATGTTTCTAAGGACAATAGCGGTGAACAAGAGCTCAAAGTCATGCATATTTTTATTTACTCATGAACCCTGGCTTAATTACTATCGTGCCTCTGTCACTTAACAGGACACCAAACCTTTATTTCAGTGCAATCGCCCAATTATGAGGTCTCTCACTAGGATTCCCTGGAGCGCTGAGTGGAGTTACAACTTGTGTGAGTGATGCAAATGCATAGAATTGGTTAAGAAGAAAGTGAGTGAAGCCATAGGAGGTAGAACCTTTTTGATGCTAGTTGTGGCTGTGGTTGATGCAGAACTGCTCCTCCCAGCATTCCCTTTTTCCTCAGTGCAGCTTTTGCCAAATCGCGGTGGCGTTCTGAAACAAACACAAGATCATATTATACCAGATCTGGTTAAAAAATTAAGCACAGGTTGTGACACCGATTTGATTTCTTGAAATCCAGGAAGCACGATTTGGCCACACCGCCATATCCAGTTCCTTTCTTTGCCCATACAAACCTCTCTCCCAGTCAGTGCCGAATTTTTATTTTTATTAGAGGGGCGTTAATGTTTCACACAAAAATGCAGAAGCGAGGGAGCTCAAACCAACCAAGAGGGGTTCGGGAGGAGGGAAGGGTTCTCCCCATGAGAACATTTTAAAAACAGGCCAACAGTTTGCATTTTACATCATACTTTCTGGAGAAAACAGTTTGCATTTGGTTTTGTAGGGTAACATGAAATAATCCCATAAACGCAGGTTACAAACAGTGCACAGAAGCATTTTCCAACTAATTTTCATAATAACTTTGCCCAAAATATATGCCAGTATAAAAAAAGATTTTCATGCTGCATGCCCATGCAGGCTACACCAATGCATGCTAGTATTACCACATAAGAAGATCCTTTTGGCTTTGCCAGTAAGGGAGTAGTTTCTTACCTGTAACTCCATTTTTCTAGCGCTGGTATCTTTCATGGATTCCCATGCTTAGAATATTCCCCGTCGTCAGGCTGGGAACCCTCGTTATATTTATAAAGACGTTTCCTATAGGAAAAATGTTGACACTTCTGTGTCCTATCTATGTCGTTTTCGGGCTGCGTACGCCTGACCCAATCGGACGTAGGGGTATAAATAGCCCCGCCCCCACGGCTCCCTTCATATTTTAATCCCCAAAGTTGAGGGGACATATAGAGTTTGCATTCAGGGGAGGCCGACGGGCGCATGTGAATCCATGAAAGATACCAACGCTGGAGAAATGGAGTTACAGGTAAGAAACTACTCCCTTCTCCAGCATTGGATCTTTCATGGATTCACATGCTTAGAATAGATTATACAGCAGTACCCATAACATGGAGGTGTGCAATGCAAACCAAGACTATCCAAGCCACATATGCATTTGGGTATACGAAAATAAAAAACATCACGGTACATTGACAACTAAACATATGGCATATTGAGAAGAGTATACACCCCTTTGTGGGGCTTACCTTACTGAAACAGATGCCGAAGGACCGCCAGTCCCATCTGCATGTCCGCCGCATGCTGTTGCTGTAGGCAATAATGCTGAGTAAATGTGTGCGGCACCGACCATGATGCCGCTTGACAGATGTCCAACAATGGAATTCCAGACCATAACGCCACTGATGACGAGGTGGATCTTTTTCAATGAGGTTTTGGGCGCCTTTCCAAAGGCTTTCCTGCTTTAGAGTGACAAAAAGCAATAGTCGACGACACCCAGCGGGCCAGTCCTTGTTTCGAGATCTGTTTTCCCTTCACCGAAGGTCTATAAACTACAAACAGTTGCCTTGAACGTCTAAAACCTCGAGTACGACTGAGATAGAACTTCAAAGCTCTTTTTACATCCAACGTGTGGAGAGTTTTCTCTGCTACAGAAGAAGCCGTTGCGAAGAATGTTGGTAGAACAATAGAAGAATGTTTGTGAAATGTCGTCGGGACTTTTGGAATGAAGTGACGATTGGTTGCTAATACTACCTTGTCTTTGAAAAACCGCAAGTATGGCGGATTAATGACCAATGCCTGTAAATCCGAAAGCCTTCTTGCTGATGTAATGGCTACTAAAAAGGCCATTTTCCATGACAAAAACTTCAACGACGACGATGCCATTGGCTCAAACAGAGCCTTCATTAGTGCCTAACAGTACTAGATTGAGCCACCTGTTTGGTGGAAACTTTTTAGCTGGCGGAAAAGTCCGAAACAGTCCTTTGAGGAAATGTTTTACCAGTCGATCGCTGAAAAGAGGCGTTGAATGTCTTTTTCGAGTAAATCTCGAGATGGCCACAAAATGGACTTTAATGGAGGAAAAAGCCAATCCTTGCTCCGCCAAGTGTAACAAATATGGAAGAATCTGTCCTGCTCCGACGTTTAAGGGGTCTATCCCCTGATGATCCCTGCACCACACACAGAGCCTTTTCCATTTACTTGCATGTGAAGCGTTCGAATTTTACAGGCGGCACAAGCTCTGTCCACGTCGACACTCTGAGGGAATGTTCAAATCCCCGAACTCAGAGAAGTCAGGAGCCAAGCAATCAGGTTGAGGGAGTCTGGATCGTGATGCCAAACTGCTCCTTTGTCTTGAGATAGAAGGTTCGGAATCTTCTGGAACCTCAGTGGCTCCGCTATCGACAGTTGTAGTAGGTCTGAGAACCACAACTGTCTCGCCCAGTAAGAAGCCACCACAATTACCCGACATGGGTACTTGTGAATCCATTGGAGTGTCCGCCGGATGAGTGGAAATGGCGGAAACGCGTAAGAGAACTAGTTCGTCCACGGGAAGGAGAATGCCTCCCCCATCGATATGGGCTGTGGCCACCTGCTCGCGAACCGTGCACACTTCTTGTTCTTTTGGGTTGCAAACAGATCCAGGGATGGATGACCCCATTTTCTGAAGACATTTGCTAGTTGACGATCATCCAGCTCCTATTCGTGCAGTTGATTCATTTCCCTGCTAAGTGAGTCTGCTTGTATATCCTTTACCCCTGGAAGATGGTAAGCCATTATGCTCACATTGTGTTCGAGGTCCCAATGCCATATTTCTTGAGCTTCGTTCGAGCGCACCCTGGAGCATGTGCCCCCTTGCTTTCTGAGATAGAACATTGTTGTTGTATTGTCTGTTAGTATTCTGACGACCGATGCTCGTATGCGCGGCAGAAAGGACTTCAGAGCCCAACGTACCGAACTTAACTCCAGCACGTTGATGTGAAGAGTAGACTCCAAAGGGGACCATTGACCTTGAACTTGCAGGGACCCTAGATGGGCTCCCCATCCTTTCAACGATGCATCCGTCACCACCGTCGCCTGAAAATTCAATTCCTGCAGGGGCGTTTCCCTCGTCAGATTGCCCGAGAGCTGCCACAGCTGAAGTGCCCGCAAAAGTTTGTTGTTGATGCTTAACTTGTCGGACCATAAACCTCGACTCTGGGACCATCGGTCTGCCAGAAACTCCTGTACCGGTCTCAAGAAGAGACGGCAATTGTTCACCAATGGAATACAGTACGCCAAGGCTCCTAGCAGTGACATGTTTTTTCTGACTGACACCCTGCCGCCCACTTTCAATTCTTTTGCCTTGTGAGTTAGTTACTGAATTCTTTCCACTGAGGGCTTCGCTAACCCTGATTGAGCTTGAAACTCCGCGCCCAGAAACACTAAGTTCCTTGAGGGCGATAACGAGGATTTCTCGAAGTTGATCGCAAACCCCAAGTGTTTCAAAAGTTGCATGGTGGCCTTTAGGCTTGCCTGTGTTATGCTCGGCGACGAGCCCCTTATCAGCCAATTGTCCAGGTAAGGGTAAACATGGTGACCTTTTCTTCGCAGCCACGCTTCCACTGGAGCCAAACACTTTGTGAACGTCCTGGGAGACGACTTTAGTCCGAAAGGAAGTACTTAGAACTGGTAATGGCTCCGACCAACTACGAACCTCAGAAACTTTGTGTCATCGATGCACCGGTATATGAAAATATGCGTCCTGTAGGTCTAACAACGCCAGAAAATCTCCCGGCTGTATGGATCGGATGACCTCCTGAAGCATAAGCATTTTGAACTTTTTAGGGTCTTGTTGAGAGCCCGAAGGTCCAGAATGGGTCACCACTTGCCGTTGGGTTTTTTGACCATGAAGTAACAAGAGTAAACTCCCTGGCTCTTCTCGGCCGCCGGGACGAATTCTATAGCCCCTTTTTGTAGCATAAGCTCCACCTCCTGTTGTAATATGCGAAGATGGGGATGTGCCGAGTACACAGGTGGAATTTGTGACAGCGTTTCCTTGAACTGCAGAGAGTGGCCTAGTTTTATTGTGTCCAATACCCATCGGTCTGTTATACTTTCCCACTCGTGGACGCGACGGGCCACCCTTCCTCCCAGGACGTCCTGAAACTTGTCATTGTTGCGACTTTGACTGCCTGTCTTTTGCTGACGAGGAATATCCCCTTCTCCTTGAAGCCTGGTAGTTTCGGCCTCTTCGCGTTGCCTGGACCGCACGCCTATAAATATGGG
Source organism: Ambystoma mexicanum (assembly GCF_040938575.1). Classification (NCBI taxonomy): domain Eukaryota; kingdom Metazoa; phylum Chordata; class Amphibia; order Caudata; family Ambystomatidae; genus Ambystoma; species Ambystoma mexicanum. The sequence goes on from NC_090934.1 coordinate 1,186,109,402, forward strand.
AGGATTATGAAGGCCTGCTGAACTTTTCGATCTCTAGATGCGGTAAAGCTGGAATTTCCTAATGCTCCACGGAAGGGACGAATGGATTGAAAAACTCTTCCAGTTTGCAGGGCTCCTAACGACCTGACCGTGTCCGTATCCTCTTTCATACCTTTCAAAGCCTCGTCCACCTTCTCTCCGAACAGGTGTTCTCCCTCACACGGCATATCGAGCACCTTATACTGGACCTCCGGTCTGAAGTTAGTACATTTCAGCCAGGCTTGCCTTCTTAAAACCACTCCGTTGTTAATTTGCTTGAACCCGGATTCCGCCAAGTCCACGGCGATGTTAATCGAGTGGTACGATGCCTCTTCTCCCTCACGGACCAGCAATATGGCCGACTTTCTATGCTACTCAAGAAGGTGTTCTAGGCTAGTGGCCAAACGATGCCACATCTCTGTCGTACCTTGCCATAATTGCCAGCAAGTTGGCTGCTTTAACCCTCGTCGCTCCTACGGATAGAACCTTCTTGCCAAACGCGTCCTGTCTTCTAGCCTCATTATCCGGAGGGGTAGAACACTTGTGTTGCGATCTGGACGTCCTAGTTGCTGCCGCCGACACTACCGACTCTGGAGACGGTTGAGAGGTCAAGCATTTAGGCGTAGAGTCTGGAGCTTTGAATTTCTTCTCCAACCTGCCCTTTATTGCTGGTTCTGAAAATGGATGGCGCATGGTCCTCAACCCTTCTTGCCAAACGTGGTCTAGAATGGGAACTGAAGAGACTGACCTTCTTTTCCCCATATGATTGAACAAGAAGCACTCCTTTTCTTCTTCAGGGCTGAGACCAAACCCAATCCAGACTTTGCCCATCATTGTGTGAAAAGCGCCAATGTCGTTCGGCGGTGACGGTTGAGCCGGGCTTCTAGGTGCTTCCATTTCCGCTTCTGACTCCCATGTTGGATCCCTTGAAGGGGATGAGGAAACCTCTGAAAAAGAGGCTGTAAGCTCTGACTCTGAATCTTGTAACTCTCCTTCCTCCGGGTATGAGCGTGGTGGTTCTTCACTCACCAGACGGGAGGTTGGATTCTCCGTGACCCACGTAGAAGGACCCGGTTCGTCCTCGGCAGGTCTCGCCGCGATCCCCAAAGGTGCGCCTAAGAGGGGTAACCTCTCATCCAACTGCTTCAGAAGAGACTGTAGCGTGGACAACACTTGCAAGGATAATACAGATTGAGGGTTCAATAACGACGATGATGAAACATGGATACTTTGCCCCCCCCCCCCGCAATCGTCGACGAACCAATCGCTTGCAATCCCAGATCTGCTGGACCCACAATCTGCTCTCGATCCTCCTCCATGGATGATAACGAGAAGGCCGTCTCCGGCTGTAAGGTCTTTGGCAGAACCGCATCGTACACCTCCGGCTGCCACGCCCTTGAAGGCTCCACTGTCGACGATGTCAATGTGGCGACGTCTATCTTCGCTGTCGTATTCACCGGGGGAACCGATCTCGTCAACGACTGAGTCTCAGTCGACGATGGTGTAGGCTGTGACGCAGCTTCCTTCGGCGATCCCGCCTTTTTTGAGCCAGATTTATGCCTCGTCGAGTCTTTACTCGAGGACGACCTGTGATGATCTCCTGAAGAGGAGGTCTTCAAAGGATCTTTTCCTTTTTTCGACGAAGATGAAGAAGAAGACTTTCCGTTGATGGCGATCCTGCCCATGGTTCGACAAGGACTTTCGCCTGGTGTTTTTCAGAGGGGCGTTTTTCCACAGATCGCTGTTTCTTCTGCGGAGGCTCTGCGGACACCGACCGGCGATGGGATTCTGCCTTGGATGATTTAGGCCTGGATGCTAGGCTGCACGCCGGTCCTACCTCCGATGAAGGATACCTTCCTTCATTTAGCCACGTCACCAGATGTATGTTCCAATCCTTTAGCATTTTCTGTGAGAAACCTTTGCAAATCTCACAACTGTTCGAGTGATGTGGGTGTAGACAGTACAAGAAATCCATGTGCCCATCTCCTTCATAGACTTTTTTCAGTCTGCACGTGGCACACGGGCGGAACAACGCCTTTCCAGACATTTTTACGAACAAACCTCTCAAAAGGTAGAATTCAACCTTGTACCGAAGTAGAAACAAACACGAGGTGCTCCCGCTACTTTGGAGACGGTTGAAATCTGAAGGGAGCCGCGGGGGCGTGGCTATTTATACCCTAACGCCCTATTGGGTCAGGCATACGCAGCCCGAAAATGACGTAGATAGGACACAGAAGTGTCAACATTTTTCCTATAGGAAACGTCTTTATAAATATACCGAGGGTTCCCAGCCTGACAACAGGGAATATTCTAAGCATGTGAATCCATGAAAGATCCAATGCTGGAGAAAAATAATTTCAGGGCGCATTTAGAAAATGTATCCATACTAGCTGCACCAAAGTAGGCCAGTCTAGCCACATAACACTCATGTTTGCTTTAACCTTGATGCCCAGTAGAAAAATGCCCCATCGCACACTCCAAATCAGTGCCCCCCAGCACACACAAACAATCATACGCTTTCATACACATTACCTCATGCACCCATGGTTAGGGAAATAATGTGTATGCTTCATCCCCTCTACTAGCGAGACCCCCAGAACTTTTTGTTGGACTTCTGAAACTTTCTTTAATCCTGAATCAGTGGAGCCTTTTTCCACTCATTCATGCTTATGGGCTCTGGCTTTTTGAACTATTTCCTTTGTATTTTACTGTTCTATGGGGTCTACTTTCTGCTGTATCTCGTTTAAGACATATGTATTTTTACTGTTGCAGCACAATGCTCCTTATGGGCAGTGTTGATGGGGACCCTTTGGGTCATCTTTGAGATTCTTTTCCATATCTTAGAGCAACTATCGTTCTTACTTACTATCTCTCCTAGAAATGTATAGCCTGAGAGATTGGCACACACCACCTTCTGTGGAGTGCCAAAGGGATACTTAGTATCCCCCTTCTCTCTGCTCCTGTGACTTTTATGTCACATAGACAATCTCCTAGTTATGACTGGTCGCACTGGACTTGTTCTACCAACTAATATGTGTATTTTCTAGTGCAGGCTATGTCCATAGCCTTGGTTATGTACAATAGGGTCACCCAAGTATTAACCTGGTGGGTCCTATTTCCCCCGCCATTACTAGTGTGGTTGTTCTTTGTCAGCCCTTCTAGCGTCCAGGGAGGGAGAGGACTGTGTGTGTGTGTGTGCCTAGGCTCCAGTGTGTCTGGGCAGGCAGGAAGTGGGGGAGGAGTTTTTCACTCCCCTGCGCCTTATCTGCCCGAGTGCCTGAATGGAATCGGCTCCCAATGGGGGTCTGGCTGTCCTGACTGGACCGCCACACTCCCCTTTCTGTAAATTGCTGAAAGTGATTGCAGAGGAGTGTGTGCTGGAACTGTATAAAAAGTGTATAAAAAGTGAGGCTCCTGAAGAGATAGGCAAGTCGACCACTCGAAACTGAAGTAAACGAAGAAGAAGCCGACCGACAGAGATGCCCGCGGACCTTTTGCAACGCTGAAGCGACCACTGCTGTCCTGATGCTGTTTTCTGTGCGACTGAGGAACTCTGAAGAGGACTCCTCCTTCCCTTTGACTGGTGGGAACAACAGTCCCAAGATGAACTTTGATTTAAGCCAACTCCCGAGGTCCTGTGAATTTCCAGAGCTGCAAAACCCCAATACCAGCACTGCCCATTTTGAGTGCACCAGAACAGAAATGTCGCTGAAAGCCGTGCCAGAGGTCCTCCCTCGAGACTGCTGCAGAGAGATCCATTGTCCTGCTTTTTGTCATCAGACCAAGGAATCCAGGTTGGGACCAGCACCGCCACATCGAGGAGAATCCAACCACAATCTTTTCTTCTAACTTGCGCTACTGTGAGGCGAAAGGTATTGCTTAGCCTGATCCGTGAAGTCGCTCCAGAGCGTTACAGTGCACATAGAAGTGTCCATGGTACCCCCCTCTTACCTCCAAGTCAAGCCGCTACTTGCATCCTAGAGACTAGAGACTGTAAAGTATCCACTGGAACTTTCGCATTCTGCTCCTTGTCAAGACTTTAAGCCCACTATGAACTGCTTTTAGCTCGGGTTGCGTTTTGGACCTTAAAAGACTTGCTGTGCAAAGAAACTGCCTCTATAACCTTAGGAACTGCCAGTGTTACGTAAACCAACGATTTTCCTTCCCAAAAGTCACTATCTTGTATGTGTAAGCAAAGTAAATGCCTTTACCGTATTTCTGCTCAGATTTGCAAGTGCGCGTTATTACCAATAATACAATAAACTGTCATTACTGTCAAAAGCTTAACAAATGTAATCACGAGCAACTACAAACTAATCAGGGGCATTTGAAAAGTATTTCTTAAGTATTCCTAAGTGTTTTAGTTTATTGTGCTAAGTATTGTAAAGTGATACTTGTGCAAGGATTATAAATCTATATTTTAATATACATTCATGTTTAAGTGTTTCTTTGATGTGCATTACTAAGTAGGTTCAGTGTACTTACCTATAATTCACATCTTTATGATAAGCCTGACTGCTCTGCCACTCTGCCAAGGTTCTAGCAGGCAGAGTGGCAGAGCAGTAGTACAGACTGATATTAAGAGTTGGGGATCTACAAACCACTGGGATAGCTTACTGAAGTATTACTCCCCTAAAACCCATACACATTCACAGCATTCATAACTCTTTCATAGGTGCACTCATAACATACACTCTCTCATTCGCGCGCGCACCCACACCCTCATTCCTACACACGCAGCCACAGACCCTCACTTTCCTCCCCCGCTTACCTGCAGCCCCAGTCCAGAATTTAACCTGCCGCCATCAGCACAGGCTCCCATACAATATTAAGAGGAAGCAGGTAGAATTCCTGGTTTCTGCACATGTGGGAGGAGCCAGAGCACTCCCTGCTCAACGCACCCAGGTGCTCAATGTGCAAGGAGACACAGGAGCACCCCATACGCACATTCAGAGCTGCAGCATCTGAGCCTGCACCCCCAATCCGCCATTCAATGCTGGGGAAGCAAAAAAGATACCTGGCCCTGCATGCCCAATTGAACATGCTCACTGGTGTACATGAACTGCAGTTTAAACAAACCCAGGAGCGCTGCTTCAGCTTCTTGCTGCAGCTGAAGAAGAGCTTGAAGTTTTCAAATGGGAATGGCTTAGCCGCTCGTCCAAAATGCATGGGTCGACACCTAATCAGCCATTTGGACTAGCTGCCCCTGCTCCCAGTCACTGGTCGACCTTCTAACACACTACTCAAATGCCACACCTGTAACCTAGCAAATTTTTTATATCCCTAAAACACCAATATCTTCTACACATCAATACACTATGGAACCGTGCATGGACAGACAATTCAATTGCACCTACAAAGGACATATCTCAAAATGCCTTTTCTTTCATTTAAGAAAGAGTTTGTTAATTAAATGAACGGTAACAGTGACAGGTCTCACCCTGAAAGTGATAGGGGACAGAGGGTAATTGCAATGATTTGTTTTAATTTTTCATAAACTTGCTTGCTATCACACTACTTTGAATCACTGTCAACAGAGGTTACGGTTTGCCAATTCAAGTTTACACAAATTATCAGTCAGAGTCAGACTTGCTGCAAATTGAATTACCTGAAGGTAGATGCAGGTGCCAGAATTGAACAACTCACACGGGTCATGGTCAACGATAAACAATATCAGAGTATGGACAATTCTGGTCTCATGTGGGGGTGAAGCACGACTCGGACTGGCAGGGAGGTGGGGATGTCATCTTTATGGGGAGATGGGTCAATTGGTGCTCACTAAATTGTATTTGATTTCTTTGAATAAATGCATTTTAATTTTTTTAAAAAACATTGAACCACTTACTGAGCTATCTTAGTTAGACTAGAGATTCATGGTTACAACAGCAATTCTATCTGCAGTCATTACTTCAGTCTCAAGCAACAGAGGCAACACCATCTACTACAGCAGAACTATACGATGGGATGGAGGGCCAAGAAGAGCTTCTAGAATGGTGACAGGTTGCACAAAGCCTTCTTGCTACACTGTGCTGCTAAAACAGAATTCTTGCTGCCAGGTGGATGCACAATAGGCTTTAGCAATTGTGTGCACAGAAGACCATATGTAGGAAAGGAACAAGTTACTTACCTGTAACTGTTGTTCTCCAGCATGGGTCTGGCATGGATTCACATGCTCATGAATATTCCCTGTCATCAGGCCGGGAATCCTCGGTATAGAAAAAAAATCAGTATCAGTTTCGTTTCTGATCTGTCTTTCTTAGTAGTAACCAATCACTGGTCTCTGGGTCATACTGCCCCCAGCCAATGACTGCCCTCTCCCTAAGCCCCGCCTCTGGCAGCCATCCTCAGATTTGGTAGCACGTAAAGTGGCAGTATGACCAAGTGAAAAGCCGCAGAGGGGTAGGCGGAGGGTTCGCATGTGAATCCATGCCAGACCCATGCTGGAGAACAACAGTTAGAAGTAAGTAACTTGTTCCTTCTCCAGCATGGGGTCTGGCATGGATTCACATGCTCATGAATATAAGAATACACAGCAGTATACACATGCACAACCACGGGAGGTGGCAACAGGCTCAACATTAAGCAATACAAAAAACTCAACATTAAGCATCTCTTACCTCCTCACCAGGCTCACCTTAAGCGAACAGGTTGCGCAGCACTGCTTGGCCGACCCTGGAATCCTCCCTGGAGTCCCGATCGACGCAGTAGAATCTCGTGATGGTGTGTGTCGACCTCCACGTAGCAGCCCTGCAGATGTCGAGCAGGGGCACACCAGACAGGAACGCCGTGGTAGCAGCGATCGCTCTGGTCGAGTGGGCTCTCGGACGGCCGGCCAGCGGTCGGTTTGCCAACCGGTGACAGTGCATGATGCAGCCGGAGAACCATCTGGAAATGGAAGCCTTCGAGAGAGCCTTCCCTTGATTCACAGGTCCAAAGTTTACAAACAGCTGTGATGTCTTCCGAAAACTCTTTGTGCGGTCCACGTAGAACTTCAGCACTCTAGCTACGTCCAGCGAGTGCAGAGTCCTCTCAGCCTGCGACGAAGGCGACGGGAAGAAAACTGGCAACACCAAGGGTTCGTTGAGGTGGAAGTCCGACAGCACCTTGGGCATGAAGGAGGGATGCGTCCTCAGCACCACCCTTGTGTCGTGAAAAGTCAAGTATGGTGGCTTGCAAGATAGGGCCTGGATCTCTCCCACTCGTTGTGCGGAGGTGATGGCCACGAGAAATGCTGTCTTCCACGACAGAAACTTCAACGGTGCCGAATGCATAGGCTCAAATGGGCCCCCCATGAGCCTGGTCAGCACCACGTTGAGCTCCCACGCCGGGGCAGGGGCCTTCACCGCCGGGAACGATCGGAACAATCCTTTCATAAATTCCTTCACCAGCCGATGAGACCACAAGGACGCCCGTCCTGTAGTTCTGGTGTATCGTGAGATGGCGGCCAGATGCATCTTGATGGAAGCGTGAGCTAGTCCAGCCTTGGCCAATGACAGTAGGTACGGCAATACTTGAGGGGCCGTAATCCGCAGAGGGTTAATTTTCTGTGCGCGGCACCAGATAGAGAACCTCTTCCATTTATGTCCGTAGCACTTGAGAGTTGAGGACGCCCTGGCCTTTACAAGAACCTCTCTGCAGTCGGCTGGGATGTCGTACCCTCCAAACTCTAGTGCTGCAGGAGCCAGGCCTGCAAGTTCAGCGACTCTGGGTTGTGATGAAGAATGGCTCCTCCTTCTTTGTAGAGAAGATCCTTGTCCGTCGGCAGCTTGACTGGTGTGGACGCTGACAAGTCCAGAAGGTCCGGGAACCAGATCTGTCTCGGCCACGCTGGTGCGACGAGGATCATCCTGCACCAGGACCTCTTGAGCTGGTTGATGAGCCGGAGCAGCAACGGCAACGGAGGGAATGCATAAAGAAATAGGCCGTCCCAGGGGAACGAGAAAGCATCGCCCATGCTCCTCGGCTGGGGGAACCTGCTGGCGAACCTCCGGCACTTGGAGTTTGTCGCCGTCGCGAAGAGATCGATCTGGGGTTCGCCCCATCGTCGGAAGAGTCGATCCACTTGATCCTGGCGTAGTTCCCACTCGTGGAACGAGCGCAGCTCTCTGCTGAGTGAGTCGGCGATGGTGTTTTTTATTCCTGCCAGATGAAAAAGGCACCAGAAACGTCCGTTGGGCGACGGCCCAATGCCACCGATCCTGGGCTTCCTTGGATAGGGCAGGGGATCTGGTTCCGCCCTGCTTCCGGATGTAGAACATCGTGGTGATGTTGTCAGTGAAGATCCTCACCACCTTGCCCTTGAGGGACGGAAGAAAAGACCTGAGGGCCCAGAACACTGCACAGAGCTCCACGATGTTGATGTGGAGTGGCTTCTCCTCTGGGAGCCAAAGGCCTCTCGCGTGAAGATCTCCGGAGTGCGCTCCCCAACCTTCCAGGGAGGCATCCGTCATCACCGTCACCTGGTGAGCTGGGGTCTGAAAGTCCGTGCCCGCCGACAGATGAGAGCGGGTACCCCACCACCGGATCGCCTGACGGAACGTCTCGTTGAGTGGGATCCTGTCCTCGAAGCTGCCCGTTGACTGGACCCAGCCGGCGTCGAGGAGCTCCTGTAAGGGGCGCATCCGAAGTCTGCAAAGGCGCACCAGATAAATGCAGGAGGACATCATCCCGTGGAGGGACTTGATAGATCTTACCCTGGCCATGTCCGTGGCCAGCAGACGCTGCACCTTGCCCAGGATGGTCCTGGTCCTTTCCTCCGACGGTGATGCCAGCCGCGTCACTGTGTCGAGCTTGGCTCACAGAAAAAGGGCGACTTGCGACGGGACCAGGTGGGATTTTGGAAAGTTGATGGAGAACCCCAGGTCTGTGAGCAGCTGGACGGTCTTCGCAGTGTGCTCCACGGCGAGCTCCCTTGTCCTTGCCCGGATGAGCCAGTCGTTCAGGTAGGGGTAGACGTGGATCCCCTGCAGGCGAAGCCGCGCTGCCACCGGTGCAAGGCACTTGGTGAACACCCTGGCTGCCGACTTCAATCCAAACGGGAGGGCCTTGAACTGGTAGTGCCGCCCTTGGACCACGAACCTGAGGAACTTCGGTGTCTTTTTAGAATGGGGATGGGGAAGTACGCATCCTCCAAGTCCAACTATGACAGGAAATCGCCCTCCTCCAGCTGTCCCAGCACGTGCTGGAGGGTGACCATCTGGAACTTCTGTGCCTTGATGTACTTGTTCAGTCGTCGCAGGTCCAGGATGGGACGCCATCCTCCTGTTTTCTTCTTTACGAGGAAGTACCTTGAGTAAACTCCGGAGCCCCGAAGCCTCTTTGGGACGAGCTCGATGGCACCTTTCTTGAGCATCGCCTTTACTTCCAACAGTAGTTGAGGGATGTGATTTTCCTTCCTGGCCACGGGTGGAACGCGATGGCACTTCTTCTGGAACTCGAGGGCGTGCCCTTGGGCCAGGGCGTCCAGCACCCAACGGTCGGTCGAGATGGACTCCCACACGCTGACGAACCTCGTCAGCCGGTCTCCCACCGGGGTGCTTCGGCGGGGGCCCGACCCCACGGTCGGTTCAATCTTGTTTGGAGGCCGCCTTGCCTCCTTGTCGACGACGACGGGCTCCACCTGACTTGCTGTGTCCCCTGTAGGCCTCCTGAGATGAAGATCTTGCCGCTTGGCGGTACCTCGAGGAGCCACTGCCGGATCCCTTGGAGGCACCTTGTCTGCCTCCAGAGCTCCGAAAGGACGGCCGTCATTGTTGGAGCACTCCCAGTGCCCGGGCAGTCGACGTGTCTGCTTGATAGCCTGAAGGGACTCATCAACCGCCTTCCCAAACAGGTTGTTCCCATCGAAAGGCATGAACTTTGGTTTGTACGCCCTGGCGGAAATTCGTCGCCTTGAGCCATCCTCGTCGTCTCAGGCAAACGCTGTTGCCCAACTGACGGAAACCGGTGTCGGCGATGTCCGTTGCCACCGTGATGGCGTGGTCCGAAGCAATCTCACCTTCCTGTAAGATTTCAAGGGCCTCAGCCCTTTTGGCGTCCGGAAGGAAGTCCAATAGAGGGGCGATTACGAACCACAACTCCCTGTCGTAGCGAGCTACGATAGCCAGGGCGTTGGCCGCCTTGATAGTCGTCGCTGCGGATGAGATGACCCGTCGTCCCATCGCGTCCAGCTTTCTGCCCTCGCCAACCGGCGGGGAAGTTGATGTCGAGGCCGATGCCCCCCCAGCTTTCTTCTTGGCCGCCGCGACGACCGAATCCGGGGTAGGTTGCGCCCAAAGGCACAAGGGGACAGCGTCGGGGACCCGGTGTTTCTTCTCGTACCAGTCCCTCTTTGCAGGTACCATGGGAGGGTTCTTGAGGAGGGAGAGCCCCTCATCCCAGATGTCGTCAAGAAGTGGTACGGCGAGGACCGTCTTCCTTTTAGCCTTGCGCCGTTGGTAAAGGAACCCTTCCTTCTTCTATTCGGGGCAGAGCTGCAAGAGCTTGGATGCCCTGGAAATCAGGGCATGGAAGGATCCGCTCTCGTCGGGCGGGGACGCCCGAGCAGGGGGCGACGGGGGAACCGTCCCGTCATCGCCTCCGTCGTCATCTGTACCTGTCGTAGCCGTGTCCGTGCCCGTATCATCCCCGTGGGTAGTTGACTGGGGGGGGGAAAGGCAGAGCAGGCCGCAGAGGTGGAAGAGGTGGCGGAGGATGCGTCGTCCTCTTCTTATGCGGTGGACTTTCCGAAGGTCCCGACTCCGGTTCCCCCGTCGGGTCTGGCTCAGGTACCTCCGTCGGGGGGAGGGGCAATCTTGTCCTTATCTCCGAGCATAAGGACTGAATCGCTGACAAAATGGCCGCCGAAGTGTCCTGCGGCACCGGAAACAACGGGCACGAGGGCTCTTCAGGAACCTCGTCGGCGCCACCGTCGCTCTCGTCGTCGACCTCGTCGGGATCCCTCCCGATGGGCTGGGCTTCCTCCACGACTTCGATGAGGTCTTCTTCAGAGGTCGTGTCCATATCCACGAAGGCCACCTGCCCCTCCCCCTCCTTTTCCAACGGGGACTTCGTGGGGGTCTTCTCGATGGGCCTGAAAGACGACTCCCTCCGTGGTGGCAGGGAGACTCTGGATCCTGGGGTCGCCTCCACTGGCGTAGCCTCCACAGGCTGAGCCAGGGCCACTGCAACATCCTCAATCGAGGTCTTAGCAGGGTGAATTAAGACTATCATCACCTTCTGTACGCCTGGGGCCTTCAACTTGGGGGGGAGGGTCCGAGCCTCGCTCCCCCTCTGCCGTAATCTTCAAGATCGACCGGGGCCTCTCCAGAAGCTTGGCTGGGTTCTCGGACTTCCTCTTACCCGAGCCAGAGCGTTGGCTCGTGGTTGATGGCGCCGGGGAGGATGCGCCCTGCCTGGCAGCCAAGGAGCCAGACCGTTCGGCGCTCCCAGTGCCCGCGGACTTGCGGTGCTTGGCCTTTTGTTGGGCCCCCGTCGCCGGGGTGCCCTCACAGGACTTAGAAGACCGCTCTGACTTCTTCTTCTTGCCTGACGGGCTCTTCCCTTCCAGCCAGTTGGCGAGACGGAGGTGGCAATCCTTCATGGTCCGCTCCGACATGTTCCCACAAAACGCACAATACTTCTCCATGTGCATCTTGTCCTCATGGAGACAGTAGAGACATAACGAATGCTCGTCCTCCTTGAACACATTCTGAAGCTGGCGTCCAGGGCAGGTCCTGAACAGCTTCCCGGGCGTCGAGCTTCCTTTCTCCAGGGCCATGTCCGGGGTAGGCCTCGGAACTTCTGGAATCCTCCAAAAGCGTAACTCGACGAAATCTTCACCCTTGAGGGGCGTAGAAAACTCCGAAACGGGTCCCCGTTGATCAGATGTAGAAACGGTGAAGCTTGAGGCTCTATTTACTGAAAAACGAGAGAAATCTCCTGAAAAAGCGCGAAAACGCAGCAAAAGCTCGAGAGCTACAGCACGAGGACTCCCAACACTTGAACGTGCGGTAAAAATCTGAGGATGGCTGCCAGAGGCGGGGCTTAGGGAGAGGGCAGTCATTGGCTGGGGGCAGTATGACCCAGAGACCAGTGACAGATCAGAAACGAAACTGATACTGATTTTTTCTATACCGAGGATTCCCGGCCTGACGATGGGGAATATTCATGAGCATGTGAATCCATGCCAGACCCCATGCTGGAGAAGTACATCCTCCAGAGAACAATTATACTAACAGAAGTTATATCATGTTCCCTGGTGCAGTCTGACTTATAGGTGTACACACACAATTCGATTTGCCAATGAGAAGGGATTTTTAGGCTTTTTGTAATCCATGTTGGGATGGATTACATCGCCATTGCCTTTACCATTAGCTTTTCGTATAAAAGATCTCAAACAACCTGTATAGATTGTAACCGGTTAAGTTCCCTCTAGATAGAAATACAGTATTCCTTGGACATGAAGTCTTCTCCAAAATCGGAGCCAGATGGTTTCAGATTACAGTACAACACAATTGTTGGTAAACTATGTGAATTCATTAATAAAACCCAACAATTCAAAAAAGAAACGGCGGTTCAAAGCAAAATGTGAAACCAGCATTATAGCTAATATGCACCAATTTCTGGACCCAACTGCTCCCCCACAGGACATTTTGCAATGGGGTCCTGGGGTGATGAGAAACTCCTAAGAAATTGAAATCGTACATGAAAGTGTTTGCATCTGAAAGTTGCTATTACTTGCAGCCCGGGTCCGTTTCTCTGGCAAAGACTACTTTCCAAACATGAAATATGTTTGTGAACAAGCTAAGAGGACTTCCTCTGTGCAGGAAATAGAGACTTGCTTTAGCGTCCATGCATTATAGGTCCTTAATTAGAGTAGTTCTAGTCTTTTTATAAATTGATTTTTTATATACAAGTAATAATAACTTTCTGCACATATACAAACTTTCTACAAATGTACAGAAAGAAAACAAGTCCACAAACATATACATCCCTTTAGGCAAAATTAATGAATATATACCAGTCACTACCTTAATTATTTCCTTCCAGAAATTCATAAATGCCACTGTAAGAAAGGGACTCTCCCCCACAGACAGCAAATCCAGAAAGCGTCTGATCTTATATGCTCACAGTGATGCATGAATGTATGTAGATACGGCAGTCTTCGCCCTTTAGAGCTTCACGTTCAACCAAAAGATGTATATCTCCAGCACCACAAGCTCTGTAATACCGTTCTTTTCTCTTCCATTTTTCATCTGGTGCCATTCACAGCAAGGCAAGGGAGTCGGTCCAATCTCAACAGCATAAATAACCTAGCAGATAAGGCGCTCTATAAAAAATAATAAAATACAAAACTTCCTGTTCCAAGGACAGGGAATTCCAATATATATATATTTTTTTTTTTTTTTTTATTGGTTTAAATTCAAACCTTTAAAATGTTTTGCAACACATATGAAATTTTTAAAAATTACATTGGGTATTTCAAGTCTCTCCCAAGTGACCTCTTCTTTATAGTCTCGTGTTCAAGCGTTACTCCGCTTTTCTTTAATGCCTGGTATACAGTGGGAATAGTGCCGACCTTTAATCACTCATTATTGTCTTTTAGTCTCTCTTCTATCACTGCCAGGAAGGAGGTCAAAGGTATAATTAATTTCATATCTTGCCCGTTCCACATGGTCTGCCACCACTCGTCCGCGCATGCTGATAAGTTATTATCATTCCATCGTCCCAGGTGAATTGATCTTACGTCTTTCAAGGCAGCGCAGAACAAGACTAGATGTTTAAGAGATTCTAGCTCGTTTTTGCACAACCGACAGGTTGGGGTCATATGTGTATTACACGCCCAATGACCAATTCTGTCTTTAGTTTTCATTGCATTTAATCTAAAGAGCATAAATGATCTTCTTGCTTTTGGATTAGGAAATCGGGTTAGATATTTTTGGAGGATGTCGTATCCTCTTGCTTCAGCGGGGCAATCTTTCATCGCTTTGACGTTGTTACGTTCGCTGCATGTATTTATCCATTCCCCACGCCATACTTTCTTTTTGGCTGCTGTGGGGTTTGTGAGTAAGTTTTCCAGGGTGATGTTATACATTGTTAACAACTCTTCGCAACGTCTTACCCATTGTGACAAAATACCTGGCCCTTCACGCGAGGCATGATGGAAAATTTGAAATTGGAGGATTCCTTCTTCTACTCTCGTTTTCCGAAACAATGAGAGTTGGTTCCAACATATCTTGGCGTGCAATGATGTTAAGGCTAATTCATAACGTAAGCAGACTGTAGCAATTCCCGGCGGAAGACTTAGTGCCTTGGTCCAGAACATGTGTTCTAACACGGCCCAGTGAGTTGACGGACAGCCAAATGCGTTTTCGGCTCCGTATGCCAGAATTGGAGACACTTTCTGTATATAGAAATTCCGCAGTGGTTGCAGTGAGAAGCGTCCATATTTTTTATGTATCACAAGGCCTTGGCAGGCCAACTGGCCACACTTTCGCTTGGAATCTGTTACCCATGGTTCATCGCAGATGCTGGAATTCAAGATCATGCCCAGATATTTCACGCTTTTAGACAGTTGCAGTGTCTCGTGATTTAGATGCCATATCTGTCTTGAGCCCTTTTGTTGCCAGCTTGTTTTTAGATTCTCAAAGATCAATATTTCAGTTTTTGTAGTATTGATCTTTAGCTTGTTCTGACATACATAGTTGTGAACTGCTTCCAACTTTCGTTGGAGCCCTATTGGGGTTAGATCTAATATTACCAAATCATCGGCGTATAGTAACCACTCTATCTTTGAAGAATTTAGTTTTGGTGAGAATGATCTCACAGATTGGATTGTAGCTCCTATATCGGAGATAAAGAGACTGAAGATAGCTGCTGCTAAGGGACATCCCTGCTTGACCCCTTTGTGCGTCATAATTTGGGTTGACAGGGTCCCAAGTCGGTCAAGTCTAATGGAAATTGAGGTATCCTTGTGGAGTTCTTTTATGGCAGCGAGTAAGCCTGGAGGACAGGCCCACATTTCTAGCTTTTGCCACAAGATTTCTCTGTCGACCATATCAAAGGCCGTAGAGAAGTCAACAAAAGCCAAATACACTTTCGTGTTTGTTCTAAGGGCCTCCATTTTCAACAGGTTTAGTACAAGCAGGTTCAGTGAACAGCCAACTGATTTTACAAACCCTGCCTGTCGTGAGTCCACTCTGTTTGTTGTTTTTGCCCAAGCAGTCAGTTTCTTGTGTAACAATGAAGAGAAAATCTTGCCCAAAACATCGAGTAAGGCCACTGGTCTGTAGTTCTTTGGTAATAATCTATTGCCTTTCTTAAATATTGGTATGATTATTCCAGTCTTCCACGAGGCTGGTACTTGCTTTTGAGTATTAATTCTCGCGAATAATTCGCAGCAAAAATCAGCCCACAAGTCCGGAAATTGTTTAATCATACTGTTCGACAGCCCGTCAGGGCCAGGTGCCCGGGAGTTTTTTGCTCTCACGATTGTCTCGTAGATATCATCTTTTGAGAACTGTAGGTTCCATGTTGTTGCATCAGAGGGAACATTATTTGGCTCAAGATCTTTATAGTACAAGGCTGTGAAGTGATTCACCCATTCTTTTTCTGACACTGGGCAAGCTTGCAAGATGAATTGTGGCGCTTCCAAGCTGTTGATTGTGCGCCAGAATTCTCCACTATCTTTTTTCCTTAGTGTCGTCATCATCGCTTCTGCGTCATTTTGATGTATAATCGCTCGATGGCTTTTAATCCAGTTCTTATAGGCTTGTCTCACTACTTTGTTTTTCTTCGATATTTCATCAGTTGGACCTTGGTTGTTTTTGCGAATTTCAGCTCTCATCCTTCTCTTGCGTTGTTTTATCATGATGTCAAAGGTGTGTTTATTTTGGAAGGACCAATTTTTCATTCCAATGTTTTTTGTCTTAAATTGTGACAACATTGGGACGTAGTCGATCTCCTTCCGTAATGACTTGTATTGGGTACATATCATAGATACTTCCTCTTCCTTCAACCTTAATCGCCGACGGTTTGGTTCCACCAAAATTTTTGTGCACCATGTTTCCCTCTCCATGCCGCCAGAGTCTTGGAATTTTAGTTCCAACATATCATGGTCACTATTGTCCATTGTTTGAATTTTCAATGATTTGGTTTTCTCGTGTATGGTATTCGACACAAATATGTAATCA
This sequence comes from Ambystoma mexicanum, assembly GCF_040938575.1. Classification (NCBI taxonomy): domain Eukaryota; kingdom Metazoa; phylum Chordata; class Amphibia; order Caudata; family Ambystomatidae; genus Ambystoma; species Ambystoma mexicanum. Next base: position 1,186,125,592 of record NC_090934.1, read on the forward strand.
ATGATGGAACTTTGACCCTCTCGCTTCCACGTTGGCTTCGGCGGAATGTCCCCTTGTGTGCAGCCATTTAACATAGAGAGACCCCTCACTTCCAATTCGTCGTTCCATGATCTGGCCAGCTGACGTTTAAGGGAGCTCTGTGGGTTGAAGAAGTCGATGTTCAAGTCTCCACAAACAATAACATCACTTCCAGAGTTAAATTCTAGCAAATTATCAAGGATTGTGGTGACCTGATCTATAAATAGCTGGGTCCCAGTTCGTTTATGGTTCCAATATAGGTTAATGATATGGATCACATCACAAGCCTTTGTAGGAGCAACAGATTTTCCTATCTCACAGACCTGTATGTATGAGGTGTAATTAGTTGCTTTTAACAACCGGTATCCCGAGGACCGGTTAATCATTGTCAGTAGTCCCGCTAATGGACGGCCTTTTTCAGCTTTAATGGCTGGATTTAAGGCACATTCAAAGTCTGTGATGGTCGGTAATTCACACATCCAAGTTTCCTGCAGGCAGATCAGGTGTAAGTCGTTAATCCATTTGTTGTTTCGGAGATGTGTGAAACCTCGTGTGTTCCATGAAGCAAAACTACATTCCTTAATCACGTTAAGCATTGGGCGTTAACTGTTGGATTTCGTGTTTAAAGCAGATGCCATCCAATTCCAATCTTCTCCTTGACTGACCCCTGTTTGTGCGTTTAGTAATGGCAAGTTTAATTTTGCGGATGGTTTCTCGTTATCTATAGTGATTTTAATTTTTTCCATGGGCTCAGTTCTCATATTTAGATTCTGCTTTCCCATCACCAGTCTATGCAGGGTTACCCCTGTAAGGTTCGTCTTTCGTACCAATTCTCCCTTGTCGCAGTGTGGTTGCCGTCTTGGAGCCGTTTGATCACTGTTTCTCAGAGTCTCTGCTGTCATAGATAAGTTTTTGCCACAGCGCAGAGACTCCCCTTCTTGGTGTTCTTTCTCATCTTCTTTGTCACAACGTTCGGGGTCCAACACCCTGTAGGTGTCAAATCCCAATGACAACAGTTCTTCATCTGCATCAAGAATTACATTTGCAATTAGATTCGAGTTTAGATGGATTATGACCCTGTCAGTACACAATTCGTCTGGGAATTCAATAATTTTTATATCTTTTGATTCAAGCGCACGGAGTCGCGGGACATGATGTAATAGCCTTAGTACGTTCATTCGATTCAGTATGAGATTGTCGTCAGTACCCTCAAGCCGTTCTAGCATTAGTTTAACCGTATATGATGGTTTCACAGGACATGCTAGTGGACGTTGAGTCCTGCGTTTCTGACTTTCCTTTGATGATTCTGCACGGTTGCATTTAAGAGTCAAAAGTTTCGGTACTTTAGTTTTTTGCTGTGGACTTGCCTTCAACGCAATATTTTCCTCCGGATTTATCTCGTTTGGAGTGCAATTTTGTGAGCCAACAGCAAATGGGGAGTCTGCCAACTTTTTAATCAGTTGTCTTTCTCTTTTTTCTTGAAGTGTGATGAATTCAGGGCTCTTAGGTTCTCTCATCGCATCCAACGGCTTAACCTCACAGGAAATTATCTCGCACGTTCTCCCTTTGACTTCCTGTCTTTTGTTATCTGCTAAGGCTTGCTGCTTTTGGGCCTCGTCCGAGGTCTGGTTACATTGGCTGAGTTTTTGTTCCATTGGGGTTTTGTTGACGCTTTGAGTATCTCTTTGTTCGACGCTGGCTTTCACTGCTTCATCATCTTCCACAGCCGTGTCTTCGTAGACTGACAGTTCCATTAGATCGTCCTGTGTTGCCAGGTCTTCTGCGTTTTGCACATTCTCTTTAGGTTTTTTAGTTATCTTCTCTTGTTCAGGCTCGATAATTTCCGTCTCTTTGATTGTTTCAGCTAGTTTTAAGCTTGAAGAAATAGCTTTATCAACCAAATTAAACATATTCAAATTTCGCAGGAATTTTCGAGCCCCTTTTTGATTTGATTTTTTTCGGGCAGGCATATTTTTCAGTTTTTTTGTATGCACAAAATTTGACTTTGTGTGCGTCATTTTTATGGTTTGGATTTCTGCCTCCGAATTACCAAAGATCGGGAATAATCCTGCTGATTTCGGTATTATACGTGGTATAGTTTGTTGAGCATCAGCCAAGTCAACAGTCTTCTGTCTAGCAGAAGAGCTCGCTGGAGATTGTAAGTCCACCAAGGCTGGGTTTAATGCGTTTTGGGTCTGTAAGAAGGCCGAGTTAAACGAGATTTCAAGCAAATTAATTTGATTGTCGCTTTTCTCATTTAAGTTGTTAACCATCGTCGAGTTTCTCATCTCCGGCACTGTTCCTGTAGCCACTGAACTGGTTCCTTCGGTAACCAGATCAATCACTTCTGTTTGAGGAGTTTCCGATGGCGTGCTAACTTTGGCAGTAAGGTTGTTAGCTTGAGTCGTCTGTGTTTGAGAGTCGGACATCCTTGTCCCTTTTGCGGATTTTCCTGTGATTATAAGGTTTGAGCTCACTACTTTATTGCCTAAGTCTTTCTGCTTTCCATCAGGATTCCTCACTTCACAATTGTGCATTCCATATGATTTGTGAAACAAGGATAACGCTTCTTTGGCTACTTCTGCAAATAGTTTTTTATCAATCGTGTCATTCTGTTTATCCTCCCTCAGTGCTTGCATACCCAAAACTATTTGTTTATTCACTTCATTTTGTTTATGGCCATCCATCCCTTGGTTTGTCTCTAGGTGAACCAGTTTTGAGTTCATCAATGCTAATAGTGTTGTGACGTCCTTCAAATTATCATTCAGTGTTTCATATAATTTAGTAAATGGAGTGAGAGAAATTGCCATTGCAGAGGTTAATGCTGTTAGTAAATCGTTCGTGGGCACATGGACACATGGGGCAGTGTGTTTACTTTGCGTTAGCTGTTGTGTCTCATGTGTGTTTTGTCTGGCCTTTGCACCCCCTCTCCTTATTTTAGGGAATGGACGTTCACCAATTGAAGAGTCTGTTGAATCAGACTCTCTTGATGAATCATCACTGCGGGAGGTCAAACTTCTGCTTATCGACATCTTTTTGCGTTGAGGTGAACCAAAATGATGATAAATAGGTATCCTTTTTTGGGAATCAGCCACAAGTTCCCCCTGTGAGTGAACTGAACTGCCAGGGGATACATTCACTCTTGCTTTATGTCTTTTATAATTTGCAGAACCCCAAATATCTTGGTTGGTGTCTGTAACTTGTGCACAGGGTCTTTTCTGAGCATTTTTCCGAGTCAAAGCAGTTGTTGACGTAGAAACTACCGATTGATCAAAGGCTCTAGATTTATTCAGGGATATCAAGTTTTGTAACACAGCTGAAACCACTTCAAGTGAGTTTCTTTTATCAGTGGTCACGGAAGAGGATGACGTTTCCGTCTCATGCTGTGTGAATCGCAGCTGTCCTGTTTTATTTGGTTGAGAACAAGTTTTTAACGTATCTGGGCTGGGCGCCTTGTGGCTCTCGCTTACAACACAATTGGTATCAGATATAATGTCATGCAACTTATCATGTAAATTGTGTTTTGTGGCGGATTCCGCCAGAGTCGGTGAAACATAAAGTGCACTCACCCTTGGGACTGCATCACTCTCAAGCGTCCGAGTAGGAAAGGCACTGTAAGGCTCGACGCGAGGGGACACACCGGCGCCTCTGCTCACATCCAGAGCGGCTACCTGAAGCCGTACGACTTCATCACCACTCGCCGCGCTGTCTTGCGCGTCCTCCGGGCACTCCCCCCGCTCGCGCACGTCATCACCTGTTGCCGCGTCCAACACATCCTGTGCAGGCGCGACGTCCTCCACCGTCGCGTCGTCTCTCGCCGTGGCCGTGTCAGCGTCGTCCACCACGGCCACAAGTCTGCTGGATCCACGCGCGGCGCCGACATCCGGCAGGCCACCATCTCCACCACACGCCAAGGCAGACCCCCCCCCCCCCCTCAACGCACCCCGCAACGAGTGCGCCGGGAACAAGCTCCGGCCGCCTCCATCCGCTGTGTCAGACATGGTGTCGCAGCGACCTGAGAGGTGAATATTGCTTGTGTATGATTGGGAACAAGGAAGCGTTTCTTTACCGCTTCACACTCCTCTTCCTTTTCTAGGGGATCAAACACATCTTCCGAAAGTTCTATCATAGAGCGATCTATGAGCTGTGTTTTATCACTTGTTGAACCACATGAAAAATATTCGCTTTGTTGTTTGGTCTTTGCATGCGTAACGTCAACCTTCGCCGCCCTTTTCACTTGGGCTCTTGTCCTCGAGATTGATTGTTGACAAGAGGACCTTGGGATGAATGGGTCCATTTTTCTGCAAAGGAGCAGAGGGGTGATCTAATATGGCGCCTCCCGCCGCTCGCCAAACAGCAAACAGCAGTGTCCTCAGCCCTTTGCACTCAGGGCTTAGCGCCGCAAGGGTGGAAGAGGCGGCCTCAAGTACCCAATCGCCTGGGTCAGGTGACACCAGCAGGCAGGCAGTTAAAGGTACGGCACACGCACCTCTCCTTCCTTTCCTCTCCTTCTCCTTCCTTCAGTCAATATAGACGCTCGCCACAGCAAACAGCAGTGTCCTCAGCCCTTTGCACTCAGGGCTTAGCGCCGCAAGGGTGGAAGAGGCGGCCTCAAGTACCCAATCGCCTGGGTCAGGTGACACCAGCAGGCAGGCAGTTAAAGGTACGGCACACGCACCTCTCCTTCTTCCTTTCCTCTCCTTCTCCTTCCTTCAGTCAATATAGACGCTCGCCACAGCAAACAGCAGTGTCCTCAGCCCTTTGCACTCAGGGCTTAGTTTTATGTGGAAGATCCTTTGTGTATGCATATGTAACAGGCCTTTGGATGCTCTTATACTGCATCCACCCCAATGATAAGCTTTCACTTTCAGATGTTTCTTTAATGAACCAAAGTGCCAGGATCAGCCAGGCCTCCACTTTATCATGCTAGCAAAGTTTTTAAAGCATATCTCCAAACACGGCATCAATCAATTGTCATTCAAGTTCAATTCCTAGCTAATAAGGTTGCATATGCATTTCATTACACTTCCAGAGCTTTAGGTACAAAGTGCACCGTTTTATATTTAATATCGATTTAATGCCACTGTGCCTAGTTCTAATCGAAGATTACATAAAGGCACACAGTTGGGCAGCCGTGGATGCCCCTCAAGATCTTTGCATTAAGGAGGTCGAGTCATTTCATTTCAACAAAGTAAAGGCATTCAAGTCCGTATATAATACCAGGGACCAGACTTTGCTTATAAACCAGGTGAAGTCCTTGCAGGCTATATCCACTGCTATTTTTAATGAACGACATAATCACCCCTAGTTTCCTCATTGCTTTCTAGGTAAAAATTCCAGATATCACCTTCAGATTTGTTGCGTTATAAAAGCACCCAGATATACATAATCAGAGACTTTCTCCACAGGGATATTATAGGCCTTCCAATGTGCAACGGTCTGCTTTCTCTCATTAGTAAAGGTCATGGGTCAGACCATTAGCCTCCAACTAGTTAGCCACCTCGATTAGTACTCTTTGCAATGCTATTGGGGTGCGATCCATTCATATTATGTCATCTGCGCACGCTATTAAGCTTATACAATGCTTTCCCCATTTGAGGAAATAATCGAATTCGCATTAGTATCTAAAAGTAGTTCTCTAATTTGTGTAATTACGATATTTGGAAAAAGATTCTGTGGAGGCTGCAAAAGGTTAAGGAACCGATTGATAATGCTTAAAGGGTTAACATTTGAGGAGAGCTGGGAGCCATTTACCTCCTGCTTGTAGCCTAGAAGAGCCTGGTTAGCTTGACACCAACAGCTACCAGGAGCTACTTTTAGCTCCCCAGGCCAAATGACAGTGAACAAACCCACCAATGCAAATGTAACTTTGTGCGTTTGGGATAATCTATAACATTTAAAACATAAGCAGTCATAAATAATGGGCAAGATGATGTGTTTCCATCTTATGTGGTAGTTAGAGGTAGCTCCTGGTCACTAGTAGATGCTGCACACCCAGGAGCTGCTTTTAGCTCCCGTTTATTCAATCTTAATTGTTAACCCGTCCACCTTCTAATCACTGTACTTAACATTCTGAAGACGTCCCGTATTCTACTCAGCCTCTCCTTATTTCTCATCCTGATATTCCTTAGCCACCCTGTTTATTTGGGCATAAGGTGCTCCCAGAAAAACATCCTGTGCCATACCCACTATACACTGATCAATCCAGTATCTAGGAGATGGCCAGTAGGTGTTAGCACTGTGACAAGGAAAAGAAAGACATGGGGTAATGAAAATTACCACCAAGTAACATAAGCACACCCCCGCCCCTCTTCCTTTCTCCAGTATTTATCATACTGATGCATAACAAGGAAATGATCGATCCACCTACTCTTAAAACAGACACAGATTCATATGCAAACCAATGCTGTGTAATTTACCCGATACCAACAAATCCCTCAGCAGTCCGTGAACTGCCGTCAGCACTGCCAGTCCAAATGCCTGATCTGCATAACCAAGAAGATGTAGTCTGTAGTGAATAAAATGTTGAGGGGAACCCCCAGGTTTGCCGCTCTACAGATATCATGAACAGGGGCAATCTCTGTCTCAGTCTATTATGTAGCTAACTTGGAGCCATGAAGAACCCTCAAGACGATCTTACTGAACATAGTTCTCGTATGAGAAGGGAATTAAAGATGGAAGAGGGACTAACCATGGTGTCAGTCCCTCCCAGGAGGCACCATGAGTGAAGGTACCACAGGTGGAGAAGCTGATCCTGCAGTTGCTGATTGGGACATAGCCAGAGAAGTTGCGGCGTCCCTACCTGCTCCAGAGAAGACAAACGCCAAAGCCGGCAGAGGCTGAGGCTCCCGGCGCAGAAGAGCGTTGCGAGAGACGGTCAAGCAGGTATGCAAAGCCCAGTTCCCAGGAAGTGCTGGGGAGTCACGTATGGCAGCACGCAAACAAGAAACAATTTAGAAGAACCATCATAAGACACATAGAAGCCCACGGCCGAGGTGAGCAACCAGGAACCCATACAAAAAGTACACTGGTGGCCGGGAACCTCAAGGGGGCAAGAGAAGCCAATGTGAAGGGGTTTGGGATCCGAGAACGAAAAGCCATAGTGAATGGGTCAAGGACCATTAAGTGGAGAACCGGTACACCTGGCAGGGGAGTGTACCAGGGATACTGTAGGAAAACCAGTTGGACAAATACAGGGTCAAGGACCCGACTGTGACTAAGGAGGAGTTCCTCGGACATACATCTTCTTTGTGACAGTACCTGGCAGGAGAGTATACCAGGTCTGCCCAACTGAGACACTGGAGAGGCTCCTCAAGTGCCAGAGAAAACCCAGGGGAAGGGAGACAATCCCCCTACTTTGTGGAACTGTAAAAACCAGCCTGAGAAAAGCCAGGGGAAGGGAGATATGCACCCTACTTTGCGGAACTGTAAATACCAGCTTGAGCAAGGCCAGGGAAGGGAGACATTCCCCATATTTTGTGAACTATAGTCCAGAAGAAGGGAGTCATTCTTCAGCACCAGGGCAGATACAAATCTCGTACCTTCAGAGGTCAATAAAAAGGCATACCATTAAATTGCCTGATATGAACAGCTTTTAACACAGCAAACAGAAACTAAAGGAATCAGGAATTAAAGACTAAATAATACCCAGATATCAAAAAAGGGAAGGTTGACAGAAGGGGCTACGAGAGACATCTGCCACAAACGTGACTAATTAGATCATTGAGGATTACTGTGCCCAGTAATGTCCAATACCACAGATGATATTGTGCATTAGAGGCACAAGAACAGACAGACTGTGCCCCTCCCCCGCATATAACCAGATTCCTAGATCAGTACATGTTCATAAACTCACTTGTGTCAACTTATGCAAAACCTTCATCCAGCTTATTTAGAAGATGTAGACCTTGAATGTGGTTACTAGCCAACGATGCTCCACCAACTGTTCAGTTCATACGTCGCCAGTCGGTTTAACAACCTCAGTGGGATCCTTGTTCCCGCTTCTCCCCATCCACACCTGCTCACCTAGAGGCTCCCCTCCCGTCCCCATCCGCAGAGTGAAAGAACACTTTGGATCCCCACATCGCATTGCAGATTGGCAGCATGGAGAGCATAAAAGTTGTATAAGAATAGCATTAAAGTTCTTCAAATTGCTGACAGCATATATCTTAAGGCAGCAGCCACAGTAGAAACCGTTTGTTGTTATGGAAGAAATGGAGCTAGAATTTCTTTCCTATATGGCTGCATGTGTGCATAAATAAATGCATTTTTTATTAGAATAAATTCAGAAAAATACTTGTCGCGAAATATCTTTTTATATGACAAAAAATAAATGTGGATAAATACAGAAAAAAAATGCCAAAACATAAATATGGATAAATACAGACGGAAATGGTAGAAAGATTACCATAAAACCGGGAGCCTTAGTTAGAAGCATAAGGGATAGAAGTAGGGTTTTGAAATGGGGCTGTGGGCTTTAGTTACAGACATTCTGACATTTGCTTAGTATTTTGTTGGTGAGGAAACCCCTCGTACAGTTAGGTATAAGTAGGTTTTCCTTGCCCAAAAAGCATGCCACCTGTGCGGCAATCTCCTCCTTCCACACCCTTACAGTACATAAAAAAGGACATATGGTGCCGGCATATTGCAAAATATATGGAATCCTACAAACTTACGAACCTTAGCCTCAAAGCAAACAAACGTCAGTTACAAAGGAGCTTGATTGTCAACCCTATTAACTACTTTGCCAGTAGTGCACCACATAAATCCCCTCACTTGTTTGCCCAAACTAAAAGGTATGATGCCTTGATTAGAGAGACCCACGACTTTTGCCAGAAATAAAAAAACAGTAGCCCACAGTTCCCAAGTTCGGAGATGCTGCTCTAGGGCTAAAGTTCCCTTGCCTGCATTCGAAAAAGTCCACCTCTGAACTGTAGGATGTCTAGCTCACGGGTCCAGGCACGCAGCCAGCCTGCCCAAGATTGAATCCTCACAGGGCCAATCCAAATCTTGATCCTTCAGAGGTCGATAAAAGGGTTATATGTGATCTTGCCGACGGAAAAATCAGTCGTACGTTTCATCGTGATCATAATACAGAAAAACAGATTATTTTTTTTTAAAAATGTGCCCCCCAAACCTCCCGATTTCCTATCCTTATAACGCCACCCCAACCCATATACACACCACTCTGAATTGTTTTTGGTAAATTGACTGGATACCGATAAAAGGAGTACTATTAAATTGTGTAATATGAACATCTTTTAACACAGCAACTGAAACTAAAGGAATCGAGAATTGAAGGCTAAATAATATCCTGATTTTTAAAAAAGGGAAGGCCGACAGAAGGGGTTACGAGAGACATCTGTAGGTGATCCACAAACGTAACTAATTAGATCATGAAGGATTACTGTGCCCAGTAATCTGCAATAATCCAGACGATATTGTGCATTAGAGGCACAAGAACAGACAGACTGTGTGTGCCCCCCCACGTAAAACCAAAGATTCCTAAATAAATCCACTATCCAGTACATGCTCATGAACTCACTAGTGTCCACTTATGCAAGAACTTAAAACGCTTTCGTTCATGCAGCTTATTTAGAAGATGCAGACCTTGAATGCAGTCACTACCCAACGATGCTCCACCGACTGTTCAGTTCATACGTCCCAGTCGGTTTAACAACCTCGGTGGAATCCTTCTCCCCGCTACCCATCCACACCTGCTTACCTAGAGCCCCTCCCATCCACAGAGTGAAGCAGCAGCTTGGACCCCCAAATCATCCGATATATAAGGCTATTGTAGCAAAATAACAGTGTGAGATAACACAGTTGTGCCTAGAAGATCTATCTTGCCAATGGACGAGCAGCGCGTATCCACATACACAAGCTTCACAACAAACCACAACTACCACCTGTAAAATAGGTAAAATGGCTTTTCATTTGCAATTTCGCCCATTCTTTTTCTTAGCATTAAACTGCATTTCCTGCAATGCTTTTTTGAGAACCACTGAAGTCAGAATGGTTTACACAGAGGGAAAACAAGAGTATGACTTCTGTCACTGCTTTCTACACCTTATTACACGGTCAGCACCCACTATAGAGTCTTCATAGGACACAATAGGTTCTACCGACCACAGAGAAAGGAGCAGACTGGCCAGAAGCAGTCTCCTTCTGCTGAACACCCCAAATCATAAAATGATGGTAGTTGGGGCAGCCATAAATGGGGCCATGTACTTGAAGCCAAGAAAACCCTCCATAGGCTGCCCATGCCATTAAGGGTACGTAAATGCTTCGGTTCTGGTGTTTAAATGCTAAACATCGCCCAAGGATACAAGTCGGCCAAAGTGATGCTTTCTTTGCAGGCCACTTAAAAGTGCTCCTGGCAGTTTAGACCTGTCAGAGCAGACTTCACAGGGAGTAGAAGCTGGTCACTCCATATGGCTAAAAAGTAAAACGTGCTGCTCTTGGATATCTGAACCACCACTTCCTTCTAGCCCTTTAGATTCTGCTTTTTCTTTTAAGTGCAGCACCGGAATAACATCAGTGCTTAGGGCCCACTTACAAGTGTGCAACACAATGTAGGTTATATGAAAAAAGGTCACTTCCCCTCATTCCTTTTGTCCCTTCCTCACTATCCGAGGTGCAGATATACTGCCCTGCAGGAGCGCATCATGTTATATTCAAACAACAACAGAGTTCACCATGCCAGGCAAACAATTACCCGACTGCTCACAACGTGCCAGGTGACAGTAGTTTAGGTGCCAGGTTTAGAGTAACACTCCCCTGCCACAGTGTACTCTCCTAGGTGATGTGGTATTTTACTTCAAGACTCCAGCTTGCTACGTGCAGACAGTGAGCGACAAAAGAACCTGGGTACACCATGCTCAGCGCCGAGGGCTTCGGTTCTGCCAGACAGGGACAGACTAGGTGCAAAGGGTTTCAGACCTCCTCCAGAACAGCACGCGTTTGCTCCCTTAAAGATCTTGGGAGAATACATTCCTGTACTCGGATTCCAACATGAACCACACCCAGTCCCATCCCTATTGTTAAAGCAGGTACATGCCTGATGGGACCCACCCATCAAGTCTCGGAACAAGTTTGACAGGATCAACTGCTGAGGATGGAAGAGGAGAAAAGGGGGAATTATAGACAAACGCTTTCCTAATTTCTGGAAACATGGCTGATGGACAGCATAGAAGGAGGTAGATTTAGAGCAGACAAAATAAAATTTCAAAAAAATGGGATGTGATGTAATAACCAAGTTGAGCAATGTGGAACCAGTAGACTTGGGTTTTAAGCTGTGATATCTACTTAAACAAAAAGTGCAATCTTGGGCACATCCCTAACTCCGAGTTTGCAGACCATCGGTATGAAGCACTAAAACCATTTGTTTCGGTCTAGAGGCTCAGTTTGAAGCATGGTACTAAAAGTGTGACCACACACTAAGGGGCAAAATGTAGTGGGATAGGAGTGTGTCCGGTGCAAAGAGCGGAGGTCTATGGAACTCTGCTGAGCAGCCACAATGGAGGTTTGTGGCGGTCAGATTAGAACAACAACAATGGCTAAAATCAATACTTGAAATTACAGCATGCACACCTTATATTGTTATATGGGGTTTGCAAGACTTAATCAGGCAAACAAATCCAACAAGTACTGGCAAAGTCAACAGTTTGGGGTTGCTAAAGAAAAAAAATGATGCGCAGGTCGCCTTCCAAGTTCCAGGGAGAGCGCCACACGGCTGAATGAGCACTAACCTAGCAGAGGAGTGCAGCATCCCCACGCTCTAGAGGCCCTGCCCACCTGTCCATTCCTAAATCTATAACAAGCATTCCTTCTTCAGTTTGATGCTAAACCACCAGCCAGTAGCCAAACCAATGCAACTTAAGGCATATGCCCACCAAGTCTTCTCTCACCAGTTCCCAAAAGTACCCGGTACACATGGGGGGGCATATCACAGTCACACAACCTCATTCATCAAAGGCTTGCAGTTGAATTTTCTTTGACTAGATAAGCCCCCCCCTCCTTTTACAAATATTGGTCTCTACTTTGGACAGGGTTCTAAATTGAGGGGATCTGGGGGCTATTTATCTGTTGCTTCCATCCTAGGAGAGTCTGGTTATCTTGAAAAGAGGAGCTACTTTTGGCTCCCCAGGCCAATTTATGCCATACAAACATGCATATGTGAAATTAACTTAAGAGTATTTGAGAATGCTAATGAAGAATTAGGACACAGATTTAAACTAATCACACATAACGGACACAAAGTTCAAGCTAGATATTCAGTGTGCTGGGTACTCGCTCCTGGTTACCCAGCGGTAGCTCCTGCTTACTGGGTGATGCCCGACACCCAGCAGCTGGATTTAGCTGCTGCACATTGAATCTTAATTTAGAATCCCGTTGGACATTTAGATTCTAGGCTCTGGTCAGTACCAGCTTCTCTTTTTTTTTAATAAGTCCACATCTCTGGTCCTTCAAGATTTTGTAGGTCAGTAGCATAAAATGCAAAGGGTTCAGGAGTGTACATCGCAGTTTTCGCAGTAATGTGACTTGTCCTAGAAAATTGGTGTTGTGGGGGGTACTCACTCAGCCCTGCTCTGACCCGCAGCATATCCTCCACTTGTGCCATGGGCAACAGAGGTGTGCCCAGAGTTGCAATCAAGGTCCAAAATGACAGATTCTCTACCAGAGGTGCTCTCCAAGCCTACACCAGGATTAGGTTAGGCTTGACTAAAGAGCCTAGGGCTTACCTAGAGGTGCTGAAAAAGCCTGGTAAGGAGCATAACTCCTATAGACATGGAGTCATAAAAAGGGGAGTGCGAGTTACGCACAGCAGTGCATGGTTTAGTCTTCCAAGGTCAAGCACACCACTGTGTGCCCAAAATGTGGGATTTAAGATGACTGAGCCACTATAGCTGCCCACATTACCAGCAGCTCCTGTTGATACTAAAAAGTTGGTGGCTAAGAAAATAATCTCAAACCCCTTCATTCAGTCTACCATGGCCATGAACAGGGATAGGTGGATTGCCCCTGCCACACACTGTTGTAAAAGACCATGTATTCTACCCTGTCCAAGGAGGCGAGTGGAATTTGTGAACCATCATTTGACAGTTTTTTTGGCACTGGCATTCTCCGAGAATCAGTTTGATACTGCACTGCATGTCTCCCAATAGGGTTTTGCTCTATGAATCAGTAGACACTGGGGACTCTTGCCTTCCTGTTTGTTTCTGGGTGTCCAATATGTCATTGTAGGGCATTGCCCTCCTTGGTGCCCAAACCAATCACAGACTTTGAGACGGAGTGTGCATCTAAATTGTTTTTCCGAATATCTAAAGGTCATGAATGGATCCTGGGTATCACGGTCACCATCAGAGACCCAGACATTTAGGATAAGATATATTAGCTGCTTCAACAACAGCTGGTTAAAGGCCACCAATGGAAATTACAGAAACTGGCACAGGCATTGATCTGGACCCATAACTTGTGGTATTCCTGATGAACTAGGGAATGGCACTTCTTCCAACACTGCATTTGCACCTCGACAAGGATTATTCACCCAGTTGTCCCCTCTCTTGGTTCTGAGAGGACTCCTTCACCCCTCCACTTTGCAAATAGATGCAATGGCACAGGTAAAGGAGATTCTGATAAAACTGCATTTCTCCTCAGTCTGCAGGAAGAAAATGGGCTCTTCCACAGAAGACCTTTCGCAACTACTCATTGACTCCTGTGTATCCTTCATGGACCTCTCTGTTAAAAAAGCCAATTTTGACTCCCTCCCTCCCCCGAGTAATTTTCTGCCCATTTCCCATGCACCTTGGTTAGCAAGGAGGTGGAAAAATTGGTCACGATGCAACACCAAGATTTTGTGGAGCAAAATGGTATCCGGGATGTATGCAACGGTTACCAGTCAGTTGGTCGGAAAAAAAAGGTCGACAGGACAAATGGTCGATTTTTTTTTTTTGTATTTTCACTTTTTTTTGGGGTCACTTTTTTTTGGGGGAGGGTCCCACCCACCCAACCCCTTTTTTTCTCTAAAAAACCCTTTTTTCCCTAAACTAAAACCTAAAATATATATATATAAATAAAAAAAAAAATTCAACCATTTGGCTTTCGACCAAATTCCGTCGACCATTTGTCTTTCGACCAAATGTCTTTCGACCAAATGACTGGACAGCGTATGCAACTAGGCTTCTGCCCTGGACATGGCTCCGAGTTTGCATTGGTCAGTGTGGGATGACCTTGTAGGGTTCCATGTGATAATGTCGCCTGTAAAAAGTTGCCAGGTAGGTGACTTTTTTGTCCTGTCTCCTAAAATACGTTCCCCAAATATTCTAGGAGGGTTATCGTTTTATACTATAAACTTCCATCGTAGAATATTTGGGGAAAGTGTCTGATTTTAATGAGGGTGTATTTTTTTTGCGAAATGTCGCCCCCTGACTTAATATTCATCTACAACCGCTTAGGACATTGGCTAAATTGTCTGGGCAGGGTTTGTCAATGGATGAGCCTTAATGGCCTCCAATTGAACCCGGCTAAAACGTACACTATGTGGTTAGGCCCGTCACATCTGCTAAATGGCCAGACTCATGCCCAGCCCCCTTCCTATCTGTAGTTTATGGGCATCTTATGCAAAAAAGGTAAGAAACTTGAGGTTAAGTTAGGAAGCGGACCCGACTCTCACAGCTCAAATGAATGAGCTTGCTAGAGCCTCTTTTCTAAAACTTCATCTCCTCCGAGGTCTCTTCAGCTGATCCCCAGAGAATTCTATCTCATGATGGTTGGTGCCCTAATACAATTCTCAATTGGACTAGGCCAATGCCCTTTATGCAGGCATCTCTAACAACCTGCTCCATAAATTACAAATGATTCAAAAGGATGCCATTCGCCTTATTTTCAATCTCCCCAAATTATCATGTGTCCACAAACTGGCTTCACCTTATTTATGCTTGAAAATCTCCCATCATCCACCAACAAGATTAATGTGCTCTGTGGATAATTACTGGCGATTCCCCACTCAGCATTTTGTTCGCGAGGTGACAGCCGTTTCTATGTGTTGGGCTATACATTCTGGAACCAGATCTCACTTCACAGCCCTAATTCCAACTCCCTTTGGTTGTTCCGGAAAAATGCAAATTGGATAATTAGGGAATATTCCAGGAATCCTTATTAAAGAAATTAAACAAATTTTTCATTTCTGCACCATCACCAAACTGATGTGAAGGCCATCTTTACTGTCTGCCACCATAAGACAGGACTGGCTTTAAGAATTTTCTTAGAATCCGCAAGATGATAGAAGAGTGGAATTCCAAGCTAGCATCAAGGAGGGTAAACGTGCTGTCCTCCTCAGTACTGCCAGACTTGAATTTGGGAGGAGTTGTGGAGCACTGGAAAAAAGTACACAACCTAGTACTTACCGGGTAAGATGGCTGAGCGGGTTTAGCGCTTGCTGCTGCGATCTGCAGGTTCAAATCCCAGCAAGGCCAACTCAGCCTTTCATCCTTCCGAGGTAGATGAAGGAGAACCAACTTCGGTTGGGTGATATTGTACGCATATACGTTCTATGTAAGGCACTTAACACTAAGCGCTATATAAATAACACATTAGTTAATGGGTTTGGTTGAGTATTCATGGATAATCAGCTTGCGATGTTTTTAAGCAGAGGCGTAGACAAAAAAGTCCCTGCCCATAATTATCAACTCCATCAATGTTTTAGTCACAAAATTAAGAAATCTATTAGCAAACAAAATGATATTTCATCTTTGCAGACTCTTTAAAAACACATACGAATCACAGGACACACAAGTACATTCTTAAATGACTATCAGGCCGATTCATGGAATAATTAGCGCGGCGCAAGTGGCCAAAAACGTGCGAATCGCAGTGGAATAGCGAAAATCGCAGTGCAAGTGCGAAAATCGCACGAAAAGCAGCGCACATCGATTCATGGAAGGGCGTGCGCGAGAAAACCATCGGATGTGCGCTAAAAAAGTGCGCGGCGCACGTTGGCGCACAGGCCATCTAGCGACGTGCGCCAGGTCACAGCGAAAATCGCACAGGCCACAGCGAAAATCGCACATAGCGCGGCGCACACAACAAAAGTAGGCGGAACACGGGGCGTAACACTCGGAATGGGGAACAACTTGCCAAAATGTGGGCGTCACGGGGGAAGTACAGGGTGCAAGTGCGCGGAACGCCCACACGCTCGCCTACAACACGTATTCATGGAATCGAATAGGGGAAAAAAGCGCACGGTCAAACCAGCGCCTGTAATAAATGTGCGCCAAAAGGTGCGCCAACAAATAGCACCTATATACAGCTATGATGAATGTCCTATACTGTGGCCCTCCAGGACAAATGACGTGCAAAGGGGTACCCACAAACACGGACACCCGCTGACTGAAAAATAACGTGTGCGTGTATTGCGGGGTGCGCAGGAACTTTCACACGCGATTTGGCAGGGTACGTGGATTTCAGGGGTGCGCGGGAAGTTCCACACGCGATTTGGCCGTGTACGTGCACGGGAATTTCCACACGCGACTTGGCTGGGTACGTGGATCTCAGGGATGCGCGGGAAGTCTCACACGCAATTTGGCAGGGTACGTGGATTTCAGGGGTGTGCGGGAAGTTCCACACGCGATTTGGCCGTGTACGTGCGCGGGAATTTCCACACGCGACTTGGCTGGGTACGTGGATCTCAGGGGTGCGCGGGAAGTCTCACACGCGATTTGGCAGAGTACGTGGATTTCAGGGGTGCGCAGGAAGTTCCACACGCGATTTGGCTAGGTACGTGCGCGGGAATTTCCACATGCGATTTGGCTGGGTACGTGGATCTCAGGGGTGCGCGGGAAGTCCCACACGCGATTTGACAGGGTACGTGGATCTCAGGGGTGCGCGGGAAGTTCCACACGCGATTTGGCCTGGTACGTGCGCAGGAATTTCCACATGCGATTTGGCTGGGTACGTGTATTTCAGGGGTACGCGGGAAATTCTACACGCGATTTGGCTGTGTGCTCCCAGGTATTCCCTGTACACCCTCCACGGCCCCTGCAGGCAGCCGACACCGCAGGGGACTACCCTGCACAGCTGCTCATGTCACCCAGCACCCCCACCCCCCAGCAGTGTGGGGCACCCTCCACCAGGCCCCCACTCATGTCCCCTATCACCCCCACCCCCCAGCATCCAGGGGCACCCTCCACCAGGCCCCCACTCATGGCCCCCT
Organism: Ambystoma mexicanum; assembly: GCF_040938575.1. Taxonomy (NCBI): domain Eukaryota; kingdom Metazoa; phylum Chordata; class Amphibia; order Caudata; family Ambystomatidae; genus Ambystoma; species Ambystoma mexicanum. The sequence continues at coordinate 1,186,142,822 of NC_090934.1, forward strand.
GCACCCCCACCCCCCAGCAGTGCAGGGCACCCTCCACCAGGCCCCCACTCATGTCTCAAACCACCCCCACCCCCCAGCATCCAGGGGCACCCTCCACCAGGCCCCCACTCATGTCTCCCACCACCCCCACCCCCCGGCCACCATGGGCAGCCCCCACCAGGCTCCCACTCATGTCTCCCACCACCCCCACCCCCCAGCCACCATGGGCAGCCCCCACCAGGCTCCCACCCATGTCCCCTATCACCCCCACCCCCCAGCCACCATGGGCAGCCCCCACCAGGCCCCATTCATGTCTCCCACCCACCCCCACCCCCCAGCCACCATGGGCAGCCTCCACCAGGCCCCCACTCATGTCTCCCATCACCCCCACCCCAGCCACCATGGGCAGCCCCCACTCATGTCCCCTATCCCCCCCACCCCCCAGCCACCATGGGCAGCCCCCACCAGGCCCCCACTCATGTCTCCCACCCACCCCACCCCCCAGCCACCATGGGCAGCCTCCACCAGGCCCCCACTCATGTCTCCCACCACCCCCACCCCCCAGCAGTGTGGGGCACCCTCCACCAGGCCCCCACCCATGTCTCCCACCACCCCCAGCCACAATGGGCAGCCCCCACCAGGCCCCCACTCATGTCTCCCACCACCCCCACCCCCCAGCCACCATGGGCAGCCCCCACCAGGCCCCCACTCATGTCTCCCACCACCCCCACCCCCCAGCCACCATGGGCAGCCCCCACCAGGCCCCCACTCATGTCTCCCACCACCCCCACCCCCCCAGCAGTGTGGGGCACCCTCCACCAGGCCCCCACTCATGTCTCCCACCCACCCCCACGCCACCATGGGCAGCCTCCACCAGGCCCACACTCATGTCTCCCACCACCCCCACCCCCGCAGCAGTATGGGGCACCCTCCACCAGGCCCCCACCCATGTCTCCCACCACCCCCACCCCCCAGCCACCATGGGCAGCCCCCACCAGGCCACCACTCATGTCTCCCACCACCCCCACAGCAGTGTGGGGCACCCTCCACCAGGCCCCCACCCATGTCTCCCACCACCCCCACCCCCCAGCAGTGCAGGGCACCCTCCACCAGGCACCCACTCATGTCCAACTCATGTCTCCCACCACCCCCACCTCTCAGCAGTGCAGGGGCACCCTCCACCAGGCCCCCACCCATGTCTCCCACCACCCCCACCCCCCAGCCACCATGGGCAGCCTCCACCAGGCCCACACTCATGTCTCCCACCCACCCCCACCCCCAGCCCCCACCAGGCACCCACTCATGTCTCCCACCACCCCCAACCCCCAGCAGTGCAGGGCACCCTCCACCAGGCCCCCACTCATGTCCAACTCATGTCTCCCACCACCCCCACCCCTCAGCAGTGCAGGGGCACCCTCCACCAGGCCCCCACCCATGTCTCCCACCCACCCCCACCCCCCAGCCACCATGGGCAGCCTCCACCAGGCCCCCACTCATGTCTCCCACCACCCCCACGCCCCCAGCAGTGTGGGGCACCCTCCACCAGGCCCCCACCCATGTCTCCCACCGCCCCCACCCCCAGCCACCATGGGCAGCCCCCACCAGGCCCCCACTCATGTCTCCCACCACCCCCACCCCCCAGCCACCATGGGCAGCCCCCACCAGGCCCCCACTCATGTCTCCCACCACCCCCACCCCCCAGCCACCATGAGCAGCCCCCACCAGGCCCCCACTCATGTCTCCCACCCCCCCCACCCCCGCAGCAGTGTGGGGCACCCTCCACCAGGCCCCCACTCATGTCTCCCACCCACCCCCACCACCCAGCCACCATGGGCAGCCTCCACCAGGCCCCCACTCATGTCTCCCACCACCCCCACCCCCCAGCCACCATGGGCAGCCCCCACTCATGTCTCCCACCACCCCCACCCCCCAGCAGTGCAGGGCACCCTCCACCAGGCCCCCACTCATGTCCAACTCATGTCTCCCACCACCCCCACCCCTCAGCAGTGCAGGGGCACCCTCCACCAGGCCCCCACCCATGTCTCCCACCACCCCCACCCCCCAGCCACCATGGGCAGCCTCCACCAGGCCCCCACTCATGTCCGCTACCACCCCCACCCCCCAGCCACCATGGGCAGCCCTCACCAGGCCCCCACCCATGTCTCCCACCACCCCCACCCCCCCAGCAGTGCGGGGCACCCTCCACCGAGGCCCCCACTCATGTCTCCCACCACCCCCACCCCCCAGCAGTGCAGGGCACCCTCCACCAGGCCCCCACTCATGTCCAACTCATGTCTCCCACCGCCCCCACCCCTCAGCAGTGCAGGGGCACCCTCCACCAGGCCCCAACCCATGTCTACCACCATCCCCACCCCCCAGCCACCATGGGCAGCCTCCACCAGGCCCACACTCATGTCTCCCACCCACCCCCACCTCCCAGCCACCATGGGCAGCCCCCACCAGGCCCCCACTCATGTCTCCCACCACCCCCAACCCCCAGCCACCATGGGCAGCCCCCACCAGGCCCCCACTCATGTCTCCCACCACCCCCACCCCCCAGCCACCATGGGCAGCCCCCACTCATGTCTCCCACCCCCCCAGCAGTGTGGGGCACCCTCCACCAGGCCCCCACTCATGTCTCCCACCACCCCCACCCCCCCAGCAGTGTGGGGCACCCTCCACCAGGCCCCCACCCATGTCTCCCACCACCCCCACCCCCCAGCCACCATGGGCAGCCCCCACCAGGCCCCCACTCATGTCTCCCACCACCCCCACCCCCCAGCCACCATGGGCAGCCCCCACCAGGCCCCCACTCATGTCTCCCACCACCCCCACCCCCCAGCCAACATGGGCAGCCCCCACCAGGCCCCCACTCATGTCTCCCACCACCCCACCCCCACCCCCACCCCCCCAGCAGTGTGGGGCATCCTCCACCAGGCCCCCACTCATGTCTCCCGCCCACCCCCAAGCCACCATGGGCAGCCTCCACCAGGCCCCCACTCATGTCTCCTACCACCCCCACAGCAGTGTGGGGCACCCTCCACCAGGCCCCCACTCATGTCTCCCACCCACCCCCACCCCCCAGCCACCATGGGCAGCCTCCACCAGGCCCCCACTCATGTCTCCCACCACCCCCACCCCCCAGCAGTGTGGGGCACCCTCCACCAGGCCCCCACCCATGTCTCCCACCACCCCCACCCCCCAGCCACCATGGGCAGCCCCCACCAGGCCCCCACTCATGTCTCCCACCACCCCCACCCCGCAGCCACCATGGGCAGCCCCCACCAGGCCCCCACTCATGTCTCCCACCCACCCCCACCCCCCAGCCACCATGGGCAGCCTCCACCAGGCCCCCACTCATGTCTCCCACCACCCCCACCCCCCAGCCACCATGGGCAGCCTCCACCAGGCCCACACTCATGTCTCCCACCACCCCCACCCCCCAGCAGTGCAGGGCACCCTCCACCAGGCCCCCACTCATGTCTCCCACCACCCCCACCCCTCAGCAGTGCAGGGGCACCCTCCACCAGGCCCCCACTCATGTCCCCCTGCACTCCCACCCCCCAGCATCCAGGGGCACCCTCCACCAGGCCCCCACTCATGTCTCCCACCACCCCCACCCCCCAGCAGTGCAGGGCACCCTCCACCAGGCCCCCACTCATGTCCCCCTGCACCCAGGTCCTCACAATCCCCAATCATGTGCGTTATGGTCAGCCTCCACAGCCAAAAGGCCCTACCAAGTAACCCATTCACCCACATGGAAATGGAAATTACATGTTACACCCCCAATGTTCATAAAGCAAATGAACCCATGTCCGTCACACACAATGGTTGCAATTGAATGGGAAAACACCCAACATGACATGCATGAAACCAATGAGATGATACCACACAGTGAAGTATGAAAACAAAATTGTATTAAAAAAAATTTAATGCAAATGAAATGAAACAAACTACAATGGCAATGAAAAAAAGATAAGCTGCATGTCCGTCCAAAAAAATCAAAACTACAAATCCAAATCCAAAAAAATGTTGTCCAAAGTCAAATTAAAAATAAAATCAATCCGAGAGAGAAAAATAAATGCAAAGACCATTGCTCCATGGTGAATAAATAAAAAAAAATAAAAATAAAACAATCCAATGAAGAACTATGTACAAAACATCCAAGGGTCCATGAGCCCAACTGAACAAAGGAAACCTACAAAAAACCCTAACTAAAATGCAACTATATACAAAAAGTGGAGCAGTGTCCGTCGACTCCAAATCATAAGAAGAAACAAAGGAAACCTAAAACTAAAGAACTATATACAAAGGCGGCGGGCAAGTCCAGCGGTTCACTCCGTGGTGTTCCGGGCCAGGGCATCATCAAACTCCTCGTCTATGTCCCGGAGGCGGTCCTGTTCCATGGCCCTGAGGGTCCGCAGGGACGACGCCATCTGCTCCTCCAACCCCCTGCGGATTGCCTCTAGGCACTCGGCCCGCCTCAGGGCCCTCCGCATGGAGTTCTCCGCCCTGACCATCGTGAGCTGCGCCTCTTCTGCCCGCCGCCGCTCCGCACCTATCTGCTGGCCCAACCGCAGCCACACGGAAGACACTTCCCGTCCTGGGTCCTCCTGCCCTCCGGCCGATGCCTGCCCCTCCGATGTCGATGGCCCCGAGCCATGATGCCTCCCACTTTGACTCTGCTGCTGCCTCCGACGCAACTGCCTCTGCCAGCACGACGGCATCCAGGCTGATGTAATCCACCGACGCCGTCGTGCACGTGCTCCGCCTGATGATGCCGGCACATCCTCCATCTGCTGGGGTACAGTTGCTGTGGTGTCCACCCCTGCTGGACCTCCGACTCCCGACGGTGGCAGGGATGGGATCCCCACCAAGTTGGGTGCATTGGTCAGGGCAGGTCCACAGGGGGCCCTGGTGGCATCTGGGCCGGAAGACGGCAAGGAGAACGACCGGCTTATAGCCTCCACAGAGGAGGAGAGGGCCGCCAGATTGGCCGACACATGCAGGAAACCCCCGAACATGGAAGATCCCAATTGGGCCACGTCGGCACGGTGCTCTTCGTGATGACGTGCGTGCTCCTCCCGGGAAGCATGCACGTCATCACGAATTGCACCCACGCGCATCGCGACCCCAATCAGGACCTTCTCCATACGGCCACGGGTCCCCTCGTCCACAGGTGGAGGGGAGTCAGGTGACATGGACATCCCCTCTACCTGCGGACGGGCCTGGGACGGGGCATCCCTGCTGGTGCATGGTGGTGCACTCACAGGGTCAGGGACAGCGACATGCACAGGCCCCTCCACGGTGACCTGTGCTGCCTCCTGCCCCTGCCCCTGGACTGCACCACTTGCACCAGCAGGGATGCCCCCACCAGGCCCCATGTGTGCCTCAGTGGCAGCCTCCTCCTCCTCTGTGGAAACCACCAACCTGGATGGCCCCTCACCCTCTTCCGCCGTAGCAGGCCCCTGTGGGGGCTCACCCACCCCTTCCGCTGCAGCCGTGGGGGCATCCCCGCCGCCTTGCTCCACAGCGCCGTCTCCGCCCTCTTCTTCACTAGCCGCTGCGTAGAGGGAGAGATAGAACACAAGCATCAGGGTACTGTACAATGGTCCCCTAGACAGGAAGCAATAGCAGATGAGTACCACTGTCAAAGTACACTTCCATCATGTCCCTCCACAACACATGGGTCAGTCCAGGCAAAACACACACAGTAACAGGCATGGTGCATGCCATGGACATTTCCATACATGTCCAATGGACTCTTGAAACATACAATGATATGGAACTCACATGCATCATGGGTCATGCCTATCACATGCACACACTTCACCTCAGTCACATCCATCTGGCCTCATACACCCCAAACACAGCGGATACAAGGATAACTAGGCTGCATCAGTGAATCTGTGCATTGTCACACACATGTGGCATGCATCCATGGCATTCACAAGTCACAGACACGCAGGTCAGGCACACAGACATGGCTACCATATATGTACCTGGCATCAGCACCCATCCCTCACCCCCACTAATGTCCAGGAACAGAGACTGGCATGCTCTCATGTGTAAAATCTGCATAGGGCTCCCCATGTCGCATTTAAACACATGCAACAACCATGTGGTTCACACATCACTGGTCGCACATGCATTACCATGATGTCCCTGCACACATACATACATGCATACATGGCCTATGTCACACATACAGGCAAGTATCAGACAACCAGCACACCGCAACATGCCCTGTCTCACACAGCAATGCTTGGCCACTTACCGCTCAACTCCAGACGGGTCTCCCTCTCAAGGATCTGGGCGTGGAGCGCTGGGCGTACGCGTTCCAGGACCCTCATCTGGATGGAACTCATGCGGCCCCGGCCCCCCTCCACGAGGCGCCGGGCCTTCACGAGGGTCCTGGACCTCAAGTCCTCCCAGCGCTTCTTGATCTTCTGGACATCGCGGGTTGCCACCCCCTCCGCGTTGATGGCAACCACACAGTCGGCCCAGATCCTCTCCCGTCCTTCCTTGCTGGCGCGGGACGATCCAAAGAGGGCATCATACTGCCCCAGGACATGCTCCACCTTGACACCAACTTCGGTGGCAGTGAAGCTGGTGCCCCTCTGCCCCTCTGGCCTGGGGTTGCCACTGGTGCCAGATGTTGAAGTGCCCGACATGGCAACCCCAGAGGCAGGAGTGGGTGGGCAACTGGGTCCTGGGGCTGGGCTGTGGAGCGATGTTATCCCAGTCGGGAGTCTTCTGTTCCAGCAGGGGTGGACACAGCAACTGGACCCCTGCAGATGGCTGATGTGCAGCCACCAAATGGCAGGGCACGGTGGCAGCAGGCAGGCAGCAGCAGATGGCACGTGGGAGGCTGCTCGGGGTACTGGGGGGCAGTAATTCGGCCTTCTGGGCAGGAGCGTGGTCTTCCGTGTGTTTTCGCGTGGCCAGCTGGATACGGAGTGATTTGGCATGTGAAAATCCTGCACGTCAGCGTGAAATTCGAGGAAAGGCCCTTAGCGCGTAAGCGCGTCAGCACGCATACGCGATTCTATTGGACCAAAGGCCCCCAGCGCGTAAGCGCGTCAGCACGCATACGCGATTCTATTGGACCAAAGGCCCTCAGCGCGTAAGCGCGTCTGTGACGTGACCCGCACAGGTGTTTCCCTCATAGCACGTGATGCTGGAGCACACGTGGAAAGACTGCACGTCAGAGTGTCATCGCGTGTAATTGGACAAAAGTGCGCGTACACACGATTGGCCTATGTACGTGTATTTCAGGGGTGCGCGGGCACTTACACACGTGAGTACATCAGCGCACGTGTATTCCGGGGTGCGCGGAAATATCCACACGCTATTGGCCTGGGTACTGGATTTCAGGGGTGCGCGGGAAGTTTCACACACTCGCCTACAACACGCGCAAAGAAACACGTACGCCAGTAGGAAGCAGGCATACGTCGACCCGCGACGCATAAATTTGCGCGCAAAAAACTAACAAGCTCAGACGCCAGGATGAATATACCGTTCCTAGCAGCAGAGGCCGTGGGCTACCAAAGGAGGAGGATAGTCAGGGCCAGAATTTTCACACCCAGAACCAGCCTTTTCGGGATGCCTGATGACCAGGTGTATGGGAGGTACAGGTTTCCACCACACATAATACTGGACCTGGTGAGTGAGTGGGAGGATGACCTCACATCACCCACCCTGTGCTCCCAAGCACTCAGCCCCCTGGAGAAGGTCCTCAATGTACTGCACTTCTTAGCCACTGGATCATTTCAGCAGACAAGTGCCATAGTGGGTGGGGTGTCACAGGCCACGCAGTCACGCTGCCTACACCAGGTCTTGAACATCATCACTGCACGCCCATCAGTCCGCAGGCACATATACCTGCCCAGAACACCTGCAGAAAGGCATGCTGCCGCCCTGGATTTTTACGTTGTGGCACGATTCCCCAAAGTGCTAGGTGCCATCGACTGCACCCATGTGGCTCTACGTCCCCCCAGGGCATCAGAGCACATCTATAGGAACCGCAAGCACTGGCATTCCATCAACGTGCAGGTAGTATGTAATGCCAAGGGAATCATCACCTCAGTATATGCCAACTATCCCGGGTCCACCCACGACAGCTTCATTTACCGAATGTCCACCCTAAGCCGGGACCTAGAAGCTGGGCGGCATGGCGATACATGGCTGCTTGGTGAGTATAAATGCCACTGCACATGCATGCATGTCAGATACTGAGCAAGGTCACAACCCCACCAATGATACCCATCACCACCTCCACAGGGGACAGTGCCTACCCTCTCAGCCCCCACATGATGACGCCAATTCGGAACCCCACCACGCCACCCGAGGTAAGATATAACACAGCCCACATTGCAACCCGGGGCATAGTGGAGCGCACATCCGGAGTGCTTAAGTCACGCTTTCGCTCCCTTGACCGTTCTGGCGGGCAGCTGTTATACGCTCCCCCAGTAGTGTGCAGGATCATAGTGGCAGCATGTGTCCTGCACAACGTTGCAACACGCCGGGGCCTGGCCGTGGACATGGTGGTGCCCCCACATCCCCAACCACATGCACGCCCGCTGCGCATGGGAGGGGAAAGGGCACGGGGGAGGCAGCCCGTACACAGCTAGTGGCCAATTACTTCACATAGAAATCACACCCCTGTGGAGTGCACACTGCCCTGGCACATACCATCTTACAATCAATGATGACTCAACCTGACACTGATCCTGAATGTCTGGAGAATCAACCGTCAAAACCATATCAGCCTGAGATTGTTTACCTGGAAGTGTCACAATGTGTGCATCCCTACCTACACAGACACCACCAATGCAGTTTCATGAAAAAACACATTCATGCAGCTAAAATGAATACCCACTTGCGAAATGCAACATGAGGACAGTGCCATGTCACCCAACCCATCCCCAGCACCGCCACATCGTGCCATGTCATGTTAAGTGCAGGTAAACAAAGTAATCCCCACAACATGACACAAGTGTCACAAAGTACAGTGTCCCTAATTGAAACTCGCTACACCTGAAATGCTCACAGTAATGCAGGACCAACAACACACTTGAGCAGGTATTTAGCAATAACACTTATCAGCTACTGACCCTCAAAACTACCATTAACATGACATTACGAATGTAAGGAATCAGTAGTCTCAACACCTGGAAATGCCTGCACTCCCACCACTTCCAACTGTACAGTGTTGCCGCCATGTAGAGTTGTCGGTGCACTGCTGCCAACATGGACCCCATCTCCAAAGTAGAGGGCCTTGTGTAGACATGAGAAAAAGACCTGCAAATTAGGAGGTAGACATGGATGAGGAATTACACATCATGCATTAAGCCGGTCAGATAGCACAGCGAGTAGAGCGCTCGCTTTGACATCCGTGCAGAGCCTGCTCATGCAGGTTCGAATCCCGGCAGGGCCAAACTCAGCCTTTCATCCTTCCGAGGTCGATAAATGAGCACCACACACTGTGGGAAATAAGCAGCGCTCAGATACCTGAGGGTTCGTAGCGCTATATAAATAAACAAACAAACATCAATGCAACATGCAGTGTACAACACAACAGCAATATGCACTAGGAATGTATACACAGTATTGACTAGACTACCCACACATGTAGTGGGAGTCCAATGTCACCATGTACGTCAAGGTCACTTGGGCACACCCTTTGCAAGCCTATGGAAACGGGAAGCAGGAGGGGTGTGTGTGACAAAAACCCAAGCATCTGAACCAAATACATGACAAGCCTGCATGTGCCCAGCCACAATGCAGCGTATGGGGAGCTCATGGCCCACACGGCTACCCTATTGTGGGAGTATCACTGCTGTCGCTATTATCACCCTGTGCAGCTGCATCCGGAGGTGGTGGCACTATGGGAGGCAGCCCACGCAAGGCCCTAGTCTGTTCCTCCATGGCTGCAAGCATGCGGGTGTGATAGGTCTCGTTCTGGAGGATGAGTGTGCAGAGGTCCCCAAGGAACAACTCACGGGATGCCCGGACCTCCGCCCTAGTTGCCTGCATCTCAGCTGAGAGCGTACGGGTGAGACGCTCCAGCTGCTGTTCTGTCCTTCGGTTTGTTGAAGCCTCAAGCTCAACAAGAGTCGTCCTGAGGTGAAGGAGTTCCAGCCTCAGGGCTTCCCTGTGGCCCTGGGACTCTATGGAGATGGCTTCCTGCAGAGTCGCCAGTGCCGCCCGCCTGTCCCTGTTGGACGCCAACATGTCCTCCCTGTGTGACTGGCAGATGGAGTCGGTTGCCTGCTGTAGTCGCTCCATCAGCCTTTCGGGGGGGACAATGGAAGTGGCCACCCTATCCATGGCGTGAGCCATCATCTCTGATGATGCTGCCTGTTGGGTTGCCATACCGTAAATGGATTGCTCCCATGCGGTATTGCCAGGTGGCGTACGGCCACCACGTCGGCGGGCACCACACCTGTCTGGGGCAAGGCGAACTGCGCCTTGCTGTGCCGGCACTGCCTGAGGCTGCAGGACTGCATTCCCCCTCTGATCTGCTGGCCCAGGAACAGGATCAGATGTCGCGGAGTGTGACCCTGCATCCGTAACCACCAAAGGCGTAGCTGCCAACACTGACATCCCCATTGAGGGTTCTGACCCTGGTCCAGGTGGGTGGGACAGAACAGTATCCCTCCCAGGAACACTCACCTGCGACGGCACGTAGGTCTCATCATCCGAATCAACACCGGAGTACAGCTCGGGGGAGGTGCAGCCAGAGACACCCCTTGAGAGCACGACCTGCAGCAGTTGTGGGTTCTCACCCACCACCACACCACGTCCCTCACTGGTGGTCGGTCGGCCCTCAGACCCCTCCAGGGTCTGCACCATCTCCACAACCCCAGCAGTATCAGGTGCGTCTTCCCCTGCAAAGACATAAAAGCAAACAAATGGAAACAGGCATTCGCACCATGGCACACAATGAGGGCTGAGAAGCAACAGAACCAGTACTTGATTGACACATGTCCCACATGACTAAAACCCTCCCATGCATGCACCCTCACTGCGTATGAAGGGTAGGCAAATGGCACACACTGATGACACCAAGATGGAAGATGAACACATTTTCTGCATGCTGCCTGGCAGTGGCATCACACATTGGCCTGTGATTGCCAGGTGAAATACACATGCCATCACACAGATGGCATGTACCATTGCTATTGAGTGAAGATGGAGAGGAGGGCAGCACTTATTCATTCAGTCCAGTTCCCTCATGTAATAGCTTTTCTAATTCAAACAGGTCTGATTTTTCACCTGGAGCTGCCAGTCCTAAATGGTCCGATTGCACAGGGACATGTCTGAACAAATGATATCCAGGTAACAAAGTCACTCCACTTTACCATAGCCATGTCAGACATGTGACTAGAGGACTGAGAAATGCCTAGTAAAAGTGGTGGAATGCAAACAATCTGCCTGAATGAACAGAGAAAAATAAGCAACAATGTTGTGGCAAGGTGACACTTCAAGGGCAACTGGCGTGCTGTTGGGCTAGATGTCTACTGTTGGCAGATGGGATACTGCTATGGCCAAATGCTGCTGCGCAGAATGTATTGCATGAAGCACATGGGTGACCCAAACGACTCAGGCGCACACACCCTCACCTGGCACACAAACAGAAGCCCTCACACACACACCATGCACATGGGTGACACACATGCATGTGCACTCACCGGACAATGCCTCATAATCAGGCAGATCTCCCACGCCTTGGATCTGTTCCTCCGTGACGTAGGTCCCAGCGACTGACTCATGTGGAGTGAGTTCCATGTCTTCTACTGGAGACCCACCTCCAGTCACTAGAGTTGCGGCATGACTTGAGGCCAGCTTATTCTTTGCCCTGCGCTTTAGGTCATTCCAGCGCTTATAGCAATCATTGGCTGTGCGCCTCACGATTCCAAGGGCACTTACGATGTCCGCAACGGTCTGCCAGTGTGCCTGGCGGTGTGCAGGTGTGGTCTTGGATCCTGCAACAATGACCATTTCGTTATCATGTGCGGACACATACTCGACAAGCGCATTCAGTTCGGCATCCGCGAAGCTGGGCTTCCTCGACGGGCCGGACTGTGTATCCGTGTCTGGGGCATCAGCCTGTGCCGGACGAGCACTCTTCCTCTTCCGCTTGGAAGGTGGTGGTGATCCTGAGTGTCCTACGCCGCTCTGGACACTAGGGGCAGGAGCCCTGGTGGACTCTGTATCAGGAGTGTGGGATTGCACACTCAGCATGGGAGTTGGTGCAGGCATTGGCTCAAGTGTGATGGTGTCAGGGGGAATGTCAGCAGGATGGACTAGGACCGACACGGTCCTGGCTGGGTGTGTGAGAGCTGGGGTGGATGGAGCCGCAGCTGCCCCTGCAGCCTCTCCACCCTGCCTACTTGGGGCAGCAGATGACCTTGCAGATGACATCAACGTGCATCAGCGCACGTGTCATAGGCCTGCTGACCTGGAAGTCAGCCATGGAGTCAGCCAGGTCTGGTGCCATAATGGGCTGGTCCAACAAGGGCTGAGCATGGATGGTGTCAGCCACATCAGCCTCAACCAGGGGGGGTGGTGGGGATTATGGGTGCCCTTGACTGGTCCTCCACACATGGGGGGACAGGGTCACCCTGCAAGTAACGACCACGTCCCCTACCGGATCCACCACGGCCACCACTTGTGGCTCGTCCACCTTTGCCACCCTTACGGATTCCTCGCCTCCCAACCATGGCACTGATGTTAATGTGCGTATGGGAGTGTCTGTAAACTATTGTCCTGGACAATTGGGGGTCAAAGGGGTTGGGTACTAGATGGTAATTGTACCCTAGTGCTCTAGCAAGGCTGAATGTGACCCCTGGGGAAAGATGACGGGTCACGCAACGCACAGGAAGCCCAAAAAAGGGAGATGACGTGCACGCAACCCCTCCTAGACCACGTGTGCGGAAAAAAAAACCTGCACTACGCTGTGGCACCCAGTAACACAAGAATGAACGTATGCGTGTCACACGCAGCCTAGATTGACCTCTGAAGGGGTAGGCTACACACGGGGCAAGCACAGATGTTAGATATGTGCGTGACTCACCGTCTGCCAGGAAAAAGAGCGTGAAAAAGAAGCGCGTGTGCGCGTTGGCAACACCCCCGCCAAAAGAAGAATTGTACTCTGTCTGAGGAGACAGGACAACAGTAGAAGGGAACGCTGTTTGAGGGAACAGGGCCAGGAAAAACAGAAAAAGAGAAGAATGAGAAAAAGCTGTCAGAGGTAACAGGGAGTACGAACTTGAAACGCTGTGAAGTAAATCGCGTGTGAAACGACAATAAGTACGGATTTCACCCACTCGCTCTCCACGAAAAGCACGTACAAGGAAATGGTGTTCTACACGTACCTTTTATGCAGGCCCACACATCCAGCGTCACTTCCGCGTGTACGCGCTAGGGCCATTTCCACCAATTACACGCTTTGTCACTTCCGCGTGTACGCGCTATGGCCATTTCCACCAATAACACGCTTTGTCACTTCCGCGTGTACGCGCTAAAGGCCATTTCCACCAATTACACGCTTTGACACTCGGACGGGTCTTTCATTTTTTTTACACGCAACATTTCAAACGTGTGCCATATTCAACGTGCACGTGACTTCATAGACGCGCATACGCTGGTGGCCTTTGGGCCAATGAATGTACAGACGTGTGCTGATGCGCTTACGCGCTAAGGGCCTTTCCTCGATTTACACGCAGACGTGCTGGATTTTCACGTGCAAAATCACTCCGTATCAAGCTGGCCACGCGTTCACACACGGAAGACCACGCTCCTGCCCAGAAGGCCGACTTACTGCCCCCCAGAGCCCTGAACACGCTGCCACCTGCCATCAGCTGCTGCCTGACTGCCTGCTGCCCACGTGCCCTGCCATTTGCTGCCTGCACATCAGCCAGGGGTGCTGTTGCTGTGACCACCCCTGCTGGAACCGAAGACTCCCGACTGCTTTTCCATCGCCCCACAGCCCAGCCCCAGGACCCAGTTGCCCACCCACTCCTGCCTCTGGGGTTGCCATGTCGGGCACTGCAACATCTGGCACCAGTGGCAACCCCCGGCCAAGGAGGCAGAGGGGCACCAGCTTCACTGCCACCGAAGTTGGTGTCCTGGTGGAGCATGTCCTGGGGCAGTATGATGCCCTCTTCGGAAGGTTGCGCGCCGACAGGGAAGGACGGACTCAGATCTGGATGGACATCGTGACTGCCATCAACGCGGATGAGGTGGCAGTCCGCGACTACGAATGTGTCAGGAAGCGCTGGGAGGACTTCAGGTCCAGGACCCTCAACAAGTCCCGGCGCCTCCTGAAGGCAGCGGATGCTAAGGGGCGCCGGGGCCACTTGTCGGAAGATCAGATGAGGGTCCTGAAACGCATATCCCCAGCGCTCCACGTCCAGGTCCTTGAGAGGCAGACCCGTCTGGAGTCGAGCGGTAAGTGTACATGCATACTGATTGTAAGCTGTGCGTGTGGTGTGCCAGGAGTGTGCAGGTTGAACATGTATTTTTATGTGGGCAAGTAGGGGGGGTGTACAGGGCCGTGAGGGTGACACATGTGAGGGGTCTCATGTGTGACACATGGATGGTGCTTGTGTGTGTGGGCTTGCATGGCACAGGATGTGGAGGAATGATTGTCAGGTGTGACATGGATGTCGATCGGAACACTGCGATAGTTGGCGGAGGTGTACACATGCATGCAAGTTTGGTGGTGTGTGTGCATGTGTAGTGTACTCCCTATGTTGCATGTGATGTGTGGATGACCTTTGACTGCTCATGCTGTTGTATGTGAATGGATGGTGCTGGCTGTTGCAATATGGCTGTGGTATGGCTCATGTGTGCAAGTTGAAATGACGTGTGTTGGGGATTGTGATGCCATGTCTGAGGTTTACCAATGCCACTCATGTATGACTGTCATGTGTGTATGAGTCCATTGGACAGTGCCCTGATGCCTGTGTTTTCTTTCTCCCTGTCTGCAGCGTCAACTGATGAAGAGGGCGGAGAAGGTGCTGTGGAGCACAGCGGCAGGGGTCGCACCACCAGCCGGAGACGCAAGGCCCGGATCCCCTCCCAGGTTCTGATCTCGTCGGGGAGTGAGGAGTCTGGTGCCGTGTCCCAGGCCGCAGCTGCCGAGGGGAGGTCCAAGAGGCGGAGGTTGGAGTTGGACTCCTCGGCACCAGAAGGGGCAGCTGGGACCCCACAGGGCCCAACGGAGGAAGATGGCACGGAGTCATCCAGGTTGGTGGGGGGTTTGGAGGAGGAGGAGGCCGTGCAAGCGACAGAGGCGGGGTCTGGAGGTGGGGATTCCACTTATGCTAGTGGTACAGTGCAGGATCTGGGACAAGAGGCAGCACAGGCCGCCGCGGAGGTGCCGGTGTGCAATCCTGTCCCTGCTCCTGTCACTGCATCATCTTGCACCAGCGGGGATGCCTACCTCCAGACCCGTTCTCAGGGAGGGGATTGGCTTACAACACCTGGCCTTCCTCTCCCTGCGGATGTGGCTATCCTGCACCAGGTTGAGCCTGTCCAGGGTGGGGTGGCGTTGCGTCAACGGGCCATGCGAGCTGACCTGCAGTCTTTTCATGATGAGTCTGCACGTCTTCTCGCATGGCTCGTTGACTGCGTTGACCCACTGGGACAGCTCACCAGGGCTGGATTCCTCCGTTTCCTGGACCTTGTTCCGACCCCCTCCTCCACGGAACCCCCTATGCCCCAGTCGTCCTCCATGCCATCTTCCCACCCATGTGTCACCTGGGTGCCCTGTGGAGCTGTCTCTGACCGTGCGGCCAGGCTGGTGGACAACAGATCCCTGCCACAGTCGGGAGTCGGACGTCCAGCAGGGGTGGCCACATCAACGACTGCACCCCAGCTGGAGGAGGATGTGCAGGCACCATCGGACAGGGCACATGGACAGCAGCAGCTGCAGCAGCAGGAGGCTGTAGGTGGGAGCCACAATAGCTCGGGGCCTTCAACATCGGAGGGGCAGGCATCGGCCGGAGGGCAGGAGGACCCTGGACGGGAAGTGTCTTCCGTGTGGCAGCGGTTGGGCCGCGCCATAGATGCGGAGCGGCGGCGGGCGGAAGAGGCGCGGCTCACGATGGTCAGGGCGGAGAACTCCATGCGGCGGGCCCTGAGGCGGGCCGAGTGCCTCGAGGCAATCCGCAGGGAGTTGGAGGTGAACATGTCGGCGTCCCTGCGGAACCTCGGGGCCATGGAACAGGACCGCCTCCGAGACATAGACGAGGAGTTCGATGATGCCCTGGCCCGGAACACCACTAAGTGAGCCGCTGGACTGGCCCGCCGCCATTGTATATAGGTATTTAGTGATAGGTTTCCTTTATAGTTTATTTTTATTTGGAGTCGACAGACACTGCTCCACCTTTTGTATATAGTCCCATTTTAGATAGGTTTTTTGGTAGGTTTTTTGGTAGGTTTCATTTCTTCTGTTGGGATGATGGACCCTGAATATTTTGTACATAGTTGGACTTTGGATTTGGAATTGGAATTTTTTTTTACTATGAATATTTTTTCCCATGGAGCAAGGGTTTTCTATTTCTTTTTTCCCTTCATTTCCTTTTTGTGGAGTTGAACTTTGGAAGACATTTTTTTGGATTATCATTTATTGATTTTAATTTGAAAAGGGACAGCCAGCTTAATTTTTTTTTTTTTTTTACTTGTGTATTTTGTTTAATTTTGTTTGCCATTACTGTTGTTATTAATACATTATTTGGATTTTTTAATTCTTCGATGTGTGGTTTCATCTCATTGTTTTCATGCATGTCATGATATGGGTTTTCAGGTTCACTTGCAACCATTGTGTGTGTGTGACACATGTGTTGATTTACATTGCTTCCATTGGAGTAGTATCATGGGCGCATGTAATACTTGGTTGTGTCTTTGGGCTGTGGTGGCTGGCCATGAGGCCCATGCTTGAGGATTGTCAGGGCCTGTGGGCAGGGGGGACGTTATTGGGGGCATGGTGGAGGCTGCCCCTGCACTGCTGGGGGGTGGGGGTGGGTGGGAGACATGAGTGGGGGCCTGGTGGGGGCTGCCCATGGTGGCTGGGGGGTGGGTGTAACGCTCACCTGATTCCCACGGAGGCGCTGATCCCGGCTGGGCTGCTATCGTTTCTTCAATGGAGAAGCGGAGAGCTCGGACGACTCTCAGGACTGGGCTTCCTCTTATCGAATGTTTGACTTGCAGGGTAAGTTTTCTGCAGGTGGAAGAAAAAGGGTTAATCACCGTTTGATGGGATTCCTTCTCCCACCAATCGCCAGTTTCTCCCACAGCCTAGCTTTCTGCTTGTCTCGGCGAGCTCTCACCTTAGGCGTATAAATGCTGAGCTCTCCATCCTGCGTCTGGTGCAGGGGTGCGTGGATTCCAGTTACGTTACTGGATGAGTTCAGTGTTGAGGCTCAAGTCTTTTGCGGCCTTAGTTGTGGCACTGGTGCTGGGATGCCGAAGAGCGATGCCGCCGTTACTGCACGAGCGGATGCCTGTAAGTATACTGTAGTCTTTAGGCTTTAAAAGATGGGCACCTCAATAATGTCCCTTTTCCTTTGTTTCAGGCTTCGGGATGCTGCGGGCTTTATATCCGTTGCCACTGCACGTGCCGATGCACGTAAGTATAATGATCGTTGGCCGCTTTTAATGGCACCTCTAATAATGTCCTTTTTCTAGTTTTCAGGTGCCGGGATGCTGCGGTTGATGCGGCCGCTTCTGCGCGTGCAAAAACTGATAAGTTAAGATGAATGCGACTGCCTTCACCCAAACCCCTTTTTAATTATGTCCTTTGCCTTTCAGGTGCAGAGAAGCTGCCGAAGAGAAGGCCGCGGTTAGCTCCGTTGCAATCACGGATGGATCAGGTAAGCGGGCGCGGCTGCGAGCGAGTTGCACTTTTCTACCCTTATGTTTATTCTTTGCAGGTTTTGCCGGTGACTGGATTCCGGGATCTGGTAAGTATTGTTCTGTGTCTTTCTTCATCCACAGGTTGCTGCGCGGAAGCTGAAGATGACTCTGGACCTGGAATGCAGGAGCCGACTCGGTGAGCGTCCTGCTGCTGCTGCAGAATAACGCGAAGCACGTGTTTTCCATCGGGCGTGGTTTAAATAGCAGAGAAGTGCTTCCAGTGTGTGTTCTTCCACCGGTTCCACCCAGGTAAGAAAAGAGTTCCTGAATGGAGGGAATAGTTCCTCCCAGCCCTGATGGCTGGGGACTTCAACCAGACTGGATTGTTCTGGGTAAATATGCAGCATGGTCTGCCTCAGGTAAGTCCACCCAAGCATTATTACACTGTTTATCAATATGAGCCCGGCGCCTATGGCGCCGGGACTGAAACCCTTCATGAGCCTGGCGCCAAAGGCCCCAGGACACGGTCCAAAGGGCCCCTGTAGGGGTCTGCTGGGTTCGGAGGAGTGGAAGACGGGTCTGCTTCTGAGGGCGCTGGGCCAGTCCTGGCCCCTCGGGAGTAGCGCCCATGACAGCACCCCCCCTCAAGGCCCCTCCCAAACTTGTCCTCCCCGGGGGTTTTGGTTTATCGGGAAAGGTTCGGTGAAATTTCTGGACTAGACGAGGAGCATGGACGTGGTCATAGGGTTCCCATGACCTTTCCTGAGGTCCGTAGCCTTTCCAGTCGATTAGGTAGAATAGCTTCGATCTGATGATTTTAGAGTCCAAAATGTCTTTTACTTCAAATTCGGGCTCCCCATTCACTTGAATGGGCTCTGGAGGATTGGTCAATCTGGTTCCAGGTTGCATGGGTTTCAAAAGAGATACGTGAAATACAGGATGTATTCTCATATGGGTTGGCAATTCTAATTTAACGGCCACTGGATTAATTATGGCCGTAATTGGATATGGTCCCAGGTATTTGGGGTTGAAGGTGCGAGGCCCTTTAAGCGATAAATGTTTGGTGGACAGCCAGACTTGATCACCAACCTGGTATTGAGGGGCATTGCTTCGGTGTTGATCTGCTCCTTTTTTGTAACTCTCTTTAGCTTGTTGTAGATGTGCAGTCGCTTCCTAAAAAGCTTGGGTAATAACGGTGTGCAATTGATCCACGGCGGGTGTTCCAAGATCTTGAGGTGGATAAAGGTTGGAGGTTCGAGGATGAATCCCATACAAGATGTAGAAGGGACTCTTCCCGGTACCCGAATGAACTGAATTGTTGTAAGCATATTCAGCTATCCAAAGGATGTCCTTCCAGTTACTCTCCGACTGTTGTAGCATGCATCGTAAATATTGCTCGAGAGTCTGGTTTGTTCTCTCGGTTTGCCCGTCGGTCTGGGGATGATGGCTGGTCGAAAGTCTTACATCGATTTGAGCTAATTGACAACAGCTACGCCAAAAGTGGGAAATAAACTGGCTCCCCCTATCTGAGATTAGTACTGACGGGAAGCCGTGTAGCCGGACGATGTTTTCAAGAAATACTTTGGCTAGGACTGATGCTGAAGGTAAGCCTTTTAGCGGAATGAAGTGGGCCATTTTAGAAAACAGGTCCACAATAACAAGAATGGTGTTGTACCCGGAACAGGACGGTAAGTCTGTGATGAAGTCCATGGAAAGGGTATGCCAGGGACACGGTGGGATGTCTAATGGTTGTAGAAGACCAGCCGGCCTCTTCTTCTGACCCTTGTTTTGAGCGCACACACCGCAGGACATCACGAATTCCTTTATGTCTTTTCTCCACGAAGGCCACCAGAAGTGTCTCTTCACCTTTTCTGTGGTTTTGGCAATGCCAGGGTGACCCTCAATTAATGAATCATGATAGCAGGAGATTACCTGTCTTTGTAAATCGGCGTGTGGTAGGAACAATCGTCCTTGGAAATAAGGCAAGTCATTGCTTACGGTGAAATCTTTTCCTTTTTGTAACCAGTTCAGTAAGTCTGGTGAGGTTACAAGTTGTTTAGTTTTTTCTTCAATATCCTCAATGGATTGTGAAGAAATCAGACCCACGATCCTTTGTTCAGGAATTATTGGTACAGGTTCTGGATTGGCAACGTTATCTCCCATTCCAATTCGGGAAAGAGCATCCGCTTTGCCATTCTTGTTGCCGGGGCGATAAGTGATCACGAAGTCAAATTCAGCAAAGAATAGAGCCCAGCGAAGCTGTCTGGAGGATTGAGCCTTGGCGGTTTTCAGATACTGCAGATTTCGATGATCGGTGATCACTGTGACGGTGTGTCTGGCCCCGAGGAGATAATGCCGCCATGCCTTAAAGGCTGATTTAATCGCTAGAAGCTCTTTGTCTGTGATGGTGTAGTTGATCTCAGGCGCCGAGAACTTCCGAGACCAGAATGCCACAGGATGCAGTTGGTTAGTCTCCGGATCTCTTTGTGATAGGACTGCTCCCATTGCTAAGCTGGAGGCGTCGGTTTCAATGATGTAAGGGAGGTCCGGGCGTGGGTGTTTCAGTATTGGCGCCGAGGTGAATTTAGCCTTTAGCTCTTGGAAGGCTTGTTCTGCTTCTGCGGACCATTCAAAGCGTTTATTTTTTCTTAAGAGGGCGGTGATGGGTTGTACCACTCGTGAAAACTCTGGAATAAATCTACGGTAAAAATTGGCAAAGCCTAGCATGCTTTGAACGCCTTTCACGGAAGTAGGAGACGGCCATTTGAGGATAGCGTCTACTTTTCTCGAGTCCATGTGGACTCCTTTGGGTGTCAGAATAAATCCCAAAAATTCGACCTCAGTGACATGAAAAAAACATTTTTCAAGCTTGGCAAAAAGTTTATGTTGGCGAAGTTTTTCAAGGACCGCCCTAACATGATTTCGATGGTCAGCTTCTGAAGATGAGTACACAAGAATGTCATCTATGTAGACGACAACGCAGACATCAATGAGCTCTCTGAGGACATCATTCATAAAATATTGGAAGGCGGCCGGTGCATTGCATAGTCCAAAGGGCATCACTTGGTATTCAAATAGCCCATACTTAGTGCGAAAGGCCGTCTTCTATTCATCTCCTTCCTTGACCCGTACCAAGTGATAAGCTCCCCGGAGATCAAGCTTAGTATAAATACAGGCGTTTTTTACCTGGTCAAGGAGTTCCGGGATCAGAGGTAAGGGGTACCGGTTTTTTACTGTTATCTGGTTCAGAGCACGATAATCTATACAGGTTCTGAGGTCACCTTCTTTTTTTGGTACGAAGAACAGAGCCTAGGATGCAGGGGACTTCGACGGACGGATAAAGCCATTGGCCAGGTACTGGTCTAAATACTGTCGCAGATGAAGGTTCTCAGGCTCGGTAAGGGCGTAAATCCTACTGCAAGGGGGAGTTGCACCGGGTAGCAAATCTATCTGACAATCGTATGATCTGTGGGGTGGCAAGGTGTTAGCCTGTTCCTTTTGAATAACATCTTGGAACTCTCGATACTCTAGAGGTAATTGTGGACCGTCAGCCGTTACTGACGCTAGGCCAATGTTGGGTCGTGGATAACAAGTTGGTGTGCACTCTGGGAACTTTATCGTCTTTGCTCACCAATCAATCTGAGGATTGTTTTTCTCCAACCAAGGAATCCCTAGAATTACTTGGAATTGAGGAGCCTTGATCACGTCGAACACAATTACCTCCTGATGCCCGTCTTGGCCTAGTATCGTCACTTCAGTAGTGGTATGGGTCACTGGTCCGGAGGCGATTTCCGTCCCATCCACCGTGGTAATGACGTCTTTAACCACCTTTGGACAAAGAGGTAAGTTCATCCTGGAAGCCAATTCGCGGTCCACATAATTTCCAACTGCTCCGCTATCAATGTATGCCTTAATTGCATGCAAACGATCCGGTTGCTCTGGGTTTACGAGGACCATTGGCATTATGAAGTGCGAGGTCAAAGAACTGGTTTTTACGCTCGGCAAGCGGACCTCTACACTTGTCGGGCGAGGTCGTTTCCCGGCTCAGGCTTTTCAGAACTCTTATCAGAAGCTCCCACTGTCTTCTTAGGTGGTTTCACCAGGCAATCTCGAAGAAAATGTCCTGAATTTCCACAATAGAGACATAGTTGCATTTGTCATCTCCTGTCGCGTTCTATCTGGGTTAGGGGACCCTTTACAACCCCAATTTGCATAGGTTCGACGGCTTCAACTCCTTTGGTGTGACTTTGAGGCTTAGGGAACACTCGTGTTTCAAACCTGGATCGATCCGCCTTTCTGTTTTGTAGTCTGTGATCCAATTGGACCACCAAATCAATGTACTCTGAACAATCCTGAGGAGGATTCACTACCTGTGCAAGGACGTCTTTGAGTTCGCCACGCAAACCCCCGTGAAAAAGCGTGATTCTTTTGTCCTCAGGCCATCTGGTTTCCACGATTAGCCTATTAAATGATGCAATGTAGGCCAAAAGATCTTAATTGCCCTGTCGTAGGGAAAGGAGTTCGTTGTCCAGGGCCTGCCCCTGGGAATGCCTTGCAAAAAGTCTTTCCATATTTGCCTGGAAGGTCGGGAAATCACGAAGGATCGGGTCATCCTGTGTAACCAGAGGGATCGACCAATCAGCGGCACTGCCGCTAAGATACGAAAGCACAAAGGCTACCTTAGTCTGGTCAGTCGGAAAGGCTGTAGGTCTACAAAGAAAGTGCAATCGGCATTGATTTATAAACACTGCAAACCTTTTAGGGTCACCAGAGAAGCGTTCAGGCGGTGCCAATGGCACATTTCCGGGTAGGTTGATTTGAACAGGATTGGCTGAAGCCGCTGGGATAAAGCTCCCTCCTGAATTAGGCAGCGGGGTTTGCCCCGCTTGTGTCTGTAATAACTGTCTGGCGAGATCATCAGTTCGTTCTTTTGATATTATCAATTCCCTCCTAAGGGCATTCGTTTCCTGGCGGGCAGCATGAACTTCAGCTCTTAATTCCCCTAATAACTGGGCCAGTTGGTCTGTGTCGGAAATTTCCATAGCACCTGGGTAGGAGGTTATTGGTGGGCTTCGCGTTCTGTAACGCTCACCTGATTCCCACGGAGGCGCTGATCCCGGCTGGGCTGCTATCGTTTCTTCAATGGAGAAGCGTAGAGCTCGGACGACTCTCAGGACTGGGCTTCCTCTTATCGAATGTCTGACTTGCAGAGTAAGTTTTCTGCAGGTGGAAGAAAAAGGGTTAATCACTGTTTGATGGGATTCCTTCTCCCACCAATCGCCAGTTTCTCCCACAGCCTAGCTTTCTACTTGTCTCGGCGAGCTCTCACCTTAGGCGTATAAATGCTGAGCTCTCCATCCTGCGTCTGGTGCAGGGGTGCGTGGATTCCAGTTACGTCACTGGATGAGTTCAGTGTTGAGGCTCAAGTCTTTTGCGGCCTTAGTTGTGGCACTGGTGCTGGGATGCCGAAGAGCAATGCCGCCGTTACTGCACGAGCGGATGCCTGTAAATATACTGTAGTCTTTAGGCTTTAAAAGATGGGCACCTCAATAATGTCCCTTTTCCTTTGTTTCAGGCCTCGGGATGCTGTGGGCGTAGTTTTCCGTTGCCGCTGCACGTGCCGATGCACGTAAGTATAATGTTCGTTGGCCGCTTTTAATGGCACCTCTAATAATGTCCTTTTTCTAGTTTTCAGGTGCCGGGATGCTGCGGGCTTTATATCCGTTGCCACTGCACGTGCCGATGCACGTAAGTATAATGATCGTTGGCCGCTTTTAATGGCACCTCTAATAATGTCCTTTTTCTAGTTTTCAGGTGCCGGGATGCTGCGGTTGATGCGGCCGCTTCTGCGCGTGCAAAAACTGGCAAGTTAAGATGAATGCGACTGCCTTCACCCAAACCCCTTTTTAATTATGTCCTTTGCCTTTCAGGTGCAGAGAAGCTGCCGAAGAGAAGGCCGCGGTTAGCTCCGTTGCAATCACGGATGGATCAGGTAAGCGGGCGCGGCTGCGAGCGAGTTGCACTTTTCTAACCTTATTTTTATTCTTTGCAGGTTTTGCCGGGGACTGGATTCCGGGATCTGGTAAGTATTGTTCTGTGTCTTTCTTCATCCACAGGTTGCTGCGCGGAAGCTGAAGATGACTCTGGACCTGGAATGCAGGAGCCGACTCGGTGAGCGCCCTGCTGCTGCTGCAGAATAACGCGAAGCACGTGTTTTCCATCGGGCGTGGTTTAAATAGCAGAGAAGTGCTTCCAGTGTGTGTTCTTCCACCGGTTCCACCCAGGTAAGAAAAGAGTTCCTGAATGGAGGGAATAGTTCCTCCCAGCCCTGATGGCTGGGGACTTCAACCAGACTGGATTGTTCTGGGTAAATATGCAGCATGGTCTGCCTCAGGTAAGTCCACCCAAGCATTATTACACTGTTTATCAATATGAGCCCGGCGCCTATGGCGCCGGGACTGAAACCCTTCATGAGCCTGGCGCCAAAAGCGCCAGGACACGGTCCAAAGGGCCTGTGTAGGGGTCTGCTGGGTCCGGAGTACTGGAAGACGGGTCTGCTTCCGAGGGCGCTGGGCCAGTCCTGGCCCCTCGGGAGTAGCGCCCATGACAGTGGGGGTGATAGGGGACATGAGTGGGGGCCTGGTGGAGGCTGCCCCTGCACTGCTGGGGGGTGGGGGTGGGTGGGAGATATGAGTGGGGGCCTGGTGGGGGCTGCCCATGGTGGCTGGGGGGTGGGGATGGGTGGGAGACATGAGTGGGGGCCTGGTGGGGGCTGCCCATGGTGGCTGGGGGGTGGGGGTGATAGGGGACATGAGTGGGGGCCTGGTGGAGGCTGCCCATGGTGGCTGGGGGGTGGGGGTGGTGGGAGACATGAGTGGGGGCCTGGTGGAGGCTACCCCTGCACTGCTGGGGGGTGGGGGTGATAGGGGACATGGGTGGGGGCCTGCCCCTGCACTGCTGGGGGGTGGGGGTGATAGGGGACATGAGTGGGGGCCTGGTGGGGGCTGCCCATGGTGGCAGGGGGGTGGGGGTGGTGGGAGACATGGGTGGGGGCCTGGTGGAGGCTGCCCCTGCACTGCTGGGGGGTGGGGGTGGGTGGGAGACATGAGTGGGGGCCTGGTGGGGGCTGCCCATGGTGGCTGGGGGGTGGGGGTGATAGGGGACATGAGTGGGGGCCTGGTGGAGGCTGCCCATGGTGGCTGGGGGGGTGGGGGTGGTGGGAGACATGAGTGGGGGCCTGGTGGAGGCTGCCCCTGCACTGCTGGGGGGTGGGGGTGGGAGACATGAGTGGGGGCATGATGGGGGCTGCCCATGGTGGCTGGGGGGTGGGGGTGGTGGGAGACATGGGTGGGGGCCTGATGGAGGCTGCCCCTGAACTGCTGGGGGGTGGGGGTGGGTGGGAGACATGAGTGGGGGCCTGGTGGGGGCTGCCCCTGCACTGCTGGGGGGTGGGGGTGGGTGGGAGACATGAGTGGGGGCATGGTGGGGGCTGCCCATGGTGGCTGGGGGGTGGTGGGCGACATGGGTGGGGGCCTGGTGGGGGCTGCCCCTGCACTGCTTGTAGACATGAGTGGGGGCCTGGTGGGGGCTGCCCATGGTGGCTGGGGGTGATAGGGGACATGAGTGGGGGCCTGGTGGAGGCTGCTCATGGTGGCTGGGGGGTGGGGGTGGTGGGAGACATGAGTGGGGGCCTGGTGGAGGCTGCCCCTGCACTGCTGGGGGGTGGGGGTGGGTGGGAGACATGAGTGGGGGCCTGGTGGGGGCTGCCCATGGTGGCTGGGGGGTGGGGGTGGGTGGGAGACATGAGTGGGGGCCTGGTGGGGGCTGCCCATGGTGGCTGGGGGGGGTGGGGGTGGGAGACGAGTGGGGGCTGCCCATGGTGGCTGGGGGGTGGGGGTGATAGGGGACATAAGGGGAGGCCTGGTGGAGGCTGCCCATGGTGGCTGGGGGGTGGGGGTGATAGGGGACATGGGTGGGAGCCTGGTGGGGGCTGCCCATGGTGGCTGGGGGGTGGGGTGGGTGGGAGACATGAGTGGGGGCCTGGTGGAGGCTGCCCCTGCACTGCTGGGGGGTGGGGGTGATAGGGGACATGAGTGGGGGCCTGGTGGGGGCTGCCCCTGCACTGCTGGGGGGTGGGGTGATAGGGGACATGAGTGGGGGCCTGGTGGAGGCTGCCCATGGTGGCTGGGGAGTGGGGGTGGTGGGAGACATGAGTGGGGGCCTGGTGGAGGCTGCCCCTGCACTGCTGGGGGGTGGGGGTGATAGGGGACATGAGTGGGGGCCTGGTGGGGGCTGCCCCTGCACTGCTGGGGGGTGGGGGTGGGTGGGAAACATGAGTGGGGGCCTGGGGGGGGCTGCCCATGGTGGCTGGGGGGTGGGGGTGGGTGGGAGACATGAGTGGGGGCCTGGTGGGGGCTGCCCATGGTGGCGGGGGGGTGGGGGTGGGTGGGAGACATGGGTGGGGGCCTGGTGGAGGCTGCCCCTGCACTGCTGGGGGGTGGGGGTGGATGGGAGACATGAGTGGGGGCCTGGTGGGGGCTGCTCATGGTGGCTGGGGGGTGGGGGTGGTGGGAGACATGAGTGGAGGCCTGGTGGAGGCTGCCCCTGCACTGCTGGGGGGTGGGGGTGGGTGGGAAACATGAGTGGGGGCCTGGTGGGGGCTGCCCATGGTGGCTGGGGGGTGGGAGACATGAGTGGGGGCCTGGTGGGGGCTGCGGGGGTGGTGGGAGACATGGGTGGGGGCCTGGTGGAGGGTGCCCCACACTGCTGGGGGGGTGGGGGTGGGTGGGAGACATGAGTGGGGGCCTGGTGGGGGCTGCCCATGGTGGCTGGGGGGTGGGGGTGGTGGGAGACATGAGTGGGGGCCTGGTGGAGGCTGCCCCTGCACTGCTGGGGGGTGGGGGTGGTGGGAGACATGGGTGGGGGCCTGGTGGAGGGTGCCCCACACTGCTGGGGGGGTGGAGGGTGGGAGACATGAGCAGGTGTGCAGGGTAGTCCCCTGTTTTGTGGGCTGCCTGCAGGGGCTGTGGAGGGTGTACAGGGAACACCTGTGAGAACCCACCCAGCCTAATCGCGTGTGATTATTCCCGCGCACCCCTGTAATACACGTACCCTGGCTAATCGCGTGTAAAACTTCCCGCGTACCCCTGATATGTACGTTACCCGCTTTGCGTTCCTTGTTTGGCAGCCCTGTAAACTGGTCCAGGGTTAGAGCAGCCCTTTGCGATGATTTGGCGATGTTGATGGCTTTTCCTTGCGCGACGGCGTTCTTGGGGGCGTTACTGGCGCTGCTGCAGGGTCGCTGCGATACTCTGCGCCACGGCTGGTTTGGGAGCCTAAAATCCATGAATACGCTGTGCGCGGAAATCGGTTTTGGCGCACGCGCCTGGCGCAGACAATCGCACGCGGACACTCTGCGCCAGCCGCTTGCGACACTTTTCTGTGAAATTCTATGAATTACCCTGTAAATGTTGGAGTGCAGATTGTCTTATATAGTACTGCATTAGATACAGCAGCACTAACATAAGCAGCTAGGAAGAGCAAATGTGCAAAGTTCAGTACACCAAAAACCACTATTAATTACCAAACATATTTCTTGTCCAAAGTGTTTTTACATATTTTCCTAAAACCTCATAATCTACCCCAATCACTTCACCAGGCTGATGTAAACATTTTGACAAATACAATACCAAGATAGCAGGGTGCATTGCGCCTTCCTAAACAGTTCTATTCTTACATCAAGTCTCCTTAAATCCAGGTTATGCAGTCTCTTCAATCAAGGATGAATTACAGGTGACTTGTTCTATAAACCAGGCGTTTTGATCAAAGCTTCAAGTCCCGTGTAAGAAATGCTGCAAACCTACTAAGATCTTCCTAGGCCTCCAAGGTAAGCAGGTATCTTATAGTCTCCCTGGAGTTGACACATTCCCCTTAAGAGGGGAAGCCATCACCTCCTTTGATATAGCTAGAACAAGGAAGAAAAATAAATAAGAAATCAAAAAATGGCTGTTCGGTCCGGTTTAATCTCCAATCCACATTTACATGCACACTATCTTCTGTAGTCCTGAAGGCCCTATTAACCTAGAACTTTATCTAGTCCTAATGTGGTAAGGAGAAGTAAGAGTGTGAGTGCGTGTTTTAGATATAAAAGCTGAGAGTTCCAAGTGCTTATTTCTAGATATCAAATTGCTGAGACTTTAAGCTCAGCCCATATCTACTTTTCCTCACCTTTATCCTCTATTGCTTTTAGATATTGTTTTGGATCCATCTACTTCGAGTAGCGTGTTTTTTTGTGGGATATCCTGGTGGGGACCGGGTGAAGACCTATAAATGGCCGATTTGATTCAGAGACAGATTTCATAGCTTTATGGATTTTATTTTGACCGCCATAAAATGGTGGAGTTGTGTGAAGGGCTTCAACATTATTGCCAGGTGTGAAAGTAATCATTTCCCGCTTTCATTCACTTGGGGCAGGGGCAGACTGGATACGATTTGCCCTGGGGAGGTTTATGCCTAGCCCATGGCGAAAGCATCTCAAGGCCATGTTCTTCGTCTTTTTGTGGAAACAAACCCCTATACTGGGAATGCGCACGCCTTGTATATATTGAATCTAAAGTGCAAAGTAATTTGAGAAGGGCTGCAGCCGTGTGGTAAGTTTGGTGATCTTCCACTATCACCTATGATGCATACATAAACTGGGAGGTACTGACCTCACAGACTGCGCACAAACAAACTTCTAAAAACATTATTTCATCGTGCTGGTAATTAATAGATGTTTTATTCAGTAATTTAAGAAAAGAAAAAAGATCATAAGGAAACACAAATAGGTATATTCCTTTTTAGTAATCAAACAGATATGATTAGATACACATTTGAGGTTTTGTACCCACATATAATTCAATCATGAAACAAGAGAATAGTTCTAATCACATCCGTATACAACAGGCGTGTCGTTGCTACAAATAAAGACTCTTATTCACAAATTATACGAAGTATGAATTAACACTGTTGTATACGGATGTATGCAACAGATTTCTCCTATTTGAGGGTCCGGTTCAACTACAGACTGACGTGGAAGGGGATGTAGAAGTACAGAGGTCCAGGATGAACCAGGTCATTGGAGGGCTCTTTAGAGTTGCAAAAAATATGGGGCAACTTTCAGTAGAGAACCTGCTGGAGGTTTATAGAGGGAAAGCTCTGGCGACAGGGGCATATGGCAATGAACTCAGAGTGTGCAAATATGAAGTCTTTACAGAGTGCTGAGAACACTTTTTGTGCACTCCTCCTAGGGGTATCCGCTTCAAGGCCATCACACATTTTGCACTCAGCAATGGGTATGGAAAATTCGATGTACTTGCTCTCCGTGCGGTCAATCCTGTTTTGGCTTTCCGTGTGGGCAAACTAAGAAGGGTCATTAACTAGATTGCACCTTAGGAATGTTCTTACGCTGGGGAACTATCACAACATTGAATGGCTTGTCTAGATTAAAAATACCCTGAGTCTTTTGGGGCTTGGACGACTGCTTCAGGAATCCAGAGAGAATTGCTAGTTTTCCTACTAGGCTGATAAAGGAGAGATTTTAGGACATTAAGGCCTCCATGAAAGAGGATGCAAACTTGTGCAAGGCATCTGTTAGGTACTACCTTCCACTCTCTCCAGTAAGGGGCTCAGCTGACTATTTGGTTAAGGCTCCCATTACTTTTCACCGATTCTTGTTAACCAGTGCCCGGTTAAACGGTTTCCACCTAAAGTTAGTGGTCCAGAAAACACAATGGGGATGTGCAATGTTCTGGTTTTGCAGAGAGTGGCAATCGCTTGAACATTTTGTTCTCTTTTGCCCACTCTACATCCGCTAACTTATCTTAAAATTTCCTCCATGAATCTGGCTATTCTGAGGCCGTTGGCCCTTCCCGATGTTGGAATTGCCTTTGCCCTAGCGAGCTATTTGAAAGGAGCCTGGGCTCGCAGATCCAAGCTTCTTCGTTTATAGCCCTCTTATCCTTTATGTGCTGCTGATTAGTTGTGTTGTTATCATGATGATTTTAAATCTAGTGTATGTTACCTGTTTGTCTCAGCATTTATCCTATGAAATGGGCAAAGTTTTCAATTTTTTTTCTCTATATGGCCTGTTTTATTGTTTGTGTATTTTGACTAGTGGTGGTGCCTTATGTTTTTTACACACTATGGTTTTATATATTCCGACTGTTTTAAACTGTTCTTGATGAACATGCTTTTATAACTCACGATGTACTGGTGTTTGTATATTTGCGATTTAATGGATTGTTACAATCCAAATAAACTTTAACTTATTTATATCGAGTCTTCCACAATACATACAAAAATGGTGGGCTTGTACTTAAGCAAAGAGGGGCACTACCGGGCCAGCTAATCGCAAGGGCCTTCACAAAGCCCTGGTGCATTACAATGCCCGGTAATGGCGCCCCTTCCTGTGTAATATTGCTATTAGTACCCTGCCACAATATACCGGCATACTAATAGTATTTTTTCTCGAGTTGGGAAACCGTTTCACAACTCGAGAAAAGAAAGGAATACAATTTTATAAATGTTTTTAAATGTCCGATATGGACTGCAGAGAAGGGACAACACATAGTCCTTTCTCCTTTTACATGGCGGCCATGAAAAAGAAAGAAAACGAAAATAAACAATGAAAATGGCCACCAGGGAAAGGAGCGAAGACACTAAACGTAGTCTCTGCTCTCTTTCCATGGTGACCAGTCAGAGAAAACAAAGGAATTTCGCAGGACGCAGCGTACATCAGGTGCATGCAAGTCATTGTGGGGCTGGTAACGAAACGGCGAGCGCCAATGTGCTTGCTTGTTACAAGCTCATTGTCCTTTGCCGGGCACTAATAAGCTATACATCACTGGTGAGTTCTATCTGGTGCCTAATCTGGAGGAAACTTAACAAGAAGAATTAATTAAAAAAAAAAAGAAATAAAAAAATAAAAAAAAAAGGAGTGTCGACAGTCATGAAACGGGTCATCCATCCAAACAGTCAATGATTTAGTACTAGGAAGAAACGATCAACAATTTAAGTATGTATACACTGTAGAAAAGGAGGGACAGGGGCATGTACCCAAGACGCACTCCTGACGGGAACAATCAGTATGGAATGAAAACACTAGAAGCAAGAAGCTTTTATACGTTGGTTATCCATAATAGTCTTTTGCAGATTTTATCAGTTTTAGGGTCACATGTTAAACATTGTCCACCATCGAGTGGCTGGTCTCTAGTATTAATTTCACTAAACTGAACAATACCTGCTAGCCACAAGGCTTCTTCCAGTCAACTGCTTCAGCAGATTTCTTTTATTTTTTGCCTCTCTATACAATTCTGAGTTGTATAGTCTTCTTTTAATATCACTTTATTCTTTTATTAACAAACTAATTTAAGATCAGGATATTGGGTTTGTTTAAAAATAAAACAGGTACATAGGACAAAGGACACCAAAAACGCAACTATAATAGTGAAAGCCACACTCGGATACTTAGTTTCTGGTTGGATATGAAGCAAGGAAAAAAGACAGCTAGGCAACTGCGATTTTGGAAAGATAAAAAGTCAAGGAAGTAGAGGTCCTATAACCTTGCAAGCTGGTGTAATATACAGTAATCTGCACTGTAAGATCATAGCACAAGGGTAATCTGCCCACGCCTTTCTCAGTAGCTATACGTATCCCTAGATCTATCTATAAGACTATTTCTGGTCAGGAATGTTGATCCCTTTCAGCTTGTAAATCTGTTCTGGTGTTGCGTACTAGGCAGAGGTTAGCAAGCAGTATAACACTGATGTAGGGCATGTGGCATTTAGAGAGTTTAAAAGGTTTCTTAGTATTGCTTGGCCCACCTGCGAGCATGCCTTTTTTTGCGTTTTTATGCAGTAGTCTTTAACAGATATGATATTTGTACCAGACTCCAGACACGTGGTTTGGCCTAATTGTGCCTCCTCAGTGAGTTGGCCTTTTAAGTCGGGCCTTTGTAACTTTGTAAAACTTGGAGTTTCACCCTGGGTAACCCGTGGTAATCCAGACGTGAACCCCTTGCTCACTGCGTTTTAGAGAGGCTCAGCTTCACCTCACTGATGAGGCCAGAATAGGCCGAAACACGCGCCTGGGGTTGCTGATGGCACTCTTGTTCAGAGGAGATTTGCCTAGCATTTCAGTGCTGGACTGCCCTTGTGGGTGGGACAAAGACCGATATGGAAATGGATATTTCTCCTCTGTAAAGGGTGCATTGAGCTAAAACGTGGTCATAGACTCTCCCGAGTGGAAGAAATACCATAGAACAGGGTATTTGACCCACGTTCTTTCTCAGTAGAGGGGCTCCCACACTCCTTTGTAACTATTACTTGGGAGTCCAAATGCCTGCCGAACTTTGACGAATACCTGGATAAGATAGAACCTTTTACTATGAAGCAGTATACCTAATTTCAGTTTCATGCATGCTACCACTGTCAGCCGAAGCCTGCAAATGAAACATCTGATAATGCTCCCATTGCCTAACTTGGAAGGCAGATCAACATTTCCTCCTTTATCCATTATATTCCACCTTAAGAAGAGAATGGCTAAAAGGGTGCGGTTAGTATTTTTCCATTAGGCCTGCCAAAAAGTGCTTCATCTCTGTAGGTCCTGTGAGAAACCTGAAGGTGTCTCACTTACTAGTCCCCAGGGATTGGTCATCCAGGTGGCCAGGAGACGGCCATCGCTATTGGATCCAGTTCCTGGGGGTGGACCAGTGCAGGAGGATCACCTGGATGGGGGTCCTCATGGAGTGGGACACAGACGGTTGAGACGCGGTACCCCTTCCTTATAACACCTTTTCCCCATCCTACCCCGTAAAATATGTAAAAACTCGTACCCCCCCCTTTCCTACACAAACACTTTCTCACACCACGAAAGACAACGGAATAACACCAGAGCCCCTGACATGTCCCAACACAAGGGTCCGGCAGAGTCTGCCAATTGCCGATAAGGAACAAGTTACTTACCTGTAACTGTTGTTCTCCAGCATGGGTCTGGCATGGATTCACATGCTCATGAATATTCCCCGTCGTCAGGCTGGGAATCCTCGGTAAAGAAAAAACCAGTATCAGTTTCGTTTCTGATCTGTCTTTCGTAGTAATAACCAATCACTGGTCTCTGCGTCATACTGACCACAGCCAATGACTGCCCTCTACCTAAGCACCGCCTCTGGCAGCCATCTTCAGATTTGGAAGCACGTGAAGTGGCAGTATGACCAAGTGAAGAGCCGCAGAGGGGTAGGCGGGAGGGTTCGCATGTGAATCCATGCCAGACCCATGCTGGAGAACAACAGTTACAGGTAAGTAACTTGTTCCTTCTCCAGCATGGGGTCTGGCATGGATTCACATGCTCATGAATAAAGAATACATAGCAGTACACACATGCACAACCACGGGAGGTGGCAAAGGCTCAACATTAAGCATCACATCAACTCAACATTAAGCATCTTACCTCCTCACCAGGCTCACCTCAGGCGAACAGGTTGCGCAGCACTGCTTGGCCGACCCTGGACTCCTCCCTGGAATCCCGGTCGACGCAGTAGAATTTCGTGAAGGTGTGCGTCGACCTCCACGTAGCAGCCCTGCATATGTCCAGCAGGGGCACACCAGATAGGAACGCCGTGGTAGCTGCGATCGCTCTGGTGGAATGGGCTCTCGGACGGCCAGGCAGCGGTCGGTTTGCCAACCGGTGACAGTACATGATACAGCCGGAGAGCCATCTGGAGATGGAAGCCTTCGAGAGAGCCTTCCCCTGATTGACAGGTCCAAAGTTCACAAAGAGTTGTGACGTCTTCCGAAAACCTTTCGTGCGGTCCACGTAGAACTTCAGCGCTCTAGCCACATCCAGCGAGTGCAAAGTCCTCTCAGCCGGCGACGAAGGCGACGGGAAGAACACAGGTAACACCAAGGGTTCGTTGAGATGAAAGTCCGACGGTACCTTGGGCATGAAGGAGGGGTGCGTCCTGAGCACTACCCTCGTGTCGTGGAAAGTCAAGTACGGGGCCTTGCAGGAAAGGGCCTGGATCTCTCCCACTCGTCGTGCGGAGGTGATGGCCACGAGAAAAGCTGTTTTCCACGATAGAAACTTCAACGGGGCCGAGTGCAGAGGCTCGAACGGAGGTCCCATGAGTTTGGTCAGCACCACGTTGAGCTCCCACGCCGGGGCCGGAGCCTTCACCGGCGGGAACGATCTGAACAGTCCCTTCATGAACTCTTTCACCAGACGATGAGACCACAAGGACGTCCGGCCCGTGGTTCTGGTGTAACGGGAGATCGCAGCAAGATGAATCTTGATGGACGCGTGTGCCAGACCAGCTTTGGCCAGCGTCAGCAGGTACGGCAGCACTTGGGGAGCCGTAATCCGTAGAGGGTTAATCTTCTGTGCGTGGCACCAGACAGAGAACCTCTTCCATTTGTGTCCGTAGCATTTAAGAGTCGAGGACGCCCTGGCCTTTGCAAGAACCTCTCTGCAATCGGCCGGTATGTCGTATCCTCCAAACTCTAGCGCTGCAGGAGCCAGGCCTGCAAGTTCAGCGACTTCGGGTCGTGGTGGAGGATGGCGCCTCCTTCCCTGGAGAGTAGATCCGCGTCCGCCGGCAGCTTGATTGGCGGGGACGCCGACAAGTCCAGAAGGTCCGGGAACCATATCTGCCTCGGCCACGCAGGTGCGACGAGGATCATCCTGCACCGTGACCTCTTGAGCTGGTTGACGAGCCGGATTAGCAGAGGCAAGGGAGGGAACGCGTAGAGGAACAGGCCCTCCCAGGGGAACGAGAAAGCATCGCCCATGCTCCTCGTCTGGGGAAACCTGCTGGCGAACCTCCGGCACTTGGTGTTCGTCGCCGTCGCGAACAGGTCGATCTGGGGTGTGCCCCACCGTCGGAAGAGGCGATCCACCAGATCCTGCCGTAGTTCCCACTCGTGGCACGAGCGCAGCTCCCTGCTGAGTGAGTCGGCGATGGTGTTTTTTATCCCTGCCAGATGAAACGGCACCAGAAGAATCCCTTGGGCGACGGCCCAATGCCACAGGTCCTGCGCCTCCTTGGACAGCGCTGGGGACCTGGTTCCGCCCTGTTTCCTGATGTAAAACATGGTGGTGGTGTTGTCGGTGAAGATCCTCACCACCTTGCCCTTGAGGGACGGAAGGAAGGACCTGAGGGCCCAAAACACTGCACGGAGCTCCAGGACGTTGATATGCAGGGACTTCTCCGTCGGGAGCCAGAGTCCCCTTGCGTGCAGATTTTCGGTGTGCGCTCCCCACCCTTCTAGGGAGGCATCCGTGGTCACAGTCACCTGGTGGGCTGGGGTCTGGAAGCCCATGCCCGCCGTCAGATGCGCGCGGGTGCCCCACCACCGTATCGCTCGTCGGAAACTCTCGTCGAGCTTGATCCTTTCCTCGAAGCTGCCCGTCGTCTGGATCCAGCGCGCATCCAGGAACTCTTGCAACGGGCGCATCCGGAGCCTGCACATGGGAATGAGGTAGATGCAGGAAGACATCATCCCGAGGAGGGACTTGATGGACCTCACTTTGGCCGCGTCGGCCACCAACATCCGTTGCACCTTGCCCAAGATGGTCCTGGTCCTCTCCTCCGACGGAGAGGCCAGAAGGGACACTGTGTCGAGCCTCGCTCCCAGAAACAGTGCGACTTGCGCGGGCACCAGGTGGGATTTGGCGTAGTTCACGGAGAATCCCAGGTCCGTGAGGAGTTGGACGGTCCTTGCCGTGTGGACCACGGCGAGCTCCCTCGTCTTGGCGCGGATGAGCCAGTCGTCCAGGTAGGGGTAGACGTGAATCCCCTCGCGGCGCAGCTGCGCCGCCACCGGTGCGAGGCACTTGGTGAAAACCCTGGGTGCCGACCGTAGTCCGAAGGGAAGGGCTTTGAACTGGTAATGACGCCCTTGGACCACGAATCTGAGGAATTTTCGGTGCCCCTTTAGGATGGGAATGTGGAAGTAGGCATCCTCCAAATCCAACGACGATAGGAAGTCTCCTTCCTCCAGCTGACCCAGGACGTGCTGGAGGGTGACCATCCGGAACTTCTGCGCCTTGATGAACTTGTTCAGGCGTCGCAGGTCCAGGATGGGGCGCCATCCTCCCGTCTTCTTCTTCACGAGGAAGTAACGCGAGTAGACTCCGGAGCCCCGAAGCCTCTTTGGGACGAGTTCGATGGCGCCCTTTCTGAGCATCGCCTTTACCTCCAGGAGAAGTTGAGGGACGTGAAGTTCTTTCCTGGCCACGGGGGGGACGCGCGGGCACCTTCTTTGAAACTCGAGCGCGTGGCCCCGGGCCAGGGCGTCCAGCACCCAACGGTCGGTGGAGATGGACTCCCACACGCTGACGAAGCCCGCCAGCCGGCCTCCCACCGGGGTGCTTCGGTGGGGGCCCGACCCCACGGCCGGTTCAATCCTGCTTGGACGCGGCCTTGCCGCCTTGGCCTCCTTGGCGACGACGGCGGGGTCCGCCAGACTTGCCTCGTCCTCTGTAGGCCTCTTGCGACGACGAGCGGGCCGCTTGACGGTAGGAAGCGAAACCGCCGCCGGAACCTTTGGAGGCGCCCTTGCCTCCACCGCTCCGAAAGGGCGTCCGCCGTTGCTGCAGTACTCCAAGGGCCCGGGCCGTCTCAGTATCCGCCTTGATGGCCTGAAGGGAATCGTCCCTGTCTTCCCAAACAGGTTGTTCCCGTCGAAGGGCATGTCCAGGACCCTGGTCTGGACGTCCTGCCGAAAGTCCGTAGCCTTGAGCCATCCGCGACGTCGAAGGCAAACGCCGTTGCCCATCTGGCGGAACCCAGTGTCGGCGATGTCCGTCGCCACGGTGATGGCGTGGTCCGAGGCCACCTCACCTTCCTGCAGGATCTCAAGGGCCTCCGCCCTCTTGTCGTCCGGCAGAAAATCCAGCAGGGGAGCTATCTTGTACCAGAGTTCCCTGTCGTAGCGGGCCACGATAGCCAAGGCGTTGGCCGCTTTAATCGTCGTCGCCGCCGACGAGATGACTCTGCGTCCCATGGCATCCAATTTCTTTCCCTCGCCGTCCGGCGGGGAAGTCGACGTGGAGGCCGCACCCCCCCCCCGCTTTCTTCCTGGCTGCCGCGGAGACGACGGAGTCCGGGGTAGGCTGCGCCCGGAGGCATAGGGGGGCCGAGTCCGGGACCCGGTACTTTTTCTCGTACCGGTCTCTTTTCGCTGGCGTCGTGGAAGGGTTCTTGAGGAGGGAAAGGCCCTCATCCCAAATGTCGTCCAACAGAGGCACTGCGAGGACCGTCTTCCTCTTGGCCTCGCGCCGTTGGTAAAGGAAGCCTTCCTTTTTCTTCTCCTCAGGGCAGAGTTGGAAAAGCTCGGATGCCCTGGCGATCATTGAGTGGAACGACCCAATCTCGTCGGGCGGAGAAGCCCTGGTGGGAGGCGACGACGGAAAATCCTCGTCGTATGCCTCGTCGTCCGTACCCGTCGCTGCCGTGTCAGTCCCCGTATCATCCCCTCGGGTGGACGGGGAGGAGGGCTGGACGGGGCGCGACGGTTGAAAAGGAGGCGGTGGATGGATCCTTCTTTTCTTGGTAGGGGGAACACCAGAAGGTCCCGGTTCTGGATCCCCCGACGGGAGAGGTTCCTCCGTCGGTAACGGTAGTCTCGTCCTTATCTCGGAGCATAAGGACTGTATAGCCAACAAAATGGCCGCTGAGTTGTCTTGCGGCGCTGGCAGAGGGGAATCCGACGGGCGAGCAGGGGCCCCGTCGGTATCCTCGACGATGTCGTCGTCGTCACCTGCGTCGGGGCCCATTCCGACGGGCTGGTCTTGTTCCACGCCTAGGCCGTGGCTTAAGACCTCGATCAGTTCCTCTTCTGAGGTTGAGGCCGAATCTACGACGACGCCCTGCCCCCCCTTCTTCCCCACGGAGGGTTTCACGGGGGTCCTATCGATGGGCACGAAAGAAGACTCCCTCCGAGGAGGCAGGGAGATTCTGGGCCCCGAGGCCGCCACCACTGGTGCAGCCTCCACAGGCTGGGCCAGGGCCGCCGCGACCGTTTCGATAGAGGGCTTGGTCGAATGGATCAAGGCCTTCACCACCTTAGGTGCGTTCACCGCCTTATCCTTGAGGGAGGGGGCACTGCCACGCTCCTCCTCTGCCTTAGAGCTCGACCGGGGTCTCTCCAGGAGTTTCGCCGGGTGCTCGGCCTTCCTCTTACCCGACCCAGAGCGTTGGCTCGTGGTTGATGGTGCCGGGGAGGGTGCGCCCTGCCTGGCGCCCGTAGAGCCCGACCGTTCGGCGCTCCCGGTGCCAGCGGACTCGCGGTGCTTGGCCTTATGTTGGGCCCCCGTCGCCGGGGCGCCCTCAAAGGTCTTAGAAGACCGCTCAGATTTCTTCTTCTTCTCGCCAGACGGGCTCTTACCCTCCAGCCAGCTGGCGAGACGTTGATGGCGGTCCTTCATGGTCCGTTCCGACATGTTGCCGCAAAACGCACAGTCCTTCTCCACGTGCGTCTTGTCCCCATGAAGGCAGTAAAGGCAGAAAGAGTGTTCGTCCTCCTTGAAGACGTTCTGCAGCTGGCATCCAGGGCAGGCCCTGAACAGCTTTCCGGGCGTCGAGCTTCCCTTCTCCTGGGCCATCTCCGAGACCGGGCCTGAGAAGCTTCTGGAGTCCTCCGAAGTGTAGCTCGACGAAATCTTCACCCTTGAGGGGCACAGATGAATCCGACACGGGTCCCCGTTGATCGGATGTAGGATCGGTGGAGCTTGAGGCTCTTTTGACCGAAAGAATCGAAGTTTTTGTGAAAAAGCGCGAAAAAATAGCACTAACGCTCGAGAGCAATAGCACGAGGATCCCAACACATGAACGTGCGGTAAAAATCTGAAGATGGCTGCCAGAGGCGGTGCTTAGGTAGAGGGCAGTCATTGGCTGTGGTCAGTATGACGCAGAGACCAGTGATTGGTTATTACTACGAAAGACAGATCAGAAACGAAACTGATACTGGTTTTTTCTTTACCGAGGATTCCCAGCCTGACGACGGGGAATATTCATGAGCATGTGAATCCATGCCAGACCCCATGCTGGAGAACTATGCACACCCAACGGTCCTTTCCCTTCCCAACAGGGATAAAAGGCGGAGCACACTTTGAGCAAGGCTGAATGCACCAGTAAGCAGCGATTCTGAGACTGCAGTTTAAACGAAGGAGAAAGGCGGAGGAAACCGAAAGAACAAGGGGGAATTGTCCTTGCCCTTTTCAACCGTGACCCGCAATGCCTTCGAATACAGAACTATAAAACCGGGAAACGCAGCTGGCAATTGGTGTGACAGATGTCAACGGTACACAGGGCCTTCCCGCACTGATAGCCTGGGGAGGGGGGGGGGGCAGGGTTGGGGGGTGATATGTTGCCGCTGTGGTACCATCCTTGACTCCATCAGAAGAAAAGCCAACGAGTTCAACACAGCTGGTGAGTGGAAGGAAACGGATATGAAACCAGACTGCGTTAAACTCATGGTTGCAGTGGCAACATTTGCATGGATAAAAGAAGATAGACA
Organism: Ambystoma mexicanum; assembly: GCF_040938575.1. Classification (NCBI taxonomy): domain Eukaryota; kingdom Metazoa; phylum Chordata; class Amphibia; order Caudata; family Ambystomatidae; genus Ambystoma; species Ambystoma mexicanum. The sequence continues at coordinate 1,186,182,223 of NC_090934.1, forward strand.
AAAGGTCTTTTTGTGAACTAACGAGGTATCAGGGTTAGAGTGGTTCGGCGCCACGTGTGCGCTCATTCGAAAAACTCTAACAAAGGCCCGCTCCAAACCAAGGAGAATCTGATAAACTGGAAAAGTAGACCCCAAATAGTGTTTGTGCCCAGAAGAGGGGAACGCCATGTGATCGTATGAAACCAGCGAGATGTCAATTGACAAGTACTTTGAGAAACCGTAAAGAGGAAAGAATAAGCTGCCCAATTGTTTAACATTAAGATTCCTCAATACTACAAGATCCAAGAGGCCCAGGTACGGCCCGGGAGAAATGTCAAAGTGGTCATACAAGGGTCGAGTGAAACCCCTTGTACAGTAGAAAGTCTTTGACACGTTGTGAATTGAAACGCTAAAGGAAACTGCATTGTGGTAAAGAATGTGAACCCGACTGAGTGACATTGGTCTGAGCCTGGTTGAGGGAGGCTAACATTGTGAAAAGGATCGGAGCCTGGCTGAGGGGGGTCCCCAGGTGAAGAGTCACCCGATCTGAAGATCTACAGAAGGAACTGTTTGTTTGTTGTTCATCAGGCCATCTGAAGCAAGAGACTTGGGCCCAGAAGGTCCCGATATTGGAATAGGAACTGTAAACTCTGGCCGTAGAAGGCCCAGAAATGAGCTGTGCTTGAGAGTCCCGCCTTGTCCCTTGCTTCAAACGTGGGGAAGGAAGACCCCGGCTATAACACCCTGACTTATCCTTTTGAGAAAACCTTTTTCTTTCTTTGTGAACATTATCCCACACTATTTTGTATTTAGTGGTAAGAACTAGCAATAGGCTTTTCTTAGTATAGGCCCTTTTTTAAAATTGGACTAGACTCCACTAGGACTGTATTATTCATTATTATTATTATTATTAGATGGTCGTAGCTTGCTCCATCTTAGATTTAGATAAGGCGTTTATCTCACCCATTCTTACAGTTTAATAAACACCGGTGAACTGTGATCACGTGTGTGTCTTGTTTTGATACCATGTCTTCCTTACATATGGTGTCAGTGTTGGGATGTGATTCAACAATTGAAGGTGGTCTGAATTATGTTTATCTGAACATTAGCACTATTTTCTAGTTTTAAAGCGATGGATGCGACGTTTCAACTCATTATCTAAGATCATTGATCAGTGTCTTATCATGCCAGATTTTTAATATCCGAGTATGTTTACCACAAAAATGTTTATATTGTAAAGTAAAAAATATTGATCTGTAATGTATGCACTGAAATTATTTTTTGTATCCTAGTTCTTTAAGGAAGGAAGCCCAAATTAGACCAAATAAAAGAGGGAGTATGAAAAGTGTCACCAATTATTACAGTGCTCCAGACATGAACTGTAAATTATCATCATTAAGCAGGTGCCCGTTTGCTAGTGTAGCATTCATGGAGACTTTGAACCATTCATCATACAGTGACTATTTTACCGATTGGGTATCCTCTATGGATCAGTCCATAGGCTACAAAGAAAATAAAAAAAAGATTTTTCCTTATGAGATGGTTTCTCCCAACGTGGAACAATTAGGTCCTTTCTTCAAGATTGTGCGTTCTTGAAAACATGACTTGACATTTGGTGGCAATCTTGAATGTGTTCTAACCCCCACCTTGTCCTTGCCCTGGCAGAGCCTGCTAGCACTAAGATTTTCCTGATGGACATTATTGCTACTTGAAGAGCAACCTTCAATGTAAGAAGGTGCATGACAGTATATTTATCAATGGGGGTCAAAAGGCGGGCGCATTAGCCAATATAGAACCACATGTAAACTCCAACTATACACCAGTTTGAAGATTGGGGAATGTAGCCACTTGATCTCTTTTGTGAAGGTTCCAACTGCTGGCAACATGGACAATGTTACCTGGTTATCTTGAGTTGTGCATCCTGCGATGGGTGGCAAATTGATCTTTAGTGAATTGTCTGCTAGTCATGCTCTAAAAGATGTAGCAGTTCTGTAACTATGTCTTATTCTGTAGATCTAAAAATGGTGTATTGATTACCCTGTACACTAGAAAATGTATCTATCCCATCTGTTAGCAGCCTCTTTTAGCATGTTCATACATAGTTTTGCAGATAGAAGTATCCTAATCCTATTATCGGAGGAGCCAAGCCACTAAGTTTACATTTTGATGTGTATGCAGCATTATAGGGTTACGACAGGTCCCAGAAAGTCAGATGGCTGTTACGAATGTGCACTTTAAAATCCCATGCTGCTGGTGAATTCTGTGCATCCCATCCCAATTTTAATTCTCTGGGGCTGTGGAATGCTCCAAGGGGCAGGGGCTGGGGCCGGTTTCCTTTCCAATTCCAGGAGCTAGCGAGGACTTCAGCAGTTCTTCACAAGGGCCCCGAAAATCTTTTTATGGACACCCTTCTCTTTCTCCCATTTGTAATGGCCTCCTTACTCTGAGGTTAAGTTGGTCCATCTAGACCGGTTAGGATGCCATTTCAGCCTAACAAATGGGCACCTATTTATGTATTGAAAATCTCTTATTGATTATAATCAAAATAAAATACTGAGAATGACGAGCAATCCCTTTGAACTGCAGGAACTTCTTTCCTTCTGATGAGTTAACATATGGTAGTATGCATCTTTAATGTCTAGCGGGGTCATGAAATGTCCCTGTTGTAGGAATGTGATGCCTTCCTAAAGTACCATCATTTCAAATCTTTAAGCTCTGACCAACTTGTTGAGCAGTCTCAAATGTTTGGCCTTAATGTTCAGCCTTTCTTTGGAAAAAGGAAGTGCATGGAACAGATACCACAATTGCATTCCTTTCTTGCTAGTTCCTTTGTCATTCTTTGTAAAGGAGCCTTCAACGCAGCTAGTAGCACAGGTTGATTCTTTCTGCTTGCTGTCTGGCTCTGGTGGTCTGTTGCATGGCTTCCTTTTTCAACTATATGTATTAGCCCTGTAGGATAGTTTGTCTCACCCACTCGTGGGAGGGGATTAATTCCCATTTAGGTCAGTCTTCCCACAACAGGGGAAAGCACCTCAATGTTTCAAGTACTGCTTTGGACTGTCGTCTCCATCTACCCATTTCTCTGTTTTAATAGATCTAAAACAGAGAAATGTGTAGATGGAGACGACTGTGGGGGTGCTGCTGAGTTTGCCGGGCTGAGGCAGGAGTGTGGTCAAGTAGAAGATGCTTGCCCCTTAAAATGTTCTCTGCCCATCCTTTTTCTCTCTGCACTGGCGTATCCAAAATAGTTCTCAGGGGCACTGTGGTTTCATTTTCGTTTTTACACTTCCTAGCTGCCACGTTTAGTTGTGTTCCAAATAATTGTTCATTATCAAAGGGAATATTGATGCAACCGATTTGCATTTTGGGTTGAAATCCCGCAGCTCTGAACCACAAGTATCTCTAGATTATCAATGCTGTATATTATAATTTGCAGTGTTTCTGTGGCATGAAAAGGTTTTAAATAACGCAATGGTCCTCATCTGCTCCTCTTGCAGGATGGCCTGAGCTTGGGCTCTAGCTTATTCTAGCAGCATCCTGATGAATGGTACCATGTCATCCCATCAAAGCCCGACATTGCACGTTAAAGGTTGTGTCTAAAATGTGCATGCCACATGCTGGTATTGTGGGCATCTCTCACATAAGGCACGAATGCACCTACTCTCCCATATGTCAGTGCCTCCAATGTGGAGGCTGGAGTACCACACAATCTTCTGGCTGTATTAACTCTCATCGAATCATCTCTTGGGTGTACCTGAGAAAAACAGCAAGGCTCATGTTGCTTCCTTATATATTTTTGATTCGGAAACAGAGATGCCTTGCGAATGCTGGGGCTTGCAGCCAGTGATACAGTCGGTGTAAAGACTTGATGAACGTTCTTAAAATTATCGATTTAATTTCTCATTTGCCTCTTCACATGGTTTTTCTTTTTTTAATATCCTTATGTCCCTTTACAGCCACTTATACTGCAGGTTGCATTTCCCAATGAGTGGTAGATTACATTTTCATTTTTTGCAGGTATAGCGGATTCTTGAGCGAGCATGAAAGGAGCAGTGCACACAGTTGGCAGGGAACATGCCCAAACCTGCGCCTCCTTTAAATTTTATATTATGAGGAATTGGGCGATGTTGCCTGGCAATTTAATTTTCCAAGTTTGTTCTCCTTTCCTTGTGGGTACAAATATTTACAATACCCAACCATAGGGTATTATTTTCTATCCCTTTTGCTTCAGTAACAGTGGAGATGGTCAATACTGGCTTTCTACTTTAGCCCTTCCATCTTTACTCCATTTAGCTAGTTTTACTTCATTATAGCTAGATATCTACTAGAGGAAACTATTACTAGATTAGCTCTACAATCAAGCTATTGTTACCCACTATATTATTTCATAAATAGGGTTCCAATGTATGGTTACAAGTGGGATATTATATAAAGGGGGTCCTTTCCATGAAGACCCAACTCACTTCAAAAACTCAAAACTCAAAATCTAACATTTTCCAAAATGTATTCAATCATTTTCATAAGGCCTGCTACTGGCACCAGAAATCATTCTTCACAATCAGTGTGTCAAAGGCCTTGAATGCTAGTCTCCTTTCTCGACTCTCATGTCACCAGCGAACGAGTAGCAGAAAAACAAAATGTGGGGGCATCGACTTGAAGGATCATTGAAGGCAGCACCTGCATATCTTGGAACTCCCCAATCTCAGCCTTTTATGTTTTAGTAAATAAGCTGCAACCATCTGGATCAAACTGTACAGGTCAGGCTATACTTAGCATGTACTTTTGCAACAGATATGCAAGCTGAAAAATATGGTGCATCATGTGTTGATGTAAGTTTATTTTAATGTTTAGGCTGAGCTTACTTAGAGAATTAACATGGCATAAAGTCCAAAGCTAGGGCCAATGATGTATCCTACATAAAGCCAACCGTGTATTTGTCGCACAGGTCTTCTTGTTCTGCCCTGTACACTGGAACTGAAGAATAATAGATTTTAAGGGGTGTTAAAAGGAACAAGATGATCAATCTAGAATGGAGCTGTACTAGAACAGAGGAGAGATACAGATGTTCAGTAGTAGACAATGTCCTTTCTGAGGAGTTTTGTAAGTTTAAATTACACATTTCTTCGAATAGGACTGAAAGAACATCTTTGAAATGTACTTATATGTGGAGGCCAGAATATGTAGGTTTTTTTCTTTTATTCATTTGAAAGTATGCCTTTAATTAGCCTGAGGGGATTCAACTGAAGAAGTCATGATATGAGTTTTTGGGGTGTGGCAGCCTTAAGAGCCAACATTTATTTTCGTAGAAATGGTAGTGAACATACAATGGTAGTGAATGTACAGAACAACGTCTCTGTAAAAGTGGGCGAGTCAAAATGTGAAAACGGTCTGAAATTAAGATTCAATGAGCAGGAGCCTAAACCGGCTCCTGGGTGTCGGCATCACCACTGGGCACACAACAGGCAGAACGTTTAAGTGTGTCTCTCCTGCAGAAGTTATATTTGCGCTGTTTTGTGTACCTGCAAAACACTGCAAATATAACTTCAACGGGAGACACCTTAACTGTTTGCCCGTTATCTATGATCCATTATGTTTAAATGTGTCCCGATTCTTCTTTATTATCATTCTCAAATACTCAGTTAATTTGACATATGCATGTTTGTGAGGTATCAGTTGGCTTGGCAAGTCAAACATAGCTCTAGGTAGCTGCCACTTCAAGCTAACCAGGCTCTCCTAGGCTAGAAGTGGAAGCTAAATAACGTCCAGCAGTTTTGAACTATGGAAAATGAATCAAAGTGATTGGGTGGAAACAGGTGATCATTGGAAGGCAGAATAGCAAGGTAATGAACTGTCGAAGTCGATCGGTTCGTATTTTACATCAAATTATTGGTCTGTGTCTTATTACTCCATCCCTTTGTGGGTACAGTTGCTGTGCCGTGAAACAAAGGAAAGGGCAAGGAGAGGATATATGCAGCTCTGAAGGGGAAGCATTTCAGTGCATAGCGACAAGGAATAATTGTGGCGTTAAGCACCCATATGATACTCTCTAGAACTCCCCCCATCCTACCCCACTTGCTGCTAGATAAGAGACAACACAGACCTAGCCCCCCTTCCAGAGTGGGGGATGAGTGTGTGAGGAGGCGAGTGAGGGATGTTGTAAAACAGACCTCAAAATCAAAAGGACTCTCTGGCAACGAGGACTTCATCTTTTCTCCTTTGCGTTTCAGTTTATGCCTCTTAGCAAAACTGTACATCCGTTCGCACAGCAGAAGCCGGTACTAGAGTGGTTACAATTTCTTGGATTAGTAGGGTCGATGGTCAACAAACACCCTTTGAGTTTGCAGAATGAACAAATGTAAAATATCCTGCACTACCTTTGCCTGTTCAGAGTTTCACCACTGGTAAAATAGAAAAGATCAGTAGTCTGGCAGCGGGCACCTTCTACCTTCAGCACCAAGAAGAAGCTCCTATCAAAGCAGTCAGGTGCACCAAGAACACAATAAGAATTACTGTGCATCAAGTGCCTGAATGAGGGGTGTGGAGGGAGAGACAAAGAACAAAAACCACAAAGGGTGAGAACCAGCAGGAGAATAGCATGTGGGCTGCATTAAACAAGTGAGTTGTAGTGTGGTACTTGCATAGCCGCCATCCGTGATTCCTCCAAGCAATGAAAACAAGAGAATGTTTTGCTAGGTTGATGGAGGGCAACCAATCGAGGTGAGGAGAGGGGAATGGCAAGCAAGTACAAGGGCAGGTATGGGTGATGCAAGGGTGGAAACAGAGTCAGACTATGTGTACTATAGAGATCGTTCACTCACGTAGCTTGGCATGGATGGAAGGAGTTTTGGTCATGAGATAAGGCCCTCTTTTCTCCACTCGATCAAAAGAAAGCCCAAACTTCCTGGTGTCTCCAGCTGCCTGTTTAAGAAAATAAATAGATCATGGCGTGTGTGCACATAAAAGAACCTGTAACTGCAGCAGGACCCTGCAAATATTAACCAATAGACACAACTTGGAACTGTTAAGCAATGCCTGGAGATTAAACTTGCATAATATACAATATGGTAAGAATTGGCTCCAGGACACAAGATGGGTACAGTGTCAAATTGAAAGAAGCTTGTATTACGAACGTACTTTAAAGCACGGGTACACATAAGGGGCAAGTTGCACACTGCAGTAGGAATTGCAAACTACACAGAGAAATTATACATCAACATTGAACTCGTATGCTAAAATGTACAATAAAAGATGCATCAGCACAGCAAACAGATACCTTAGACATACAATAGCAGTAGTCTACACAGGCAAAACATGCCCAGCAGCACACAGAATCAAAGCAGTAGTATTGCATATTTGCCTAACACACAGGTCACCCCAAACCTTAACAACATAAGCGAAAAACAGCGCAGGTTGCCACTTCCTTTACATCACAAGCATATTCCCTACACTACCTCTATTCTGCCACTGGATAATTTTAGTTCAGGTACCTTGTCAATCCCCGAATAGTAGATAACTATAGTCGTCCCTCTTTATTAAGAGTATAATCAAAGTCTGGCTGTCCAGACATGATCTCCTCGCCATGCATAGGCAAACAAAACTGCCCTCCGACCTAACCCAGGAGAAGACCTCGACTGCTACAGAAACCTAGAGATCTTCAAGGTTCTCAAACTAAACAGATCGCAAATTAGGGCTAGGATTCTGGGTTTTAAGACCAAAGCAAATTCATGTAATTCCAGATTCAACCCCACCCCAAATAGTCAGTCTTTTGAATATTAAAGGTATTGGTCATGGAAGGAACATGGATACAGAAAAGCACACAAGAGCTATATCCACTGTCACCCAGAAGGAATGTCATTACTATTCTCATGGAGAAACCCTCAGGATCTGCATATTCAACTTTGAAGTCTTAGCTTGTTTAAGTCAAATCTGTACCAGAATAAACTCTTGTTATACTCATCTACCAACACCACTTTAGTAAGTATAAATGGAAATAGTTAGGTATTTAAATATGAACGTTGCCCCCTTGCCCTGTATCTGCTCATCTACTGGCCTTGAGAAGAACCAACACTTCCAAACACATTCGTTCTGCCTGAGACAGAGATTAAAGCAAAATATAGAATCTACAGAATGTATAGAATGAAATGGGGAATATTGCCACCGGATCATATTTGCTGACCAAGCCCAGAGGTGCGTTGTAAAGAATTTTAATCTCACGTTCAACTCATTTTAAGACTAAGAAAATACATGACACCAAAACACTTTGGGCCTCATTTCCGAAGTCCCCAGAGTGTAAACAGAAGTGTTCAAACTTGGCATATAAGCGTTTTAAATGCTTTTAGTCAAGCTCTGGGGAATTCATTTTTGGAGGGAAAGTGGGATCACAGAATAGAATTAACTAACCCGGTTGGCCTTAGTTAGTACAAACCACTTGGTTTAGACCAGCATTACATTTGAATGTTGGCATAAACTCCATGGATTCTTATGAAATTCATCTGTTTCTTGTACCTGCTAAAAGCAGACGGTTTCCTTAGGAATTCATTGTAAATGCCTCGCACAATCATTAATTAGCATTTACACTCCTTTCAAAATGTAGTAGGAAAGAAAAGGGGGATGTAAGGCACATTATCCCTGTTTTATCACCCCCCTGACCCCTCCCCCAGCTATGTGCTGTGAATGAGGAAAACTGCAAGGATGGGGAGCCAATTGTAAGTATGCATAAAGGTTGGCAGTCCCCTGTATGCAATGAAAACATTTTTTAAATTAAGACCCTTGCCATTCAACTTCCCTAACTGAATTAAGAGATCTGTCAATCGCTAGAATGCACCAAGATCTATGAAGGTGTGGTTTTGAAGGTAGTAATGAGGCTGCGAGTGTTCAGCTAGAACATTACTTGGAATTGTAGCCTTATCACAGCATTTGTGTAAGGGATCAAAGCAGGGCTTTTTTCAGCCCAACAATAACTGTAATTGTTTCACATGAGATCCCATCTCCTTGTTCATACCCCATGGTATATCTCTTCTTTTATACGTGTGATGAATGGTGACTTGTTGGGTTTTTCACACACATTCAACAGACTGCAAACTCACCAGGGAGCAATGACTCCCTGGATAGATTCTTTTAGTTAGCCAACCAACAAATGTTCTTAAAATGAATAAGGTCAGTTCTGGTGCGGGATGGTTGCTATACTGGTCCCTTTACCCTTAAGCACCCAACAGGTTTATTGTTGGCTTACTGCTGGAACATTCGAGAAACTAGCACTTTTTAAACTTGGCCTAAGGATATTAGATGTCAGCACACTTTTCTACACAGTTCTATCACTAAAATAACAAGCATTTACACCTGTAATGTAGGGCATCTTTACATTCATAAAATTATAAGAATACATTCAGAATGCGCTCACATGTCTTTAGTATTTCTGTATATTTATTTTCCCATGGTGAGAATAGGAGCTTTAAAAATAGTTTAGTCAAATAACTCCCAACACTAGCAATAATGTACTTTTAATACTAGCACCCCAATTGTCTCGTATTCACTTACAGGAATCTAAAGCAGACAGACAATGACCAATGTGTATAGCTATCTAAAATATGGCACAGTGAAACTAAAGATACACCAACAGTAGTGTTGCCATGATAGGCTGCAAGCAGGCATGTGATGTTATTTCAGTCACTACAAACCCCTCCAACCAGTGATCTTCAAACTGTGGGGCTTGCCCCATTAGGGGGGCCCAAAGCATGTCCAGGCGGGTGCCGTGGCTGGTAAAAAGGGATTCTAGTGACAGCTTTTAATAGAAAATGTAAACAGATATGCATCGGAGAGTGCCTGGCAACAATATTTGTACACAGGCAGTGGGGGAGTGGGGGGGGCATCCATTTAATGTTTTTACTTAATGGGTGGGGTCAGCACAAAAAACAGAAACCTGATCATCAAATTGCCATGGCTACTAAAAGGTGAAATCCTAAAAGCAGTCAAAAGCCAAAGACAGTTGAAAATCAATAACTCCCCCCATTGGATTCCCCTCTCCCATCCACCAATGCATGTATGAGATCACTTATCCTGGCCAGAACAAGTAAAAGGCAGAGCAAAGGTTTTGAAATTCACAATGCCCAAACTTGTATTTATTTATATACAGGAACAACAATGCTCTTTTGAACACAAAAGAAAATACAATAGATAAGAAACAATAGATAAGAAATCAGATTTGACTGTAAACAGTGAGCTTGAGGGACATTCTGACCAGGTTGTCGAGGGGAGTAAATGGAACAGTCACCGGGGGACAATACATAAGTGGACATATATAGATTAAGGACAACTAACATTGGACATTTTGAAGTGTAGGTAGGCGGTATGGCCAGCTGTGCTTGGGATATGACCATGATGGGTGAAGTGCTAGAGTGGAGGCAGAGAAAGTGAGCGACAGAGTCAGGTGACAGGCGAGGGATAAATGTTAGCTAGCAGGGAGATGAGAGAGAGGTTAAGAGGGTAACTCAGGCGAGCAGGTAGGCATTTAGTTTTGTTTTGAACAAATCCATGTGGACTGTTTCTCAGATGTCCATGGGAAGAGAATTATGTGCAAGTGGAGCAAAAAGAGAGAAAGAGGAAAAGCGAGACGAAGCACTGGGAGGGCGAGGAGCCACAAGGGTAGTTGAAGAGGCAGAGCAGGGATTACAAGAAGGCTTGTGGAGGAGGATAGATAAGTGGTGCCTTACCGTGGATAGTTTTGTGAACCAGGAGAAGAAATGTAGGCGTGAAGTGAGGGAGTTAAAGAGAGACCGAGTAGCAAAGTTAATGATCTTGTCGAGAGAACAGAAAGCATAATTGGGGAGACCAAAGAGGATACTCGGACAGTAGTCCAGTTTAGAGAAAACAAGTGAACAAGATATGCTTGGCAGTGTTGAAAGGAAGGAGGTGCCTGATATGCCTAACATTGAGGAGGTTGAGGCGAGCTTCTGTTCTAGTTTTGGAGATGAAAGTAGAGAAGGTGTGAGAAGGGTCATTGATGACGCTGAGGTTTCTAGCTGAAGAAGAGTAGGGGAGAGTTTCAGGTGGGAACTGGATAGGCACAGGAAGAGGAGATGAGAGGGAGCTTTTGGCCAGGAAGAAGAGCACCGCTGTTTTGGTAGAGTTTTACATCAGAGAGTGCGAAGCCATTCAATATTTAATGGCAGAGAAACAGTTGGACATTTTAATAGAGAGATCAGATGAGAGTTCAGGAAAAGAGAAGATTTGGGTGTCATCCGCAAAACAGTTGTTACAAGAACCCAAAGGAGGAGATTATTAGTGCCCCAAGAGCAAAGGTGTAGGGTGGAAAGGGCAGCGGACCCAAGACACAGTCTTGTGGAACACCCAACAGTTAAGAGGAGTGAGTTGAGAGGTGTTGCTGCTCCAGGAGACAGAATTGGTAAGGTAGGATTCAATCCAGGAAAGGGCAAGGGCTTGTCCGCGAATCCCAAAAATAAATGTCTGTCTTTTCTCCCCCCGCACCCCCACCGCCCTCCTTACCTTGCGTCAGTACTCTTTGCTGTGTCCCGCCGACTTGCTGTGTCCCTGCAACGCCTGTTCCCCTTCACTTACGTGATCAGGAACCGGCGCTGCAGGGTCCTTTCCTTTTTTAAAAAACTTTTTGGGGAATCGGCTGCGGGGGACACCCCCGCAATCCTGCTCACAATATAGTGCACAAGGGTGTGGGCGACACCCCCGCAGCCCTTGGCACCAAATGGTGGATTTGGTCAAACTTTTCAGCCGTTCGGAATTTTCGAACGGCCGAAATTCGGTCAAATCTCACATTCAGGCTTTTATTTACAGGCTTTTTTGACGTGTCCAAAATAAAGATACGTCCACTGTTGCATCAAAAAACCCAACCCTAGCCATCACACTGACAACTAACAACTCAATATAAAGTGCAGTGTTGGGAGCTCCGTTTTGCTGCCCGACTACCTCGTTGTGGAAGGAAGTTGCTTTTCCCTTCATAGACCCAGCACAGGTCGCGGAGCGACGCGGAGCGACGCTGAGTGTTGGCAGTGTTGGGAGCTCTGTTTTGCTGCCCGACTACCTCGTTGTGGAAGGAAGTTGCTTTTCCGTTCATAGACCCAGCACAAGTCGCGGAGCAACGCGGAGTGACGCTGAGTGTTGGGAGCTCTGTTTTGCTGCCCGACTACCTCGTTGTGGAAGGAAGTTGCTTTTCCCTTCATAGACCCAGCACAGGTCGCAGAGCGACGCGGAGTGACGCTGAGTGTTGGCAGTGTTGGGAGCTCTGTTTTGCTGCCCGACTACCTCGTTGTGGAAGGAAGTTGCTTTTCCCTTCATAGACCCAGCACAGGACGCTGAGTGTTGGCAGTGTTGGGAGCTCTGTTTTGCTGCCCGACTACCTCGTTGTGGAAGGAAGTTGCTTTTCCCCTTCATAGACCCAGCACAGGTCGCGGAGCGACGCGGAGTGACGCTGAGTGTTGGCAGTGTTGCCTGGGGTGCCTGGGGCGCCTGGGGAGCTGGGAGCCTCCACGGCCCCCGCCCTCGCATCTGTGCCGAACTCCGCTCGCTTCTCCTCGGATCAGCTCCAATCGTGTTTTACGCCTGAACGCGCCCCTCAGTGTATTTATTTTTAACTTTTTTTTTTCTCTCCGTGATCCCTATGACTTCTGTGGAGTACACCTTAGACCCTGGCCCCTCGGGGATCAACATGGAAGATGCTGTGGTGTATCAAGGAGAAGAAGGTGCCACTCACCCGCTCACACGGCGGCAACGACGCTTCCTGGTTGCAGGCGGCTGCGCTCCCACTGACCCGCGCTTGGACCTAACAGTAAGCCGTTTTAAGTTCCGTAAAAAGAATTGTGCTTCTTCTACTTCTATAGACTCTGAGAACTATTTTGATTGTCAGGACAGCACTTTAGCCACGTGCAGTACTGACTTATATCCACTAGCATCGCCAACTCCACCGCATCCGACTACATCAAAAACATTACAAACAGAGCCCAACATAACCTATGCGGCGAAGGAGGGAGAGTCCGCTGTGGTTGAAGATGCTCTTGCGGCATCTTTGGACTCTGCAATCGATAGTTGTGCATGTACAAACACCCGGTTGGATAACACAATAGTTAATGTCGAGAAAGGTAATGAATTGCTGATCACTAAGACTCTTTCATGCACGGCCGGAACGGTAATTGACCTTGACAAAGCCGCACAAGAGATGAGTATTGCTGTCGGCGATACCACTAGCGGAGACATGACCAACTGCATAGACCCTACAGACAGTGCTAGTGGTATGGCCAGTGATGTTTGTGAACCTAGCGATAAATGGCTTGTCGGATCTCAGCATAGCCCCAATAAAGTCCTCAAGTTTGCTGAACGAAAAACTGGCGAGATCGTGGCCCACAGTGAGCACTTTAGAAAAGCACCATTAATGGATGTTGCACTCGGGGAAATAGCTCTGATGACATGGCCTCGTCCTGGATCAGCTTCGGACCGCTCGCCCTGCGTCAGGATGAGTTGTGACCGACGCAGCCCGCTGGCCCTAGTAGACATGAGCCGCGTAGATCTCAGAACGGAAATATCATCGACTGGATCCCGCAACCCCTCGGAACAAGTGAAGCCGATGGAGGTATTCTCGCCCTGTGAGGAGAACGTCTGCAGTCTCCCAGCTGGCCCGCTAAGCCCAAATGAACTTCCTAAACCTTGGTTAAAACCAGTGACGAAAAGGAAACGTCTAGAATCCATCAATGATGATTATAGTGACCTACTTATTACATCACAAAAAAGGCTCGCCGAGGAAAAGGAGCTAGCTGGCTCTCTTTTCACTGGACTTGAAACCTATTGTCCATCATCTGTGGTAGATATACAGCCAGATGCTCCTTCCAAGAAAAGATCGAATTTACGTAAGAAAAAATCTAGATTCTCTCGAATAAGATCTCAGAAAAGTAACAAACAGAATAGCCAAACGCTAAACATGGCAGAACTTCTGGCTAAAGAAATCACGAGAGAACTAAACACACTCATAATGGCTGCTCATACAATTTCCATGTCGCCATATATCAAACTATACGAACAGCTGAATGAGAATATTAAAGATCAAACAACTCTCATAGCTCTGTTGAACTCGAAAATTATCAATGTGGATCAAGATTTAAATTGGATGAAACAAACTTGGACTGATGACCATCTAAGAGCTGATGCATATATTAAGACCATTGTGGAACAAACCAAAAATAGTGCGATGGACAAACGACTGTTCGCCGAAGTAGCTCGAGAAGCCATAACACTACTGCAACAACATAAATTAAATCCCACTCTTAAATCAATGATACCTAAAGAGATCATAGTGCAGAATGATGATAAAGCAAAGGAACCTGCTGTGATTAATACAATAGACTATGAGACCCAAATCATGGTCCCAGATACTAGTTTAAATGCAGAGATAATCACGCAAGAGACGAGGTGTGAAAAAAGAAGTGCTAATGTTCCCCCGAGGAAATGTACACAAAAATCAAAACGATCACGAGAAGCCGTCATCTGCATAAATGAGAGCAACAGAATCTGTAGTAGCGAAAAAACGATTACGCTCACCAGACAGCTAAAAGATGTTCCACAAAGGTGCGAAGTAAATAAGAAATCATACCTACGTCAAACGCAGGACACTCCCTCGGACAGAGATGAGGACTTAACGTCAGCAAATTCTGCAAGCAAGTGTATAATGGACGTTGCTGTTTCAGCTTCTCAATCAGAACAAGGCGTCAATGAGCCTGAGAACCAGGATCCCATGAACTCTATACTTGTGACTGAGGGACCTGGTGTGACAGTCTCTCCTGTCAAGCCAAATTCAATACAAAAAGAGATGTTCCCAATATTTGAATGAAAAAAAAAAATAGATGCAGCACTAAATAATAAAGTCAGAGACACGATGATTGAGAAAAAATCCAAAAATAAGAAAAAAAGAAAAAATCCATGTAGATCGAGTGTACAATCATTTTTAAGGAACATCAAAGGGCTTTGTTCTACTATAAACATCAAGCAAGTGGATGAAACTGGCGCTAAGGCTAATCTATGCACAGTGAAGAATTCCATACCAGCTGAGCAACTAAACCCAAAAGAAGCACCAAACGACCAACCTTTTGGAATTGTGAGCATTTCTGAAGAGCTTTTAGATCTCTCAACATATGAGCTTCGTGAAAGTGATCAAGATGATTGGATTGAGATTCCTGAATCGGCCATGTCTGAGGATCGGCTCCCCTCAGACGCCATAATCAACATTGACCTCAATATGGGAAAAAAAGATCAAGCACTCCCTAAATCGAAGATTCTTGCAAAGCAGCCAGCTAGTAGAACCATTCCATCCTCCAAACCTGGTTGCTCAGATCTTGAGACATATGCACATCAACAAAGAGACACTAACAGCGATTCTCCCAAACACTATGGCATAATCTTACCTGCCTTAGAGGATGTCTCCTCTGAATGTATGACAATTGAGGCTAAAAGAGCGCTAACTTTAGCCACCAAGAAACCCGCACAGTCTGAGGTAAACCATAACTCGAGTAACTCGGACTTGTGGAAATATGAGCGAAACCTTGAGATCTTGGAGGCCAAAATGGCGCTAATGGATAAAGGATTAACTGAACCTAATCCGATAAGAGAAGTTGATCCTAAAGTAGGATCTCCCCATAATCTTAAACTTCCTTTGGAACAGTCTTCAAAAGCCCCATCATCGTTACAAAAGAGTCAATGGATTCTGCAAAAACCGACATACCCGAAAGTACAGCATAATGCACGAGCAAGCGACGCTGATGGCTCTGAATATAGCCTACAAGCTCGAAGATCTAAGAAAATGGGGAAATATCTGTTGCGCCTAGAACGCATAGTGAGAGAAAAAGATGGCCTTCTCTTAAACAGGAATAATGTGATGAAGCTACTACATCATATTACACAACTAAGAACTGTGGCTTCTGATGACATCCTAATAGTAGAATTTGAGGACGAGAAAAATAATGACTGCGTGATCCTACATATAGCTTCTAAAATTATCTGTGATTCACTATTAGACACTGGAACCATTCTTAACTCTATGGGGTTTGATATACATGAAATACAAAATTCACAGAAGGCAGATCAACCGATGAACAAGGGACTGGTACTAGCTTATAATCCTGAAACTGACAATAAAAGTGTGCAATGTGTCGAAGAACAATACTCAAGAAACAAAAATGTCCCTTCAAAGAGCCACATCATTAACAAAACACACATTTCAGAAACAGAGCTAGCCGGAGTATCGACTGAGCAGATGTACTCCAAAATGAAGAAAACCATCAATCCACAAAGGGAAGACATGGATTGGTCATGGGTTGCTAAAACTATCAACAACACAAAACATAGCTAATGCCCAAAGATCAAGGAGACTGGCAATATATGCATCGCTTCATGGAACACACGTGGGCATTCACATCTCTTTGAAAATACATCCAATGAATTGATGGACATAGACTTGCTCTGTTTGTAAGAGACTTGGCTACTGGAACCACCAGTAGCAGACGGCTTTGAGATAGCCTTCAACAGAGCAATTAAAGGGAAAAAAGGCCGACCCATGTCAGGAATGGTAACGCTCGCAAAAGTAAAAAGTGGTATACGTATCTTATCTCATACTATTGTGTCACCATATATACAAGTGTGCAAAGTGAAACTTCCAGAGAGATACGTGAACATAGATAATTTACTAATACTGATTAATATATATTGGCAACATGCAGCAATATTATTAGACAACTTCATGGAAACCATTTCAGAACTAATTTGTAATATCAAAAAGAATGAAAAGGATACAAACATCTTAGTATGTGGAGACCTAAACATAAATTGTCTGTCTATTATAAATGACTCCCTTGAAGAAAAAATAACCAATGGTGAACAGGCAGCTAGGCGATGGATGCAAGAAATGAAAGTTTGGAACTTACAGTTGTTGAATGGTAACACGCCAGGGGACATTCCCGCCCATTCAACCTGGCGAAGACTTTGGCAAAGTTCGACAATTGACTACATGTTTGTAGACGGAATCCTAAGAAGCGAGGTCTTGTCTCTCAAAATCATTGAAATGAAGGTCAGCGATCACTGCTTAGTAAAACTGTATTTGAAATTAAACAAACCTAGAAGACCAGCTGTCAATGAAGCACCGACAATTGAAGTAGGTCCTGGTCGTAACAGGCTAAGATTGAGTGAGAATAATATCATCTCACTAAGGAAATACAACAGAAATGGAACAAATTGAGTGCACCACTCTATTAGAGATATATCGGGAGAAAAAACGTACTAAGGCAAGACCGGATTTCACACAGCTCCATGCATGGGATGCAGAAGTTAATGAAAAGAAAAGAAACCTGAAAAAAGCACTGAGAATACTCAAAAACAAGTCCAATACAAATAACCAAAGCATGATAAGACATCTGAAACAAACTTATAAGAACTGGCTAATTAGCCATAAACACATCATGTTACAAAGAGATGCTGAAATTATGATGGAAGTACTTGCTAAAAGAAAGACTAGAGATTTTTGGGCCTTGCTGAATAACATCTCAACACCCCAAGAAGCCATTATGAAATCTATGATTCCGGAAGTTCAATGGGTCAGACATTCCGCAGAAACATTCAACAACAATCAACCCAATATAAGAATTTTACCATCCTCAGAGCATGAGTGGTCAATTGAAATAAAAAAAGAGGACATCTACAGAAACATTCTAAAATTAAGTACATCTAGAGCACCGGGACCAGATGGTCTAACAAATCAACACCTAAAACAACACCCAGAATTATGGGCAGATTTCTGCTACTCATTATTTCGGACCATTCTCCAGATGAAACAGATACCATCTTCCTGGCGGTGTTCCATTGTAGTACCAATTTTTAAAAAAGGTGCTCGAACTGACCCCAAGAATTACCGGCCGATAGCTCTGCTCGATGTGGTCGGCAAAATTTTTGCCTCCCAGCTCCAAATCCAACTACTACAATGGATCCAAGATTCCAAAAGATACGACCTTCGACAAACTGGATTTGTGAAAGGGGTAGGTTGCGGGCTGAATTTAACAATTCTGAACTTTCTGAAAATGGAAGCAATCCGACAAAACAGAAAGATCTATGTAGCATTTGTTGATCTATCTAGCGCTTTTGATACCATCGACCGAGAGATGCTCTGGGAAAAGATGAAGAAATGGAAGTGCCCAGATAATCGGTTTATTTATGTCTGATATTGGCGATAGTCTCGCAGATGTAAATTCCTTCCCACCGAAAATAAATGGGCAGGCAATAAGTTGGATGCTATATGCAGATGACATTGTATTACTGGACCTAACACCGATTGGACTAACTCGAGAACTAGCGGCTCTAGAGAGATATGTAGAACAAAACAAACTAAAAATCAATCCTGCAAAATCTGAAATAATAATCCTGCAAGATTTAACACGAAATAACAAACGGAATACAAAAAGCATCCCAAAGTGGAGATTGAGAAATGACATCTTAAGATGTGTGAAAAAGACAAAGTACCTTGGTGTCTGGATCAACAGTAACATAAATGACGCACCCTGGACAGAGAATGCTAAACAAAAATGTAGACAACTAGCAAGTCAAGGAGTAGTAATAAATAAAAAGTTTGGGAAATTCTCGCTACAACCAGTAATAGCCCACTATAACCAAAAAGTGATCCCATCGCTGATCTATGGGGCAGAAAGTGCCTTGGGAGTGTCTGCCACTCTATGGCCAGAACTAGAAAATCAATATTGGAGGAGAGTCTTGCATTTACAGAAAGGAATCTCGAGTGCATGTGTGAGATATGAACTTAATTTAAAGGAGAGTTCCGGGACTTTTTTTTTATTGTCCCTACGGGTCGGCCATGTGTTTGTAAGCATAAATCGGTAGATCGTAGGAAACTTTCCTATGGACCTTACCCGACTTTTCGCCCCTTATCGCACTCGAAATCAGCCTCCATTTTGTGATAATCCTATCATTCCGCCGCATCGACCTGGCTCACCTGCCTTTGCGGCACTAAATCAAATCCCCCGCCCCTGAGCCTGACATCAGCAGACGCGTACTGCCCATTTCAAGCACGTCTCGTGTCAACAATCGCTGCGCCTCAGCTATTGACGTGTTGCCATGGAAATGGCAGGACGCCTCTTTCCCCAATAAGTATAAACAGACCGTTTCACAACATACAGCAGCAGATTTTCGATTCCATTCCTCTCTCTGTGTTACTTTGAGTATTCTGTGACTCGTTTCAGTGCTCTGGTCAGCTACCTTCGCCGCTTGTAGCCCGTGTGAACAGATACCAGTACCACCGCTATAAATTATTTTACTATCTTTACCGCACAATGGCCACAATAATGCCGTATATGTACGAGCCCGAGTACACCGAGGAAGAACTACTGGAAAGGCAAGCACGCGAAAACGATGGGGATTCGGACGGCAGTTGGGAGGACCAGTCAACGGATGAAGAGCCTGGACCATGTCGCATGGACGGCGTCTCCACCTGGTGCACGTGCAATCGGTGCGAGCTAATGCCAACTGAGGAGGAGAACTGCTGCTGCCGTGAAAATTCCGGGTGCTTGGCCTACATTTCGGAAAGCGAGCAAAGTCAGCAGGAAGGCGAGCAAAGTCCGCAATGCATCACCGAGCTGCCAGAGTTCAGGGAAGCCTGCCTCTCACGGACAGTGTTGAGGATGATGATGGTGCTTATGCACGAACTTCGTGGCACTGTTCGTCCGCGTAATCCGAGTAACGAGTAAGTATACTCTGTTTGTGATGTCAGTGATGCCACCACTATTTCATGGTCGTCTCCCACATATAAAATTACATTTACATATCATTGGAACGCATGTAAATTGGTTCCATATAGTGCATTTTCTAGATATAATTTTTTTCTAAGAAAAATGACATGTGTTACCTGAATCGACATTGATAAGAAAGTTTGGTCAGTTTAATACAGTTTGCATCTTTTTTTTTCACAGGTGGTACAGGCTGGTGGCCTATCGTTGCTTCACTTGGTGGCTTCACGGGAGGCTCGGACACCGCGTTCGGAGAGTAATACCTGCCTGTGCGGTACTTGCCATTAGACAACATTTCCCCAGTGACAGTGGACAATACCGCGGATTTTCCCTCGATGTGCTGCAACCTCAACTTTACAATGTGTAATGTTTATTATTTATGTTTAATTAAAATCTAAAATAAAGCCCAACATATATTTTAACAATGGTTGTTTTGATTTTTTAAATGAATCTAGTGTATATTCTCCTGGGAGGGTGAGGTATTTATAAACTCACCCCCCTGCCTTCCATGTAGTAGATCCTGCAGCCATCCTCTTACATTCAGTTAGATGGCCTCTCCTTGGTGAGGCCCTGCGGCAAACGGGTCTTGTCTGCACGACCACCGCCCCGATCCACCCCCCGCCCTATCAAAGGCAGTTCGCACCGGGGTACTTGAGCTGCTGGCAAGTGGAGCTGTCAGGGAGCGATAAAGGCCAAGAGGTGCCAAAGACCATGTACACTTCAAAGTGGTCTATAGAGCATGGGTTTGTTGTTCCCATGTCTACCTCCAGACCCCGTGTCTCCTGCCAAGCATCCCCCTCACGCTGGACGGCCCCCTGCAATCCACATAAGTGTGTCTCCATTCACGAGTCTTCCTGTGTCTTGTCTGCACGACCACCGCCCCGATCCACCCCCCGCCCTATCAAAGGCAGTTCGCACCGGGGTACTTGAGCTGCTGGCAAGTGGAGCTGTCAGGGAGCGATAAAGGCCAAGAGGTGCCAAAGACCATGTACACTTCAAAGTGGTCTATAGAGCATGGGTTTGTTGTTCCCATGTCTACCTCCAGACCCCGTGTCTCCTGCCAAGCATCCCCCTCACGCTGGACGGCCCCCTGCAATCCACATAAGTGTGTCTCCATTCACGAGTCTTCCTGTGTCTTGTCTGCACGACCACCGCCCCGATCCACCCCCCGCCCTATCAAAGGCAGTTCGCACCGGGGTACTTGAGCTGCTGGCAAGTGGAGCTGTCAGGGAGCGATAAAGGCCAAGAGGTGCCAAAGACCATGTACACTTCAAAGTGGTCTATAGAGCATGGGTTTGTTGTTCCCATGTCTACCTCCAGACCCCGTGTCTCCTGCCAAGCATCCCCCTCACGCTGGACGGCCCCCTGCAATCCACATAAGTGTGTCTCCATTCACGAGTCTTCCTGTGTCTTGTCTGCACGACCACCGCCCCGATCCACCCCCCGCCCTATCAAAGGCAGTTCGCACCGGGGTACTTGAGCTGCTGGCAAGTGGAGCTGTCAGGGAGCGATAAAGGCCAAGAGGTGCCAAAGACCATGTACACTTCAAAGTGGTCTATAGAGCATGGGTTTGTTGTTCCCATGTCTACCTCCAGACCCCGTGTCTCCTGCCAAGCATCCCCCTCACGCTGGACGGCCCCCTGCAATCCACATAATGCCACGACATATACACGTCATTCATTCACAAACACACCCCTGGTTCGAATTCTTTATAACCCACCTCATATTTCTAATGAGAACTTCTTTGCGCTTTGCTAGTCAACCCGTGAAGGTGCTGGTTATCTGCTCTTCGTCTCTGTGAACTTCCGTGACCACTTTGAGCAAACTCGTCAGTTTGCAACCTGTGAACTGCTCCCTGTTCTACGACAAGAAACTACTCTGATCCCTGCATCTAACTGTTTGTTCGTCAAGGTAAGTCCATGTACCATAATCATTTTGCGTCCAATTTTTTAATTTATATCTATTTGCTAGTAGTCATCAAATTGCATCCATGTTTTCTTTTCGTTCACGACAGTACATGCAAGGAACTAGTCACATGTTCTGAGTTTAGTCAAATTACTTTTTCTATTTTTTGAAAGTTATTGAAATACTTATCCGCATGTGAATAACGTGTATAGTTCCAAGAACCAAAACGGACCTTGCATTGAACCTTTTATGTGTCATTTACTGTTTTAACACATTGGTATTCATAGAGAATTGTTGATCTTTACTTTTCAGAACTTTCCATAATGCCTGCCTGTTCCATTGGCGGTTGCCCTTCGAAGACCCATAACAAATCTGAAGGTACTATAATGCATGTTTTCCCTAAGACAATAGATCAGATAAGAGGATGGGTCCGATATTGCGGATATCCAGCCTCTGAGCTAGAAAGTAGAGTCCTAGAAGTCTTTGCGGACAAGAGGGGTGATCGATACCGCATCTGCAGCAGGCACTTTAGCCCAGACATGTACTCCACATCATTGCTAATAAAGAAGAAAACACCGCGAGCGAGGCGAAAATTGCTCTCAACCGCTATTCCCACTCTATTCGTCCACATGCCTCCACTGGTGAGTCAAGTTTACGGATCTAGTTCTCGGCCTTGCGGTAGTGTGTAGCAGTAGCTAACAATAATTTCCCCATTTATGTATCCACTCAATATGAAGGCGGAAGATTCTCCATCCGTGTCGTTATTGCAGTCATCAGCCACTTCAAGCGCCTATCGGGTAATCTTACTTAGCTATTCTGACACTGACTTGTTTTAGGCATGTAAATCAATAGTTTTAATTGATCGTGTAATTATTTTACCTAATGGTACACCCTTGTACTCGTCCTCTAGTCTTTGTTTTCAGTTATAATTATTGTTATCCAAAATAATGCAAGTACTGTCTTTCAGGGAGATGCTGAGGAGTCCAACGCATTGACGACAACCGTAGATGTCACTCAGATGCTCGAGGTACGTTTCTTTCGTTTTTAGCCATTGATATGTCCTTCTGTCGTCGCCCTCCTATTTGTCTTCTTTTTTCAATATTGTGTTCATTACTAATGAAAGTCCTATGTTTCAGGGAGTCGATGGAGCATTAGTCCAAGTAGAAGGGGGAGCATGCAGTTACGGGTCGGCGCAACAGCTTGCAGAAGTGTGCACCGCAGTTACATCGTCCCTTGATGTTCTTATGCATTTCGAGGTATGGATACTGACAGTTCGATCAAGCGAAATCATATGACGTGATTACATCCGCTATACTTCCTTCTTTATTAACGCAAGTACTATGTTTCAGGGAGATGACGGAGCTTCTTCTACAAGAACATCACCCCTAGTAGTTGATGCAGATCTCTGGGTGGTGACACTTCCAACGATCGAGCAAATCGAATCATATTTACATATCCATTATTTATTTTAGACAACTGATCATTTGTGCAGGTCTATTTAGATGAGCCGTTGACGCCTGCTCAAAGTTTATGTTCTTTTTAACAAAATAGAAAAGCATACTAATGCAATTACTGTGTTTCAGGGAGTTGCTGAAGCGTCATCTTCAATAATATCATCAATGGAAGTCTATGCGGAGCCCGAGGTATGGATCTTGACAGTTCAATCTAACTAGATCAACAATGCGTGAACTATTGTCGTTTGAATGTTCTACACAATGCGTTCATTCGTGTTTTGCTATTGAGATGTACGTATGGGTATTGGTCCCCAAGTACATTTTGTGTTTTCAATATTATTATACATACTAATGAAAGTTCTATGTTTCAGGGAGTCGATGGAGCCTCAGTGAGTGATGGATGTGCTTATCATGAAAATATAGTCGTTGCAGCGCGAGAGGAAGTGGAGACATGCACACACGAGTCGGAGCAACAGCGTCCAGATGTTGAAGTTCGAGGCAAGAAAGTTTCAAAGAAAAGAAAGCAAAAGAAGGTTAGTGTCCTGTTCACTATATTATGTTGTCTTTCACTGTCAATAGTTCAATACTGTAAGTTGTGTTTAAACTGAACATCCCTTTTCTAATCTGTCCTCTAGTTGCGAGTGGGTGTAAGAACTAAATCTACACAGACAGTGAAGCGAACGAGAGATGTTGCTTGTCAAACCTTTTGGCAGGGACTTGAGACTGGAGATGCATCGTGCCAATGGGAAGAATATGAAGTGATTGACAACGGAGCTATACCACCACCAGCCATTGATAGTGAATGTCCTCCTGGTAGTTTGGATGCAGTCGGAGATCAATTCACAGAATCCACACCCGCAAAAAATAAGAGCGCGCGAAAGTTGAAGACATTGTTTTTTTCTCCCATCTCCGGACAAGGAACAGATGTTGCAATGGAAGAGAATGACGTGGACGACAATGAAACACCATCAATATCACTCAGCATAGCGGAAGACGATATCAGAGATTGTACCTTTCATGCGAGTGACATGTCCTCAACGTTACAGGCCGAACCAGCTGGGATGCAGAGTGAAAGTATAAGGAAAGAGGCCAAATTCATTGTATTCGATAGCTGTTTGATGGATATTATTATGATGATGAAATGTGGGCATTCGGTTGGTGGGGAAGTATGTGGGGAGCCATTGATTAATGTGACTCGTGCAATTCGAGGCACTAACCTTAAAATACATGCCACCTGTACACAATATCATCCGTTCGCATGGTCTGCACAACCCATGCTGGGGCAACTGCCAGCAGGCAATCTACTTTGTGCAGCGGCCGCACTTTTTAGTGGTTCAAGTTTTAAAAAGTTACAGTATTTCTTTCAGTTTGTGGGAATCCATTTCATTGCGAAAAGTCAGTTCTACAAATACCAAACCGATTATCTATTTCCAGCCATCAGCGAAGCTTGGAGAATGGAAAAAATGTCAATGGAAAGTACATTCGCGGGCAAACGCTTCAGGCTAGCCGGTGATGGACAGTGCGACAGCCCAGGATTTTCAGCCAAGTACTGCACCTACCACTTTCAGGACATGGAAAGTAAGAAAATTGTGAGTTCGGTGGTCGTGCAGGTGTCACAAAGTACATCCTCAGTGGCCATGGAGAAAGTTGGCTTTGTAGCATCATTGCAAGAACTACAATCGCGGGGAATGGTGATCGACCTGATAGCCACGGACAGACACGTTTCAATTGCCAAGACAATGAGAGAACAGTACAAAAATATAAATCACCAATTTGACGTTTGGCATCTTGCAAAATCAATCAATAAAAAATTGTCTGCTGCAGGTAAAAAAAAAGAATTGCAAGGTATTTCACAGTGGTCCAAGTCAATCAGCAACCATCTTTGGTGGAGCTCAAAAACATGTGAAGGGTCGTTGGAAATTCTACTGGAAAAATGGCGGTCAGTAATGTTGCACTGTAGCAACGTACATCGATGGTCGACAAATGAGCATTTCCACAAATGTGAACATGGCCATTTGTCCACAGAGGAGGCACGGAAGAAGAAGTGGTTGATTCCTTCATCACCCACTCACAAAGCCATTGAAAAGATTGTATTTGATAAAACTATAACAAAAGCTTTGAGGGGACTCACGGAATTCTGCCACACAGGAGATTTGGAGGTGTTCCACAATATGTGCCTCAAGTACAGGCCCAAAAGATTGCATTTTGGCATGGAAGGCATGATAAATCGGACTCTTTTAGCGGTCTTGGCACATAACCATAATGTTGGCCGTCAACAAAGTAGGACGACCGGAACTTTAGGGACGCTTCGCTACAATAAGGCCTTCACTAAAAGAAGTAAACAATGGGTGATCAAACCAGTGTTTGAGGATATGCAATATGAGTTTATTGAGAGACTTATCGTAGATGTCCTCGATAGGCACATACATGGAGTGGTGAACGAACCTATGCAGGGGACAACTGCATTGCCACCCAACATTGCCTCTGTTCCATGTCCACCTAAAGCAGAGCTCATTGAGAAATACACATCACGGTTTAAATGATTGTAATTTGATTGTCTGTTCTCTCGAGTCTCCTCATGTTGCAGGCCCATTGCAATTAAACCAAACAGTAATATAAATCATTTTTACAAAAATTATAGAATGTTTCCGTATTGCAAAAACATGGCCGACCCATAGGGACAATAAAAAAAAAAGGCACGCAGACAAGATGTCCCTAAAACTAACTGCAGCTAACTAGAAATGTGTGCTCGCTCAAAGTGAAGGTCAGCTGCTTTGATGTTTTGCTCGGGTGGCGGAACGGCCCACGACCCAATATAAGGTTCTATTGTGATTTGACCTTGACAGGCCGGGACCATCCTGAAAGACTAAGAAAAGATAATGAATAAAATTTCAGAAACGAAACGATGAGCCACGTTCATTAGAAGAAGTAACGTCGGCAAAGAAGGAGTGGTGTTTCGGGTCTGCCCTACACAGAGACACAATGGAAAATGCAAATATAATGTAAGTAACTTTTGATGAGTTTATACCGCAATTTCATTACTATACAGTGGCTTTAAAGACGGGTTCAGTTGTACTTGTTCGTTCTATGTGGCATATTGTTTTCTACCGCGCACTATCTTGAGGAGAAACATCTGCTTTTACTGAAGCACCTCAAAACCTTCCTCTTTGCTTCTGCTTTCTCTCTCCCTCTCCCCTGCTACAACTGGTCCACTGTCTGCGACCTCAGTCCTGGGCCCTTCCACTCTCCACCTGCACTCCCCCCCCCCTCCATGCCTCGCCACGCCTTTAAACACTTGTGTACACCCAGTAGCGCTGTCCTCGCTATGAAATGAATAATTTTAATAAGGATCTGATGGTGAGACTAATTTCATTTTTTATGTTTTTAGGTACATCATTCACTACTGTCTGTGTCACGAGTACCAGACACCGGCGGACGGCTTCTACAGCCGCCAGTTGCTTCTCCGCGTGAACAACGTTACCACCCTGACCATTTTATGGGACGATCGCCAAGTACAAGTATGCCCTTACGCGGTACTAACGGTTAGATGCAACATACCTACCATTGTGGTGGCCTAGCGCCTCGTTGTTGGAACAGCCATGCGATTATCAGTGCGACAGAAGAGCTTATTTTTATCGTAAACCAACACCCTGTGTACTGCACACGAACATCGCTTCCCTCAAGACGAACTAATTTGGATCGAGAGCAAAGAAAAATGCAAATCGCTGAATATTCTCTAAACATTTGATGTCCAATAAACGTACTTTGCCAAATGTACAATCTTGCCGTTTGCTTTTAAACCACGGTTTCACATTCCGAATTGTGGTGCTGTATTGTGAGATGCTCTAAGACCCTGTGTACAGCAAAGGACCATCGCGTTCCTCAATACGAACTTTTTGGAACATGAGCAAATAAAAATGCAAATCGCTGAATATTCTCTAAACATTTGATGTCAAATAAATGTACTTTACCACATTTACAATCTTGCGGTTTGATTTCAAAGTACAGTTTCATATTCCGAATTGTGGTGCGCTGTATTGTGAGCTGATCTGTGTTGATTTCCGGGGTCTGTGTGGAGTCGCGTAGAAGACGCCTGGGCGCGTTTGCCTACGCAGCACAGTCACGTCACGGATAGAGGCGGGGAATATGAATGTTTTGATAAAGTCTGTTTCAGGGGCGGGGGATTTGATTTAGTGCCGCAAAGGCAGGTGAGCCAGGTCGATGCGGCGGAATGATAGGATTATCACAAAATGGAGGCTGATTTCGAGTGCGATAAGGGGCGAAAAGTCGGGTAAGGTCCATAGGAAAGTTTCCTACGATCTACCGATTTATGCTTACAAACACATGGCCGACCCGTAGGGACAATAAAAAAAAAGTCCCGGAACTCTCCTTTAATATGCATGCATGCCCGAGTGTTATGGAACATGCTATCCATATATCGGAAAATCATCACAGAGAATGTCTTCCTCAGTTCAAGATCTTACAAAATGCCATGAAGGGCAACAAAGAAAACCTACTATGTAAATGGGCAGTCGGGTGTAAAAAGCAATTAGAGCTACTGGGAACTGATCAAGATACCCTGAGAAACAACCCGAATCATGTGAAGAAAAAGCTATGGGAACAGGATTGGTGCTCGACAGTTGATGATCGCAATCGCCACAAACTTATGGAAGATGCAGCTATTGAGGCAAAAATTCGAAAGAAACTGCCTCAATACTTGATGAGATCTGCTAATGCAAGACATCGAGCAATCTACATGAAATTTCGTATGAACTTAATAAACACCAGAGTAAGCCAAGCAATAAGAACGCGGAATTTGAAAGCATTACTCAGGTGTCGTCTTTGTAATAAACACCAAGAAACCCTTAAACATCTCACACTGTATTGTGAGGCCCTGAAAGACGAGAGATCTGTACATTTAGGACATCTAGTGCGGAAATACGCCACCTTAAGCGGAGAGGATCTATGGCGAAAATTTCATAACCCATGTGAAAAAGACATTTTCGGGTTGACATATTTCTTGGAAATACTCGAAAGTTTGCTAAAAGAGAACTAAATTGGAGAAAGAATCTAAAAAGTAATGGGTGCTTCAAAAATGTTGAGATGAGGTGAAGAGGTGAAGCAAAGCCAGACAAAGGATTGGTAATGGAGCAATGAATCATCTGTAGCGAACAGAGTTAATGAAAAGTGGGATCAACCGAGTCGGGGGGAAGCAATAAGGCATGGAATGCAACACTCTGTTATGAAATAATGCTCCGTAATGACTCATTTCTGAAGCACCCCATAGATAGATAGGGGAAGAATTGTGTGTGTAATTTTGTTTTTTCAAAAAGTTTGTGCAAACTAAATGAAAAATAAAAAAAATATATATAAAGTGCAAAGGGGTTGTCTTCTTAGCAGCTTCTCCATAGTTTTTTTCAAAGTTCAAAACACAAAGTTCCAAATTGTGCAAAAACAAGGTTCCACAGGGTTCAAGAGAATGTCTCCCTTCTCTTAACTTCTCACAGTGTTTACAAGTCCCAGGGGGAATGACTTCTTTCCCTTAGTTCCTTCGTCACTTCCTTGAAGAGCTAAGAGAATGTCTCCCCTCCTCTTAGCATTGCCACAATGTTCACAATCCCAGGAGCTGTCTCCCTTGCCGAGGTTTCTCTTCCTTTTGCACAGCGAACTGGGTTCACTCTTCTTCCCGGGACTTCGACTATTAACAACTGTCCTTTTCATGTGGTTCCGAGTCCCAGACTCACCTGGTTTCAACAATTTTCTTTCTAGGTAGACTTAGTGCACTCTCCTGCCAAGTACTACCTATTGCACAGCCAACCTGGTTCACCTTCCTCCCAGGTACGGAGACTATGAAGATGAGCAACTGATGTTTTTCTCGTATGAGTGCAAGTCCCAGACTTGCCCGTCTTCAGCACTTCTCTTACTTGGTAGCTTGGTTTGCTCCCTTGACAAGACCTACCATATATGATCATAGATGTAAAGGTTTCTTCAATATTACTTTCAGAGCCCCAGACCCTCAACTGTGAGTATTCCTCCCACTTCTCTTGGGAAGGCTTTGTTTGGTCTGCGCCGACTACGCAGCACCAACCGTCCTTCATGAAGCTCGTGTGCTTCCAAGCCCTCAGGACCGCCTGTCGCCTACGTCGGGCAGCCTGCCGTCTCTTCCTGCATCTCAGGACTGGCTCCAGAGCACTCCGCTTCTTCTTGTGCATACTGGCTTTCTCCCAGTGTACAGCAGACACGGTTCCTTTCCTTGCGGATTCTCCAGGGAGGACTGCTTTTCATCAGAAGTCCTTCTTTCCTTTTTATTCTATAGCTGGGTTCGGCTAGATTGAAGAGACAGATCTGCTCATTTTGGTGCCGCGGGGTGCTCTTCTGCACTCCGTGCATCATCTTCGTCTCAGTACATTTCTCTAAGCTGTCATGACTGTTCTATCTCAGTACTATTTAGGGGAGGACACACTTCTACTTTACCCACCTACAGAGAGGTATGAGGGATTCCAGTACTCTGCAGAGGATAAGAGGATGAAGGAGTTGGGACAGTGGTTTAAATATACCACATCTCTCCTAGGGTGTCATCCCTCATTCATGCAGGTTTTCCCTCCCCTGTGATCCACCCACAGTGCACCACCCCCATGGGGGATTACTGGACTGTGGCTGCACTGCCCTGGCCACAGGAGAAGGTTTCTCCCCTATGGGAGAAGGGACGACATCCAAGGATTCTTCACAACAGTCAAGAGCTAACCACACAAACCACATCATGACCCGTCTTGGTTTCAAAGACAAGTATATGAAAATGGTTGTAAGAGGTGAATTCAGACTCACAAATAATACAACAATACATTTATAAACCCAATAAATTAGAACCAAAGTGAAGATTTACTCTGCCCTGAAAATTCTATTTGGAAAGGGTGCAGATCCCATCTTACTCAAGTTAGTCCCATCAGCACTGCCCCGCGTGGAATCTGCTCACCATAAGTTCATAAAGCTCAGAGAAACCAGACCCCCTTCAGAGCATACTATATAAAAGTTCAATTAAGCCTGATGTAATCTACATGACCACTACCAGCAATCTTCGAAAGCAGTGTTATTGTAGAATGTTTCCATTGCATTCCTGGCTAGTATTTCCTTGGGAATTGGACGTATAGGGAGTAAAATACTCTCATATCTGGAGCAATGCCTAAACATGATCGAAAATGGATTCCTTTAAAAAAAGAAAAAAGAAGAAAAGTGTAGATCTCCCAAATAGTACGCCTACGGTGTTGATCCATGAGGAAACTGGTTTACCTTACATGACAAGTATTATTGCCCTTAGACTGTTACTTTACTGGATCAGATTATGGTCCAGACCAGAAATGCAAGAGTTCAGAGAAGCAATTAAAGATGTTTTTGGCCAAGAGTATAGGTTGTCCGTATATATCTCGACTTTATGAAACCCAGATTCCTGCGTACCTATACATTACATTTAGGTTTCATCTATTACCTGTTGCCCACAGAATGAATAATTGGGACACTAATACATGAAATATGTGTATGAACTGTATTAATAAGATTGAAACTGAATACTCCTTTGCCCATTATATAAGCATTTGAAAGTACCCAAGGCCAATGTTTCTGTCTGTTGGAATTACAACTATAAGGAAAGCAATGTGTCTTTGCAGAAGATCTAAAGATCTAATGATACAGCAAACATCTTTGCCGTATACACATTTGTATACAGACTGTGGCTGAAAAGGGCAGCACTATCGAAACTAGGAGAGATGTAATGCATACAACCCTTAACCCTGTATAGTTATGAGGTGTGTCTATACATATGCTCTTCTTGCTCCCAAGATCCTGGTATGCACTGGCATCTTACGCTCTCGAGCTTTTGTTGCTGTTGCCTGTACTAGTAGTAGCATGCTTGAAGGATGATGATGTTGTTCTTATCTTATTTTTATCTTACACTTTAAATGCATTTGTACTATTAATAATTATTATGGGTCTTGCACTTTACTCCAAGCCTATGTCACCACGGTACAAACGTTATTAATTTTGCATTAATATGTATTACTGGGAAATTGTTTTACGTTGTAAACTTTTATGGCGCAAAGCTGAAATAAAGTGTTTCCACGGACTGAAAATACATACACTGTATATTTTCAATCCTCTATGCCTAGTTTATTTTCAAAATGAGTTTATATGCACACTTTGGGGAGTAGAACATTAGAGGCATTAAGTTTGCTTTTGCATGTAGCAAATTAGCAGTATCAAAGACTTTTTGTTGGGCAGGAATAGTTGGAATTGTCGGTCCTTACTGATCACAGTATTACATTGTTTCTGTTAATAGCTTGTTTCTCTGGGACAGGCAGTTAAATGTTGTCAACAACATAGCCTTACAGGCCACCTAATTGTACGTCCAATAGGTGACCCAGCACATCTTCAATCCTTTTTTGCACTGGGCATTCCCAAAAGTGAGCAGTTAACTCATTTGGTAGGGTAGGGGACAAAGTTCACACTCGCCACTGGGTAGTGAGAACTGACTCTTGGCAAGTAAGAAATAGCGTACTGCCTCTATGTATGTATAGAACTGAGGTGGTGAGTGACTACACTGCTGGCTAGTTACTTGCAGTTTTTGCACCTTCGGTAGAGTGCCGGAGTTCCAACCTTAGGGTGGCAGGTCCAATTGCCAGGTCACTCTAATTTAGTGTGAACTAGGGAAAAAAGCTGCACTCTGGGCAAATGTAGTTGCTTGAAACAATGAGTGAGCTGCATTGTAAGAAGAAATAGTGAGATTTTTCTGACAATATGTTAGTTTTGCCACTGTTCCAGGTTATAACGTATATACATTATTGCCCACTTGTGCTTTCGTTGCAATGTACTGGTGGATTAAAAAAAAAATAGAACAGGTGAAAATAAGTACATAGAAGACTCCACTCTACTTCCTGGTTACTGATGTTATGAGCCTTGTGGGTAAAAATTATATTTGACTATTTGACTTTCCAATTGGTACCTTTGACTGGCAACTAGCCAAGCTGTTCACTCAAAGGCAGCATGCTTGTTTTGGGTATTGGACGAGGGTGCGTCATAGGTCCAATACCCTGTAGAGGTCGAAATTGAGATTTGATGAACAGGAGCTAAAAGCAGCTCCTGGGTATTGGGCATCACCAGTAGGCAGGAGGTACCTCGGTAGAACCAGGAGCTAGCAAACAGCGCACCACACAACTAACTTGCCTGTGAGATTACAACACTATATTTCTGTCCATGGTGTATGTTGCATTCTGCTTTAAATGTCCATTAGATGTGTCCTTTATTCAAATGACCAAACATGCAGAGTTAATATCACATATGTATGTTTATAAGGTGCCAGTGGCACGGCAGAGTCAAAAGTAGCTCTGGTAGCTGTTGGTTTCAAGCTAACCAGGCTCTCCTTGAGTAGAAGCTGGAACTAAATAGCTTCTAACTACTGGCAATTTCGATCTCTGTCCCTGGTCGTAATTATTATACTCCCCCTACACGTACCCAGGGCAGCAAGTTTGGGGTCAGCGTTCTTGCAGTATTGATGGGGGCGCAGAATGTTGCAGTACTTGGAGGATGGAGAGGTCTGGCATGGACCACTATCTCGCTCATGGCTTTGTGTGTTATTATCAATTGCAGAACTGTAAATGTGCAGCCACTAATTTTACAGACTGGAGGTCAGTTAGTGTGTTTTTCCATGTTTAACAAAAGGTAGTAGAACACATTCATGCTGCTGTACATATTGAGCAGAGTTCCCTGCCAGGGATGGGTTTCTGCCTAATGCATCTTAAATTACAAATCGCTTCCCTCTCCAGCCTATGCTCCCAGAGTTCTAAGAGTACGTTTGGGTATTGTCCAACGATGTTGCTGGTGATCTTGTAACATAATTCCCCACATTCGGTGGATACCTGTTTATGTTTAGGAGTGTGGTCAAAGGGATTTATTAAGGAGGACAAATTGGAGTAGCAATAAGTTGGTATATCATTTGACAACAGCATCTTACACAATGCCAATCCAAGCCCGAAGGTTCCCATCACCTATTGTTGTTGTTGGTGTCTAACAATTGTACCTTGGGGGTTCACAACCTGTAATGTTTTTATATGAAAGATGTATTATCCTCGTCTTCATTAAGGGGGATGATGGGTGCCAGTGAACATACCTGTCAATTGTGGGTTGTTGCTGCACAATCATACATTGGGGACTACTGAGTTGTGTTTGTAAGATGTGTATTTCAGACAATGTTCATTGCATTGGTTGATTTACTTGCATTAGGACAATTTCTGGTTTCTTAAAATGACAATGGCCTGCATGCTTTCACCAGCAACGGGCTGGCCTACAGTGGTCTGGCGATTTTCAGATGGGCCTGCTTTTCCAAATGGTCCCCTTTTCTGCTAACACTCTGAATTTTGTATATTGCTACATGGCGGACACACAACTAAGGTGCTATTTTTGCTTGCATGTTATGTTATGGGGCTCTTCTGGAAAATAAAAACCATGACCTCTTAGGTACTGGTTCACTCTTGCCTTTAATACACTTCTTTTGGATTTAGTCTTCATAAATTGCTCCCTGGTCCGATCAGGTCTATGTCCAATTGACAAGAATGCAAACTATGGCTGCAAGTTTAAGTAGGAAGGCATGCAATGACAGTAAAAGTAAGAGTTCTGCTAACGCTGGCGCAATTCTTTATTTCAATATACGTCTAGGAACTGTAATATACAGCCTAGGTGGATACTTCTCAATCGCAAGAGGAATTGACCTTGCAGGGTATAGCCATCTATCTGGTCTTGCATATGAATGTCATCGTAAAAGTTTTGGGGTTCTGACTGGTCCCATTATTACATGTTTCCTTGTAATTTGCCCCAAGTGCACCCAGATACCCCTCTAGTATCAGAAAGTTATATGATGTGACAACCATCCCTACCCCAACCACCAACACGTTTATGCAGTATATAGGAACTAAGATGCATGATAATCATATAACTCACTTTAATAATGGCCGACTCGGTTTCTGACCCACACTTTATTCAGTATTCATGGAAAACGTCAGAAAGGGCCTGCTAGAGGAACGTCATTGGAGGAATCAATCAGGAGAGTCTGAGCCAAGCCCGTGGAGTTCAAGTGCACTGCAGCACACAGAGGAGGTGTGGTCGGTAAGCGAGAGAGAGTCTGCGACGTAGGGTCTTGGCCGAGGCAGGCACCTGGAGGGTGCAACCCGGTCCCATGGACGAGCAGCCGTAACTGTCCAATGTTGGAATCCAAACCAGACCAAACTACTTCAGAGGCTCGAGGCCAAACCCCAAGGAGGAACCTCCAAGAGATCATCACACAGTGCGAGTGGGGTAAAGAGACGCCAGCCGACGCAGGGTCCAGTTGTTGAGCCTCATAAGCAGCTCTGCATGGAGAGAAGGGCAGGAAAAACTGAAGAACTCTCCCAGGGTGCTTCGCCAGACGGTTTGGGTATGTTTGACCTTGTGCAAATTGCCCTCTGCAATTTGACCTAAAAACATTTGACCTTTTGACCAAACTGACCTCCATTGCTAAGGATGCGGGAAACACCCCTGCAACCCTTTTTTGACCTACTTACATGAACATGAGGAGCAGGGGACACCCCTGCAAGCTCCCGAACCTCATGTTCAGGTAAGTAGGTATTAACCTATTTGACCGAAAACAAAAAGGTCAATTTGGACCGGATGCAAAAAAAAAATTTTTTTTTTAAAAAAAAAAGTCAATTTGGACCACTCAGAAAAGGTCAAATAGGCTAATACCCTGCCAGACACATGCAGGTAAGCACCAGAGGCAGGCGATGGGGCGAGAGAGACAGAAACAAGTCCTTGTGTGAGTGAAAGAGCAAAAAAAAAGACAGATTGGTGGGGCTTGTCTGTCTCTTTCCCCAGAGTAAAGTGACCCCACAAGCCCGGAGTGGGGGGGGCATAGGGGGGTGGGGAGAAAGAAGGACTGGAGCTCCAGAATGAGAGAGGAGTGAGAAGGAATGGAGCCCCAGAGAGGGGAAGAAGAGAATAAAAAGGACCCTGATTAGGGGAGCAAGAAAGATGAGAGAAATACTGGGACTTATAACTGGAATGAGAAGCAGCAGTATAAGAACTATGTATTTGGAACCGTCAACCTAGGCCAGGTCCTATGGTAAAGAGACAGGAGTGGGGGTCAAAAGCCAGCAATCACTGCTTTCATTGGGCAATTCCCCCAAAGTATGTCTTGGTTTTGTTTCTTTATTTATTTCTATAGCGCTTCAAATCCGCAGGTATCTGGGCGCATTATGCAGGTATTGTTTTGGCGTTTCTTTTTTGTAATAGGGAAAGAAGCTAGGTTAGAGTAGAACTACGGACAGAGGACTGCATTTATGTTGTCTAAGGTTTACGTAGGCAGCAAGATTATGCAGAGGAGTTGCTTCTTTGTTTGAAGTAACAACCAGTTGATTCAAAACCAATGTTCGAGAGGCTGGGAGCGGTGCGGGTGGACTGGCACAAGTAATATCCCCTTCAAAATGTCTATTCTGTCCATATAGGTTTTTTCCTACCTAGTCCGTGAGTGTTGGGCTGTTCTACTTTATCCCTAAAAAACACATCGTAAACGTTTTTCTTCAATGATTGAAATGACAGGCACTTCAAAAATCATACTCTGCACCCTCTGTGTGCACTTCCGCAAAGCGGCCTGGAAAGGGACGTAGGAGGCAGCAGGGGCAGGTACCTTTAAGTGGGTAGAGGTAAGGCGGTGCAGCGGAGCCCCCCCACCTCCTGAAATGGACAGGGAGAAGGGCATGGGGCATAAGACCTACCTTGCAGGAGTGCAACTTTCACAGGCTGCCTTCCGCAACGTTAGTTTACTATGCAGTCTTTGTACATACAACCATAAAACTAAGCACATTCTCCACAAAGGCATTTCACTCGACTCAACCACTGCTGGGGAGCACTACTTCAGCATCCAGAACCTCTGTATTGTTCCAATTCCATTTATCTGCCAAACTCAGTTTTCACTGATCGACACTACCAAAACTGCCACGCCTGAATATCTGCTGGAAGATTACTTATTTTATTGGCATTTTATAACGGGCTACATTGAAAGCAAGCTACTTCAAAGGGCAAGTGCAGTGGGGTTGAGAACAAGGGGTGCATAGAACCAATCATGGATCACTCAGAGGGGATCCGAGGGATATCACACACAGTAATGCCAGCAAAAACTATTCTGGTGAGGGGAATTCCTTAGTTGAGGCTATCCCGAGTGGATGTTTACCCAGGTAGGGAGCTTAATTTGGTTAGTTGCCAAAGCTTAAGGTCTTTCTTCGAACTTTCTACCTCTGAATCATTACTGTTCAGCTTCCCCACTTTTGACTTTTTGCAGTCACCACCTCTCTAAAACATGTCCACATTCTTGCGCATGGAGAGGCAGCTAACTCTTGTCCTACATTCCATGGGGCCTACACCCCTCACAAACGCTCCACTGAAGTACCCTAGCTCCCTCAATAAGCATCCTCACATTCAGCTGGTGTGCTTCTCCATCCTCGATGATCTTTTTGAGCTGCATCCTATTTGAATTTAACTAACTCAACATATCCACCTCCTGTACCTCGACAAACATTATGGACACACACTTGGCAACGATTTCTCATCACCAGACCATGAAAAAAAGTTTCGGTCAAATCCAGATAACCATTCTCATCAGACTCCAACATAGCCAGCTTCTGACTCTAACCCGCCTTAACTGTGGAACAACCTCAACCATATGCACCCAAAAAACAGTTCACCGCAGAGATCCTCAAATGCAAAGTGCAACTTTACTCTCTTGAATGAAACTGGCACCACTCTTACGATACAGCTGCCAACACCACATAGCTCTCCCATCACAGATGTCATAACAAAACGAATCAGGAACTCGAAAAGGTTCACTTCCCCTCAAAGATCTGAAAAGCCTATAACACATCCAAATAAACCTTTAAAGTTGTTGGTGAACTCTCCAACCCTCAGAAAATTGCATCTACGTATCCCAATTTCAAACCCATGTTAACAACACTCCACAAATTATTTATACACAAAGCTAACACCATTAGTGATTCCATTGCTTCTGATGATCCCCCACCACCTAGCAAGGACCCACTTGGGCAGCCTATGCTTCACTCCCGCCCCCTCTCCTTGCTTGCTAAAATCAGACACTTAGCTTCTCCTTTGGACTCTTTTGCCTGGTCTTTTCAAAGACCTGTGCCCCCTTTTTTTCAAGCACCTTTTCCATCTCAACATCCCAATCTGTCACTTCGGGAATTATACCACTAGATACCAAAAAGGTCTCCCTAACAACTAGATTTTATTGCTGCCCATCACTTTCACTCTAACTGAAACGCCATGGCCTAGAAGCCAGTGATCAGGCTTGCTGCACTCTACGCCCTAGACTGCACTGAATCTGTATTAAATTCATTTTTATAATATTTGCAAATGCTTGCAGACGATGGTGGAAGAGGTGCTGTGCATCTATCTGCTACGGCCAAGGCATCAAATAAACTGTATTGCATCACAATTTGCAATGCCATTAATTAAGTTTGCCAATTACTTTGACACGTGTAATACAGCTGGCGATTTAAATGACATTGTACAAGGAAAACACCCTGCATTCTTCGCTTTCCCTCAGGGCTCTCCCCACACTCCCTCCTTTGTTCATTACTATCACTACTATTTCACTAATAACACCTTGGCCTATAACACACACAGGCAACAATGGACCACCAACAGAATAGATAGCAAGGAGTGGGTGATTGCTAATTTACAGCACCAATACCTGAGTGGGAGACAAGACACGCCCCTACCTATTACACTAAGCTCAAAACACAGCTGGGAACGTGCCACCCCATCACTCATAAGAATTAGACGGACGGTAAAGGGAAAAGTGGAAAATATGCCTACCTATAGGACAACTGGATACATAGAACAAGAAATATAAGGACTAAGAGACATAACCCACTAACCCTATGCTCAAATCTCTGCATACCAAACTCGCATGAAAATCCACACAACCATCTTCTCGCTCAGCAAACTGCACACGCTTCACCACACCGCAAAAACCAAACAAACAAAAACCGCACCAATAGCACACGAGGTCTCGCATGGGTCCAATATTCACACCAAAGTTCAGCACACAATGAAACCTGAACTGAAGCTGTCAACAGCACACCACTTTTCTTACTTTCCTAT
The DNA here is from genome assembly GCF_040938575.1 of Ambystoma mexicanum. NCBI lineage: Eukaryota > Metazoa > Chordata > Amphibia > Caudata > Ambystomatidae > Ambystoma > Ambystoma mexicanum. The sequence continues at coordinate 1,186,220,543 of NC_090934.1, forward strand.
TCCCTCTTCACCCTACTAACCCCTCCCCGCCTTCTTGTTTGCAGATCCGCCTGAGCACCTGGCAACCAATTCCGTTGGTGACGGTGCACGGTACAAATACCTTTAACATGAGCTACTAGTTCAAAGGGGGTAATGGAGTGCAACAGTAATTTCCTCCTCCACTATTAAAAGTGGCAAGGACCTGTGTGGGAGTGTTTGCCAGGAAAAGTTGTTCCTTTTTCAAAAAGTTGCAAACCAGCAGTTATCAGGATACTTTTATTTAACAATAGTCTGTTTTGCAAAGGTTATCCTAAATTTCATTCCTAAAAAGTTAGTTACCAAATGTATATCAACATTATGGCTATTATGAAACACTGCATTGTCCTCATGTTCAGTTTAGGTTAATGCATCTAAATCTCAGAGCGAACTATATTTAAATGTTTAGGGGAAATGGCATCATGTTGTCAAGTTCAAGAGAACATTTTTGAAAATGTCCATTACCACACAGCCAAATGCTTTTGATGGAAAACCGTCATCTGTGACCTACTGGTTACATACATCTGTGCAGCTGCTGCTTAACTCATCAGTGGATCCCAAACTCCTCCATATTTTATCTCATCAGCCTAGCACTTTAACCCAGCTACCCTGAAAAGGGACAGTCTGCAAACCATCAGTGCCAATTACCGGGAGGGAAAGGGGCAACTGACCCCTTATTTCTCTACCAAAGGGGCAGGAACCACACTTTGCCACCCCGGAGATGTTACTTTTCAGCTGCTGACCGTACTTCCCAAATGAGACTGCACACATTGTCAATGCTGCACGAGATGAAACAATTGGCTTTTAAGCCATATACAGTGACTGCAATATCATGGATCAACCTGCAATGCTGAATTCTTTAAAATTGTGCGACAGTCACCCAAAACAGAAAGCTGCATGGTAGCATATCAGTTAGGTCCTACAGGATTTCTACGAATTTCTTCTGTAAAATGTGCTCTAAAATGCACCCTTTCCACTAGGGAAGACTTTGAGCTTGGTGCTTGCTCATATTCACGGGGAGCCTGGAGGGAGCAGGGTGGGGATGTTTTGACACTGTAGTAAAAATTGAAAGTGGGCACTCATGCTGTGAACTACACTTTTTGACCTAGTTTGCCCAGTTCTGTGCCTACTACAATGCCATCCACTCTGCTTAATCTCTAACTTTGTCATTCCCCTTACATAATAACAACAACATTTTATCTACATGTTTACACAAAGAAATAGTTCCATCCAGTCTCTATAGCCACAGACCTACCATAACACAATACAATAAACGTAATCACCCTTTGCTTTTCGAATACGATTATATTATATATCAGCAATCAGGGGAGAAGAACAGGCCTTTCGGAAGGCTGGCACCTCCGGTGGAATCTGCAAGTAACCAATTGGGTTCTATGCCAGCGCCCTGCATCACACCACTGGCCGCTATCAGGGTACCAGTGCCCCAGGTGGCGTCTCCCCATCGCCCCCACTGGAGGCTTTAACCCTGAGCCTCCCTGCTCTCACCAGAGTCCCTGAGCACTGCTCCCTCTCCCCACTCACCTACAAATCTCCTGGGCCTCCTTGTGCTGGAAATTGTTATTTACAATCACAGACATATTTCTTTGTAATTTGTTTTTATGGGAAGCAGAGGCGTGTGAATCGAACAAACCCTGCTTCATATAAAAAAGAAAATACATGCATCAGCACCCATGATGGCAGCCCAGTACTAATAGCAATAAATACTGTGTTAAATGCAGGGTGGCAATACTTGACTCAAGCCTAATTGGCTCGGGCTGGTGTGCAAATACTGGTGCTGCACGCCCCCTAAAGTGACATTAATCGCTTTAAAAAAAAAAGAAAAAAGAAAATCCGTTTATAACAGGGAAGGGCCATCTTGTGCATCTGAAGTTGCCAATTACCGTGCCTGCTGTAACACCATACTCTGTACTTGGTGTCCAGCTATGACTTTCATCTAACACTGAACTTTCTGATGCATGAAATGTCTAAACTAACACATTAGGAGGCGGGCATAGCTTATACAGACATACGTATAACAAATACTACTTAACAGCAATGAGGACACCAGATCACTCCCCCTTCCCTCCTCCCTTCCCCTCCCCCTATCTCAAATTCTACACCGTAAATCCCTTCACCTACCCCCTCCTCTACCCTTCCCCCATCCCCCCCCTTGTAAATAGTTCAACTTATTGTTCAAATGACCTGTTCATGTTTGTAAATATGCTTCTCTCACTTTTGTACCTGCTGTTATATTGTAAAGCGCTTTGGCATAAAGCTCTATATAAATTTAATAAATATAACCATACATTTAATAAACATACAACATGTACTGCTCCAAACTGCACAGAGCTTTGCACCAAAAACAGTTTTCAGTAATCATATTTTGTATATTTCGTGTCCTTTGATGAGGCTAAACGTTACATTTGGTAGCAATCTATCTTACTGGTGCAGAAGTGCCCACAAATGCTGTGCTTTGGTTTGAACAACGTTTATTGACATTAAAAATAACTGAACAAAATTGCTAATCAAATACATTGGTTTGCTAATCAAGGACATTCTCATTAGCAATCTCTGCTAATCATTTTTCCCTTGTACGTTGATCACCAAATCCTTCTTGCATATCTTTCGGATTTAGGGATCCAAGCATCATGCCTATCCTAGCAAACATCCTTACTCACTGGCAGAAGCCAAACCTTCTCTCTTTGCCTCATCAATGTAAGTCTGAAGTCCTTTGATGTGCAGTCCCCTATGGCCCTCCCTTTCCCAGTTCCTAAACTCTTACACACCTTTGGATTCATTCTATTCTGGGACATTCGTATTTTCAAGAGACTGGACAACACTGATTCCACAGCTGACAACGTCCAAAGATGCCTGGTAGACATACACTGCTGAGTGCACAGCTGGCTGAAACTAAACAAGTGACAAAATTGAGGTTCTCATTGTTGCGTTGCCCCTTTAGGAATACGTATTTCCCTTTTAAAAAGATAGTAATAAAAGGAGCCTCTGCGCACAGGTGCCTCAGAATGGCGGCAGACTCCATGAGTGGCACTGTGTCTCTGTATCTCATTTGCTGGGCCTGCAGGCTGACACCGTGTGACCATGGTCCTGTGCCCCAGATCAGCATGTGTAACATGGGTGCCCCGAGCCACTTTCCCTCTGTGTGAACACAGAGAGCGTGATCCCTGCAACTATGTGTGTCGGTCCTTTGGGCTTGCCCGTGCGCCAGCATGCAACTGTCATAACTGAAGAGCGTGCTGGGTGCCCCAGCACTGGTCTGACTCGCCTGTGTGACCACAGGTCCAGTCACAAAACTCCTCAAAAACCATCACCCCCAACTCTGGCTTTCCTCAACCCTTTTTTCTTTTTTTAAACGGATTGTTTTACACAAAAAAACAGAAATAAAAAACAGTCCAACATATAAGAAGGAAAATGAATACAACACGACTGGATAACATTGTCATGTTCAAGCACACAACAGACCATGGGAAGAACGTTCAGAAAAAAACCATCCTGAGGCAATGTAAAGGGGTTCCCATTTAAGAAGGCCAGTTCCTCCCTCCCTAGCCACCCCCATCCGACTCCCCCCCCCCCAAATCTTCTCAAATTTCTTAGGGCAGCCCCTTGCTTATATGTCCTCTTCTCCAGGGCCATACAACAGTCCATTGCAGGGACCCACTTTGCCAACCATGGGCGATGTGTGGCAACAGTTAGTTTCATCAGTCCAACGACCGTAGACACAGTTTCTCAAATCTGGTGAAGCCCGTTTCTCCCTACACCCTCAAAAGCAATAGGTGTGGGTCCCCAGGTATTACCAGTCCTGAAACAGAGTGGATCTTATCCAAGTATTTCTGCCAGAAACAGTGCACCCGTGGGCACTCCCAGAGAATATGAAAAAAGGTTCCCTCTGCCCACCCAAATCTGAGACATACAGCGCAATCTGCCATACCCCATTTAAATACATCAGTGCAGGAGTTGTAAATCCTAAGCAATATCTTCCGTTGTATCAAAAGTTTCATCAGTCCAACGACCGTAGACACAGTTTCTCAAATCTGGTGAAGCCTGTTTCTCCCTACACCCTCAAAAGTAATAGGTGTGGGTCCCCAGATATTACCAGTCCTGAAACAGAGTGGATCTTATCCAAGTATTTCTGCCAGAAACAGTGCACCCGTGGGCACTCCCAGAGAATATGAAAAAAGGTTCCCTCTGCCCACCCAAATCTGAGACATACAGCGCAATCTGCCATACCCCATTTAAATACATCAGTGCAGGAGTTGTAAATCCTAAGCAATATCTTCCGTTGTATCAACCTTATACGAGCCGAGATACCAATTTCCCTGGGGAACATTAGGGACTAAACCCAATCCTCTGATTCCAGCGGGCCCAGATCCCTTAGCCGCCGCGCCTGGAGGGTAAGTAAATCTTTCATGGCAAAGGCAGTGAGGACCTGAAAAAGGGTAGAGATAATCTTCGAACCTATGCGCCCCGGGAGAAGGTTCATCTCTATCGGGAAGCTGGCAGGCAACTCCTGAAGTGACAAACTGGGCTTCTAGGGGATGTGACGACTGTAAATAATGGTATTTTTCGGTCTTGAAATGGGAAAGTGCCCCCTCTCTCACCACATCCCCAACTCACCTCACCTCACTTCTTTCCTATACCAGGAATCTATCAATCTTCCCCACTTCCGGGATATAGGTGTTATCCCACAGAGGCTGGGCAAGGGTGGCCCTGAGGATGGGAGTCCCTCTATACCCGTCTAGTATGTTGCATCATAGGCGGGAGCAGTCGCCTTTTCCGACCGCTATATAGAACCTGTGGGAGAGGGAGTCCCATTATACACCCTTGCTCTACCACAACACGTGGCAGCGACCCCTCCCCCAATGTAGCCAATCATTTACGACCGCTAATTGAGTGGCCCAGAAATAACTGCGCAAGTAAGGGAGCCCGATACCCCCTTCCCAAACTGAGCGCTGCAGTGTAGCCAAAGCAATACAGGCCAGGTATTTGAAGCCCTCGGTAGAGACCAGGTATGGACAGTCCTGGGGGAGATCACCCTGCGTCCCCTGGAGGGGGAGGAGGGTGGGAAGATTGACTTATCCCAGTTCACCCTCAGCCCAATGGCCCCTTGAAACTCTTGCAGGGTCTGTGTGATCCGGTTGCAGGCACCTTACATTTTACTGAAATAGACCAAAAGATCATCTGCGTATAGTGGGACTTTATTCTCACCCCCATGTCTCCAGCAGAAGGCAGCCCAAGTGCGGTCGGTTCTCAAACGAACGGCCAACGGCTCAATAGCTAGTGTGAATAAAAGAGGGAGAGAGGGCAGCCCTGCTGTGTCCCCCGCTCCAGGGAGAAAGCCCAAGAGGTCACCCTGTTGAGCCAGAACTCCGCCCCTGGACATGCCTAAAATAAACGCCCCCCCCCCCCAGGAAACCATCCCCAAACCCCAATGTGTGATACAACTTCCCACAAGAACCTCCACTCCACTGAGTCGAAGGTCTTTTCCAGGTCCACAGAGAAAAGCGCCAACGGCTCTTCCAGCGTGTGCGCTTGAGATACAGCCATAAACAACCTGCGAATATTCATCCTGGTGGATTTGTCAGGCATAAATCCATATTGCTCCGGATGGACCAGGGAAGTAATTACTCTAGTGAGGCATTCCGCCAGCACCTATGCCAAATTCTTAACCTCTCCATTAATAAGGGAGATAGGCCTGTATGAGGCACATGACTCCGGGGATCTACCTGCCTTGGGAATTACCACTATGCAGGACCTTCTAAGGTCAGAAGGAAGCATTCCTGTGGTCTTTTCGAGTGGTTAAATAAATTGCGCACAAGGGGTAACGTCATTTAGCCAAGCTTTTTCAATACTTCGACTGGAAACTTTGTGTGTAAGAGTTTTGGTTCCTGGTGCTTTCCCTGACTGAAGATGCAATACAGCTGCCGCCACCTCCTCCCCTGTAATATCTGCCTCCAAATCATCTCTCTGAGCAGGGGTCAGCCACGGCAATGTAACACTCGCCAGGAAGAGGAAGTCCTCTGTCTGTTCCCCAGGAGTCGGGAGCGGTGGAGCTCCTTAGAATATGCGGCAAATGCTTCCGCGATCCCAGAGCCTTCCATGATTCGCAACCCGCCCAGACCCATCACCTCCCTCACATTCCTGTGCCCTTCCTCCCTCTTTTACAACCAGGCCAGCATGGTCCCCCAATTCGTAGATCTGGCTTCTTGAGCTAATGCGCTTGCTTGGCATTGTCCAGGGCAGTATTCCTAAGTCACTCCTGCGTTCTACAAAGTTCCTTCCTCCTGTCCGGAGTGCCTTGCTCCAAGTATGCTTCCTCCACCGCCCTCACCTGTTCCTCTGCCTGCCTCACTGCCTGTTTATCTGTTTATGGACATTCTGTGAGCTGTAACTAGGGAAATCATCTCACCTCATAGGACAGCCTTATAACCTTTCCATAACACCTGCAGACTGTGGACCGACCCTGTGTTAATGTCAACATATTCTTTCATCCTAGAGGCCATCCCTTCCATAAATTCAGGAAACCCCAGATAGTAGCTGTTCATACAGCATGCAGCCCCCCCCCCCCCACTTTACCTATATCCAGCTCCAAGACCTAAATAAGAATGGTCGGAAATAACCCTAGACAGGAAATTAATCATCCTAAGTCTGTGCACATCCCCCATCTGGACAAAAAAGTTATCTAAACTATATAATGAGCCATGCACTCCCGATAAAAAGGAGAACCTTTAGCCAAAGGGTGCACTGCTCTCCATTCAACCACCAATCCCAAATGTGTTCAATGTTGTGGGAGAACTAGCCGGTCTAGCTCTAGCGTGCATACGATCTTGTGCTGGGTCTATGACGTCATTAAAGTCCCTTCCCAGGACCCACCTATCCACCCGACTGCGCCAGAGCATTGCCCGAATTTCATTCAGTAGGTCCGGCGCCAGGGGTGGAGGGGTGTACACACACACACACACACAACTCCCCAAACCTCTCCTTACAGTTCCACAGTCACCAGACCAAAACACCCCCTCAAGTCTTGCGTCATCTCCAGGTGTTGGAAAGGAAATTTGCTTATGGATTAGTATCAAGGCGCCCCCCCACCCCATGGAGAAGCCAGCGTGCATCGCTGTGCAGTAAAGTGGTCCTAGGTCTATCCTCCCCCGCCATACAATTGAGACAAGCACATCACTTTAGCAGAAGGCATCCCCTCCCCACCCTAGTCAGGACAAACAACCAATAAACCTCCCACATGCTTATCGACACCAATGCTTCAATCGTCGAACAAAACCTCCCCCTCCCAACTTCCCTTAGCACAAACGAGAACACCACCCCTGTACTCCCCCCCCCACCCAACTAGAAGCACCAGTCGTCTGAACCTTTGACAACCAAAACCTGACAACCCTAGCAAACATATTCACAATCACCTATGAGAGCCGTCTGTGTATCACTTTAAACCCTCGCCCGGGACCACCATATTCAGGATATTCACATGTAAAAACTGGACACAATAATGATCATAAACCTGCTTCTTTCACTCGGCATAGAAGAAACCAACCAGTCTCCCCTCCTAGCAGTCAGCCAGTGTCTTCATGATCTTGTCCGCCACCAGAAGGCCCGGCCGGCATAGACCCCTGTGTGTCGAACAAGGCCAGGGACGTTTCACTGTTGAAGTCCCGATTAGCCTGGTCGCTCAACGATCCAGATAACAATCCTGACAGTTACTGTAGCGAAGGGCTTGGAATCTTCTGGGGACCTCTGATCCATACTCACTGTGTGTCCCTCTGGTTGGAGTAATCAGGGAACAGATGGATATTGTCAAACTACTTAGGAGACATTGGGAAAATAAGGGGCTGCTGCAGGATGGCTGACTTACCTTCCCTCATTAGCCAGTTTGACATCCGTTTCTATTGTATCTGGGCATGGTTAGGATAGAAGGAAGATGGCCGGGCTTTCAGGAGGGCATAGATGCTAACCCAGTGCTAGATACTATGTATGATATCTCAGAGGGAGGCCACCTGGTTTGCAGGTTGTATGATCTAATCCTGAGCAGCATGTGCGAAAAGACGCCGACAGTGTGTACGAGATGGGAGGTGTCATGGGGAGAGTCTTCACGGACATGGACTGGAAACGAGTGCTGTCAATTACGAGAGTTTCTAGCAACTCTAGGCTCAAGCTTACCCAATTGTATGTTACGCATAGGGTGTACCTGACCACACACTGACTGTCGCGATTTGGTAAAGGGGGTGGTCAGATCTGTCCGAGGTGTGGCCATGAGGTAACGGATATAATGCATAAATTCTGGACATGCCAGTGATTGGGGGGTTTTGGCGGGGGTGGTTGAGATTGCCGATCAAGGAGGGATCCAAATACATTCGTGGCCCCCGGAGTTCTATCTGTTGGGACTGTTCCCGAGCGGAGGTAAACACACTGCCCATATCTCCAGAACGAAGAATCTGATTGAGTTTTGGCAAAGCCCTGAATTGTGATGGCCTGGAAATCGGCTGAGGGACCCAAAAGCGAGGCCTGGTGGGTCGGATTCAAAGTGCTGGTCACTGGCTGAGACCACTACATGGCACAGGGCACTACAGCAAGTGATGCGTGAGGGGAACACAGAGGTGGCAGCGTGGAACTCGCTGACGCAGACAATGTTTACCCCTTGGGAAGGGGAGCCCATGTGATTGTGTAGATTTGGGAGGTGGAGGGAGCGGACCCGAGTTTGCTGGAAGGTGGCAACCCCAAAGAAACTTGTGGATGGGGAGTGACTGACGTATGGAACACTTGTCATTGTCGTAGCAAGCTTGGGCAGAAGGACCAGGGGTATTGGTCACGAAATGCATAAGAACACATAGCTCTCAACTCACACGCTTTTTGGCGGGTGTCACCCGCCTTGTAAAGGGATGAATCACCCGCCAAGCCTCCTGCACGCCCATTCATTCCAATGGGCGTCTCACCCGCCAAAAACAGAAACGGGTGATTTCACCCGCCTTTGCAGCACAAATGGTTGAGAGCTATGAGAACATGTCTATTCAAAGTGATTGCATCAACACAGTGGAAACCTGTCTGTTTGTTAATAAAAAATTGTTCAATAAAATAACAAATGAGGCTCTATATCGAAGGAAGTCAGCGGCCCAGCTGCTAGGGCTCACGTCCTCATGAGCCGGCAACTCAACAGCGTCCCATCTTCCTCAACGCTAAACAAATCTGAAGTTGCATTAAGACCCCATATTCTCACTATCCACCAAAATTAACTTATCTCACGCCTTTTCACCTCAGTGTCCTTAAGAACGTCCTGTGCCAACCAAAATATATTAATATCTATTAAAATATATCTGCACTAATACTTTTCTACTGTGTTTACAGGAACTGTCCACCACCTTACTACTTTTAAAGTTCCTCACTGGTTACTTTTGTGGGCTACGTATGCCTGATGCTTCGGCTGTGACACACAGTTCTTCTATCCCCATTTAAGGTTGTGCTTGTGCCAACATCTGCAGCCTGCTCGTTTAATCCCCCAACCTCTGCTGCCCATCAATTTACTCCCATTTCCCAATATTCATAAACATGTGTTTTCCCCTCATTTATCCACACTATCACCTTCCTCTCGTGCATCTTTCAGAACATGCGGGTCTCTTAAACTACCACTCCCACCTGACAGACCCCTCATTTCCCCCTGCGACTATTTTTATCCGCCTCCTACTCGTTTAATTCAACAATTTCCTGCCCCTATAATTAGTCCCACCTTATTTTTTCCTTTAGAGTCGCCACTAACGTGTCGCTCTTGTTTTACCCGTTTACCTCCCACATCTCCTGACTCTACTACTTCCCTCAGTCAACCCTCTCATTAAGTACCCTCTCAAGCACGTTTGCTCATGCTTCTTACCCATGTTGTGCCCCATCTAACCCTGTTGCTACAACCTTTCCGGTTCCTGCTAGTCTTGTCTCTACTGACCGTCCCTAGTCCCCGTCTCGTTCATACCTCAGCTCCCGGGGTCTTGTGGCCTCTCTCCCCTGTCAATCCGAGGCTCTGCTTCGGCTCCATGCTCTTAGATCCGCAGCGCTTAATTGCCTAATCTTCACGACCTCTCTGTAACTGTCAAGTTTTTCCGGTCACGCCCTCTCATTAGCATAACATATGTCAGTTTGTAAAAGTCAACAATAACGAAAAAACGACTGGCCAATCGGTATCCACGATCCTCGCCTCTTGACATACGCTCCTCTCATTGGCTCGTTGCACTCCGGTTTCGCCATGTTTAGAGAGGAAGTGTAGGCGTATCAGGAAGCCAGAACGATCAACCATAATAAGTTGACTATCCACAAGTAAGATGGCCGATGGCCGATGCGATGGCCGATGGCCGAAAGTATTCCACCTTCCCGTTCGAATTCCACGACTGAACCGCACTGCAGTTCATTTTAGAATTCCCCCAAATGCTACCGTGTTCTTGGGTACTGTCTGCTATCACTTTCGTAGTCTTCCGTGGCACTTTTGATGAGTTACTTCACTATGCGTAAAATAGTTTTCAACAGTGTTGCTGAGTAAATATTCTTTAAAGTTCACAATTTGCATTCCATTTTATTTTTTTTAAAAAACGTCCCTTTGGGTACTATTCAAACACGGTGATTTCTGTTCCCCATAAGCAACGTTTTCCTTTACTTGAACCAGACACAGCACCGCTCCTGCAGCTCCCCTCTGAAAGCAGTTGGGTGGCTGCATCATGTGTGATGTTAATAGGGATATTTATTCATACAATGTTGTCGGATATCTTTTTTTTATTTATTTATGCAATGTTTGTCGGATACGGGTACAAACATCTGTTGTGTACTACGTACACGTAGTGCGCATGCGCGAGGCTCTAGGGGCTCGCGCATGCGCGGTTAACAAATAAAGGCGGTGCTCGGCAGTTGCAGCCGGAGACCGGAGCCATCGCACGTCTCCGGCGTGCGTTCTTGGTGTGCATGTGTGTACGAGTGCACGCGTGGGTTGCCTGACTTGCGGATCGCCGCGAGTATCTAAAACTGGCGACGAGGAGGAGACACGACCCGCGACCTCGTTCCAAAGTCACTGCAGGAACGAACGGAGCGCGATGCAGTCGCGGACCGCTCGAAAACAGCCGGCGGCCATTTTGAGCGCTTGAGTGAAGTCGTCACTCGCGGTGGTAGCGGCCCGTTCCGGGTGCTCGTGCGCCATCTGTGAGTCATCAGCCATCACACTAGATAATTTTTGGACACTTCACAGCCCAGCAGGAGCAGGGCTGTGATAAAAGAAGGGACAAAGGTCAACACAGGAGATCTTCGCCACAGCCTGGAGTCGGATCACCAGTCTTCTGTCAAGACCCAACTGTGAGTACCCAGGGAGATGGGTGATGAAGAGGGTGCCGCCGCCCCGGAAACACGCAGGGTGCGCACCACCCTAGCGCCCATGCCCGAGTTCGACACTACAGGCCCACCATCTAAACTCGGCCCCAAATGGCTCACATGGGTTAAAAGACTGGAAATGATGTTCAGGGCCTCAGGGGAAACAGAGGATGAGGCAAAAATTGCCATCATGATGTACTCGGCAGGCACGGAGGTCCAGAAAATATACGACTCCCTCGACATTCCGGTGGCAACTTACGACGCAGTTAAGCAAGCGCTAAGGGATCACTTCCTACCACTTGCGAATGTCGATTTCGACAGATTCGTTATGGGGGCTGAAAGACAACGCAGCGAAGAATCGTTAGACCAATTCTGTGCCCGTCTGAGGCGTCTGGCGAGCTCCTGCAGGTGGGCAGATGAAGAGGAAATGGTCAGAAACCAACTACTGCAAGGATGCTGCTCTGGAAAACTCAGGAGGCAAGTCCTCAGAGAACCTGGACTCACCCTCCGGCAGATCCTAGACATGGGAAGGGCGCACGAACTGGCGGAGGCCAGAGGATCAAAGATGGACGCAGCCAGCATACCCAAAGGGGAGGAGGAAGCGCTCGCTGTCAGGCGTTTCATGCCGGGGAAGGTCAAATGGACACCAAAGACGGAGGAAAGGACCACGAGATCGAACTTGTCTCAATCTTGCTCGGACTGTGGGTACGATCTCCCTCACAGGGGTGAGTGCCCAGCCAAGTCGAGGACATGTGGCAGATGTGGGGCCCCCGGACACTATGCCAGAATGTGTAGGGCCACTGTGCCCGTAGCAGCCAACAGGGGACCAGAGAGGTTCATGAGGTATGGGGCCCGCAATGTGAAGGGCGTATCCTCTTTGGAACAAGAGATACAGAACATGAACATCGCCGAAGAAGAGGAAGAGGAAGAAGAAGGTGAAATCTTCTGTATCTCCAGCATTGCAAGTGGCCCCGGAACTAGACGAAAACCCACATGCACCGTGAATATTGGGGAAGTCCCCACCCCAGTCCTCATCGACACGGGGGCGTCGGTGTGCGTGCTCGCGGACAGACACTACAAGGCCCTCGCGGGCCCACCGAAACTTTCTCAATCAAGAGCACAAATATATGCGTTTGGTGAGGAGGAACCCCTACCTATACAAGGAGTGTTCATAGCCCCAGTGTCCCACGGCGGGAACAGCATCAAGGCGAGATTTTTCGTCACAAGTGTGAGCCCGCATTCTTTGCTGAGCTGTGCGGCATCGGAAGCACTTAACTTGGTGCACTTCACATTTGCCGTATATCTGTCGGACCTGAATGGCCTGCTGGCACGCTTTCAGGAACTCTTCAGTGGGATAGGAAAACTCAAGGCGGATCCTGTGCGGCTGCACATCGACAAGTCGGTCAGGCCAACGGCGCTAAAGCATCGCCGTATCCCTTTTCACCTGAGGGCCCAGGTGGAAAAGGAACTTCAACTCCTAATAGAACGAGACATTATAGAGAAGGTTGAAGGGCCGACGCCCTGGGTTTCCCCGATCGTTGTTGCCCCAAAGCCAAAGCAACCGGAAGCGGTGCGAATCTGCGTCGACATGCGACTGCCCAACTTGGCTATAAAAAGGGAGCGTCACATTACGCCAACTCTGGACGACATTGTGGGCGAACTCCAAGGAGCTAGAATCTTCTCCAAGCTGGACTTGAGAGCAGGGTACCACCAGCTGGAACTCCACCCGGAGTCCAGGTATATAACGACCTTCACAACCCATGAAGGACTATACCAATACAAGAGACTCAGTTTTGGGATATCCTCCGCGGCGGAGGTATTCCAAAACTCCATCAGAGGAGCCCTGTCGGGGCTAAAAGGGGTTATAAACATGTCGGATGACATTCTTGTATTCGCCAGGTCAGAGGCGGAACACATCAAGCGCCTGGAGGACACTTTTCGCAGATTGCAAGACCTTGGCCTTACGCTGCACCAGGAGAAGTGCGAGTTTATGAGGGACAGCCTGGAATTCTTCGGATTCATTTTTCACGCTGGAGGCATTTCCCCTGACCCGAAGAAGGTGAAGGACATCAGAGAGGCTTCGTCACCCACGTCCCCGGCGGAAGTTCGCAGTTTTTTAGGCATGGTGACGTATTGCGGACGGTTCATCCGGGACTTGGCCTCTATTTCCGAACCGTTGCGTGCCCTCACCAGGAAGGACGTGGCTTGGGCATGGACGGGCAAAGAACAAAGGGCGTTCACAGCCATCAAAGAAGCCCTGTCCGAACTTGACACCATGGCTTACTTTAACCCAACCCGGGAATCGGAGATAGTGGTGGATGCCAGTCCCGTGGGACTGGGGGCTGTTCTCCTACAGGCAGATCAACAGGGAGCGATGAGACCCATCGCATATGCCAGCAAGGCATTGACCAGCACCGAGCGGAGGTATTCCCAAATTGAACGTGAGGCCCTCGCGATATTATGGGGCTGCAAGCATTTTCGTTTGTACATCTTGGGGAAGCCAGTTGTCGTGGTGACAGACCACAAGCCATTACTGCCCATCCTGGCGGGAGCATCGTCCAAGCCACCACCGAGGATCGAAAGATGGATGCTGTCCCTCATGGAGTATGGGGTCAGACTGATCTACCGCCCAGGAACCAACAACCCCGCTGACTACCTGTCCCGTCACCCCTGTTCAGGGCAGTCAGGGGCGACCACAGAAGTCGCGAGTTGTGCGGACTCCATTCATCTGGTTGTTGAATCGGCACTGCCTGTGGCACTTTCAAGGGAGGCAATCGCCAACGAGTCTAACTCTGACGAGGCGTTTCTGAGGGCAAAAGAAGCAGTAACATCAGGCGCCTGGAAGGACCTCCTCTTGAACAACGCCAGGAGGAACGTGGAAGTGCAAAAGGACCTACAGGCCTTGTGGAGCGCACGTCATGATTTGTCCGTGACGACCGACGGACTGCTCCTGAGAGGACACAGGATTGTGATCCCCAGATCTCTCGTTGGGAAGGTCCTTCACCTCGCTCACAATGGACACCAAGGAATGACCAGGATGAAGGCACGTCTCCGACTGAAGGTTTGGTTCCCGGACCTAGAGAAAAGAGTCGAAGAGTTTGTGAGAGCGTGCATCCCATGCCAGGCCACCAGCCCAGCTGACAGAGGACCGCCAATACAGTCCATGGCGAGAAGTGAACTGCCCTGGGGGACGGTCCATGCCGACTTCGGCTCCACCGGTCGAGGACTGCACTTCCTGGTTGTGACCGACCAGTGGTCGCGGTACCCGGAGGTGGAACTCGTAGAATCCACGGCCAGCGATCACACCGTTGCAGCACTGGACAAGATCTTTGCAACCCATGGTTTTCCGGTGGAGTTGTGTTCAGACAACGGGTCACCCTTCCAGGGGCAAGTTTTTGCAAGATACTGCGAAGAAAAAGGGATAAAGCATCGGAAAGTCACCCCGTTATGGCCAAGGGCCAACGGCGAGGTAGAGCGTTTCATGCGCACCCTAAACAAGGTCTTTCGAATTTCCGAAAATGGAGGGGAAGACCTCCGGAGGAACTTGTTTGAATTTCTCCGGGAGTATCGGACAACCCCGCACCGATCCACGGGAGTTGCCCCGGCGGAGGCACTCTTCAGAAGAATACCGCGAGGGCTCATACCAGAGACCGAAGGGCGAGACCCGGGTGTAATAAACAACGAGCAGGTGCAGCTGGATAGAGTGGCCAGAAACGAGAGAGAAACGGCACGGAGACGGCTACCCGAGAAGCAAATAGCAGTAGGGGACACTGTCTTAGTACGAAACCGAAGGTCGGAAGGAAAACTATCGACAACATACGAGACCCAACCGCTAGGTGTAACTCATGTAAAGGGCACCATGATCACTGCAGCCAATGCCAGAGGCACGATTACACGGAATGTGTCGTTCTTCAAGCGCATCCAGACAGCAGAGGATGACGCGGCAGCGGAGAGTGCTCCGGCACAGGAAAGTGTGCCAGGACCGGCAGAGGGTCCTCCAGTAGCCGACATGCCGGCGCCAGAAGTTCCGGAGGAGGCGTCGCCACGGTACCCGAGCAGGGTAGGGCGGAGACCACCTCAGAGGTTCAGGGACTTCATCATGGACCCGGCTCCCTAGCAGAGACGGCTAAGACATATCCTGTTCATGATGACAAGCAAGTTTTTGTGTTAATGTTGCGTTCATGTTGAACTGTTCTGTTTCTGGGGGAAAAGGAGGAGTGTTGTGTACTACGTACACGTAGTGCGCATGCGCGAGGCTCTAGGGGCTCGCGCATGCGCGGTTAACAAATAAAGGCGGTGCTCGGCAGTTGCAGCCGGAGACCGGAGCCATCGCACGTCTCCGGCGTGCGTTCTTGGTGTGCATGTGTGTACGAGTGCACGCGTGGGTTGCCTGACTTGCGGATCGCCGCGAGTATCTAAAAACATCGGATAAATAAATAATCCGGATCCATGTATCTGACAAATATTGCATAAATAAATATACAAACCTGGTCGTGGCTGAGGACTGCAACTTCCTCTTGTGACCTCTTGCATGGGGTCACCAGAGGAAGTTACAGTTTGCTCCTGTGTACTTTTTTTTTTATCCCAGTGCGAGCAGGGGTTTGGGGCGGCTGACTCTGGCCGGATCTGAGATCCGGCTACACATCTGGTGCCGGATCTCAGATCCGCATAGAGCTGGCCCAATGACCAGCCCTGAATACCATGTACCCAGGAAGATCATTTCAAAGCATACTTGCCAACCCTCCTTATTTAGGCCGGAGATTCCTGATTTTTCGTGAAAAATAATGCTATTTTTTACGGTTCTCCCACCTAAAATAAATCTCCCTCCCAGGTGAGTCGTAATGTTTGCATGCACATCAAAGATATATAGTTTAAATTACAGAGAGCCCCCTTTTAATATCCTAGGCTTTTATTAAAAGTCATGTACTCTGAGCGGCGCCGGACCTAGAGTATGGTGCAAACAATATTTTGGTCCCATAGATGCAAGCTTATCACAGTGGGCTCGAGGGTCACTGTGCATTGCACCAGTGACACTCCCATGGCCCAGACTCCAAAAATTGGTATAGCTCCACCCACCTCACTAAAAGGACAAAATGCACTGTGAACCCACCATATTGAAGACAATTTCATTAGAATGCGAAACAAACATATTTTACTTATATGTACCCATTTATAATAGTATATATACACGTTTATTTGCTGACCCACCCCAAGGCACGTAAATCGCTTGTTTATTTGAAGATGAGGCAGCAAGCTCTACTTATTTTTAATTCTGGGCTGCAAATTCTACAACTTTAAGCGGTCACACTAGGTGAAAGCTCTGTGATTGTGTAACATGGAGCCTCTGCCAAAATGTAATTCCAGCGAACAAAAAGTAAGCCAAAAGCAGGACCTACACCATCCAAGAAGTAACACAATTTTATTGGACCCAAACAGCTGGGAAGTATGGTTCAGACAGTCCTGTGGAACTGAACCGAATGAAATGAGCTGTCAACGCCGTCCAATGCGGCTAAACATTTTATACCCAAATTACAAAATGTGCATACAACATTTTTGTTACATTTTTAGGCAGGTCACAGGAGCTGATTGGTGGAACTATGATAAATCCCCTATAAGAATGTATATGTTAAGTGACCCTGATTGGGTAAACCATTACTTGGACACAAATCACATTATCACCCTGTGTCACGTCAGAAACCTTCCCACACCAGAATTATGTGATTGTGCTGATCTGTCAAAAACACTTGTTTGCCATTGGTTGGCAATGCCCAATATACAAATAGATAAACTGTAGCATACAGATTGGACAGAACATCATGAGACGGCAAGGGGCAAGACATTCACACAGAGTCTGACCAAAGATATGGCCTACGGACATCATCAAGTAGAATGTACAATGTTGCACCCTAAGGACACCGAAACCTCTCTCCGCTAATTGGATCCCTGTTGTGCACCCCATAACCTTTGCCCCAGCGCTCTGCCCCACCAGCTCCCTTCTCACGCCTTGCTGCTAAGTGTAGTGTGAAAAACCCATACCTCACCGTGGCTGGATTTTAATCAACTGCATTTGATTTCTATTTCTCTGCCAAATCTTCTTGTGCACCCAGGTGCCTAGCACATTGGCCTCATAAGTATCTTTTAGAGCGACTTCAATCGGAAAGCGTTCTCCTGGGAAACTTCAGTCTTGCAACATATCCCCTCAGGCACCTTGGACCCCCACTGTGTGCCCACGCTGTGCACACTACCCCATCACTACAACACCTCGCCCACCCCCATTGCGTTCCCCTGTGGGACTTCTCGCACTGCACCTGCTTCTCTGTCCCCTATGCAAACTGCGCTGCATTCAATGACGTTCCCGATGTCACACAGCATGTCACTCTCGCCGGCACCACATTACTTGCGCAACTGATACGTGTGTTCTCCTTGACAGAGTTGGACCTGGACCTTTAAAACATTCCTTCCTTCGATTGATTTATCGATCACCATATCTCTTGCCAACACCTGTGTACGAGCGCGATATAAATAAAATATCATATCATAACAGCTCCATGCTGTTTTCTTTTGGTATCCATATCCTAGTTACCCTGCACAGGTTCCCCCTTTGTGTTCATACTCTTATATGCAACATCAAACAGGCCTCCTCCTATGCTAAGCAATTTACCAAAAAGGCCTCATAGTTATCTATATCCAGGGGTGGCATTGTAAACATTCCTGGGGTACCATATTCAGACATATCTGTTTGTGTGTGATGTACGCAGGGTGTCATTTCCCTTGCCGCGTCAACATTCGGGGGAAACATATATGTTCCCCTCGCCTTCTTCCCTTACAAATTCTTAACCCTTATTGACATGCACAAAAGGTGATGAGTAACAGAATGAAGATTGGGGCAGTTATCTTGAAAATGTTGGCCAACCACATGGGGACCCAGGCGAATATGCTATTGAGATAGTTGTCAGATGTTACTCGGCTCGTTTCTTTTGTCATTGTCTCATGGAGTGTGTGCAGCTCCTTAATAGCCTCAGACAAAGTTCCATTGGCTACATCGTTTGTAGGCACAAAGGTGCAGCCGCTGCTGCCACTGATCTTTTTGCAGAAAGCACCCTCCCTCAAAGCCTTCAACTCTTTTTTCATTGAATTCGCCAACTGTAATACTTCATATCTTGTGATTTGAACCCACTTTGAATTAGCTGATGCCTGGAAGCAACAGTGATGCGGAGAAGGTAGATACCTTACAAAAAAGGCGAAATTCTGGTGGAACGGTGGCCAGTCTGTTGGATGATTTCTGGGACCAGTAATTACTGTCCCTGTGAATTCTGTTCAAAGGCAGAGGTCAAGCTGATCGTGTATGTCCCCCCCCGCTCAATGCTTTATTAGTGTGTAAATGGGATGCTAAAGGATTATTCCCAAGAATGGGCGTCCAATTTCCATCAAATCTTTAAACACATATTTGCAGTAGGACAAATACAAAAATCCTGGAAGCAGTGGGTTATACTTCCAATCTTCAAGAAAGGCAATAGGGCTGATCCAAAAGCCTATCGCCCCATTGCCCTGCTGGACTGCCCAGGCAAAATATTTGCTCGCCTGATCCTGAAACAGTTCAATCTATGGCTGAACACAAGTGGCCTTCATGATCAATTTCAAACATGATTTCTACCAGGACTAGGCACAGTAATAAACATCATTACTTTAAACAGCGTTATCCATTATGCACGCCAGCGCAAACAGGTTCTTTATACCGCCTTTATTGATTTCCGTATGGCGTTTGACGCCATACCACGAGAGTTGTTGTACAACATGTTGATGGACAAGGGGTGTCCATGGTTCATACTGAAATGGATCATCGACTTGCATACTGGTACCACCATTCAAGTTAGGCTAGATAACAATGGTCTGCTCTCAGAATCCATTGAGACAGCTCGAGGCTTAAAACAGGGGTGTCTGTTAGCATCCGCAATGTTCAATTTCTTCATCTCTGATATAGGTTCCCAATGCGAACCTGCAATCGCAGACTCACCAAAAATCAATGGTTTGCAAATTAAATATCGACTATACGCGGATGGTATGGTATTATTTTCAAAGACCCCAAACGGCCTACATGCACTATTGAATGCTTTGGATATATACTCCAGGAGCAATTGTATAACAACATAGCGAAAACTAAAGTGATCCAATTTGGCACCCCCAAACAGCGGGCTGAGGCTCATCGGTGGCCATTGCAGTCGACGACCCTGAATTCAGTCTCATCGTATATTTACCTAGGCACATACATAACTCATCAGGTGGGTCACAATGCTAATGATCATCATCTGAAACAAGAAGTACTAACAGTTGTGTCCCAAGCACGCCTAATTAAAGTTAAATACTGTACATTTTCATTGATACCCTTCATTACGTATTATAAACAAAAATTCATTCCGGTTATCATGTATGGCGCAGAGGCATTTACGATTAAATCATATGACTACTGGGCAACCATAGAGGGGTGCTATTGGAAGCGGATTCTGAATTTACCATTATCCGAACTCATATGCATACTTAGGCACGAATTGGGCCTGTTATCCCTTTATGCTTCCTATAAGTGGAAAATCTGTTCACTTCATCATAAATGTGCGATGGCTTCTAACAGCACTGGTTTACTAGGCACTGTTGCAAATTACTTGTTAACTTCAACAGATGTTTTTCCAACAGCCCGGAGGAAAAAAGCGCAAACAATTATCAGTGACATAGAAATATCAGTAACCCTGTTGCTTGAAAATCCAGACAAAGCCAAAAAACACTTATGTGAACACGATTGGATACAAACAAGGCGTGCATGCTCCAGATATCGTACATGTGTCGATAATCCCTTTGTCCTGAAACGGTACGGCCTAACCGAAACTTATCTAACAATGTTTCCTAATTCACATCAGAGAGATGATTTTTTGCACTTTCGCTTAAACATTTGGCCAACACATGAAGTTCTGTTTAGAAGAAGAATGTTATCAGCAAATTAATTACCAAGTCGATTTTGCAAGATCACCGCCGAAACATTGAAACACCTATGTACTGAATGTACAATATTGCTCCCTCAGAGAATCATGATTTTCAAGCCTTTGTTTCAGGGTCCCTGTAATGTAACCAATGTAAAATTGTCGGAGCTATTATTTCACTCTACAAGGAAGTCAATCAGATATGCCATTTTAAACTTCTTATATGGCTTAAGATTGTCAGAAAAGATAACAATTCAGAGCATATTATGATCCTCGAAGGAAAAGTCAAATCGCCAAGTAAAAAAAACATATCAGATGTACCAGTGATCATTTGTACTTCAGCATGACATATGACGATTTATATCTGAATAGTATTTTATATGAATTGTACATAATTTGGTTTATGTTTTATTTTTATGTTTTAATGAATTGTAACAAATTATGTGACATTGTTTTATATTGTATTTTATATTGTGTTCTATAATTTGAAAAATCAAGTTTCATTAAAGTTTGATTAAAACAACCAAATAAATTATAAAAAAAAAATAATGAGTGTGTAAATCCTTATTTGATAGTGCAGGATGATCGGCAAATGGAATGAGTTCTGAGCGTGGCACCACCAGGGCAGGGCTGTGCATAGTGACGAGGGAGCAAGTGCCTCCCCAGTGTGGAGGAAGCTGGGTGTATTCCTGGATCACACATGCCCAACCTGTGTCCATAATAACTGCAGTCCCGCTTCTTAGCAATGATAATCTCATCACATTTGCGCAGCCGGGTGTTGGTCCCCAAATATATCGAGCCTTTGGATCTAAAACACAAGGAAAACCGTGTAAGTTCCATTATGTGTAAAGGTTCTCTCACCTATCCACGTTCGAGCGTGAACATGCTTGTTCCAAATTATACAGCAGGTGTCATTCACCTTTTTGTTACTACATTTTCTTCAAACGCTACCAGTCCTTCCATCCTACATTGTAACATTCCCCTCTTTCATTCCCATCATGGAAAACGGACCCCTCAATGCGCATTAATGGTCTGTTATGGCACCACGGAATACTGTGCCCTCTGGCATTGCAACACTGTAATCTGATGTGGGTTGTAAACAGTTCCTTCCACTTCTCTCCCCCTCTGTCACATATTGTAAAATTATTTGTTTTGTGGCCTCTTTGTTCGGCATTTTTGTAAGTTTCATATAATTGTCGGCACATACTTCCTCCCCCTCATCTATCCATTGGACAGTAACTGAATGTCCCTGAAACAAACCCCTTGTTTTACATAACGCTAAATGCATCAAATACCCCCTCTACTCAACTGACACCTCTTGATGAAGAAAGAGCTTGGGCATCCCTGTAACATGTGGAATGAGAGAGCACACATAACATGTGTCATTGGCCCTCTCTCGCCCCACCCGTCTCATCGTCATACCATATGTAATCAGACGCAGTGCCATGACTGCCCCTAATGCTATTTTCAAACAATTCAGAATTAAACACTTCCATTTTGCTGCATACTCCTGCATTAGTGATCCGACTAGCGGCAAACTGTCCCCTTTCAACTTAAAACCAAATAAACATAAAAACAAAAACACTATACTACAACAACATAGTTTATACAATGTCCTTCCTCCTCCTGCTCCTTCATCTTGCTGCAACTCCTTCTGACCGCTAACTGCCCGTCTGTAGAGGCAGAAGGAAGATAAAATGTACACAGGTCCTCTGATCCCACCATATAAAATCGTAATCCAAAAGGGAGCAAACTGGGCAAGAATCAACACTGTTTATTACAGCTGGGCAAGCACAAATCAAACTGAACAGTGGACTGGAACTGGTTGATGAGAACTGACATCTGGGCATGCAGCAAACATTACTTTTATACTTCAAATACAATGGTCAAGGCATTAGAAACAATTGCAGCTCAAATGTTCATATTTTCCAACGTTCCCATGGAACTCATTGGCTAAACTACGTCAAATCCTTAGCGCTAAGCTATGTTAGTGGAACGTGATTGGAACAAACAGGTCAACAGTATCCCAAAACATTTGCTGCGGATGTGGGGCCACATCTCTTCTCACACCTCCTGGGAACAAATTGCAATTAGTAAAATAACATTTGTGCTCACTGTTGGGACTATATTATTCTGCCATTGGTCAGCACCATTGCAGAAGAAACATGTGATACCCTGCTTCTGGTGGCAAGGGAGACATTCACACAGCACCTGCCGGATAATGGCCTTTGCAGACCTTGTGCTGGATACTCTGAAGGCTGGCCACCTCCAAGGAACACTGAAACATACCATCTGATTGGTTTTCCTAAGCATGGCACTCGGTTCAGCTTCCCTATGCCCATATCCACCAGCCAAAAGGCACTCGTAGCTATGTGAATGGTTCTCTGGCTCACGTTACACTTCCTCTCTACCCCCAAGTGCCCATGGGATTGGCTTGCTACCCGTCATTACATCACCCAGTGCTGTCTCAGCCTTTGGTCTGCCTGTGACACGCAGCCTGAGCTTTGTCTCCCTCCCCCCTAATCCATGGTGTGTTGATCATGCGTCCAGACCAGGTTTCCCAGATGAGGCCCAATCCGGGGGCATCCCTGCTAAGTGTGTTTACCTGGGATTTTTTCCTATCTCGTAGTAATATACATAAGCTCCCAGGCTCAATGGCATACACAGTGCAACCCTACCTCTGCATTTCCCCGCAAGGCCTTCATTCATGGCGTTACTACAGTTCATTTGTGTGCCCGTATTTTACCACCTAGGAGGTACTCCATCCCCTCTTGCTTACTCCCGTAGGTGGTAGGTGCGTCCCCATCTGGTGCTGAAGTAGCACCTTTAACACAGTTAACTTGTCCGTTGGCTTAGAGCTGGTACGCACAGAACATTTTGTGGCTGATGCCCATTAAGGAGTGTACCTCCTTGAAAAGATCATTGGCTAAGTGTTGTCTGTTGTCGGACTTCAACTTGTCACATATCCCCCACCTAGGAAATACTTCATATACTAAACATTTGACGGCAGATTTTGCATCGTTATGAGCACATGGGCCAGCCTCAAGCCAACGTGAAAAAATACATGCAACCACGATCATGTACCTGTAAGAGCTATGTCGATCTGGCATATTGATATAGTCAATATGCAAATGCTGGAAGACCCCCTCTGGGTGTGGTAATGTTGCTTTAACGGTTTTGAGTGTGTGCCCTGCTGTACACCTCTGTCATGTTAAGTTACCAGTTCTTGTAAATTAGGCACAGACCATTGTCCGTTAACTATGCAGGAGCATGCTCTTTTGACACATGCTGGGTAATGTAGCGGATCCAGGGTGGGTTTGAGCAGCCCCGAGGCATCACTGGTTTCCCTGTACTGTTCTGTCTCCACACCAGATCTGTGGGTGACAGTGAGCATCCCCTCTAATCCCTGCTGCTGTTGGGGTGCACCCACAGTAACTCTATCACTTGGACCATGAGTAATCCATTGAATGGCTCCGCGAGTGTGGGGTGCAGCCTTTGCTGTAATGCAGGGTTCAGAATTGCCAAGAACTGGGAGCTAATTAGCTCCTGGTTTTATCCAAACAGAGCCTGTTTCGCTTGAAACCAGCAACTACCAGGAGCTATTTTTGAACGCTCAAGCAAGGTGTGCTTTACAAACAGAACTATGTGATATTAACTGTGAGGGTTAGGCGATGTGTATGGACAAGAATAAATGACTCACCTAAGGGACATTTGAAGCATATTCCATAATATATAATAGAAAAAAAGGTAATTTGCATTTTGTGCACAAGTTAGATTTGCAGGGCAATATGTACTAGTTCCTGGTTCCCCAGAGGTAGCGCCTGACTAACGAGTGATGCCCGATACCCAGGAGCTGCTTTTTGCTCCTGGTCAACAAATCCTAATTTCGACCCCTGCAATGCCATCAAAGAGGTTTGATCCTTTTTAAAAGGCATCAACAGTGTTGTATGTAGTGGCAAATATGCTGCTTCTTTTGCTGCAGAATCAGCCTTGTCATTGCCTTTTAAAATTATATGTGTGCCTTTGGTATCGGCAGCCCATTTTATTATCACCAGTTCTGCTTGGAGGGACAGTACATCTATTAGCCAGACAATAACTCAGCATGTTGTATGGGGGAGCCATCGTTCCTCTGGAAACCCCTCCTTCCTGGAGTGATCCTCCTGCCGTCTACTGATATTATATGCCCTAGCTAGACTACTTCTTTTTGGCAGTAAATCAATTTCTCCTTGTCTACCTTGTATCCCTTCTCTACCAATAATGTCAGGAGTGTCACTGAGTCTTCCCTGCACTGGTGCTCCGTTGTGCTGCACACAGGAGGTCATCCTGGGATGTCCTCATGGCTTCTTTCGACTCCTCCAGAGTCATCCTTAATGTCTACCTAAATGGCACTGTCATGGTCCAAGGTCCTCAGGCCAATATCCTCCTCTTAGATAGGCATTTCCCTCGCCTCATCAACTTCCTCTCATCTCCAGCTGTCCCCTCCTCTCACTCCCTGTCTACGTTACCCACTTCTTCCTCCTCCTCTGCCACTCTTCAGGCTACCTCCACAACTCCGCAGAGCGTACCTCTGATTTGTACCCCTCCCCGGAAGGTTTTTAAGGCTGACAACCTTCTTCATCTTGCCACTCTCAACTCTCGCTCTGCTGTCAAACACTCCTCTGACATCTGCCACCTCCTTGAAGAACTGGACCTTGATGTCCTCGGTCTTACGGAGACATGGTTCACGGCTAGCTCTGTCACAAGCTTTGACACTCTACTCCTTGAGGGCTACAAGATCCTCTCCGCACCCAGATCCACTTGATCTTTCCTGAGTGGAATCCTGCCACTATCATTCCCATTCAGATTTACTCCTCTTTTGAATGCCTTGTCTGCAGACTCTCAATCTCTCCTAGCCACTCTCTTACTGTTGCTACTCCCTACCGCCCCCCCCTCCCCCCCGGGCAAATCACCTCTTTTCCCTCTGAGTGGGCCGACCGCTCCTCCTCCCTCCTGGCTTCAACCACTCAACTCCTCCTCCTTGGTGACCTCAACATTCACCTCGATTCTCACTATCCCTCATCGCTGCTCTTTCGCAACCTCTGTGATACCCTCTCCCTTTCTATCCTCCCCTCTGGCCCGACACACTCTGCAGGACACACACTTGATGTCTTGATCTCCCCTGGCCTCCCCCTCTCTATTCCTCTGACCACTCCTCTCTCCTGGAGTGACCACTGCCTCCTCTCCTCCCATCTCTCACTCTCTTCCCCCCAAGCCAACCACACCCCAACACTTCCACTTACCTTCTCGGACATCCGACCTATGAAGCATGTGTCAGCTGAGGCTTTCGCTGCCATCTTCTCTCCCCCTCCTCCTCCTCTGGCTGACTCACACCCCAACACAACCCTGTCCCTTCTCTACTCTTCTATCTCTGATACTCTTGATGCTCTTGCCCCTGTCATGAGGATCCACTTGAAGTCCAAAGCCAAGTGCAATTCCTGATATGATTCTGACCTAGCTACACTTAAACGTACGTGTAGGGCGGCTGAGAGGAAATGGAGGTCTTCTTGCTCATCCTCTGACAAACTGGCCCGTCGCCTGCTCCAAAGGCAATACCGACTCTCTGTCCGCACTAAGAAGAGAGCCCACATTCAAGCCTGTGTCTCTGCGGCATCCAACAACTCGGCCAAACTCTTTAAAATCTGCAAGGAGCTTGCCAAACCTGCAGCAGTCTCCTCCCCTCCTCTTGCCTCCCATGCTCTCTGCAATGCCCTTGCCTCGCACTTTATCTCTAAAACCCAGGACATCCTGTCCACCCTCGCCTCCCCTCCTCCTCCTATTCCCTCTCAGTCTGTGCTTGCAGACCCCCCTTTAACTACCCCCCACCATCCTTCTCTTCCTTTCCTATTTTCTCCCCTGATGAGGTCATTAGACAAGTCCAATCTATGAAAGTCTCGTCAAAACAGGTTCATCCCTGTTCCTCCAAAACCATCAAGGACCACATTGACACCCTCGCTCCTGTCCTTGCTGATTTTTGCAACCACTCGTTTGCCTCAGGATCCTTCCCCTCCTCTCTGAAGCACTCCCTTGTGCATCCTCTTCTCAAATAACCCACAGATGATCCTTCCCGTCCAGCAAACTATCGCCCAATTTCATTACCCCCTTTCTGGGCAAACTCCTGTAAAAGCTGGCCATCTCTCAGCTTAACCTTCATTCAGATTCTGTTGGTTGTCTCCATGACCACCAGTCTGGCTTCAGAGCGGCCAGAAGCACAGTAACTGCTCTCCTCAATATCCATGAAGATCTGCTCTCCAACCTTGATTCTAACATTCCCTCTGTCCTCATCCTTCTTGATCTCTCTTCTGCCTTCGACATGGTCAACCACACCATCCTGCTCAACCGTCTCTGTGATAATCTGAGTATCACTGATCAGGCTCTGGCCTGGCTGACCTCTTTCCTCTCTGATCGACCTTCCCAGGTCCAACTGGGGTCTTTCCTATCATCTATCTTCCTCTCCACCTGTGGGGTTCCCCAGGGGTCTAGCCTCTCACCCTGGCTTTTAAACCAATACCTGGCAACTCTCGCTCACTGCATTGCCATTTTCTGCTCAAATTTCCAGTGCTACGCTGATGACACTCAACTCATTTTCCGGCTGCCTTCGGCCACCTCCTCTCCCTCTCTCATCTCTGACTGCCTAACTGCCATTCAAGATTGGTGTGCCACCAATGATCTTTGTCTGAATGTCAGCAAGACGGAGATCCTCCTCATTGGCACACCATCTCCATCCTTTTCCCACACTCTCTGGCCGGCCTCCTTTGGCCCTCCCTCCTACCCCTACCTGCGAGGCTAAGAACCTTGGGCTCATCTTTGACTCCACACTTTCCTTCTCGGCCCATATCTCTGAGGTCTCTAAAAAGTCAAACTTCCTACTGCACCTCCTCAGAGGTATTGTTCCTTTCCTCAGAAGCTCACTGTCTCCCAAGCTCTGGTTCTCTCTCGGTTGGACCTTTGTAACAGCCTCTTTCTAAATCTGCCTGCCTCTACTCTCCGCCCTCTACAACTTATCCAGAACAGGACTGCAAGACTTGTCCTTGGCCTCAAGCCCTGGGATCGTATCTCTCCAGCTCTGAAATCTCTCCACTGGCTCCCAGTGGATGCAAGGATTAAATTCAAAACCCTCTGCATTGTCCACAAGGCATTCTGGGGCCTGGGTCCAAAATATCTTCAGCTATCCCTCCGCAAATACCTCCCCTCTCGAGCTCTTCGCTCCTCTACCTCTAACTCCCTCCGGGTCAATTGTTTTTCAAAGAAACGAGCTGGGGGTAGATTTCTATCTTCGGCTGGGGCCTCCCTCTGGAACAACCTCCCTGCCACTCTAAAACTTGAGAAGAACCATCTCCGGTTCCGGAAGCACCTCAAAACCTTCCTCTTTGCTTCTGCCTTCGCTCCCCTTCTCCCCCGCGGATCTGCTCCCTTGGCACTGTGCACCTGGCCACCCTCTGTCCCCTGGGCCCAGGCACCTGCTCACCCTGCCACCTTCCTGCACTGCCTCCTGGCCACCCCTTGCACTGGGGACTGTATCTGCACCCATACAGCCCCCCCATTTTTCTTCTTTTTCTGCACTTATTCAGACTTACCCAGTCTGCTGCCTTAAACACAGCACTTGCCACTTGCTGGCTGCACTAACACAGTTTGCCTCCATTTTCTATTTATTTTTATTTATTTTATTTATCTGTGCTCCTCGGCTCTGCACTTTCCACTCTCCCCCTTCCATGCACTTTTTCCCGTTTCCCTTCCTTATGCACTTGCGCGTTCTCAATGTCACTGGGCCTAGTAAGATCGTTTTTATGTTGTGCTGTGTTCTCCCTTGCCTAGTCGCGCTCTGAAACACTTATGTACGAGCGCGATACAAATAAAATATCATATTATATCATATCCACATATTGTCCATGAGTCTATAAATTCTATTCTGACCCTCACACTATAAACTAAACCAGAAGGCGAAAAGGGAAATGTCTTTAACCTTAGGTGTTTCAAAAGAATTTGAAAATGAAGAATTAACAGCTCCAACACAAACGTTCTCCAAGGACAAAGAGTCCCATCCCCTGGCTGTCGTCCTAAACACAAATGATTATTTATCTAACAGTTCCTTGTGTCTTTGTTGGCCCACAATGGTGCTGTCTCGCACAATGTAGAATGCCATTCTAATTATATCTGTCTTTCACGGTTCTTGGTATCCCTTCGTTCCCTGAAATCACTCCTTGCCCTGAATTTCCTTCTCACGACTTCTGATACCCATACTATTGCAATTGCCTGTAATGCTTTCCTATCAGGGATTTTATACTCATACATTTGAGTTTGCCTGGTGTACTCTCCTGCCAGTGCTTTTTTGTAATTACACACTTGAAATGTTCTGGTATATACAATACAAATGATTCTTTGTCTAACAGTTCTTGATGTTTTTCTTGGCCCTCAAGAATACTGTTATTTACAAGGCTGTTTAGCCTTGTAGTTCCACTTCTTTTACACGCCCCTTCTTGTCTGGTAAACTCAATTCTATATTTCTCCTTATTACTTCTTGTATACTTGCAACTGCCTGTCCCGTGCCAGGACTTCCTATGCACTTGTGATTGCCTGGTATAATCTTCTGCGAGGGTTTCTTGTATTTACACTTGTAATTGCCTAGTATACTCTCCTACCAGGGCTTCTTGTATTCACACACACTTGTAATTGCCTGGTTTACTCTCTTGCCAGGACTTGTTCTCACACACACTTGTAATTGCCTGGTTTACTCTACTGCCAGAGCTTCTTATATTCACATACCATTTCTCTTTACTTCCACAGTTGTACATATCCTTTTTGGTATAGTATATGTTCTTGATACATTGTTTGCTTTGTATTCCTCATGTATTTGCATTCCATGCATTCACATACTGATAGGGGTCTTACTCACAATACACTTTCTTGTTTTTCAATCAGTCTTTTTGCTTTCTCTTATTCTGTGGCTTTAATTATTATTGTATTTGGTGTGGTCACCAAAAAGCCCTGCGACCCCCACTGTGCTTGGGCTGACTCTGTCCCATTCGTTTGTTTGTTTGTTTATTTTATTTATATTGCGCACCTGACCCAAAGGTATCTGGGCGCATTTGTAAGAAGATATAAGACTTAGGTTACATACATAGTCATCAGGATACAGTATAGTGTTGGTACAATAAATAAGTGCATAGTAAGAAGCAGAAATACATAGAGTTAGGACAACATAAGTAGTATTCAAATGGCTAGACATAGTAACGAGGCAGTCATTGGTCATTTGACACTTTTCAACTTTTGAGGTTAGTTCTGAAGTTCATGAAGGATTGGTTCATTCACAGGTGTGTCGGGAGAGCATTCCAACATTGGGCAGCATGCACAGGAAAACTATCCCCCAGCCTTTTCTAAGTTAAATCTGGGGACTATGATACAGTTTGAATTAACTGATCTAGTAGGTCGTATTCGACATTTTCTGGTGATGTTGTCTTTTAGGTAAGGTGGGGCAGCGTTATTCAGGCATTTATGTGTGATAGATGCAATTTTAAGCTGGATTCTATCCTTGATAGATAGCCATTTTGTACTTCTCACTTCGGAGATGTGGTGGCTTTTGGGGATAATTAATGCTGATCTTAGTGCATTATTTTGCAGGATCTGCAATTTCTTCAACACCTGTTTATTTGCGCCAGCAAATAGAGGATTTGCAATAATCTAGTTTGGACAAGATTAAAGCCCTGGCTAGAGTGATACAACTATTGTTGGAGAGGACCGGTTTGCAGGCTCGGATCAATTTGCACGTATATGCTGTAGCGGAAGCAGTAGCATTGATTTGTTTTGATAGATTCAAGGTTGAGTCCAGGTAGAAGCCTAATGTTTTTGTCTCTGTGGCAACTTTGATATCAGTGCCGTCTATATTAAAGGAGTTGTATTGCTCAAGCAGCAAAGGTGTACTGCCTGCTTTCTTCTCTGGACTGCTCTCTCTCTTAGCTCTGGTGTCTCCTGTGGCTTCGCCCCAGCACGCCAATCTTGGTGCAGGTTCTGGTAGGTAAAACGCTGCTTTCTGCAGTCAGCAAATGCCCAGAAGTCTTCCACTGGCTCCTGGCGTGTCTGCGGCACATCTCGTCCTCGCAGTGTTTCTCTTCTCCTTTGCTGATGAGCCACTTGGCACCGCCACACCGGTTCAGCAGCCTCGCCGAGAGGTCAGATGTCTTCTCCCAAACAGCAGCAGCCTCTAAGACTTTGCTTTCATTATTTACGTCTGCCCGGCAAAGGTGTTTTCTCCAAAATACTAGCGTGCTCATTGAGCTTGTGGCTCTTTCCGCTCTGTATTGCTCTTTCCCTCTTCCCCGTCCCAGTATTCAAGCGATTGTGGGAAAAGGAGTCCATTGTTGTCGGTTGATGTACATTGCTTGGAAAACCCCTCTCATTAAATCTAAATGGTAAATCAGTTCTACATGATGAATAAGTAGAACTGGAAAAGGTGGTCTTGGTGTCACTTGGGTAGTCTTCGTCCTCAGTTTCTACCAGATCTCCCTCCTACTCACCTGAGCTGGTGGCGTCTTGCGATGTCTTCTTCTTCTTTTTCCAGAGACTCCCTTTTTTTGTGGAGATATGGCCTGCCACGAGAGGAAGCCACTGTGGTCGCTTAAAGAAACAGCGCCCCGCTGGCCCCGCTCCCGAGACAACCCAGGGGGAGGAGAAAAAGCCGGAAGGCAAAAAAACAAACAAATATGGATACAGGTACTCCGCGTATCCAGGATGTCATAAGTCCACGGGAGTAGTCTGTGGGCGTAGCAATGGTAGGTATTGGTAAGACAACAATCAGTCCCTGTCCAGTGGAATATGGGTTACGGGACCGCAGTAGCCACATGAAAGGTGTCCAGGAAGAAATGACAGGAGGGAGAGCCATGGAGAGGCCGAGCAGATGACTGGACTCCAAAGGAGCAACGCTGGAGAGAGGAGTGGCAAAAAGGAGAAGAACGAGAAACAGGAGAGGGAGACCAGAGAGAGAGAGCGAGCCGGGGGAAAAGGACCGGCAAGTGAGGAGAAAGTAGACCCCGGGGAGCGCACACCAGAGCAGGGGGGGGGGGAGGACAGAGTGACAAGGGTGCGTGAGAGAGGGTAAGGCAAAGCACTGTGTCGGGATGCGGCTGGAGGGACAGTAGCAGCGCCGTGGGAGAGAGACAGAGAAGAGAAAGCAAGCCATGCGGTAAGCACGGAGAGTAAGAAAACTAGCGCTTAGACCCAAAGAATGCTACCTTGGTAGTGGGTTGCAACGCACCAACCGCCGGGAGGAGGGGCAAGATAAACCTCCCGGCGGCCATGTTCAAAACCACTAGACCACTGCACCAGGCGTAAAGGAAATATGGTGGAACACTCAATGGCTGCGAGTGCACCAGTGGTCCCACATGCTCCAGCTCACGCGGCGCATGACAGTGCCCCCGTCTGGTGCGGGTGCCACCAGGTTTACCCAGGTGCGCCCAGTGAAACATTTGGACCAACCTAGGCACATGGACATAAGACCAGGGCTCGCACAAATCTTCCGAAGAGGGAAACCCCTTCCAGCTCACCAGGTATTCCAGACGTCCCCTTCTGTAACGAGAGTCATGAATAAGGTAGACCTTGTATTCTTCCGGTATGGTTATGGAAGGGCAGTGTAGTCTACGGCTCAGTGAGGCAGTAGTGCCCTGCTCCACCAGACATAAAAGAGAGGCGTGGAATACCGGATGGATGCGAGCAAGACTCTTAGGGAGCCTGAGGTGGAAGGCCACCGGGTTGATCCTGGAGACAATTTCATAGGGACCAATATAACAGAGAGATAGTTTAGATGGGTGAACTCAGCGGGGCAGGTATCGTGTGGATAGCCATACCTTGGAACCCACATTCCACTCAGCACATGACATGCAGAGGCGATCCGCTTGTGTCTTGTACTGGTTGCACTCTTCCAGCAGGCTTCTTTTTGCGGTGTTGTGTGCAGTAGCAATATCTGCCAAAGTGGATTTGATAGAAGTTATGTTGGTGAGATGAAGACTGATTGGAAAGATACTGCGAGGGTGCAGTCCATATGTGCAAAAGAAGGGGCTTGTGCCAATTGCTGAATGAACAGTGTTGTTTTAGGCATATTTAGCCGTGGGTAGGAGGGAAACCCAGTTATCTTGATGTTGGTTGATGTAACATCTGAGGTACTATTCCAACATGGCTTTAAGACGCACTGTTTGTCCATTCGTCTGCAGATGAAACCCAGATGACAAAGCCCTTTCAATACCTAGTCAATGGCACAGCGCTTTCCAACACTTGGACGTATATTGGCACCCTCTGTTGGAGATGATCTTGTCCGGCAATCCATGCAGGCGAAATATGTCCCGGATAAACACCACGGCCATCCCTGATGCTGAAGGAACACCTGACAGAGGAGAGAAATGAGCCAACTTGGAGTATGAGTCGATGGTTACCATAATGCATGAGCAACCTTGCAACACAGGGAGATCAACAATGAAATCCGTGGAGATCACAGACCAGGGTTTGGTGGGTACCAGGGTTTGCTCCAGGAGACCAATGGGCCTTTCGGTACGGGATTTACTTCTAGCACAGACCCAAGGCATAAAATAAGCAGTGTCGCATAGCAATTTGCTATGCAATTCTGTAGGTTTGCTAATCAAATGAACGCGTGTGTAGCAAAGTTAGCTATTTAAGTTGCCATCTTCAATGAAAGCACAGCTTGCCCTGCATTCCTCTCTTGCCCTCTGTGCTCTCTTTGCCCTCTTTTCTCTGTTCACTTCAAGTTCTAATGGAGGGAATGTGCAGCAGTAATCATCTCCTCCTCTTCTAAGTGCCAAAGGTATGTGTAGGAGTACTAGGCAAGAACTTCTTTTTAAAAAAAATTGCAAACCAGAAGTAATCGGGATGATACTTTTAATAAGCTTTCTATATCCTGTATGGCAAAGACCAGTATATGTCAACTTTATATCTTTTAAAAAGACAGACATGCAATTCCATTCCTAAAATGGAAG
Organism: Ambystoma mexicanum; assembly: GCF_040938575.1. Taxonomy (NCBI): domain Eukaryota; kingdom Metazoa; phylum Chordata; class Amphibia; order Caudata; family Ambystomatidae; genus Ambystoma; species Ambystoma mexicanum. The sequence goes on from NC_090934.1 coordinate 1,186,253,895, forward strand.
CTGTTACATAATGTATAGTTACAGTGTTGATACTGTAAAACACAGCATCGGTTCCATGTGATAATAACTAATGAAATAATAACTAAACACATTTTTAAACAAATTATAAATAATGAAAAAATATATACTTTTTTCTCTTTTCAAATATGGGGGCCCCCAAACCTGTTGCTTCCCAAGCTTTATTACCCTCCCTAAACCCCCGACCCGTTTAATCCCTTACCCCACCCCCATATATACTTTAAACAAAATATTTGATATTTCTTTGTTATTTATTATTCGCTATAAATGTTTTTTGTTATTTTAATTTCGTTATAATCACGGTATACCACTGTATCATCTCCATGCTTTACAGTAAAGTTTAGGTTACTGTATCTTAATTTCATAGTGTCAACTATATTTCATTTTGTTGGGTAGGATGCATCATGGTGACTAGTGAACTTTTGAAAATGTGCATGATCACATGATCAAATGCTTTTGATGGCAAACCTAGTTTTGTAATCTGCAGGTTGCATACATCTTGCAACTGGTGCTCAACACACAACTGAACTTGTACTCCTTCATATACTATATTATCACCCCGTTGCTTGAAACCAGGTACTGTTGAAAGTGAGATGACCACAAAGTACAATATTCCTCTTAGTTTGGCCAGTTCCCTGCCTACTACGTAATCCACTCTGCATAGCCTTTCGTTCCTCTTACATAATGAATACACAAAGCGAACTAAATACTTATGCAAAGTAGTGATCAATAGTTCCATCTAGTCTGTACATCTACAGATCTACAGCAATACCAAGCACTGTAGTTAGCATCTAGGGCTCGCTTTGCTTTAGGATTGTATTATATATTACCACCCGCAGGAGACAGCTGGCCAAACTGTTTAAAGAGCCTTTTTTTATCGTATCTATTTATTTGTGTCCATTCATGCAGCTAACCTTTTGCGTTTTACAGACACTCATCTGTGGCTTGCAAAGTCTTTCCGCCCACTCGCACAGTCGAGTAGATTTTATGAAGGGCGAGTAGCATTTACAAGAGATGTTTGAAACTTTTATTTAACATTTACTTTGTTTGCAGTAAATGTCAAATCAAAGTTTTACTGTGCATGGCTGGCCTTTGGGTGGCAGCAGTGTGCCAAACATAAAGCGTGTTTGCAGTGACATGCACCATTTTACAGAAATCTAATTTTAAATTTGTTGTCTTCCGTTGTTATGGGTAGAGTGGATTTCTCATAGGTTGAATAGGTAAACTAAGTTACCCGACCTGCAGGTCTAGCCTCAGTTTGAAGAATTTGCAAGACCTGATTCCTCTCACTAATGTCTTATTTCAGCTGCACGCAAAAACGCTGTATTGTTGCTCATTTCATGTCTTTGGTACAAGTAACTTCTGGTGACATTAACAAAATTAGTACAACATTGCTAATCAAATGGGTCTGTTTGCTAATCAAAAACATTTTAATTAGCAAACTCTGCTAATCAATTTTTTAAAACAAATGTATGCCTTGCAGATCTGACAGGCCTTGCAGTACTTCTCCTCATCTGAGGACAGAGTCGGCCAAAAGAATGTACGAGAAACCAATTCCAACGTGTCCTTGATACCGCGATGTCCAGCTGATATATTATCATGACACCACCCCAGGACCTTCTGTTGCAGAGACTGAGTGGGTACATACAACTTCCGATTCAAACAGTAACCTGTCCTTATGTTCCACCTGGAAGTGTGGGGTATGGGGCCATGTGGCTGTGAGTGCCCGGGTGCCTTCTTGACATACTGCAGAAACGAGATCAGCTGACAGACGATTCTGTTCCTTGGAAAGATGGTTTCGGGGTGGTGGCCAGAGAGCAGTACTGTAGAATTCTGATGAGACAGCGCATCTGCCAATACATTCTGACTGCCTGGTATATATGTGATGGAAAAATCATACTGATAGAAGAAATTTGCCCACCTTGCTTGTGGGACACTCCATACTTTGAAGTACTTTCAAATTCTTGTGATCCGTGCAGATGGTAAACGGAAGACAACCACCTTGCAACAGATGCCTACACTCTTCACAAGCTACTTTAATAGCCAGCACTTCTTTCTCTATAACCAAATTGTTCCGGTGGCTTGGGGTTAGAGTTTTTGATAGATAAGCTATTGGGTGTTCCAGGCCATCCCTTTCCTGTAACAACACTGCACCCATTGCTCCTGCTGAAGCATCGCCTTCGATGATAAACATTCTGGACTGGTCTGGTTAACAGAGAATTGGGGAGGAACAAAACAGGTCCTTAAGGCACTTAGCGCTATGTTAGCTTCTTCCGTCCACTTGAAGGGTTTGGCATCCTTTCTGAGTAGCACCGTGATGGGCAATACCACCTTGGAAAAATTGACAATGAATTTGCAATAAAAGTTTGCCAAATCTAGAAACCTCTGGATTTCTTTCACCGTAGACTGGGTCGGCCACTCCAGGATACCCGAGACTTTCTTGGGGTCCATCATGATGCCCTGTTTAGACAGTATGAATCCCAAGAAGGGTACAGTAGCAACACCAAAGAGAAATTGTTCGGGCTTGACCAGCAATCAATGAGTCTATAATCGGTGGAGTACTGCTCGAAGATGCTCTGTGTGTTCTTGTGGGCTACATGAGAACACCAAGCAGTCGTCCAGGTAAACTATTGCGTTCAGAAATAGAATGTCAGAGAACAAATGGTCCATAAATCTCTGAAACACAGCGGGGGCGTTAACAAGCCCGAATGGCATGACCGCAAATTCAAACAGCCAGTAGGGAGTTCTAAAGGCCGTCTTCCATTTGTCACGACTTTGGATGCAGAGCAGATGATAAGCACTCTAAAAGGTCTAGTTTGGAGAATACAAAGGCCCCCTGGACAGCCTCAAGGATATCTGAGATGAGGGGCATAGGGTATCTATCCCTAATGGTGACCTTATTCAGACCTATGTAATCTATACAAGGCCTTAGGTCAGTGAAATCCCATTTGGGGATGAAGAATAATGACGCCCCGGCCGGGGATCTGGAAGGTTGAATAAGGCTGTTCTCCAAATGAGCATCCAAGTAAGCTCTCAAGGCTTTCTTTTCTGTAAGAGACAGGGCAAACGTCCGTCCAAACGGAACTAGGGTGTTGGGTACCAAATCAATGGCACAGTCCTCCGGGCAATGGGGAGGTAAATCCAGGACGGCCTTGTTAACAAAAACGTCCTCGTACTCCCCGAGGTCTGGCAGAATACAACAAACCCCTTTGGATTCGGTCTGCCTGGCTGGTAGGATATTAACTGTCTCCTTAGTGGTGTCCATGAGACAATTCTGTCGCCAGAAGTTGGAGTTGAAGGCCATTATGTTCTTAGCCCAGTCTATGGTAGGAATGTGCCTTCTAAGCCATGAAATACATAGGATCACTGGAAAATGCACGGCCCTTATGATGTCAAACGTTAATCTTTCTGAGTGTTGGAGAACGTTGTCCAAGAGAGTCTCAGTAGAGTGAGTGATGGGTCCAGAAGTGAAAGGTGTACAATCCACTCCCTCCACTTTTTGGTCTTCTTCTCGTCATAGGCGACACAGACCGACCTTGTTGGCCCAAAGGGTGTCAATAAAGTTTCCTGCTGCCCCGCAGTCGATGAGCGCCAAGGTGTCGATGGTTTGGTGATTTGTGAGAATCTGCAATGCAATCACCATGAGGCGGGAGTCTTCACTGCCAGAAGTAGGAGCCACTGTGAGAGATACATAGAGACTACATGATAGATCTCGGATACCCGCCCCTGCTAGGTCCGAGGTCAGCTGTTTCCCAATCGCCTTGGAGGGACTTCTGGACAATTGCGGAGAAGGTGGCTATCAGAGTCTGTGTTTTCTCTCTTCAGGGGTCAGTGGAGCTCTTGCTGAACCAATTTGCATGGGTTCGGACGTGGTTTGTCGCGCTGCTGTGGGAGGAGGAGGGTACGCCGCTGTGGGTTGAGCAAAAGCGGCCTTGCTCTTCCTTCTCTCAGATCTTTGTTCCCCTAGGAGTTACTCAATCTGTAGAACCTTGCAGAGGAGGTCGAAAAATGTAGCAGGTCGAGAGGTCTGGGCTAATTCATCCTTTAGTTCTTCCTTAAGCCCCCGCCGGAATATAGCATACTGTGCCTGTTCCGGCCAACCTGCTTCCGTAGCGAGTCGCTTGAAGGAGGTGATGTACAAAAGCAAGTCATTGGACCCCTGATGAATGTCTAAGAGCTCTTCACAAGCTACAAACGTAGTTTCCGGGAGTTCAAATTTCTGTTTAAGTAAGGTTAGAAAGCCAAAGTAGTCCCAGAGGACCAAGTTGTTGCCCGTAACCAACTGTGTAGCCCACGCCAGGGCATTTCCTGTCATGTTTGGAACAATGAAACCCACTCAGGAGTGTTCTGCCCCGTAGTTGTGGGGTCGGAGGGCAAAGTGGACCATACATGCTTCAATGAACTCCTTCAGCCTTTTAGGTGCTCCATTGAACTTGCCCGAGGAGAGAGCCATGGGAGGCAGATCAGCAGGATGTGGTTCCTGACCAGAGACCAACTGACGTACGACAGAGTTTTCTGCATTTAAATTCTGAACTTCCAACATCAGACCTTGCACGGCCGCCACTAACTCCTGTACCTGTTCTGCAGTGGCCATAGTTACTGCTGGGCTTTGTAATCTGTCACTTGGGTAGTCTTCGTCCTCAGTTTCTACCAGATCCCCCTCCTCCTCACCTGAACTTGTGGCGTCTTGCAGTGTCTTCTTCTTCTTTTTCCAGAGACTCCCTTTTTTTGTGGAGATATGGCCTGCCACAAGAGGAAGCCACCGTGGTCGCTTAGACTAACAGCGGCCCGCTGGCCCCACTCCCGAGACAACCCAGGGAGAGGGGAAAAAGCCAGAAGGCACAAAAAACCTAATATGGATACAGGTACTCAGCGTATCCAGGATGTCACAAGTCCACGGGAGTAGCCGGTGAGCGTAGCAACGGTAGGTATTGGTAACACAACATTCAGTCCCTGTCCGGTGGAATGTGGGTTCCGGGACTGCAGTAGCCATGTGGAAGGTGTCCAGGAAGAAATTACAAGAGGGAGAGCCACGGAGAAGCCGAGCGGATGACTGGACTCCAAAGGAGCAATGCTGGAGAGAGGAGTGCGGAAAAGGAGAAGAATGAGAAACTGGAGGGAGAGACCAGCGAGAGAGAGAGCCCGAGCCGGGGGAAAAGGACCGGCAAGCGAAGATAAAGTGGACACAGGGGAGCGCACACCAGAGCAGGAGGGGGGGGAGAGGACAGAGCAGCAAGGGTGCGCGAGAGAAGGTAAGGCACAGCACCGTGGCAAGACGTGGCTGGAGGGACAGAAGCAAGCAAGTGGTCCTAGCAAGTGGTCCCACATGCACCAGCTCACGCGACGCATGACATTTGGAGCTACCACGTTTTAGACCAGAGATTGATGCTTGGTGTATAGGGTTTGGGAAAGGTTTTCTCTGTTCTCCTTAGAAGGTGGTGTGGATGTATGGCAATAGGCCAGGAGGGATCATCTTCAAGTGAAAACGGGGCATACCATGTCAAAATGAAGCCCTGACATCTCCCCAGAGGCTGTCTCCTCCCATGTGATCCTCCCTCATATAGCCGTCCCCAGTGTCAGGTTCAAATAGCGGCTGTTGTGCCCTGGTCACATGGGAGGAGGTTACTGAAGGGAGATCAGTGATGACTCCATTGAATTCATCCATTGTATTTTGCATGCAAATGACATGGCTGATGTGTCTGGGTACATAGTCCTCAATACTTTCCACACGTGTGCGCGGCAGTTATTGAAAGGGGTACCACCATGAATGTTACTACTTAATTTAACCCCGTCATATCCTGCCTGTTCCAATATTTTGTCCCCTTGTTTGCCCAATAGAGCTGCAAATAGGCTTTTCATATCGCCAATCGCCAGGGTAATCTCTGCTGTCTCTTTCTCGAGAGTATACAAGGGATGGCAAGCTATACATCAAATTGTTATATGTACAACAAATTGTCTCTATCCATACTCTGCCATGGTATGTATTGTTCTCCTACCCTGCCTTTCTGTAACTGGGGCAACTGTGTTTGTGGCGCGGGGGCAGCCCTGCCCTTTGCTGCACTGGCTACCACCATTCTCCCTGTCCTGTTTCGAAGGGTCTCTAACCAGTCCCACTGCTCCCCTAATCTATCCCCCTTTCCTTCTCCTTCTCTTTTTCTCTCTTTCTCTCTTCGCCTTCTCTCCTCTTCCCTTCCCTTCCCTTCCCTTCCCTTTCCTTCCCTTCCCTTCCCTTCCCTTCCCTCTGTCTTCGTCCCATTCCCCTTTGTGCCACATTACCCCTCTGTCCGGCCATGCCCCTCTGTCCTTGTCGGGTCCTCTGGGTCCACTTTCGAACCCCACAAGCCCTCCTCCTCCTCCTCCTTCGGAGTCTTTTTTATCTAATTCAAACATTATTTTCCCAAACGTTCCGCAACCTGGTGTCCCCGCCGCCCCTTGCTCACCTCCCTTTTCCAGACTGCCTTCTCTATTTTATCTTCGACTGTTTGAACACATTTTATAACTGCCGCTGCACACTTTTTTTCTATGTTTGACTTGCTGCTTTTCTCTCAGTAGTAGTGATTCAAGCCTCTGGCTTTCCCTTCCCTATTTCTGCCATGTCCCTACTTGGGGACACCCGTTGTGGGTTTGTGTACCCGCTGCAGGCTTCAGTGTAGGATATAGTCCATAGGGAGGGGGCGTTGCGGACGGTGGCACTGCTGCGTCACTACCCTTCCCGACCTCTTCGGCAGGTACCACTTTTTCCTCCTCATATAGATTCCATAAGCCTAAAATATTTTGGCTGCTCTTCAATTTGGCACCTTTATATGTCTCCAACAAATATGAAAACATGTTCTCTATTATGTTACTATCGAACATTCCTTCTCCTAGCCATTCTCGAAAGCACTGCCCAGCAGTGTACTGCATCCACTGGAAGTGGTATTTTAAAATGTTATCTCGATATTGGGGCAATTTGCTACACAGGTGATCCAAAGGTGTGTCCATAATTCCACTAAACCCCATCTTCCCTCTGCTTGTTCACTCCTATTCACTTACCACAGTCAAGAGTTCCTCCCTTCTGCTCTTGTACAATTTAACTTCCCTTCCAATTTAGATACAAAAAGCCATAACAATGTTTTCATTTGTACAAGGCTCCAATTTATTAACAAAAAAATAAACATTTCACACAACCATATCTTCTCAATCAACACTCCACTTCCCTCACCCACACTATACCTCCCAATTACCTCACACCCACTTCATCTCTCTTTACATTCACACCTTCAATTCAACATCAAAAATGCCAAAACAACACTCACTGGCCCTCTTCACAGGCCCACACAGTTATTATTATGATACTTAATGGCCCTGTTCACAGGCCCACACAAGTCTAGCTACCAATGAGTCTATTTTAATTGTGAAGGCATCATCAAGCAAGAAACAGACAACAGATTCAATCTTCTAAATAAAATACTTGTATTTACTTAAATGTCAGGATTATGTAAGGCCTAACTTGCCTTATGCTAAGGTGGGATTTCCCTACCTAAAGAAACTAATGATAGTCCGAGTCAGTAAGTAGAACGTAAAAGTCGGTCTGTGTCCAAAACCTCTACCTGCCCTCACAACTAAAGCTAAACAATGTATAGGGATATCAGCAACAAAAGAAATAGCGTTCCAAATTAATTTCTGAGCTTCTTCCAGCTATTGGCTTACTTTCCAGCTCCCCTTCCCCAAGTTCAAAACAGTTCCAAAAAGTTCTTGAGGTTCCCTTCTCCAAGAGAACAGCACAGTTCACCAAGTCTTGGGGTTCCCTTCCCCAAGACGTCAGCTCTTTCAGCTTGTGAACTTCCAATCAGTTCAAGTCCCTTAGTTTTCAAAACCAGTTCCAGGCCAACTTTACAATCCTTCAGGCTCTTCAATAGTTCATACAGATTGCTCTCTTTTTCATTCACTTCGGCAATCATATTCACATTCACAAGTGTAGATTCTTTAGCTTTACTTTCCTTGGCTTTTTCCAAGCAGGGTATCCTCGGTCTAGGCACAGTTGTTGGACCACACGGTCCACCCATTACAGGTCACGCAACTGATAATCCTTGGCACTCTGTTAGCTTTCAGTATTCTTTAGGTTTTCTTGCTCTCTCTCACTGCACCTGTGTTTTGGTTTACATTCACTTTTAGTTCTCCTTGGCAGTTTCTTGGCTTTGCCACAATGTGTTCTTCTACACAACTAACTCTGTGTGTGGTGCTCACTTTCTTCCACCACCTTGCTTTCATAGTATTCATAAGTGCTCATCATTTGCTTTTTACTTTATTCATAAAGATTAATCGTTTGCTTTTAAGTATTCATCACTTGCTTTTTCACATTGTACAAAAAGGTGCACTTCATAAATGTTCATTACTTGTTTTCACCTCACTTGTAGGCTCATTAGACCTTTCCTTTAATTCAGTATTTAATAATACTTGCTTCACACTCAAGTTAATTAATTTGAAATTCTCACTTGAGTTCACCATTAATTGCTGCATGTTTCAGTTCATTCGGCATACCCATATTCCCAGCTGTAGACCCAAGAGCGCCCTGGTACGAGTGTTCCCTCTGTTCCACTCACCGATACTTGGCCGCTCCTCCTGGCGCCCTCTCCCTTCTTTCTGCTGGCGTCCTTCAGCTCTGCGTACTCTTCTCGGGAGCCCTGCAAGCAGTGCTCACCTTCTTCGAACCTCGCTGCGTGTTGCTGGTAGCTTTGCTCTTCACTGATGGACACTACCGGTGGCCTACAGTACTTGGAAGTCTTCCGTCAAGGGAGAGTCCAGCGGCCCAGCGGTCTCAACCCTCTCATGGCCCGCTCGGGCCCCGGCTTCACAGTCTCTCCTTTGGAGTAGCCGGTGTCCTGTCCTCCAGGCAGGACGCTACTCGGCAGTTCCCTCCTGGGCTAGATTCATCTTTTCTCCTGCTGGTTCCTCTACTGCTGGTCTCGCCCAGGCCAATTTCGCTCCTGCCTGGTTCTCTCCTGCCGGGTTCTCTCCTGCTGGCTGCTCCACCTTTTATGCACCTGTGACCTGTTAACAGATTGCTGGTGCAAGTCCTTGATTTCAGTTTCCTGACCACAATTACTTCTATTCTCTGGCCATGCCTGACCCTTGCAATAGTCTTTAAGCCTCTTCCTTATCTCAGTACCAGAGTGGTGAAAATTAATGTTAGTGTGTACAACTCCTAGTCACCTCTTCCTCACCCAGTACTAATGTGGTGTGACTGAGTGGAAGTAAGAGAAAATGACTGGAAATAACCTATGAAGGCAGTGGGGAGGGTTTATTCATATAAGGGAAAGGGGCATACCATGTCTCACCCAAAGACATCCTTTTCACCCAGGTGATCCTCCCTCGCATCTCCACCCCCAGGGTCGGGATCCAAGAGTGATGGCCTTTCCCTGGCCACTTGAGAAGAGGTTCCAAGGGGAGTAGATGTGAGGATGCCCTCAGGTTCCTCACATAATTTACAACAAACTTGTAAGCCCTACCATATACAGCAACACTCTTGTCCCAGCCCTTCCACCGTAGCCAACACAATATACCACAAGATTTCTAATCTAGTGCACGCGCTCCTCAACAATAGATCAGCGCTTACCTCAATACATTCTTCTCTCAATCTCCATAAAGAATGATGCAACTATGCAATTGCCTGTACTATGCACCACTCTATCTAATGAAAGTCTGGCACCATCTACACAATCATCTATTCTACTATAGATGTGCCCTCCACGCACCCTCTCCTTATCAGAGGGGTGGAACTAATATCTACGACTACTGTGTCCTCCCCCCTGTAGGATGCATCCTATGCACCATAAAAAAAATGCTGCATGCGCGCATGCTGGACACTGCATGTTCATGCAAGGGTACACTCACATGCTCTAGAGATCCTCGAGTCCTCTCAACGCTGAGTCTTCCCTCACGGCCTAGTGAGGGGTCAGAAATGTGAGGCGGACAACTTTGTGAAGGTTTTTCAACAGATGCCATTTTAGTAACTCAAAAGGTTGGATAACTGCCTTGCTATCCCTACCTTGCTGAGGATTTCCCTGCCTAAAGTAAACAAAAGGAAACACTCTAACAAAAGATTTCTGTCCCTCACACTTGTACATACAACAACTCAACAAGGTAATATATGGCAGTTCAAAAGCAACAAATATAACAGTTAAATTCACAATATAACTGTCTCTCCTTATAATCTGGGTGAATTTCCCTTCCGCAGATTCAAGCAGGATTCTTTTCAACAGTTCCAAAAGAATAAGGAAATCCTGTCATGTAACAAAGTTTGAATGCAGTTATTTTCATTTCAATTTAGCAACAAAAAGTCCCAACATTTCAGGATTATTCAACAATGTTTCTTTCTCTTCCACTTGGGATATTAAGAAGAATAACCTTCTTTGCATAAACCATGAATATTTTGTTAGTTCAATAGAAGTAATATAAATTGTCTTTTTCAGGATTATTCTGCAACCACATATTTGTTTAGAAACAATTATACACGTCTGCAGCACTTCATACAACAGTTGCATCAGCAATGAAAGTTTGTCAGGATGATTCAGCAATATTTATTAAAACATATCAGTGGTTCTACCACTGCTTCCTTATGACTTGTCAACACCACTTCATAGCACTTCATCAACATCAACCTGATTCACTTGCATGCCAGGCCTACTACTGCTCCTTTATGATTTGTCAACACTGCTTCACAGTATTTCATCAACTTCCACCTGATTTAGTCCCATGCCAGGCCTACTACTTCAAAGGTCTCTGTTTGGTGTACTCCCCTGCCAGAACAGAATAAATGTTACCACAACCTATGACCTGGTGTACTCTTTTTCCAGGCCAGACAACTATGAACTACAAGAGCTTCTGGGGTTAAGATCAGCTTACAACAACTGAGCAATATCTCTTGCTTCACAACACCATGTCTAAGAATTTCTTCAGGGAAGACCAGATTCACATTGGTGCTCTTTATTACACTTTTCTGATTTCCGCACCCTCTGCAAGTTGTGCTCCACTCCTTCTGAATATCCTTTACCGGGAAGGGCAGCTTTCTTGTCACTTTTGTTCCCCACTTCTTCATTAACTAAACACTGACAATACTTTGGTTGAACACTGACTATTCTTTGGCAATGTGGGATTACACCAGTTTCTTTTATGAACTTCTTCAAACATGGGCAATAACTTTACAAACATTTGGACTCTTCCCCCTCTTGACATTGGCAATGATTTTTAATTTTAATTTGCCTTGAGATAACTTTCTTTTGACTTTGGCATGGTAGTTTGTAGTAGGTTCTTGAATTATTGCCCCATCTTGTTGCTGGCTTGCAAATAAACCTGCATGCTTATAATCATAGTCATTTGGTTTGATAATCAAGATGTTATCATTCCATTTGCTCCTTTCAAAGTCAGTTTAAAAAAAATGCTTTCTCTGCTTTCTGACCGGTTTTCAAAATTGCTTTCCTTCTTGTATTTCCCTGTACGCTTTTGGTTTCTGGTGTTAAAGTACCTGGTCTGAGCATGCGAGCAGTTACAGAGCGCTGCGGTGTCACATTATTTTAGTGAATTCATCGGGTCTGGCGTGCACGTCTGTTTCCCTCGCTGCTTCTAGCTTGGTCCTCTGCCTCAGCTGCTTCTCGTGGTCTGGCAGCCTACTACTTCCAGTCTTCTGCAGCAAGCGCCACTCGCACACAGAGCTTTTTCTGCTCTAAAGGCTCTCCGGTGCTCGCCTCACACCGGAGACAGCTTTGTTGTGGCGAAAGCTTTTCAAACTTTCGCTTCCCGCTGCACAGCCTCTGCAATTTAGGTCTCCACGGGGAATGCTTCCCTCTCCGATGCTTCCTGCTGCACAACCTCTGCAATTAAGGCTTCTGGAGGTGAAGACCCTCTCAGGACTGGCTACTACTTGACACTCGATAGTGGTCCTGGCGTCTTCTTCCTCCTCCAGTCTCTGCTTCTGTTCACAACTCCTCCACCTATGACTACTGCTCTGCTCCTTCTTCTTACTAATGGCCTGCACCTGAGGGAGCCTTTTAAGCCTCCCAGGTCTCACTCAAGTGTGGTCATTTCTATTACCAAGCTGAACCTTGCAGTTTTGTTCCTCTTCACCCCTCTTCTTCGTCCCAGTACTTTGGGGATTATGGGACTTGGAGTCCACAATGTAAAAATCAGCCTTCTTCTTTAGAATTTTAATCTCATGCTAATTTCCTTTCCTAATTATATTCCCTACATGAATATCATAAGGATCAATTACATGATTTGGCTTTACAGAGAAATAAAGATCTTCAGAGCCTAAATTGGTATTATTTACAGACTCATCTTCGCTGTTCCTTTGGGAGTCAGGGGAGCTTCCAGCTCTATTAATCTCCATGGTTTTAAAAGGGGTTTCATTTCTCCTAATGCATAAGTGGTGATGAATGTTTTCACCCACGTTAAGATATTCAACTTGGGGAGTTAAAAGGTATTTCTGCCAGCAAGCTATTACATACTTTGGCATTGCTCACATTTCTTCCTTAGAGGAAGACAAATACTGCGTCTCACCCAACAGAGTCTTCCCTCTCCCTTGGGCCCTTCTCCTCCCACACGATCCTCCCGGCTAATACCACCACAGGGTTAGGATCCTGAAGCGTCCGCCTTTCCCTGGCCACCTGAGAGGAGCCTTTAGGTAAGGTCTTTGTGAGGACTCTGCAGGATTCATCACAGCCTGCACCTCCCTTTGAGCGCGGGCGGGGCTCCGGATCAGGCAGACCGTTAGGAACTAGGAGACTTGTGGGCTTCCTCGGTAGTGCACTTCGAACTAGTCTCCGCCTGCCTGCCCCGTGCTACCAGGAGTGCGCCAAGAATACTGTGAAAAACCAGAGGGTGTTTCACTGTCTGGACCCCAGGGATCCCTTACTCTGGTGGCCAGGGCACGACCATCGCCTTTGGATCCACACCCTGTGGGTGGACAAGTGCGGGAGGATCATGGGTCCTTAGGGAGTGGGGGAGGAACACCCGACAGCGAGACAAGGTATTCCCCCTTTCCCTGTACTTGTGTCCGATCCTATTTCATAGAACATTCCAACTTCCCAACTCCCCCAGCCCCTTTTCTACACAAACACTTAGCCGAGGAAGAGGACGTCTGAGACTGAAAGGAGTATCACCCATGCAATACCTTGGACATGTCCCACTAACAAGATCAGGCAGGGTCAGGCACTCAACCTTAATTACGTACAGCTGGTACCTATTAGCCCTCCACACATGGTTAAAAGGTGGAACACTGAGAAACACTGTGAGACAGGCTGCATGAGAGGAGGAGCAGTTCTTCCCAGAGAAAGGCGAACCCAGCTGCAGGAATCGGAGGACCAAGAGGCCATGCGAATACTGTTTCAAAGAGAGCGAGAAAGCCAAGGAAATAACGCCTTGGTTCATGAACCCTCACGGTCCGAGCAGGCCGTGAGGGTTCGTGAACCAAGGGAAGAAAGGAATTCCCTCTTTGAAGTGCTCCTATGTAACCAGCCACCCTCCCGGGTGAAAGAGCAGAGTTAGGGAGGAGTAGAGACAGCTGTGATACCGGCCTTGACTCCCGCGATCAAAGCGAAGCAGAAGGGAACCACCATATCACAACCAGTGAGTTGGATGCAGCAAAAGTCTGGTTTGTGAAACGAAGGAGTGAAACTATATCTAATGTTGAAAGCGGCGCGTTTGCCGACAAACGCGAGCTGAATGGAATAATCGTTTGGAAGCATATAATTTAAATGCAAATTAACAGATTGGTCCTGCGAAGATGTGAATGCTCAATCGAAAGTCTCTGTGCTCTGCGAACTGTACGACACTATAACCAAGCCAGAACTGATCGAAAGAAGATAAAAGTGTAATACATGAAATTTATAGTTTGATCCCGGCGGAGGGAAACTTGATTTGTGAAACAAAGTTTGTTGTGTGGAAACAACAAGTACCAAGAGACATTGCAAAATGGAAGAATCAATTTGAAAGTGTTGAACTGTGATTAGTGGTCATGCAGAGGTGAAGTCAAATCCTTGCAGTCTAAAAAGTCTTTGACAGTGCAACCCAGTTAAAGGTAACTGGAGCCCGGCAAAGGGAGGTCTTGAAAGCGATGTGAAGTAAAAGTTGGTTTGATCCCGGCAGAAGGGAACCAGGGTGAGATAAAGAGTGAACTGCAATATTAAAATTGGTTTCATCCTGGCGGAGGGAAACCTGTGTGAAGCTGAAATTGAGAAGGCTGGAGCCCAGCAGAGGGGAGCCTTTTTTGTGGAATGATTAAGAAAGTGAAAGACTTGGACCTGGCTGAGGGAGGTCCGAGGGGTCATAAAACAAGTGACTCTGTTTGGAAGGACAAAAAGGCCCTGGTTCACGAAAAGAAATGCATCCTCGTGGCCGAAGGCAGAGTGTGTCTCCAAGTCAAAGCGTGCTACAAAACGTGGGGAAGGGAGTTTTGCTCAGCCATATTGACATTTCTTTTGAACACTGATTTTTCTTTGTACATTATTCTTTCCCTCTACACATTTTTGTGTTATTGTTGTTACTGTAAGGCCAGGCATTAGGTTTATTAGTACAGGCCATTTTTAGTTGACTGAAGACTGACTAGGAGTGTATTATCTTTTGTTTGATGGTCGAGAACACCCCCATCTTAGTTATAGGGCAAGATAGGATTTTTCCAACCCCCATTTGAAACATTAATAAAGGTTTTAAAACGTACAGCTCTTGTATCAGTGTCTACTTGTGATACCATGCCTCCTTTACAATACCCTCAGCTTGCCAAGCGAACCGAGGATCTTGCTGGGGTCTCCGCAATGTACCATGGGACCTCTGCCAAAAAGTAATTCTAGTGAAGAAAAAGTAATCCGAAAACAAAGCATACACCAAACAAGAAGTAACACAAATTAATTGGACACAAACAGCTGGGAAGCACGGTTCATATAGTCCTGTGGATCTGACCTGAATTAAATGATCTGTCAACGCAGCCCACTGTGGCTAGACATTTTATACCCAAATTACAAAATTATAATGCAACATTTTAGTTACATTTTTAGGGCATGTCACAGGAGCTGATTGGTGGAAATATGCCACTCCCCTGAAGAGAATTTATATGTTAAGTGACCCTGATTGGGCAAACCATTTCTTGGACAAAAATCAGATTAACACCTGTGACGAGTCAGAAATGAGAGGCAGACACAAAGTGGCAGTGTTTTTCAACATCAGAAATCTTTATTAAAAGAAAGGTTCTGTATACAGACCTCTCTGTCCTTATCCTGAAGAGAACTAAACTAAAACTAAAGATCAGTCTGTGCCTTGTCGTCAAAATTATATAAACTGTCCTTGAGTCCAAAACATATCTGACCTCACTTTAGAAATGAACAACTAAGAAGTGTAAGGAAACGTGTCTTTGATTTAGGTTTAGCCAAAAAGTGTTCAAATGTAAAGCAAATAGAGAAAAGTCTAACAAAAACGGTTTCTTCCAAGGAAACGTCCTTGGGCCCAGAGCATTATTTCCTTTTTCTGGATTATTTCAAGAAAGATGATGAAAATTACTTTTCCCAAACAATGTTTCCTTAAGGAGGGCAAGAATGACTCTTCCATACAACAATTTCTCAAGGCTTGCAAAAGTATTCCTTTTATCACAACTGTTGTATCAAGGATGTCAATGTGTCTCTTTTATACAACTGCTTCAAGGATGGCTCCCTAGTATACTCCTCTGCCTGGAATTCCTCAATTGATTCTTTAGATCTCCTGGTATACTCTCCTGCTAGGTATCTCTTCACAATGTTTTTATCTTTCATATACTTTAAGTGGATTCCCTGGTGTGATCTCTTGCCAGGAATCCTATTCTAGGTTTTATAGATCCTTGGTGTACTCTCCTGCCAGGTATCCTTCTCCTCACAAGGCTCACTGTGTGATATATCTCATTTATCAGGGCTTCTTTCAATGCTCTCTTTGTTTTACAGTATAGCACAGTTATACTCTTGCACTATCTATACTTAATTGACTTTATATACTACTTGTCCCAAGCTTCCCCCTATGGGCATCCCACATATGAAGACTTGTTCAAGTTATGTCTTTTAACTTCGTTATCAGTGTTTATGACAATACTTGCTCCAACCTTCCCCATATGAACCTCTTATATATGGAGACTTGGCTTTCAGCTTCTTCATTAACATTCATCTGCTTGTAGGCAAATTTGCTCCAACTTTCTCCATAATCATATTTCAGGCATGAGGAGTTGTGCAAATTCTGTCTTTCTACTTTACTGGGTCGATATTCAAAGTGCACTCTTAATTGTTCATGTGCTTGTCGATACGCCCCAGAGTTCCCACCGTCACTGGGCCAACTCACTGGTGTCTAAGTGCGCTTCTGACTTATGGCACAATGCAGCATTGAAGTCTTAGTTCGGGAATGGAGTCTCCTGCTTGGCGGAATCTCTTTCAGCTCCGCGCCAGCCGCACACTCATTTGCCGGTAAAGTTGCTGCTGTTTGGTTGGACCGCATCCTTGACATCCTTGTTGCTGTCACCGGTTCCTTTACAGCTCCTTCCTGGAGCCTGCCACGCTCCTCTGGGCATCCCACATCTCCGTTAAGGTGTGCTGACAAACAGCAGCTTGAAAGCACCTGCCTCTTTCAGCACGGCTTGTTCTCGAGCATCTGCCATCACCTGTGGTTCTATTTCCCGCTTCGCATGCTTTGCTTCACTTCACTCTGCCTCTCGTTTGGAAGTGAAAACCACGCAGCTGATCCACATTGCAACAACTAGTCTGCATGTTTAGCTGAGGGCTTCCTGTAATCCATGTCGACTAATTCCTCTTCCTCGTCTCAGTACTTGAGGTATCACGGGAGTTTGAGTCCATAGAATTGTTACTTAGAACACCAACATCGGAGACAAAAGATGTTAAATGTTAGTTATGTGTATTTGAGGAATTGATGGCTTTTTATCAGAATGGCAACATGCCATCATCGTTATAGGTGTCCTAGTGCGATCTTCAAAAGGGGGGATATCACGTCTCTCCTAAAGTTGTCATCAACTCCTGCTAGCGATCATCCCCTCCCATGATCCTCCCTCATAATAACATAATCAGGTAGCATCTGACCGTCCCCTGGCCATGTTGGAGGAGTCCATCACCTGGGAATCAGTGATGAATCTGCAGTATTCAATACAACCCTTGTGATGTCACAACCCTTCCCACATCACCCCACAATTACGTGATTCTGCTGATCAGTCAAAAACACTTGTTTGACATTGGTTGGCAGTGCCCAATATACAAATGGATAAACTGCTGCATACAGATTTTACAGAACATCTTGAGATTGCAAGGGGCGAGACATTCACACTGAGTCTGACCAATGATGTGCCCTGCGGAGATCAGCAAGGATACTGTACGATGTTGCACCCTAGGGACACCAAAACCTCTCTCCGCTGATTGGCTCCCTGTTGCACACCCCATAACCCTGACCACAGTGCTTGGCATCCCAGCTCCCTTCTCACGCCTTGCGAAAGTCTGAAAAAATTATGCCACACCATGGCTGGATTTTTATTAACTGCATTTGATTTCTATTTCTCTGCCAATTGTTCTCGTGCACCAGAGTGCCTAGCTCATTGGCCTCGAAAGTATCTTTTAGAGCGACATCGCTGGGAAAGCATTCTCCTGGAAAACGTCAGTCTTCCATCATTTCTGTAGGTATACGTTTTGTGTTCTATGTTATCCTGTGCGCTTGGTTTGGTGTTTTTATTAAGATTGCTTATTAAGTAAACTAATGAAAGTTTTTGTTTGTTCAGAATATTTTATAATTTATTCAAATTTACAATAAGTATTCATAAATTGTTCAAAACATCAGTGTTTATACAGTAGTGACTTGTTTATACAGTAGTGCCAACAAACTCTGCTAGGAGGCACGTGCATGCATTTTGCCCTTTCTCTGGCTTTTTCAAGGCACAAGTATCAGAGCTCATTCAACAGTTAGATATTGTTTTCTAACATTTGTCTATTGACATAATGTCCGCCTTATCTAAACAGCATTCATATTAGGTATACATTTTTCTCTCTGTTTTTGTAGTCTATGATGCTGATTGGACAAGGTAAGAATGTGTCGGTCGGAGGATATTGGTTTGGCAGCTTACTATTCCCTATTAGGTTTCTTGATGTCCACGGTTCTCTGTGGTTGCTCATGCTGAAGACCCTTGTTGTGTCTCCATTCAGCAGTGTTCCGGGCCTTGTCTGCACATCTCAGGCCCATCCATCCCCCTCCATTATCAAAGTCAGTTAGCACCAGTGGATGTGCGCTGCTAGTGGGTTGCTGTCGGGGGTGGGAAAGGCCAAGGTGCCAAACACCATGTACACTTCAAAGGTATCTTCCGCGCAGGGGCCATTGTACACATGGCCTCCACAGACCCAGTGTCTCCAGGCACGCTCCCCTGAAGCAGGCCGCGCCCCTGCTATGCACATAAAACCAGGACATATACACGTCATTCATTCATATACACACCCTCTTTTCTAATTCTTTATAAACCACTTGATATTTATCATGAGAACATCTTTGAGCAGTGCAAGTCAACTCGTGAACGTGATACCTGAGAACTTCTGTGACCACTGCGAGTCGGGTCCTCATCGTGCTACCTGTGAACATCTCCCTGTTCTCCTGCTACTAACTACCCTGCTTGCAGAATCTAACTGTTTGTTGGTCAAGGTAAGGGCAGGCCACCTAATCATATCTCCTTGATCTCTAAATTTCTATATATTTCAAACGAACGTACCCAGTAGTGTTCTGTTCATTCATCTCATTGCCATTGGCTTGATTTAAATTTGTTACGTTATCGATATAAAACTGTCATAAGTGTCAATTGGGGTCGAATTGCATCCTTCGCGTACCGTGTCTATAAGCATGTTTCCTTTTGATGCACGATAATACATTCAAGGTACCATTGTCTGCGTCACACTGTGTGTGTTCAATGTCAATTTTTTCATCCATACTAAAACAAGTACTGTGTTACAGGGAGATGCTGAAGCTTCAACAACAATTACATTTTCCATCATAGTTGATGCAGAGCCAGAGGTATGCTTACTGACACAGTTCCCTCGAATGAAAGAAAGTCAGTCCTAGATCTGATACTATTAGACAGTGACAATATTAAAAACAAGCAGTTTTAAAAAATTGCTTGAGTGCAACATTTCAATCAGTGTGCTTCGCACAGTCAACTTTGATCGAGTAAACTAGCAGGTGAAATTCTAAATTTATATCTGGACTAAATGAAGTACACAATGTACGAGTTTATCTGTGTAAGCCATGTGTGCGAAGGTTTAATTTGATTTCTAATAAAAAATGACTTATTTTTAATGGATTCTCTTTTCTAGTGATGTATACAAGATCGGGATATAGAAGAGGAGGCACGTGGATCCGAGTCGGTGGACCAGCTTGCTGTTCCTGATGTTACAGTAAAGAAGAAGGTTTCACAGAAATGCAAGAAAGATAAGGTAATTTACAAACAGTGTCATTTGTAACCAGTGTTCTGTGCTGGGGCCTTCATAACATGCTTTTTTTAATGTAAATTGTCCAATACTGTATGTTGGATTTGCATTGAACATCTTTTTCCAACCTTTCTTCTAGTTGTCCGATGGTGTACTAACTATGCAGACACAGACAGCTACAGAAATGAGAGATGCTGCTTGCCAAACTCATTTCACCATGGAGCCACTATTATTTGAGGCGCAGCGTGTTCAAATCAATAAGCAGACACGAGATGCTTCTGCCCAATGGCCAGAAAATGAATTTAATGTGTCCGGCGAAGCCAGCAAAGTGTTGTTGGACCATTGCTACAATGCGACTGCTCCACCAGATGAGGATGAAACTGAATGTATTGAAGATGCTTTTGAATTAGTCGCAGACCACTTGACACAATCGACACCCTCCAAAAAAGGGCCACCCAAAAACCAGTCGACATTGATGTTTTCTTCGATTAATGTTCAAGTAACAGACGCTGAAATCACAGAGACTGAAGCTTCAATACAAATGACCCAGGAACTAGACAAAGATCTCGACTACAGTATGTCCAGTATGGCTGATATGTCAAAGTTCAGTCAGAATCAACTTTAATGCCGGATGATAGTCTAATAAAGGAGGCCAATTACATAGTATTCAACAGCAGCTTGTTGGAGATTATAATCATGCTGAAATGTGTGCATTCAGTGAGAGGGGAATTATGTGGGAAGTCACTGGTGAATGTGACTTGTCTATCACAAGGCAGTAACCTCAAAATACATGCCACCTGTGAAATGCTCCATGAAACATTTTCATGGTCCGCTCAACCGATGCTGGGGAAACTGCCAGCTGGCAATATACTGTGTGCTGCAGCTTTACTTTTCAGTGGCTCTAGTTTCATTCAGTTGTCCAGTTTCTGTCAATTTGTGGGACTCCATTTAATTTCTAAAACGCAGTACTACAAATATCAACGTCAATATCTATTCCCTGCCATTAGTGAAGCTTGGAAAATTGAACAATTGTCTATTCAAAGTACATTCTCTGACAAACGGTTAAGGCTAGCTGGCGATGGACAGTGTGACAGCCCCGGATTTTCAGCAAAGTACTGCACATACCACTTTCAGGACATGGAAAGTAAAAAATTGTGAGTTTATTGTTCGTGCAGGTGTCCGAATGTAAATCCTCAGTGGCCATGGAGAAACTTGGTTTTATAAAATCACTGCAAGATCTCCAATCGAGGCGAATGCAAATCAACCTCATAGCCACGGACAGAAACGTTTCAATAGCCAAGACAATGAGAGAGCAGTTTCCAAATATTCGCCATCAATTTGATGTACGGCACGTTGCCAAATCCATTAATAAAAAAATCTCAGCTGCAGGGAAAAAAAAAGGTTCAGAAAATATTTCACAGTGGTCCCAGTCTTTAAGCAACCATCTTTGGTGGAGTTCCAAAACTTGTGATGGGTCTGTGGAAATTCTACTAGAAAAATGGCGGGCACTAATGCACCACTGTTCCAACGTTCACTCTTTGACAGAAAACCAACATTGCCACCAGTGTGATCATGGCCCTTTGTCGCCGGAGCAGGAACGGAAGAAGAAGTGGTTGATTCCATCTTCACCTCCACACAAAGCCCTTGAGAAGATTGTGTTTGATAAAACTCTATCAAGAGATTTGAAGAGACTC
The DNA here is from genome assembly GCF_040938575.1 of Ambystoma mexicanum. NCBI lineage: Eukaryota > Metazoa > Chordata > Amphibia > Caudata > Ambystomatidae > Ambystoma > Ambystoma mexicanum. Next base: position 1,186,275,055 of record NC_090934.1, read on the forward strand.
ACAGAGTTCTGTCACACGGGAGATTTGGAGGTGTTCCACAATTTGTGGCCAAAGTACAGGCCAAAGAGATTGCATTTCGGCATAGAAGAGATGAAATATAGGACATTACTAGTGTTATTAGCGCATAACACGAATGTAGGATGTGAACAATCGAGGACTGCAGGAAATTTAGGGAAGCTTTGCTCCACTTTGGCCTTTACGAAAAGAAACAAAAAATGGGTGGTCAAGCCAGTTTATGAGGAAATGGAATTTGATTTTGTCAAATATCTTATTATTAATGTCTTGGAGATGCATACTCACGGAATTGCGTGCGATTTTGTTCAGAGTACACATACATTGCCACAAAACATTGCCAACGTGCCCTGTCCACCTAAAGCAGAGCTCGTGCAACAGTTCACTTCCCGGTTCTAATGATTTCCATCTGTTTTATTGATCAACAATGTTTTCATGAAGTGTCCAAATAAAGCATTCAATTTGTCTTTTGAAATCTATCCTCTTTGTCAATTCTTTTGCAACAATTACCATTTTTACGCATGCTATACAATGTAACGCTGTGCTTTCACAGTTCACAGTTTCGTCGAGCTACTGTGGAAACTTCACTGATCGTGGGAGGGCCAGATGAATAACAGTGTGGAAGCAACTTTGGGGTTCGGCAGTTGCCTTACCACACAGATGCCCAAATAGCCCAATAACTACTCGTCCCACAAAAGGGATGAGACCTACGCTAAACAAGATATTCGGCACGCAAGAACTACTGACTGTGAACAAAACAGCCCATCAAAGTGGGTTGTTGCTGAGAAATAGAAGCACTCTGACCAATATATTCTTGGGGGCATATGTTGGGGGTTTTTGCTAATGTAAAGAAAGTGTGGGTCGGTTGAGCCCCCGGCAAACATACATTATACGTGAAAGTGACATCCTGATCTTGCACTCGTGGGAGCCGCCTCCCTTGCCCATCTGCTGCCACGGGGAAGAAGGCCCTGACATAAGCCGAGGTGGGGCTATTGCTAGACACACTTTGACTCCATTTTGTGTACCCTCGACTCCAATTTTGGACTAGGGTGCATTCTGTCATTGCAAAGTTTCCCCTATCCCTCAGCAACGCCGCAAACAGTTCACAAGTCCAGTTCTCATGGATGCGGTGAGACAAGATGTTGCAAACTAAGAATGTATCTTCATTCTGAGTGAAGGTCACCAGCTGTGAATTTTTGCTTGCAAGCTGAGGAAGCCCACTCATCGCACACAGTATAAGGTTCAATTGTTTTTCGACCTTGAGAGAAAAGGACCATTCCGAAAGGAATTGAATTAAAGGAGGGTTGTAATAACTTAAGATATGATAAGGTTCACCACTCCTAAACTGGACTAAGGAACATGTAAGTTCAGTTTATGAAAAATCATTGATCCAAACAGAGTCTGCGTTACGCCAAGAGAATGGAAATGCTGAATATAATGTAAGGTTTACTTTTGACGATTTTATACCCGAACATGCCAATTTATCATTAGCTGACTGGCTGACTGTTATTGCTGAGTTACATTGTACTCGTTTGATCTGTGCGGCATATTGCAATGAAATGCAAGTACAACCATTGTGTGTATTGGTCTTTCTACCGGGCACATAGGCAGTCCAGCATCGAGATGCATGTAGACCACCACTCGGTTCCCCCAGGTTCAACGCTAGTATTTCTTTAAAATGCCATCTATGTGTTGCTCGAATGGTAGCACTAACCTCCGAAGCAAACTGTGTACTACTTTCCATGTTAAAATGTTAAATTGTAATAAAGATCGGATACTGAGACACATTTCTGTTATGTTTTCCAAACAGGTACATACTGCCATTCTGCGATTGTCATCGATTCCAGATACCAACTGACAGCTTCTTCAACTGGCAGCTGCAGATACACGTCAATAGCTGGATATCGATCAATATTTTTTGGGACGATCGCCAAGGGCCGATATGCCCTTACGCGGTACCAGCGATTAGGAGCAACATAACATTGTTTACGCTGGTCTAGCGCCAAGTTGATGCACAAGCCTTGCGATTCACCGTGAGACCAAAGCACTTCTTTTACCCAAAAGGAAGACCTTGTGTACCCAAAAGGAACACAGCGTGACTCACGATAAACATTTGTGGACCGAGAAAAACAAAAAAAATTACACATTTGATTGAATATGCCAATCGCCGGATGTTCTCGGAGCGTTTATTGTGAAATAAAAGTACTTTACAAATTGTACAGTCTTGCTATTCCATTTTAAAGTACAGTTTTTTATCCCCAATTTTGACGCGCTGTGTTGTGAGACGATGTGTGTTGATTTCCGGGTTCTGCGTCACCTCACGTAGGTGATGACTGGTCCCGTTTGGCTACGCTGGCCAGTAACGTCATGGAGATAGGCAGAGAATATAACTAGGTTTGGTGATGTCAGCCTCAGGGGCGGGGGATATCTATTAGTGCCGCCAGGGCAGTCCCGCTTGGGCGATGCAGCAACTGATCAGATTATCACAAAATTCCTGCGCCCTGCTGCCTGATTTCGCATGTGTACAAAAGTGGAAAACTATGGTAGGGCACATAGGAAATGTTTGTACGATCGATCAACGTATGCTTAAAAACACATGCCCAAACCCTTGGGACAATAACATTTCTGAGCGCACTATTCCTTTAAGGAGCAGGCAGTCCGATACAGGTGGGGATACCTGTTCAACCTCTCTTTCGAGTTCAAAGGAGAAGACTACAGGATCACCACACTCGAGGAAGCAGAGCAGGTCCTTAAAAGTCTGGAGGAGCAGAGCAATGCCACAGGTCCCTCTGGCCCTCAAGGAACACAACCCTCCCAACCATTGGGAAAGGGAGAAACAACGCACAAACAGAGAAGGAGCAAAGTAGGGAAAAAATAATTCAAGCCAAACCCAATCTCGCCGACAAAGCCACCCTGAAAAGGTATAGGGGGGGGACTGCACAGGACACCATAATGTAAATTGCAAGGATAATACATAACTACAAAATGTGAGAGATGTGAGAGTAAAAGGCAAGGAAAATGGGACAACATAATATCCCTGACGAGGGGAGAGTCTAAACCCTGGTGGCCCTCAGTTCTAAGACAGAGTCTCAAAACTAAGGACCTGAGCCATTGATGTTGGCTCCGGTTCAGTTGAAATGTTTAGTTGAAGTTACTGTTAAGGGGGTGGAGAAAGGGGGAGACAAACGGTCAAGCAAAATCAGGTGGGTGGTGCACACAAAACTGAGACAAGAGTGGCTAAGGGGACAAAAGAGACTGAACAAGCTATAAGAATGGTACTCAGCGTAGACAGGACGGGGCTGCCCTTGCCAGGCTCGGGGAGAGCAATGCTAAGAATGGGCACACTGAATGTTAAAGGGCTCAATTCCCCGACCAAGACATCCTTAATAGTAAGGGAATTCGATAGAGCAGAGCTTGATGTCATTTTCGTTCAGGAAACCAGACTCAAATCAGGGGAGCAAAGGCAGTTGAGGGGAAGGGGTGTGGGGCAGACATGTTGGGCCTCAGGGGAATGGAAAAAAGGGGGAATGGGCATCATCCTAGGAAAACAAATTAAGCTGGGTAACCAATAGTGGAAGCATCGATGGATGGCAGACTCTTAGTGGTCTGAGGCGACTGGGAGGCCACTCGGCTCACCTTGGTGGGGGTATATGCACCCAATCAGGGTCAGGGTCCATCTATTGAAGCAGCCCTTTCCTCTGTAAGGGGAAGGGGGGAGGGATTGGTAATGATGGGGAGGGGATTTCAACACCTGGGCTCACCCACACATGGACAGACAGCAAACGAGAACCATGCCCAAAAGTGTCCCCAAAGAGGAGATCAGTAGGTTCAACACCATACTCGATAGGGAAGGCCTAGTGGATATTCGGAAATCCTGTAACCCAGAGAAAAAGGGACATACTTTCAAATCGGGAGCTCACAGGACGTTTACTAGGATCGACGATATGTTGATCAACAAGGAAGATAGATTCAGGATCCAGGATAGTGTAATCCGCCCAGTAGGCTGGTCACACCAGGACATTGTCACGGCAACCCTAAAAATGGAGGGCGTGCAGCTGCCGAGATACTAGGTGGCGTTGCAACGATTCCCTGTGGAAAGATAAACTCTATGACCAGGAATTGAGAATGACCATAGAAGGGTATTTCCAACTGAATAGCAAAGGGGAAGTGGGGATTGGTACGGTGTGGGACGCTGGGAAGGTGATATGGAGGGGTCACCTAATGCTGGAAGGGGCCAGGCGTAAACTGGAGCGTAAACTGGAGGAGGAAAAGGTGAGGGAGGAAATCACAAGGCTTGAGGGGAAACACCATGCCCAAGGATCATATCACAAAGAACACCTAGCTGCCCTTAAAGGGAAAAGGGAAGAGCTAAAAGCGCTAGGGGAGGGGGATGTAATAAGAAAGTTATTGTTTTTAAGGCAAAAATTCTATGAAAAAGGAGACAAGGCGGACAAAATGTTAGCCTCCAGACTACGATAATGAACAGAGATCAAGTCAGCGGGAAATATACAAGTTCACCTTAAAGACCTAGTCCTTTCATTGTGGAAATGGACACAGTACTGCCGGTCATAGAGCAGATCACCATACAGCAATTAATATATACTAAAAAATGACATATTTATTGAATTTCATTTGAATGTATTTCAATGTGTTAAAACACAGAATTAAATAGCTTACAAAAACCTGTGCAATGCATAAGGTTATATCATATAATTTAAGAAAATAAAGTGCATACTGTGGTAAAGTGCTAATGCCAATTGTAAATCTCAGAAAAATATACATATATATTGACAGGAAATAAATCAATCTGAATAAATTCCCACAAATGAAAAGAACATGAGTGACTGGGGGGTATCCATGGGTGAATGAAGGGGATCACTCAACCAGGGGAGCCCGCAAGACTCAGGGATGATTCAAATGTGCAAACTGCAAATGGATGTTAATGGCACATTCTTAAGCAATACAAAGAAATCAAAATAAACTCAATTATAATGATAATCAAAATAAACTCAATTATAATGATAATCAAACAAGAGGACCAATTGAACAAAAACTCAAAACCAGAGTAAAAACACATCTAAAAGACATATACATAAAAGTACAAGAAAATGTATATACAAATTATGGATGCTGTGTGTCAACTACTGCGATGTCATCCAAAAAAACAACAATAATCAAACGAGCATGGCATCATGAAAGATAAAGTAGTTTCGATGGAAGAAGTGCATTTTGCAGGATGGTGCAGATGGAATCCATCTTCATCAGGACAAAGCATTCCCATAAATTCAATCTTTTCTGAGTCGTTAAACTGCATCATAATGAACGTACTCAGGTTAAGAAAAACATTTGCATCTGTAATAAAACATATTAGGTTAATACTACCTACATTGAGAATGTTGCAAAATACAACAGCAAAGGAAACAAAATAACATCATAGGTGACAAAGTCTGTCTAGTGTTACAGCTTCGTTTTGATTATATACTGGTTCCATGTGAACCAATCATCTGTTGAACTTCTGGCCAGATTGACTTTCTCCGGACCAGTGGATCTGTTTGTTTTCATTGTCTTTCTCTTCCCTTTTCTGGAATTATGTTTCAGCCGTCGAAGACTCTAGGCAATCCTTAATTTGAGTTGTGTTGTGACACTTTGTTTTACAGATCTGATTTTTATGAGATCTTATTGTGGCGTGACTGAGCTGTTATTTCCTGGACTCTTCGACAGGATCCTGAGACCAGCCCCAGATACGGTAGAGATCATGTTAATTACCTTTTCTCCCCACCAGTTCACATGACGTGCCTTAACCTGGGTATTTGGACATAGCCCTGTCCGTTCATTTCTGTGGATGACCATACTTTTTAACTATTTGTTTTACAAAGGTAGCGGGCGCCCCTCTCTCGCAAGAACAGACATGATAACCTGTTCAGTGGTTATTAACCACTTGAGAGTTCGCAGCCACTGCTTTTACTCACTGTGCCTTTCACAGATGGGAAATATCTATTTGCATATCAGTCTTTGTCCTGCCCAGGGGCAGTCCAGCACCGAAATACAATGGCAATTCCAATCTGAACGAGAGTACCACCAGCAACCCCATACACGTGTTTCACCCTTGTTGGGGATCATCAGTGAGGTGAAGCTGATGCCTCTCTAAGCACAGTGAGAGGGAGACCACGTCTGGTTGCCCCCAGGAGACCTAGGGTTACCAATCCCAGGTTCCTTAACAAATAGTTTTACAAAGGTAGCGGGCGCCCCTCTCTCGCAAGAACAGACATGATAACCTGTTCAGTGGTTATTAACCACTTGAGAGTTCGCAGCCACTGCTTTTACTCACTGTGCCTTTCACAGATGGGAAATATCCATTTGCATATCAGTCTTTGTCCTGCCCAGGGGCAGTCCAGCACCGAAATACAATGGCAATTCCAATCTGAACGAGAGTACCACCAGCAACCCCATACACGTGTTTCACCCTTGTTGGGGATCATCAGTGAGGTGAAGCTGATGCCTCTCTAAGCACAGTGAGAGGGAGACCACGTCTGGTTGCCCCCAGGAGACCTAGGGTTACCAATCCCAGGTTCCTTAACAAATAGTTTTACAAAGGTAGCGGGCGCCCCTCTCTCGCAAGAACAGACATGATAACCTGTTCAGTGGTTATTAACCACTTGAGAGTTCGCAGCCACTGCTTTTACTCACTGTGCCTTTCACAGATGGGAAATATCCATTTGCATATCAGTCTTTGTCCTGCCCAGGGGCAGTCCAGCACCGAAATACAATGGCAATTCCAATCTGAACGACAGTACCACCAGCAACCCCATACACGTGTTTCACCCTTGTTGGGGATCATCAGTGAGGTGAAGCTGATGCCTCTCTAAGCACAGTGAGAGGGAGACCACGTCTGGTTGCCCCCAGGAGACCTAGGGTTACCAATCCCAGGTTCCTTAACAAATAGTTTTACAAAGGTAGCGGGCGCCCCTCTCTCGCAAGAACAGACATGATAACCTGTTCAGTGGTTATTAACCACTTGAGAGTTCGCAGCCACTGCTTTTACTCACTGTGCCTTTCACAGATGGGAAATATCCATTTGCATATCAGTCTTTGTCCTGCCCAGGGGCAGTCCAGCACCGAAATACAATGGCAATTCCAATCTGAACGAGAGTACCACCAGCAACCCCATACACGTGTTTCACCCTTGTTGGGGATCATCAGTGAGGTGAAGCTGATGCCTCTCTAAGCACAGTGAGAGGGAGACCACGTCTGGTTGCCCCCAGGAGACCTAGGGTTACCAATCCCAGGTTCCTTAACAAATAGTTTTACAAAGGTAGCGGGCGCCCCTCTCTCGCAAGAACAGACATGATAACCTGTTCAGTGGTTATTAACCACTTGAGAGTTCGCAGCCACTGCTTTTACTCACTGTGCCTTTCACAGATGGGAAATATCCATTTGCATATCAGTCTTTGTCCTGCCCAGGGGCAGTCCAGCACCGAAATACAATGGCAATTCCAATCTGAACGAGAGTACCACCAGCAACCCCATACACGTGTTTCACCCTTGTTGGGGATCATCAGTGAGGTGAAGCTGATGCCTCTCTAAGCACAGTGAGAGGGAGACCACGTCTGGTTGCCCCCAGGAGACCTAGGGTTACCAATCCCAGGTTCCTTAACAAATAGTTTTACAAAGGTAGCGGGCGCCCCTCTCTCGCAAGAACAGACATGATAACCTGTTCAGTGGTTATTAACCACTTGAGAGTTCGCAGCCACTGCTTTTACTCACTGTGCCTTTCACAGATGGGAAATATCCATTTGCATATCAGTCTTTGTCCTGCCCAGGGGCAGTCCAGCACCGAAATACAATGGCAATTCCAATCTGAACGAGAGTACCACCAGCAACCCCATACACGTGTTTCACCCTTGTTGGGGATCATCAGTGAGGTGAAGCTGATGCCTCTCTAAGCACAGTGAGAGGGAGACCACGTCTGGTTGCCCCCAGGAGACCTAGGGTTACCAATCCCAGGTTCCTTAACAAATAGTTTTACAAAGGTAGCGGGCGCCCCTCTCTCGCAAGAACAGACATGATAACCTGTTCAGTGGTTATTAACCACTTGAGAGTTCGCAGCCACTGCTTTTACTCACTGTGCCTTTCACAGATGGGAAATATCCATTTGCATATCAGTCTTTGTCCTGCCCAGGGGCAGTCCAGCACCGAAATACAATGGCAATTCCAATCTGAACGAGAGTACCACCAGCAACCCCATACACGTGTTTCACCCTTGTTGGGGATCATCAGTGAGGTGAAGCTGATGCCTCTCTAAGCACAGTGAGAGGGAGACCACGTCTGGTTGCCCCCAGGAGACCTAGGGTTACCAATCCCAGGTTCCTTAACAAATAGTTTTACAAAGGTAGCGGGCGCCCCTCTCTCGCAAGAACAGACATGATAACCTGTTCAGTGGTTATTAACCACTTGAGAGTTCGCAGCCACTGCTTTTACTCACTGTGCCTTTCACAGATGGGAAATATCCATTTGCATATCAGTCTTTGTCCTGCCCAGGGGCAGTCCAGCACCGAAATACAATGGCAATTCCAATCTGAACGAGAGTACCACCAGCAACCCCATACACGTGTTTCACCCTTGTTGGGGATCATCATTGAGGTGAAGCTGATGCCTCTCTAAGCACAGTGAGAGGGAGACCACGTCTGGTTGCCCCCAGGAGACCTAGGGTTACCAATCCCAGGTTCCTTAACAAATAGTTTTACAAAGGTAGCGGGCGCCCCTCTCTCGCAAGAACAGACATGATAACCTGTTCAGTGGTTATTAACCACTTGAGAGTTCGCAGCCACTGCTTTTACTCACTGTGCCTTTCACAGATGGGAAATATCCATTTGCATATCAGTCTTTGTCCTGCCCAGGGGCAGTCCAGCACCGAAATACAATGGCAATTCCAATCTGAACGAGAGTACCACCAGCAACCCCATACACGTGTTTCACCCTTGTTGGGGATCATCAGTGAGGTGAAGCTGATGCCTCTCTAAGCTGATGATCCCCAACAAGGGTGAAACACGTGTATGGGGTTGCTGGTGGTACTCTCGTTCAGATTGGAATTGCCATTGTATTTCGGTGCTGGACTGCCCCTGGGCAGGACAAAGACTGATATGCAAATGGATATTTCCCATCTGTGAAAGGCACAGTGGGTAAAAGCAGTGGCTGCGAACTCTCAAGTGGTTAATAACCACTGAACAGGTTATCATGTCTGTTCTTGCGAGAGAGGGGCGCCCGCTACCTTTGTTAAACTATTTTTTAAGGAACCTGGGATTGGTAACCCTAGGTTTCCTGGGGGCAACCAGACGTGGTCTCCCTCTCACTGTGCTTAGAGAGGCATCAGCTTCACCTCACTGATGATCCCCAACAAGGGTGAAACACATGTATGGGGTTGCTGGTGGTACTCTCGTTCAGATTGGAATTGCCATTGTATTTCGGTGCTGGACTGCCCCTGGGCAGGACAAAGACTGATATGCAAATGGATATTTCCCATCTGTGAAAGGCACAGTGGGTAAAAGCAGTGGCTGCGAACTCTCAAGTGGTTAATAACCACTGAACAGGTTATCATGTCTGTTCTTGCGAGAGAGGGGCGCCCGCTACCTTTGTTAAACTATTTTTTAAGGAACCTGGGATTGGTAACCCTAGGTTTCCTGGGGGCAACCAGACGTGGTCTCCCTCTCACTGTGCTTAGAGAGGCATCAGCTTCACCTCACTGATGATCCCCAACAAGGGTGAAACACGTGTATGGGGTTGCTGGTGGTACTCTCGTTCAGATTGGAATTGCCATTGTATTTCGGTGCTGGACTGCCCCTGGGCAGGACAAAGACTGATATGCAAATATATATTTCCCATCTGTGAAAGGCACAGTGGGTAAAAGCAGTGGCTGCGAACTCTCAAGTGGTTAATAACCACTGAACAGGTTATCATGTCTGTTCTTGCGAGAGAGGGGCGCCCGCTACCTTTGTTAAACTATTTTTTAAGGAACCTGGGATTGGTAACCCTAGGTTTCCTGGGGGCAACCAGACGTGGTCTCCCTCTCACTGTGCTTAGAGAGGCATCAGCTTCACCTCACTGATGATCCCCAACAAGGGTGAAACACGTGTATGGGGTTGCTGGTGGTACTCTCGTTCAGATTGGAATTGCCATTGTATTTCGGTGCTGGACTGCCCCTGGGCAGGACAAAGACTGATATGCAAATGGATATTTCCCATCTGTGAAAGGCACAGTGGGTAAAAGCAGTGGCTGCGAACTCTCAAGTGGTTAATAACCACTGAACAGGTTATCATGTCTGTTCTTGCGAGAGAGGGGCGCCCGCTACCTTTGTTAAACTATTTTTTAAGGAACCTGGGATTGGTAACCCTAGGTTTCCTGGGGGCAACCAGACGTGGTCTCCCTCTCACTGTGCTTAGAGAGGCATCAGCTTCACCTCACTGATGATCCCCAACAAGGGTGAAACACGTGTATGGGGTTGCTGGTGGTACTCTCGTTCAGATTGGAATTGCCATTGTATTTCGGTGCTGGACTGCCCCTGGGCAGGACAAAGACTGATATGCAAATGGATATTTCCCATCTGTGAAAGGCACAGTGGGTAAAAGCAGTGGCTGCGAACTCTCAAGTGGTTAATAACCACTGAACAGGTTATCATGTCTGTTCTTGCGAGAGAGGGGCGCCCGCTACCTTTGTTAAACTATTTTTTAAGGAACCTGGGATTGGTAACCCTAGGTTTCCTGGGGGCAACCAGACGTGGTCTCCCTCTCACTGTGCTTAGAGAGGCATCAGCTTCACCTCACTGATGATCCCCAACAAGGGTGAAACACGTGTATGGGGTTGCTGGTGGTACTCTCGTTCAGATTGGAATTGCCATTGTATTTCGGTGCTGGACTGCCCCTGGGCAGGACAAAGACTGATATGCAAATGGATATTTCCCATCTGTGAAAGGCACAGTGGGTAAAAGCAGTGGCTGCGAACTCTCAAGTGGTTAATAACCACTGAACAGGTTATCATGTCTGTTCTTGCGAGAGAGGGGCGCCCGCTACCTTTGTTAAACTATTTTTTAAGGAACCTGGGATTGGTAACCCTAGGTTTCCTGGGGGCAACCAGACGTGGTCTCCCTCTCACTGTGCTTAGAGAGGCATCAGCTTCACCTCACTGATGATCCCCAACAAGGGTGAAACACGTGTATGGGGTTGCTGGTGGTACTCTCGTTCAGATTGGAATTGCCATTGTATTTCGGTGCTGGACTGCCCCTGGGCAGGACAAAGACTGATATGCAAATGGATATTTCCCATCTGTGAAAGGCACAGTGGGTAAAAGCAGTGTCTGCGAACTCTCAAGTGGTTAATAACCACTGAACAGGTTATCATGTCTGTTCTTGCGAGAGAGGGGCGCCCGCTACCTTTGTTAAACTATTTTTTAAGGAACCTGGGATTGGTAACCCTAGGTTTCCTGGGGGCAACCAGACGTGGTCTCCCTCTCACTGTGCTTAGAGAGGCATCAGATTCACCTCACTGATGATCCCCAACAAGGGTGAAACACGTGTATGGGGTTGCTGGTGGTACTCTCGTTCAGATTGGAATTGCCATTGTATTTCGGTGCTGGACTGCCCCTGGGCAGGACAAAGACTGATATGCAAATGGATATTTCCCATCTGTGAAAGGCACAGTGGGTAAAAGCAGTGGCTGCGAACTCTCAAGTGGTTAATAACCACTGAACAGGTTATCATGTCTGTTCTTGCGAGAGAGGGGCGCCCGCTACCTTTGTTAAACAATTAAAATACTTTTTAACTATTTTTAACTTTGTCCCCTATGATGTTATTTTGTTTCCTTTGCTGTTGTATTTTGCAACATTCTCAATGTAGGTAGTATTAACCTAATATGTTTTATTACAGATGCAAATGTTTTTCTTAACCTGAGTACGTTCATTATGATGCAGTTTAACGACTCAGAAAAGATTGAATTTATGGGAATGCTTTGTCCTGATGAAGATGGATTCCATCTGCACCTTCCTGCAAGATGCACTTCTTCCATCGAAACTACTTTATCTTTCATGATGCCATGCTCGTTTGATTATTGTTGTTTTTTTGCATGACATCGCAGTATTTGACACACAGCATCCATAATTTGTATATAAATTTTCTTGTACTTTTATGTATATGTCTTTTAGATGTGTTTTTACTCTGGTTTTGAGTTTTTGTTCAATTGGTCCTCTTGTTTGATTATCATTATAATTGAGTTTATTTTGATTATCATTATAATTGAGTTTATTTTGATTTCTTTGTATTGCTTAAGAATGTGCCATTAACATCCATTTGTAGTTTGCACATTTGAATCATCCCTGAGTCTCTGCGGGCTTCCCTGGTTGAGTGATCCCCTTCATTCACCCATGGATACCCCCCAGTCACTCCTGTTCTTTTCATTTGTGGGAAATTATTCAGATTGATTTATTTCCTGTCGATATATATGTATATTTTTCTGAGGTTTACAATTGGCATTAGCACTTTACCACAGTATGCACTTTATTTTCTTAAATTATATGATATAACCTTATGCATTGCACAGGTTTTTGTAAGCTATTTAATTCTGTGTTTTAACACATTGAAATAAATTCAAATGAAATGCAATAAATATGTCATTTTTTTGTGTATATTAATTGCTGTATGGTGATCTGCTCTATGACCGGCAGTACTGTGTCCATTTCCACAATGGTAGGACTAGGTCTTTAAGGTGAATTTATATATTTCCCGCTGACTTGATCTCTGTTCATTATGATTGTGCTTCCTCACAGTCAGCGAAGTAGGGGATACCCATCCATTGTTTTTAGCCTCCAGACTACGGCACAAAAAGCGGAGAGGTGGGTGGAAGCGCTACAAACAGAGGGGTGGGGGGTGGGATGGGCACGATCACCAGAAGAGATAGTGGACCAATTTGCAAAATACTACAAGAGCCTTTACACCTCTGAGGGTAGCCCTGAGGGAGAAGAGATGAGAGGTTATATCGAATCAGCCGGGCTAACGCACCTGAAAGAGACTGAACTGATTCTCCTACATTCAGCCATAACACCGGAAGAAGTGGAGACAGCCATAAAAAGGCTCCCTCCAGCAGGGGCCCCGGGAGAGGAAGGCTTTGGGATGGGGTTCTATAAGCATTTTGCGGACGTCCTATCTCGCCACCTAGCCAATCTCTTTAACCATATATGAGATACCAGCCAGGCTCCCCCGTCATTTTCCGCAGCACACATAGTAGTAATACCCAAGGCAGGAAGAGACCCCTGTCCTGTAAATCATACCGGCCAATCTCTCTGTTAAATACAGACGCTAACGTATACAATAGAGTCCTAGCCACACAAATGGAGGATATTCTCCCCGCCTGGTCCACCCGGATCAGGTGGGCTTCATAAAAGGCAGACAAGGGGCGGATGCCATGGGAAGAACTCTGGACATTATGGAGCACACTAGGAAACTTGACGGGAACCCTGCGCTCCTCAGCATGGACTCAGAGAAGGCCTTCGACAGGGTGGGATGGGACTTCTTATGGGCTGTGCTGGAGAACATGGGATTTGGGGAAGTGTTCATACAGGGGATACAAGCCTTGTACAGGGAACCAAGAGGAAGAGTGGCAGTGAACAGTAAGCTCTCAGGGGAGATTGAGATATCCAGGGGGACCAGGCAGGGGTACCTGCTATCGCCACTTCTATATGCCCTATCCATAGAGCCACTGGATAATAACATCAGGAATGATTGTACAATAAAAGGAGTAAAGGTGGGGGAAACGGAACACAAGCTGGCAATGTTTGCCGATGATAGTCTCCTGTAGCTAATAGACCCCCAGAACGACATGCCAAAAGTGCTCCAAGTAATTCATGAGTTGAAATGTGCCAGGCTCAAGGTTAACGTCGATAAATCTTTGCTCTTCCTGTACAGGGCGCCAGACCCTCGAGGTCATACTACCACGAATACCAACCATGCATTGAAGTCTAAGATACCTAGGAATTAACATTACTAGAACAACAGAGAAATTGTATGAAGCAAATCTACCTCCCCTGCTAATAGAAGTAGCCAGTGACCTAAAAAGATGGGCCAAGCTAACAATATCATGGCTGGGCCGATTGAATGCCATAAAAATGGTAGTGCTCCCCAAAATCTTATACCAATATCAGATGCTTCCAAACGCTATCCCGACATCTCACTTCCTGGAAGTAAAAGCAATGATCCTCAGATTCCTGTGGAATGGGAAAAAACGGCGAATAGCTTAGGATGCCCTTATCCAGCCAGAGGAGGGACGGGCTTGCCCGTTATGTACATACACATACTACCGGACAGCCCAGCTCAGGGCTATAGTGCCACACCTGAGAAGGGACAGGCAAAAACAATGGGTGGCCATTGAAAACTACCGTATGAGGTCAGTGACATTAGGAGAATGGCTGTGGGCCCCAAAGAAGTCCTTCCCCAACAGTGTTATCAATCACTTTGCAATGGGGACTCTCCTGCGACTATGGTGGTACAAGGGGGAAATGAAAGGACTTACGACCTGGCCATCCCCCATGAGTTGCATATTGGCGCCTCCGCTTAGAGATAGCATTGATGGGCCCCAGCATTACCAGAAATGGTATGAGGCAGGACTGATAAAGTCGAATGGATGCATAACAATCCAAGACCTTGAGTCAGGCCTGCAAATTGGAACTCTAGAGGTGTTCACATTCATACAACTAAAGGGAACATTGTTGGCAACTAAATGGAAAGATAAGCTCATGAGAGAGCTCACCCCCATGGAAAGAATTCTGAGTGAATCAGTCCATTCCAAAGGCCTCATCTCAAGGTTGTATGTGACCCTGCTGGCTGTGAGAGGAAACAAAATAGAAGGCCTTAGAAAAAGGTGGGAGAAGGAGATGGGCCCGATGAAGACAGACACCCTATGGACTCAAATGTGCAGATCGGCGCATAAGACCTCAATCTTAGCTCAATATAAATTGCATGGAATAAAACTGTTACACAGGTGGCAATTTGATCCCAAAAGGCTCTCCAAAATGTATGAACGAACAAGCCCAAGGTGCTGGAGGGGATGTGGAGCCCAAGCCGATTACTGGCATATGTGGTGGGCCTGCCCGAAATCCCAGGCATATGGGAAAGAGGTGCTAGCCTGGATCAGGAGGCTGGAAGGCATCCCACAGCAGTGTGTCCCCAGGCTGGTGCTATTCCGTCTGGAACAACAAGAAGAACGATGGCAAAGGATACCACATATGACACACTTCCTATTGCTAGCAGCGAGGGCTTGCATCACTATAAACTGGAAATTAGAGGTCCTGCCATCGGAGTCAGCATGGGCCCGGAAAGCTAAAGACCTCTAAGAAATGGAGAATATAACTGAGGTCCTCCATGAAATCACACCGAGTAGGGAAATGGAGTGGGCCCCCTTTCTCGAGGCCTATGAAAGCGACGACCTCCGTCTGGTGCGCACTTCAAAGGAAAGGAACTTAGCCAATCTGATCACTGATACTTGCTATCCATTTGAATCAAAGGGGGCAGGGAGGGGAAGTTTTAGTTCAACCTGTTTGCAAACTACAACATTGTGTGTATATGATTGCAATGATGAATTCATGTGCTTAATGGAAATAAAATGAAATTTTTTAAAAAAAGTGCATATATACATGTCACATTTGTTGACGTAATGCACGGGATGCATTTTCCACCGAGTAGCCAAAAATGAGATGCAACTCGTGCTTCGAATGTCTTTTTATGACTGCAGGGGTCTTTGGTATGTCCCACAGAAACCTTACTAACTTACTTCCTCAGTAAATAAGAACTGCGTCACTGCTATCAGATTTCACAGTTCTAGCACTGTTCCAAGGAAGTAGGGAGGCAAACACAGCCAGGTTATCAGATCGGTTTAGTTGATTTTGTTAAGAGTCCTCAGAGTAACTTTTAAAAAAATGTTGGCTGTCTCGCATTGCCCTACCTTGCATTGGAAAGTCCCGTTGTGATTTGCATACAATGGATAATGCATTTAGCTGCGTCTCGTGTGTGGGGGCGGGGAAGGCGGGAGTGGGGTAGATTACCGTAGATATGTTTCTCATTGAGACTTTTATCAGAGGCCTGCAGACTTTCTCACAAAGCAGGTGAGAGTATTAGAGCAAATGAACACCACTCAGAGCAAAGCCAGTCAGTGCAGGCCACAGAGGGGGGAAAGGGCAGTTTTTACAAAATATTTGCTTGAGCTCTTCAAGTATAAAAGACCTTGGCCCTCATTACGACCCTTGCGGAAAGCGACTGACCGGAGCGCCACAGCGTAAATAGCGTTTCCGCCATTGTACGAAGGAGCAAAGTGCGGCCCATTCCGACCCATCGGGCACGAGCACCACGCCACGGCGGAAGTGCAAAGTCCGCGATGGCGGAAATGACCCCAAAACGGCCCACACCGCCGCCGTACGGCGCCCTAGGTGCAATACCGCCACCCCTCTTAGCGGTCACCGCAGTGTGCGCCTACCGGAAAGTACGGTGCCCGGAAATATACGGAAACGGAAGTTAAAACATGGGCCCGGAACGGGAAACATCCCGGCGTACACCTATAAAAACACTAAAACCACACAACCACTAAAATCACTACCCTGAAACACACCCCAACCCGTCAACCACCCTAGCGAAACCAAGAAAAATGGGAAAAGTAGCGAAGAAAGCGTGCGACCGCAAGCGGCAGGTCCACTTCTCCCGTGAGGAACTCACCGTGCTAACAGAGACCCTCCAGGAGAATGCTGCCGTCGTCTTCTCCACGCAAATGACCAGGACGGCACTTGCAAACAAGAAGGCCATATGGGCTCTGGTGGCACAGCGGGTAAGTGCGGTGGGGACCGCACCCCGCACCCCACAGCAATGCCGCAAGCGATGGGACGACCTGCGGATACGCGTCCGCAGCATACTCTCTGCCAACCGCAACATTGCCACAGCCACCGGGGGAGGTCCTGAATCACCCATCAAGTTGACCCCCTGGGAAGAAATCTGTGCCTCCACCATCGGAATGGAGAGCATAGAGGGAGTCGGAGGGATGGAGAAAGGAGTGCAGACATCCGAAGACTCAGGTAGGTGGGCCAGATAAAACAATGCCAAATCCACACAGTCCATCCATGTGAAGTACCATGCGTCCACATAGTGCAACAGAAACACATGTCCAGGAGAACGTCCACACACATCGGCCTGAAAGCGCACGTCAAAACCCACAATAAATACATAAATAATTAAAAACCCCTAATACACGCACTACACGTGCAGCAGGCACACCCTAACTGCAGGCTGCCAAACAACTGCACCCTCACTCCACACACAAATCAAAGCACCTCCAAGACCCCGACCCAAATCACCCTCAGGTACCACCCCAATGCATGTGATACAATGCCATTCCAATTCCCACTGACCCATCAATAACCCTCGCCCTCCTTTACTCCACCACAGGGTCCGATCCAAACGACGAGCTACAGGACACCCCTACCAGCACACCTGCAAAGAGGGCCAAGACCAACGGCCAGAGACCCTCCACCTCAGCTGCACGCATCAAGACACGGCAGCAGCACAAATCAGGTGGCAGCACAGAGGAGGGAACATAAACAGGCACCCCAGCAGCCAGCATGCCCACAACACCACCACCACAGGTCCCCCCAATGGATGCCACAGAAGGCACTGCCTCTGGTGGCAGCAGCACCATAGGTGACACCCCATTGATGGCAGCATGCTCGGACACAGAAAACGGGGATGCCGAAGTCAGATCCATCCATGACCTGTCCCAATCCCCCTGTCTGTCCCATCCCGTACAACATGAGGATACCACGCAGGGGCACCCACAAGACGACGACTGGCCATCCCCCACAAGCCCTGTGGCAAGGCAACATGAGGACAACAGTCCCTCTGTGACACCCCCGCAAATGGCCATGGCCCAGCAGAGGCAACAGTCCCTCGACCAGTTGATCGAACAACAGCAGCAACTGGCCACACTCCTCAAGGACCATGCCGATGAATGTGGGGGCACTAAGGCAGACATAGAAACATCAACTGAGACACTTAGGGCAGAAATGGAGAGAGGTACAGAGACGCTAAGGGCACAAATTGAGAGAAGCACCGAGAGCCTGAGGGGGGAACTGCATGCGACGTCCAAAGACGTATGTGCCGAACTTGCCGCAGTGCGCCGTGTGCTCACTGAGCTCTCGCAAACCCTTAGGGACATGCATGGACGTGAGCAGGCAGACACATCATCCGTTGCAAGTTCCGTCCAGGGCAGCCCCCAACGTAGATCTGGAAGGAACCTGCGCTCCACAGGCAGGGGTGCCCCTGATACCCGCAGAGGGGGCATGCAATAGCGACAGCCCACTGACAATGAGCATCTTTGGACACTGGTGTTCGGGGGGGAGGTAGGAGGGTGGAGGGGGTGTGTTGGGCTCACTTGGGTGGCGGGTCGATAGGGTGTTCAACATGATATCACATATGCCATAAAAAGTGCACGATCAACCAATGAGAAGTGTGGACATTGATCTTTGTGTACTAGGCCATCATAGGCGTACAGTCCATATTGTGCATGTCCCAGACACACGCAGTGCCACGAGTCCCGTGTCCATGTATCAGCCACCAGGCGTGAGTGCTAGAAGCATACATCAATGAGATGCTGACGAATGTCACGGGCCTCCGGTGCCTCGCAGACTCCATGAGGTGCTGCCACATCCCCACCCTCATCATGACCATCATCAGGTGCTTGCAGTTCAGCGTCAGGGGGCATGGGCACATTTCTACGTACGCACATGTTGTGGAGCATGACACATGCCATCACCATCTTTGCAACCTTCTCATGGCGGTACAGGAGTGCACCGCCAGACCTGCTGAGGCAGCGGAAACGGGTCTTTAGTAGGCCGAATGCCTGTTCAATGACTACACGGGTACGTGAGTGGGCATGGTTGTAGTCCTCCTCATGCTGGTCCCGTGGGTTCCGGACTGGTGTGAGGAGCCATCTCTTCAGTGGATATCCAGCATCACCTGTATGTGGACGAGAAACGTATGATGTGGAATGCCATTGATACGTACGCACACCCCCCCCCCCTTCCTGGCAGGTCATTGACAATTCACATACCCCACTTCATCATGCATGTAATGAGACTCACCGAGTAGCCAGGATCTGTTCCCTGCGTGTCGCTCCATGTAGCGTGGTATTGTAGAGTTCCTCAAAACCATAGAATCATGGGTTGATCCAGGGAATCGGGCACAACAATGTGTAATGATCCTGTTGGAGTCACACACCATCTGTACATTCAGGGAATGAAATTGTTTTCGGTTGCGGTACTGGGCCTCCATGGCATGTGGGACGACCAATTCAACATGGGTGCAGTCGATGGCACCAATGCAACCCGGTATGCCGGCAAGTGCATGGAATCCCACTTTTGTGTTGGTTATTTCCTGCTCCGAGCGTGGTAGAGAGATGTAGTCGTCTGCGTGCTTCAGGAGGGCATCGAGCACTTGCAATAGTGTCCGTGAGAACAGTGGCTGAGAAATGCCATGCAACTGTCCGACTGTGTGCTGGTAGGTGCCTGTGGCCAGGAAGTGGAGTACAGACACCACCTTCAGTAGGGGTGGGATGGCGGTTGGGCTATCTATCATGCTGACAAGGTCAGCCTGTGTCATGTCCACAATGGCGGCTATGGTGTCCCGGTCCAGACGGTAGAGGGTGTGGATCTGCTCATCAGTGAGGTTGAACGGATGTGCTCGGAGGCGTGGAATTGCGGGCTGCCTGCGTTGTGGTAGTGGCTGTGCTGGTGGGCCTTGCTGGCCCTGCCTTAGCCTCCTCCTCCTCCTGCGTCTCCTCCGTGCGGCTGGTTGTAGTTGGTGTTCGTCTACTTCTTGGAGTCGGAGCACTTGCAGTGCTATCAGGTCCCCCAGGGCCAACATCGCGAGTCCTGCCGGTAGCATTTCGGTGTGGTTGTGGGAGGAGACTGGCTGTGCAATTTATGTGTTTTCAGGCTGTATGGCCTCCACCTGTGGTGATTGATTCCACCTGTGCAAACTGCTCTCCCCTTTGGCCGAGCACGTCCCGCGCACAACGCTGCAATTCGGGGAATTGTATCTTGCTATTGCAATCATGTATTTGTACCCGATGGCCGTGTAAGATTGGTTGATATGTTCATTCTGCTGTGGTCCCATTGTTTCACATACTATCTGTGCAGTCGCGAACAGACTTGTGAGGGGTCAGTGGGACGTAGTACTCGAGTAACGGTGGGCCCTCATGCATCACTGTACCGAGTTGCAACGACGGGCGGGGCGTCCCATTCGTGGGTGAAGGCAGTTGCCATTTTCACACACAGCCGCACTCGATGGAATAATTAGTGATTTCAAACGGCCACAGATGCCTTTTCGACGTGATGTTGCAAATGAGGAATTCGAAGGGCGGCGCTTTCGGTTTCCAGCTAGCGGCGAGGAGATGCCCACAGGTCTGACTGCAAATGTAACGTTCTATTGTTCTATGTCCTTGAGACAGGGCCCATGGCGAGGGAGCAATGATTGATATGAATAGTTTGGGATGCGCAATAGCTACGTGGGCGATGAGGCCGTCCGTTCCCAAATACATGTTACTTCACAACACTGGAATTACGGGCTGGGGCACTGTGGATTTAGCAGGCTGCATAACGCACAGACTCAATGGATGTTTCTAATGTTATGTGAGTAATTATTCAGGCATTTTGATCCCGGGATGAGGGAATGATGGATGGATGCATGGGCAGGTGATTTGATACAGAGTTTGCCATGTACAGGGCTTCTTGGGATCTATCCGCCTCCCCTACGCTATGTGATGCAGGGCTGCCATAGTGGGACCATCGTCCATCTGGCCTTGTTGAGCCCTCCCTGTCTCGAGGCGCCCTCAGACACTCGTTTGTGATGGTGTTTGCACCTCGATATAGATGGTTATGAGTCGCAAGTGGTTTTGGGGTGGTGATGTTCCTTTGGAGTGGGCTAGCATGCATATGGCTGTGGATTTCGTGTGATCATTGAAGTGAGTTGTTGGTATGTAGTTCTGATGGCCATTCTGTTCTTTTTCTTTTCTTTTGGTTGACAGGTATCTCCTCCCCTTTTGCCACTGCCATCTGTATGTCACTCCTGCAGATGGAATTTACTCCCGACACCTGCTGCTTCGTGTTAATCAGTGGAGCAGCATTACGATCTTATGGGACGATCGCCAATGGGCCACATGCCCTTACGCAGTACTGGTGGCTCGGAGCAACATTTCGGCCTTTCAGCTGGACTAGTGCCTCCCCATTGGGACGGCCCTGCGGTTCTGTGCGCTTCCATGTTGCCTTTTCGTACGTGAATGTGGCTCTGTGTACCATGGGGGAACAGGGCGACACACAGGTAGTGGCTGGTCATTTCTTGCGGAAGCAGCCCACAATGGTGATTTGTGTTTTGGAGTTCATGGCCTGATGGCTGTATGGGCTTGGTGATTTTGATGTGCATAAAATTTCTATTCTGATTTGGCCCGTGTAGCGTTTTTCTTTGCAAGTGATGTGGCATATGCCTATTTGGGGGGCGATGTATTGTGAGGAGATCTGCATTGGGTTCCAGCTTCGGGGTTTAGTTGCGTGGTACTGTGCTGTGCGCGTTTGCCTACGAAGCCCAGTGAGGTCAGGGATGGGGGCTGCCAATATGCCAGTTTGAATGTTGTCATGCTCAGGGGCGGGGGATTGGGTTTTGTGTAACAGATGCCGGTCAGCCAGGTGGACTGGTGGAATGATGTGGTTTTCGGAATATTGCTGGTCACAGGTGCCTGTGTTTGCGTGCGTTTCTTGGTGGGGGACTGTGGTCATGTCCATTGGGATGGCTTCTGTATTCGTGCCATCTGTGCCCTGCAGCTCCCATTGGCCCCTCTTGTGTTTCTTTTGTTCGTTGGCATGCATGGGTGACTTGTACATTTCAATGGTTGCATTGTGGCTTCATTGCACCTACGGGGAGTTGTACTTTGTGGGCAGGGAGCGGTGTACAGGCACTCAGTGGGGCCGTTTA
The DNA here is from genome assembly GCF_040938575.1 of Ambystoma mexicanum. Taxonomy (NCBI): domain Eukaryota; kingdom Metazoa; phylum Chordata; class Amphibia; order Caudata; family Ambystomatidae; genus Ambystoma; species Ambystoma mexicanum. The sequence goes on from NC_090934.1 coordinate 1,186,297,106, forward strand.
CGGTTGATTCGCGATGCCGTACTTCTCGCCATGGCGGAATGGTACATTACGCCGTGCCTGATGGCGTTAGGTACATGTCCGCTAGGGTCGGAATTGGCGTACCGTTGCACCATGGTGGTGTTTGCGGTTTGGCATGGCGCGCGCGCGCGTGCTTGGTGCAGTTAGCGTTGGCGTTCACTACGGTGTCGCTAATGGCTTCGTACTTTGCGGTGACGGGTCATAGTCGCACCGAGCGCTATTCGATGGCGGTATTGCATTTCCGCCATCGTTTTTCGATTTCCGCCAGGGTCGTAATGAGGGCCCTTGTAATCTACGGCACATACACACACACACACACTCTGCTGTGATATCTGGCATGCCTAGTCAGCGTGTCCAGCCTTTGATCAAACAATCTCCAGGGGTGGAGTTGGAACCAAAAGAGGCCCTAGAAATGTTCTCCAAGTGGCCCAGAGCAAGCCCAACCTCTTTCACAGAAAGAAATTCAGAAAGAAATAAAATAGAATCACACAAAAGGAGCCCATGATGCAGAACTCTACTGGGAAATCTCCTGAGTCCCTCCCTCTCCTTGTCAGGAACGGCAACCGGGAAAGGAAAAAACGTACACCTCGATGCATGCAATCTTATAAGATGTGGAGGAGCATTTGGCTATACAAAAATCCCATATAAACAAAGGCACCAGAGACCAAATATATATTTTTTGTGGCAAAATGTACCGTCTGTTGCATGTCACCCCCTGTAGGGAGACATGGTATCTCCCAGTGTGTGTGTGTGTGTGAGTGTGTGAGTGTGTGTGTGAGTGTGTCTTGGTCACATGGTTCCCCATGTGACCAAGTTAATAAAAAGTACAAGCTGTTTCCGGCTCGTCAGTCTGACCAGCAAAATGGTGATGAAGGGGAGGGGCCCCGCGTGCCCCGAAGAAGAAATGGTGAGGCGGGCCCAACTCCAACTGGGCCCGCAAAGGAAACAAGGATGGCGAGCTGCCCGCCCCATCCCCTGCGGGAGACGGAACTAGTCGACGGTTGCGCCACAATGAAGAAAGGATGTGGCCCCGGGAGGAGGAGCTGCTGCCCTCCCCCCGTTTGAAGGAGGATCTGCGGCGTCGGCCGCGTGAGCTGCTGCCCCTCTCCCATCCGAGAAGGAGGAATGATCGGCGGCGTCGGCCGCAGAGACTGGTCGGGTGGGGCGTCAGCCGCAATAGCCGCAATGAGGGGGAGGTGAACCCCCAGCCGTGCAAGATTAAGCAGCGTGTGTGCGCCCCCGGCCCTGCGGCCTTGGCCGCAACACATGGAGGCGGCATCCACCGCATGGAGGGGAGCGGCGTGTGTAGGGAGCTGCCCACCCCCTCCGCGAGGAGGGGCATTGCTCTGCGGCCTCAGCCGCAACAACAAAAAAAGGAGGAAGGAAGAGGCGCTGCTTTCCCCCACCGGGAGATGCCCGGCGGCTACCAGCCACAACAAGAGGAACACAGGTCGGGGCCCGCGATGCGGAGGGTAGGTGCGCCTGCCCAAGAAGATATGAAGCGGTGACGGCCGCAATGAAGAGGTGGGCCGCAGAGAGGAGAAAATTAGGCGGGCCCAACTCAAATTGGGCCCACAAGAAAAAAAAAGATTGAAAACTGGAGAAAATGGTCCGCGGCGGCCCTAGAACAAAGGTGTGGGTGCACCAAACATACCTGCACCAAACAAAGCGGGCCGCGGCAGTGAAAAAAGAAATTTGTTATCATGGAGTGGGGGGCTCTCCAAATACGCTGGGCCCGCTGCAGGTGGTGAAGGACTGCTCAGTGCTGGAGCATGATGGAAGGAGATGCCCAGCCGCGGTCCCACAACCGCAACGAAAAGAATGCGGGGCGTCTCCGGCTCGTCAGTCAGACAGGAAAAGGCTCCGGTGTCATTCTTTTAGCACCATGCTGGTGCCACACTTCATGCGCTGGGCCCAACTCGAGGACGGTGCCCCTGCTTGGCAACGCCGTCCCAGGGTGATTCCAAGGCCATGTGACCATGGCTACTGGTGCAACCCCGGCCTTGGTGCCCCAAGAGCCAGGGCCGTTGTGAGCTGGGTGCCCCCAGCTACGTGTGTGCCTCCAGTGATCTGGGTCTAGTGGGGTGACCCCCACTACATTGTCTGCGGCGTGATCGCCGCCTTGATGGCCCATGTCGGGTGTGCCCGACAGGTGTACGGGTCCCGCCCGGTGGTCCGGGGTTGGCCCCCAACACTGGCCATAGACTTTATTGAGATATAACATATAATAACTTTGAACAAACACAGGTGGGTGCTTTTGGGAGGCCTCAGGATCAGGACATAAAGATGCAATTTTTTCGACAGTGTTCACAAAGAAAACAACACATTGCTCTCAGGTCCATGAGGGGTGGGACCTGCCATTCTTTTATTCTCAGATCTGTGAAAGTGAGACCTGCCATCTTTGTGACTGGCGCTGGAACTCGTGTTTGTGGACAGCCTTCTGCCTGACCCCTGCCGCCTGTCTCCATTCGTGAAAATCTGTTCCTTGCAAGATTTTGCAAACGTGCTTCATTCAGAGCGCGAATGCAGGAGGACTGTTCCTGTTCCTTATCTTGCTGACAGTTTTGATCTGTCAGTGGCGTTGTTGCATACCGAGGATGTGCCTCATTGCTCCAATTTCTCTTGTTGAAAGTGTGGTCATTGTTATGTAGTACCCCTCCTGGGAGCATGCTATCTCCCAGGAGCTTGTGGTAGTAGCCACGTGACAATGTTAATAAAAGGAAGTGAGCGGCTTCCCGCTCAAGTAGTCCTGAGTATGCAGCCCTGGTGTCCTGAGTCATTATTTAGCAGCACCAGAGGGCCTGGCTCCACCAGGCCCTCCACCATGACGGTGCCCCTGCTGGGCAACTCCGTATGCCCTAACTGACTGCCATGCCAGTGGAGCCCCTGCTGGGCAACTCCACCTGGCACTAGCTGGTGCCCCTGATGGGCAACACCAGTGTCTGCTGCAACGGTCTGCCTGGGTGCCCCCAGGCCACGTGTGAGCCTGTGTTCTCATGGGCTGACTGGGTGCCCCCAGTCTTGTAGCGGTTGGCTGGGTACCCCCAGCCTAGATGTCACGTTGGGTGCCCCCGACGTATGCAAGGTGATCCCTGCCATGGAAGACCGCTGCGTGACGGCAGCATGTGTGTCGCTGGGTGGTCCCAGCTAAGGATTGACCTGGTCTGAGTGCCCCCAGACCAGGACATAACAGTTGTGGTTTGAAATACTTCTTGATGCATACTGAGGCTGTGTCTCATTTCTCCAATTCCTCTTGTTGAAAGTGTGGTTGTGCTTATAAATACTTCTTGATCTGCATTATCTTGTCACAGTAGCAATGGTTTCACAGGGCCGGCGCTGTGACGGGCCACGGTTTGCGGTCAAAGGGATTTGCAGTAATCGTAGCAAGTTTCTTGATCAGAGGTTTTGCGCTCTGATCCAGTCCTTTGCAGAAATCCCTGTTTAGCTTCGCTAGGTGTTCATCCAACATCTCGATTCCCAGCTCCCTGTGTAGGTCAGGTGTTCTTGTAAAAATTGGGTCTCCCGCCGCTTTCCTTAGGGCTTTGTTTTGCACCTTTTAAAGAGTCCTCTGGTGTGTTTCTCCACAGGTGCTCTGTGCCAGAGAGGCATAAATCAGTGTGGGTCTAATAATCATCTTGTAGGTGTTGACTCTACTCCAGATAGGCATGGACCTTGACTTCAAGGGTGGATACAGTGTTGAAAACTTGCCGGAAGCTTTCTGATGGTTGTTTTCAATGTGGTTCCTTCAGGTGAGCCTGCTGTCCAGGGTCACTCCCAGGTAACGGCTGCTGCTCCTCCACTTGATGTTCTCTCTGTTGAGACTGATAGGCCTGTGCTCCCTGATGATATTTTTCGTGAACAGTTTAGCAGTTGTCTTGCTGGTGTTCAGTGCAATCTTCCAGTCGCTGTGCTATGTTGACATCTTGTCCAAGGATTTTTGTAGATTCTTCGCCACCTCCTTTCCCCTAAAAGACTGTGAGAGGACTGCAATGTCATCTGCATACAATGCCAGGTCCGTTTTGTGAAGCTCCGTAGGGATGTCGTTGGTGAAGATGTTGAACAGGAATGGTTCAAGGATTGATCACTGCTGTTGAGAGCTCTTCCCGCAGGGCCACATGGAAGCAGCAATCGGCCAAGTAACTTGCAATTTTGTTCACCAAATAGTTTGGAAATCCGAGGTGAAACATCTTCTGCAGAAGTCCTTTGTAGCATACTTGATCAAAGACTTTGGACACATCCAAGAAGACAATTCCAGTACATTTGTGGATGTTGAGTCCATGGGTAATTTTGTCCACCACTCTCAGTAGCTGATAGTTCATCACATGATCTTTACAAAATCCAAATTGTCCGTTGAGGATAACTTTCCTTCAGAGGCAAAATAGCTGAGACTGGTGAGGAGGGTCCTTTCCAAGATCTTAGACAGTCCAGAGAGCAGGCTAATACAGTGGTAGTTTGCAGAATCTCTCAGTGGTTTCCCAGACTTTGGGAACACAATGTCTCTGGCTTCTTTCCAGGATTTGGGGAAGTGCTGAAGTCATGTGCATGCTTTGAAGATTTCCGCAAGGCGTCCTGATGGCCAAGTTGGTTATTCCATCACTGCCTGGTGCTTTTCCACCTGCTCTGTTATCCTGCTGACTTTGTTTGGCATAAACAAAGCCTCTAGTGTATCCGCTAGCACCTCTGCCTTGTCTCTGTTGCTGCATGCAAGGTGGGTCCGGCCCTGGATAGGGTGGCTTGGTTCCTTCTTTGCTGTCAAGTGATGAGTCATCCTTCAAATTGAGTTATCTGCTTCTTTCAAATTGGATGTAGCAGCTTCCCATTTTTTCGCCCCAGTGCTCCCTGATTTGCTCTCGTTGAAGCCTTGTGAGCTGGTTGTATTTCTGTAGTAGTTCAGGGGTGCAGTGTTTCTGCCATTGCCGCCAAGCCCAGTTTTTCTCAGCAATTGCTTGCTTGATGCCTCTTGGTAAGTCGTAGAAGAGCAGTATTTCTGTTTCTGTTTCAGGACACTGTATTCAATTGTCTCTTGAACCACGGCTGTAAAGGTGTCCATAGCCCTGTCAATGTCACCCTTGGTGCACAAGGGGCCCGGTGTCATGAGGTTGCTTGGCTCTTCCTTGTAACAGCTCCAGTCTGCTCTACAAAAGGCATACTTCACAGTCTGCTGGTAGGTTTCCATCTCATCTCCCAAAGTGATCAATACCGGGTTGTGGTCTGAGGTCCGCTCAGCCAGAGTTTCCAGTTCAACCGATTGTCTCACATTCTTCAGCAGTGCAATGTTCAGCACGTCCGGGTTGTGGCTGGGTTGTGTGTGGGGTCTATAGAACCTGCTACCACCAAATCGTTGTCCCTGGAGTATGCCAGCAGCCTGTGTCACCTAGAGTTGGCGTTCCTTGAGTTCCAGCATCAGTGCTTCGCATTCAGGCCCTCTCCAGTAATGGTTGGCATAGTCGAGTCGAGCAAGGTGTCCAGGTCGCCAAAAATTCAGCTTTGCTCTAGGAGGGCAGTACATTGCAATCAATCGAAGCAGTCCTGCTGCAGTCTTGACCTGTACTCTGGATGGCTTTGATGCTTTTGAGAGATGGTAGTGCCAGCTCATGATGTTTGATCCTTGTGCTCAATATCACAGCAGTCCCTCGTCCTTTGGTTCCTGTGTACCGGTCCGTCCGGTACACCATGTGATTTGCCAGCTTCAGCTTGGGTCATTCTTGCAGATGGATCTCAGAAAGAAGAATCACACACACTTTCCTCGATTCCATGAGGTGAAGACGTTCATCCATTTTCTTTTGAATACCATTGGTATTCCACATCACGTTGGAGCAACCGTGTTTAGACGCTCTCATGTTGGTTGGTGTTTGCTCCTCGGAGTAAGATTGGGATGAGCTTTGCCATCACTCTGCTATGGGGTGAATATCCATCTCTGCAACTGTGTTTGAAATATTCACAATGATGTCCATCCAGTTGATGTAACTGCTCAGTTCACCTAGGGGCACCGGGTTGGTTGCCAGTAGGGTGTCCATGACTGATGACCTCAGGACATATGCAAAGTCGTGTCCGCTTGCGACTGCTGTCTTAGGGGTCCCTGCTAGGTCCGTAGTCAGGTTCGGTGCTGCTGTACTTTGCATTGCCTGGGTGGGATCCTGGCATTGGGTAGTCAGTGCCTCCTTTTGTGTCGCCTGTTGAGTGTGGGTGCTGCTCCTTCTTTGCCTTAGCAAGGTAAGGACACCCAGGATAACTTGCTGGGTGCAGGCTTTTGCATTTTGCACAGGTTGCTGAGTCCTTCTTTTTGTTGTGAGGGCAGTGCTTTGAGGTGTGGTGACTGAAGGCTTAGGTATGTCCAAGGCAAATGCAACATGGTGGGTCCTCTTCTGCCCTTGGGAGCTTTGGTGGGCACTACACAGTTGCAGAGACTGGTAATCGTAGTGAAGTTTGGTGGCCGTCCTTCGCGGGTTGCCACCATTGTGGCAACAAACAGCACACATTTCCTGGCTTTGTCCACTGGAGATGTCAGCTGGACAACACTCTTGATGGGTAGTCCATATTTGAGCTTTGGGATCTACTCAGCCGCCGAGGTGTTCCAGAACGCCATCAGGGGCGCCCTTGTTGGCCTGGAGAGCGTAATCAACCTAAGTGACGACATCCTGGTGTACGCGACATCCGAAACAGAACACATAGTCAGGCTGGAGAAGGCGTTAGAAAGAATCTGAGATCTTGGTCTGACGTTGCATCGTGAAAAATGTTCCTGAAGGAGAGTATTGAATTTTTTGGGTTCATTTTCCACTCCGGCGGGATATTACCCGACCCACAGAAGGTGAAGGATATACGGGGTGCAGAGTTTCCTAGGGATGGTAAACTATTGTGGGAGGTTCATCAAAAACCTGGCATCCCTCTTGGAACCTCTCCGGGCCCTCACGAAGAAGGATACCGCCTGGACCTGGTCGACTGTGGAGCAAGCAGCCTTTGACACCATTAAATCTGCACTCACGGGGGGGGGGGGGGGTGAGACTATGGCTTTCTTCAACCCGAAGAAATAATCAGAGCTGGTCGTAGATGCCAGCCCAGTGGGGCTTGGTGCCGTGCTGCTTCAACCCGATCTGCAAGGACAAATGAAGCCCATCGTATATGCCAGCAAGGCACTAACAGACACAGAGTAAAGATACTCCCAAATCGAAAGAGAAGCGCTGGCCATACTGAGGGGCTGTAGACATTTTCGCATTTACATCTTGGGCAAACCCGTCTCTGTCATCACTGACCACAAGCCTCTGATCCCCATCCTGATGGGGTTGTCATCCAAACCACCACCGAGGACTGAAAGATGGATGCTCGCCCTCCTGGAGTACAGAGGGAAGCTCCAATACAGGCTGGGCACACACAACACGGCAGACTACCTATCCCGCCATCCCAGTGGCAGCAGCTCTCAAGCACGGCCGTCGGTGGGGGACTGTGAGGAGTATGTCCAACAAGTGATCGATGCGGCCATGCCAATAGCTCTTATACTGAGTGAACTGGCCGAGGCCTCACAAGCTGATGAATGCTTCAGACTTGTCCAAAACACCGTGGACAGCGGGGACTAGAAATCCGTGCTGGCGGACATATCCCAGAGGGACAAAGACACTCAGCATGATCTGCAGTCATTGTGGCGCACCCAACACGAGTCGTACGAAGGCCTGCTACTGTGGGGGGGATAAATCGTAATACCGAGAAAGCTACTGGAGAGAGTACTGGAACTTGCACACAGTGGCCATCAGGGCACCGCCAAGACCAAGGCAATACCGAGAACCAAGGTATGGTTCCCGGAACTCGAAGGAAGGGTAGACGAATATGTTCGCCAATGCATCTGGTGTCAAGCGGCCGCACCCGTGAATAAAGAACCGTGCATTGAATCAATGGAACAGAGCAGAAGCCCCTGGAGCACAGTGCATGCAGACTTTGGGTCCACGGGGAGGGGCATGTACTTTTTAGTACCAATCGACCAGTGGTCACGCTACCCACAGGTGGAGATAATCAAATCAACATCAAGTGACCAGACCATACAAGGGATGGAAAAGAACTTCAAGACCCATGGATTCCCCCAGGTCATATGTTCGGACAACGGACCCCGTTTCATGGCCGGCAGTTCACGACCTTCATGAACGACTGTGGTAGCATGCACAGGAAAGTGACTCCTGCCTGTCCAAGAGCCAATGGGGAGGTGGAGCGGTTCATGCGCACCCTAAAGAAGATATTTCGGATCACACAGAGCCAGGGAGGGGAACTGAAAAGAAACCTATATCAGTTCCTTCGAGAGTATCGATCGACGCCCCATCAATCTACAGGGGTGGCCCCAGCAGAGGCCCTGTTCAACCGATACCTGAGGGGGCTGCTACCTGAGACTGAGTGCCGACCGACAGGCGGGCGCACAATGAGCGAGAGAATGCCAGGCAGCAGTTAAAACCCTCCAACATTGAAGTATGCCATACTGTCCTAGTTACGAACCGGCACGGCAGCCAGAGGGGAAACTGTCCCTAAACTATGAGCCTACCCACATGGGGGTAACCCATGTCAATGGGTCCATGGTGACGGCGTCAGACCAATGGGGAACTGTCACAAGAAATTCCTGCTTCTTCAAGAAGATTGACATCCGAGATCCACGGGAAGAGCCTGCCGTAGGAGCGTCTCGGGCTCGAGCCTCGACGAGTGTGCTGATGCCTGAAGAGGACTCAGGAGACCCTGAACCAGGGGGACGTAGCCCTGACAGCAGACGTGAGGAAGGACTCTACCCCCGCCGCGAGGGCCGGAGATGTCCCGCCAGGTTCAAGGATTACATTGTAGACACAAGTTAACAATGAACAGAAGTGGACAGTACTTGCCCACGTTGGGCTGCAAGTTAGTTTGTTGTATTGTGTACCTGTTATATATGTCACGTTGACAGAAAGTTTATGGAAGTTATGCACATGCTGTTTTGTTATGAAAAAGCAGGGATGTGACGGATTCAGTGTGCACGTGCGTGCGTGACGGCAACATTGGCCATCGCGTATGTGCAGTGAATAAAGGGGCAGCCTGTGCGAAGCAGAAGCTGCCAGGAACCCGTAGCGAGCAGACCTGTGTCCGCATGCTTATTAAGGTACGGATGGGCTGGGCCTGTTCACGGAGGGGACCCGGGGCCACATTAACCCTTTAACAAAGATGTGCAAAAGCTCTTTGCGTGAGTGTAAAGCAGGCTCCAGGAGCTCTGCTTTGCCCGTAACCAGCAGTCCGTAAAAAGGGCGAGAAAGAAAGAAGCTGTTCACTGCTGGGAAAGCGGGTTTGTTGAGCACTGTCTGCCACCACTAGAGGGTGCAAGAGAACACCAAAAGGCCCATGCAGCTACGGCGAAGGAAGCGCTCTCTATGGTCAGCTGCAAATTTCACTGAGAGGTGGAAGAGAACAGGGACCGCAGAAAGGCGCATCTACGCCGGCGCAGCAGAGGGTCCTCTCCCTGGTACGATGTACTCCGCTCTGCTCTTGTCTTCTCTCTGGTCCAACAGTAATCAATGGAATCCCGACCATTCCCGTGTCCCCAGGCGCCTGACCATATGGGGCAAAGTTGCCCTAAGGCCATAGCCTTGGCGCCGGGTGGCCTGATCAAAGAAGCCAGTTTCCTCCCACCTGGCCCAGTTGGCTGTTCCTCTCCTCAGCCCAGTCACCCCTCCTTTCATTTTCACACCCTCGCCCTTTTGAAGGGAGGGGTGTGAGCATTCTCCCTTCCAGAAACAAAGGGTACCATTTGTGCCATGTACATCTCCTGCCTTCCACTATAGGGGAGGCGGTAGGCGCCTGGCCGACTCCGATTTTCCCACCCTCCCATCCCCTCACTGCCATTCCTTTGCCCCGCAGCCCCCCATCTTACAAGCTGTGCCCTTTAGCTCTGTGCCTCCGTCTTTCCGCAGCAGTGGACAGCAGATCCCCTGGCATCTGTTACCATGGGACAACCCATGCAAAAGAACTGCATATCCCCGAGAGCACTGTGAGGGGTCAGTAATGCAAGGCAGACAACTGCTTGTGGTTTTCTCAGTGTTAGATATTTTATTAATAACAAAAAGTGCAAAGAAAACTTTCCTAAACCTACTCTATGAGGGAGTTCCCTACCTAGTCTAGATTCTAAGGGAAATCCTCCCAGTAGACACACAACTGGCCCTCACACTAAACAACAACACATTAAAAGTAAATAATAAACAACATAAATTATTACCAAACAACCAGTGACTTGAATGACCTTCACCTGCCCTGAGTAGATCCCTTTCGCAGGATTGTCCAAAGTCAATTTCTCCAAGTATTCAAGTCTTGAATCTGTTCCTGAGAGTTCCAAAAGAAACAAAAGTTCACTCAAACAGTAATCCACTGGTAACAGTTTCTTCATATTTCTGTTGACAAGTCCCCCTTCCAATTCCAGCAAATAAAACCGCACAAATGGTAATCCTTGCTATCCTCCTTTCCGGATGGTATTGTTACAGTTCAAAGACAAAAGGACCTTGCTGCTTCAACAACTGTCCATAATGTTTATCACTTCTGCAAAATATAATTTGTCAGGATGCTTATTCTTAGGGTGTTGCGTTCCTCTTGACAACCCCCTTCTACTACTGTTACTGTGGAGGCAGGCTCCTTTGCTCCACGGTAGGCCACTGCTTCAACCACTTTTAATACAACATTCACTGACAGTATTATAGGCAACTACAGTTCTGATATTTCTGCTTCCACTTGGTACCTTAGGCAATTTAAAAGAAGACTCTTTGACCTCCACAGGTAGGCAAGGCACTCTTCTTTCCTATGTTATAAGAAAAGGGCAGCCTCTTTGCCTCTTCTGCCTGTCTTACTGCCACCAATAGAATCTGTCTTTGCTTCCGGACTGCTTCTCTTCTCTCTCAGCTTCAACAGTCTCAGCATTAGACTGTATCTGCTTACAAGCACCCAGCTCCCTTCCCCAATTGTATCCACACCGCCTTGGTTCCAGTAGCTAACCCGAAGCTGTATTGCCACTCTTTCCACTTTGGATAACATTGTCATACTTATATCAAAGGACACTGGACCTTTAACAAATTCAACAACTTCAAAATACATGTGGTTAGAATTTAATAGGGCTGGTTTCACTATAGAAAGGATTTGCCTTCTGGCTTGGATAATGCTTGTTCTTCTCTTTACATCAGGAACTTCTACATTTACAGAATACTTGTTCTGAATGTTATGAATGAAATGAATGAAAGGTTGAAGCTTCAGAAGAGAAACAGACTTAGGTACACGCGACCACTCTTTGATGGAGATTTTCAATGTTAAAGAATTGTAAAGACTTGGGTTCCCTTTTATTAGTACAGAGTGATACTTTGACTCTGGCCGGGAATCACAATTATCCACATGCAACCTCCCTTTGTTGTAATATTCCTTGTAACAGTTTGTGAAAGTCATTTTAAACACTCCTGAGTGATTTAACTAAGTGTTCCTCTTCTTAGTTGGAGACATGCAACCACTCCGGTAAGGTTATATAGTTCAATAGAAATTCATTTACGCGAGCACTCCAACTTGCATAAGTTATGCATGCGATACATTTCCTTTGCTAGCAGGACTTTTCCCAGCAACAAATAACTTCCAACAACTTCGACTCGCTTCTGCTATTACGCAACTTATAATTGAGCTGGTAACAGTTACCGGCAAGAGCTTTTCAGTGAATCTGAATACAGAGCTTCACTCATCGGCTCCATAATCACTGCAGTGCGGGCTGCTTCCACTTCCCGACTTTTCTGCCTTCTACAACTACTTTAGGCACTCTTGGGACCCACACACATCTGCAGCATGGGTGTCTTTGATCCTCCTCGACCCGGGGGGATTCTCCTTCACTCCTCAGTCCCTCGGCTTGCTTCTGCACACAGGCCTCGCGTTGCAGCACAATTTCGGCTCTGCAATTACAGCTACTAAGCGCACCTGGGAAGACCTTCAATCACGCCACGTCTCTCCCAACCACGGCCAGGCAGGGCTTGTGAACACAGAACAAACTCAGAACCTGCAGGTGAAATCTGCTATTCTCTCATCCCGGTGTCCCTTAAGTGATCACACTTCCTGTTGAACTACCAGCCTTGTGCTCTTCTTCTTTTGCTAGTATTGCCAGCCTACCAGTTTCTGCTCCAGTTCATTCTTTATGCTCCTTCCTGCTGCAGCCTTTTATGCCACTCAGGTGGGGCGATTAATTTCAGGTGCAGGCCCTTAATGTTAATTGCCTGACTTTTGCAAAGGCTGCTAGGCCTGCTTGCCTGTCCTTCACTTCAACATACATCAGTCTCTGTGGTATTCTGGTACATATAGTTCATTTTAGTGTACTTAGGTTTTCCCACTCCTTTTATACTTTTAAGGGTATGTGTAGTTTCCTTAGTAATTTTAGAAGAGGGATTGAGGTTTTCAATCTTATTAAAGACAGATGGTATAGAAAAGGCCACATTTCTGCCATTCCTTGTAGGATATCTTTAGTATTGAGAAAGATGTTTATTTTTAGGGATGCAAAAGATGTGTTCTTTTGACATAATATGTTGTGGGTTTACAACCTTAGCATTTACCACTTTAATTTTACTAGGAGGTTGAGATATGTTAAAATGACAATAAGCCTTAACCTCTTCTGACAGGATGGTAAGAGTATCCCTCTCAGTGGAAAAATACTGTGTCTCATTCCATAGAATCTCCTCATTACCCTGGGTTCTGTCATCACGCAGGTGATTCTTCCGCAGTACACCATCCTCAGGATTGGGATCAGGAAGCATCTGCCCTCTCCTGGGTACTTGGGAGGAGACTTTACTCAGGGTTTTGGGGAGGGATCCACAGGATTCCTCACAGGACACAGCACTTTTGTCCCGCACCGCTTCACGCTGCAGCTGCTGCAGTGGCCCGGAGCAGGGTGGCACACGGACATGGACACCTGTTTGCCATATGCCCCTGCTCGGACGGCACCCTCGTTGTCCTGGTAGAGGGACACCTCTTTTGTTCGGCACCCTCATTATCATGAGGTGTCCCGCTGCGAAATGTCCCGGCCTGACTCTTAAAAGAGCCGGGAGGCGGGGATGTCAAGCTGCCTCCCTCCGGCCCTTGGTACGCCACTGCGTGAGGCTGCACGTGCACAACGGCATATCTGTGACTTTATTGGGATTTATGCTGCATTGTCTCCCCTCTAGTGCGTCCTCAAGCCGCCTCAGATATTTTTTCTTTCATTTATGGTTTGGTTTTCTTTGAGCTCTGCTTTTCCGACACGTGGTTGCCTGACCTACGGCAGTATTGCTGCTGATACATGTGGACTCAGGCTTGCCATTCCTATACCTTCTGCTGCCATCCATTCCCTCTCAGCTAAAACCCCAGTTCCACTATTAGGAGGGGGGCTGTTCCTTCACTAGACAAGCCATAACCCTGTCTCCTTCTTTCTTTAAAGATGGATCCCGAGTTCTATCAAGCATTTGCTTTTTTACTCGAGCCTCTAGTACCTAGGTTGAAATTTATTTTCCAGTAGCAGTTCTCTCAGGAAAAAAGTCCTCCTCACGGGAGCCCTGTTGAGTGGGGTATAGTTAGGTTTGGATGCATCAAAGTCCACCTTTATTGTTCTCACCCGATCCTGACATCCTTGTAGGCCAGTCCAACACTGATGTGGTTAGCATTATTCCTAAAGGATAAAGTTGTAGAATTCTATAGTGACATTCCTTGTGGACCTCCTACGATACCTGCCCACACTTAAATCTTCTGCGCAGTGTCTACTTTCAGGACTGGCACTTGCACTTAGTTGTGAGGGAGTGTACTCTCTCTTTCTCTCTCCCTCTCTCATTTGCTAATTTCCGTTCTAGAGTTTTATTGGTTGTGCTGGAGATATGGCTCTGTCATAATCGTCATCATTGGCATCTCTCCGTCTGTGTTCACTGTATGTTCTTAGCACTCCACTATCATGTATTGGTTGCATGTCATTTCATCGCAGGATGTTTTTTGCGTTTTTTTTACAGCGATTTTTTTTTCTCGAAATCCAATTTTTTTTTTGTTTTTTTGGGTGGAGGGTCCGTTGGTTTGTCGGTCATTGTTGATGTACTCGGTTGCAATGGGTTCCAATGGACTGGTCACTGGTCCTAAACCGATTGACCAAACATTGTCCATCTTTCAACTGATAGAATGGGCCTCATTACAAGTTTGGTGGCAATTCAGCTGTGAATCCACTGAATAACAACCAAAATCGATTACTGTTGCCTCTTCTAGAAATATAGACATACATCAAGGACCCACAGATGTTTTGGCTGACATATCCTCTTTCACAAAATGTGCTACAGAAGCTGGCTGGCCAGAGACAGCCCAATATACGATATTCAGGAGGGGCTTATCAGATGACATTAAGGACGAGTTAGCCCGAGTTCCTCGTTCTGCTGCTTTTTCTGGTTTAGTGTCAGTGGTCCTACACATCGAGAATCACCTTATGGAACGAAAGGATGAACAAAGAAGAATAAGGGGATCCAGCAGAGTAGTCAGACAGCCCCTAACACATGTTTCCAGAGACGTTCCTTCAACATAAGAACCCATGCAAGTTGACACTGCTCGCGGTCCGTTTACAGCCGCTGAAAGGCTTAGAAGAATAGGATGTATTGTGGAAACAAGGGACATCTTCTCAGGGATTGTCCTGAAGTACCTCCATGGAGACAGGGAAATGAGAAACCTTGATTTTAGAAGGGACAATGACCCTCTGAAAGTCCCTCCCTTGTTATTGACCCAACTCAGTCTCAAGACACAAGATTGATGGTTCTTCGTATTCTTTTATCTTTCAAAGATAAGCCCCCTATTGAAGACCTGGCCCTACTAGATAGCGGGACAGCCAGTGTTTTCATGAATACCTTGTGGGCTTAGAAACAAAACATCCGTACCACCACCAAGGGAGATTCACAGCCTGTAGAAAGAGTTGATGTTAGACTGTTAAGTTCTGGATCTATAATCAAGAACAATAAATCTAATATTGGACCAACGGAACAGGGAATAGCTAATCACAACATTTATTTATTTATCTATATCAATAAATGTACTGTTTGTTGATTTCTAAAAACCTTTATTTTCATATCAAAATTTCATAAAATATAAAATCAAACATTTTATCAAAAACAACTGTCTGCATCATACATTCATACTGATTCACTCCTACCACTCTTTCAACTTCCTACTTAGTTATCACAACACATAGGTCTTGTTGTCTCATGGCCACCTTCCTGGATGGCCTCCAATTACTTATTTTTCACAGTGATCAACAAAAGTCCTCTATCAAATTCTGTGATGGTTCTCCCTGCGTGTTCTTAGTCACACAGACTTATGTCTACACGTGTTTCGGTTGTCTTTTCGGGACATCCCCATTCATGGCCCCTTGGATCTTGCAACCTTCTTCAGGACAGAGAATCGGGAGTTGCCTTATTCCCATAAACATCAAGTAGGGCGAGTATCACCACCTAAAATACAATACAGAATATCAACATATCTAGCTAAAATATCAATTCATCAGTCATCTATTCCAATTCCTTAACAAGCTATTCCCTCTTATTCAAATCTCAGTAAATGTGTAGAGAAAATGATTCTAATCAGTAATCATTGTATCAATATGTATGAATGATAAGCTTAGTGTCACCCATTTTATTGATAATCGGATAAATCCTATCTATATCGCAACATGATGGCCACTATACTTTGTCCACATTAAAGATGCAAATAAACCCGACCATTAACATGTTTATTTTCCTGTACTTACTCGAATTGGTTATGTTTCTATATTCACAAATCAGATGTATTCATGAATTCATGTACTTCATACGGGCTTATACACAAGGGGTTCTTCGTATTTGGATCCGGCAAGAGAGATACTCCTGTGTGGCAGGGAAACAGTGTAAATCTGACGGTGCCCTCAGGAATCATAGGGCTATTAATTACTAGATGTGCAAAGTACTTACAACTAGTGGAGCGTTGGGTGTGCAGCGAAATATTTCTATCTGCGGCCACCAGATATAGCTTTGAAACTAATCTTACAGCGGGATCTGCAAAATAAATTACGGAAAAAACTAAAAAAGACTAGAAATTGACCTTTTTGTTACGGCCTTTCACCATTTCGCTGTTTTAGTCCACTACCTCTCATTTTTCAAACGCCCTTCTATTAGCTTGCAGTTACAGTGTTTAAAAGCCAACGTCCAGTGCTTCAAGTTATCCAGTACAGGGCACCCTCCCTCTCTTTGTTATTTCCCTCGTTTCTATCTGGGCTGCTGTAAGGCCATTTCACTTACCTTTTCCCTTCTCTCTCGCAAGCCTGTCTGCAATGCCGTATCGCGTCTGTCTTCCAATGCTCATTTCTTGGATCTCACGCGCGTTTAAATACTCGTACATGTATCGAGCAAGAAAGAGGACTAACTCTCTACTGACCAGTGTGAACAATGAAAAAGGACTGTTTGCCGTTTGCAACGGATCACCCATTAGTGTGTGATAAGAGCTCCCCATTCAACTGAAATATTGAGGCCATTCCTTACCGTATCTAAACGGTATATCCAACGTTGTTCCATTTTGTGAAGCTCGGTGGATATATCTCCTCCTCTTTTTTGGATTTTTAAAGTTTGTAACACGAACCACCTCAGATCCGTGTCTTTATGTTGTTTGAGGTTAAAATGATCCACCAGAGGTTTTTCCGCTACCTTATTTCTAACGCAACTGCGGTGTTCTCCTATGCGCTGTCTGATCTCTCTTGTGGTTTTACCCACATAGAGAAGATTGCAAGGACATCTAATAATGTAAATCACATTTTTGGTGCGACAATTCGTATGTGTATTCATCTTCCATTTGATCGCCCCATGATTGAACTCCTCTCTTGTCTCTGATAAGGGGAAAGACACACAATTTCCACATTTATGGTGGCCTCTAACAGGGGGAAGACCCCATTGATTCAATATAGTTTGTTCCACACTTAAGTCTCTATATGTGTGTACCAATCGTCTCAGATTTTGATTCTTTTTAAAGGCAAAGATGGGTTTCTTTGAGAAACTTCCTGGTTGTTTTATTATATCCCAATTCCTATTCACAATTCTTTTAATCTCATTACTTACTGGATTAAACGTTGTGACACAGACTAGTCTCTCCTGTTTCTTTTTCTCTTTGGGAACCAGACATTCATCTCTGTTGCTATTCAGTGCTCTTTTCAAATTATCCTTCACTAGTTTTCTTGGATATCCTCTATTCAGTAACCTACCTTTTAGATCTTCTGCATGCTTCTTAAATTCAGTTATTTCGGTGCAGTTTCGCCGTATCCGTAGGAACTGCCCCTAGGGTAAGTTCTGACGGAGGCCTGCTGGGTGAAGACTAGAATAATGCAGGAGCGTATTCTTATCAGTATTTTTCCGGAAAAGAGTTGTCACCAACCGCTGGTCTACTTTTTTAATGAGTAGATCTAAAAAGCTTACCTGAGTAATATGCCATTCCATCGTGAATTTGATGTTATTGTCACATGTGTTTAGCCATTCGTGAAATTGATTTAATGTTTCACTTGTTCCCCTCCATATCATGAATACGTCATCAATGTATCTGTACCAGGCCCGAAGGCCCAGATACAGATTCCCTTGTTGTTTGAGCAGGCTCTGCTCGCCTAGACTATATTTATCTTCGTATTCGGCCATAAATAAATTCGCTATATCTGGGGCGAATGTTGCACCCACGCTGACTCTTAAAGTCTCTGCTTAAAGAGATTTTGTTTAAACAGAAAGAAATTTTCAGTCATAGCGATACGTGCACATTCTTGTATGAACTCTGTAGGTGGGGTATGTGGTTCTGTTCTTTTGTTCAGGATTGTACCCAACACCTCAAGACATTCTGTCTGAGGAATGGAGGTATAAAGGCGCTCTACGTCCATTGTGACCAGAATATCATTGGCCTTGAACTTTGAAAGAGAAAATCTCTTTAAGCAGAGAAAGGGAGTCAGCATGGGTGCAACATTCGCCCCAGATATAGCGAATTTATTTATGGCCGAATACGAAGATAAATATATTCTAGGCGAGCAGAGCCTGCTCAAACAACAAGGGAATCTGTATCTGGGCCTTCGGGCCTGGTACAGATACATTGATGACGTATTCATGATATGGAGGGGAACAAGTGAAACATTAAATCAATTTCACGAATGGCTAAACACATGTGACAATAACATCAAATTCACGATGGAATGGCATATTACTCAGGTAAGCTTTTTAGATCTACTCATTAAAAAAGTAGACCAGCGGTTGGTGACAACTCTTTTCCGGAAAAATACTGATAAGAATACGCTGCTGCATCATTCTAGTTTTCACCCAGCAGGCCTCCGTCAGAACTTACCCTACGGGCAGTTCCTACGGATACGGCGAAACTGCACCAAAATAACTGAATATAAGAAGCATGCAGAAGATCTAAAAGGTAGGTTACTGAATAGAGGATATCCAAGAAAACTAGTGAAGGATAACTTGAAAAGAGCACTGAATAGCAACAGAGATGAATGTCTGGTTCCCAAAGAGAAAAAGAAACAGGAGAGACTAGTCTGTGTCACAAAGTTTAATCCAGTAAGTAATGAGATTAAAAGAATTGTGAATAGGAATTGGGATATAATAAAACAACCAGGAAGTTTGTCAAAGAAACCCATCTTTGCCTTTAAAAAGAATCAAAATCTGAGACAACGATTGGTACACACATATAGAGACTTAAGTGTGGAACAAACTATATTGAATCAATGGGGTCTTCCCCCTGTTAGAGGCCACCATAAATGTGGAAATTGTGTGTCTTGCCCCTTATCAGAGACAAGAGAGGAGTTCAATCATGGGGCGATCAAATGGAAGATGAATACACATACGAATTGTCGCACCAAAAATGTGATTTACATTATTAGATGTCCTTGCAATCTTCTCTATGTGGGTAAAACCACAAGAGAGATCAGACAGCGCATAGGAGAACACCGCAGTTGCATTAGAAATAAGGTAGCGTAAAAACCTCTGGTGGATCATTTTAACCTCAAACAACATAAAGACACGGATCTGAGGTGGTTCGTGTTACAAACTTTAAAAATCCAAAAAAGAGGAGGAGATATATCCACCCAGCTTCACAAAATGGAACAACGTTGGATATACCGTTTAGATACGGTAAGGAATGGCCTCAATCTTTCAGTTGAATGGGGAGCTCTTATCACACACTAATGGGTGATCCGCTGCAAACGGCAAACAGTCCTTTTTCAGTGTTCACACTGGTCAGTAGAGAGTTAGTCCTCTTTCTTGCTCGATACATGTACAAGTATTTAAACGCACGCGAGATCCAAGAAATGAGCATTGGAAGACAGACGCGATACGGCATTGCAGACAGGCTTGCGAGAGAGAAGGGAAAAGGTAAGTGGAATGGCCTTACAGCAGCCCAGATAGAAACGAGGGAAATAACAAAGAGAGGGAGGGTGCCCTGTACTGGATAACTTGAAGCACTGGATGTTGGCTTTTAAACACTGTAACTGCAAGCTAATAGAAGGGCGTTTGAAAAATGAGAGGTAGTGGGCTAAAACAGCGAAATGGTGAAAGGGCGTAACAAAAAGGTCAATTTCTAGTCTTTTTAGTTTTTTCCGTAATTTATTTTGCAGATCCCGCTGTAAGATTAGTTTCAAAGCTATATCTGGTGGCCGTAGATAGAAATATTGCGCTGCACACTCAACGCTCCACTAGTTGTAAGTACTTTGCACATCTAGTAATTAATAGCCCTATGATTCCTGAAGGCACCGTCAGATTTACACTGTTTCCCTGCCACACAGGAGTATCTCTCTTGCCGGATCCAAATACGAAGAACCCCTCGTGTATAAGCCCGTATGAAGTACATGAATTCATGAATACATCTGATTTGTGAATATAGAAACATAACCAATTCGAGTAAGTACAGGAAAATAAACATGTTAATGGTCAGGTTTATTTGCATCTTTAATGTGGACAAAGTATAGTGGCCATCATGTTGAGATGTAGATAGGATTTATCCGATTATCAATAAAATGGGTGACACTAAGCTTATCATTCATATATATTGATACAATGATTACTGATTAGAATCATTTTCTCTACACATTTACTGAGATTTGAATAAGAGGGAATAGCTTGTTAATGAATTGGAATAGATGACTGATGAATTGATATTTTAGCTAGATATGTTGATATTCTGTATTGTATTTTAGGTGGTGATACTCACCCTACTTGATGTTTACGGGAATAAGGCAACACCCGATTCTCTGTCCTGAAGAAGGTTGCAAGATCCAAGGGGCCATGAATGGGGATGTCCCGAAAAGACAACCGAAACACGTGTAGACATAAGTCTGTGTGACTAAGAACACGTAGGCAGAACCATCACAGAATTTGATAGAGGACTTTTGTTGATCACTGTGAAAAATAAGTAATTGGAGGCCATCCAGGAAGGTGGCCATGAGACAACAAGACATATGTGTTGTGATAACAAAGTAGGAAGTTGAAAGAGTGGTAGGAGTGAATCAGTATGAATGTATGATGCAGACAGTTGTTTTTGATAAAATGTTTGATTTTATATTTTATGAAATTTTGATATGAAAATAAAGGTTTTTAGAAATCAACAAACAGTACATTTATTGATATAGATAAATAAATAAATGTTGTGATTAGCTATTCCCTGTTCCGGTGGTCCAATATTAGATTTATTGTTATATTACGCCTGGAGGACCAGGGACCTTAATCGGGCACCCCTTTTTGTATTTAATCTATAATCAAGAAGACAGTCCTATTAACCATGGATATCAACAACCATCAGGAAGAGCTTTCTTTTGACTTGACCCGTGCTGCTCATTTTCCTGTCATATTGGGTATAGCATGGCTTCGAAGGCATAATCCCAATATTAACTCGGCCGCTAACACTCTTCTACTTTCTTTCGATTTTTGTTACTCCAATTGTTTCACTGGCCACATGAAGGATCGGTTCAGTGTTTCTCTAGTACAAGAGACCTCCACCAGCCTTGGCATACATTGCATACCCTCTAGGTATTTGGAATTCAAGAAGGTCTTTGAAGACATGCTTCCTAAATCCTTGCCGCCCCATAGGCAGGAGGATTGTGCTATCGACTTTCTTACTAACTCCATTGTCGCTTTTAGGCATATGTATACACTCTCACTGCCAGAAAAGACAGCATTAAGGAAGTATCTGGATGGTAACCGTAAGAAATGTTTAATACAAAAGTCTAAATCTCCAGCTGGTGCATCTCTTTTTTGTACCAATGAAGGACACTAAAGAACAATGTATAGATTTCTGTGGACTTAACCATTAAGGATAGATACCCCATGACTCGTATCAAGGACATTTTGGAAGCAGTTCAGGCAGCCGTTATCTTTTTTTCTAAGCTCAATCTTCATGGGGCCTATCAGCTCCTCTGCATACGAGAAGGTGACAAATGGATGACAGTCTTTTGCATGCCTTTTGGACATTTTGAGGAACAGGTAATGCCCTTCAGCTTGGTGAATGCCCCTGCTGTGTTCCAACGCTTCATGGACAGAATATTCTCAGATGTATTGTTTCATAAGTCATTCTGGTGGTTTTTCCCACTAAAGAGTCACATCACCAACACTTTCGCCAAGTCCTGCTCAGGTTAAGACAACACAACCTTTTTGCCAAACTCGAAACATTTCTTTTTGAAGTCCTATCGGTCCCTTACCTTGGGTTTATATTCTCAGAGCAAGGTATAGAAATGGTTCCTCGTAAGACCTCAGCCATCATCAAGTGGCCTTCCCCTTCTTCGGTCAAGGACATCCAACGATTCTTATGGTTGGCCAACTTCTATCGTAGGTTTATTAAGAATTTTTCCAACATTGTCCCTCCCATCACTGCACTCCTAAAACCAAAATGTTACATTCCATTGGAATGAACACCCAGAACAAGCCTTTCTACAACTGAAAACAGCCTTCTGTTCTGCTCCCATCTTGGTACAACCCAACTAGACTCTTCCCTTCATTGTTGAGACTGATGCCTCCTATAATGCAATCATAGCTATGCTCAAACAAATCAGTACCCTGTAGCCTATTACTCTAGAACACTGACTACAAGAGAAGTAAACTATTCTGTACTGGGAAAAGAGCTACAGGCCATTAGACAGGCCTGCCAAGAATGGCGTCATCCTTGGGGCACTCAGTCCATTTTGAAGTGCGAACCGACCATCTTGTTACTTGCACTTTTTGGTGGCCTAGTGTAAAGAGAGACTTGCAATACTATGGGCCTTATTACGACCCAGGCGGTAAGTTACCGCCTGGGTCGTACCCTTACCACCATGGTGTAAACTATGTTTACACCATGGTGGATGGCGGATTTACCGCCCCATTCCAAGGTGAGTGGGGCGGTAAATCCCCATTTCCCATTTTACCCTTTCCCATTCCCATTTTTGCCCCATAGGGCATAATGGGAGTGGGGAAGGCGCTAATTACGCCACCGTAAATTACGGTGGCGTAATTAGCACCATGGTCCCTTAGCGCCATGGATTTTAACGCCTGCAAAAAGCAGGCGTTAATATCACCATGGCGCTAAGGGACCTTGTAATCAGGCGTTAAGGGTCGGCGCCGTTTACGGCGCCGTTAACCCCTTAACGCCTGATTCGTAATGAGGCCCTATGTGTTTAATTGTCCTATTTGTTGCCACAGTAAATACTCTACAGCCAAACCTTTGGGTAACCGTCATCAAGATACCACACACACACTGGACCTTGGTTACATTTATCGACAGATTTCGTGGTTCATCTCCCGCCGCTGTATGATGACCATAGACTATTTTACCAGGTGTACACTCTGCACCTCAGATGGTATCCATATTTATGAAAGAGATTTTTAGGTTACATGGATTTCCTTTATCTATAACATCAGACAAAGGTTCCCAGTACACTTTGAATTTCTGGGCAGTACTTTGTAAACAATTAGGAGTGGAAAGATCATTGTCATCAGGGTATCATCCTCAGTCTAACAGCCATACATAAAAGGTCAATCAGACATGCAATACTATGGGCCTTATTACGACCCAACGGTAAGTTACCGCCTGGGTCGTACCCTTACCACCATGGTGTAAACTACGTTTACACCATGGTGGATGGCGTATTTACCGCCCCATTCCAAGGTGAGTGGGGCGGTAAATCCCCATTTCCCATTTTACCCTTCCCCATTCCCATTTTTGCCCCATAGGGCATAATGGGAGTGGGGAAGGCGCTAATTACGCCACCGTAAATTACGGTGGCGTAATTAGCACCATGGTCCCTTAGCGCCATGGATTTTAATGCCTGCAAAAAGCAGGCGTTAATATCACCATGGCGCTAAGGGACCTTGTAATCAGGCGTTAAGGGTCGGCGCCGTTTATGGCGCCGTTAACCCCTTAACGCCTGATTCGTAATGAGGCCCTATGTGTTTAATTGTCCTATTTGTTGCCACAGTAAATACTCTACAGCCAAACCTTTGGGTAATCGTCATCAAGATACCACACACACACTGGACCTTGGTTACATTTATCGACAGATTTCGTGGTTGATCTCCCGCGGCTGTATGATGACCATAGACTATTTTACCAGGTGTACACTCTGCACCTCAGATGGTATCCATATTTATGAAAGAGATTTTAAGGTTACATGGATTTCCTTTATCTATAACATCAGACAGAGGTTCCCAGTACACTTTGAATTTCTGGGAAGTACTTTGTAAACAATTAGGAGTGGAAAGATCATTGTCATCAGGGTATCACCCTCAGTCTAACAGCCATACATAAAAGGTCAATCATACCATGGAGTAATACCTGCACTGTTTCACATCCACCAACCAAGATGATTGGGTCTCCTTGTTGCTCACGGTGGAATTTGCCTATAACAACACCACACACTCTGCCACCAAGATGTCTTCCTTCTTTTGCCCAACAGGTGTCCACTCTAGAAGTCTTCCAGTGTCTATACCACCTGCCACCTGTTCTCCTATGGTGGACCTGCTATCAGAAATCATACCTCGGAATCATAAGGAAGAATACGGTAACTTGGAACAAAGTAGAAGAAGAAATAAATTATACACTGACAGACAACAAAGAGACGACCCTGATTGGACAGTAGCGTCGGAAGTACGGTAGTCCACTAAATGCCTACCTCATTGGATCCATCCATCTAAGTTGTCCCCACTTTATGTGGGTTCTATCTTGATTACAGCCAAGATTAATCCTGTTGCATTTCGTCTATGTCTGCCGAATGGTTGGAAACGTATTAGTTCTATTTTCCATTCTTCTCTATTAAAGGCCTACATTCCGGATACATTTTCCAGAAAGAAGACCAAGCACAATGTGTCTTCCACTGAACAACAAGAAGAATACGAAGTTTCAAAAGTTTTTGACTCGCATTTCTATCAAGGCAGACTACAGAGATCTATGTGATTACTGCGTCCCCTAAAATGTTGACTCTTCTTATTTCGACCCCCTCTTCACCCGATAGATTGAAGGCGAGTCCCTTCCTTATACTGGAATCCGTGGGGTGTCACTTGAAGAGGTCACATGACCTGTTCAATCAAAAAGGTGGGAGCAGCCAGTCCAGGGCTTGCAGCAGTTAATGCAGAAAGAGGAGGGTCAGGACAGTGGGCGCCCACCTGCAGAGACATGACAGGAGGCAGGTAGTCTCTACTCAGGAGCGCATATGGAATGGACCCAGGAAGAATCACTTCCTTATACTGGATTCCGTGTGGTGTCACATGAAAAGGTAATGTGACTGGTTTGATCATGCAGGTGGCAGGGGCCATTCTGGGACCAGCAGCTAGATAACTTCAGAAGAGGAGGATTAGGACAACGGACACCCACTTACAAAGTCACTGCAGGAGGCAGGAGGTAAGCCTGTATCCAAGAGGGCAGATGTGTTTTAATCTGTTGCACCATCAGTAGAAAATTAAAGGGGCCCTCAAAAAATCTCAGATTTTTCAATTTTAGCCAATTCGTTGTGCTGGAAATGTTTAAGCTAGAGACCTTAAAGAAAATGCGGTCATCCATGCAGAAAAGGCCTGGTTCTTTTGACTACATTTGCAGGATACTTACTTTCAGGGATGCACCTGCCTCCCCTTGCCTGCTAATTCTGCATAGGAATGTAGCCCCTAACCTCTCTCTCAGTCCTTTCATCTATGGCTTTTCTTTTTTTCCCCTCATCTCCAATGAGGATCCAGTGGCCTTCGTGTTAAACTGTGAACATTCCCTACCTCGCTTCCTTCTTTGACCGATTTTCCTCCCTCCTTAACACCTGCGTATCTATCAGGATACTGATTGGGTCCTCCTGGCTTAGCTGTGAATTTTCCCAGACCTTGCCCGCCCAATGTCTTGATATATCTTTCTTCTCTACCCAACAGTTAGGATCCAGAATGTGTCCCTCAGGCTTAATTATGAATGGCCAGTGGTCTGCCTCTCTTTGCCCATCCCATCCATCCTTCTTTCTTGCCTCCGGCTATCACTCTGGATGTAGAATGAGACCTTCAGGCTTTGCTGTGATTACCTAACACTGACCACCTAACCACCCTTCCCCCACCATGCTTTGAGGGAATTTTATTGCAAGATACCCTGTTACAAAGCACCAATAAATAAATCTGGAAAGGGCGCAGGAAATTCCTACACTCTGTCATTGGTGGTAGTATTACCCTTCCATGTTGGCTGTGTGGCCAATTGGTATTTTCACTTGAGGGTTGCTACTCCTCCCTCCCCCGCCCTCAGGGATGGCAGTCTTTCCTTGTTTGGCCGATTGGCTCATCAAATCTCCTCAGACTATCTTCCTTTTTTTTAAAATTATTTATTTATAATATACACAATATATACAACATATCAGCAACAGTAATATTACAGAAACAGAAAGTACACAAAAAAGTACATAAATAAGTAAGAACCAACTTAAAAGAAGTCATTGAACTCATTCCAGATCTTCTCATATGTAGACAATTTACGTTTCAATTTGTAAATCAATTTCTCTGTCCATGACAGGCAATGCATTTCCTGAATCCACTCCTCATAGGAAGGAGAGACCCGTCCTTTCCACCCTCGGAGAATCAACCTCTTGGCCACAAGGAATGCACGGAAAATCCACTTCTTGTGGGCTGAGCTGACATCCCCCAACCCAGAATCATCACCCAGGATTACCGTCCTAAAATCAAGGACCGGCCCTCCTCCAGTAATCCTGACACACACATCACAGACATCACTCCAAAAATCTCTGACCCTCACACAATTCCACAACATGTGTTCCAATGACCCTACTGTCTGAACGCACCCCCAACAGTCCGAACTGTCAGACATGCCTCTTTTATGCAATGTTTCAGGGCACCAATAAACTCGATTCAGGATCTTGATCTGTCGAGACCGTTCACTTAGATTCAGAGAGCACAACGATACATTACTACACATATTCTGCCAATCATCCAAATCAATTTCTGATCCTATTTTCTCACTCCATACTCTCCGCAAATTGTCATTACACTGAAAATGTGACACCATTAGCTTGTAGAGCCTACTACCCAAACCACCACTCTTCCCACTGTTAGAGTCTGTCAGCAAAGCGCACACATCCAAGGAGTCAGACCAGTCAACCTCACCAACCGCCCTCTTTAGCCGTCTATATGCCGAGTCCGATAAACCATCAAAATTCCATCTCTCTCTCAGCTCTGCTGCGGTCAACCACCGATCATCATTCCCCAAATCAGAAACCTGTGTAATATCCATCAAAAACCATTCAGGCAAAAAAACTGTCCTCAAATTGTCCCTAATCCTAGGATTCAACCAGATAGAGGCACTCCTGCACTTGAATGCATCCCGACCAAGCAATGACAAAACTGCAATCCATGAATTGCGCAAAAATGACGTTGCCATCAAATTACCACCCTGAATCTTGGTATTTGTAGTCAACAAGGCTGTCGGGCCCAGCGGCCCATAGGCACTCGACTCCGCCACTGCCCAGCTGTCTAATTCACCTGTTAAAAATGGTACAAAAGAATGAGCAGAAAAGGCCAAATGGTAAGCCCGAAAATTCGGTACCCCCAGTCCACCTAAATGAACAGGAAGCTGCAACTTCCATAGACTAAGTCTTGGTGGCTTTTTGTCCCACAAAAATTCCTGAACTAGGCGGTCCAAATCATTCCAGTAGCAGCTCTTAATTTTCAAAGGAAGCATGCTAGATACAAAGTTGATCTTAGGAGTTGTATTCATCTTCAGGGCATTAACTTTACCCCATAAAGAAAGATTAAGCAATGACCACCGTTCTAGATCCGATTTACATTCCCGAATAACCACACTCATGTTCTCATCAACCATCTTGGAAAGAGGGTACGTCAGCCATACCCCCACATAACGCAAGCGTACATCACACCAAGTAAACCCCAGCCCTGTAACCAGAGCCTTATCACATCTAATCGACAGAGGCAACACTTCAGACTTCAAGCGGTTCATTTTATAGCCTGAACAATCATGAAACTCAGATAAAAGCCTCATCAACCTGGGCAAGGACACCTGCAAGTTCTCTAGTACCAATAGAAGGTCGTCCGCATAAAGCCAAGCTTTTTGTACCACACCCCAACAACTCACTCCTTGCAAATCTGGGTCATGTTTGATGCCAACAGCAAAAGGCTCAATTGCCAAAATGAACAACAGAGGGGAGAAAGGACAACCTTGACGCGTGCCGCGCTCCAAACTAAAGGGTTCTGAAATTACTCCATTAGTCTTAACAGCAGCAGTCGGTCTGGAATATAGTAGAGCAACCCAAGAGATAAACTCCTCACCCAAATTCATCCTCTTCAGTACAGAATACAAGTAATCCCAACTAACCCTGTCGAATGCTTTTTCTGCGTCAAGCGAAAGGACCGCAGCATCACAGTTCATCCTATCCGCCATTTCCATAGTAAGCAATAACCTCCTGATGTTACTAGAGGTACGTCTATTTTTCATGAAACCAGATTGTTCCTCGCCAATCAAAGTAAGCAATAATTGCACCAGGCGCATAGCTAGGACCTTTGCAAGAATCTTATTATCTGTATTGATTAGGCTAATTGGACGATAACTGGCCGGGAGATTACAATCTTTACCTTTTTTCAGAAATACCGAAATAGTCGCATGGTTAGTACTTTTAGGTAGTGTCCCGGTCTGCTTGCTAGAAACAAACATATCTCTCAAGAACTCTAAGGCTGAATTCGGAAGAATCCTATAAAACTCACAAGGGAGGCCATCAGGGCCCGGGGATTTGCCAACATTCAGCGCCGAAATTGCCTCTTTGATCTCATCCACCGTAATCACATCACCAAGTAGATCACGATCGTTATCCAAAACCTTTGGCATTGGCAACTTACCAAAGAAGTCCTCACCCCTACCATTAATACCAGCCTCATTGCTATACAGATTCTCATAGAAGTCACGAAATATCGAGTTAATTTTATTCGGATCAAATGTAATCCTACCATCCTTGTCAACCATAGACGCAATTGCAGACTCCGAAATCCTTTTCTTCAACCGATATGCCAACCATCTGTCACAGCGTTCCCCCTTCTCAAAATAGGTACATTTAGAATAGAACAAGCCACGTTCAGCCCTCATAGACAAAAAGTCTTCCATTTCCTTTTTAAGTTTTTTCAAAGCTGCCAAATGAACAAAGTTAGCCGGATCAAGCATCAGATCCTGCGAGACCTCACTAATACGTAGATCCAGATCACACCTCTTACTCTCTTCCTTTTTCCGTTTACCACATGACAGCCCTAAACCCCATTCCATTACCTATCTTATTATCTATCATCTACCAGGCCTTCTCTCCTCCTTCTGTGATGATCTTGATTCTCTTCTTTCCTTCCTGTTTTCATGAGCGCTCTGTTTTTTTTTACTTGGCATTTTCAATCTTCATCTCCTTACTAACCATACATCCTCTACGTTTCTCTGCTTGCTCCATTCCTATAACCTCATTCAGTACTACATTGCTCTTTCTCATACCTCTGGTTCTTCCTTGGATCAACTTTTCGCCTCACTCCCCTCTACTTCTACTGTCTCTGCTGCTCCATTCTTCAACCTCTGATAATTTTCTATTATCCTTTTCTACCGCTGCTCCCATTCCTTCTGATTCAACTATTCCCTCACCCAGATTTATCTGCTCTAATCTTAGATCTTTTTATGCTCCCATGTTTACCACTTCTCTTGCTTCCTCCCTCCCTGCTCTTCTGGGTTTTTCTCTCATCTCAGATAATTCCGCTCTATCAGA
Source organism: Ambystoma mexicanum (assembly GCF_040938575.1). Taxonomy (NCBI): domain Eukaryota; kingdom Metazoa; phylum Chordata; class Amphibia; order Caudata; family Ambystomatidae; genus Ambystoma; species Ambystoma mexicanum. The sequence continues at coordinate 1,186,326,357 of NC_090934.1, forward strand.
TGTCAATTCCAGCCTTATAGTAACTATTCACTCCCTCCAACCTACTCGTCCCTTTCGTCCATCCCATAAACCATGCCAGCCTTGGCTTAGTCCTGAACTTCTTGTGCACAGATCCTCACGACGGTGTGCTGTTAAGCGGTAGAGAAATCATACTCTTCTGGCAACCTTGCTCTACTCTCCACCTTACATTCTTATGATTCCTCCTCATTCACTGCAAAAAAGCTTTACTTTTCTGACCTCATTCTTTTCTACTCACTTCATCCTCATTTTCTGTTTCAACTTCTCAACCAAATGTTGTCCACCCTCCACCCAATGCTTCTCTTACCTCCTCTAAACTTTGCCAATTTCTTCTCTAAGAAAGTGTTATGTCCCGTCGCAGACAATGGTCTATTTGGCATTGGAAGAAGCCGCTTCATTGCACTATCCTTTCTCCAATGCCGGGTGTTCCCGACACATTTTCTGCTTTCCAGTGCAGCTGTCTAGTTCATCTCATGCTGCGTTGATGACATCTCAGGATGCTGGTTCCCGAATAAAGAAAACAACAAAAGCTGCAACAACACAGAACCCAATGCATTGATACTCTTTTGGCTACTGACAGTTTCGTATGTTTTCTTTGCCCTTTTTACTCCTTACCTCTCCCCTTCCTTTCCTAAATCTGTTTTTTCATCCTCCACCTGAACCCTGTGTTTTACTGTTCTCTATATCACCTTCAGTGCTTCGTGTGTCTGCTTGCTGAGATCTGCTTCTTGCTGTGGTGTTTACCCGAGCCCGCTCAGCTGTTCCACTGAGAGGGTTTCTTTGCTTGATCCTGATGCACCAAAGACCTAACCATGAGTCTTCAGTGTTATTTTTGTTACGCGAGAGGGTTTCCCTGAGACTTCACATTCCCTGCTTTATCACCACAAGGGAATGAGAAGTTTTGGGGCATTCCTTATTGTCTGTGACTCCGATCCAGACAAATAATTCAGGTCAGTGTATCCTGACTTGTATGTTTGTAACAGGCTTGCACTACTGCTCTGCACTGCTTATTGCCCCTCAGCGCTCTTAATTCTACTATCTGCACGCTCTGCTTTCTCTCACCGTACTTCTATCTCACTGTCACTCCGCGCCCTCGCCTGGCTCTCATTCGAGTCCTGCTTACTTTTTCACTTCATCTTTATCGTCTTCGAATCTATACATGGTCTTGCTCCCCCTTACCTTTCACAAAACAAAAGAGGTGATGGCGGGAAGGTTTAGAATTAATCTTAATCTCTGGCATTGCTCCGGGCAACCCTCCAGACCATTGTTCTTTGCCTGCCGAGATATTACAAAAGAGAAAAGACCAGAGGTTAAGATTAATTCCAAACCTTCCAGCCATCATCTCTTGTGTTTTGCTATAGTCACCCTGAGTGGGACAGGTATGCCCAGACGTGGGCCCCGTGCCTGCTGGGCCTACAGACCCAAGCTACTCCTCAGTTCTGAGGCCCAACAAGGATTGAGAGCAGGTTGAAGGGCTTCTGATCTGTTGACAGAATATATATGGTAAGTGGTTGTGATCTAACAAGGAACCCAGAGTTAGTCTACTCGGGTTATATGGGCACAGATTGCCTACCCAGCGAGGGCACAAGGCCTTGGGTATATAGAAGGGAGCCTATGGCCTAGAAGCAGATTTTGAAAGTATGGAAAACTACTTAAAAACGAAAGTAGAAGATTGGATTTCCTACCTTCAATTATTGTTGAAATATGAAGAAGTCATGGTCGAGAGGGTTGATGAGATTTCCAAGTATTGTGTTGAGTTTGCCAAACTCCTCATTCTTACCTGTAGGAGTAACGGTCCGCTGGGAAATGGATTGGGCTGACCGCTAACCTATCTGCCTCCCCAATGGTGGACAAGATGGCATCCCGCTGGCCCGTTGCTCGACAAGAGACACCGTTAATCCTCTTGTGAAATCGGCTCTCAGACTAATCACTTTTTATAGTGTGTGGTGTTAGATGCCTGCAACTACTGCAGTAACTCCTATTGCTTGTCACTAGCCAGTCTTTATCTTGGCATACTGCTGTATTACCAACAACACATTTTGATTGACAGCATCAGGGACCTCTGCGCTCCTTAGGTATTTTGTAGTGTCATGTAAGAACGTAAGATTAGCATTTGACCTGCACTTGCAGGCAGAGCTACATCCTGCTCACTACCTTTGGTGGCGCTACGATCACGTGTGTGGAATCAGTGATGCTAATTGTCTTTCCCATCTAAAAAGATGTTGGAACTCACTTAAAATATGGTATGGTTGAAGGCATTTTTCAATCACAGACTGAGGGGCACCATTGCACTGAGGCACATAAAACCTCAACTCCCGAAATCTCAACAGAGCAGATTAGGAATTATTGTGGAAAGAGAAAGGTTTTGATCGTCTCGTCAGAAGTTGGTTGGAGTGGTAAAAAAGCAGCGGTAGCGCTATTACTGCCGCTTTACCACTTCGCCCAATCCCGAGTATGGGCCTACCTCGATGCAGCGGTATGGCCATTTCCGGCGCTATTTCTGCCGGGGGTATTAGCACCAGCGGTAATTGCGCCACCCATCCCAATTGGGTTCAGTCGACCCAGTGGGAATGGGAATTTACTGCTCTCCCCCCCAGCAACCTGGGATCCGGCGTAAATTACGCTGGATCGAGTTGCAGCAAAGCTAAACGAGTTGGGCGTTATCCAGATGAGGCAGATTTTGGGGAACACTGTTCCAAAATCTGGTTACTTGCATTGTAAAGGATCTAATGCCAATGTATTTTCAAGCTTTATATTGTGGAATGGTAGTGCGGGCCTAGCATGGCGCTCAACTAGAAGAGTTTCTTTTTAACTTACATGATGAGAACAACAACAGATCTGCGAACCATGCAGCCTTAAACTCAATGCGATGGGCCAACGGCGATAGCCAGTAAAGCTGGTCTGATTATATTCCTCAGGGACGTTTTAGAAGGAGTTTGGACCCCACATTGTGCTCTTTTTACAGTTTGCCATAGCTTGGAAGACCGAGTAGGTAGAGTTTCCATAGTCTAGTGGCTGTGCTATAAACACATTAACTACAGTGACTTTTTGGGGCAAGTTAAAAAAAGGCCACCATTTCTTTTCAAAGTTTAAGATGGGAGAAGGCACGCTGGGAAACTGTTTTTGATTTTTAGGGTCATGGAAATGTTGCTTCCAAACCGAATGCCCACATTTCTGGCCGAAGGTATGGGATTGGGCTGCGGACTGAAGTCTGTGGGCCAAATAGGTGGGTGCCAGCTGGGGGCCTGAGGACCAAATAGCATAACTTCGATTTTACAGCGTTCTATTTGAGAGAATTGCAATTCATCCAGTTTTGTACATTCAATAAGCAAAGCGTAAGACTGGAGTCTTGGCTATCACCGACCATATCAAGTTGTAACAAGATCTGCATGTCAGCTGCATATATCAAAAATTGCATGGGGATTTAAGCCAGCAGTTGCAAATATAGATTGAACATTAAAGGTGACACCGCACACCTTGAGCAACACCACATGAGATGTTATTCATGCAGGATTCATAGCCGGTCTGATGAACTTCCATGTGTTTCTGGATCTGGTGAGTGGATATGGTTTCCAGAATTCTTCCCCAATAGGCTAGATAATATTAGGGGTACAAACTGGGAGCAGACCTCAAGGTCATCACAAAACCCCATGTGCCTTAACGTAATATAACCCTCACACTAGTAATGGCTGCAGTGGAAGTGGTGCCAGCCAATAAGGGAAGCGCTCATCCCTTCTTTTGATGACATTTTCTTCTGGTGACCACACTATATACATTCATCCCAACAATCACTTTCATTCACCTTATGCCTTAACTTCCCCACATGTTGTGAGTTATGTCGGTACGTTTCTGTCTCCTAACTTTTCCCACTCTACTACTTTCCTGCTCTCCTTGGCCAGATTGTTTTTCCAAGAAAAAGACCATGGTCTGGCTGCCACTTTGGGTGGGATCAGAATTTCCCTTTTCACAGAAAAGACTCCGCGCTTTAAGACCGCTATGGAGGTGATATGCACAGAATAAAGGACAAATAAAATAGCACAGCACCGGTGAACAATGTAGGATTAGAAAGGGACTTGGTAAATGTTAGGTGCCAAAACCCACAAGACCTCTTATCTTAGCCAGATATCACCCAAACCCTGTGAGCGCTCTGTAAGAAATCATTTTAGGGCACTCACAGAACTCCATTCAGACTGGAGGGATAACCACCTGCAGCGTTTCTCGAACATACATGGAATTCAGAGAAATACTATTCTCAGGACTGCAAACTCGTGGTGTTCACGCAATTCCCTTTAGATATCACCTAGGGTTACCTGTGCGAAAGGTGGGGGGCAGAGGTTCATGCGCACTGCAGAGGAAGTCCTGTGGAGCCACCAGGGCTGGCAAGACCAGGACGAAGCAGGACTGCATGATCTTGTGTTCCACATCCAAAATAGTTTCAAGTTAATGCCAACCGCTGTTCTGCCCTTTCATGTCCCCCAGGCATCTGTTTTTGTCAAGCGCTTATCCAATCAACACAGAGAACTAATACTGATAGAACGAAGGGGGGTATCCTGTGGGAGGAAGCTGTGTCTGTCTCTAATTTCTTGAGTGAAGGGAAGAATCTGAAGGAAGAGATACAGAGGAAGACTGCGGGCTGAAATACCAAAGCAGAAGATGCCCGCATGGGAGAGCCTTGGATGAAAAAATTATCAGGAGGTAGAGACCCATATCTGCTGACTCTGAGGCAACTGCAAGATTAACCCCCACTAGCAACTCCAGGGGAAAAGGACCAGCTCATGACAGGAGAGCCTTAGAATTTCAGCTGCGTGACATAAACCCAGATGGAGGGGAGGGGGATAATGCCTATCACAACGAGTGAACCAAGGTATGGCAGAGAATCTGGTGAGAAAATTGAAGCCAAATATGCCCTGATGCATAAATGTTTCCATAACCGGGCCCCGCTTTACCTTGCTCAAAGAATAGTGAAGACGTCCTCTTCAAGACCCAGTAGATCTGTGTATACCAACAGGATATCAAATCCCAAGACCCAGAGAGCCTGGGCAGGAGGCTCTAGCTTCCCTGTCTTGGCAGCAAATCAATGAAACTCCTTACCATCTTACATTAGGAATATTGAGTCACATCTTGCCTTCAGGAAATCAATAAAAAAGTTGTTGTTTGTGTAGAAAGCATCGGGTACTAGCACCCATGTTCACTGCCCTATCGCTATAACTGTATGACAAACCTCAACTGTAACCCCATTTGTTTGTGCTCATGTTTTGTATCCCAAGCTCACTGTAAACACGAGCTAAGCAACCTAGTATAACTAACACCAGTAAACCTGCTATATTCCAAGCTCACTGTAACCATTAGCTAAGTAACCTATTGTAACTAAGACAAGTAACCCTGTTGTAACTAAGACAAATTCATGCCACAGCGACTCGATGGCCTTGGGTTGCTAGTGCGCTTCACAAATATAAATAAATAAATGTCTAGTGAAAGGCTTACTATAAATCATGAACCAAGGTGTCATGAGAGGACAAAGGCAGTGAATATGGCAAGGTAAATGTGCACAAGATCATGCAGTGAATAGCTTTGAGTCAAACAACATGCACTCAGGAACCAAGACACATGTACACTAAAACTGAGGATGTGCAAGTAGAGCGTGATTTAGAATACAAATATATGAAAAGCGATGTGGGGTAAGCGCTAAGAAGCTCCTTATGAATACAAAGAAAGTCAGCATTCTCCTTACCCACAATTGTTGTTACAGGAACTGTCAGCGCTAAGCCGACATACAGGGCAAGCAACAACAGGATCTGTGAGCTAACACCCTTGATGGTATCGTATAAGGTAACTTAAAGACAATACTCACGAGGACGAGAAATACCAAGTGAAATGTCAGCGAAGCCCACAAACCCTTTTGATCAAACAGGGACCCTGAAAGGCTATAACAGCAAAGGGATGATAACATAATACATCAGATTCCTGACAAGGGACAAGTAGGAATTGTGGTTACAGAATATTGAGGAAAACATAGGCATTCACACCGGAGCTGGCTACAACAGCACACCACACCTAACAATCAATAGGGAACAAAGGGAGAAGTGCAAGGGAAATCTGGAACAGACTCCAATAGAAAGTAAAGTAACAGGAGCAGGGAACACAAAATTACAAGGGCAAACCTCCACCCTCCCCACCCAGGGAAGGAAAGGTAAACTGGGACAACATACTAAATCTATAAATGAGGAGTGACTAATGGATCAAGATTTTGCTGTTGAATAGGGCAAAGTCAAAGGAATAAAGAACACAGACAAACTGGACTGCACAGAAAAAAGGAAAGCTCTGGGAAGTGATTACTGTAAAACAGAGGAAGACAGAAAGGGAATCCAGGAAGCAGAAATTATTAATAAACACACTCATTCTGAAATCCATGGACAAGGGAACCATACATTAGAAACTAGGAACTAGACACTAAGCTAAAACCAGTCATAAACAGGAACACTGCAACAATGACCAGCGATGGACTGAAGGAAACTGAGGCTTTTAAAGCTGGCAAACAAGCACATACCTCGGGTGTGCTGCTTGCTGCACCTGCCAGCCACAGGTGCTGCTTATCCTCCATCCAACCTTGTCCTGAAAGGGGGGAAATGAAGCAGTGGGCCAGGCATTCTGGGAAGCATAGTCCTTTGATTAAAGCAGCATACTGGCTGCCAAAAACCTGGAATGGGTCCTGAAGGGAAGTAACATGGAAAATAAGGATTTAGCGCTCCCAATTCACCACAGTACTATTGCCTGTGATCTGGAAGGAAAGTTCAGTAGGGAATAAACCTCAAATCAGGACCCCAAGTGGTGGGAATGGGAGCAAAGGGAGTGAATCGTGACACAAAGTCTGGCAGAAGACCTGGAGAGAAACCTGAAGCAAAGGTCTAGTGAAAGGCCTATTGTGAATCCTGAGATCAAGGCCTAGCAGAGAACCCAAATTAAAACCTGAACATAAGGTCTAAAACAGACCTCACACGAGTCAGGAAGCCTAGACTAGTGGAAAACCTGGTAAGAAAACGGAACGCAAGGTCTGGTGAGAGACTGCATCTCAATTTGAAAGCCAAGGTCTGGAGAAGACCTTGTGTATAACTGTAAAGTTGAGGTCTATGTAAAGACCTTACTCTGGGTCCGAAAATACACAGACCCCTGTTACTAAAAGAAGGTACAAAAAAGGGCACATTGAGAAACAGACAGAACCCAAGGTCCGGGAGATCAGACTTGCTTGTCTACTAGGACGTGCTTGGGGAGGGGGGGGACCAGGTAAAAGCAGAGAGATCTGAAAGAATGTCTAGACTGTGAGTAACCAACAACTTTTTCCAGAAGATCCACATGTCACAGATCGCACAAGAAACACTCTCATGCTCATGCAAGGGGTTTTATTGGTTTTTCATTGGGCCATATGTCCTTCCCTCTCTTTCCGTCTGATAACACATGGCCTAACTAACCCAGGTGTCCGTGACTGCAGGTTAAGGGATTGTGCATATTGACTCCTGCTGTCTAAGATCTTATACTTATTTCTTATATTGGATATGAGGACCTGAAGGCAAGAGACCTTTTCTAACTAAACTCCCTCCCTCAGGGACTTCCTAAAACATTCCCTTCTCTACACAGTTGTTAGGAGGTATGGGATTGTGCCTGGCAAACACCCTGATTGGATCGGTCTTCCTTCTGCCCTGCTAACGTTCTCCTCTCCTTCTCCTTCCTCCTAACTAGTCTCCTCTTCCAACTCCAACTGCCTCTACTCTCTCGTTGCTTCTCCTGTGTTCCTCTGATGTCTCGCCTTCTTTCTAGGCCTTGCTTCAACCCTTTGATGTTACTCCTCCCTCCATTACGCTTATGTCCCTTTTCCACTCTACTACTCACTCCTTCACACTACTACTCCCCTTCCACCCCGCTACTTCCTCTTCCACATTACTACTCCCTCCCCACCACTACTCCCTCCTCTGCTCCCTCTTCCACTACACTACTCCCATCTCCACAGCACTACTCCCTCTTGCTGCCTACTACTCTCTCCTCTACAATACTCTCTCCTCCTTACTACTCCCTCCTCACTACAACACCACCCACATCCTACTCATTCTCCTTTCACTCAGTTCCAAACACTTCACATTCATTATGTACACTACCTCCCGTAACCGCACTTGTTACTCTTCCACGCGCAATCCCACTGCAGTACCACTTGCACTAACTAACCAATACCTCCTCGTATCAAGAAATCACCTCTACACTGCGCTGCTCCTTACTTCCTCCTGCTGGTCTCTTGGTCTGCCACCACCTCCTCCTCTGACCTCACCCGAACAACACAAAACCTCCTGCCCTTCCTTTTATGTTCCACCTCTTGGTGCATTGGTTCACTTTCCTTGGCCAATTTGGCCCTATCTTCCCCACCTCCGAGCGATTAGATACAGCAATGATGTAAAAAAATGTACTTGTCCACATCTCCTTTCCCCATTCAGGGCCACTGCAGAATACCAATGGCGGCCCGGACAGCGCCGCCGCAGAATAGCAATGGCGGCCCGGACAGCGCAGTGTCCATGTTAATGTTCAGAGGTCTTAAGCCAGGTCTCCCTAAGGTAATGAAAGTCTGTGTGGGTGTCTGTGGCCCCTTATTCAGATCATGGTGTTCTAGAGTGTTAACCGCAAGCACACGGCTGTTTGCAGTTGCTACCATGAAGCGCAGCACAGGCTTTCCTTTTAAAAAAAATTTGTATTCACATTTTTATTGTATACCAAACAATTGAAAACAATACAACCAAGTTTAAAACATAAATTAAAACTCATTCTCCCAACACCCCCTTCACAAGTTTGCTTCACAAAGTCGGCCCTCAATAGTTTCAACACATGTATAACGCTGATTTTTCACCATAGCAGATTGCATTATAAATTCAGAAATCTTTCCCAAATTTCCACATAAAGGTTGCCTTTTTTTCTCTGTGCATTAACATATTTTCCATAAGTGACATTCTTTGCAAGTCCTCCAACCATGTTGACGTTGAAGACACACAATCACTTTTCTAATTGCGCAAAGCAATTTCCTTTGCAGGTAAAGCCGCCCTAAAAAAACAACATCTCTGTGGGTAAGACAAATCTGCAACCTGTTCCTCTTCTCCCAGTAGAATCGTTGAAAAATCATAGTCAATATCAAGCAGCAGTACATTGTTCATAAGTGTTGTGACCCCTTTCCAAAATTCCCTCAACCCACTGCATTCCTACATCAAATGTTCAAATGAACCCACTCTCTGCTTGCATCGCCAATACATTTCTAATTCAATTAATTCCCTTTCATATATTTTCTGCAGTGTCTAGTATACTATGTTTAATATGTTCGTCTGACTAACATGTTCTCCTAGGTTTAGTGAAGTTAATTTAATGTTCCTGCATAAATTGACCCATCTACTTTCACTCATCTCTGAACCCAATATTTCTGACCGTTTTCCCAGTAGACCCACATTTATGTCCTTGCAACCAGCTGCATGTTTGTAAACTCTTGAAGCAAGATGACTTTTCACCTTGTATTCCTTCAAATAATCAGCCCTTCCTCTTCTTTCCTTTGGTATACTTGCACCAATAGCCTTCCTCAATTTTCGATATTCGGCATACGAGCAGTCGATCATGCCCCATTTAGTTCTTAACTCTTTAATAGACTTCCATTTATCGTTCTCAAACAGGTCTCCTAGCCAGCGGATTTACTCAAGACCCAACTTGGCCAAAATAAAATGTTCCCACCTATCGTTATCTCTTTTTTCAGCCACAAAGAAGTTTCCTTTGTACAGTGCACATCTTCTTTAGTCAACTTTGCTAAATCTCGCCAACACTCCCCCAAGAATTTAGTTGGAACTTATGAACGGCAACCAGTGGCATCCTCTGAGGACAGTAAAGCCCTAGGGGACAGTGGCATAAACTTGCTGGTTTCGGCCCTTGTCCAAGCATCATCCGAATCATTTATGAAAGGAAGCAGGTGTCTTGTAAATGCCAGGTGATACAGCTCAAAATCTGGAACTCCCAGACCACATTCCCTGGAAGAAAGTTGCAGCTTCTACAACTTCAGACGTGGTTGATTCCCATCCCACAAGAATGACTGTATCATGCTTTCAATTTTCTTCATGTCTGTCTATCGAGCCTTTGCATGGATCATTCCCAGGTTGAAATTAATAGGCAGTGCTTTAGTCATCTTAATAGCGTTCACCTTGCCCCAAAGACTCTGTTGCAGTTCATTCAATCTAGATCTTATTTTGCTTTGGCCATTATACTTTTCAGGTTTACAACCATAATGTGATCCACATAACCAAACTCCCAAATATCGCACTTTTCCTGGACACCATTTGAAACCAAAACTGCTCACAAGACTTCCAGAGCATCTTTCCGAAACCGGCATGGCTTCTGATTTTGACCAATTAATTTTGTACCCTGAGTGTTCAGGGAAAGTATTCATTTGCTTCATTACAGTTGTGATTAAAGAAACAAATCCCCGGACAATCAGCAGCATGTCATCTGTATACAGCCATATTTTTTTAAAAGCCTCCCCAAAGTTGACTCCTTCGATCTCTTGATCATTTCTAATTTTTGCAGCTAATGGTTCCATAGCAAGAACGAATAATGATGGCGATAGGGGACAGCCTTGTCTTGCGCCTCTTCCAAGTTTGAAACTTTCTGAATTAAAATTAAAACCATTTGTATTCACACTCAACATAGGTTTCTGGTATAGTAGCTACATCCAATTAATTAGACTCTTACCAATCCCAAAACCTTGTAACATAGCCAGGAGGTAATTCCACTCAATGCAATCATATGCTTCCTCTGCGTCCAAGGACAATACAGCCACATCCTTTGATAACTTGCGACTCTCATAAAGCGTAAGAATTAATCTGCACATATTTTCGAACACACGTCGCCCCTTTACAAACCCTGCTTGATTCGGGTCAATGATTTCAGTTATTAAAAATTCAAGTCTCATTGCTAATGCCTTTGCAAATATTTTGTTGTCCGTGTTAATAAGACTTATTGGTCTGTAGCTACTCAAATGCAACTGTGGTTTGTGCTTCTTCAGAATCAGTGAAATAGTTGCATGTCTAGTGCTCGTTGGAGGTAGACCTTGAATCTTTGATGATTTTAACATAGCCAGCATCAACTCAAAAACTCAGTCCGGCATTACCTTATACAATTCTGCTGGTAAACCATCTGGACCTGGCCATTTTCCTACATTTAGACGATGAACCGCTCCCTTCAGCTCTTAAACACTCATATCTGCATACAATTCTCTCTTCCTGTTTGATTCTCTTTAAGTTGCATCCAGCAATGTAATCTCTAATATTCTTTCTGTCCATCTTCACCTCTGTAGTACAAATAGGACGCACGGCTTCCACAGCCTCAGTTCCGTTTTTTCTGCGAACGTGTTGCTTCGTGAAACTCGGCGCACCTTGTGTGCTGTGATTGTGATGTCTTTTTCTTCGACTCCTCTGACTCCGCAGTCTGGCTTCAAGAGCTGCCGGGACTGCAAGTCAAAAATGTCGATCAACGACCCGCATCAGATTTGTTTGTGGTGCCTGGGCGAGTCGCACGACACCAACGACTGCTCGAAATGCCAGTCGCTGACTTCCAAGGCCTTGCGGAAGCAGAGGTAGTTAGGGGCTCTAAGCCTGTTAAGTCCCGAAAATCCAAATCTAAGTCCAAGGGTTTCCACCGACGACTCAAGGGGCGACTCTCTGTGTCGGAAGGAGTCCCGGTGATCTCGGTCCCGGAGTGGTTCCCGCCATTCTTCTTCCTCGTCTCAGCACTCTAGGAAGCGCCATCACCGTTCGCGACTCCAGCTATTTATCTACTCACCCCACTCCCGAGAGTTTGGTGGTTCAGGTGGCTACGGCCACCTCGAGGCAGGCGGCGTACCCTACCATCCCTCCGGATAGGGATGATAAGTGCTTCGACGGTTGGGCCCAGAAGGTATTTTCTGCTGGGAGCATGGCATTGAAATCAGCCAACTCCACTTGTGCCTTGGCAAGGTTCTGACACACTCTGTGGAATTGTGTTTTACACGTGCAATTGTAACCCTTCTCCGTCCTCCTCAGAGGATGCTCTCTCGAGGAAGGTAGCGTGCCCGATGAAGTCCTCGACTCCGGAGGAATGGGCTGCGTTTAAAGAACAAATGTTAGCGATTTTTCAATCGCAGGGCACGGGTCCGGTCGTGCCTTCTAACGAATCCGGCCAGGATCGGTCTCATACCATGGCTCACACGCCTTCAGGCTCAGGTCCACGACGTGACTCGCATCGGGAGCCTTCGAGGAGCCATATGGACAAGGATTCGAAAAGTCGCAAGAGACGTGCTGCTAGGTCTCAGTCCTCGTCCTTAGCGAGACCGCAGCAACCTACTGAGGGCTTGATGCCAGCGTCAACTCGGTCGGTGCCATGTCCATCCGACTCAGACGTCGACGCTTTGCCATCGTATCAGCCCATGGAGCCGTCAGCACCTGTGTCGACGTCGAAGCCTGCGGCGTTCACGACGTCGAGGTTGTCGACGCTTTCGATGTCGAAGCCTTCGGCACTCTCGACACCTTTGGGTATTTTTGCCCGCAATCTACCTTTGGAGTACCCGATGTGGTGGATCCTCCGAGGAAGACTACAGTGAAGTCTGTGAGGTGTGTTTTGGACTCCAGGCCCTCTTCTGTCACCAGACCTGGGTTTCAACTCCCTTTGGCTGACATTTATGAAGAGGAGGAAAGGTCTGAGTTTGAGGACCCTGGTGAACTTGATGAAGCTCCACTTTTTTCTGGAAACAGTCAGTTGGAGGAGTTGAGGCAGACCCTCCATGATGCCAGTAGGTTGGACACTTCCCCGGAAGTGGAATTTGCCTGGGGCTCATGCGGAGTCTTCATACAGGAGGCACGTGGCAAGGGTATCTGGGCTGGGCTGGTCCAGTCCTCCTGAAGACTTTGTGCAGGATGATCTAACGGACATCTTAGATCAAGGTCCTTCCTCTGACACGGTTTTACCATTTCATCTCACCTTACAGAAAAGGGAGGCAGCTGCTTGGCAGTCCCCGGAATCTCTTCCGGCTTTTAATAAATCTTTGACAATGAAATACCGCCCTTCCGTTCGCGACTCCAGCTATTTATCTACTCACCCCACTCCCGAGAGTTTGGTGGTTCAGGTGGCTACGGCCACCTCGAGGCAGGTGGCGTACCCTACCATCCCCCCGGATAGGGACGACAAGCGCTTCGACGGTTGGGCCCAGAAGGTATTTTCTGCTGGGAGCATGGCATTGAAATCAGCCAACTCCACTTGTGCCTTGGCAAGGTTCTGACACACTCTGTGGAATTGTGTTTCTTTAGCGGCTGAGCATATTCCCGAGGGGGAAGAAAGGGATGGGTTCCTTGCTCTGGTGCAGGATGGCAAGGATGCCATGTGCAAATCCCTTCAGCCGGGTTTAGATACGGCCGACAGTGTTAGCCGATCTATGGCTGCGAGCACCGTTATACGCAGATTTGCGTGGTTGCGGAAGTCACGTTTTGCTCCGGATGTACCTGCCCGTCTTCTCAACATGCCCTTTGACGGCGCACATTTGTTTGGCAGCAAGGCTGACGAGAGCTTTGAGAGGTTGCAGACCTCGAAAGCTGCAGCTAAATCTTTGAGCGCAGCTGTGTGTCAACCTCCACCTTTTTGTCTTAGGGGACAGCAATGGAGGGGAGGTTATTTTTGTTACTACTCCTCCTTTGGTAGAACGAAATGGGCCACCAGTCAAAGGGGCCAGCGAAAAAGTACCTGTGGTGGTCGGGGAAATCGTGGTGCCAGAGCCGCTCAGGCAGCTGCCTCTTTGCCTTCAGGAACTCTCAGGCATCCGCTTTCAAACTGTCATGAGGCCATGTCCCATGGTTCGCCAGTTGGGGGCAGACTGTCTCAGCATCTCGAAGAATGGCGAGCCATTACTTCAGATGCGTGGGTGCTGGATACCATTGGTCACGACTACTGCCTTCCCTTCCTTCAGCGGCCTCACAACAATCCACCAGGGAAACTCTCTTTGAAGCTTCTGGATCCGCTTCTTGCGCAGGAAATCCTAACCCTGCTGGAGAAAGGCGCTATAGAATTGTTGCCTGTAGCGGAGAGGAACAAGGGATGGTATTGCCCTTATTTTTTGATCTAGAAAAAAGACTGGGGAGTGAGACCCATCATGGACTTGCGTTGGTTGAACAAACTTCTCAGGAAGGACAAGTTCGTGATGGTTACTCTTTCTCAAGTCCTCCAGGCCCTTCAACTTCAGGATTGGTTGGTGTCTCTGGACCTACAGGATGCTTACTTTCATGTACCGATTCATCCCAAGCACAGAAAGTACCTGAGGTTTGCAGCTGGAGACTCGCACTTTCAGTTTCGGGTCCTGCCATTCAGATTGACCTCTGCCCCGATGGTCTTCACCAAGCTAATGGTGTTGGTGGAAGCGTATATGTCATGCATGGCAGGCAAATTACCTCGGGACCTGGAACACTGTCTTCACACAGAAATGGTTCTGCCCATAGAACTGCTAAGCCTTTCTATTCTAAACGGAGGTTGTTTGATATCTTGCCTGGAAAACGACGTTTGCATTATTCACATCGTTGAATTCACGTGATTAGGGATTGTCACGTGTGTTACTGCATTACGTTCATAAGCAGCGTGGGGACGTCGCTCGGTGCTTCTGATTGAACCAACATGGCGTCTGGTAGCTGAAACTTTGATCTGCGTCCTCGCATCTCTTCAGCAACTTCTTTTGGCTTTCCTCCTGCGTGCTACTTCCACACGCGAACTCCTGGAGCTGCATACAAGAAGTTACAGCAGCTTTTCTTGTTCACGTGTATCTTTCTACACGCTACTTTCAGCAGCCATCTCCTAGAAGACCAACGGACGGCTTTTCCTTCACACACGAGTTCTGGCAGTCCCGTTTGCGTGTACTTCTGTCACGTGTAAAAACACACGCCGTTTCCTGAACTCTTCAAGCGCGGCTGTCCTGGCTGCGTGTACTTTTGTTACGTGTAAGGACACACGCGAGTTCCTGAAATCTTCACGTGCGGCTTTCCTGGCTGCGTGTAAGTTTGTCACGTGTAAAACACCACGCGGTTTCCTGAACTCTTCAAGCGCGGCTGTCCTGGCTGCATGTACTTTTGTTGCGTGTAAAAACTCACGCAGGTTTTTGAACTCTTAACATGCGGCCTTCCTGGCTGTGTGGAAATTGGTCACGTGTAAAACCGCACGCTGTTTCCTGAACTCTTCAACGTGCGGCTTTCCGGCTTCGTGTAGATTGTTCGCGTGTAAGCCACACGTGGTTTCTAACGTGCTGTTTCCTGGCTGGGTTACCATTGCACGTGTAATTCCACACGCAAGTTGTGCTACGCTTTGGATTTAATCACTAGCACTTGTGATGAGATAACAGGTGGATTTCAACTCATTATTTCTGTTCTACGTGGGAAAGGAAGTACTGCTGACAACTGTTCATTTGAAGGTGATTGTTCTGTGCACTGTACTCTGGATGCTATTCTGTGGTGCACCAACCCGGTATCTAGCGTTTCCCTTACTAACCTTCCCTCCTTTGTCACTTCCTTATTTGGATTTCTTCAGATACTTGTTGGAGGAGCCTCCAATTCGGAATATAAAGGTTAGTGTTATACTAGGTGCTATTGTTGTGCTATTAGCGAGAGTTAATGTTGGGACACTACCTCATTATACTTTATTGTATCCTAGGCTGACTTCCAATGATGTTCCCACGCCCTTTCCAGTGATCCCTCTCTCTGCCTGTTTTATTAGTCAGAGAGTTGTATCATTTGGAAGGTCTATTTTGACTTCACTACTGTCAAGTCGTTTGCTTCATCAATGATCCGGAAGAGCCCTACCAATTGTATCCTTTATGGTTATACCTGTATCCTTTTTCATAGAATACTTGGGTGATTTATGACAGTATATCAGGCGAGGGGGAATTCACGTCTACCCCTACCTGGACGACTGGTTGATCCGGGAGCGCTCTCACGAGCAAGCGTTGGATCACCTCGGTCTCACATGCCGCACCCTCCACAGGCTGCGCTTCTCCCTGAATTTCAAGAAGTCGCATCTGACACCTTCCCAACAGCTCCAGTACATCGGGCTGTGTTGGACATTTCCTTGCGGAAGTGCTCACTTCCCAAGGTGGGGGCTCATCACATTGTGCAGATGGTGGACAAGTTTCAACATGCCCAGAGTCTCCCGGCTTTTGAATTCTTAAGGTTGCTCGGCCTCATGGCATCCTGCATTTTTCTGGTGCCAGAGGCCAGGCTGCGAATGAGATCCCTGCAATGGGTTCCCAAGATGCAGTGGTCACAGTTCTCAGGCAAGATGTCGGATCCCGTTCAGATTCCACTCTCGGTCTCCCAGGATCTTATGTGGTGGGCCAACGAAGGGGACCTGATGAGGGGGGAGTCGTTTTGGCAACCATGGCCAGAGGCGACTGTAGTGGCGGATGCTTTCCTCACAGGATGGGGCGCTCATGCCAACGATTTGACAGCCAGCGGTCGTTGGTCTCTGTCGAAGTCCAAACCCCACATCAATCTGTTAGAGCTGAGGGCCATCAGGCTAGCCCTGAAGGCTTTTCTGCCTTCTGTACGGGAGAAGAGTGTCCTGATCATGACGGACAACACAGTGGCCATGTATTACCTCAACAAAAAAGGGGGAATAGGGTCACTCCCGTTGTGCAGAGAGGCAATGCAGCTCTGGTTCTGGGCCATCCAGCAGGGAATTTCGATCTCAGCAGTTCATCTGGCCGGAGACATAAAAATGCGGCGGCGGACGCTCTGAGCAGGCAGAGCACGATCTCTCACGAGTGGGAGTTGGCTCAGGAAGTCCTTCAGGAGATCTTTGCCCTTTGGGGAACCCCCCAAATGGATCTCTTCGCCACCAGTGTCAACCGGAAGTGCGAGAGATTCTGCTCAACAGAATTTCCTCCAAGAGGCGCCTTAGGAGATGCATTCGTGGTGGATTGGTCATTCCCACTGCTGTACGGGTTTCCTCCAGTTCCTCACATTCCTCAAGTGTTGCGGAGGTTACGGAGGTTCGGTTCCCACATGATCCTCATTGCTACGGATTGGGCCAGGAGAGCGTGGTACCTGGACCCCTCCATCCAGAGGTCAAGACTCTCAACCTTCACGCTTGGTATCTGAAAGGCTGCGGTATAAGGATTGGGACCTCCCAGATGACGTGATGGAGGTGTTGCTTTCGGCCAGGTGGCCTGCAACAAAATCCCTGTACCGTTGCCATTGGTGTAAGTTCATGCGACTGATGCAGAGGTCACAATGTTGATCCTTTTCAGTGCTCCATTTCTATGGTTTTGTCTTTCTTGCTTTCTTTGTCCCACAGGGGCCTTCAGGTGGGTACCATTAAGGGTTACCTGGTGGCAATGTCTATCTTTAAGCGCTCGTCTGAAGAATGTTCTTACTTTAAGATTCCTTTGATTTCTCAGTTTCTTAAAGGACTGACTAATGTATTCCCGCCGTCTCCTTTCCAGGTGCCGGTTTGAGATTTGAATTTGGTTTTGAAATTTCTCATGGGTGCTCCGTTTGAACCTTTGCACTCTTGTCCTTTGAGATTACTGTCCTTCAAGACTGTGTTCTTGGTTGTGGTTACTTCCACTCGCAGAGTGAGTGAATTGCAGGCACTTTCATCTAAGCCACCCCTTTAATGTGTTTCATAAGGATAGGGTTGTACTGCGGGTACGTCCCTCTTTTCTACCTAAGGTAGTATCTGAATATCATTTGAGTCAAAAGGTGGTTCTTCTATCTGTCTACCCTCCTCCTCATCCTGGTAAGGAAGAGGAGCGACTCCATCGGTTGGATACTAGGAGAGCTCTGAGCTTTTACATTTCTAGGATGTCCAGGGTCAGAGTGGACAATCAACTCTTTGTTGGATATGCTGGACACCGATTGGGCCAGGCTGTTACCAAACAGACCTTGTCCAGGTGGATTATCCTCACCATTACAGAGTGTTACCGATTGGCGGGTAAGGACCCTCCTGAAGGGTTGCAAGCTCATTCTACCAGGAGCGTGGCTACTTCCACAGCCCTCCAGCGGGGGGTTCCTGTTAGGAATATTTGTGATGCAGCCACATGGGCTTCAATCCATACCTTTGTTAAACAATTACAGCTTCCGTTTCCGCAAGGCTAAGTGCAGTCAAGCAGGCATGAGACTGGTGCCACACGTTCTGAGGGAAAAACTTAAACTGAGGCTACGGGTGCGGTGAGTCCTATTTGTAACATCCGGTGACGTCGCCCTCGATAGAGGCCTTCGAGGGACATCGACACAATGTCATCGACGCAGGACGCCTTCTGCAGAAAAAGTTTCCAAAGTGCACAGCTGTGGACATTACATGTCAAAGATGTGGAATACGTTGGAGGAACATCCAGTCGAAAGAACGTTACCAGTTGGTAAGTAACTAGTTCTTTGTCTTGAATAGCAGCCTTTCTGTTTTTTCCATGAGTATTTTCTCCAACTTGTTTCTTTTAGTCCTCAAAGCAGTTTTTAGATCTATTGACAAACTACCAGAGCAATTCATAGCGTGTGTTTGCATTCAGTGTATTTCTGCACTCATCTCCTTTATCTCTTCTTCTCTCATCTTCTTTCTATGCGATAGGCCAATCATCATACCCCTCATATAGCATTTAAAGGTCTCCCAGACAGATTCCACTGACACCTCCTCTGTCCAGTTTTTTCCACAGAAAATGTTGCTTCCTTTAATATTTTGACTAATGTCTCTAGTTCGTCAAGCGGGATCACATTAATTTTCCACATGTTTGATTTAGGCATAGGGAAAGATAAAGACACCGCAACAGACACTGGAGTGTGATCAGAAATCAAAATTGCGTCAATATTCTCTTTTTTTGTAATTATGTGTACACAAACCAGATGATCATGAAATGTGTATGTCCTTTCCTGCGGGTGATCCAGTCTCCATACATCTTGCAGCATGAACTCATCCATTAGATTAACCAAGTTCTGCTGTTTTTCCTTTGTTTCAGAACATAAAGTACCATCGCTCCAATCCATTTATGTGTTCAGCATAACATTAAAATCTCCCCGGATTACAATGTCTGTCTCGTCTAAATTCTGAAGAAACTGTGCCTGATTTACATGGAAAGTGCCATCTCCTCTGTTTGGAGCATAAATGTTGCAGAAATTGTACATTTTGTATTCTCATTGTGGTACATATCATGCTTGGTCCCTTTTACTTGTAATTTCAGACACTGGTAGGTTTTTCCGCACTAATGTACATACGCCCATTCATCTTGATGTAAAGGGAGAACAAAAAACCCTCCCCACCAAAACTATTTACGTCTTCTCAGCTTCTGCTTTAACTAAATGTGTTTCCTGTAAGAGGGCTACATCTGTCCCCAGCTCATTTAAATGATCCAAAATCCTCTTTCTCTTGTTTGGACAATTTTCTCCATTCACATTCCAAGAGACCACCTTTCTGCAACCTTTTGCAGTATTTGCCATAGTTGTATTAAACGAATCCCACTCTGTGAAGGAACATGAACACACCACAGACTCACATACCAAAAATGAACATACACACATAAAAAAATATAAAGCAACTTGGTATTGTCGAACCTAACCCTAAGGCAGCTCACTCCCGTGCTCTCAGTAGTTAGAAAACCAGAGCCCTGCCTCCCCATCAGATCTAATACCAGCACATATGACGAAATTCTTTGTGCTACAATTGCCCTTAGTCACAATATGCAATAGAAACAGTTTACTAATGTCAGGTTAAACATGTTTGTGAGGGAGATGGCTGCAGCCATGGGCAACGCTCTGTGCCAGGCTCATCCAGACCATCTCTTAAGAAATAGCAAGCGCTTTTTGGGTTTGAGTAGCCCAGTTGTGCGCGGGAATTCCCATTCGGGCTCCAGAAGTTTCGTAGCCTGCACTTAAGCTTGAAATTAAGTTAAACAGAACACAATATGGCTTCCTTTTTACAAAGCCTTAAAAAACATTAGCGGTTATTGTACCATGACGGCTTAAATATCAATATCCCTAATGAGAAATCCAACATAGCCCTGTGTAGAAAAGGCGGCATGCAACCAGTCTGTACTCTGCAGACAGGAGGGAGGAGGGAGGAGGGAAGAAAGCCATTGAGCCACATACTGCCCCGCACTGCGACCCTGCCCAGACAAACCTCCTCGTATCTCCCACAGCCTCCAATGCGGGGGTAATCGAAATATTCATGATCTGACAAGCGTGGCTCTCCAGCCCTCCGCTATACCTGCGTCATACCGCCTAATTTGTAGGGTGCATTGTTTGTCTGCTCAGTTTACGGCGATATCCAGCAACGCCACATCCAATTACCCCGCAGTAACCTCCACACTGGCCAATTACGTGTTTGTTGGCGCATTAGTTCTCCACATCTTCTCGTTACGCATAAGTCCATCTTCCTCATCTCTCCGTGTCATTTCCTATTAGAGCAAAGGCCATATACACCCCACGTGATCCCCCAAGTTCACACGCTAAATGTCATCCTGTGGCCATTACGAAATTCCCGGAAGCCGTTAATAAGGGTAAATAACAAATAGAAATGTATAACTCTCTAAAAAGACAATTATAGCTAAAAAAAAGGGGGGCATATTATGCCTTCCTATTGACTCTACACATCCACGTACTACATGTAATACTGTTTGATCCACTCAAGAAAAGTAATCATTAAACAACCAGCAATGGAAACAAACTAGTCTTGATCAATCCTCGATTTTCCTGCATTTTCCAACCAAAGTTCAGCCTCAGCAGGGTCCTCTCTGGATCTCATTCCTCCACCATAAAAACTTTCAGGCTGCTGGTATTAAAATCACTTGAATATTCTTCTCAAATGCCAAAGCCTTTGCTTCCTTGAAAGCCTTCCTTTTCTCCACAATTTCCTTTGGGTAGTCTGGAAAAGTGGACAGTGGGTTCCCACCATAGATTAGATTCTTTTCATCCCTTGCAGCCTTCAGTACCCCTTCCTTGACACTTACTTTAGTGAGCGTCAGGATAATTTATCTTGGTTTCTCAGTCATAACTTTACCAGCTCTGTACCAGTAATACAGATCATAAGGTCTCACAATCTCCTTTCCCAGTGCATCTGCTAGGACCACCAACACTCAGCCAATCAGATCGTTATCTAATTCAGCATCTTCCTGTAGTCCCAACAGACGAAGGTTAAGATTTCTGCTTTTCTTAAAGGGCTGGTCTAGTAAAATTTTTTATTTAAAAAATAGATAGGCCACATAAAAAAAAATACTAGCATCCTCCGTTTTAAAACTTCCTATGTAAAATTTTGAGCTATTCAAGCTCAAAATTCGAAAAAGCAAGCACAGGGGCGCCGCCATTTTGTGAAATGGAGGCCCTCCTGTGCTGGCTTTTGCTTTTGCGGCACTAATGAAGGAAAAGCCAGCCAGCTGTAGTAAACAAAGTCTACCGCTGGGTGGCTTTCCCTTCATTAGTGCCGGGACTCGGAGGACGCGGACCGGAGACCAGAGCAGGAAAGCTGCAGCTGAATCTCGGTAAGTGCTATTTATTTTTTTTACAAAAAAATAAGCACTAGCTGCGTTTTTTTTTCTAAGTTTTCCGGGCTGGAGGAGCCCGGAAAACTTAGAAATAAAACCGCAGCTTTAAAAACGTTGTATTTATGTTTGCGCAAACATAAATACAACGTTATTGTGTTGGAAAATGCTGCGGTTTTAAAACCGCAGCGTTTTCCAACACAACTGCGTTGTGTCTGCCTGAATCTGCTTTACCATTTGGGGCTCTCGGGCTCCCCACGGGGAGCCCGAGAGCCCCAAATGGAAAAGCAGATTCAGGCAGACAACGCGGCATTGCGGAAAACAACCGCATTGTGTCTGCCTGAATCTGCTTCCCCATTTGGGGCTCTCGGGCCCCCGGGGAGCCTGAGAGCCCCAAATGGAAAAGCAGATTCAGGCAGACAACGTAGCATTTCCCATTTGGGGCTCTCGGGCTCCCCACAGGGAGCCCGAGAGCCCCAAATGGGAAATCAGCTGCAGGTAGAAACACTACGCGGCATGTAAACATAACCGCGTGTGTTTCTGCCTGCTGTGGCTTTCACTTTGGGTCTCCGGTGCTCCCCTGGGAGCACCGGAGACCCAAAGTGATCGCCACAGCAGGCAGAAACACACGCGGTTGTGTTGGAAAACACTGCGGTTTTTCTTTCTAAGTTTCTCAGGCTCCTCCGAGCCAGAGGAGCCTGAGAAACTGGGAAAGAAAAACCGCCGCGTTTTCCAACACAATAACGTTGTATTTATGTTTGCAGTCGCTTCAAAAGCGACCGCAAACATAAATACGTTTTTAAAGCTGTGGTTTTATTTCTAAGTTTTCCGGGCTCCTCCAGCCCGGAAAACTTAGAAAAAAAACCGCAGCTAGTGCTTATTTTTTGTAAAAAAAATAAATAGCACTTACCGAGATTCAGCTGCAGCTTTCCTGCCCTGGTCTCCGGTCCGCGTCCTCCGAGTCCCGGCACTAATGAAGGGAAAGCCACCCAGCGGTAGACTTTGTTTACTACAGCTGGCTGGCTTTTCCTTCATTAGTGCTGCAAAAGCAAAAGCCAGCACAGGAGGGCCTCCATTTCACAAAATGGCGGCGCCCCTGTGCTTGCTTTTTCGAATTTTGAGCTTGAATAGCTCAAAATTTTACATAGGAAGTTTTAAAACGGAGGATGCTAGTATTTTTTTTTTTATGTGGCCTATCTATTTTTTAAATAAACATTTTTACTAGACCATCCCTTTAAGGTTTGAAACTTCAGACCTCAAATCTTTGTAAGCCCTGTAGCTCCCTGCCACTTCTATGACCAAAGCTGTATTATCATACTCCACCTTTCCAACTCCAGACTCCAGGTGGTTGACCTTCGAAGTCAGCTCAGTCACGGAAAGCTTCACCTCACTCACATCCTGTGAGACCTTCAGCAAGAGAGCGTAGCTATCACTGATGCCAGGTATATCTTCCAAGTCACCATCCTGTTCAGTTTTTTTGGGCAGGGTTCTCTGACACCTCCATCTTCTTGTTACTCACAGCACTCATTTTCAAGGCCTAGTGCTTCAATATCCACAGACAAGGGAGGAAGCAGAGGCCGTTGACTCAAGCTGCTACAGCCAACATTCCAGAATCGGGCATTCTTGATACCGCGCATGCGAAGCTCTTCTCCCTTGGCCTCTTACTCTCTGTGTCAGATGCTGGATGACGGGCTGGGTGAGCGCCAGAGGGTTGTTCGTACTTTGCTGGGTTTCAGTCTCCGGCTGCCTCACGCAGGTAGTGTGTGGTGCTGTGTGACTGCACTCTGCTGGATTTTGCCACTTCCTCGGCCTGGAACATTGTTCCTATGAAAGACAAAAAGACTCTAGCGATCAATTTGTTTGCAAGGCATGGCCCGAGACAAGTTTGCACTGCACAAGGACATATCCGCACAAAGAGGGGCTAGAACTAGGGCCCTCTCAACTGCCACTGTCCTCCTTATGGGAAGGACTGGCTCTGGATTTCTTCCTGGTCAGCCACCCACCCCTGGATGAGAGGTGGCTCCCATCCGCTCCTGACAAGGCCAGGGCACTGGCCTTGTAATACGTTATGTTTAATACAGTAGTCTAGAGATGGTCTTTCGAGGTATAGGTTTTAGATTGTTGTTTACGGCTAACTGTTGGGACTTTTGTTCTTAGAGTATTGTTGGTAGCCGGAAGGTTAAGGACATTTTAAAGATGAGGGTTTGGGATTTTCTGTAAACCAACTGTTTAAAGCCACAGTCCTTTAGAAGGGTGTCTCCAAAGGAGGCAAGAACTAATAAGAGCAGGAATAGGAATAGGCATACAGGTGTACGAAAATTTGACCAAATCACCCATCCTACGTGAACTACATTGGCCTCCTTCCTAGGCCAGGATATTGTTCAAGACTGCCTGTATCATCTACAAATCAGTCTCGAGTAGCACATTATTGTACCTGACAGCTAACCTCCACATTTCTGATGGCACACGCTGCTTGCGCAGCAAATCAATCAAATGGCTCGAATCACTACTAGTCCACAAAGAGAGGACCCACAAACAATCCTTCTTTTGTCACACACCCACCCTCTGGAACTCGATCCCAGTATTGCCTTAGAATGCCCACACAATTCCTCAATTTTGCAAATCTCTCAAAACGTAGCTTTTTCAAGAGCACCCGACCATAGACTAATCCCAATGGAGGCACAGACTACAACTCACAGTACTGTGCTACTGTTAAAAGATGCCAGCTGCCTCGCACACCTTGTACACCACTCTGCTGCTCTCGAGCTTGGTCCGCGCTTTAAACAATGAAATAAAAAAGCAACAATTTTGCATATGAGGTGGGCGAGAAGGCCCTTTGTGGATGACTTCCATTTCATTCTTCCTAGCCCTCAACCCTTCGGTTATAGCAGACAGTGGGCCTCATCACAACCTCGGCTCTATCCGATGGTAAATCTGCCGGGATACCACCAACACAAATAGCATTACCGCAACTCGGTCAGGGGCTTTTAGCGCTGGATCCCGATTTGTGGTAAGTACGTAGGACTCTATGGGGCAGTAACAGCGCTGTTACCGCCAGCGGTATTAGCGCCACAGTAATAGCGCCGCAAATGGGCAGAAAGTGGAGAGTTTTACCTCCAGCAAAAAGCTGGTGGTAAACCCTTAACTTTCCGCCCAAACTCGGGATTGAGCGGAGCAGTAATGTGGCGGTAATAGCATTACTGCTGCATTTTTGCCGCTCCTCCCAAACCCTGATGAGGCCCAGTATCATTTGAAGTCATACCCCTAGGACCAATAGGTGTTAATCACGGCATGCCTGTATAGTAAAAAGAAAATGCAAACAAAACATCTTGAGTTATATGTTTTACAGCTCTGCCTAACCCAATAGCTAGAGCTGCGACACCATTCTACTACTTGGATGAATAGTGACCTGCTAGCATGACTGTTTGGTGCCTGCGGCTAGCCCTGGGGTTCTCAGTAGCGCCACTGTAGCTTTTAGTGATGCAGATGTGCCGTCATGTTTTGCGGTCTTTTGTTTTGTGCTTTGAGCGTATGCCTTGGTGTGCTATGTCTTGAACAGTCCTTCTGACGTTCTTGTTATGTGCTGACAGTGCTTGTAGGCTATCGCTCGCTTGTACTTTGAGTGGGTCAGCCCTCTTATAAGTTAAAATGGCGAGTGATGGTACAAGAGTTCAGAAGTTGAATTCTAGCACACTTCATCTGAATATTGGAAGTGGAAGTATGTTCATGAATATTTGTAACTATTATTTCGATGCCTAATTTATTTTGCTCCCCTTCCCTTCTATGGCTTTTAATGGGCGACTTCCGCGTTGAAAATTGTCTCTTGTAGTATTGTTCTTGTTCAAATGAAAATAAAGCATACAAAGGAGTGATGTGAGGAATGTGTAGGGGTTTCCTGATTCACAGTCAACAGAAACCAAGAGTCTTCGGTGATGCATGCCTAGAATTGAAGATTGAAGACAATGGAGCTCATTTTCTATACATTTGTAATTTAACTGCAGGGACCTGGTACGTTGGCACTCAGGCAGAGCCAGAGGCCAGCCACAAAATGTTCATCATTTGTACAGTGAAGTGCAAAAGTGCACGTCAAAAGGCGACACAAACATTTGTACGCCGCCTTTTGCCCTGCACTTTTCTACTGCACCGTGCAAATTGAATAAACGCTGTTTGGCATGCTCTCATGCCAGGCAGCGTTTACTTTTAATTGTACACACTGCGAGCATTGCAGGCAGCATGTACAGTTACAATTAAACAATGCCTGACATGCATGCATGTGTTCAGCATTTAATTGTAATTGTACACCCTGCCTGCCATGCTCGCAACTTAAGTTGTGTTCTGCCCCTCTTCTCCACTTACAAATGACTGAAAATGAGCTGCGGCGTCAACGGAAGGCATAAAAGCCTTATGCAAGTCTTTTACGCCTTTCATGCATGTTATGGCTCGTTAGAACTCCCATGCACTCATCCTCTTTCGTGTAAGTAAGGCAGGCACGCCCTTGAACACCTACCAGGATGGAGGAAATGGCTTAGGCTGAATCAACACATTGGGTTTTTTGTTTGCCATTTTGATTTCCAGTCACCTCTCATTGCATAACTTTAAGATTGGATTTGAGGTTAAGACGTGGTGGGCCAGAATCACGCAGCCTTGGAAGCAAGGCGACAAGAAGCAACACAGGATCGATCCTCGGTCCGCGCTTAGAAACCTCTGGGTGTTTAAGCGCATTATAAATACGCAACTAAGACAAAAAAAAAACAATTACGCAACTGAAAAAACAAACAATTCCTGTAACAGCGCCTCGATGCCCGTGGGCTGTGTGAGCGCTTTAAAAATGCAAAATAAAATAAAATATCCATGATGTATATCCAAATATCCAGCAAAATGCAGTACTATTGCTAACCCACAGATGTACATAGCACTGCTGCTATACTGCAACACCAATAGCCAATAATACCATCACTAATGTAGAGGGCCAGCAGCACACCACACTGCAGCAGACATTAAAGGACCAGCAGCACAACAGATCCTAAAGGGCCAGGTGCTACCTGCGGCACCACTGACCTGTAGGGTAGACACATTTAACCAGGGCTCAAGTTGAGGGTACACGCGGGTGGACTCGGCCCCCCCCCCAGCTAAAATGAGAACATGAATGTCCTCTTTGAATTTATGAAATAAAGCCGATCTTCAGGCACTTCACCACTGCACTATATAACTTGATGAAACATAACAAACAACTGAAGGTGAAATGTCCCATTTCGTAGTTCCAGGGAAAACATTCGTATTCTTGGAGTTTAAAACATGCACAACTTTTAACGTCTTCAAAAATACTTTTAGAAGAAATATATCTTTTCATGGTTTTGTGTGTGTGTTGATTTTATGAAAGGAAAATGCCATTCGTCCTGTGCAATTTTGGTGGTTATGCAAAGCCAATTTAATGAAATATGCATATTTAACCTTGATATGTTAATTTCCGTTGACGTCACATCCCATGGCGTTTGTTGATGAGTCCCCCCACTTTAATTTTTAGGACTTGACCACTGCGTTTAACACTACCACTGACCTGTAGAGCCAGCACACCAAGCACTATCAGCAGGCAGCAGGGCCAGCAACACATTGCACTGTCATTGCTCCTACATGCAACTGTCCGCATCTGGGTTTGCTTGCTGCTTTGGCTCAAGTGTTCATAGAGGAAATTCACATCCACTTGTTATTCCCATCCTAATATGGCGGACACCTCTTTGTGCACACACCTGCAGTGGCTGTTGCATTCTCTTTCCCTTCTCTTGCTGCCAGGCCCACACCGCAAGGAAGACGGATAACTCAGGGGCAACGCTCAAGGAAGTGGAGCATAAGTTCGAATCCCGATCCCGCACTTAGAAAGCACTCGTTGGTAAGTGCCAGGCTATTATTGAATCGCAATTCACTGTCATGCTGCTGCAGATGAGGCAACTGGAAACTCTACACTCTGGTATGCTTCCCAGCCATGCCACAGTTCTCTATTACCTTTCGTGAAGAGGCAGTACAAGCAA
This sequence comes from Ambystoma mexicanum, assembly GCF_040938575.1. Lineage (NCBI taxonomy): Eukaryota > Metazoa > Chordata > Amphibia > Caudata > Ambystomatidae > Ambystoma > Ambystoma mexicanum. The sequence goes on from NC_090934.1 coordinate 1,186,353,930, forward strand.
AGGAGGCTGGGGAGCCTGGGCTTGTGCAGAGCATCTGGTCCCATCACAAATTGATCAGGCATTGGCCTAGCACATTTATTTATTTATTTATTTTGGCATTTGTAGAGCGCACATAACCCTGAGGCATCTGGGCAAAGAAAAGCCAAGTGTGTACATTAATGGCAAAGAGCCAAGTGTGCTTCAATGAGCCCATTAAATAAAGTTCATTAGAAGTGGTAACAAGCTGCACACAACATGTACAGGCGGTATGAGCGCATGCAGGAATTGAGCTCAGAACCATAATTTAGTATAGAACCTAAATCCTCGATCTCTGACGGGGCAGACAAATCCTGCCATTTCTTCTGTGGGGAATTGTTGCAGTAGATTAGAATTGTGTTTAAATGAAAGGGAAAATGTGTGTTTATCTCTAGTGTCCCGAAAGATATATATATCTAGTGTTTATAACTGTGTGAATGGCAAAAGGAGAGGGCGTCATTACGAGTTTTGCGGTGCAGTAAAAAAGTGGCAGTAATTCCCTTACCGCCACTGTTTTGCCATAAATGGAATTAACGCAGTTTTTACTGCACCGCTGGAATCCGAGTTTGGAGGAAAAGTGGAGGATTCACCTCCAGCAAAAAGCTGGAGGTAACCCATTGTCAGGGGTGACCGCGTCAGAGTGTCATGGAGCAAAAGGAAGCTCCAACTCCAACGCAGAACTATGCTTCTCAGAGGGCCATGGGCGTGCAAACCTACGCCGGGCGATGGCTAAAGGAGGCTGGCGCCTAGTCACAGGTGCTTGTGATTAGCACCCAGGTATGCATGGTTTGGCATGTTTGCAGGACAGGACCCCAGGTGGGGCCGGGTGCGGCAGTGAAGTTTGGAGTGGTCCGCTCCTATGGTCCCAGTCTGCTGGACATTGGCACTGGGCCGCGGCAGTGACAAGGCAGAGTAACTTTATCATCTCGGCAGTCGATAGTACACAGAAGAACGCTAGACAACCACTTCCTCTGGACTCGCTTGAGGGTCCAGTGATATCAGATAGGTGCAAATGAGTTAGGAAATTACCATGTGATGTAATACAAGTGTTTGAGGGTGTTTGTGGTTTATCTACAGCCTTTGTTTGTTTTCAGTGCCGCAGAATGTCGATATGGACAGACAATGCAGGGACAATTGCTGACATGATTTGTGTTGTTTTATATGAACATTGTTTGAATATAAGGACAATTGAGAAACACGTGAAGCAGAGAGTATGCTTATGCAGCTTTGTTATGTTTAATCATTTAGGGTCATGGGCTAAAGCAAGTAACTAATGTGTTTCGTATATGTGTTCAGGTTTCTGGAAATTAGTAGAGTTTTCAGAAGCTGTGTAAGGGTACATGTAAATGTTGGTGGATACAAGCACATGTCGTCTCAGGTGAAGACTCTCAGGGTGTCGGAAAGCAGAGAGGAGCTCAAGCATGGGAGAGAATCTTAGTATGAATATACTCCACTGAGTATTACAAGTGTTCAGAGTAGAGTGTGTGTTTCCTTGCCTCCCGTTCCCATACACAACTTCTCCCTAAATCTCTTTCCGGTGTTCCTAATTCCCTGTGCCTATCCATAACATCTTCCTAACCTTCTTCCTCCCATGGATTGCCTCGAGGTAGCCTGTGTATGTAAAGTGGGCCCTTCCTACCAATCAAAGTGTGAGGGTCGTGTACATGCAGCTTCCGCGGTTAGGTTGAGAGTGTGGATCGCACACGTGACAGAATCATAAGCCCACAGTTTATTAGCTACCTGGGCCGCATGGACACAACAGCCTCCACCTTAGCAGACATGATGAAGGGATTACAAGACGTCCAGAGAGAGTTGATAGGTCTAGAACAGAGGCGGTAGTGTTACAGACACAAGCGCAGGCCTTAACAGCACTGGCCACTCCTTTACAGCCAGGAAGTGGGGCAGCACAGGCATCAGGGACTGCGACAGACACAACACCTACTGTGGTAGTAGCCCCATCAGTTCAAATACCATTAGCAGTCCCTGAAAGATGTTCAGGTGACATGTACATTTCAGTTGTTTAGGACACAATGACAGTTGCATTTTCTTTGTAAACCTTTGGCTTTTCAGTCCACACAGTCTGACACCTTTTGCCATTTCGTACTTAACAGGTGATGCCGCAGCTTGGGCAATTGCGTTGGTTACCAAAGATGATCCGATATTGTACAATTGGGGTCAGTTTAAACAGGAGTTTTGTAGATGATTTGATAGATGTACAATTGCGCTGGTGTCAGATAAGGAATTGTTGATGTTAAAACAAGGACCTTAGGATTTGATCACATATGTTACTGAGTTCAATCGGTTAGTGATTGTAGCAGACTGGCCAGTGGAGAAACGACAGGTGCTATTTCATCAAGGTTTAAAGGATGAGCTGAAGGATGCTATTTCTCAGGCAGAACCTCAGCCACAGTCAGATACGGAACACATTGACTTGGCATTACGATTAGAAAAAAAAAGAACCCACCATCTTTTGTTTGTTTAGACAAAGCCAACGTGCAAAAGGGATAGGACACAGAACCCATGCAGTTAGGGGGCATAAGGGAACTGCTTAGTCCAGAAGAAAAGGGTTGGCAAATAAATAATCAATGTCTATGTTGTGGAATGTCAGGGCATTTTATATGGGATTGTCCCAACGCACCCAAAGGAAATAATTTCCCATTCTGGAGATCAGCAGAGATAGGGGGGAAGAAGGGTTGTGGCATGGAGCCTGGCTCAGGTGGGAAGATGCAAGCCCTTCCTTGACTCCACAGGGGGAACCTCACATTTCTATTTTGGTGATGCTAACGTTTGAAGATTATACAGTTATGCCCTCTGCCATGATTGATTCAGGGGCGACTGGGAATGCAGATTATGCCCAGAGTTTGAAGATTCCATTACAGCCAAAATCAATTATTGAACCAGTACGTTCAGTGGATGGGTCTTTGTTAACATCCGGGGCCACTACCACTCAAACGCAAGTAATAGGCATGTGTTGTTTTCCTAATCATGAATAATGCTTCCAGTTTTCCATTTTTACACATAAATACAGGTGAAAATCAATCTGCTTTATGCCTGTGTTTATTTATAAAAATTGAAAAAAACTGAAAAAACAGGTCTTGCTGTCTGGCTCTCTATGATGTCACTCATACATCTGCAGTGCCCTTGGCCTGCGATTGGCAGCATCTTTATGAATAAAAATGTAAATGTTCGTTTGTTCAAAATCTTAAATCTCCAAAAGTTCTTCACTGATGGTGCATGTTTTTATATACCTACTATACATAGATGTCACACCTGTGACAGGTAAAAACATGCCTTTTCTGAAAAACAGCGCCATCTGTTGGACGTAAAAGCAACATATGCTACACTGAACATTTTATTGCAAAACAGCTCCATCTGTTGGACGTAAAAACAACACACGCTATTTTACGATTTCATTTCAATGCTCAAATACGTGCCGATGAAGCAACAGAGTGACGTGCAGCCAGACTTTAGGATGCACGGTTGCAAGCACTGCAATCACTTTCTGCAGCTTGAGATCTGCTTCGTTCTCAACAGAATGAATGTGACAGGCTGAGAGTGGCTGAAAGACGTCAACAAGAAACAGCAGATCAGCGTCAAACAGCACTCTGTGCTCAGCAATCATGCGATTACAATTGCCTTGCATTCCGGTACAACCCAGCTGATGATTATAGTCTGAGCCGGCATGTTCTCATCGGCACCATTACTTAAGTGTGTCCTTATTACAAGGCTCTGAAATTTAATGGAGAAACGAAAGGAATGTGTTGAGCCGCCGGGAAAATTAATCTGGCTCAACTTGGAAAACCGCCAGAGCCATTAAAAACTACCCACAAGCATTGTAAAATTAAACATATTAGAAACGTGCGCTTTCTCTTTTCTTTCTTTTCCATTTAACCAGACTGAGCCACAGCAACGCGTGGCTGTGGACAGCTAGTGGAGAATATAAACGTTGTATACAAATAGCAGTAAAGTTCTTTAAATTGCTGACAGTATATATCTTAAAGCAGCAGCAGTCACAGGAGCAAACGGTTGTTGTTATGAAAAAATTGAGGGCTGCATGTGTGCTTTAACAAATGCATTTTTTTATTATAACAAATGCAGAAAAATACTGGTTGCAAATTATCTTTTTATATGACAAAAAATAAATGTGGATTAATGCAGAAAAAAGGCCAAAAAATAAATATGGAAAAATACAAACGGAAATGGAGGAAAAATAAATACCATAAAACCGGAAGCCTTAATCATGAAGAACACATTGGGCCTCATTACGACCGTGGCGGTCCGGAAATAACGGTGGCGGTAATGCCGCCGCCACCGTTGTTTCCGGACCGCCTGATCCCGACCCCTGCAGGCGGGTGGTGATGTTCCCGCCAGGTCTGACCTGGCGGGTTTAACACCGCCCGCCTGCAGGCGGACGAGGAAACACTGGCAGCATTACAAGATGCTGCCAGTGTTTCCATGATCCCGATTCCCATTGAGTCCCATAGGACTCAATGGGAATGGGGATTTACACCATTCCGCCTCCGTGATTCCCGGAAAACCGGGGTTGTGATGCCCCGGTAATTCCGGGAATCACGGAGGCGGAATGGTAATACGAGTCCGGCGTTAACCAGGCGGTTTTACCGCCTCGGTTAACGCCGGACTCGTAATGAGGCCCATTGTGTTTGATTAAATTGCGGCACTCAGTTTACAATCATATGAGGAATGCCTTGGCTAGTGACACATAATCCAACCATATACTGGCAGGCCAGAACAGTGTAATCTTTGGCCAAGCAATGTGCACAACATTGCGAAGAGATGCAGAGACCATTGGTTGGGTTATTGGCTAGCACAAGTAATTCCTATCAGATTTGCGCTCTTTACACTGTCAGGTGTCTAGCACAAGTAATTCCTATCAGATTTGCGCTCTTTACACTGTCAGGTGTCAGGATTCTGCTGATGTTTTCGACAAGAAAAAAGCAGAAACATTACCCCTTCATAGACCTTACGATTGCTCTATTTAATTGGAGGCAGCAGCAACACTGCCATGTAGTTGTATCTATGCACTCACGGAAGCAGAACATCAACGCTTACAAGAGTATTTGGATCAGATGCTAGAAATTGGGTTTATTCGACCTTCCCAATCACCAGCTTCCTCTCCTTTGTTTTGTATTCCTAAAAAAGAAGGTACACTCAGAGCTAGCATAGGGTACAGAGCAGTGAACAAGGAGACTGTGAAGAATCAATTTCCGTTACCATTGATTTCAGTATTGCTGGATCAAATTCAATCTGCTTGAGTGTATACAAAGTTGGATTTGAGGGGGAGTGGGGCCATCATTTGGTACGGGTAATAGAGGAAGATGAGTGGAAGACTGCATTTCGGACCAGGTTTGGTTTGTGCGAATACTCAGTGATGCCTTTTAGCTTGTGCGACGCTCCCCCAGCATTTCAGTTCTTTATGCAGGAAGTGTTGAGAGGGTTTACTGGATTTCTTTGCTATTGTGTATATATTGATATTCCCATCTATTCAGAATCAGTCAAGGAACATCAAGATCATGTAAGAGTTGTGTCACAATGTTTGACAGAAAATCAATTGTATGTTAAATTGGAAAAGTGTGTGTTGCAGTCAAACACAGTATCATTCTTAGGATATGTCTTAACGCCCAAGGGTATTGTGATGAATTCAGTGGAGTCATCACTGATTCCCCTTCAGTGACTTCCCCCATGTGGCCAGGGGATGGCAGCTGCTATCTGATCCTGACCCTGGAGGCAGCCTAAGTCCTTAATGGCTTGTTGTCACTTAACAGAAAACCTTTCCTATGAATCATGCTAGTCAAGCCCCCATTTATGACTCAACCATTCACAGCTCATATATAACATCTTCTGGTTTTGATGTGTCTTTATGTGAGACTTTTGAACAACATCCAATAAATCCAATAACATCTACAGACTTCAACTCCCATAAATCCTCAGGTACTGAGACGAAGAAGAGGAGGAAAGAGTCTATAAAGATCAAGAGAAGCCCGAAACCTAACGTGCAGGCTAGTTGTTTTACTAGACCTAACGTACGCGGGACAATTAAAAATGGCAGAAGTAGAGCGGGAGAAAACCGTGTAGGAGAAAGCAGTGAGTAAGAGGACTGTCATGATGCCTACCCCCGGGGAACCAGACCAGGTCCAGCAACCCCGGAAGCAGGCATCAAGTAGTTTTGAGCAAGCCCAAAAGCCCCTGTTAGGGGCTGTTTGGGTGCGGTCCTGGCGCCTATGGCGCCAGGCTCTTATAATAAACTTACCTGATGCAGACCATGCTGCAAGCTTACCTGGGGCTGACCATGCTGCAGAGCTCCAAGCCAAATGAGGCTTGGAAGGGACTATTTTACCTAGGGACTATTTTTTACTCGGGTGGGGCTGGGGAAGAATACTCACCTGGGACTACTTTGGAGGCTATTTAAACCATGCCCGAAGAGCAGCACACGCTTCGCGTTATTCTGCATCCAGCAGCGTAACGCTCACCGTGTCTGCAAGCCTGCATCCAGTCTTCTGCCACGCCCGCCTCGAGTCTGCAGCTCCTAGAAAAAGGGAGGAACAGAAGGAGAAAGGTTAGAATAAGAGCAAACCTTCGATCCTTACCCAGATTCTGGATCCACCGCACCTTCGAACTGGAAGAATGAAGCATTTACGCGTGCCGCCTCACCTGCTGCAGCGCCGCGCTGAACTCACCGGCCCTCGCAGCATCCTCATGATCCACCGCATCCATCTGCACGTTCCGCCGCATTCTGGCACCTAAGGGGAACACAAGAACAGCAAAGGTGAGCCAAGGAAATAAACAGAGGCAATAGTAACTACACCCCATAGACTTACCTGATTACCGCCGGGGGTACTATTCCTCTTCACAGGTCGGCGCAGTCTCCATTGCATCCTCGCCGCACCCCGGCCCCTAAGGGGAACAAAAGGACGACAAGGTGAGACAACGGGACAATAAGGGGAACTCTTCTCACCGCAAAAGAGTTACCTAATTTTACCGCCAGAGGCATAATTCCTTGAACTTCTTATTTTCTCGCCACACCTGAATAAGGGAACAGGCAGCTTACATTCTGGCCTTATTTTATTGAACTGTGTAGGATAAGCCAAATCCTTACCTGAACTTCGTCAGCTACCACGAGGAACTCTTCGCTGGGGTCAAGCAGCAAACTGCAAGGAATCGGAAGAGTGAAAGTCAGACATGTGAACTCTTACAAACTACATATTTTTCGGAGTCATTATTGTTCTGGAACTCACCGATTCCTTCCAGCCAGTGAAGCAACTGGTTATCAACACGCCCCTGCGCTCAATGCAGGATGGAGAGCTCATCTTTTCAAACCATCAGGTGATACTATAGGAGGGGACATCAAAGGTGATCTGTGGGGAGAACAGCAGGGGTGTGGGGAATTTACACTCGACTCCACGAGTGGTTAATTCCCTTTCTCCATTTGCAGAAGGATATTCCTACGGGCCAAGCAAACGAAGCTAGGTGGGCCAGTCCAGTCCGTCATCTCGGCCCTACGCGTCACATTGGTGGAGACCGCAGCTGTCCAGTCAGTTCAGATCGACACCTCTGTGGGAGCCAGGTGAGCGTAACAAGGACATCCAAAACCTTGCAGCAGCTCGCAAATGCGCGGCACACATACGGACATGGCGAGAAAGGAGGAGAGGTGCAGCAGGCACACCTGAAGGACCTTGGAAGCACTGGGAGCCTGAAGGTACGGTCATGCCAAGAAGCAGTGTTCTCCGGTCCAGGCCAGAGATTGATTACTGAGCTGCAGGAAATGCTAGGGAAACATTCGCACCATGTAGGAAGCCGACCCAGCGAGGAAGCTTCATCGCAAAGGCATGGGAAAAGTCGGTGATGCCGTGAGCAACCAGTGAGTCTGCCCAAAGTCGTTGGGGAACCATGGGTGTACTGACGTGCGTATAACAAAATGACTGAATGGTATGAGATTGCAAGTACGGACAATACTCAAAAGTGGTTGAATGCAGACAAAACCCAATACTGTTTCAAATATCCAATAAGTAGAATATTTGAATGCTGACGAGACAAAGTGCAACAACAAACCACAAGCAAGTACAGGTGCATGAGAGGCTAATGTGGGGAGAAACTATAACAAGTGTTACCATTGGCAAATATATCGATCCCCTCAAGATATATACTACTGTGATGTAGCGAAAAGAACAGTGAAACAAATAATAAGTCCTGGCAGGCAATAATACCAGGCACCTGAAGTTGTATAAAACTTCTGTATACAAATTCAGACATTGTGGGAAGATACCTGGCAGGGGAGTATACCAGTTGCTCTCAACAAGCGGTCAACAAGTTAACATCTGCAGACAGATGGTCAGACAGAGTGGGTTAACCAATCTATGGAGCATTATTTGCGATACTTGATCACTCAACAAGAGAGCAATTAGTTAGATGGATTGCAGAACTGTTATAATAATATTTATATTTATTAAATATACTTGATGGCCCTTCGGCTTTGTATATACAACAATAATGACAGACAATGGCAATGTAATATGCAATTCATAATATCCACCAAGTTCATAAAAAACTAAAATTCCAACTGCAGAAGAGAAATACACATTACATCACATAGTGAAATCACATATAACATTATATCAAATTGTTAATTACACTAAACAGTTACACATGTCTACAACTCGAAGATAAAATAACACCATAAAATAGATGAGATGTGTCATCTCCTTGCATAAAATGTTTCCAGAGATAGGAAATGTCGTTAATATCTAGTGAATTATCATACGATTTTAAAAATATTACGAGCAGTTCAGCTAGACTAATAGCAGATGTTGTAGTGACTCAGTCACCTCACAGCCACATAAACAACAAAGTCGCATTTCACGACTCAAGCCTAACTATGCCCCCTTACTTTCAAGTGCCTCCAAATTATTACATTTCATCCACAGATATGTTCTAAAGGTCAAAGGGCTACGATAAGCCATTATATACTGTGGAACTGATTCACGATCCTGTCTATACTGACAGTAAGACCCACTGTGAGCCTTCGTCGCCAGTTCAATTACATGGCACTCATAGAAATAGTTTTCTAATTTCCTTTTTAGCCAACCTTTGAGACTTGCATAGCCACAATATCCATCAATGTTGAAAAAACCAGCCACCCATCTTTGTTGCAAAGTTTTAAGTGTCCGTATATAATAATGCAGATCATGGGTCTTTGCACATGTCTCCTTTCTTTTGTGTATATGAACGCTCATATGAAGTATTGAAAACTAATGTCGTACAATTGTAATTAACTAAAGAAATGCGAATACATCCAGTGTTTAATGTTTCGGTATTGAAACCCACTGATATGAATGTCAAGATGCAGGCATTGCCTTCATGTGAGAGAGAACAAGACGAATATGAAGTACAATATAGGGTCCTGCTGGATCGCCTGGCAGAGGCCAGCCACTCATGCACCATCATGGCCTGGTTCTCTTCTTTTCTCTCTGACCGTCACCAGCCGCTTTCTCTTCCCCTTTTCTCTCTCAGGCGGCAGACCTCATCTGGGTCCACCATCTCCCCAGTCTTATTCAACGCTTATGTTCAACCGCTGACCAAGCTGATCTTCCCCAAAGCTTCCTCTGCTATTCCTATGAAGATGACTTGTGTGGTCACTCTCAAATCAGGGAGTCCCTTTTCTCGCCAAGCAAGGTGGCACGCACCCCAAAGCGCTTATACAGATTCCACTTTAGTGATGCCTCCAACTTGTCTCGCACCACCCCAACAAACACCCTCTATGCAACCAATGAGCTAGGAACCAGGCCGGTGTATAGGAAGAATATATACATTTAGTAAAGGTTTGACAAAGAAGACTAGCAACCAGGAGATCAACCACCAATGCTGTGGCACTACACAATTAATAACAATAAAAGTGGGTTGTCCCAGTAGTGGTACAGCTATGGAGGGGGTTTAGAAAATAAGAACGCTTATTTTCGTGGCACTACACAATATCACAAATTAAAATTACTTTCCATTATAAAAACAACACAGGTAGAATTTTGAAATATGCAGTCACAACTTACATCAGATTTAATTGCAAATTAACCAATAGTTAATGTATCCTATTCTTCGTCGACTGCACTGGCTTCCAGTTGAGAAGAGGTTGTTGTCCAAGTCTCTGTATTGTGCATAAAGCCTTCTACAAACAGCGGGCTGAATATCTTCAGGCTAAATTTCTCCCCTATACTCCATCTAGAGCACTCTGCTCTCATTCCTTGGATGAAGCTCTCCTGTGCTGGTGGACGCGCCTTTTCTGTGGCTGCATCAAAAGCTTGGAAAGCCCCACCCTATGTTTTATGCGAAAGGGAGCGTAATTTTTCTTTTCTTCGTGTTTTGTAAACATATCTTTTCTAATCTTTCTGCTGCTTAGTCTGTTCCCCTTTGGCTCTCCTTTCTGGTCAGCGCCAAGATGCCCTCGGGTAAAAGCCGCGCTCTACAAATTTCCTATAACATAACAATAGAAAACATACACAGTGCAATTGAAAAATCGTTTTGGCTTTATTTTGAGAAAGGTAATGTATGAGAGAGAAACTCAATGGGAATATTGTTTTGGCTTTATTTTTAGAAAGGCAATATTTGGAAAAGGAACCCAAATGGGGAAATCTTTTTTAGGCTTTTATTTGAAAGGCAAGATTGGGAAAAGCAACTAAATGGGAAAATCGTTTTTCAACACACATTCAAAGGACATGCAATGCTTTGGGATTATGGTTTGGGATGGCAGGAATTAATTGGAAACTTTCTTTTGCAACACACATCCAAATGAGATGTAATGCTTGGTAATTCTGGTTTGGGATGCAAGGGAATAAATGGAAAATTTAGTTTTACCCCGCCCCATTCACTTGAAAGCTAGTGTTTTAGGATTACTTCTTTTGGGATTCAGGACCCCCCCCCACCCTTCTGGACAGGAGTCCGGGGTTTCAGAAGGACAGTTACCCACGTCTGTATTGTCTATACCAGCACTAATACACTGGGCATGAACTTTGTTTGTTTCGAACTCTAAAAAACACTCATCCAATGATTTTCTATATGGGATTTAATTGATTTAACTTCACTTCAATGCGCTAAGGATCTACAGAGCTTGCCCCCTCCCCACAATTTAATTAAAAGGAATAAGGCAGGCGGTTCCCAACACAATTCAATTTAAATGGACAGGGGGATTTTCTATAGTTTCCACCCTCACACTTTTGATGGCATTTAGATTAATCTACTTATATAGGAGGCCTTGATATGGGGCACCTAGAGAAACAGAAGGGCTCCTCTGAGGATAGCACAGGTCTGGTCAAGGGCTTCAGTCAAGGATTTTCTCCTACATCCAGATATCCTCTGGCTCATTTGATACGAATCCCAGATAGCTTCTAGATTTCCCTGTCACTGTCGCCAATGAAAGGATGGAAGCCTGTCTGCTAGTTGTTCCTCGCAAGAGTCCAGCATTAGACTACCTCCAGGAATAAAGTGAAAAAAGCTCTGTTCTGATGCAAAATTGACCTCTTATAGGGCTGATGACACACCTACATTATTATAATTCCGATGATAAGGATTGACTAGCACTCTCCCATCACCTCCCACCAAGACACCCACTGGCTGCTAATAGGACCAGGAGTTGGGAGGTGTAGGTTATGGAAGCTGAGGGAGGAGGAAAAATACATAATTTCAAAATGACAGGTGGGTTTTACCTTCTTGGGTCCTGAAAATCGAACAACATGGCAGCTATGCTAATTTTTCAGGTAACTACATGAATCTGTATATTTTCAAATTATACATTTTATGACGAGTCAGAAAATACAAATTTTATTTCGGCACGCCCTTCCCGGGTGGAGCTATCGTTTCCTGTGCTTTGTGGCTGCATTGTGATAGTTACAACTCTGACACTACATACTTTCAACATTAATTTCACTGTCTATCACTCTATAAATGTTTCGAGTTCCTCAGATGTTTGAAAATGCCAGAATCCTAATTTTGATCATAACGTCAGGTATGTACATCACAAAAGTTTAGTTTTGACATTGTCCCAACTGGCTTCATATACCCTTTAAAATGAGTCTGGGTGAGCTCAGGGAAACACACAATGCTCTTTTTATTTAGGAAAATGTGTTCAATGTTAAACATGGCAATGCATTATATGAGAGGTCGTTTCACATTCAGATCACCTCAAGCAGTTTCATTGTCTCCAAACCACATGACTGGGACATCTGGCTTTTCAGCCCATGTGATTCTGCCCTCCCCTCCTGAGCTTCAAAGGTCTTTGCTCATAGCTAATGCACAATTTATGGGGATGTTTGACTTTAAGGGTCATTTCCTTTGGTCATGGTATCTGTATCACTGCAGTTCAAATCTAACATTTGAACTGAAAACCAGATCTGTTTCCTTGGTGGGTGCAGTTCACAATTCTCAAAGAATAGCATTTTAAATTGACAATGTGGGGACCAGATGAGGTTTTGTATTGCATCTGGGCCTGCTGGCAAGAAATAAACTCTTTCTTTATATAAAGTTTGAACAGAAATAAGTTCCTTCTGGATATTAGTCACACAGATATGCCATAGTTACATAGGAAGCCAGTGTTCACTTTTACACAAAACAAAATAGGCCTTTCCCTATAAATGTTGTCATTTTATGTGGTGAAATTAAGTCTCCTTATTTCTGAAAACGCAGTCTGTCATTCAGCTTTATTTCTTAAATGTAAGGCATCATTCCTCCTTTTTAGCTTCCAAATGCCCAGTGTTTAACATTGATATTTTCCTTCCATGTGCACTGTTGCGGTTTTGAATCTGTCAAAGTGGGCATTTTCCCTTTTTACACGAAGTCAGCATCTTAAATGCCACATGACTTTTTGGAATCCATTGGACAATGTTAGTACAGTTCTGAGTCGCACTATTCTTCAGCTGAGTGCCTGTAGAACCTGACAGATTGGCTAAAAGCAAATGATAAATAACCTCCTGACTAACACTCACTCTACTATCCACATGCTCCATCACCACATATCCCTCCATACAATGATTCACCTATTATGTGTCAGTCCCTCTGGACACCCTCTCTGTGTCGCGCTGTAATGCATTAACTCTAATGCATCCATCCGCTCATGCTATTCACATTGTACTTATACCTTGTATCTCAGGCACCTACCCATGTCTATGTATCTTATGTACCTATGTAACCAAACTGATCTTATCCTTGTCGTATTTATACCTCTATATCTCATTTACCTATCCATGTCCTTGTATTTCATGTAACTATGTAACCAAGCTGAACATATCCTTATTGCCTGCGCCCTGATGCCCCTGGGTCTGGTGCGCTTTATAAATAAACTAAACAAACAAACAAACATTCTAACAAAATGGAGGGAGGCCCATTCTCGCTCATTCACCAGGTCTTATGTCAAAATCACTGTTTTGTACTAGCTTTTATATTTCAATGTAACTCCACACTTACCCAGCTTCACTCTCACAATGGGGCCTAGCATGGCCTCTCCATCTCTGTCGCTCTGGGGCTGCCTTTTTACACCACAAGTCTGCCCCCCACCCCCGGGTCTTTGGATACGGAACAACTGGCTTAAGTTGGAGACTGAGGTGTTGGTGGTGCCCTGCCCCCCTCTGCTTCTTCTTTCTGGACCATGAATTTTTGGCCTTGCTCTTTAGGCCCTTTTTCTTCACCCATCCCTATAGTCAAAGAGGGATGAATCTCTCCTCTTCCCTTTCTATGGAACCTCAGGTCAGCACAATTTGTCAGCAGGCTTATTTTCAGCTCAAGCTTCTCTGCCATGTCCATCCCTATATTCCAGCACACCTTTGCACCCCTGTTGTTTCGGCTTTCGTTTCCTCTTCAATCGACTATTGCAATTCTTTTTTCTCTCCCAACCTGCCTACATGATACAGCGCCTTCAGGTCCTTCAAAATTCTGCCAGACGGTTGGTCACATCCTCCCCAGCTGCTCTCACATCTCTCCCATTCTTCTGAAGTTGCATTGGCTCCCAGTAGTCAATTGCATCAATTTCAAAGCTCTTTATCTGGTTCACCATGCCTTCAACGGCCAAGGAGCTGAATATCTAGAGGCTAGATGTTGACCTTGTGTCCTGGCTCTGCGCTTTGCTGACGCCTATCTGCTCTCCATCCCTACAGTGAAATATAGCCTTATTAGGGGCCGTTCCTTCTCCGAGGTAGCTGTGGGCCTCTGGAATGCCCTCCCACTCTCCATCAGAGCTACAGTCAATCATCTAGCTTACTGTAAGGACTTGAAAACCTACCTGCCCCAAGTCCCTCTGCCCATGGTCCTGCAAAGAGCTGCAAGATGCTTTGGGGCAAACTCCACCCTTAATAAATGCCCCACAATACAATACAAAGAATTCTGGATTCACAATGGTGAGGATGAGTATTGTGGTACTGTGTGGATTGGGTGGGTTATGGTGCTGAGGATATCTGAAGAGCCATCTAGCAATTGGCATGCACATGTGAAGATCCAACAATTTCATAGGTGCTGTCCTGATAGTCCTGGGTCATGCTCTGGAAGAGGGGGTACTGTCGGGCGTGTCTATGTCAGAGTGGTATGGAGCAAAAGGAAGCTCCAACTCTGATGCAAAACTATGCTGCCCAGAGGGCCATGGGCATGCGTGCATGGGTGCGCGTTTACGAAGAGTGACGGCTGAAGCACCCAGTCACAAGTGCTTGTGATTAGCACCCAGGCATGTGTGATTTGGCATACTTGCAGGACGGGACTACGTGTGGAGCCGGGTGCGGCACTGATGTTTGGAGTGGTCGGCTCCTATGGTCCCAGTCTGCTGGATATTGGCTCCGGGCTGTGGCGGTGACAAGGCGGGTAACTCCGCCATCTCGGCAGTCGGCAGTACGCTGAAGAACGGTAGACAACTGCAGCCTATGGACTCGCTTGTGGGTCCAGAGACATCAGATAAGCTCCTATGAGTTCAGAAATTACACTTTGATGTAACACAAGTGTTTGGGGGTGTTTGTGGTTTATCTACAGCCTTTGTTTGCTTTCAGTGGTGCAGAGTATAGACAAGGACAGACAATGCACAGACAACTGCGGACATAATTTGTGTTGCTTCATATGAACATTGCGCGAATATAAAGACAATTGAGGTACATGTGAAGCACAGAGTACGCTCATGCAGCTATGTTATGTTTCTTCGCTCAGGGTCATGCACTAAAGCAAGGAACTGAGTGTGTTTCGTATATATGTTCAGGTATATGGGTTCAGATTTCAGGAAAAAGTTCAGAAGCTGTGTCAGGGTACGTGTAAATGTGGGTGGATACAAGCACATATGTTCTCAGATGAAGACTCTCAGGGTGTCAAGAAGGAGAGAAGAATTCAAGCACGGGAGAGAATCTTAGTATGAATATACTCCACTAAGTATTACAAGTGTGCAGAGTAGAGTGTGTCTTTCCTTGCCTCCACTTTCCCATCCACAACTTCTCCCTAAACCTTTTTCCAGGAGTTCCAAATTCCCTGTGCCTATCCATGACCTCTTCTTAACCCTCTTCCCCCCCTTGGTTTCATCGAGGTGGCCTGTATATCTAAAGTGGGCCCTTTGTGCCAATCAAGGTGGCAGGGTTGTGTACATGCAGCATCCATTGTTAGGTTGAGAGTGTGGATCGGACAGGTGATACTCTGACTTTTTCTTAAAAAATCAGAGGATTTACTGTGTCAGAATTACACCTCACTATATACCTGCCAAAATCCCTGTGGAGTCCTATAGACTCCAAATGTGGGAAATGACATCACCCTACAACCACTTGTAATCCTGTGGTAAACAAGAAGCTGTAACGGTAAACGATTTTGGCAGTGAAGTTTTTTAATGAATGTCTAGCAGCACCATCATTTCATTTTACATTGTGTTACTGACATGCATGCTTTCTCACAGGACATTTAACCAGTGTAACAGGTGATGGATCCAGAAATTACTGGTTTTATACTTCTCACAAAAGGGATTAAGGTTGACTGCAACAACACTGATGGGAATGGTAATGGCAGGACAAGCAGTATGGCACCCAAATTCATTCTTAATTTGATTTAGAACCATGACCATCAGTCTTTCGCTCTATTCCTTAGTTCCGGGCCACCTACAGGCAGTTCAAACAGCCACTGACTGTATCTGGGATATTGTTGTGCCCCGCAAACGTCTTTCTTGGCTCTGTGTCATTCTTGGTTGGTTCATAGATCCTCTGGCTCCCTTGTTGGTAATGTTGGATGCTGCCATCAAGCACCATCATCAGGCACCCCTAGGGTGCCTGATGGGTGTCAGGCATCAAATACAGAGTTATTAGTTTGCCCCTGGGTACTTCACCCTGCCCCTCGTAAGGCCCACCAGGAAATCCTCTCCTCTCAACTCTGACATATCTTAGAGGTCAACTCCTGTAGGCTTTTGTTTGTATTTCGAAACTGGTCATTAATCTGACTTGTCTCCAAAAACCTATGCACACCCTTTTGGTCCAGGTCTTAAAAAGCTTGAGTACGTTTGCCTTCCCTCCAATTATTGGGACTTGCCCCTTTCCCTAGCTCCGCTTCTCCCCACTCATTCATTTCCCTCTCTTCTTTGTCTTCTTCCTCTTGATATGCTTCTATCACTCCGCTCCTAAATCTATCACCATTCGTTTGTCTTTTATCTCCTTTCTTCCTCTCCTTTCAATGACATCACTTATACCACTCCCCCTACGTGTTGCACTGCCTCGTTTTGCTGTTGATATTCCTATTATTCTCTGTCTGCCTCCTCCTCTCAATATCTCCCTACCCTTACTTATGCCTTGCTTTCTTCTGTATCCCCTTTTGATAGTCATTCTTCTTCTTCTTTCTTTACCCTCAACTTTTATGTTCATTCCCTACACCTTTCTCTCTTTCTGTGCCTCCTCTCCCCCAGCTCACCTACTCTTTCTTTAGCGGCACCACCTCCTCCTCCTCCATGTTTGTCTCTCCTTTCCTCTCTTTTCTTTCACTCTGACTTCTCCCTCCTCTCATTTGCCTCTTGATCTGCTCTCCTATCCCCATATTCACAATTAGTCTCCTAATCGCCACACCATTTGTCGGGCTAGATCCCCTTTTATATGTTAGTGGAGATGCTGATTCCCCCTGTCAAAATGCATGGCTGTACACAGAGCAGGGATGGGTTCTGTGATTGGTCTAGACCTGTGCAGACTACAATGTGTGCGTGAGTTAGCTTGTGTAGTGGACCATGCCGAGGTTCTGCACCCTGAGTGCATGTAATGTCCGACCACAGTCTTGGAATTGGGAAATGTTTTCCTCTTGGACATTTGACAAAGTCTCCTGCTTGACTCTGGGGATCACTGAAAGAGTGGCTCAGGTGCCAGCTACCCCCCGAATCAGTGAATGATGGGCCCAGGAATAAAATGGGGAGGACCCTCTGGTCACCCTTTCTTGGTCGCGGACGTTTGGCAGGGGATCGTCATGCTAAGAGCTAAAGATGTCCTTTTCCCTGTGTGGGTCCTAATAGCGCACGAGACAACTAGTGGGCTCTGAAAGCTCTCATGGGTCTGCCAGCACGGCTCATGGAAAATATGCAAAATTCACACAGTGTCCACGAATGGACATGGGAAAGAGGAAAATTGGGTTAGAAACACTCCTGGCTGCCTCCAAATTGTACTTACAATAATTCCTTCCATACAGCCTTGCCAAGCCCTCCTGACTCTCAAATTAAATCCAAAATGGACACACGGCCTGGTACAGGTTTGACCTGCCCCCACAGCTTCAAGTGGACTAAAGTGAGTTTGAAAGCGCCAGCCACGCCCAGGCCTCCAAATATTGGAATCACAGCTCTGAACGCTTGCCCAAAGACCAACCCAGGTGGAGGGAACCACATAAGTATAAAAGGGCTGCTGTCTCATAGTCAGTCAGTGTGTCTTGTTGGAGAAGATTATGGTTGGTGGTTGAAGAGTTTGGAGTGTCATGCAAGGGCTGTTGAAGAGCAGTGTCATGGCCACTGGTCAAGGGCCATTACCTTCATGCCCTGCAGGGTCCCAATGGACCTAGTCCTGGCGCCTTTGGCGCCAAGCTCATTTGAAAGTATGCTCTGCACACAGAGTGCCTAAGGCATGTGCATCCAGGCCGGGCGCGGCCCTCCAAAGACATTGGAGGCACGTGCAGAAGTCAGAGGGAGTGGTAAGGTGGGGCCACAAGCCGGGGCCTAAAGGGAGTGGCTGGGGCCAGGCTATAAAAGCCAGCCCCACCCGCATGCTGGCGCTTCATGTTAGTCTGCTGGATGCAGCGTAACGCATACCACCATCTACAGTTCTTTACCTGTTTCCAGTTCATCGCGTTTATCTTCAGTCTCCGGAACTCCATCCTACAGCTACCGCACGCATCTTACCTGGGCCCAGCCATGCCATTGCTCGAAGCACCGCTACCCAATCCAACTCTGCAGCTACCGCGCGCATCTTACCTGGGACCAGCTACGCCATCATTCAAAGCACTGCTACCCGATTCCACCTCTGCAGTTACCTGCCTCTTACCTGTCTCCGCGGATCTAACTCTTGCAGCTCCTTGCATTCTTACCTGTTCCGAACACCTGACAACACGGGAGTCATTTTCCGGCTCAACATCCTCACAGATGCTTCCATCTGGCAGCCGACAGGTGTTCGGAACATCGCTCGCCATCAAGCACCGTCTGGTTGAACCTGCAAGGGAGACAGAAAGCATAAGCTTAGCAACTACATAAACGTTTAACTCCTTGGCCGTGCAACTCACAAACTTGCGCTTCACCCGGAAGCCCAACTTACCTACTGGGGGGCTCTTCTGGGTCCTCTTTGGCATCGTTTAGAAAACTCTTCCATCACCGCGACTCCGTTACGGACAATAATCATTGGGGGAAAATCAACACAAAGATTACGGACAATAATCATTGTTACAAAAACTTACCTCCAAGGCAGGATTGGTCGCAGCCGGTCTGGGCCACCACGCATAAGGACCAGTGACGCAACTTGGTCTGTCCATGGCGCCCCTGCTGAGTGAAAGCAGGACGGAGAGCTCATCATTACAGAACAACAGGTGAGGTCATATGGGAAAACGCATGCTCATATCATTCTGCACGAAGGGTCCAAAGGGGATCGTACATCCACCGCAG
Organism: Ambystoma mexicanum; assembly: GCF_040938575.1. NCBI lineage: Eukaryota > Metazoa > Chordata > Amphibia > Caudata > Ambystomatidae > Ambystoma > Ambystoma mexicanum. The sequence continues at coordinate 1,186,373,059 of NC_090934.1, forward strand.
CATTCTCAGAGACTGACCAATTAGCCCAATTACTGGGGGAACTTCGGGCTGAAGTGCATGCCTCCAGACAAGAGACAAATGCCCTAAGAAGATATCTAATTGTCGCTCAAGAACAAACTGACGATCTGGCAAGACAGATGCTTCAAACTCAGACAGTACAAGTTCCTTTACCTGGAATTGCACCAACCCTTTTGCCACAGCCATCACCACCAGTTCAAGTGGTACTCCCGGGGGCTGTACCTTTGGCCCCACCTGAACGGTTCACAGATGACCCCAACAAATACGCCATTTTTATAAATCTGTGTCGTCTTCACTTTTTGTGCCGTCCTGGGTCCTTCCCTAACGATAGTGCCAGAGTCGCCTTCGTACTTTCATATTTGGGAAGCAGCGCAGCAGACTGGTCCATACCATTAGTAAACCAGGATGATCCTGTACTTCACAATGTTGGGGAATTCCAACAGGAATTGGAAAAGTTGTTTGCTAGGCACACCCAAGGACAAGCCCTAGAAAACGAATTGTTGTCCATAAGACAGGGAAGCCATGATCTGCTGACGTACATGTCCACCTTTAATCGTCTCATTGCACAAACCAACTGGCCCGAAGAAAAGAGAACCACATTGTTCTATCGAGGATTGCGTGGGGAATTTAAGGATGTACTAGCCCAAGTGGTCAACCCCCCTGAGTGTTGTGCAGCATATATTAATCTGACGGTACAACTGAATCATAGGTTACAAGACCGAAAGATGGATCGTACAAGGACCGAAGGAAGCTCTATTTATATGCGACCCAGGGACAATCAAGTCAAGAGCCATGAACCATCCAAACCCATGCAGATTGGGGGATTATGGGCCCCTATATCCAAAGCTGAGAGAGAAAAAAGGAGGCAACAACAACTTTGTTTATATTGTGGCAAGGCAGGACATTTTCTTCGGGATTGCCCAACAAAACCTCCCAAGAAAACAGTAGGTGCAACGGATAACAACAATGATGAAAAAGACAAAATCCAGGAAAACTCCAACGCCTGACAAGTGTGGGGGCCCACTTGTCGAGCGAAATGAAGAAAGTAGTTCAGACCTCACACCTAGTCATGCCAGTTCTCGTAGTCCACCACCAGCAGCCATCAAAGGTACATGCTTTGGAAGCATATATTGACAGTGGAGCTGTGTGTAACTATATTGATCAGAATTTAGCCACCTGAATAGGCCTCCCTCTTCAGCAGAAACTACAGGCGGAAAATGTTACCGCAGTGGATGGCTCTCAATTGTCATCGGGACCAGTAACGCAACACACCGACAAAGTTATGCTGATGTGTCAGGATGGTCATCGTGAGGAAATCTCGTTTGATCTTATTGGGGCACCCCAGTTCCAGATGATCCTAGGAATCCTGTGGCTAGAAACTCATAACCCCAGGATTGACTGGCAAATGCGAGTGCTGACCTTTCCGCAGGAATGCGCCAAGACCTGTTACCATAAGAATCTTCAGAACCAAAAAATCAAGGCAAAAACGATCCTGGGACTTGCTGGTGCCTTACCCCCGGAGTATCAGGACTATCAAGAAATGTTCCAAAAGGAACAAGCAAATACCCTGCCTCCACACAAGCCCCACGACTGCCAGATCGACCTAGTCCCCGGAGCTCAAATCCCATGCAGTCGAATATACGCTTTAACGGAGCAAGAGAATCAACATCTGAGAACCTACCTAGACCAGTACCTAGCCATTGGATTCATCCGCCCGTCTAAGTCCCTTGCTTCCTCAGCCCTCTTTTTCGTACCCAAGAAGGAAGGTAACCTCAGAACGTGAATTGATTACAGGGCGTTCAATCAAATCACTGTTAAAACAGATAATCTCTGCCACTCATCCCCGAATCACTCGATCAAGTGAAGAGTGCTTGAATCTACACGAAACTAGACCTTCGGGGGCCTATCACCTCGTACGTGTTAAAAAAGGCGACAAATGGAAAACAGCATTCCGAACCAAATACAGACTTTTCGAGTATCAGGTGATGCCCTTTGGGTTATGCAATGCACTGGCGGAATTCCAGTTCTTTATGAATGATGTACTCCACGAGCTGTTGGATGTCTGCGTCCTCATTTACATCGACGATATCCTAATCTATTCACAGTCCAAGGAAGATCATGTTGGCCACGTAAGGGCGGTTTTGGAAAAGCTTTGTCAGCACCGACTGTTTTCTAAATTAGAAAAATGCTCCTTCCACGTCACAGAGGTTGAATTTTTGGGCTTCATGCTTACTCCACAAGGAGTTCATATGGATGTGCGCAAAGTGGGAGCTATCCTTCAGTGGCCATATCCAACATCTATCAAAGGGGTACAGAGTGTATTCGGGTTTGCTAATTTTTACAGACGATTTATTCCAAGATTTCCACAGATCGTCCATCCAATCACATCTCTTCTAAAAAAGAATAATAAAGTCTTTCGGTCCCCCGAGGCAGAGAACGCCTTTCTGGAATTAAAACAAGCTTTCACCTCAGCACCTATACTTCCAAATCCTCGACCTAACCTGCCTTATGTGGTCAAAACGGACGCCTCCAGTATTGCCATGGGAGCCGTGTTATCACAAAAGGACCCGGAGAAAGGGCAGTTTCACCCCATTGCATTCTGGTCCCGTAAGTTTTCTGCACCAGGAAAGAATTACGCAATCACTGACAAGGAGCTCCTAGCAATCAAAGGAGCCTTCAAAACCTGAAAACACTACCTCTTAGGGGCAAGACACACGGTCACTGTTATCACAGACTGTTAGGGAGAATTCTCTGTAAAGGCTAATTTCCCAAACCCAGTGAGTCCCCCAGCAGCTTTGCTGGATTTTTGGGGTTTATTTTTTTCTCCTTCTAAGAGTGAGACTCTTTTACTCCCACTCTTAGACATGATTTGAGGTGTTCCTTTGTCTTTCCATGTGTTTTATGGGCTATGGGGTCTTCTACTCCATAGGGTCTCATGTGTTTTTGATGTGGGTTACACAACACCCTCCGTGCCGTAACCCAGGGGTGTCGTAGCGACCCCCCGAACATAGACTCCATACCCTGGGACTGGCTACTGTCTACCAGGGCATGTAAAGTCACCATTGGCTTTACTAGTCCCAAATTATGTACAGAAACCCGTACAAACCATCATATTTTTGACGTACTGGTCGGGGCAATTCGATTGCCCCGGGGTCTGTTGTTCGAGGGGGCACGTCTCCGTCCCCCCTGATCAAGTTTTGGCTGGTGGCAGTAGATACTACTTTTTATATTCGACCACGAATATATCTCTATGGGATTTTCCCATTGTTCGAGGCTACCAACTTTAATTATTTAATTCCTATAGCCTCGAACATACCGCCGGTTTATTTATTTAATATTAATTCACCGGTTGGTATTTTTTGCCACAGCTCGATTCTAAAATGGCGTTTGTGTTCGCTTCTGTAACACCAACCCAAGTCGAGCCCTTTGTTCCACTTTTTGGCGGGCTTCTCCACAGAAGCCTCCAAAAGTGGTGCCACTCTGTCTGGGTACCACAGGGGGTGTGGGAGGGGGTTTAGGCACCCTGGACTGAGTTGCCTTGGCAACTCAAGTCGCACTCTTGTGTGATTGGCCCAAGTGGTGAGCCGGCCGGCTCACCACTTAGCATGTTTGATTGACAGCTAGGCCGAATGAATGGGGGTTTGCTGCATAAAAGCAGGGCTTTGGGGACTGGAACGTCAGAAGTCGCCACAGGACATAAGAATCCTAGGAGGGAGAAGCTGAGCCGACTTGCAACGACGACCCCACCTGTGGAGCCCTGCTGAACCGTCTTACCACTTTTCCCGACGACAGAGGAGATCTCCAGTCCGGAGAGTGTTCTTCCTTTGACTGGTGGGGATCACCAGTTTTGCCTTCTTTTCACCTTCCTGGAGCATCTCGTGGCCACCTTGCCTGTGCCAAGCACCCCGGCAACTGGAATACCACGGTTTACCACTACCGCGAATAGAAGGGTAGTACCTTTTAACCGAAGAACTCCGCGGCTGGTTTCTTCCCTGGCAGTGCAACGACCTTCATCTTTCCTCTACGGCGAGACCTCCTCTTCCTCTGGACGAAACACTGACTTGCACCCACTGCTAGGAACAACTGCCCCCGCTGGAGCTTCCTTCCCACTTAAGGTACTGTGTCCCACCTGGCTTCCCTTGCGACAGATCGTTCGGGGTGACAGTAAAGCCTCGACTTTCTAACCTGGGCTGGTCTGGGACAACCTACCTAACTTTTCCTGACTTTAATTTCATTCCTTGTGTGCGAACTACCTACAAGACTCTTTGGGCATAACCCCACTGTGTGAACCTGGACCCCTTCTGCTTTCTCTCTCCAAGAGTGGGCCTTGCAATTGACTTCCTTGCTCTCCAGTAGAACTCTGCCTATCCTGCCTTACTGTGGTTCTTTTAAAAGTATTGAAATTTGTGTGCTTCCATAACTCTGTCTTTTTCCCTCCCTTTTTAATAACTTATTAGAGTGCCATCTTACGTTAAGCGCTCACCTCTGTCTGAAAATAAGTGGTGTTTCTCATTAAGACTTGTCTAATAAGTAATTAGGGTTGTATATATATAATAGTGACTGTGTGCTGAATTTACTTACCTCTTTGTGCTAGTGTAATCTGCAAGTGTGTCTTTAAATAAATAACTATATACTTTTACACCAAAGCTCTGGTCAGTGTTTGCTTGTGCTACTGTATCTCTGTACCTATTGTGTATACTCTATATACTGCCTAACTCTTCTTGAGGGAAGTCTGACTGCTCAGCCACAGCTACCAAGTGAATCTGTGTGGTACAGACTGCTACCATGTGGGTTTACTGCCAAACACCTGTAGTCTTAAATCTTTTGCAGTGGTCTCTAAGGGAACTGCACAGGTTTCTGCCTAACACTGGTGTACAGCAGTGGTATTTGTATTGAGTATACATTTTAGTGTGCTTATAGATACCTTAGTGCAACTAACCACAAAGCTTAGCACTAAAGAAGTATTTTCTAAAACATGTCAACTATGGAAAGTTATAGTCAAGAGTCCCTTGCTACAAAAACTGCTGATTGTTTAAGAGTTCTCTGTAAGCATAAGGATCTCCTGACTAAAGGCAAGAAAATGGAGCTAATAGAAAGGTTGTTAGCAAACAAAAGTCTGGATGGTGGTTCAGAGGAACCTACCACTCCAGCAACTGTAGATAACAGCAATGATATTGATATGAATGTTAGTATTGATAACTTTGAGTCAGAAGCAGAAGAGGAGGTGGAAGATGATAGAGTTGTCTCCCCTGGGCCTCTACCTGCCCTGCCAGCTGTACCTACTGGACCTTTACCAGGTCCCACACTTAATCCCCAATATATGGAACTAGAAAAAATGAAGCTTGAATTAGAATTCAAAAGAATTAGTGCTCAAACAGAACAACGGCACCAAGAACTAAGGCTCAGAGAAATGGAGCTCAACCATGAGCTAGAAATGAAAAAATTGTCTGTGGAAAGTGCTTCTCTCTCCGAATCCTCTAGGAGTTCCAGTCCCAAAAGACCCGGATGCCTAAGGAGTTGGTGGGTATGTATGAGCCTAAATTGGATGTGTTGGATTGGTTGAGTTTGTTTGAATATAATCATGTGCTCCAGAACATTACAGGAAATTAGTTACTTTCCTGGTTGTTCTCTAGGCTCCCCCCTGTTGCAACTGATGTGGTAATGGAGTTGGGGGAGGAGGATAAGAAGGATTATGAATGTGTGAAACTAGCTTTGATAGCTAGATTTGGAAAGACCCCTTCCCAGTACCTTAAGAGGTTTAGGACCCTCAAAAAGCATGATGGTACCCCTTAGGCTACCTGGGTGAGTGAAAGTTTGAAGAACTTTGAGGGATGGATTAAGGGTTACAAGGTGAACACTTATGAGGGAATGAAGAATCTTGTGATGTTGGAGTCAATTTATGATGCCTGCTCTCCTGAGCTCAGACAGCACTTGGCTGATTCAAAGGAATTAGATTCCAGAAAACGAGCTAAGGCTGCTGACTTGTGAGTTGCCAACAGGGCTACTCACAAGGACACTGGGGTAACTCAGAAAAAGGATGAGGGGAAACAGCCAAAAAAGGACTCCAAAGAGAATTCTAATAATTCCAATCCCAAAGAGGGCCCCAAACAGAACAATAAGGGTAAACCACAAGGGAAACCAAATCAGAGTAGTGTACCCTCTGGTGGTAAACCAGAAGGAGGTCAGAGCTAGCCACCATTCCAGAAAGCATTTGGTAAATGCTATGTTTGTGGCTCGCCTGACCATGTGAAAGGAGATCCCAGATGTAAGGGTAAACCTTCAGGGGTCCAGCTTGTCTCCTTAGCCTTCGCTCCATATGAGGAAGTACAAATGGCAAGTTGAAACTTTCTACTGCTGGCTGATGAACCCATTGGAGTCTCAGCCAGTGTTTCTTTAGTGTCTCTGGGTCTGTGGGAACAACAGAATTTAGATATCTATAACTCTATCCCAGATAATACTAAAGAGTATTATAAGGACAGTGTCCAGGTGAATGGTCAGTAGACTCCTGCCATTAGGGACACTGGGGCCAGCATAACTGTGGTGGATAAATCTTTTTTTCAGGCTGAGGATGTTGCTAAGGCACCCAAACGCCTCACCAAGTTAGCTGGAGGGCCTGTGCAGATGCTTCCCCAATTACCAGTTCTCATCCAGTGTAATGACATGACTGTGAAGATACCTGTCAGCATACAAAGTGAGGTACCAGGAAGGGTTCTGTTGGGAAATGACCTGAAAACTCTTGGAGTAGTTTCACATACCCCCAGACCTCCTAGTAAAAGGTTACAGGAGCTCACCAGACCTGCAAGGCAGAGAACCATGAGAGGTACTCCCAAGGAGATGATGAAGAAAGATATCACTCCTACTCCACTGGAGTTACAACTTGCTATTTCTGAACAAAAAGAAGCACAGGGGAAACCCAAGACTTCAAAGAAACAGCCAACAGCAAGCACTCCAGTGCTTCCAACCAGGACTTCCCCTAGGTTGTCCAAAGTTACACCTGTAACTCCACCTCCAGCTGAGGCTGAGAGGGAGGTACAACACTGTATGGTGGAACTAGACTCTGAAGAAGAGCTAGTGGAAGGCCAATAACTCATTGGAGATCTGGATCCTGTTGACCATCCTGAGCCTCAGTCTTTACTGGCAGAAGGTGCACCCAACAGGGCAGACTTCAGTAAGGGACAGAAAGAATGTCCAACTCTGGAAGGTCTTCGCCAACAGGCAGCTTCTCAGGCTGATGGGCAAGAGCCTGAGAAGTATAGGTTGCACTGGCAAGATGGCCTCTTCTACAGTGAACCAACTGAGTCTGCACCTGGAGACTACAAGCGGCTTGTAGCACCTCAAGAAAACAGACAACAGTTCTTGCAACTGGCCCATGAGATTCCTTTGGCTGGTCACTTGAGTTTCAAGAAGACAAAGGAAAGGCTTTCACTCTACTTTTATTGGCCAAAGATGGGGGCTGGGGTAGATAAGTTTTGCAAGAGCTGCCATACCTGCCAGACTTCTGGTAAGGTTGGGTCCAAGAATGTGCCACCTTTAGTGCCTCTCCCAGTTGTGGGAGTCCCATTTGAGAGGGTAGGGATTGACATTGTTGGTCCCTTTGATCCCCCAACCTCCTCAGGCAACAGGTTTATCCTTGTTGTAGTAGACCATGCTACTAGGTACCCTGAGGCAATTCCTATGAGGACTGTTACAGCTCAGGCTGTGGCTAAGACCCTCCTTGGTATTTTTACCAGGGTTGGGTTTCCTAAGGAAGTAATCTCTGACAGGGGGGTCACATTTTATGTCCCACTACATGAATGCCATGTGGAAAACCTGTGGAGTTACTTACAAGTTCTCTACCGCCTACCACCCTCGAACAAATGGATTGGTAGAAAGGTTCAACAGAACCATGAAGAGCATAATAGGTGCTTTAGAAGTTCCCCTTAAAAGAAAGTGGGACCTTCTATTGCCATGCCTCTCTTTGCTTATAGGGAAGCCCCTCAGGAGGGAGTAGGTTATTCTCCCTCTGAACTTCTTTATGGCCATCCAGTCAGAGGTCCATTGGCCCTGATCAAGGAGGGGTTGGAGAGTGCTCCTTCCCCCAAGCCAGTCAGAGTGACTGACTATGTGATAGGTCTCCGAAGGAGAATGTCACAAATGATGGCAGCAGCTAGTGATAACCTGAAAGCTGAACAAGCTCCGGTCAAGCATTGGCATGACCAGAAGGCTAACATGGTTGAGTTCACTCAAGACCAGCTAGTTCTAGTTATGATCCCAACAAGGCAGAGGGCCTTGCAAGATAAATGGATGGGACCCTTCAAGGTTGTGGGTAAACTTGGAGAGGTGAACTATCTGGTGGAGTTGGGCAATCCCAAGGAGGCTCCTAGAGTCTTCCACACCAACCGACTAAAGGCGTATGTCTCCAGACCTGAAGTCGGAGCCTTGCTTCTAGCTTCAACAGAAGAGGAAGAAGAGAGTGAAGCTCTACCTGATCTCCTCAGAGGCTTACCCTTCGACGAAAAGATTGAAGGAGTAAATCTCTCTTCAAATCTGACACCTGAGCAACAAGAAGAGTGCAAAGCCATGTTAAATCAGTTTGCCTCTCTGTTCTCACTTTCACCAGGCTTGAACCCTTGGGGACAGCATGATATACTCACTGGTGACTGTCTGCCAGTCAAAAGCAGAGGATATAGAATGTCAGAAAATGTAAGGACCCACATCAAAGGGGAGGTCAAGAAGATGCTTGATCTCGGGGTAATAGAGCCCTCTACTAGCCCATGCTCTAGCCCAGTTGTGTTAGTACCAAAGGCAGGATCCAAAGAATTGAGATTCAGTGTGGATTATAGAGCTCTTAATGCAGTCACCCAGACTGATGCCCACCCTTTGCCAAGGACAGATGAGTTGGTGGATAGACTTGGCTCAGCCAAGTTCCTCAGCACATTTGACCTTACATCAGGCTATTGGCAAATAGCCCTGACAGACCATGCCAAGGAGAAGACTGCATTTTCTACCCCAGTTGGCTTATACCAATTTAAGGTTATGCCTTTTGAATTGAAGAATGCACCTGCTACATTCCAAAGAATGGTGAATCAGGTTCTGAATGGGATGGAGGACTTCTGCATGGCATACTTGGATGACATTGCAGTATTCAGCCAAACCTGGGAAGAACATGTTTTGCAGGCTCTTGGACAGGCCAATCTGACCCTAAAGGCAAGTAAATGCCAAATTGGTCAGAGTAAGGTGGTCTACCTTGGGCATGAGGTAGGGGGTGGAGAAATAAGGCCTTTTCTCAGTAAGATTGAAGCTGTGCAAAATTGGACAACACCTACTACTCAAACCCAGGTGAGAGCCTTCCTATGCCTTACTGGGTATTACAGAAATTTCATTGAGAACTATGGGACCATAGCCTCTCCACTGAATGTAATCTCCTCTCCAAAATTCCCTAAGAAGGTCAAATGGAATGAGGAATGCAATCAGGCCTTTGAAAACCTGAAGAAAGCTCTTTGCCAAGCACCAGTATTGAGAGCTCCTGACTATCACCAAACTTTCATTGTGCAGACAGATGCTTCTAATGTAGGTATAGGTGCAGTCCTTAGCCAACTGGATGAGAAGGGTAGGGAGCACCCCATTTGCTTCATCAGTAGAAAAATGAAGGATCCTGAGACAAGGTGGGCAACAATCGAAAGAGAATGCTTTGCTATTGTGTGGGCACTGAAGAAGTTTAGGCCATACTTGTATGGTTCTACTTTTGTCATTCAGACTGACCACCAACCCTTGAGATGGTTAATGCAAATGAAGGGAGAAAATCCAAAACTATTGAGATGGTCAATCTGCCTGCAAGGGTTTGATTTCACCATTGAGCACAGGTCAGGGTGTCACCATCAAAATGCTGATGGACTCTCTAGGATGTATGTCATCGACTAGAGGTATGAGGTTCATCCAGGAGTGGATTAAATCCTCCTGTCCCTTAGTCTGGGGGGGCGAGTGTTAGGGAGAATTATCTGTAAAGGCTAATTTCCCAAACCTAGTGAGTCCCCCAGCAGCTTTGCTGGATTTTTGGGGTTTATTTTTTTCTCCTGCTAAGAGTGAGACTCTTTTACTCCCACTCTTAGACATGATTTGAGGTGTTCCTTTGTCTTTCCATGTGTTTTATGGGCTATGGGGTCTTTTACTCCGTAGGGTCTCATGTGTTTTTGATGTGGGTTACACAGCACCCTCCGTGCCGTAATCCAGGGGTGTCGTAGCGACCCCCAAACATAGACTCCATACCCTGGGACTGACTACTGTCTCCCAGGGCAAGTAAAGTCACCATTGGCTTTCCTAGTCCCAAATTATGAACAGAAACCAGTACAAACCATCATATTGTGGACGTACTGGTCGGGGGCAATTTGATTGCCCCGGGGTCTGTTGTTCGAAGGGGCACGTCTCCATCCCCCTTGGTCGAGTTTTGGCTGGTGGCAGTGGATACTACTTTTTATATTCGACCGCGAATATATCTCTATGGGATTTTCCCATTGTTCGAGGCTACCAACTTTAATTATTTAATTCCTATAGCCTCGAACATACCGCCGGTTTATTTATTTAATATTAATTCACTGGTTGGTATTTTTTGCCAGAACTCGATTCTAAAATGGCGTTTGTGTTCTCTTCTGTAACTCCAACCCAAGTCGATCCCTTTGTTCCACTTTTTGGCGGGCTTCTCCACAGAAGCCTCCGAAAGTGGTGCCACTCTGTCTGGGTACCACAGGGGGTGTGGGAGGGGGTTTAGGCACCCTGGACTGGGTTGCCTTGGCAACTCAAGTCGCACTCTTGTGTGATTGGCCCAAGTGGTGAGCCGGCCAGCTCACCACTTAGCATGTTTGATTGACAGCTAGGCCGAATGAATGGGGGTTTGCTGCATAAAAGCAGGGCTTTGGGGACTGGAACTTCAGAAGTCGCCACAGGACCTAAGAATCCGAGGAGGGAGAAGCTGAGCCGACCTGCAATGACGACACCACCGGTGGAGCCCTGCTGAATCGTCTCACCACTTTTCCCTGACGACAGAGGAGATCTCCAGTCCGGAGAGTCTTCTTCCTTTGACTGGTGGGGATAACCAGTTTTGCCTTCTTTTCACCTTCCTGGAACATCTCGTGGCCGCCTTGCCCGTGCCAAGCACCCCGGCAACCGGAATACCACGGTTTACCACTACCACGAATAGAAGGGTAGTACCTTTTAACCGAAGAAGGTTTCTTCCCTGGCAGTGCAACGACCTTCATCTTTCCTCCACAGCGAGACCTCCTCTTCCTCTGGACGAAACACCGACTTGCACCCGCTGCCAGGAACAACTGCTCCGGCTAGAGCTTCCTTCCCACTTAAGGTACTGTGTCCCGCCTGGCTTCACATGCGACAGATCGTTCGGGGTGACAGTAAAGCCTCGACTTTCTAACCTGGGCTGGTCTGGGACAACCTAGCTAACTTTTCCTGACTTTAATTTCATTCCTTGTGTGCGAACTACCTACAAGACTGTTTGGGCATAGCCCCACTGTGTGAACCTGGACCCCTTCTGCTGGCTCTCTCCAAGAGTGGGCCTTGCAATTGACTTCCTTGCTCTCCAGTAGAACTCTGCCTATCTCTCCTTACTGTGGTTCTTTTAAAAGTATTGAAATTTGTGTGCTTCCATAACTCTGCCTTTTTCCCTCCCTTTTTAATATCTTATTAGAGTTCCATCTTACGTTAAGTGCTCACCTCTGTCTGAAAATAAGTGGTCTTTTTCATTAAGACTTGTCTAATAAGTAATTAGGTTTGTATATATATAATAGTGATTGTGTGCTGAATTTACTTGCCTCTTTGTGCTAGTGTAATCTGCAAGTGTGTATTTAAATAAATAACTATATACTTTTACACCAAAGCTCTGGTCAGTGTTTGCTTGTGCTACTGTATCTCTGTACCTATTGTGTATACTCTATATACTGCCTAACTCTTCTTGAGGGAAGTCTGACTGCTCAGCCACAGCTACCAAGTGAATCTGTGTGGTACAGACTGCTACCATGTGGGTTTACTGCCAAACACCTGTAGTCTTAAATCTTTTGCAGTGGTCCCTAAGGGAACTGCACAGGTTTCTGCCTAACACAGACCACCGTAACCTGCAATCTTCCCGTCAACTGCGTTGGGCTTTATTCTTTGCCGAATATGACTTCATAATAACTTACAGACCTCGAGTGCATAACGGAAAGGCAGAGGCCCTATCACGAATGGGAGAAGACAAATACGCCTTTAATCCATCCGAACCAGTAGCCATTATTCCCGAAGAACGGATTCAAAATCAGATTGCTGCAACTTCCTGCTGGGAAGACTGGAAGACCGATCTCCAAGTGAAGATGGATCAGACAGCCCAAAAGGAATGGTTGGGTAAGGGGGACCAGTACTCCATTAAAGATAACCTACCATACTTTCAAGGAAGATTATATCCAAGACAAAGATGTGCAAACCAAGATAATAGCAAACTATCATGAGTCATTGGTGGAAGGACACCCTGGAATTGCAAAGACTCGAGCCAAGATCCACAAAAACTATTGGTGGCCCACCTGGAGAAAATATGTTGCCCAGTTCATTACAACTTGCGATGTCTGCGCACAAAACAAGTCTCAGAAATTAAGTCCCGCAGGGCTGTTGCGCCCATTAAAAGTACCACCAACACCATGGCATACATTGTCTATGGACTTCACACCCTACTGCCACCCTGCGATGGGTTCAATACAATACTGGTCGTGGTAGACCTAGTCTCCAAAATGGCACATTTTATTCCACTAAAGGGGCTTCCCGCTGCTGCTACTTTGGCCAGAGTATTCCTGGAACAAATTGTAAAATTACACAGTTTTCCATCCGTATTATTTTCTGACCGTGGCACTCAATTCGTCTCAGCCTTTTGGAGTAGATGTTGTAAACTAGCCCAAATCGACCTTCGTCTATCCACGAGTCAGCATCCCCAAACCGATGGTCAAACGGAAAGGACCAATCAGACTCTGGAACAATACCTGAGATGTATGTTACAGCAAACGGAAGGGTCATGGAAAACCATTCTCTGGTTAAGCGAATTCGCATACACCAACTCTATCCATACCAGCACTGGACAGACTCCATTTTTTTACAATTAGTGGTCGGCACCCAAGAACATCCTCTTTTGATCCGCTTGACGAACTGGAAATGCCAGCAATTACCTCATTGCATAAAATGATTAATCAGTCCCTCAAAGAAGCTACCGAAAACTTAAACCGAGCCAAGGAACAACAAAAGAAATTTGCAGACAGACATAGAAGAGAAGCCCCACAATATCATGTCGGGAATAAAGTATGGTTGGCATCCAAAACCATTCCCTTAAAAGTAACCCTGGGCCTTCCGACCAAGATACCTCAGACCATATTCCATTAAAGCCATTATTAACCATGCAGCCATGAAATTGGATTTACCACCCAACATGCGAATCCACCCAGTTTGACATGCTTCTCTTCTAAAGCCAGTGAAACCGGACACTCGGATTTCAACGCCACCGGAACCAGAGATCATCGCAGGTGAACCTGAATATTAGGTTAAGAGTATTCTAGACTCCAAGAAAGTGCGCTCAAAATTATACTATTTGATCGATTGGGAGGCCTCAGGATCGCACTTGGGAACCAGCTGAATTCGTCCATGCTCCACGACTCATCAAACAATTTCACCGGGACAATCCCTCCAAACCGGGACCAGGAGGAAGGACAACCGTGAGAGGGTATTTGAGGGGGAGTGCTGTCATGGCCACTGGTCAAGGGCCATTACCTTCATGCCCTGCAGGGTCCCAATGGACCAGTCCTGGCACCTTTGGCACAAAGCTTATTTAAAAGTGTGCTCTGCACACAGTGTGCTTAAGGCACGTGCATCCAGGCCGGGCGCGGCCCTCCAAAGACATGGAATGGTAAAGCGGGGCCACAAGGCGGGCCCTAAAGGGAGAGCTGGGGCCAAGCTATATAAGCCAGCCCCACCCGCATGCTGACGATTCGCATTAGTCTGCTGGATGCAGTGTAACGCTTACCGCCGTCTACAGTTCTTTACCTGTTTCCAGTTCATCACATTTATCTTCAGTCTCCGGAACTCTATCCTACAGCTACCCCGTGCATCTTACCTGAGACCAGCCACGCCATCGTTCGAAGCACTTCTACCCGATCCAACTCTGAAGTTACCGCGCGCATCTTACCTGAGCCCAGCCACGCCATCGCTGAAAGCACTGCTACCTGATTCCAACTATGCAGTTAGCGTGCGCATCTTACCTGTCTCCGCTGATCCAACTCTTGCAGATCCTTGCATCCTTACCTGTTCCGAACGGCCGACAACACAGGAGTCATCTTCCGGCTCAACATCCTCACAGATTCTTCCATCTGGCAGCCGACAAGTGTTCGGAACATTGCTTGCCATCAAGCACCGTCTGGTTGAACCTGCAAGGGAGACAGAAAGCATAAGGTTAGCAACTGCATAAACTTTGAACTCCTTGGCCGCGCAACTCACAAACTTGCGCTTCACCCGGAAACCCAACTTACCTACTAGTGGGCTCTTCTAGGTCCTCTTTGGCATCGCTTAGAACCCTCTTCCATCACTGCGGCTCTGTGGGCCATCTTCATACCTAAGGGGAAAGAAAGGACATTACAACGTTACGGACAATAATCATTGGAGAAAAATCAACACAAAGGTTACGGACAATAATCATTGTTACAAAAACTTACCTCCAAGGCAGGATTGGTCGCAGCCGGTCTGGACCACCACGCATAAGCACCAGTGACGCAACTTGGTCTGTCCATGGCGCCCCTGCTGAGAGAAAGCAGGATGGAGAGCTCATCATTACAAAACAACAGGTGAGGTCATATGGGAAAACGCAAGCTCATATCATTCTGGCACGAAGGGTCTGAGGGAGATCGCACTTCCACCGCAGCATTCTCATTGCCTCTTACCTTCTCCCAGGGGTATACCAGCAACTCGAGCAGTCTACACTATTGCAGTCGAGGGAAAAGCTCGAACCTGAGGTGTCCAGTCCAGGGAGGGCTCCAACCGTGCCCCAACGCCCCTGCAGAGACCAGGTGAGCATAACATGGGGAGGCTTTTGAACGCAAGAGAAGAGAAAGAGCAGGAGGAGGTGGCAGGGAATTGGAGGGAAGTGGTAACATCAGGAGGACGTGGTGAGGAGTTGAAGGAGATGGTTATATTAGGAGTGGGTGGTGATAGTCTGGGGAGGATATAACATTAGAAAATGTTTGAGGATGGGACTATATCAGGAGCAGATGGTGATGTTGGGAGTGGGCAGTAAGGAGCAGAAAGACAGATATGTCAGGAGGTGGTAGCAAGAGTGTGAAGGGGTGGTAACATCAGAAGGAGGTGGTGAGGAGATGGTGGATTTGGTTGCATCAGGATAGGGTGGTAAGAATCTGGAGGAGTTGGTAACATCAGGAGGAGGCAGCAAGCACCAGAAGGAATTAGGAGGCCGGAGGAGATACAAGGACCTAGCAGGGAGGACAGAGCAGAAGTAACAAGGAACCTAGATGAAAGGGCTTCCAGGGGTGCATCCTTCAAGGTGGCTTGGGGGCCTGGGAAATGAACATGATAGCAGAGACTTCTAGTTCTAACTCCAACCCCTGGTGAAACGTGCCTTGTATTTACAGCTTGTGGAGGCAACACAAAGATACGCCCTCCAATGATCCAAAGATATCGATTAGGATCTAGCATCAGGGTTTACTGGAAGACTTTGAGGGCTCTTGGCACTAGATAGCCTTAAATGGGGCCCCAGTAAACCCTTCATCTATCTAGTCGACATGGAGTGACAGCTATCCTCAGACACGAGGACCTGTCACCCCAGGGTCAGAGAATTTGTTTTGTTATCCCGGAGACTTTCTAGTTCGATATATGGGCTTTGCTTTTGCTCCCGTTGTCTAGTTGTAGAAATGATGACTGTAAATAAAAGTTCCTGAGTTCAGTTCTTTGTGTGTCCCACATGAACGCTCCTGCTGGTGGGCCAAGCCTTCATTAAGGTGGTGCACCATCTTGGAATTGGCATCAGTGTACTTTGAAGAATCTCAAGAGGTCGTCACTACTTTAGATGCGGGAGCCCCCTTCCATGAGTCCAGGGAGGTGAGGTTGCTACCCGATATTCCCCGTAGGTGGTGGTGCTCAGCGGGAGGACCTCATGGGGAGGGAGAACCCCATTGAGAGTGGTGACCAACTTGGGAAAACACATTACCGTTTTGCCCCTCCCCTTTAAACCAACCCTTTACTACATTGCCCAAGACTCCCATGTTTTATGGTAGTACATCCCAGTTAACTACTGGCACGAGGAAGTGGATGCAAGGAATGAGGATCACCAATGCGAGTGACAGCATGAGTTCTAGTGTTTGCCGGGAACCGATTGGCACAACTTCCTTCAAAGGCATAAAGGCAGCAGGAGAATGGCATCTTCGTTCTTGGTCTGGCGCGGACCACGAGAGGCTGAGGTACACGGAGGCCAAACAGAGAGGGGAGAACAGGGCATCCTATTGAGAACCACACTCGGAGAAGGCTCACCAACAGGTAAGCAGACTGAAGCAGAGGCAAGCTGCCTGCTCTGGAGCGGAGCCGTGAGAGTGCAGGGAAACAGATGTGTGGGGCAAGGGTGCGGTGCTGCCTGGGGACCCATTGCTTCCTGTCTTGAACATGGCCACGCCCCTTGGGCTTATCAGTGTGGGACAAACCCTGCAGCAGTGAAGTCTGCGGCAGGGCAATGGTGCAGTGCTTGGCGCTGCCTGGGGACCAGTTGCTTTCTGTCCTGAACTTGGCCATGCCCCCTTGGGCTTATCAGCATTGGACAAACCCTGCAGTGGTGAAGCTTGCGGCGGGGCAATGGCGCAGTGTTTGGCGTCACGTGGGGACCCGTTGCTTCTTGTCCTGAACTTGGCCACGCCCCTTGGGCTTATCAGTGTGGGACAAACCCTGCAGCAGTGAAGTCTGCGGCAGGGCAATGGTGCAGTGCTTGGTGCTGCCTGGGGAGCAGTTGCTTTCTGTCCTGAACTTGGCCATGCCCCCTTGGGCTTATCAGCATTGGACAAACCCTGCAGTGGTGAAGCTTGCGGCGGGGCAATGGCGCAGTGTTTGGCGTCACGTGGGGACCCGTTGCTTCTTGTCCTGAACTTGGCCACGCCCCTTGGGCTTATCAGTGTGGGACAAACCCTGCAGCAGTGAAGTCTGCGGCAGGGCAATGGTGCAGTGCTTGGCGCTGCCTGGGGACCAGTTGCTTTCTGTCCTGAACTTGGCCATGCCCCCTTGGGCTTATCAGCATTGGACAAACCCTGCAGTGGTGAAGCTTGCGGCGGGGCAATGGCGCAGTGTTTGGCGTCACGTGGGGACCCGTTGCTTCTTGTCCTGAACTTGGCCACGCCCCCTTGGGCTTATCAGCACTGGACAAACCCTGCATCGGTGAAGCCTGCGGCGGGGCAAGTGTGCAGTGTTTGGCACCACCTGGGGACCCGTTGCTTCCTGTCCTGATCTTGGCCATGCCCCCTTGGGTTTATCAGCACGGGACGAAACCTGCAGCAGTGAAACCCGCAGCGGGGCAAAGTTGCAGTGTTTGGCGCCGCCCGGTGTTCGGCACAGCTGGGTGAACCCCCAAAGTATCACGCATAGCTACCCCAAAGGTGATGTGGCATTTGCCTCCAGGACAGTGGAGGCCACAGTGAATTGTAGTGGTGACAGGTGGTAAGGAGCTAAGTAGAATATCTGCACCCGGGCCTAAGCCCAAGTGAAAGCAAAGGTGAGAACAAGCTGGGTGCGAGATTGGGACTGGGTACTTGATTGCTTGACTGCCCTGGAAACTGGTACATTGGATTATTCCCCATGGAGGAGCCGGAGTCCTTGTCTACCTCTCCCTACCCCCCACTTCTCTTCTGTGCACAGCTTGACACTCAATCCCCACCCAAACCCACACTGAAACCAAGACTCAGCGCAAGATTCTAGCAGTCTGGAGAAGACGGGCGCTCACATAATGACCACGGTAGGGATTGCAACACTGGTATTAACTCTGTTCCAGGGGGGAAAATGGCAGACAAATCAACAAACCAAACATTTCTAATAATTGTATGGGGGAGGCTACCTTATTAATCTGCGAGATCCATCAATGTTTGGGGCATGGCGAAGAGTCCCTAGTAGGGGCTAAAATTGCATAAAACGATCGCCATGGAGAAGGGGGATTCAGCAACTGGCTGGGTTGCCCGCTGAGCCCCCAAAAACAGTCCTTACAGTCAATACACAAAAAGACCCCGTCAGTAATGATATCGTCAAGGGGATATGTCTACACATGACCATGACACGCCAACAATTAAAACCAGGGCTAGCGGGAATGACCATCTGATTCTAACTCTGCCTCCAATTGGTTCAGAAAGTTCTCAGCACTGTGATTCCTGTGCCACATCTTTGGCCCCAATCGCGCCCACTCAACATCTGTTACCTGATCCATCATGTTTTGTGACGGATGGTCGTCTAACAATAGAGGAGGACAGCGCTACCTCAGCTCCCCCTGTCTGCAGCTCACCCCGTAGTATCTGGGGGGAGGGTAAGACACTTGAGCCGCCTCTTGTGAATATACACCCAGCCCCTGTCCTGATGTTTGCTCCTGGTCCCACCACTGACCATACACCACCTATTACAGGACCATTCCCAATGGCCCCTATGGCTTTAACGGTCATGACGGTACAAGAACCTACTGAGGATAAGCCTTTCCTCAGCCCCGGCTAGAGCACCTGGAGCGCGACCCTGTTGGCCATGTGTTCAGGGACTAGCTCCTTCCTCCATTTAACCCCATTAAGGGCGGCTAAACCTTCAATTCAACCAAGTAATCAACACACTCAACCCATCTCTAATCTACTTCCCAACTCAGTCCGGGATGCAACTGCAACCAAACGCTTGCTGAGCTGACTGCCATTAAGCAACTGCTTTTAGTCCTGATTGAGACACAGGGCAGGGGAGGAGGGGGACCTCAGGGGCTACTCCCCCTTGTTCCATCAGCTGCTACAAAGCCCCTCAACCCATTTCTGGAATGACCCGCTGAGCTGGATATACCCCCCCTTGGTATTTATAACATGATGGAACCCCAGGGCGAGCAGTCACTGCAGCATGAAACAACGAGGGAGCCAAGCAAGACCCATAATCTTAATGCAAAGACTCCCATAATGGAAGACCGAGGCTTGAGCCCATTGGGAGCCCAACACTTCAAGGTAAAGGAAACTGGAGCATGTAGACCCCATTTCAGAGGAAGCACAATCAAAAACTACAACCAAAGGGGGCCAAACAATGCCACAACATTTCTCCTTGGAGTACCTAAACTGTCGGTCAACAAACGTGACCCAAGGGACGCCCTCCTAAACACATGCCTACACTGGCTCTGTACTGTTAGAGGCTATGCCTTTCTGTCTTGGGAAACTATAGTGGGTTGCAATAGAATGTCCAATGAGGGCGACACCCCCTATGATTCTTTACAAATGGAATTCAAGAGTGGCCAGGGGAGTCATGGTTGGTTATGGATGTGTTGGGCAGATGCACAAGTCTGAGATTTCAGTTAGTTTGCACCCCTAACGAAGACCTGTTGGCCACTTGGGAACCAAATCAAATAACGATCCTCTATCTGGAGCGAATCTCACCGCCTTGCGATAAGGCCAACCAGGAACCAAAATTGACTGGCACTATGATATTTGTGGCCTCTTGAGTTGTGCAGAATTGGGCTCTGATTAACTAATGGAAATCCCTTCTGATATGATGTATTATGGAAATTATGGAAATACTTGCTATAAGGATGTACTTTGATGGCCCGATGGCCGAATAAAGTTATTTGATGATGAGAAGAAGCACATAGAGGTCTGACAATGACGCCGAAAAGCCCAGGAAGCCAGCAAAAGCCCTGGGAGATCCGTGAGCAACCAGAGAGAGACTGCCTAGATCCTACAGATAACAGGGTGGCTGATCCCAAGGTTGGGGAGACCCAGAGGAAGCATGAGGTGAGTGGCAAGAGACAGGAGAACCACATGAAGGGGGTCTGGGACCCATTTTTGAAAACAAAACAGTGAACTACAGAAAATACAACTTTGCCTATTTAAGCCCCAACATCCACAGACCTTGGCAGGAGAGCCAACCAAAGCTGTGGGGTACAGTGAAAGAGAATGGTGAAACCATACTACTGAAGGGGGTCCTGCACCCATACTGGGGAACAAACCCCTGGGTATTACAAAAGGGAACAGAAACTTTGTGGATGCAAAAAAAGTATCACAGACCTTGGCAGAGCAGTGAAACATGGTTGTGGTCGGGAGAAGAAGAGAACTGTGAAACCATACTACTGAAGGACGTCTGGGACCCATACTGGGGGAAGATACCCCTGGACATCTCAAAAAGGAACAGAGGTTTGTGGATTCAAAAAAGTATCACAGACCTTAACAGGGGAGTGAGCCAAGGTTATGGTCGGCAGAAGAAGAGATCTGAACATGTAATCAAGGAAAGGGGGCTAGAGACCCACAAGGACGGGGGGAAAACCCCAAAATATAAATATGAAGCTTGCATTTCCAAGGAACATACAAATGTTATGTTATGTTATATGTTCTTATAGAGTGCACGTACGCCCTAGGGCATCTTGGCGCTGAGCAGAGGTGAGTAGCCCGGAGCAGGCAATTCAGAGGAGATTATCAGAATAAGAGGGTCTTCAGGGCACGCCGGAAGGCCAGATGGTTGGAGGCCGCACGCAGTGCCCAGGGCAGCTGGTTCCATGCGGTAGCAGCAGCCACAGAAAAGGTGCGGCCGCCAGCCCTGGTCCGTCCAACACAGGGGATGGATAGTAGTAAGGCAGCCTGAGAACGTAGGGGTCCAGCAGGGACATACAGAAGTAATTTTTCTTGAAGGTATTCTACTCCCAGCTTATAGAAGGCACAATGCACCATGCACATGGATTTGAACAAGATTCTCTTTTCGATAGGGAGCCAGTGCAGTTGTTTCAGGAGCGGTGTCATATGCGAGCGTGTCGGGGGGTGCAGAATAGCTCTGGCCGCCGCAATCTGAAGCATTTGAAGGCAGTTAATTAAGTAGTGTGGTTGGTTGAGGTATAATGAGTTACAGTAATCAACAGTACTAAGAACCAATGCTGCAAACACCGGGGCATGAAAGTGGGCAGGAATAAAGGGGAGAACCTTTCACAGAGTGCACAACTTAAAATGGCCGGATTTACATACCGCACCCACCTGCTCATACATAGCCAAGGAGGAAGAAAACTTTACCCCCAGGTTTCTCACTGTGAGAGACGGAGAGGGAAAGGGACCACGAGAAACAGGCCAGAAATCAGGGGTCCTGTAAGTAAGAGGACTAGTAGTTCCCACTACAAGTACCTCTGTTTTGCTGTAATTGAGTTTTAGAGAGTTATTTGCCATCCAGGTGCCCAAGTCCTCTAGGCAGTTCCTGAGCCGAGTTGCCGTCTCAGGTCGAGAGAGATCAAGGTGGACCAGGATCTGTGTATCATCCGCATAGGAATAGAAGCGGAAACCGTGGGACATGATAAGAAGAAGAAGAGGGTGAATATAAATGTTAAAAAGTATTGGCGAGAGTGCAGATCCCTGTGGAACTCTGCATAATAGTGAAATAGATTCAGAGCAAAAAGGTGGCATGAACACTGACTGGGACTGGTCAGCCAGAAAGGCTGCAAACCAGTTCAGTACCTCGCCTCCTAGGCCCGCACTCGACAGATGGGAGATCAGGATAGCGTGATCTACCGTGTCGAATGCGGACGACAGATTGAGCAGGAAGAGAGCTCCCACACCGCCTTTGTCAACTAAGCGAGTGAGGTCATTGAATACAGAATTCAGAACAGACTTGGTTCCTCTCCCTGGTCTGAAACCAGACTGGAAGATATCAAAATACCCAGATGTTTCCATAAAGGATGACAGGAGAGGAGAGATTAGAGCCTCAAGCACCTTCATCAAAGATGGAAGAAGAGAAATGGGACGAAAGTTAGCCAGCATAGCTGGGTCCAGAGAGGGCTTCTTCAACAGTGGCAGCACACGGGCATGCTTCAGAGAGTTAGGAATGAACCCCTCTTTTAAGGATAGATTTACTGCAGATGTAATGTGAGTGATCAGATCTGTAGAGATATTTCTAAGCACATCCAATGGGATAGCATCTGCAGGTGATACTGATTTGAGACCATGGGTCACTTTGGAGATGTCCTGTTCAGAAAAGACAGGACAAGAGAGCCATTGAGTTTTTTTCAATAAGCAGCTTGAAAGCAGTGTGCTTGGAAGTAGTCCAAGCAGGATTATCTATGATATCCTTGCAGATAGCAGTAATTTTAGAATGAAAAAAGGAGGACAGGGAGTCACAGAGAGCTTGTGAGGGCTCAATAGAGATTCCTGTCTTGGATGGGGTGGAGAGGGATTGCACTAACTCAAAGAGTGTTTTAGGCTTATTGACCGTAAGTTCAATCTTTTCAATAAAAAAAGATTTTTTAGCCATAAAAATTGCTTTTTGATAGACAGTTAAGGCATGGCGGAAGACAGTTCTGTTGACGGCCGTGTAGGTAATCCACCATTTTCTTTCGGCCTGTCTGCATTTAAGTTTTAAGGCGTGGAGTTCATCAGAGAACCATGGTTCGGATGCATGAGCTCTCTCCTTACATAATTTGGCTGGTGCTAACTGATCAGCCACCGTAAGAAAGGATGTGCCCAGTGTCTCAAGAGTGCAGGGTGTGTGACAGGCACAGTAAGAGAGAAGAGAATCTGATGGCACAGGAGTTTCGAATTTGCACCAGTTCCTTTTCAGACTGGTCAATTTAGGGGGCGCTTAGTGGGGCATGGGGTGAAAATCTTAAAAGAAATTAAAAAAATGATCGGACCAGGTGACTGGCAGGATGGACTTAATAGTAATCACTGATTTTGGGGCACAAATAAAGTTTAACGTGTTACCCAACTGATGTGTAGGCTCATTAATTAGTTGTGGGAGGTGGAGATCCATCATTAGAGAGTGAATGTTTTCAACCTGATTAACAGTATTAGAAATGACAGGCAGATTAAAATCACCTATCACCCAAAGATTTGGGTGGATAATCTGAAGGGCAGATACAAAATCAGGGAAAGCTGTGTGGAAGGAGGCATCCGCTCCAGGAGGGCGATAGACTAATAGAACATAGAGTGTGCATATAGCAGAGATGGAAATCATAGCTAGTAGACATTCCATCTTAAGTGAGTGCTCTGGTACAGAGCATATGATTTTGTAAGATGATTTATACATGATTCCTAGGCCACCTCCAGGGTGTACAGAGGAGCGATCGACATGGGCAAAGCTGTAGTTGAGTTGAAGAGCTTGCACAATGGAGGGGCCAGAGGAGTCTATCAGCCAGGTCTCGGTTAGGAACAGAAGGTCCAGCCGGGCCATGGTCATGAGGTAATGACAGTCAGGAGCATGCACGACCAAGGAGCGAGTATTAAGCAGGCCACAGTGGAGCAACCCTGAGCTTGGCAGGAGAGTAAACCAAGGTTGTGGGTGAAATAGAAGAACGATTACCCTCTTTGGCAGGAGAGTAGCCCACAGAAGGGGTGCTAAGGAAGGGACAGGAGTCCCATCCACACAAGGAAGTTTAAAGAGAGGCACAGACATAGTGGAACAATTCTGGAGAAAGGGACTCAAATACTTCGGTCTTTGTGGAACTATTAGTTATTTTCAAATGTTGGGAAGACTCTGGGGAAAGGGAGGCAACCCTTGAGTCTTGTGGAGCGTTTGATTGATTTTCTATACCTTTTGGAACTTTTGTATTTAGCTGATGAGATCGGGCTGCAGGTCGGCAGTCAAGAGACATTTTCCCCTTGCACATTATACTTAGTTTAGCTTGTGAGGGACAGGGTAGGTTTTGGACACAGGACAGCAAACTTTACTTTGGACGTTCTCACACAGACAGCTTCATTAGTTAGTTTTTTTGTTGAGACAGCAAAACCCCTTTTAGAAATAGGGCTAGTTCATTTTTCCTCCAACTCCCACATTTTACGTTATTATAAAAGTCTTTGCCGCACAACATGTCACCCTTGTGTCCATCTCTTACTCCTAGAACCTCACAGTACATATGCAACAGAGCACAGATGTGGTGGCTGAGGCAGAGAGAGGACGTAAAATGCTCCAATGTCTGCTCACAGGTAGGGGCACCCACAACAGCTGGTCCCTGCTGAAGCACCAGCTTGGCTTTCTTTATGTTCCCATGGACAATGTTTTCTGTCTGCATGTTTACAAACATGCAGGCTGTAACAGAGACTTATTCTCTGCCTAAGGAGTGATTTACCTCGTTAATAATGTATAGCTCTTTCTCCCACAGGTCTGCATGGTCGTGGCCAGCAGATCTTAAATTTGCTATAAAAGGGTTTGTAGTTGTAGTACTTCTCATGTGGTAGTCCACAGTTCCCAACCCTTGGTGTTGTGGAGGGGCCCAGAGGATCCTCCATGTACCACCTCATGTCCCCCTGCATCATGGAGCATGTGGTGGGGCCCGTCCGCCTGAGTCACCACCACATACAAACAAGGGACATTGTTACATACACCCCCTTCCTTCATGCTCCCCCTTTGGAAATGTATGGTGTTAGGATGCCATATTCTCTGAATGTTATGAAAGGAATCAGGAGTAAGACTCAGACGCAGGGGCATTGTGGTGATTGTTATAGACTTATTATAGTAAAAAGAGGGTTGGAAAAAGACCTATCTTAACCTATCGCTATCAGGGGTTCACTTGCCTCAATGAAACTAAAGGATGTCAACCTCAGAAAGTGCAAAAGTAAAGAGTTTTCTCTCCTGTGTCCAAAATCCTGACGTGACTCTTACATGCTAAACTCAAAATGAAGTGAAAAGGGATATAGGGCCTCATTATGAGGTTGGAGGTAAGGGGTTACCGGCACCGGTAAGGATGCCGGTGCCGGTAACCCCTGACCTCCGTATTCCGAGGTCCCTTAGCGGGTCCTGCTAAGGGCGCCTGGTTTTACCAGGCGCCCTTAGCAGGAGCCGCTAAGGAACCAGGGAGCTGGAACCTAATAAAAGGGAGCTAATAACGGGCCCGCTAATAGCTCCATCCCCATTCCCATTGAGCCCTATGGGGGCTTGAATGGGAATGGGGAATGGTTCTCAGAATGGGGACTTACCGGGTCCTCCAAGGTTGAAATGACCCGGTAAGTCCCTATTCCGAGAACCCGGACCCGGAATGCGGTAAGGGGGTAGCCATGGTGCTAATAGCACCATGGTTACCTCCTACCTCGTAATGAGGCCCATAGTGTCTCAAATAGTCATTTGTAGCTTTTTCAGTAATTCCAACAAAGAGTTCCAAAAGTGCAAAAAGAAATGAATTATCACAGTTCCACAATTCTTAGGAGGGGGCCCCCTGAGTTTCTCTGGTTCTTTCCAGTTCACAATCTCAGTTCTCAGGAGGGGGATTCCCTTCCCCTGAGGTCCTCAGGCACCTTACAGTTAACATTTCTAACGTGGTATGGTTCTTCCCATGATCTCTCTCTTTTCCACAATATGCAACTTTCCAGCCCATGGATTCCACACACTTAAGAGGTTGCCTTGACTTCCACAATTTCACAGTTTACTTTCACAATTCCCCAGTTTATTCAACTTTCCAGTCCAGGGGGTATGGTTCCCTTCCCCTGGACTTCACATCACTGGGTGCGGGTCCCAGGCTTGCAATCAATTCACCTGGTTTACTCTCCTGCCAGGACTTTCTTACTTTCTTCTCTCAATTGTGAGTGCGGGTCCTAGACTCGCAAAACAGATTACCTGGTATACTCCCCTGCCAGGACTTTCTCAGTGTTTATTTATATTTGGGTGCGGATCCCAGAGTTGCAGTCAGGTTGCCTGGTACACTCCATGGCCAGGGCTTTCTCCTCATGTAACAGCTTGACTCATTCAGGCACTGGGTCTTTGACCCTCTTTCATCCACATCAATTAGGAATGTACTTGGTGTCCCAGCTTCCTTGCTTAGGTTCGCCCCATCCGTGTTACTGTCTCTTATGGTTGTGAGGTATATGCCGTGAAGTGCCCTGGTGTCCTACTTCCCCCTCTCTGGGCTCACCGATCTCTTGTGGCTGCTTCGGCGTGCTCCACGGTCTGTGGTTCCTCCAGCAGGGTGCCTCCTCCTTCTGCTGGGGACCCGTCCGCTCTCTGGTACCCACTGTGCTTCATCCTTCTCTCCACAGCTATTCCTGCTTCAGGCCTCCGTGCGGCATACATCCGACCTCTGAGCCTCTCCTGACGCCGCCGATTGACTCTTTCCTGCTCCCCGCTGCACAGAGGCGTAGACAGGGTAGGGCCTGTGCGGGTAAGGCCCACCCAAATTCTGTAAATGCCTACTCAGCAGTGCGGTATAGGCATTTACAGATGTTAATGTTACTGCGGTTTGCCCCACTTGATAGACAATCCTGGCTACGCCTCTGCCGCTGCAGCTGGTTTCCTCCTTGTTTCCCGATCCACGTCTGGAGTAGTGGATCTCCATCTTCCTTGCTGTGTAGGGTTTAAAAAAAATCCCAGAACCTATCGGATCCATCCAACAACTAGAGCGCATCTCTGGTTCTGTGGCATCAGTGTTCATCATTGCTCTCATGCTCCTCCTCGTCCCAGTCCTTTTACTAAAGGTATAGGAACAAGTCTTATTGTCAGTGCAAATTGGAGGGTCTGGTTCTACTTTGCAATAGGCCATATGGGATTGGGAATTACAGGGGTTGTCATACCCTGAGTGGAAACAGGGATACCATGTTCCTGCTAGTGAGACTGCTTCCCTCCCATGAGGGTTGTCTCCGCCCATATGGTCCTGCTTCAGGCAGCCACCCCCAGGGTCAGAATCAGGTAGCGGCTGCCTTTCTCTGGCCATATGGGGAGAGCGTTTACCCGGAGAGGAGGTAATGACAACACTAGACTCATCACAGTTAGTTATTGCGGACTTGGACCCACGCCTTCTTTCAATTTAAGGAGGTAACAGGTGGGGTCTAGGAGGGTTTGGACTCCTTCTAAAAGTAATCCCTGGCCCACCCCCAAATAGTAATCCTGTCACCCGGCCAGCCTGAAAGATACTCCTTTCATTTTGCCAATCACGTTTCTACTACTCTGAATTATTCTCTGCTGGGACTTTCACATTAATCCAGGCCTTAGGGTATCTCTCGGTCTCGGTGCACATATGTGATGAGGACTTAAGGGTTTGGAATGAGCTCCTCCAAGTGTGTGAAGTTTTAGCAAACTGCTGAATACCAGCAGTCTAACAGGGCCTTGGTGGATTGTCCAGCCATTTACATCCAGACATAGAACCTTTGATAATTCTCCCCCTAGGCCAACATCACTTTGCCCAGGAGTTGGGTTTGAGGCTCTTCATCAACCTATTCTTGATCTTCCAAACCTGTTTATACAGTAACCTTTCTCCATGGGTTCAGGCTCGATGACTTCTGCACAGTACCATGCTAGATATCTACCTTTCCCTTAATCAACGCATCTGACTGGTCCTTGTTCCATTCCCATGACACCAATCTTCTTGCTGTCAGTGGAAAAGCTCCATAGAAAACAGACTGGGATGTGGTTCAAAACCTCTGGGGATGTCCACAGTCTCACCTACTGATTTCTTTGGAGTAACCTCAATTTTTCGTCGGGGTCCCACAAAGTTAGGTTTATGGTGAGTGTCCTCCTGGCCATCTGGTTACTACTGCTGGGCCCTCTGGAAGCCAGTGACCATTTGGATGGCCAATTTTCACACTTACCTGGTGTGAGGGCCTTACTGGTTTCTGCGGGTAAGGAGGTAATTAAAGCATTGACATATTGCTCTAAAAGGAGATGTTCCTTTTCCTTGGCCAGGGCATTTTTCCATTTAGTCTCAGATTCTGTACATGATAGGGTCCAGGGTCTCAAAAGGTAACAACCATATTTCTCTCAGCAACTGCCAATGATATTACAGATCATATCCAAGGTGATCCAGGATGGCGTCCCGGCGGGTGTAATAAGTGATAAAAAAGTTTATGGTGGGTAAGAGAGACGTGCTCAAGTTGCACAATAAATCATTCAATAATCAATAGGTGTTGTCTTAATATGAGATGGCTATAGCTTATTTACATTGACATTTGGGAATTCATATTACTAGGCTTATCATTTATGCTGGGCAATCTATCTAGTTCTTCGCTATAACATAGGGTAATGCCTGAGGATTTTTCAGGCCTCCCACTACAGTCATACTTCTTTCAATTTTGGAGACAATCATTGGAATTAAGTTTTTAAATAACAAAACAATTTCTTCAAAAATTTGGAGCAAAGGGGTTTGCCACCCGATCCCTGTTTTCATCGTCAGAAGAGGTTGAAGGGCCATTTGGGTTCAATCCCTTTGCCCATATAATACACTTGTTCTGCACAAGTGGTTGTCTTAACTATATCCATAATACAATGTTAATTCTTGTTCTCTTGGAAATCCATCCATGCCGTCTTCTTTACATTATGACGTCAGACGCCATGAACGTATCACGTCACCACTTCCGTGACGTAGTGTGTGATATCAACAACACAGAATGGCGGTCTGTGTTCTCTAACGTTACTCGCGGGGATCTGGCCCCTTCATTTCTTGGTTGCTCCGATTTTCGGGTAAGTTTTAACTTGGTAAATATTGGTATGTGTAGTATGTTAACCTTCTAATTGAAGCTGCCTGATCTCTGTGGGACATGCCTGACTACATCATAGTATGTAGAATCATAACACTTGGAACCCAGGTCTCAATAGAGTTCTAGAAGAGAGGACTGCAATTGAACCATAACTGTCCAGCTCTCTTTACTGTTAGCAGCTTCCCTCCTCCTTTCTTACTTGTAACTTGTTTAACTTATTATATGTAGTATCCAATAAATGTACCTATGTTATATAAACGTCTCCTGCCGTTTTATACAATTTCCCGTCCCGGTCCACTTCATTTGGCGACGAGGATGACTCTATTTGTGCCTCATCAATGCGTACGGAGCTGCTCCGCTCATGCCCGGGTGTAGCAGCGGCTCCGTCTTCTAGATCCTGAAGGTAACGCTCGGCATTTCGTCCCAAACGCATCATGCTGGCGCTGCGTCCCATTCGCTCCATTGCGGCATATGTGGAACTCGATTGATGTGCTGGGCCGCGCTACACATTACCAAGCCGCCCCAGCCTTTCTTTCGGTTTCTTCCGTGAACACTGCTCATCGGAGTTCGCGCATGCGTTGAATGCGCCGAAGAAGGAAGGCGTCATTAAAGGCACAGTACGCCGTTTTTTTTCTCCAATGCAAACCGGCGTTTTATAAGCATTTAAAGTACTGACGTCATCATCAAAGGCAGAATTACTTGTTTGAGTTTACATTACAAGTTCAAGGAATATTTCATGTTGATTATTATACAAGTGAACATTCACCTTTTGAATGATATTAAGGATCCATTTCTCTACTGACAAGATATGTATTTAACACAGTTACTCAATCAAAATTAAATACATGCACAATGGCAAGGATTATGTAGGATGTGCTGAGTACATCACGCTTTCTGGACACTACGGTGCCCTACATACAGTATTTAAGCAGAATTTGAACTTGCGCAGTTTTGCACCTTGTGGTCCTTAACTGAATCATACATACATTTTTTGGTTTTCATCAACCCAAGTTGTCATGGCATTTAGCAGTGTGCCTCCACCTGCTTTCTTTATGCCCAGCACTGATGAACCTGCTTTGCCTTGGAAGAGGTGGATAAAGTCCTTTGAACATTATGCAGGTGTGATTTGTGGTCCCAATTGTGGTGCAGAGAAGAGGAAGTCATTACTCTTGCACTGTTTAGGTCCTGTTGGACAAGAAAAATATGAAACACTTCCAGAATTACCAGAAGAGGAGAGTGTGGACCTAAATGAATACCAGCGAGCTGTAAAAAAAATTGACAAACACTTTGAAAAGAAAGTGAGCATAATTTTAGAATGTTACAAGTTCGGCAAACGCACACAGGAGGAGGGAGAAAGTGTGGAAAAGTTTGTCACTGCATTAAGGAAATTAGCAAAGTCATGCAATTTCAATGAGCAACTGGATGAGAGACTCAGAGACCAATTTATGTTAGAGTGTCGCAGTAGCAAAGTAAGGGAAAGATTGTGGTCGGAAAGTGATCCTTCCCTTGACATTGTTCTCCGAGTGGCAAAAGAAGTAGAACACACCGAAGAGTGTGTTAAAGAATTGGAGAATAAGATGAAACAAGTAAAAATAGGAAGCAGCAATAGTAAAATGCATGATACACCTGATGAGGAGTCAATTTCCATGATCAATAATGATATCATTAAGAGGAGATCTGTCACCAAACAATACAATTTGTTGAGAACGGACAAAAGATCAAGCAAATATGGTCAAAAAGGGTCATCATACGAGGTTTCTAAGAAAAACAGTCCAGAGAATCAATTAAGGAAAGTGGGAAGAAAACGCCAAGGAAGGTGTTATAGATGCGGCAATGTGAATCATTGGGCTGATGACCCGGATTGTCCAGCATTGAAGATCATTTGTAGCAAGTGCAAAGGGAAAGGTCACTTCTCTAAATGTTGCAGATCACGTGACAATGCCATGAACTGGATAGGAGACAATTCTGATAGTGATCGCAGTGAGAAAGAAATTCAAGAGGATTGCGTATGTACCATAACTGATGATGATGATGAAGAAGTGTTGGAAAGTCCCAGGGCCATGGTGTCTATTGATGGAAATGAAGTATGTATGATGATTGATACTGGTGCAAAATATACGCTCCTGCCAAGACAATTTTGGAACAAGATCAAACATGAGTTTTTACATGAGACAGATATCAATCCAAGAGCATATGGAGGTGTGAAGATCAATGTCATCGGTTGGCATTGGGGAAAGTTGAAATTTAAGAACAGAGTTGCCAAAGGCAAGATATACATTACTGGTGAAGGCAAAACTGCCCTACTCAGTTGGACTCACCAGAGTAAATTACAAGTGAAAGTGGATTCCACCAGCGTGGAATCAGTTTTGTCTATAAGTGGTGGCAATTCTGAATCGATTAATGGTGGCAATGTTATAGGTAAAGCTGGTTTGCTAAAGGTTTTCCGAGATAAGATAGGATGTCTTCAAGGTTATACTCATCAGATATTACTCAAACCAGACCAAAAACCTATAGCTCAAAGATTAAGAAATATTCCTTTAGCTGTACGAGAAGAAGTCAGTAAGGAAATAAGGAAAATGGAAGAAGATGGAATCATAGAAAGTATTGATGCCAGCGAATGGGTTTCTCCACTTGTTGTGATAAGAAAAAAATCAGGAAAACTTAGAATTTGTGTTGACCTACGTGAGTTGAACAAATGTGTCATACCTGATCACCATCCTTTACCAAATATACAAGAAATTGTTTCTACTATTGGACCTTCTAAAATATTTTCAACGCTTGACTTATCATCTGCTTACCATCAGATTAAACTTCACACAAGTTCAAGGAAATTGACTGCGTTCATAACTCCTGATGGTTTGTATCAATTTAAAAGAATGCCGTTCGGATTAGTGTCGGCAGCATCAGTGTTCCAGAAGGTTATGCATGGGATGTTCAAAAATACCAAAGGAGTGATTTGTTTTCAAGACGATATATTAATTCATGCTATCACTCAAGAACTACATGACAAGAGATTATTACATGTATGTAAAAAATTATGTGATGCAGGCATGACTTTAAGCAAGGACAAATGTAAGATAAATTGCACAGAAATTGAATATTTGGGACATAAAATTACAGCAGAAGGAATTTTTCCAAAACCACAATTAGTCAACACCATTGTGGGAATGCCGAGCCCGAGTAACAAAGATGAGATTCGTACATTTATTGGTATGGCTGAGTACTATTCAAAATTTGTCAAGGATTTTGCCATCCACACTGTTCCATTACGAGAGGCGCTCAAGAGAAAATTGTTTGAATGGAATGAGGAATGTGAAAATGAATTCAATTTTATAAAGAATGCGATAAATTCTGCTCCTGCATTAAAGAATTTTTGTACCAATGACAAGATTATCATCACTACGGATGCCAGCAACGTAGGCCTAGGAGCTGTGTTGTCTCAAGAGAAGGATGGGCAGGAAGCTATAATTGCTTTTGCATCGAGATTACTCAAGGGAGCAGAGATTTCATATGCCACTATAGAGAAGGAAGCTTTAGCCATCAAGTGGGCAGCTGACAAGTTTAGAAGCTTTATATGGGGAAACCAAGTTGAGTTTCGAACCGATCATAAGCCCTTAACTCAAGTGTTCATGTCAAAAGGTCTTAATAAAGTATCCAACAGGATGAGAAGATGGGTCATGATGCTGCAAGAGTTCAACTACATTGTGATAAATGTTCCAGGAATAAAGAATGTGTCTGCTGATTGCTTATCTCGCTTAACTAACATTTCTGAGATTGTCAATGAAGATGAAGACATGGAAGTTGTCTTTTGTGTGGAAACTTCTTCCATATCTAAGGATGTTTGGGATCATGCTGAATCAAATGATAATAACATCAAGAAATTGAAAGAATTAATTCAAATTCATGATTGTATGAAGAAATCTAAATTTGAAGAAGCCGACTTAAGCGCTTTTTGGCCTGTTGCAGATGAACTTCATGTACACGGGAATTTTGTGATGAGAGGAGATAAAGTCATTCCTCCGACGGATCTGCGTTCAAAGATTATAGAACTGGGACATGAGGGTCATCAAGGAGTAATAAAGACCAAACAAAGAATTAGGAATGACTATTGGTGGCCTGGTTGCGACCTGCAAATCGAGCGATATATTAGGGAATGTATCCTTTGTTGTGATGATGAGAAAAAGTGTGTGGGTTCCAGACAACCAATGGTTATTACTGACATTCCCAATAGTGCTTGGAGGGATATAAGTATGGATGTTTTAGGTCCCATATGTTGTAAAGGTGTACAAAAATATTGTTTGGTAGTCATAGATCTCCTCACCAGGTGGGTAGAGATTTTAATTGCCTCTAGTGTCACGGGTAAAACTGTGGTTGAATTTTTATCAAATATATGTGAGAGGGAAGGTTATCCGGGAAGTATTCTTTCCGATAACGGTACTCAATTTAAGTCTAAAGAAGTGGCAGACTTCTGTAAAAAATTTGCCATTGAGCACAAGACCAGCTCAATTTACCATCCCCAAACTAATGGATTAGTGGAACGTTTTAATAAAATCTTGAAAGAAACCATCAGAATGGCTTGGGCCAATGGGATGGATTGGGAAGATGCTGTCAGGGAGAAAGTAATTGCCCATCGTTTTACCCCACACACCAGTACAGGTATTTCTCCCTTCGAGCATAGTAGGGGAAGAAAAGCTAACACCAAATTAGCTCCCATTTGGCTTACCAAGGGGAGTAAGGAAATAGAGAAGAATCTAGTCAATGCAAAGGAAAAAATTAGGGAAACGCAAAAGAGAAACAAGATAAATTATGATAAGAAGGTACGTAGCAACAAGTATGATATGTCTACAGCTGTTGGTAAGTTGGTCAAGGTGTTACTTCCTCCTGCTCTAAGAAGTGGACCATGCAAATGGTCCAAACCCATTAAGGTTATAGAGGCTTTCCGTCATGCTGTCAGGACAGAGGACAAAAGGATATGGAATGTAGAAAGAATTTGGATGTGTGAAAGTAATGATCTTAACGAGAAGGAAAAGAGAAATGTAGGTCAGAAGATAGACAGAAATGTTAAAATTTCTAGAAATGTAAGCAGTGGTGTGAAGAGTAATTGTGGTAGTGCTGTTGAGAAGAAATGTGATGGCAATTCTGAGCAATTTCAATTTTCTTTGCCAACTACCTCCAGATATGGTGGATGCACGTCCAGATCTGGCAGATCTTATCGTTTGCCGAAAAGGATGGAGGACTATGTGGAGTTTACATGAACCAGCTAGAACATTTGTTTCATCAGTTTTTTTTGTACATAGTTTGTGAACAATATAAAGGGAAGGAGATGTGTAGTATGTTAACCTTCTAATTGAAGCTGCCTGATCTCTGTGGGACATGCCTGACTACATCATAGTATGTAGAATCATAACACTTGGAACCCAGGTCTCAATAGAGTTCTAGAAGAGAGGACTGCAATTGAACCATAACTGTCCAGCTCTCTTTACTGTTAGCAGCTTCCCTCCTCCTTTCTTACTTGTAACTTGTTTACCTTATTATATGTAGTATCCAATAAATTTACCTACGTTATATAAACGTCTCCTGCCGTTTTATACAATTTCCCGTCCCGGTCCACTTCATTATGCCTCAGACACAAAGTTAACTTTGCTATATTAGCTAGCCTCATATGGGGATTGGTACCCATTAGTGATATTTGGCTTCAACAACTGTAACTTTCCGTTCAGTACATATGTGAAAGAATGGATGCCAATTTCGATCACGGCATCTGTGATTTGCAACATAACGCTGCATCACAACTGCCATGGCTTTTTTGCTTAGTGATTTGTTGTATTTCGGCTCATGGAAGCTAATATAGGATGCACCTTACTCTGTTTCAGGTATATATGTTCTACTAAACCACTGATGTCTGGCTGAAACGATATATGGTTATTATTTTACTTACTACACGATTAAAGTCATGCATTATGCGAATTTGACTCAACATTTTGTCTGGAAATCCAGATATCAGTCCACTTTCAGGTATGCTGTTAGCATGCATTGCTTGCCTCATATATTGGTAATAGACACACACCATGTGATGCCTTATCGTCTTCCTGCTTATTTATTTATTCACAGTAACTATTTGTACAGCAACAAGCATTTGGGTAAGATTGTGCTTTTTCACCACGTGACTTTAGGGAGCAACTTATATTTGAATTATACCAGCATGGCTCACTCTTTATTTTTTTTTATAAATGATTGGAATAGGTGTCCTGGAACAATTCTCTGGGCACTGGCACTTTCTTTGACATTCCTCATTTTAACGCACAATGGGCATTTGTGGTGGCAAACCTAGTTAGGCACAGCTTTTTTGGTCATGGCCGAATTTTACCTGACTCATTCCGCAGTAGAATGCTAAACTTTAAGCTTAACATTGCAACCTATCCATAATCTTATAAACCACAGATTGGTGGAATGGGGTCTGGCAATTGTGAATTTCATATTTTTTCAATTTTACTTTGGCTTATTTTCTATCTCTTTCCCAATTTTGTTGATTTATCAATGATGCTCATCATTTGCTTGAACCATCCCACCTGTAATCGGAATGTGGTATGTGTTTTTTGACAAATATTGATGTTCACCTTTGAATTGCAATTGGTAACGCATGTTATTTAATTTCACCATTTACATATAACTTTTGTCACTCATTTTGTTCTTTGAACTGATACTTTTATTGTGAAATTTGCATTCATCTGCATTTAATTGTATGGTGCATTTCAACCTGGGATAATTTTGATTTGTTAACATGTGCATTATGGGATTTATACACGTGTTTATATTAGTATGAGTAACCTTGGGAACGCTGTTCCCTGGCAATGCGGAATGGCGTCCCCTGCTTGACCGCAATCCCAGCCTCAGTACACTCGTAGCTTTACGAGTACAGGTAAGCCTGCAGACCTCTACAACTAGTGTCTATGACAAATTCTGAGACAACCCACTAAAACACATGTTGTTGTACCTACAGATTGAAGAATTGATTTGGTCTGGTTTCCAGACCTTTGATCTTGCGTGAAGTTGTTGTCAACTCCCCGCACATTTTTTCCACGGGCTACCTCGATCTCTTGAGGTAACTTTCCTTGGTTTTCTGATCATGTTCAAATTAACTGTGTTATTTCATTTACACATTATTTATTTTGGCATCTTTTCTTTTCCCTACTGTGTGGCTTAATTCACCTTTTCCATTTACCTTGCAACTCATCGAAAATTGGTATGTTATTTTTATATTGTTTTCACGCATGGTTATATTTTGTAACACAATCACGATTTTGTTTATGTTTTTCAAAACTTGATGCTTTTGGTATAAATGTTCCACAGTTTGTGTAAATTAGACCTGCCCTGATGAAGGAGCTGTATGCTCCGAAATGCATTGGCACTTTATGTCTATAACAATTATGGGATGAGTTAGCCGCGGCCTCACTAAGATTTTATTAGTGACCAACTTGGAATTTTCTTTTTGATAAACGCATATTACTTTTGGATCCGACTAAGAGATTTTTTTGGATGAGTTACATTCTGTAAATACAGTGAACATTTACTAGTTGACTCTAATTTTGCAAATTACACTGCCCTTGGTAGGGCTTATACAGAGAGCGGCTGTGTGGCCAGGTTTGTTACCTGGTCTTCTGTATATTTTTGTGTTCCACGAGTCAGGGTGTCTCCAGACTCATCGTAGCCAGCTCCTGTGAATTTTTTGAAAGATGATTTATAACCGCAACCTTTTTTGATCTGTTTGAAAGTGAATTTAAACAAGTGGTGCCCACTTACTTACCTTCCAACCAGTAGGCTGACCAGCTTACGCAGGACGCTTTGTCGAGACGTCCTGATCATCGCAGCTGAACCTGCCAGCAACGTGAACTGAACTGGAGAAGTCTGGGTCTGCCTGCGTTGGGGACCAGTGAGTAGTCCATACCCCAACCGGTGGCCCCTCGCGCAGGAGCCCGTTTCTTTTCTACCGCTGTTGCGAAATAGCGACTCTATCCCGCACTCTCACCCTGCCTCTGCCCACAAGTGGAGGCCTTGCTTGAGTTGTGGGGACTTGTTCTGAATCGCTTCATTCACCTTCCTGAACTGCCTGATATCCTTGAAGAGGCCCTCTTTTGTCCATTGGCACCAGCACGTGCAGGTACTTTTGAGCATAAGGCTCCTCTCTTCGTAGGGCTCGGACTTCCTCCTAGTTAGGTGTATTTCAGATGTCGAACTGGGTCTAATGATTACTTGCACTGCCTGTTTTCCTCCCCATCTAGGTGGTCTACACACTACGTGCTCCTAACTCCTTAGACCCCTTGGTCTTGTATATATATTGTATTGATTTTGATGTGTTGGTTTACTTTAGTATTATTGTGATTCTTTGCTATGGTCGATGTTACAAAGGCCTTGTAATAAATGTGTCTATTATTTTAATATAACACCTGTCTGGGGTAATTTGTAAGTGTCCTTGCTTTGTGTGCTCATTGCGGGCTTTCAGTCACCCTCACCCCTCTTGAGACTTAGTCGTTACCGCCGCCATCGCTACCCTGATTGGTCTGGCTTGTCCAGAGGTTACCCTGTTCCAAGAAACTAGGCTTGCCTTCTGAATCTCTGCCCCTCCAGGTCAGAGTTCAGAAATCCATCTTAACAGACATCAATGGGCCTCATTACACGGTAGGCGGTAAGGGTTTACTGGTACCGGTATTTTACCGGTACCGGTAAACCCTTACCGCCTTACTATGAGGTCCTTTGCGGGTTGGTGCATTAGCAGGCGTTAAAAAACGAACCCGCAAAGGGACCGGGGTGCTAATTACGGTACTGCAATTTACGGTACCGTAATTAGCGCCTTCCCTATTCCCATTATGCCCTATGGGGCAAAAATGGGAATGGGGAAGGGCAATGGAGGAAGGAGGAATTACCGCCTTCCCAACCTTGGAATAGGGCGGTAATTCCCCTTTCCTCCAAGGCGGTACCGGTAAATTACCGGCATGAACCATGGTGCTAATAGCGCCATGGTTTACCGCCTACCGTGTAATGAGGCCCAATGTTTTTCTATAATACGTTTCAGCACCATGCAACACCAGCTCTGCTAAGGGCAGATAGTATGCCGTTCAACCACCTAAAAATAGCCCTTTTCAGTTCTTAGGAGAAGTACTAACAACGAATTTGTATAAGAAAGGAAAGGATTACACATTTTATATTCAAGTGCAATTTATTGATTTATGTATGTAATGTATTTCTATTTTACGGCAGTTTTGAAAACCTGGCTGGATATTTATAAGTGCATCATGGAGCCGAACGCTAAACAAGTCAACACACATGCCCACAACTGACTTTCTTACAAAAACTCCCCTCCATCAAAGATGACACCGGCACAGTGTGTTTCACCAACGGCCATGGTGGAACGCACAAGGAAGAGCATAACGCTATTTATTTTCTTTACCTCATCCACAATGACACGCTGTTCCCCCCTGCAGAAGGGAAACAGCTAGGGCAACGTGCAGTATCCAGGCTCCGGCATGGCCCAGAGAAAAGGGACAACATGTCCCAGAGTGCTCTGGTTGTGCAGGCACCTGGCAATTTCGGCCATGCAACGATAGTTACACCGAGGCCATACACTCCTGGGGCTTAGAGCCCTGCATCTTTCCTGTGCCATTCCCTCTCCGACTCCGTGGTGTATCTACAGCACAGCATTCCCTTCACACCATGCTGTCGCTTGACAGCACACACTCTACTTTCTACTAGGGCCACCTTCACCCGCAGCTTTATTTTTCATCTTCATCACCTGCCATTAACACCCTCTTAGCATTTCATCCTGGCTCCTCATCTCAGCATTTCATCATGGCTCCACATCCTCGTCGCCATAAGCAGCATGGACCTTGACAATGCTACATATGATGATCCATTCTTGGATGAAATGTCACAATACAGTGATATTGTAACCATATTTTTCGTAGTGTACTGAGGGATAATGCTTTATGAGGCCACTTCCTGTGATGTCATGTGGGGGTGTGGTCAAACGACATCCCTTCCTGTGATGTTACACTTGGGGGCATGGCATTGTGATGTCACTTCCGCTACCCCAGGCATTTTGGTGAAATGACGTCCCTGCCACCACGTCTTCCGTCCTGTTGCTTGAAAGCCTGACTCTGTCAGTTCTGAAAGTTCCCTTTGTATCTATGGCCAAATGGGGTTGAGATAGTCGGCTGGGTAATAGGGGATCCAGCTTGACTGACTGCTTCTTCCGGGTGGCAAGGATCATCTATACTTAGACTTGACAGGGTTGGGTTCTTTTTTTGATTTCACCATCTCCCAACTCTTTTCATCTGAAGTACTCTCCCTTGACCAGTCAGAGATGGGAGTGCCTATCGAGAGTGTGGAGGAGTCACTACCACTAGCAAGGGATCCCGTAGCAGCAGTGCGAGGGGAAGCTGATATTGGAAAAGCCTCTATATAGATAATGTAGGTTGACCCCCAATACTCTGATGGTAATCTCTCTTCTGACACCATATGTCACTGAGATATGGGGAAAAGAGGACCAGACTAACAGAATTGGTGTTCACAGGTTCACACTTTATTTGATTCATGCAACAAGTGAGGGTATGAGCGGCCGTTAGAAAAGGGTCTGTTGACCAATTCAAGCTAAGGTAGGGATTCCTCTCCTAGGACTCCTCCCTGGGAAGATATAATTTATTTTTATTTATTTTATTTTATTGTTTGCTTGTTGGGAGCTTATACAATAAGAAAATACTGTTTCAAAGCGCCCACAGGGCAAGGGAGGGAGCAGGAGTGGAAAATACATTAAAGTACATTAAAACACAATGGGCCTCATTACGACCCAGGCGGTAAGTTACCGCCTGGGCCGTGACTTTACCACCATGGCGTAAACTACGTTTACGCCATGGTGGTTGGCGGACTTACCGCCCCATTCCGACCTTGGCGGGGCGGTAAGTCCCCAATCCCCATTTACCCTTCCCCATTCCCATTTTTGCCCCATAGGGGCTTTTAGGTGTTAAAAGCGCCATGGCGCTAAGGGACCTCGTACTCAGGCGGTAAGGGTCGGCGCTGTTAACGCTGCCGTTAACCCCTTACCGCCTGGGTCGTAATGAGGCCCAATATATACTAGCAGCGGAGAGAAGAGGAAAACAGGATGAAACTACTATGCCTTGTGAGTATTCAGTGCGTACAAGTCCAGCAAGGGGGTCAGTGCTGTGTAGTCTGCGCTCATGGGTGAGCCACAGATGAAGTGCTAGGAATGTTGAGTGCTACACGGCCTGGAGCCGTGCGGGGTGTAAGTGCGAGCCACCAGGGCGGAGGGTGTACGTGCACGTGCAGATAGACAGGAGCTGGGCCGATTGGGTGCAGGAGGTCAGGGCCCCGAGGATGCATAAGGGGACAGAACCCATGCCTTATTAAGGGGACATCTAGTGGGATGGCCATTGGCGCTAGTGAATGATGACCCCGTGGGGCAGTATGGAGAGGATCCCCTGGTCACCCTCAGTTAGCCCCTTTATTGGACAGAAAACAGTCACATGCCAGACAAAAGTGCTGCTAGCCCTTCATGGGTCTTCCCAGGAGACCTGCAAACTATTGCAGGCAGTACACCCCTCCCATCCCCAAAAAGATGTAGGCTTCAACCTCACCAGAAACTATCCAAACAACTCTGAAGCACTGACAGTGCTTATCGCTGGTTCCAATGCCGACACACCACCACTGTGTTCCATGGAGGGCAGCAAAATTGTGGAAGGAGTTTGTAGTGAGTTTGCAATTCAGGGAGGAGGCTGTGGGTGGAGTTTAGAGAGACAGAAAGGAGTAATGCAAGCTGGAAACAAGAGGAAAAGAGGCATCATGAGGTGGTTGGTGGGAGAACTCGCGTGGTGGTAGGAGGGAAACATAAGGAGGTGGTAGGAGGAAGGCATCAGGAGTAATTGGGAAAGAGGAGACAGCACAAAGGCCTAATGAGGTGGTAGATAGCGAGATCAGGAAGGAATGAGAGGGCTAGCAAGGTGGTAGCAAGCAAGAGCAGGAAGGAATGAGAGGACATGATTCGCTTTCGGTAGGGAGAGGGTTGAGACGCCAATCAAAAGTGGTTAAACCCCCTGTGGGAGGAGGAGCAAACATGTGACATAGCATTGGGGACGATCAGGACCACAGGAGGAGTAAAGTGGTGGCGCAGAGGGTAGAAATCAGGACCCTAGGAAAGGGAGGTGATATAGTCCTCTTAACTGACTATGTGATAACTGGGACAAACAAATGCATTTGCCTTTGTCTACAAGTGAAAGCGAAACTCCAAATGTATCTTCAACTTGTGGCAGAGACACAGCAATGTCTAATGGACTGTGGCAAAGTACCCAGCCTTGCTCTGGTGCCTTCCAGTGGGTTGACCAAGGT
This sequence comes from Ambystoma mexicanum, assembly GCF_040938575.1. NCBI lineage: Eukaryota > Metazoa > Chordata > Amphibia > Caudata > Ambystomatidae > Ambystoma > Ambystoma mexicanum. The sequence continues at coordinate 1,186,414,092 of NC_090934.1, forward strand.
GCCTGGGAGATAGTGGATGATAGGCCCAGGGTGGTATGATAGGACCAGGAAGAGCTGTTGGTCAATTTATTTGATTTATTTATTGGGCATTTGTTTGGTTAGTAAATTGCATTTCAAAGTGCCCACAGGGCAACACTGAATACACTGGAAGACAAAGACAAACCTATTAGGCTTTGTGAGCATTCAGAGCATGGACGTGCAGAGAGGGGAAGAGGGAGAGAGGAGTAAGTACTGGAGTGCCCATGCTCGTGATTGTGCAGCCTGTGAAAGTGCTCAGAGTAGTAAGTGCTAGGGAACATTAATCTGTAAATAAAATAAAAAATGGGTAAGTGCAGACCTACAGTGGTGAAGTGCCAAGGCAAGTTCTGTGTGTAAGCAGAGGCTGAAGGCGATTGGGTGTGGGAGGCCAGGGCCCTGAAGGGCACATAAGGGACCTGGTCACCAATCACAGCGACCATGATATTAGCAGAGCAACCGTGATATTAGCAGACTATTCGCAATCTCACTGAGCCTCCTTTTTAGGACAGGGGGGCAGTCACATAGCCCCAACTAGTGCTGGGGTCCCTTTAAGGTATACAGCCCCCACAAGAAGAGGCCATACAGGATCAGTGACATCAGGCTTTCCTAGCCCGAAAGCAGAGTACTCATGCTTCTAGCAAAACTGGGGACTCTGAAGCTGGACTCTTGATTTGAAGGACTTTTGAGGAAGGTAGAAAGGACCAGTCTAAGACAGCCTTAGGGGAGGGGAATTTAGGTTGGAGTTCCTCCAAGCTACTGAATTATTTGGTTTTCTCTCCAGTGTTTATTAAGAATAAGAATAAAGCTCCCTTCATCCTTTACACCAGAGTTGGTGGTTTAATCTGTTGATCAGTGAGTGTTACTCACCTTAGATATTTGGATTCCCTTTGCTACGTCTGCTAAGTTTCTTGTGCCACCAAGAAATCGGGGTACCATTTGATAGTCCACAAACTCTCAAGTTGTTGGCCTGTCGATCCCTTTCACTCTCTAAGGAGAAGACACCATGGGCCTCATTACGACCCAGGCGGTAAGGGGTTTACGGCAGCGTAAACAGCGCCGACCCTTACCGCCTGAGTACGAGGTCCCTTAGCGCCATGGCGGATTTAACACCTGCTTTTAGCAGGTGTTAAAATCCATGGCGCTAAGGGACCATGGAGTTAATTACGCCACCGTAATTTACGGTGGCGTAATTAACGCCTTCCCCACTCCCATTATGCCCTATGGGGCAAAAATGGGAATGGGGAAGGGTAAATGGGGATTGGGGACTTACCGCCCCGCCAAGGTCGGAATGGGGCGGTAAGTCCGCCAACCACCATGGCGTAAACGTAGTTTACGCCATGGTGGTAAAGTCACGGCCCAGGCGGTAACTTACCGCCTGGGTCGTAATGAGGCCCCATCAGTTAAGTAACTTGCATTAAAACAAAAAGTCCCTACCTCAAGTGGTTTCTTCACAGAATGGCTGTCTTTCTAAATAATCAAAGAACAAATGGATCTCCTCCAGAAAGATTAAAAGTAAACAGATTCTTCTCCACAGTTACCGACTCCGCCATGGAGAAAGGGGGAATTACCACCCCATTACAAGGTTGGCAGGGCGGTAATTCCCCCTTCCTCCATGGCCCAATAGGGCTCAATGGGAATGGGGAAGGCGCTAAGTACGGTGCCGCAAATTGCGGCACCGTAATAAGCACCAAGGTCCCTTTGCGGGTCCCTACTTTAACGGCTGGTCTACACCCGCAAAGGGACCTCGTAATTAGGCACTAATAGGTTAACGGCGCCGCAGGCTTTTACGGCGCCGTTAACCCATTAGCACCTGGGTCGTAATGAGGCCCAGTATGTTTAAGTAGGGATCATATAAATTGATGTATACCAGAAATAGGGGTATATACAGATGAATGATGATTATTTTTGATGTTAAGCAAATGAATGAAATTGGATTGTTCAAACTTTTTTCATGAAGGAATAAATTCACGATGCAAAGATTGGTTTTGAGACATGAATAAAGCATAACTTTATTTATTTGGCTGGTATATACAGCACAAGGGTGTGCATTTGTTATGTCCACCATTGTGTATGGATGACCACCACAATTTGTTTAGATTTTCAGTCTGGTAGCACAGACTTAACAAATTGCACCTAAGATTTTAGGTTAACACAGATTATTGTTTATATTCATTATCATAGAATTAACACATAAGATACAGTGTGCACTTCCACAACCAAATTTTCTCCATTGCTGTACTTCAGCCAGATTTCAAAATGGTTGACCGGCCAACTAGCTGATGCCGTGCTTATTCAAATTAGTGGCAGTTGCCGACAGAGGAATATGACCAGCCACAACTTGGATACTTCAGTGGGAAGAGGAGACACCTGATAAGAAGCAAGAGGAAATGGATAATAACCAATCATATTCAGGAAGATAAGAGAGAATGGGGAATTACCAATTCTAACGGTTATTAAACTATCAAGGTAATCAGGATTACTTGAAAAAGTGCTCCATGCTCTGCAGTCAGGGACTGACCAAGTGAAAGACTGGGACGAGAGGGCGCACATGCTGGGGAGGAGAAGGCATGGGAAGGGGCCACAGGCTAAGAAATATTTCCAGACTAGGCCCTTTTGGGCCGTATGCCTGCGGATTTGGCAACACTTTTCCACCCTTAAGGCACATGATTATTTGGTTACTTTTACCGGTTGGTACAGTAGGAAGGATTTCAGGTCTTGGGATTGTGGGCCTGTACAGGTTACTATATTTGGCTTTGCCAGGATTTTCTCTTGCTATACGCCTGCGGCAGGTGTCCACCGAAGTGATGCGTTTATACAAACTTTAAGCTCAGAAGGAGCTTGTCTTTGATGTTGCTGTGATATCTGGTCGTCTATGGGAAGAGAAACCCAGCTACTTTTGTAGACTTTTCTAGGCACTATGGCCAGACTACCCTGAAGTCTGCCAAGTGTAAAAGAATAGCTGTCCTAGAACCACTTCTAGGCGGGACAGACACGCTACCATAGAAATTAGGATAACAGGAATTCTCTAAATACAATAGACAGGTTACCTTTATAGTCTTACTAGATATCTTCCAAGTTCTATAAACACTAACCAAATGAATCTACTAGGTGCAATATCAAGGATACATGCATATAACCAGTGTGCATTACAATGGCTAGCCTAAGCAATTATAAGTGCAATTAAGGGTGACTGAGATATATCTTCAAGCATAATGGGAGGGCTAAACCATTATAAGGTGTAAGTGCTCTAAGTGTATCACATATGTTAGCCTGCATGTGCTTTCTTCTAGTTGCAATGCCAGGCTACCCGCATATCTAGGTACAATCCCATGGCTGTCCCTGCTGGTATTGTAAGCGTATAAGTGGTCTAATATCAAGAAACTCTCAGGTCCGGTACCAATGCCCCAGAGCAGTGGCAAGCTATCCTGACTGATCTTTAAGCACAGAAGGGGCAATCCTAATTCATTGCCTTGGTGCAATTAACAATCTGTCCTGTCCTGGTCAATTTTATAGCATACCTTTTGTGACAAATTAGGTAAAAAGCCATGCAATTAACAATCGGTCTTGTGGGATAACACATGAAATTATCCATTACTTGTTAGGTCCCAAACTAAACACAGGAGCATTTTCCAACACATTTTCATGATTCTTTTGAGCACAATACATGCCAGGATTGTCATGTAAAACACACTTCATGATCCATAGGCAGTGCCCACAATATATGCTAGTATTCTTTTAACAATGTAAACAGATATTTTAGTGCAGACTGCGTATTTGCCACTGAATTAACCCACTCATGTTGTTTGTACCAATGTATCCTAGTACTGCCACTTTTAGAAAATGCTTGTGATGGCTGTGTCTGATAATGCCAGGTTTATTTCCACTTAAAAGCATATGCCATAAATAAATCTGCCGCCACCTGCCTGCCTTTTCACACACACACACCACCCCCCCACCCCTCTTTCAGGTTCTCAACACATTTGCTCACACGCGCACACGCGTACATGCACACAAATCTCGCACCTGAAACAACCAAGGATGGTGCAGAAGGGTTCCCCCTGAAAACATGTTTTTAATAATAGCTTAAAATTGTGCAGATACACGATCAAACACAGACACAGTCGATTCATGGAAATAATGTGCACCGAAAATTCCCGCACAGAGGTGCCAAAACGTGCGAATCGCAGTAAAAGTGCAAAAATCGCAGTGCAAGTGCGAAAATCGCAGGGAAACCAGCGCACATCGATTCATGGAAGTCCGTGCGCGAGAAAAACATTGGATGTGGGCTAAAAATGTGCGCCGCGCACACCGGCGCACAGGTCATCCAACAGCATGCGCCACGGCCACTGCGAAATCGCACATAGCGCGGCGCACATCACAAAAGTAGGCGGAACACGGGGCGTAACACTCGGAATGGGGAACAACGCGTGAAAATATGGGCGTCACGGGGAAGTACAGGAGGCAAGTGCGCGGAACGCCCACACGCTCGCCGACAACCCGTATTCATGGAATCGAATAGGGCAAACCAGCGCACGGTCAAAGAGGCGCACAGGGCCAAACAAGTACGCCACAAGAAAGCAGGCGGTAGCGCCCCTGCGCCTGAAAAAAATGTGCGCCAAAATGTGCGCTAACAAAAAGCACCCATATACAGCCATGATGAATCGGCCATACAGTGGCCCTCTAGGACAAATGAGGTGCAAAGGGGTACCGACAAACACGGACACCCGCTGTGTGAAAAATAGCATGTGCGTGTCTTCCTGGATGCGTGGGATGTTCCACACGCGATTGGCCTGGGTACGTGTACTTCGGGGTGCGTGGGAAGTTCCACACGTGATTAGCCTGGGTACGTGTACTACGGGCTGCACGGGAAGTTCGACACACGATTAGCCTGGGTACGTGTACTACGGGGTGCGCAGGAAGTTCCACACGCGATTAGCCTGGGTACGTGTATTTCGGGGGGGGTGAATTTCCAGACGCGACTGGGCCTGTGAGAGTGGGGTACGTGTATTACAGGGGTGGGCGGGAATATTTACTCGCGAATGGGCCTGGGAGAGCGTGTTACGTGTATTCCTGGGGTGGGCAGGAAGATTCACACGTTCGCCTACGATGCCCCGAAAAATAAATGGTCCAATCCTGAAACACGTACGCCAGCATGAAGCAGGCGTACATCGACCCGCGCAGCATAAAAGTGCGCGCAAACAACAAACAAGCTCAGACGCCAGGATGAATATACCGTTCCTAGCAGCAGTGGCCGTGGGTGACCAAAGGAGGAGGAGGAGGATAGTGAGGGCCTGAATTTTCAGTCCCAGAACCAGCCTTTTTGGGATGCCTGATGGCCATGTGTATGGGAGGTACAGGTTTCCACCACACATAATACTGGACCTGGTCAGTGAGTGGGAGGATGACCTCACATCACCCACCCTGTGCTCCCAAGCACTCAGCCCCCTGGAGAAGGTCCTCAATGTACTGCACTTCTTGGCCACAGGATCATTTCAGCGGACAAGTGCCATAGTGGGTGGGGTGTCACAGGCCACGCAGTCACGCTGCCTACACCAGGTCTTGAACATCATCACTGCACGCCCATCAGTCCGTAGGCACATATACCTGCCCAGGACACCTGCAGAAAGGCAGGCTGCCGCCCTCGATTTCTACGGTGTGGCACAATTCCCCAAAGTGCTAGGTGCCATTGACTGCACCCATGTGGCACTACGTCCCCCCAGGGCATCTGAGCACATCTATAGGAACTGCAAGCACTGGCATTCCATCAAAGTGCAGGTAGTATGTAATGCCAAGGGAATCATCACCTCAGTATATGCCCACTATTCAGGGTCCTCCCACGACAGCTTCATTTACCGAATGTCTACCCTAAGCCGGGACCTAGAAGCTGGGCGGCATGGCGATACATGGCTGCTTGGTGAGTATGAATGCCACTGCACATGCATGCATGTCAGATCCAGAGTTATGTCACTACCCCACTAATGATACCCATCACCTCCTCACCAGGGGACAGTGCCTACCCTCTGAGCACCCACATGATGACGCCAATTCAGAACCCCATCACGCCTCCAGAGGTAAGATACAACACATCCCATATAGCAACCCGGGGCATAGTGGAGCGCACATTCGGAGTGCTCAAGTCACGCTTTCGCTCCCTTGACCATTCTGGCGGGCAGCTGTTATATGCGCCCCCAGTAGTGTGCAGGATCATAGTGGCAGCATGTGTCCTGCACAATGTTGCAACACGCCGGGGCCTGGCTGTGGACATGGTGGTGCCCCCACATGCACGCCCGCTGCGCATGGGAGGGGAGAGGGCACGGGGTGAGGCAGCCCGTACGCAGCTGGTGGCTAATTACTTCACATAGATATCACACCCCTGTGGAGTGCACACAGCCCTGGCACATACCATCTGATAAGCAATGATGACTCGACCTGACAATTATGACGAACAAAGGGACAGTCAACTGTCAGAACCATAGCAGCCTGAGATTGTTCATGTGGAAGTGTCACAATGTGTGCATCCCTACCTACACAAACACCACCAATGCAGTGTCATCAAAAGACACACTTCCATGCTGCAGAAATGAATACCCACTTGCAAAATACTGCACGAAAACAGTGCCATGTCATCCAACCCCTCCCCGGCACGGCCACACAACACACCATGGCATGTCATGCAATGTGAGAGCAAACAAATTAATCCCCACAACATGCCCTAAGTGTCACCAGCTACAGTGTCCCTAATGGAAACATGGCCACACATGAAATGCTCACAGTAATGCAGGACCTGCAACACACATTACCAAATACTTACCAAGAATCCCAATCACCTACACAACCTCCAACCTACCTTAAACATGACATTACAGACTTAAAAATGTGCTAGCCTCACTACCTAATGATGTCAGCACTTCAAACACTTCCAAGTATACAGTGTTAGCGCCACGCAAGAGTGTAGGTGCACTGCTTACAACAGGGACTCCAGTTCCAAGGTGGACCGCCTTGTGAAGACATGAGAAATGGACCTGCAAATTAGGAGGATGAGATGGATGCAGAGGCACATATCAATACACCATGCAGTGTACAATACAACAACAATATGCACTATGAATGTATACACAGTATTGACTACAGACTGCCCACACATCGAATGGGAGTCCAATGTCACCATGTACGTCAATGTCACTTGGGCACACCCTTTGCAAGCCCATGGAAACGGGAAGCAGGAGGGGTGTGTGTCACAAAAACCCAAGCATCTGAACCAAATTCATGACAAGCCTGCATGTGCCCAGCCACAATGCAGCGTATGCCCACGGGAGCCACACAAGGCAACACACTGTCCCAAAAAAAAAAAAAATAAATAAAAATCAAAAATGGCCATTAATGGGCCCGGGGGGGTGGGGGAGGCCACCCAGGAGGTCCGAGGACAGGGTGCACACCAAAACCCACCTGTGTGGATCTTGCGAAAAAAAACACCTCCATGGGCTCATGGCCTACACGGCTACCCTATTGTGGGAGAATCACTGCTGTCGCTCTCCTCACCCTCTGCAGCTGCATCAGGAGGTGGTGGCACTATGGGAGGCAGCCCACGCAAAGCCCTAGTCTGTTCCTCCATGGCTGCAAGCATGCGGGTGTGGTAGGTCTCGTTCTGGAGGATAATTGTGCGGAGGTCCCCATGCAACAACTCACGGGATGCCCGGACCTCCGCCCTAGTTGCCTGCATCTCAGCTGAGAGTGTACGTGTGAGACGCTCCAGCTGCTGTTCTGTCCTTCTGTTTGTTGAAGCCTCAAGCTCAACAAGAGTCGTCCTGAGGTGAAGGAGTTCCACCCTCAGGGCTTCCCTGTGGCCCTGGGACTCTATGGAAATGGCTTCCTGCAGAATCGCCAGTGCCGCCCGCCTGTCCCTGTCGGACGCCAACATGTCCTCCCTGTGTGACTGGCACATGGAGTCTGTTGCCTGCTGTAGTCGCTCCATCAGCCTTTCGGGGGGGACAATGGAAGTGGCCACCCTATCCATGGCCTGAGCCATCATCTCTGATGATGCTGCCTGTTGGGTTGCCATACCGTATATGGATTGCTCCCATGCGGTATTGCCCGGTGGCTGACGGCCACCATGTCGGCGGGCACCACACCTGTCTGGGGCAAGGCGAACTGCGCCTTTTGTGCCGGTACTGCCTGAGGCTGCAGGACTGCATTCCCCCTCTGATCTGCTGGCCCAGGAACAGGATCAGATGTCACAGAGTGTGACTCTGCATCCGTAACCACCAAAGGCGTACCTGCCAACACTGACATCCCCATTGAGGGTTCTAACCCTGGTGCATGTGGGTCGGACAGAACAGAATCCCTCCCAGGAACACTCACCTGCGACGGCACATAGGTCTCATCATCCGAATCGACACCTGAATACAGCTCGGGGGAGGTGCAGCCAGAGACACCCCTTGAGAGCACGACCTGCAGCAGTTGTGGGTTCTCACCCACCACCACACCACGTCCCTCACTGGTGGTCGGTCGGCCCTCAGACCCCTCCTGGGTCTGCACCATCTCCACAACCCCAGCAGTATCAAGTGCGTCATCCCCTGCTAAGACATAAAAGAAAACAAATGGAAACAGGCATTAGCACTATGGCACACAATTAGGGCTGAGAGGCTACAGAAACAGTACTTGATTGACACATGTCCCACATGACTAAAACCCTCCCATGCATGCACCGTCACTGCGTGTGAAGGGTAGGCAGATGACACACATTGATGACACCAAGATGGAAGATGAACACATTTGCTGCATGCTGCCTAGCAGTGGCATCACACATTGGCCAGTGATTGGCAGGTCAAGTACACATGCCATCACACAGATGGCATGTACCCTAGCCATGAAGTGAAGAGGGAGAGGAGGTCACCAATTGTTCATTCAGTCCAGTTTGCTAATGAAATTGATTTTTTCATTGAAATGGTTCAAATGTTTAACCTGCAGCTGCCAGTCCAAAATGGTCCTATAGCACAGGGACATGTCTAAACAAATCATGTCCAGGAAACAAAGCCAGTCCACTGTACCATAGCCATGTCAGACATGTGACAATAGGACTGAGAAATCCCGAGTAAAAGTGGTGGTATGCAAACAATCTGCCTGAATAAACAGAGGTAAATAAGCAACAATGTTGTGGCGAGATGACACTCCAAGGGCAACTGGCGTGGTGTTGGGCTGGATGTCTAATGTTGGCAGAAGGTATGCTGCTATACCCAAATGCTGGTGCGCAGAATGTATAGGAAGAGGCACATGGGTGACCCAAACCACTCAGGCACACACACCCTCATCTGGCACCCAAACAGAAGCCCTCCCACACACACCATGCACATGAATGACACACACATGCATGTGCACTTACCGGACAATGCCTCGTAATCTGCCAGTTCTCCCACGCCTTGGATCTGTTCCTCCGTGACGTAGGTCCCAGCAACCTGCTCATGTGGAGTGAGTACTATGTCGTCTGCTGGAGACCCACCTTTCAGTCACTAGAGTTGCGGCATGACTTGAGGCCAGCTTATTCTTTGCCCTGCGCTTCAGGTCATTCCAGCGCTTGTAGCATTCAGTAGCTGTGCGCCTCACGATTCCAAGGGCACTTATGATGTCCGCAATGGTCTGCCAGTGTGCCTGACGTTGTGCAGGTGTGGTCTTGGATCTTGCAACAATCACCATTTTGCGGTCATGTGCGGACACATACTCTACAAGTGCATTCAGTTCGGCCTCATTGAAGCTGGGCTTCCTTGACGGGCCGGACTGTGTAGCCGTGTCTGGGGCATCAGCCTCTACTGGGCGAGCACTCTTCCTCTTCCGCTTGGAAGGTGGTGGGGATCATGAGTGTCCTATGCCGCTCTGGACACTAGTGGCAGGAGCCCCGGTGGACTCTGTACTAGGAGTGTGGGATTGCACACTCAGCATGGGAGTTGGTGCAGGCATTAGCTCAAGTGTGATGGTGTCAGGGGGAATGTCAGCATGATGGACTTGGACCGACACTGTCCTGGCTGGGTGTGTAAGAGGTGGGGTGGATGGAGCCGCAGCTGCCCCTGCAGCCTCCCCACCCTGCCTACGCGGGGCAGCAGATGACCTAGCTGCCCCTGATCCACGTGGCCTGATGACACCAACGTTCACCGGCGCACGTGGCCTAGACCTGCTGACCTGGAAGTCAGCCATGGAGTCACCCTGTGCCAGGTCTGGTTCCACAGTGGGCTGGTCCAACAAGGGCTGAGCATGGATGGTGTCAGCCACGTTAACCTCAACGAGGGGGGGCATGGGTGTCCCTGACTGCTTCTCCACACATGGGGGGCTAGGGGCACCCTGCAAGTCACGGCCACGTCCCCTACCAGATCCACCACGGCCACCACTTGGGGCTCGGCCACCAGTGCCAGCCATGGCACTGATGTTATTGTGCATATGGGAGTCGATGTGAACTATTGTCCTGGGCAATTGGGGGTCAAAGGGGTTGGGTACGAGATGGTAATCGTACGCTAGTGCTCTAGCAAGGTTGTATGTCACCCCTGGGGAAAGATGACGGGTCACGCAACGCACAGGCACCCAAAAAAGGGAAGTAAGGTGCACGCAACCCCTCCTAGACCACGTGCGTGGAAAAATAAACCTGCACTACGCTGTGGCACCCAGAAACACAAGAATGAACGTATGCGTGTCACACGCAGCCTAGAATGACCTCTGAAGGGGTACGCGACACACGGGGCAAGCACAGATGTTAAATACGTGCGCGACTCACCGTCTGCCAGGAACAAAAGCGTGAAAAATATGCGCGTGTGCGCGTTGGCAACACCCCCGCCAAAAGAAGAATTGTACGCTGTCTAAGGAGACAGGACAACAGTAGAAGGGAACGCTGTTTGAGGAAACAGGCCCAGGAAAAAGAGGAAAATAGAAAAAGCTGTCAGAGGTAACAGGGAGTACGAACTGGAAACGCCGTGAAGTAAATCGCGTGTGAACCAACAAGAAGTACAGATTTCACCCACTCGCTCTCCACGAAAAGCACGTACAAGGAAATGGCGTTCTACACGTACCTTTTATACACACGTCACAGACGCGCATTCGCGATGAGGCCATTTCCACCAATTACACGCTTTGACACTCGGACGTGTATCTCTTTTTTTTTACACGCGCCATTCTCTACAGCCATGCGCGTGACGTCACAGCTGCGCTTGGGGGCCTTTGGGCCAATGAAATTGCGTATGCGTGCAGACGCGCCTACGTGCTAAGGGCCTTTCCTCGAATTACACACAGACGTGCAGGACTTTTCACGTGCCAAATCACTCCTTATCAAGCTGGCCACGCGTAAGCACACAGAAGACCACGCTCCTGCCCAGAAAGCCGATTTGCTGCCCCCCAGAGCCCCGAGCACGCTCCCACCTGCCATCTGCTGCTGCCTGACTGCCTGCTGCCCACGTGCCCTGCCATTTGCTGCCTGTACATCAGCCAGGGGTGCTGTTGCTGTGACCACCCCTGCTGGAACCGAAGACTCCCGACTGGGATTCCATCGCTCCACAGCCCAGCCCAGGACCCAGTTGCCCACCCACTCCTGCCTCTGGGGTTATCATGTCGGGCACTGCAACATCTGGCACCACTGACAACCCCCGGCCAGAGAGGCAGAGGGGCACCAGCTTCAGTGCCAGGGAAGTTGGTGTCCTGGTGGAGCAAGTCCTGGGGCAGTATGATGCCCTCTACGGAAGTGTGCGCACCGACAAGGAAGGACGGACTCGGATCTGGACGGACATCGTGACTGCCATCAACGCGGAGGGGGTGGCAGTCCGCGACTTCCAACATGTCAAGAAGCGCTGGGAGGACTTCAGGTCCAGGACCCTGAACAAGGCCCGGCACCTCTTGAAGGCAGCGAATGCTAAGGGGCTCCGGGGCCACTTGTCGGAAGATCAGATGAGGGTCCTGGAACGCATATCCCCAGCGCTCCACATCCAGGTCCTTGAGAGGCAGACCCGTCTGGAGTCGAGCGGTAAGTGTACATGCATCACAATTGTAAGCTGTGTGTGTGGTGATGTGCCAGTAGTGTGCCGGTTGCACATCTGTTTGTATGGGGCCGAGTATGGGTGGGGTGTACAGGACCGTGAGGCTAACACATGCGAGCGCTGTCATGTGTGAGACATGGATGGTGCTTGTGTGTGTAGGCTTGCATGCCAAATGCAGTTGTGTGGGCACACATGTTTGTATGAATGTGTATGTAAGCAGGCATGTTCGTGATGTCACGTATGTATGTTGTTTTCAGCTGCATGTATCAGCACTGTGTACATGTGCATGTGTGTGTATTTGACAAGGGTGCAACAGTGATGCAACATGGATGCATGTGACAGCGGGATGTGGAAGCCTGATTGGCAGATGTAACATGGATGCCCATCGGAACACTGCGACAGTTGGCTGAGGTGTACACATGCATGCAAGTGTGGTGGTGTGCGTGCATGTGTAGTGCACTCCCTGTGTTGCATGTGATGTCTGGCTCACCTTTGCCTGCTCATGCTGTTGTATGTGTATGGATGGTGCTGGCAGTTGCGATGTGGCTGTGGTATGGCTCATGTGTGCATGTAGAAATGACATGTGTGTTGCCAATTGTGATGCCATGTCTGAGGTTTGCCAATGCCACTCATGTGCAACTGTCATGTGTGTATGTGTCCATTGTACAGTGCCCTGATGCCTGTGTTTTATTCCTCCCTGTCTGCAGCGTCAACTGATGAAGAGGGCGGAGAAGGTGCTGTGGAGCACAGCGGCGGGGATCGCACCGCCAGCCGGAGACGCAAGGCCCGGCTCCCCTCCCAGGTTGTGATCTCGTCGGGGAGTGAGGAGTCTGGTGCCGCGTCCCAGGCCGCAGCTGCCGGGGGGAGGTCCAAGAGGCAGAGGTCGAAGTTGGACTCCTCGGCAGCAGAAGGGGCAGCTGGGACCCCACAGGGCCCAACGGGGGAAGATGGCACAGAGTCATCCAGGTTGGTGGGGGGTTTGGTGGAGGAGGAGGCCGTGCAAGCAACAGAGACGGGGTCTGGAGGTGGGGATTCCACTGGTGCTAGTGGTGCAGTGCAGGACCAGGGACAGGAGGCAGCACAGGTCGCCGCGGAGGTGCCTGTGTGCAATCCTGTCCCTGATCCTGTCACTGCATCATCTTGCACCAGCAGGGATGCCTACGTCCAGACCCGTTTTCAGGCAGGAGATGAGCTCACGACAACTGGCCTACCTCTGCCGGCGGACGTGGCTATCCGGGTCCAGGTTGAGCCTGTCCTGACAGGTGTGGCGTTGCATCAACGGGCCATGCGAGGTGACCTGCAGTCTTTTCATGAGGAGACTGCACGTCATCTCGAATGGCTCGTTGACCGCGTCGGCCTACTGGGACAGGTCACCCAGGCCGGATTCCTCCGTTTGATGGGGCTTGCTCAGACCCCCTCCTCAACTGAACCCCCTATGCGCCAGTCGTCCTCCGTGCCATCTTCCCACCCATCAGTCACCTGGGTGCCGTGTGGAGCTGCCTCTGACGGTGCGGCCAGGCTGGTGGAGGAGGCATCCCTGCCACAGTCGGGAGTCGGACGTCCAGCAGGGGTGGCCACATCACCGACTGCTCCCCAGCCAGCGGAGGATGTGCAGGCAGCAGGAGGCAGTGCACGGGCGGAGGCGCAGCAGCAGCAGCAACGCGGTGGGAGCCATGATGGCTCGGGGCCTTCGACATCGGAGGGGCAGGCATCGGCCGGAGGGCAGGAGGACCCAGGACGGGAAGTGTCTTCCGTGTGGCAGCGGTTGGGCCACGCCATAGATGCGGAGCGGCAGCGGGCGGAAGAGGCACGGCTCACGATGGGCAGGGCGGAGAACTCCATGCGGAGGGCCCTGAGGCGGGCCGAGTGCCTCGAGGCAATCCACAGGGAGTTTGGGGGGAACATGTGGACGGCCCTGCGGACCCTCGGGCCATGGAGGAGGAGCGCCTCCGGGACATTGAGCGGGAGTTCGATGATGCCCTGGGCCGGAACATCCCGAAGTGAGCCGTCGGACTAGCCCGCTGCCCTTGTAAATAGTTCTGTAGTTAGTGTTAGGTTTCCTTTGGTTTAGCATTTTTTTTGGACCTTTTGGACAATGGGCCACATTTTTGTATATATTATTTTTTTTTTAGGTAGATAGGTTATTAGATAGGTTTCATTTCTTCTGTTGGCATCATGTACCCTGGATTGTTTATCTGTATATAGTTGACTTTTGGATTTTCATTTTTTTTTATGATTTCCCCTTGGAGCAATGGTTTTCGATTTTAATTTTCCATTGGATTTACTTTTGTGGACTGTGACTTTGGACACCTTTCTTTTGCATTATGATTTGTGGTTTTGCATTATTTCACGTACCTGCTTGTTTTTTTTAAAAATAATTTCCATTATTGTTTGTTTATTTTTGGTTCAATTTATGTTGCGTTTAATACATATTTTTCTTCAAACTTCAATGTGTAGTATCATCTCATTGGTTTCATGCATATCATGATATGTGTTTTGACATTCACTGACACCCATTGGGTGTATGTGAGGGACATGTGTTCATTTCCAAACTTGCATTTGTGGTTATATCATGTTTTTGCCATTTCTAAGTGGGTGGATGCAATACTCAGGTGGGTGTTTGGCATTTGGAGGCTGACCATAAGGGCCAGGGATCTAGATTGTGTTGACATGTTGGCTGGGGGACATGAGTGTGGGCCTGGTGGAGGGTGCCCCTGGTGGCTGGGGGGTGGGGGTGCAGGGAGACATGAGTTGGACATGAGTGGGGGCCTGATGGAGGCTGCCCCTGCACTGCTGGGGGGTGGGGTGATGGGAGACATGAGTGGGGGCCTGGTGGAGGCTGCTCCTGCACTGCTGGGGGGTAAGGGTGATAGGGGACATGAGTGGGGGCCTGGTGGAGGCTGCCCCTGCACTGCTGGGGGGTGGGGGTGATGGGAGACATGAGTGGGGGCCTGGTGGAGGCTGCCCCTGCACTGCTGGGGGGTGGGGGTGATAGGGGACATGAGTGGGGGCCTGGTGGAGGCTGCCCCTGCACTGCTGGGGGGTGGGGGTGATTGGAGACATGAGTGGGGGCCTGGTGGAGGCTGCCCCTGCACTGCTGGGGGGTGGGGGTGATGGGAGACATGTGTGGGGGCCTGGTGGAGGCTGCCCCTGAACTGCTGGTGGGTGGGGGTGATGGGAGACATGAGTGGGGGCCTGGTGGAGGCTGCCCCTGGTGGCTGGGGGGTGGGGGTAATGGTAGACATGAGTGGGGGCCTGGTGGAGGCTGCCCCTGCACTGCTGGGGGGTGGGTTGATGGGAGACATGAGTGGGGGCCTGGTGGAGGCTGCCCCTGGTGGCTGGGGTGTGGGGGTAATGGTAGACATGAGTGGGGGCCTGGTGGAGGCTGCCCCTGCACTGCTGGGGGGTGGGGGTGGTGGGAGACATGAGTGGGGGCCTGGTGGAGGCTGCCCCTGCACTGCTGGGGGTTGGGGGTGATAGGGGACATGAGTGGGGGCCTGGTGGAGGCTGCCCCTGCAATGCTGGGGGGTGGGGGTGATGGGAAACATGAGTGGGGTCCTGGTGGAGGCTGCCCCTGGTGGCTGGGGCGTGGGGGTGCAGGGAGACATGAGTTGGACATGAGTGGGGGCCTGGTGGAGGCTGACCCTGCAATGCTGGAGGGTGGGGGTGATGGGAGACATGAGTGGGGGCCTGGTGGAGGCTGCCCCTGCACTGCTGGGGGTTGGGGGTGATGGGAGACATGAGTGGGGGCCTGGTGGAGGCTGCCCCTGCACTGCTGGTGGGTGGGGGTGATGGGAGACATGAGTGGGGGCCTGGTGGAGGCTGCCCCTGGTGGCTGGGGGGTGGGGTAATGGTAGACATGAGTGGGGGCCTGGTGGAGGCTGCCCCTGCACTGCTGGGGGGTGGGGGTGATGGGAGACATGAGTGGGGGCCTGGTGGAGGCTGCCCCTGGTGGCTGGGGTGTGGGGGTAATGGTAGACATGAGTGGGGGCCTGGTGGAGGCTGCCCCTGGTGGCTGGGGGGTGGGGTGGTGGGAGACATGAGTGGGGGCCTGGTGGAGGCTGCCTCTGCACTGCTGGGGGGTGGGGGTGATGGAAGACATGGGTGGGGGCCTGGTGGAGGCTGCCCCTGGTGGCTGGGGGGTGGGGGTGCAGGGAGACATGAGTTGGACATGAGTGGGGGCCTGGTGGAGGCTGCCCCTGCACTGCTGGGGGGTGGGGGTGATAGGGGACATGAGTGGGGGCCTGGTGGAGGCTGCCCCTGCACTGCTGGGGGGTGGGGGTGATGGGAGACATGAGTGGGGGCCTGGTGGAGGCTGCCCTGCACTGCTGGGGGGTGGGGGTGGTGGGAGACATGAGTGGGGGCCTGGTGGAGGCTGCCCCTGCACTGCTGGGGGGTGGGGGTGATAGGGGACATGAGTGGGGCCCTGGTGGAGGCTGCCCCTGCAATGCTGGGGGGTGGGGGTGATGGGAAACATGAGTGGGGTCCTGGCGGAGGCTGCCCCTGGTGGCAGTGGGGTGGGGGTGATGGGAGACATGAGTGGGGGACTGGTGGAGGCTGCCCCTGGTGGCTGTGGGGTGGGGGTAATGGTAGACATGAGTGGGGGCCTGGTGGAGGCTGCCCCTGGTGGCTGGGGGGTGGGGGTGGTGGGGACATGAGTGGGGGCCTGGTGGAGGCTGCCCCTGCACTGCTGGGGGTGGGGGTGATGGGAGACATGGGTGGGGGCCTGGTGGAGGCTGCCCCTGGTGGCTGGGGGGTGGGGGTGCAGGGAGACATGAGTTGGACATGAGTGGGGGCCTGGTGGAGGCTGCCCCTGCACTGCTGGGGGGTGGGGGTGATAGGGGACATGAGTGGGGGCCTGGTGGAGGCTGCCCCTGCACTGCTGGGGGGTGGGGGTGATGGGAGACATGAGTGGGGGCCTGGTGGAAGCTGCCCCTGCTCTGCTGGGGGATGGGGATGATGGGAGACATGAGTGGGGGCCTGGTGGAGGCTGACCCTGCACTGCTGGGGGTTGGGGTGATAGGGGACATGAGTGGGGGCCTGGTGGAGGCTGCCCCTGCACTGCTGGGGGGTGGGGGTGATGGGAGACATGAGTGGGGGCCTGGTGGAGGCTGACCCTGCACTGCTGGGGGTTGGGGGTGATAGGGGACATGAGTGGGGGCCTGGTGGAGGCTGCCCCTGCACTGCTGGGGGGTGGGGGTGATGGGAGACATGAGTGGGGGCCTGGTGGAGGCTGCCCCTGCACTGCTAGGGGGTGGGGGTGATGGGAGACATGAGTGGGGGCCTGGTGGAGGCTGCCCCTGCACTGCTGGGGGGTGGGGGTGATGGGAGACATGAGTGGGGGCCTGGTGGAGGCTGCCCTGGTGTCTGGGGGGTGGGGGTAATGGTAGACATGAGTGGGGGCCTGGTGGAGGCTGCCCCTGGTGGCTGGGGGTGGGGGTGGTGGGAGACATGAGTGGGGGCCTGGTGGAGGCTGCCCCTGGTGGCAGTGGGGTGGGGGTGATGGGAGACATGCGTGGGGGCCTGGTGGAGGCTGCCCCTGGTGGCTGGGGGGTGGGGGTAATGGTAGACATGAGTGGGGGCCTGGTGGAGGCTGCCCCTGGTGGCTGGGGGGTGGGGGCTATAGGGGACATGAGTGGGGGCCTGGTGGAGGCTGCCCCTGCACTGCTCGGGGGTGGGGGTGATGGGAGACATGAGTGGGGGCCTGGTGGAGGCTGCCCCTGGTGGCTGGGGGGTGGGGGTGCAGGGAGACATGAGTTGGACATGAGTGGGGGCCTGGTGGAGGCTGCCCCTGCACTGCTGGGGGGTGGGGGTGATAGGGGACATGAGTGGGGGCCTGGTGGAGGCTGCCCCTGGTGGCTGGGGGGTGGGGGTGGTGGGAGACATGAGTGGGGGCCTGGTGGAGGCTGCCTCTGCACTGCTGGGGGGTGGGGGTGATGGAAGACATGGGTGGGGGCCTGGTAGAGGCTGCCCCTGGTGGCTGGGGCGTGGGGGTGCAGGGAGACATGAGTTGGACATGAGTGGGGGCCTGGTGGAGGCTGCCCCTGCACTGCTGGGGGGTGGGGGTGATAGGGGACATGAGTGGGGGCCTGGTGGAGGCTGCCCCTGCACTGCTGGGGGGTGGGGGTGATGGGAGACATGAGTGGGGGCCTGGTGGAGGCTGCCCTGCACTGCTGGGGGGTGGGGGTGGTGGGAGACATGAGTGGGGGCCTGGTGGAGGCTGCCCCTGCACTGCTGGGGGGTGGGGGTGATAGGGGACATGAGTGGGGCCCTGGTGGAGGCTGCCCCTGCAATGCTGGGGGGTGGGGGTGATGGGAAACATGAATGGGGTCCTGGCGGAGGCTGCCCCTGGTGGCAGTGGGGTGGGGGTGATGGGAGACATGAGTGGGGGACTGGTGGAGGCTGCCCCTGGTGGCTGTGGGGTGGGGGTAATGGTAGACATGAGTGGGGGCCTGGTGGAGGCTGCCCCTGGTGGCTGGGGGGTGGGGGTGGTGGGGGACATGAGTGGGGGCCTGGTGGAGGCTGCCCCTGCACTGCTGGGGGTGGGGGTGATGGGAGACATGGGTGGGGGCCTGGTGGAGGCTGCCCCTGGTGGCTGGGGGGTGGGGGTGCAGGGAGACATGAGTTGGACATGAGTGGGGGCCTGGTGGAGGCTGCCCCTGCACTGCTGGGGGGTGGGGGTGATAGGGGACATGAGTGGGGGCCTGGTGGAGGCTGCCCCTGCACTGCTGGGGGGTGGGGGTGATGGGAGACATGAGTGGGGGCCTGGTGGAAGCTGCCCCTGCACTGCTGGGGGGTGGGGATGATGGGAGACATGAGTGGGGGCCTGGTGGAGGCTGACCCTGCACTGCTGGGGGTTGGGGGTGATAGGGGACATGAGTGGGGGCCTGGTGGAGGCTGCCCCTGCACTGCTGGGGGGTGGGGGTGATGGGAGACATGAGTGGGGGCCTGGTGGAGGCTGACCCTGCACTGCTGGGGGTTGGGGGTGATAGGGGACATGAGTGGGGGCCTGGTGGAGGCTGCCCTGGTGTCTGGGGGGTGGGGGTAATGGTAGACATGAGTGGGGGCCTGGTGGAGGCTGCCCCTGGTGGCTGGGGGTGGGGGTGGTGGGAGACATGAGTGGGGGCCTGGTGGAGGCTGCCCCTGGTGGCAGTGGGGTGGGGGTGATGGGAGACATGCGTGTGGGCCTGGTGGAGGCTGCCCCTGGTGGAGGCTGCCCCTGGTGGCTGGGGGGTGGGGGTAATGGTAGACATGAGTGGGGGCCTGGTGGAGGCTGCCCCTGGTGGCTGGGGGGTGGGGGCTATAGGGGACATGAGTGGGGGCCTGGTGGAGGCTGCCCCTGCACTGCTCGGGGGTGGGGGTGATGGGAGACATGAGTGGGGGCCTGGTGGAGGCTGCCCCTGGTGGCTGGGGGGTGGGGGTGCAGGGAGACATGAGTTGGACATGAGTGGGGGCCTGGTGGAGGCTGCCCCTGCACTGCTGGGGGGTGGGGGTGATAGGGGACATGAGTGGGGGCCTGGTGGAGGCTGCCCCTGGTGGCTGGGGGGTGGGGGTGGTGGGAGACATGAGTGGGGGCCTGCTGGAGGCTGCCCCTGCACTGCTGGGGGGTGGGGGTGATAGGGGACATGAGTGGGGGCCTGGTGGAGGCTGCCCCTGCACTGGTGGGGGGTGGGGGTGATGGGAGACATGGGTGGGGGCCTGGTGGAGGCTGCCCCTGGTGGCTGGGGGTGCAGGGGGAGATGCGTTGGTGGGCAGTAGTGCAAGGTGACATGTGGGCT
This sequence comes from Ambystoma mexicanum, assembly GCF_040938575.1. Classification (NCBI taxonomy): domain Eukaryota; kingdom Metazoa; phylum Chordata; class Amphibia; order Caudata; family Ambystomatidae; genus Ambystoma; species Ambystoma mexicanum. The sequence continues at coordinate 1,186,433,893 of NC_090934.1, forward strand.
GGCTGGGGGGCATGGCCATGGTGGATGGGGTGCCTGCAGGACATGTGCAGGGTAGGCCCCTGTGGTGTGGGCCACCTGCAGGGGCCGTGGAGGGTGTAGAGGGAACACCTGGGAGGACCCACACGTGCAATTCACGTGTGGTGCTCCCCGCGCACCCCTGTAATACACCTACCCTGATGGAATTGCGTGTGATGCTTCCTGCGCACCCCTGAAATACACGTACCCTGCTGCTTTTGCGTGTGATACTTCCCGCGCACCCCTGGAATACACGTACCCTGATTGAATCGCATGTGATACTTCCCGCGCACCCCTGAAATACACGTACCCTGCTGAATTTGCGTGTGATACTTCCCGCGCACCCCTGAAATACACGTACCCTGCTGCTTTTGCATGTGATACTTCCCGTGCACCCCTGGAATACACGTACCCTGCTGTTTTTGCGTGTGATACTTCCCGCGCACCCCTGGAATACACATACCCTGATGGAATTGCGTGTGATACTTCCCACGCACCCCTGAGATACACGTACCCTGCTGCTTTTGCGTGTGACACTTCCCGCGCACCCCTGAAATACACATACCCTGCTGCTTTTGCGTGTGATACTTCCCACGCACCCCTGGAATACACGTACCCTGCTGTTTTTGCGTGTGTTTCTTCCCACGCACCCCTGATGTACACGTACACAGGACAATCGCGTATGGAACTTCCCGCGAACCACTGAAATACACGTTCCCCGCTTGGCGTTTGCTGTTTGCCAGCCCTGTGAACTGGTCCAGGGTTAGCGCAGCCCTTTGCAATGATTTGGGGATTTTGAAGGCTTTTCCTTGCGCGAGGGCGTTCTTGGGGGCGTAACTGGTGCTGCTGCAGGGTCGCTGCGCCACTCTGCGCCACGGCTGGTTTCGGAGGGTAAAATCCATGATTACGCTGTGCGATGAAAAGGATTTTTTTTGCACGCGGCTGGCGCAGTGTATCGCATGGGGACACTGTGCGCAAGCCGCGTGCACCATTTTTGTGCGAATTTCTATGAATTACCCTGACAATGTTTTTTTTATACTTACCCACTTGCTCTAGCTCACCTGAAAAGAACTTCATGTTGCCTGCTACCGTGGAAGATGACGTCCTCAGGCAGGTAGAGGTGTCAATCAACACTTCTCCCTGATTCTGCTCATGGACGTCATTTGGGGGTCGCAGCTGCAACCCTTGGGGACTCCCCAGAAACTTCTGACACTGTCTCTGCGACCCTGCTGAAGGGGTGCAAAGGCAGAGCTCCTATGTGCAAGTGCAGAAACCAGGACGCGCTCTGTGCTTCTTGGTTTCTGTTTTTGTGCGCAGAGAGGAGCTCAGTAGCAGCATCCAGACAAGCCTGACTTAGAGGTAAGTGAAAGGAAAATGTAATTGTGTATGTAGGTATGTATGTATGTATGTATGTATGTATCTATGCATGCACTTATGTATGTGTGAATGAACGAGTATGTTATGTGTAAATGCTATTTAAATGCATGAATATGTGTTTGAATTCGTGATTATGTGCTGTGTAGGTGTTTGAATACATGAATATGCGTCTGAATGAGCAAGTGAATGCTTTTTGGATGCCTAAATATGTGTTTAGATAGCTGAGTAAATACTGTGTAAATGCTGTTTGAATGCATGAATGTGTTTTTGAATAACTGAGCAAATGCTGTGTGAATGCTTTTTTAATGTATAAAAATGTTTTTAATAAGGGAGTAAATGCTGTGTGAATGCTGTTTGAATGCGTGAATGTGTTTTTGAATGAGCAAGTAAATACTGTGTGAATGCTGTTTGAATGCATGAGTGTGTGTTTGAATGAGTGAGTAAAGGCTGTGTGAATGCTTTTTGAGATGTATGCTGTATGAATGTGTGTTTGAATGAGTGAATGAATGCGGGTGAGCTTGTTTTGCGTTTGAGCCAGCCTAGGAGGAGGATTTATTGGTGGAGGGGGTGGAGGAGGAGAGATTGTTTGCTAGGCATCAATGATACTGTATCATAGATGGGCAGTACAAAATGTCATGCCACATAAAAAAAATGGCTAGATTGATTGCATGAAAATGCATTCTAGCCACATAATAACACTAATCATGCTTGCTTTAAAAGCATGATAAAGCAAGCATAAGTGTTATTTCGTGGCTACTATGCATTTGGATGCAATCAGTATAGCTATTTCTTACTGTTGCATGACATTTTTTTTACTGGACACAGATGGCCAGTAAAAAGTGAGAAATGGCTAGACTTACCATACCAACAAGCCAGTCTATACACATAATAACACTTATCGTGCTTGCTTTAAAGGCATGATTAAAAAGCAAGCTTGATGAGTGTGAGTACGTGGCTAGACTGGCATTTTGATGCAGTTAGTCAAACTATTTCTTACAACAGCATGATATTTTTTACTGCCCATCTATGATAAAGCACGCATGAATAGTTTTATTACATGACACGCCTGTAATTGTGGTGCAGCCAGTCTAGCTACAATACCTTACTATGACATAGCATTTTTTACTGATCATCTATGATGAAGCAAACATGATAGATAAGTGCTATTATGGGTCTGGATTGGACTGCATTGGAGCAAACAGTTGAAACATGTTTTCTTATTGTCGCAAAGCATTTTTAATGGCAAAGCCATCAGTAGTATATTATTATCTGTGGGTACTGGAATATATTGGCAGTGCCAGTCTAGAAATGTTTTCTTGTGGTATCATTACTGGCATTATGCGAAACATGAGTATGTTCTTATATGGGACTACTGTCATACGTAGGTGCAGTCAGCATGGAAATCTATGTGCAAAAACAGTGTGAACGTGTTTTTATACTGGCATATATCGTGGGGAAAGGCATCATAAAAATGCATTGGGAAATACTCCAGTGCACTGTTGGGGACTTGCATCCATTTCATGAATTACCCTACAAAACTGATTACAAACTGTCTGGCTTATCAAACAATGTTTTGGGTGGCGAACCCCTCTTGACTATCTTTGGTTATTTCAGGCTCCCTCGCTATGCTTGGTCGCTCTTGCAAATTTGTGGGAAATATTTATGCCCCACCAATTAAAGAATTCACCAGCCACCACTGACAGGGCTAAAACAAATATGAAGTTGGTTCTCAGAATCCACTTTATTTTTGAAAATCACACAACGAGGTTTGGCTTTTTCTAATGTGCCATATTGGCAAAGGCCTGAATGAAGAGTAGTATTTGTATGTATAGATAGACTGGATGCTCAAGATGAAGACTTTCTTATTTAGAGTCAACTTATTTGTTTTATTTTTCTGAGGCCTATCATTGTGTGCAAAAATACCCCACAGTAACATGAAGTTACTGTGGCTTAGAATTTCCCATATGCAAGTAAGTATTATATCATATTTCTATTTATAGTACTTCAAGTCTGACTCCTGATCCCTACTACGTTTAAGTGCTATTAAATAGATGTTATTAGCATGAAATGTAATAAATAGTACTCAGTGTAACAACCTTAGAGAGATGAAGGACTGATTCTGTCCTGCTGAAATATGAACATGGAAAGTGCAGGCTGGCACGTGTCAGAAATGTGCTTTTGACTTGCTGAGCTATCCAATTGTGATACATAATGCTGTTCAATCAATCATGCAGTTAAAGATATTTATCAGGTATCCACCCATTACCCTCTCCTGTCCCCTCCAGCCTTTTTAAAAGAAAATATAGCACTACTATTAGCAGGTTTAATAATGGCCCATGACATATTTACAGTACTTAGAAGCAGTAGGAATATGTGTTATGTTAATAAGACATGTAACTACCAGAGCCAATGCATTACCAAATCCGGTGGTATTCACATTTAAGAAGAAATAGCTAGTAAGATAGCTCAGCGAGGTAAGTGCTCACTGCTGGGTTTTATGTGTGTTTTGCAGGTCACAGGTGTAAATCGTAGCAAGGTCTACTCAACCGTGTATGCCAATCATTATATAGCTCAGAAATGTAGGTTCAACAGCATTTATTGTCAGCGCCATGTAAGAATACAATGCTGTGGGGTCATGTTGTTTTTTCTGGTATGACCCCCTACATGGCATGTCAAGTCAGAACCCTAGTGAAAATATGCTTGGTAACTAAAAAGTCTTATGTCTGCTTTAGTGCCAGTTTTGTATGTTATGAAATGTAAGCTTTCTTATGTTTTTACACTGGTACGTCACTTCCGGTAATGGCATCAGGGTTAAATGTAATTCATGTGATGTCACCAGGGTCAAAGGTAGAATGACATAACTTCCTCTGATGTCATTGGGTGTGTGATGTCACTTCCGCTACCCCTGGCATTTTGGTGAATTGACATCCCTGATCCTGCTTCCTGCCCTTGCGTCAGGATCTCAGTGCCCCTAGCATCACTGGATCTGGGAGATGATCCAGTCCCCTTACATAGACTTCGGCAAACAGTGCCCGAGCCAGTATGCCCAATGCCCAATGAAACCCATTGTGTATTGACTTCTTGCCAGACCAAGAGAAGCAACATTCATAGATTCTGTCATTTAATGGGGATTTTCGCACACTTTGCTCACTGCCATGTTCACATACGAATGCCATTATAAAGTACAAAATGTGAGATCGGAGGACGAAGAAGCACTGCCTAAGGCACGGGACGCACTATACAGCAGGCAGTGCCTAGGCACACACTGATGTGCTGATCATAAAGCTGAGTGTCGACTGAGGAACCTGGCGTAAAGCGATTCAATCTGGAAGGAGAGAAGATCTTGCAAGCTTGCTCGTGCCAGATAAATACTCCCAAAATGTCTTGCACATACTGATACAGATACTTATATAGAATTAAATGCAAGATGAGGCGCAACTTTCAGTAGGAACGTAGGACGTGATGTACCTTTTAATCAGAATCAGACTAATCATCCCTTTTATGCATTCTCCTAATCCAAACTCCACTAATGAGGCTAGTGGTTGAAGGGGACCTTGATGAATAGTCTGCTACTGGATCACAAGTGCTTTTGTTACCTGAATTTACTCCTGTGCCACACGTGTTCCTTGATTAGCAGCACTGCGAGCCTCTGCTCTTGCTGCAGGCCGCTTCCCCAAGGAGGCGGAGCTTGTTTCGCCACGTGACGCATCACGTGACACGGGCTGCTCTGAAAAGCACCGCACAGCCACCCTTGCGGCGTTAAGCCCTGGAAGCAGTAAGGGCTGGAGCCGCTGTTGTGCTGTTTGGCTGTGACCTGTGAGTAACCTGAATGGAGGCCCTCAGCCGCTAACTTTACTTACAAGTATTCTATTAGTTCTCAGGGATTGGGGTGGAGAGTTGGACTCTGGCAGCTCCACAAGCTATCGGGCGTTCCCTTCCCTGAAAACTGAACAGTTGCCTTAGCTTCTTCTGATGAATGTGACCACTTCTAAAAAAAGAATCTATTTAATTACGTATTGACTAAGAATACTATCAATTTAAGTTTTTAATACAATTGTTATTAGTCTGTGCAGCACCTTGCGTGTGGCGCCAAAGTCTCCCTTTTTCTATTCTATTTCCCTTTTAAAAACATTAACAAATTTACCCTTTTTAACTGAAATTTAATTCAAGTGCCTTTTGGGTGGCGTCTTAAATTTTACTATCTTAGATCAAGCAAACTGGCAGCAGTTCCATCTTCCCCACCTCTTGCCCCTCAGAAAAGGAAAGTAATGGGTAGTACGCCGCGTCCGCATGCGGCTTCAGCTTCCCGAGTTCCTAACATTGCAAGATTTAAAGCAACGGTAGCGTTGCGCGATATACAGGAGATGCTCTCCACTATGGGTAAAGACAAAAGGGTATGTAGCAATGATCTGCCTGTAATTTTGCTGCAACTGATATTCCATCTGCCATAATGCAGCCTAAATCCAAGTGCTCTATTTCAGATATAACAATGCTGAAGGATAGCAAAATTCTAATACAACCGGCCCTTTTGCCGGATTCCAATATTGATTTGAGAAAATTACCATGTGATAAAGATATACAGGCTACAAAAGAAGTGATCACACCGTTGCCGCCGACAGATAATTTTATGCCCACTAGCAAGCCTTTAGTTATACCTGGGTCAAATTGTTTACTAACTCCTGCTGCTCCGTGTATTTCTTCTATGTGTGGTACATCTTTCAATCCTACGGCTATAGCATTGGTTGACGAGTCTATAAAGGATCAAGGTGAACTTGATCACTGTTCTAATTCATCCTTTATTGATAATAATGTGGCGCCTGAGGCAAACTACGAACTACCTGAAATCTCTCACATTTATTCTGATGATGAGAAACATATGTCAGTATCCTCATATATAGCGCCTACTCCCAGACGGTCTCATATCATACCGAAACCCATCCCTCTTCCTTCCATGCCCCTGCCTTCTTCGCCACTTCCATCTACTGCATGTCTGTCTTCCACAATACTAATTGAAACCACCCTGCATGCTATGAATCTGGCTATATCATCATTGTTTAAATGATGCGAGACCTTGGATGAAAAACTTAAAATCCAGGATAAACAACTTACTAAATTAATTAGATGGCAATCACAGTTACGCTTACAACAATTGAAACCATTAAATGACATTACTCTCATTCCTCCTAAAAATTCAAAGTCACCTCCTACTAAATTATTACAGCAGAAAGCAACCAAGGACTCTCCATTTAATCAATTGGAGAAACCTAAATTGGCCATAGAAAATATGGCTACATCTACCCTGTTTACCCTACCTTTATTCCCACATATTATTCGAGAACTTCATTCCCCTGTTCAGAAGTGTGCTCCTGTATGTCCATTATCTAATACTGTGCTGCCTTCAGCATCAGTGAATGAACTACAATCTTCTAAAGAACTATTTACAATTTTTTCGGGTGCTGCCCCAGCTAAACAGACTCATACAAGCCCCTTAAGAAAGAAAACAAAAAAATCGACCAAAGCAGCATATTCCCTCCTCTATTGCTAAATCATTCTTGAAAGGACTAAAGCTACCTGCCAAAAATAAAATGACCATGGCTGCTAAAGTAGTACGGGATAATTTATGCAAAAATTACTGCAGAGAAAAGCCTAAAAGGGCTTGTAAATGTACAACTTTCAGTTGACCACTCGCCCTTAAATAACATTGTGGCTTTGATTGACAATGAATCTGCTGTATTGGATAATCACCCGAAATTAATCACTGCTCCAAGAGTGAACGATCTATCGGATGCTGAATTGTGTTTAAAACGTGCAGAGTTGCGCAAAGAAATAGACCTTTATCTGGATGCTAAAAGTATGAAACTTCCTCTAGCTGAAACTAATGTCATTGATGGATCTAAATTTAAAGATAGTTCTCTTTCTCAAATTGAAACAAATAAGCTATCTCAACCTAGATTGCCTTCTATCCTAATTTCTGTACCACAGCTGCCTTCCCTTCCTCCTTTGGCGGTTGCGAATAAAATGGATCAATGTAACTTATCCTCCATGCCTCCAACCTTAGATTGTATCATAGCGTCAGCCATTGAACAATACATGTTAAAATATCACCAGACTTCTGGTAATAGTGCTGTTACGTGTGATGAAGGCGGGCAGAAATTACCTTCATCTACTGCTACTTCCAATCTAAAACAAACTTTATTTGCTGCTTCTAATTTAAAGCAAATTCCGTCTGGACTTACTGAACAGGTAAGCTCCCATGCTATACCCATTACGAATTCGGAGAGTATTCAAAATAGACAGAAAATACCTGATGTAAAAAAAAAAATCTCCATTCACTAATTATTAAATGTAGGCCCTTGCCGTATCATTCATATGATCTGAATCGTGCTAGCCTTTTAGCCATTTTTGGTGACATATATGCGTTGGAGGATATTAATTCGGGTGACATTGAACAAGTTGAAGTGCTAAATAAAAATGACCTGTCTTTAGTGTGGCTCTGGCTCCACTCAAGAGTGGTTTTAAATACTCTTTGGGCTGCTCGCTCAGCCTTGTGGGATTTGGGTTTTGATCTAGCTATTGACCATCAAAGAAGCTCTGCTATTTCAGTTTCATGTAAAGATGAGCAAGTAACATTGGGCGACTCTACTAAAGCGGATTTTAGTGGTTCACAATGCAAACAACAGTGTAAATGTCGGTGCTCTGCCTCCCAAGCTTACCGTTTCCCCTGGTAAGCAACTTTCATTATTAAGCTGGAATACTAGAGGCTTCAAACATCTTTTTTCTGATGCTGCCATTAAACTAAGAGAGTACAATTTTATACTGCTACAGGAAACATGGCTATCTAACTGCCCGTCGTGGGATGGTTATTACCCCATCCTAAATCCTGCTATTTCTGCTACTAAGGGTCGCCCAATGTCTGGTCTGTTGATGATGCTGAAAACAACTCCATCCATGAGTGTTATCTCACATGACACCTTGACCCCGTATATCCAGTTAGCCCAATTATCTATTGACGATTGTCAGTATTCTCTGATTAATACATATTGGAACCCAGCTGCTTTCTCTACCGATTCTTATTTGCGCTCACTTGAGCGCTTGTGGGCAAAAATATACCAATACAAGAAACAATCGCACATAATTCTAGCGGGAGATTTAAATCTCCATTGTTTAAATAATAGCAAAGTATTATCCGACGATCGATTACGAAGCTGGAATGCGTTTATACAGTCGAAAGATATGTTTATGTTGAATGGTTCATTTCCTGAGGACTCTCCTCCCCAACCGACATAGAAAAGGGGTAGTTCTGTGGCTACCATTGACTTCATTTATGTTAACCGTTCATTGTTCCATCTTCTGAAGGGGTTTCAGGTTTTGCCATCTTCGGCTAGTGATCATAATATGTTGCATCTCCATTGGCCACTGAACTCTGGTAACCAAGGAATTGCTCCGCTTGTATCTTCTATAACAATGGAAGGTACTATTGATGTAAATCCTGGTCGAAACCGTTTACGATGGTCCAGTACCAAACTATTGCATTTTACAGATTGCCTTAAAATATCATGTAAAACCTCGCTAAATGATTGGAATTCCGATTTTGATTACACAAAACTAATGTATCAATTTGCTGGTTCTACTAAGATAACAAGATCTTCAGTTGCATCACATTTTTACAATCAAGATATGCAGAAAGCGAAAGCTCTATTTCGAAAAAATAAGAAATCGGTCCAATCTCTACCAGTTGATCAGCGCTGGGCTGCTCTTAAAGCAATTAAGACCAAACATAGGAATTGGAGAAGAACTTATCATTCGCTATTATATCAAAAAGATGGTGAGGCAATGTTGGTTAAAGTTTTAACAAAAAACTCTGCAGGATGTTGGTCATTAATAACAGACACATATAACACCACCCAATGTCAAATGCAGATTAATGATGTTGCTTCTTCCACATGGATCTCCCATTTTGCTTGTCTTTATGCTCTTTTCCCTCCTACTAATTGCGTACCTTCTGTAAAACTTGAGGGACCCTTCTCAATAGCTTTTACAATTGACGATATTCTTTATCCTATTCACAAAGCTAGTAGATCCCGTGCTCCAGGCCCTGATGGGCTTTCTAATGCCATGCTGAAAGAATTTCTGGATTTATGGGCTCCCATCCTGTTTGAAATCTTCTCACAAGTTGTAATTACCCAAAGGATCCCTAAATTGTGGTGTACTTCATTGATTGTACCCATTTATAAAAAAGGCGATAGACAAAATCCCGCAAATTGTAGGCCAATCGCCTTATTAGACGTTCCAGAGAAAATCTTTGCTTCATTAATTCTAAGAGATCTCCAACAATGGATCAACTCATCGAACATGATAGGTTTCAGACAGGTTTTGGGGCTGGTAAGGGAACAGCTATAAATATCGTCTCCTTGACTGCAATCAAGGCTCTTTGCTGTCAGCAAAGGCAACCGTTATTCGTTGCCTTTGTAGACTTCAAGGAAGCATTCAATTCTATAGACCGCAATCTAATGCTGCATAAACTGCTGCTATTGGGCTGCCCTTATTCACTGGTCAAGTTGATTTCTATCTTTCATGAAAACACATCAGTTCATATCTGTCTTACTCGCGATGGGATGTTAACTCCTCCCATCTTAACATATCGAGGACTGAAGCAGGGATGCATCCTGGCGGCTACTATATTTAACTTATTTATCCTTGATATGGGTGAAAAATTTCAGAATGTTAACTCTGACGCTCCCAAACTAGATCAAGAACAGATACCATGGATCCTTTATGCAGATGATCTTGTTCTATTGTCAAAAACTCCGGCAGGTTTGCAACGCTTGATTAATGGGTTATCAGAGTATACCGTAGAAAATGCTATGACCATAAACTTAACGAAAACTCAAATTATGATGTGCCAAAATCGTAAAATGACAAAATACTCTCAATTCAAGTGGTATATAAAAAAGGAGCAAATTCTCTCAACTTCAATATATAGATACTTGGGTATTATGATTAGCCAGGGTAACAATGGTAAAGTGTTTCAAAAAGAACTTGAATTGAAACTGCAAACCCTAATCTCCCAATCTAGGGTTATATTATATAAGTTTGGAAAGTTTACGTGCAATCATATAATATAATTTTATTCCATGAAAGCAAAACCCATTTTTTCGTATGGTTCTGAAGCTGCATCGATGTTGCCCCGTTTAGTGTGGGATCGATTGGAGGGTAAATACTGGCGCTCAATTTTTAACTTGCCTACCTGTGTCCCCATTGCAATGATTCGTTTTGAATTAGGGCTGCTATCGTTATATAGTACTATTGCATGGAAATAGATAGCTCTGTTGAGGAAATGCATTCTGTCATTACAATGTGTAGATATATCTTGTATTTTGGGTAAATATTTACTATATTCAGATCATCAATACCCTAAACGCTGGTTAAATACAGCTATAAATATTCTTTCTGATGCAGACATCTCTTTAGATTCTTTAATCCACAATCCGACGCAAGCTAAAATTAAACTGTATCGGCAAGATTGGATATATACTTTGGAAAAATGTTCCCACTCTAAAGACTGGAACATTGCCCAGTTTGGCCACAAAAAATTTAGAGTTACAGAATCTTATATCTTAAAATATCCATCTCCAAAATTTAGAGATGACTATATTCGTTTTCGTCTAAATTTGTGGCATACAAAGGATATTTTATTTAGGCGAAAACTAATAGATGCCAGTTAGAACATCTGTCGATTTTGTAAGGACCGTGATACCACAGAAACGTTGAAACATTTCATCGCCTAATGTCCTGCATTATATGCTATACGTCGTAAATACTATTTTCATTGCTTGAAAGCGCAAATAATAACCGATATGGAAGAATTATGGCTACTGATTTTTGGTGCAAGGAGAATGTCAATTAGATTAGCAACAACAGTTTTTTTAAATGAATTATACCCAAAGTAATTGTGAATGGTTTTATGAGGGGAAGGTGATAGAAAAAAATGCTGCTATTATGTTTTATATACATTGGATGTCAGTTGTAAAATGTTGAAAAGTTGTTATATACTGATGAATTGAATTGTAATATGTTTATGATATGTTTTTATTCATTTTTGTAATTATTGAAAGGTTGTTTCATACAGCCAAACAATAAATACATTAAAAAAATATATATATATAAAGTACAAAGAAATCTCTGTGCACCCAACATGTTATAAATATGGTGAAAGTAACTTTTGGGCTGCTATTATTTTCAAAGACAGATTTCACATGAATACAACTATATAGATTACACATTTTGTTTCAGCCATTGATTAACAATATAAAAGCTGAGAATCAAACAAGAACTATGCCCCATTTATTAGGGTGCATTAATTTCCCAAGGAATACAGAAAGTCTCCAAGAACTGGATTCCTTAATATGTCCTTATAATTGCTAATATACCATCTAAGGGATATGTGAATCTCCAGTTCAAATGTAATGTGAATTCAAAGATTGTATTTATTGTGTATTTTAGAGTATAAAACAAATTTGTAAAAATGTATAACCCTTTTTGCAGCATTATGAGAAACATTATAGTTTACTTTCACTTATTAGATTGCGTAGGTTTCATATTAACCAAGAAGGTCTGAAAGGTAAAGGTAACATTGGAACCTCATCTAAATGTTTAATTTCCCATTTGTCATTCATGCTGACATGGGAAACTTGAAACACTTTCTATATTTAGATTTCCAGGCCTACCCAGATCAGTAATTCAGATTAACAAAACACAAATAAAGGTCGTTGGTGTGGTTTGGGACTGTTTAGACGATTATAATATTAATAGCCAAGCCAGATGGCCTTGGACCCACACCGAACTATGGATCTATTGTATTGAAGTTTCTTTTTTTCTCTTATTGGGATAGCTTACTCCAGAGTGAATGTAATGGATGCAGAGTTTAACTTAAAAGAGAACCTTCCCAAAATGTAATTTCACAACTCATAAAAACTGCATTAGCTCAAAAGGTCAAGGGAAATGTTACTGAACTCTATATGCACCGCAAACAGATATCTACTCTGAACAAACTCAAAGGGAAGTTTATGGAATTTCTTTCCGCAGACAAAAACGCCTGCTTAGTATATACATAGATAGCATACAAGGGTTGTATGTAGGCAATGTACCCTTACTGCCACATGGTGGAAAATGTCATAATTTCCACACTAGAAATCCTGATCGTTTTTCATGAGGGAAATCTCACATTACACTGCATACTCACTAATTGATCACTGCATTGTAATGGAAGCTCAGATTGACTCCAAAGTTCGACAGTTTTTAGAGAGGAGTAATATCAGTTAGTCAGTTTAACTTTATTTTGGTCAGCAGACCATAAAAGTAGTAAAAATACTCTGTGCCTCATTAAAGTTTGCCGGTCCGGTAACAACAGTACCGTTAAGCTTGCCGGTACCGTTGTTACGGGACCGGCAAACTACAAGTTCTGCTTGTAGGTGCCTACCCACCCGCCAGGTCTGACCTGGCGGACGTACCGGCACCCGCAAGCAGACACTGCCGGTAGCACTTGCACCAGTCTGAATGGTGCCGGTGCTACCGGCCTCCCCATTCCCTATGGGGCTCAAATGGGAATGGGGAGTAAATGTTTCCGGCCCCTGGCAATGTTGTAATGGCCCTGTATTTCCCCATTGTCAGGGGCTGGAAAAATGTGCAAGTTTGGTGGCAGCCTGCCGGTTTTACCAGCAAGGCTACTGCCAAACTTGTACCGAGGCCCTCTGACAAGACAGATTACAAATTGCATTTCACAAACTGGCAAAGTTAAAACATAATCATACACATTCATTTAAATACTATAATAACTGATAGGCTCACTAGTGATAAGAGCCTAATATAATAGTACGCTCTGAAGTGCAATAGGACTGTTATTTAAAACACCCAATCTTCGCCCCCATTGATGATCAGGTTACTGAATCAAGTGATATAGTGTACTCTTGCCATCCATGCACTCATCAGCACTGAGTCCACTTGCTTCTTTATACATGAGGGCTTCCTTGATCTTTTTTTTGTGCTTGGGCCAATGAGTTGAGGTGCTAACCAGTACTCACAAAGGCCTGATGAATTAAAGGCATCCTTTGTATATTTCTTCCAAGGAAGGGAACAACCTCCCTCCTGTGATAGAACATCTTCAAGTGCCGATCTATACACAGTAAGTCCAGGGGAAGATCTTAGCATTGTCCAACAGAGCAGGGGTTTTGACTTACATAGGAGCCCAATTATCTGAGTGTCGACTTCTGGGAAGATTGGGGTGTTAGGGGTATTACTGGGAAGCCCCACCAGATTTTGATGAGTTTGTTTACACTTGTGGTTAATCTACCACAGTTTGTTCCTCCCCACAACTCAGCCCCATAGAGTGCCACCTGTCTTGCCTGGCAGAATAGGCTTCTAGGGATACCTTTACCACCCCACTGCCATGGTCTTGGGCAAACTTGGCAACAGGGCCACCATAGCGGTTAAGTATGACATATGCCTTGGAGACTTGGGAAGTCCAGTGACATTTGGTTGAAAATCGAACACCCAGATAGTCATACTCATTTACTTGCCCCTTAAGTGTTAAGCTAAGTCTATTGAGCCCCTTGGTTCTGTTTTTTCTAAAAATCATAGTTATGGTTTCTTTGCATTTATAAAGAGCCCACTGTTATCACAACATTTCTCAAGCGCGGACAGTTGTTTTTTCAAACCTTCAGGAGTCAGGGATAAGAGTACAGCATCATCCAAAACAATTGGGCAATTTTCCCTAGCCAGAGTTGGTGCGTCACAGGAATGGTTCATAAATATGTGGATTATGCCTGTGAAAAAAGACAGAACAATTTGGGAGCCAATACGCACCCTTGACGGATGCCCATTTGAATCAGAATGTTCTTAGTGGCATTCCTCTTTAATGACTCGTATCTCGAGCTGGGGCCCGGGCTTTGCTCGGGCCTGCCTTAGCTCGGGCTGGTGGGCCATTAAAGGCCATGCCCACCCTCCTGGCAGGGAATGAAAGCCATATGCCAGACTGATTCCAGAATATTGCACTGAATTTGCTTTTGGCCTTCACTACTTCCTAATCCTATAAGGCTGCAGAATCTTTTTGAGTCTTTATCAGTGACGACCTTAAGGAGGGCATTCCAGATTTTACTACAATGTCCCTCCTTTTTCTCTTTCAATACACTCTTATAAATGGAATGGCAGCAGTCTTGATTGGGTTTGTTTTTATTTTATTGTATTCCTGCGATTCGATCTCGCATTGACCATAAAAACTGATCTTACATTATTCACAAGCAATGCATGCGTACACATAAAGATGCCCCACCATTGTCTAACAAAACACTTTCTAGTATTGGAAGAAGAGAATCATAAATTGCAGCCACTTTCTCAGTTATGTTGATTTTTGCCTACTTGAGCACTTTTCCAGTTATCTCAATGCTACATTATCCAGAGGTTTGCTTTCTCCCACCAAGCCAAACAGTTGGGGGGCAACCCTCAAGGTCAGTGGTTGGTGGTTGCTCTCCGCCCTTTTGAGCACAGCAAACTCAATCATCTGGGACCATATCTATCAGTCTATGTAATAGACATAGATGTACCACATTCTGAATTGCACAAAAATGAAACAAACTTTTAAAATTGTCAAACATCATTGAACAATGTTCATCAAAGTCTCTAAATGTGTTCCCTGACTTGCAGAATATGAAAAGATATGTTTTGTTTATCAATTTCACATATTTTTGCCAAAAGTTATGTCAAAAATGAAATTTGAATCTCCTTTACAGGAGCAGTTTTTCCCTCCTGCCTTTGCTAGTCATGTGGTTGGGAAACTACACCTCCATCGCAAGACAGTGGTGGAGTTAGAAAGGATAAATATTTTGATGTACACAGGAGATAGGGACTAATTAATAAAGAAGAAATAAGGAATGAGGAAGAAGAAGAAGACGGTTATGGAATATTGGTAGATGAAGATTAAATTGGAGCTGGAGATGAGAAAATCGAGCTTGAAGGACTGACGCCCATGCAGATAGGAGACCAGCTCATAGAAGAAAGACAAGTCTGTAGCTGGATATTGACTTCCAAATAAGTCATCTGAACAAAGAGTTTGCTGAAGGAATGATTTAGGGCTGCCTGAGACCCCTGCTGGTTCTCGCAAATCAGAAGTTACATCTTGAGAGGTAAATGAAGACCCCAATCAATCCCAAATTGTCTAGTTATATTGACTAATGTACAATTTGTGAGGGCAAAGGAAAGGTAATGGCTGGGAATCCAATATTAAAACAAGGACACATGCATTCATATTTCAGTGCCCTGTGTTCCCTCATCTATACTGAATACAAAGTGAGATTTTGACCTTTAAATCCCCATAGACTTCGCATTGAAACCAGTATAGAGTCCTTTGTACCCTGGATGATGTTGTACATTTAATGCAGCCGGGGAAAACCTGAGTCATAGACTGGATGTTTGTATAACCAAATACACTCTAATTATTAAGAATCGTGCAAAGCGTAATCTGCTGCATTCTCTTACCTTTATGCACAGGTAGATTCAAGTGTAATGTGAAAGAGAAGACAGTTAGTTTTTAACATTGTACATAGTAGAGGGGAATAGAATATTTCTTTCCTGAAAATATATTCATGCAGAAAACCACATACACAGATGTATTACAGTTGTGCAGGCGTACCAACATGAATTTAAAGCTACGTATTTAACTATATTCTGAAATATACAGACTGAAAGTAACACACTCATGATGTTTAGCAAAAGTCACAAATGAATGATTAGTGAAAGCTGCACTGATGTGTATTGAAAACACAATATACACGTGGGTTCAGAGCAGGGTAAATAAATCACTGAGTGCAATTTCAAATTTAAACCTACAGGAACCAAATTAAGTTTATCGCTGTCTACATTGAATGACCTATACATAACCAACACATTCATTGCCTCACACCTGCAAAGGGGAGTTGCTGGATTGTGGATGTGCTGTCAAATAACTGCATCAAACTAATATTCTCTGATACCATACTTGTCTTGATTGATACTGCAGAAGAGCTAGTGTTCTGACAAGTGGTTTGGAATGATTATATGTAAATAAACATACAGTAGCCGAGAAGCAGCAATGTCAGTATTGAAGTAAAATTGTATTTCTCAGATGAATGTATAGGAATAATGATAAGTCTTTGTATACAGTGAAAACAAATTTTTTTGTGGATTGATGACAACGAGATGTATATAAGCAGGTAATTCTATTTGTGAAAAGATTTTGGATTTGCTATTCAAGGCTTTGTGCCTTGTCTTGATCTCCATGGTGTTAAGATGGAGACCAATGTGGTAAGAGTTTCACTAATCTTTTAAATACATTTAAATTTGCAACTACTACTTGCCCAGAATTGTGGGGTGGGATTGTTTTCATGATGGGAATGTGAAATTGGCATGTCACGTCTGCGTGAGCCAAGTCCATGATGGGAATGTGAAATTGGTATGTCACGTCTGCGTGAGCCAAGTCCATAAATACATAAAAACACCAAATATTTTGACAGTCTATTCTTATGAATTAAATTCTGTATTGCATTGGTGACCTATATATACCAAACAGTTCTCAGCTTTATTAGTATAATCTCTTTCCACTAATAAACGTTGTCAGTTAACCTAGCCCTTTTTCTATCCTTGAAAGCAAGAAACTAAGTGCAGAGAAACTGCTGCTTGCAGTATGATGACCGGAGACACCTATTTCATTTTCCTTAGCTTGTTGATTGGCAGGCTAAGAGCCATCTTAAAACTTACTTCAACTTTCTCAGGTGTTGTGCTCAGTGGCCAGCCGGGACTGTTGCTCATCCACAGAGCATTGCATAGTGAGATGTAGGGGCATTTTGCATTTGTATTTGTTTCTAATAAATCCATGGGCCTCATCATGAGTTTGGCGATAGCCTTAAATCCTGCGGTAGTGCTATTACCGTTGGATTTAAGGGTCCGCCAAATCACGGCTTCGGCTGATTTCCCCCCAGCTCTGAGCAGGGGGGAAATCCGCCGAGATTTTGCCGATTTTTGGTGCATTTACCACCGGCGGGAAATCCGCCGGCGGTAAAAGCGTGAAATTTCCCCATTGAGCCCAATGGGGAATGGGGAATTCCCGAATGGGCTCAATGGGGAATGGGGATTTCCCGTTCCGCCAAACACATGATCCGGCGCTAATAGCGCCGGTGGGTTTGGCGGTAGGGATAATAACACCAGCGCTATTAGCGCCGGCGTTACCGCCCAACTCGCGATGAGGCCCCATGTCTGGTGTCCCCTTCTGGACAAAGATTGGTCTGAGTGTACTTCTGCCCAGTTCCCACTCATGCTCCGGAACAGCATGCTGGCTAAGGCTGTCTTGCAGACAACTGTTCACTCCTGGAACATGCCAGCTTGTTGCCATATTTTGCTTTGAATGCATCTGTTTCAAATCATCTTTCGGTCTGGGATAGTGTATGAAAGTGAGAGACCCATGTTTGTTTATGTAGAACATTGCTGTAATGTCATCTGTGTTTAACAGAACACTTTTCTTTTTGACTGGAAGCTGCGTAACACAGGCAAACCGCTTTGAGCTCCAAGATTGAAAAGGTGAAGAGGAATCCAGAGCCATCCTCTCAGATGTGCTCCTTGCCTGTGTCATATGTCAGCTCTGCTCCGGGTAGAGATAAGGTCTGTCCTTTCAGGAAGCCACCTCGAACCCTGATAGAACACGGGAGTAAGGTGGCTTCTTTTTTATTATTATTTTGTATTAATTGTTTATGGTTTTTAGAAACAGAAAAAACCTTTACAATTCAACCAATTATTCATCAGGAAGAAGAAAAAACAAGATAAAAAACGAACAAATACAAATCATTTTAAAAGTGAACCATTAGATAAAAGTGAACCTATCATCTCACAGCATATCAAAACCATCCTTAAAATCCAGCATTGTATTAGTGAATATCTTTAGCAATAAAAACAGCTCCTAATATACATCGTCAGAAGCATTCAATGTGGTAGGAAAGATACATTAAGGATGATTTTAAATGGATCTATGACACTATATCCCCATTAATGTCTTATAATGCACCCAGCTTCAGGGAGTTAAAGAATCCTGCCAATGTAATCCCTACTGATGGCAGGTTGGGGCTGTGAGGGGTCAGAAATGTGAGGTGGACAACTTTGTAAAGGTTTTTCAAAAGATGTCATTTTATTAAATACAAAGGTTGGATAAACGCCTCACTATCACTACCCTGACAAGGATTTCACTGCCTAAAATAAACTAAAGGAAACACACTAACAACGGATATCTGTCCCTCACACTTATACATACAATAACTTAATAAGGTAATACATGGCAGATCAAAGGCAACAAAAATATAACTGTTGCATTCACAATATCACAACAATCTTTCTGTATAATCTGGGTGAATTCCCTTCCCCAGATTCAAGCAGAATTCTGCTCCACAGTTCCCATAAGCAAAAAAGAATCCTGATTTATATCAAAGTTCCAACAGAGTTCTTTGTGACTCCAACTTCACAACAGAAAGTTCCAACACTTGAGTGGTTCAACAAAAAGGCTGTTTCTCTTGATAAGGTAATAGTTAAATTCAGAATTATCTTCTTCACATAAAGAATATTTTCTTAGTTTGTCAGCAACATAAATTGTCTGTCAGAATGTTTTGCCACAACCTATTTCTGAAAATATATAACATAGATAACACTTATGTAGCAGTTCTATACAAATCTTTCTTCAGCAATGAAAGTCTGTCAGAATAACTGGTTAGCACCACTTCATAGGACTTCATCAACTTCCACCATGCCATGCCTATTGTTTCAATCACACCTGGTTTACTTCCATTCCAGGCCTACTACTTCAAAGATTTGCCATTCAAGTATACTCCCCTGCCCAAATAGTAATTCAGATTTTCAACACATTCGTTACTGAAAGTCATAATTCTATTAAAGACACGGAGGCAAAGGATTATGCTTTCTCCACAACTTTACTGTTCAGCAGCAAAGAAAAAACAAATATCATGAATAACATACAAAACTAATAAAAACTACAATAACCTTGAAAGTTTTGAGTTTTGTAGTCCATCTCCATTGGTCTTCAAACTGACCATGTGATATTCCAATAACCAATCAAACCAAGTCCTCAATTAACAAAACCACTTGTCCTCTTTCTATTCCTCCTCTTTCTTTGACCCTGTGAGGTTGCGTCCAGTACTTGTTTGAAACTCCGTCTGCATCCTGAATCAGATCCCGGATTGCTTACTTTCTGTCGCCATCCCTATAAAAAAATAAAATTCAGAAAGGTGACAATAGACCGAAGAATGGGTGAGACTATTGTAAAATATTTCCTCATAAACAACATGTATATCACATTAAACATGATAAAATATCAACTTTACATTCATACGATTGATAGGGTGGGAATAATCCTTCGCCTCTGTGTCTTTAATAGAATTATAACTTTCAGTAACGAATGTGTTGAAAATCTGAATTCTATGTCAAGACCGGAGGCTTGGATTATGCTTGTTCAAAGCGTACTCACCACTAACGATGTCACACTTTCCATAGGTTTAAAATAGAAAGTCTTAAAAGTCGACTCATTCGACCAATCTGCAGCCCTCATAATATCCTCTACTCTGGCTCCTATTTTAAATGCTTTAGTAGCCATCGCTCCTCGAGAGGAGTGTGCGCCATATCTCTCCACATCTATGCCCGCTTGTACCATCACCCATCTAAGCCATCTAGCTATAGTGGCCGGTGTAACCGCTTTATATGGTCTACAAATCGCTATTAACAATTGAGACACTCCCAGGGGTCTAACCTCCCTCGTCATCTCCTCATCTGCCTCTATGCATCTGACTGGACACAATTTTGGTTGAGTTGGGAAAGACTCATAGGAAATGGATCTCAAACCTGTTTTGGTCCTCTTAGTTATAAGGAAAGTCACTCCGTTTGGAGATATACTCTTCCTGTTAACCTCCAACGCTCTAACATCGGAGGATATTTTGAACACTAAAAGACATAAGAGCATGGATAACTTGCCAGAAAACGCTTTCCGTGTCAATTCTTGATTGTCTGGCCATGATAAAAATAATCTCAAAACTTTATCTACATCCCACAATTGATTATACTTTACACTAGGGGGTCTCAGCATCTTTACTCCCCTTAGTAATCTACAGATCAAAGGATGTTCACCAATCGCTAAACCCTTTACTCTCGGGTGTCCCGCAGATATCGCAGACCTGACTGTGTTGATAGTCCTGTAAGCCTTCCCCTGCACTGCCATCTGAGCTAAAAAATTGGCCACATGAACTACATCCGTTCTATCGGGATGAATATTCCTTTCCAAACACCAGCTACTCCATCTATCCCATGCAGATCTATAAGCCTTGTGAGTCCCCGGGGCCCAGGATTCGTTAATGATGTTCTCAGCCTCATTCGATAATCCTGGCCTAGCCCAAGATCTCCTGAAATTGCCCACGCTATTAACCTGAGTCCCCATGACCTCACTAGCTGGTGACTGCGATCTCTGGGGTCTCGAATAATAAATTCTGTGTTGGGTAGAATTACAGGGTTGTGATGTGACAGTTCCAGTAGACTGGGAAACCACGCCTGCCCCTTCCAGTCCGACGTAATTATAATTATGGTTGCTTCTTGGCGTCTCACCTGCGCTAGCGTCCTCGCTATCATGGAGAAAGGTGGGAACGCGTAGTTTGTCTGGTGACCCCATGATTGTAGGAAGGCATCGGTTGCCTCCCCTTCCGGGTCCGGTCTCCAGCTGAAGAACCGGGGAAGCTGTTTGTTTAGTCTCGATGCAAATAGATTGATCTGGCACGGACCCCATCGTGTCATAAGTTCCCGAAACACCACCTCGTCCAGCTTCCAATCGCTGGCGTCTCTGAGGTATCTCGAGTTCCAATCGGCTACTTCGTTCATCTGGCCCGGCAGATATTCCGCCATCACTGAGACTCTTCTCTCCAGACAGAGTTCCCAGAAATCTTTTGCCAGTTCTGCCAATAACTTGGATCTCGTCCCTCCCAGTCTGTTGCAGTACCTGACTGCAGAGACATTGTCCATCTTTAACAGAACGCAACATTGCTCTTTCTCCTGGGTCCAGCATCTCACTGCAAATGACCCCGCTAACAACTCCAGGCAATTGATGTGGAGGCTTGTCTCCTGGTCCGACCACCTGCGCCCTGTCGACAGGTTCCCGCATCGGGCTCCCCAGCCCCATCTGCTGGCGTCGGATTCGATAATAAGGTCCGGGGATGAACCAAATATGGCTCTCCTGTTCCATGCATCCATATGAATGAGCCACCATTCTAACTCCTCTCTCACCTCCTGTGAAATATTCACTTTTGATTCGTAGGAAATGCCCTTCCTGAGGTGAGAGATCTTCAGCCTCTGGAGTGCCCGGTAATGAAGCGGTCCTGGGAATATCGCTTGAATTGATGCCGCTAGGCGGCCCACTAATCTCGCAATGCCCCTCAACGACAGTTCTCCCTTCGCTAGAGTATGTCTCAGCTGTTTCTTGATATCGTTCACCTTGTGAATGGGTAAACTGAGAGTTCCCTGTATCGAATCCACTATGAAACCCAGAAATTCTATAGATTGAACAGGCACTATACTGGATTTCTCCCAATTTATTAGGAACCCCAGACTCTCTAGCAAATCTATCGTTACTTGCACCTGCTCTATCAACATTTCCTTCTCTTGACACATCAGACATATGTCGTCTAGATAAATTATAAGCCTTATCCCTTGAGCTCTGAGATGAGATACCACAGGTTTCATCATCTTGGTGAAACACCATGGTGCCAATGCCAGGCCGAAAGGCAGACATCGAAATTCCCATATCGTTCTCTCCCAAATGAATCTCAGAAATCTGCAGTGTTCCTCTGCTATGGGAATAGTCAGATATGCATCTTTCAGATCTATTCCGGCTAGCCAATCTCCCTGAATTAGGGTTTCTCTTAACAGATGTATCCCTTCCATCATCGTGAAGTGCCTGTACACTACGTATCCTTTCAGGCCTCTCAAATTTATGATTGGTCTCGTCTTGTGTCTCCCTTTTACTAGGAACATATAGCTTATGTAACCTCCTACCTGACTTGATGCGGGTCAAATAGCTCTTTTGCTTTCCAAACCCCGCAATTCTCTTTCCAGTAAGACTTTGTCTTCCCTGTTCATTTCTAAACTTTTTGGCAGTTTTCCCTGGTACGGTGTTTCTATGAAATCTATATAAAAACCTTGAGCGGTCTGAATTACCCAGGGATCCCCCGATATATTCAACCAATTTTGCAAAAATTGAGAAGTCCTCCCCCCTACCTCTCGGGTATTTGAATGCGGGTATGTTATTCTCACCTGGGTTATTCAGTTGACGATCCCCTCGCCAGATTATGCCTCTTCCCCTACTCCTCAATGGGAAGAAAGGTGTTTGTCTGCGCTCTTCCTGCTCCCGCCATTGTGCTCTGTGCTGAAAGGATCGATTGTACTGGAACCGGCCAGCCGAGCGACCCCTGCCTCTGCTGGCCCGTCCAAAACTTTGTCTCCCGAAAAACTCTCTTAAGAGAGGCCTGAGCTTTGTCCAAGGCTGCATATGAGTTGACAAATCTGGTTAGTTCCTTAATAAAGGAATCCCCAAATAATTTTCCTTTGGCCGATGAGGCTGATTCTGAGGAGGCCAATTCACTCAATTTAGGGTCGATCTTCATTAACAAAGATCTCCTCCTCTCTGTGGTTATGGCATGATTAGCATTCCCCAACATGCATATCGCCCTTTGGGCCCATCCAATTAGAATAGCCGGGTCTATTGGCTCTCCTTTGTCCTTGGCTTCTTCTCCCATCTGGAGAATTTTTGTGAGGGGTCCCGTCATATCTAGCATTTTATCCTGGCATGAGCGCCAGGATCTATCCAGACCCTTCCTCACATCTTTAGTGAATTTGCTCATGAAAGTTATCATTTTTTCGTCTATGACGGGTGTATCGGCAGCACCCTCAGGGAGGTGTGGTCTGGGGCATTCCGCCCTCATCTTGCTCCTAGCTTCCTTGGCTAGTGGCACTCTCAGGCGTTTCTTTAAATATGCCGCTATTCTTTTGGGCGGCTCCCATTCAGAAGATCTGGGGTGTATCAGTGCCTCTGGATCGAAATCATCGTCCTCTGCACCATCCTCTTCAGCTTCCTCCCTCTTCCTTTTCTTTGACGCCTCGTGGCTTACTTCATCTGAGGAGGATATAGATAGTACTTCCTCTTCTTCGGGATATTCCTCCTCCCAATCATCCTCTCCCTAATCTTAGGAGTTAGAGGATGAGTCCCGTCCCCTGCCAGGCCCCGCTTTACCTTTCCTCTTCTTTTTACCACCCTTCCTCTTCGGTGGTGTGCCCGGGGGGTGTATGGGCTTCCTCCGCCCTGCGAGCTGCTTTTCTGCCCCCTTTAGATTTCATCTGTGCCTTAAGGCCCTTGCTTTCATCCAGGCCCTGCGAGAATCGGAGCCAGTCCTCCATCAGCGCTCTTTGCTGAGGATCATGTCCCAGCGAAGCCCCCAGGGCTTTGTGGAGGACATCAGTCATATCCGAGTGGCTCCTCTTTTGGCTAAAACTAGCCTTCCCCTCATCACTGGAGGAGCTCATGATTCCCAGGCCCTGGGGAATGCAAGTATCTGTATGGTATGTATATATATATATATATACCAGGGATCTGTCTCTTCAAACTCTCTCAGTACAGAGAGCCAATATCTGTAAATATATTGTAAATATCTCCCCTGGTTCTGATTATATATAAAGATATAATAATATCAAATCACAGGTTTTACTTGGGACTGTGCCCGTATCAAGTGCGGTATCTTCTGATAGCCTGCAGGGGTGCTGTTGGACTCCTGAACAGGACGCTACATTCGCTCGAATGATGCGTGCTGCTTTGGAACCAAAATAAGCATTAAAGATCCTTTGCTTAAGAACACACCGTCACTCGTATCACTCGTGAAATATTCAAATTCGGAACTGAAAACAGAAGAGAGCGCCTGAACTACGCGGTCCCGTCGCGCTCCTTCCATGACGCAGTGCCCTCTCTGACGGATCCGAGGAGCTGCGGCCGCCGGTGCACCAGCCCCGTCGTGGCCGCAATTCCCGAGAGCGGCCTAATCTGAAGCGGATATGCTCTGCCTGTAAAAGGCACGCGTGCATGTCAAACAAATGGTATTATACTGTAAACACACACACACACACAACATTTGCATCTAATAAAAAGCAAAAAGTACTTAACTCGCTGCCGAGCAGCAAAGAAAGAGGAGGAATAGAAAGAGGACAAGTGGTTTTGTTCATTGAGGACTTGGTTTGATTGGTTATTGGAATATCACATGGTCAGTTTGAAGACCAATGGAGATGGACTACAAAACTCAAAAACTTTCATGGTTATTGTAGTTTTTATTAGCTGTGTATGTTATTCATGATATTTGTTTTTTCTTTGCTGCTGAACAGTAAAGTTGTGGCGAAAGCATAATCCGAGCCTCCGGTCTTGACATAGAATTCAAAACAACAAGTCTCTCTTGTGGATAGAATCAGCTTACAACAGCTATGCAGATTTCATTGCTTTATAACATCAGACTTTAAACAATTCTCCAGGGAAAGCAGCATTCACATTGTTGCTCTTTAGCACTCTTTTGTACTTCCCAAAGCCTCTGAAAGTAATGCTTCTTTTTTTGGAACAATCTTTTACAGAAGGGCAGTATTCTTGCCACTCTTGTTTTCCAACTGTGTTAGCAACCAAGCACTGACAAGGATAAGGCTCTATTCTGACTCTTCCTTGACTTTGGCAATATGGGTTTATACCAGCCTTTGTTATCTGCTTCTTAAAAAAATGGACAATCATCTTTATACCCTTTGAAACTTTTATTAGTTTCCTTCTGCCTTTGGCAATATTTGTTGGTTTTAAATTGCCAGGATTGTACTTTATTTTAGCTTGGGTAATGGTTGTCTGTATTAAGTTTCAAAAGCATTGTTCCATCTGGCTGCTGGGTTCTCAACAAACTCACATGCTTAACAGTCATTTGCTGTGTAAAAATACTGTTTTCTTACATTTCTGATAGTTGGTAGTCAATATTGCTTTCGGTATTGTATTCACTCACACGCAAGTGTTTTATACTTTGGGAACGCCTGCAATCAGGATGTAAGCGGGGTTCGGAGCGTTCCGGGGGCACTTTCAGCTGGTGAACTCACCGGTTAAGACATGCGTGATTCCGATTCCCTCGCTGTTCACAGGTACTCGGCTTCAGTGGCTCGTCCGCGACCCGGCAATCCGCTTCTATTGGCTCGCCGCCTGTACCACTTGAAAAAGGAGCTTCCTTCGCTCCAGAGGTTCTCTGGTGCTCGCCGGCCACCAGAGACACCTTTGATGGGAAGACAGCTTTCCACGCTTTCGCTTCCCGCTGCGCAGCCTCTGAAAAACAGGTCTTCAAAGGGTGAGCTTCCCTCCTTCACGCTTCCCACTGTGCGACCTCTGCAATTAAGGGTTCTGACCCTCTCAAGACCGGCTACTGTTCTCTGCTCAACAGTGGTCCTGGTGTCTTCTCCTTCCTCCAGATTCCGCTTCCGCTGCTTACACTGCTCACACTGCTCTCCCTGCTCACTAATGGCCTGCACCTGAGGGGGGCCTTTTAAGCCTCTCAATCTCCCTCAGGTTTGGGTCATTTCCATTAGCAAGGTGACAACTCCTGCAGGATTGTTCCTCTTTAGACATCTTCTTCGTCCCAGTACTTCGGGAAGGATGGTACTTGAAGCCCCTAATGACGAAGTTAGTTTTTCTCACTTCTTCTATTTTGCAATAAGCCATTAGAAGGTTGGGGTCTTGGGGAAAGTTGAACAAGAGGATTTCTCATTCCCCCTGACCTGATCCACCCCTCATGTGATTCTCCCGCAGAACACCACCCCCAGGGTTGGGATCAGAAAGCGTCTTCCTTTCCCCAGCCACATGAGAAGGGTCCAAGGCCAGGTTTTCTGGGGGAATCATTACTGATTAATCACAGGACTCAAACTCTTTCCCACAAAATCTCTATCTCTACCCAATTTGTCTTACGCGTGCGTTTTTTAAAATACGCCATCCTTTACAAGACCAGGGCTGGGCACTGCAAAAGTAAATGCATTGCAGTTTCTACTCCCCATTATCATTACAAAATTGGCATGTAAATTCACAGCTGCTAATCTGCTTCCTTTTTAACTGTACCCCTCTTGTCAACAGTAGGTTCCATCTGAAGCGCAAGAGAGTTGATCTAAAAAAAAACGATTAGGTAACAAAATCGAGTAGGGGGCCACTGTGCCTCTTTTTTTATTTGTGCACCAGATGGGAAAGGGATGCATAATTATGGAACTTTTTAATGGTGTTACACCAGTCCGCGTTGTATAGGGCAATTTCCACTTTTTCATGATTGGATTATCAGGTCACTTAGAGCTCGGTCAGCATCCTTCAGTATTAAAACACTGCTCTCTTAGACTTTCCAAAAAAACGCAATAGCCAACCTGCCCTTGCTTCATATCCATAAAGGTTTTAACAACACCATATGCAGAATTACTAAAAGCAATACTTAATTTGCGGAAAAGGGACAGAATTCGCCACTGGACATGCACATTCGTAGATAGCGGGTCAAGCCCAAGGAGAATGGCTGCGAGCAGGACTGCATTAGGAAAACTGAGAACCCGTCTCAACAGTATGGCCTCCGCTCTGTCCAACTGACCAAAACTCGCCTTCAGCCATAGTTCCATCCCATAAACAAATTGGACACCACCTTTCCCTCATAGAATTCAATGGCTGGTTTCATTGAAGGGTGACCATATTTCCTGTGTATCTTCAATATTTGATTGGACATAGCAGACTCCTTCTGCTTTAGGATGGTACAAATATTCAAAAATGCCAATTGCCTAGTTATGTGGAAACCAAGGTAAGCTACACTGGGGGTTCGAGTCAATAAAGTGTTTTCCAAGTGCCATCCAAATACACTCTGTTTTTCCCCCTAGAAAACTCTAAAGTTCTAGTTTTCACTGGGTTGATTATAAGACCATTGTTTTGGCATATTTAGTAAAAGAACATAAAAGACGCTAAGCAGCTTCTCCTAAGGACCGGACCTGGTATTAGGGACAAAACCTTGGAGAGGGGGAAAAAACAATGACGTTGGCTGATTGTAGTTGGTATACAATGGTGTAGACATATAGTATAATACCAAATACAGAATAAAGGATGGTTCAAGGACTCAAGGACATGCAAGGAAGGTGGAAACTGGGGCAATGGGCCAGGAACGGCAGGCAGGAGAGGAGAAGTAGTGGGACAAGAGGGAGCCAGAGCAAGAGAAGGTGTAGGACAAGGAAGGAAAACGAGAGTTGTGGCAACAAGAGGAAGGAAAGTTCTGATGCGAGGACTCACCGGTTATCAGTTCTTTTGCATACTTGGAGCCATGGTATGATGCTGTTGTGAGTCAAAATATCACGTTTGTTACCGTACGTGGCCAGTGGCCATCTTGGGAAGGTCACTATAGAGCAACGCGGCCACCATCTTGGAAATGGTGTTGTTCGCCTTGTGCCTGCCCATAAGGAACATCTAGGTCGCAATCTCACACATCCTTAGTCCTAAAGTCAAGCACAGTTGATAGGGCCCCAATTCCTGCCCACCCTTGCACCAAAATGTTTCTGTGCAGACCTCTCTATACTCGTGTCATTAGTCGACAAATTGCTCTCCAGTCTTCTCTTGTTTTTTTATAGACGCAGTGAGCCTGAATGAAAAGACCAGAACGAAAGAGGGAATTACAGAAAGGCTTCCACAGGCAAAGGGTAGAGAGAGACTGCTTCCCAACACAAGATTGACTCTGCAGTTTGAGTGTGCGTGTTTGTGTGGTGAGTGTGCCGGAAGACTTGCGTGAGGAGTTGTTGTGAAGCAACTGTTACAGAGTGAAAGAAGGGTGTTTGTATAGTTTAGGGTGGAGAATGTTGAAGTAGTAGTAGTGAGGCAGCAGTGGGAGTAGTAGTGTGGAGGTGGTAGTAGCATTATTGCAGTGGGAGTAATTGTGTGAAGGAGGGAATAGTGTTGTGGTGCAGGTAGTACTGGTGTAGGGGAGTAGTAGCGGCATGGAGGAGGGAGTCGTAGTGTCGATGAGGGAGTAATGGAATGAGGAATAACATCAAATTGTGAAGGTGATACTTAGGAGGAGTGAGAAAATCTATGGGACAGAAGAGTGGTGGAAGGAGTGTGACGGATGAGACGAGAGAAAAGAGTATGGAAGGTGAAAGTGGGCATAAGAAGAACCCGAAATTTTAAAGTGAGTTTTTCAATTTCCCAATAGTTCACTAACAACTGGCTAGAGTAGGGACAGTTAAGAAGTCACTGAGGGAGTTTAATCAGACAGCTTTTGGGCTACCATCTTCAGCGTAAACCAGCTTTTTAAACAATTGGGGTCAACCTTCAGTAACATTAACCTGGGGTTTAAGGACACCTGGGCTAGGGAGGAGGATTCTTACAAGGCAAGAGATAGAAGGACAGCCCCAGGACCTCTCAAAACCTCAATTAAAACCCTTAACCTGTCTCAGAGAGTTAAAGTGATTATTGTGCCATCATTGACAATACTTTTTGGAAGGGTAATTTCATGCTTAATTTTTCATTTCATACAATTCGATTAACAATTGTGAGACGGGCATGGTATCAAGAGATGACGTGGACAAATAGATAGATTTGGAAAACCTTCATTGTTGATGGTCAGGATTGAAAAATACCTATCTTCCCCTAACTCTAAGGTGAGAATGGTCCCTAATGAAAACAAACTAAGGGAAGTCTAAGTCTGTGAGTCAAACGTAAACTATTGTCTGTGTCAAAACTTATGCTTGCCCACACTTCTAAAAAGTTATATAGTGTGTGGGATTTGGCCAACTTAATAGTGTTCTAAACAAAGTCAGTGCGAATATAGAGCTCTTCCATGGCTCCCGTCCCCAAGTTCAAGACACTCAGGGTAAGAGAATTACATACGATTTTAGGATTCGCTTGGCAAAACTCACAGTGCCATTCCTTATCTGGATTCACTTCTTCACGGGGTCTCTCAAGTTCCCCTTTGTTTCGAGTTTAAACCCTTGTGGTCATTCTTCAATGTCCCAATGTTCAAAGTTAATTTCCAAACTCAAAAGTAAAGTTCACAACAGTTCCATCAGAAAATATTACTCTTCTTTTGTTGTTTGTGGGATTCCCTTCCGCATGAAAAACCAAGTCCTTCTGACTTTCAACTTCGGTATTTCAAATGATTAACAGTTTATTAGGGTGTGGTCTCTTCAGCCCTCCTGGATCATCTTCCTGCCTGGGACCAACTCAATGCTTCTCAAAACTCTTGGTTCACTCATTACATCTCTATACAGTTTTGCTCTTACTTAAAGTTCATGTAGCTCCCCTACCACCTTGAAGCTTTCAAAAGGCTTTCTATTTTGCTTAAACTTCGTTCGCGTACAGCTCCCCTACCGCATCGATGCTTCTTTTCGTTCACAAAGACTTTCAAATGTGTATACCATTATAGGTGACCACTCTGCTACTTAATAGCCATTCACACGTTCTTCCTCAATGCTCATCACTTAGCGGTATCCTGGCAGCTTTCGTGAACAAGTGCTCTCTCACTCGCAATCTCACCACTACAAAGTATACAGTCTTCTCTTCACGAATGCTGGGTTTCTTTCACTCCAGATACTCCCCGATCATGTTTTTTTCCACTCTTTCCTTCAGCGGCTTTGCTGCCTGAGGTCAGCATCCCTCCACCTGCCCTCAGACCCTCCTGGGCCTCCAACGTTGGGCAGGGGAATGAGCACCTCTTTGGCCACACGGAGTACGGGATTAACATGCCCCACAGCTCCCATCTTTCAATTCCTCTGGCTCTCTGGAGACACAACCTTCTCACTGTGCTTTCTCCTGCTACACTCGGCAGTCTTACGACGCCCCGTTGTCTCGCTCTCCGTGGCCTTGGTTTGGGCAGCTCTGGCTCTGCTGTCCCACCTGCTCACCTTCCAACTCGCTCTCTTTGCCAAACACGTGTGTTCCTTTCAAATCCATCTGAGTACTTAACTAGCTGCGGTGGGCATGTTTGGAATCAATTGCCTGAGCCTGCTTGGCCTTGTTACTGGGACATGTCCATTGGGAAAGATGGTGTGCCTCGATCCACATCTTCCTCGTCCCAGTACCATAGTGGTGTTTCTCAGGGGAAATCTGCATTCCGCTTGACTTCCTCGTCTCAGTTTTTGGATAGTATTTGGGGCAAAGAGGAGTGTGTGTTTGAGCATACCCTTAAAGGCTAAGGGGGTTTGGAAAGGCCACTCTCGAGGAAGGGGGTATACATTGTCTCACACTCTGGTATTCCCTCCCCAATCTTCAAAGACCCTCTATTCAGGTGATCCTCCCTCACTTGTCCACCCCCAGAGTTGGGGTCCAAAGGCGATGGGCCACCCCTAGCCACCTGCATAGAAGATCCCCGGGGATTAGATTGGGAAGGACCCTTAGGTTTTTCACACAATTCAATTTGATCACTCTACAACATATCACCTTCCAAAGTAAGAAAAAGTTGTTTATCTGTGATAAAATGATTTGTATGAATAGATTCAAAAGTAGTATACTTCTCGTTATAGAAAATCAAGTAAAAAAATAACAATGAAAAAGCTCACTACAAGATGGTGGTGGCCTTTACTAAAAAGTAATTGAACATTACCAATGACCTGCATATATTTTATATACAGGTTAAAACAAGAAGGATGTACTAAACAATAAGAAATCTTTAACTGACGAAGTAAAAGTGACCATAAATACTCAATACTCACTGCTTTAACAATTATATTATGCTGATAAATAAATGAACATATTATGAAATGCATACATGCAAAAACTAAGTTGTCTTTTAAAAATAATGTTTACAAATTTAAAAAGATATTAACGATTTATTTCAGAAAAATATAGATAAGTAAACAAAAGAATTCATTTATCTTTTTGAAAATTATAATTACATTATCAATGTAATAAGTACAATAACATTATGAAAAACAATGTATTTTAAAATATTGTTTCTTTTTTCTCTTTCTTTCTTTCTTTGATGTTGTTTTTCAATGTATATCTCAATCGAAACAAGCCCTGAAGTAGCTTGCATATTGTGTAGAAAACTTGTAACACAATGTAGTGAAACACGTGTTGGCCAGTAGTTGTGCTCTAATATTTTCGTGTGCCTAGTGTTCCCTCAAGGCGATCTCTTCCTAATCTTTGGCACTCTTACACACACAAACACATACCAATTACAGGGCACTGCTTATGTCCCCTACCGAGGAGGGAATGTGGAGGGAATTATTTAATTAAGTAATATTCAATTTTAGCAAAAAATAATACTTTTTTGGGGCATATATTTATACAACTATGTTCGGTGCCCATATCTTTCCCCATCAATCAAGTGTTTACACTCCCTCTTCCTAAGACAAACGTCTTTCTGTCCGTCTTGTATGCAGGATCTCCAGCACCTTTATTTCTCCACCCAAGAGACTTGCCTAGCCCTGCAAATTAGACGGATAAGAGAGTGAGCTATCGGAGTACTCTGAATATGGTGGCTATCATGATGGACACCATGGTCATCACCCACAATAGGACTACTAAGGGGACTTGGCATAGGGATTACCCACATGGAGCCCTGGCTGTCAGCTTCAAGAGATCGTGGGAAACTTCATTGACAAAATGGCACATCACACCATTTCAGACAAACTGCGGAACAAAAAGAAAAGAATGCATGCCATATAGGTGTACTGATGCAGATATCCCACCTGCCCTCCAGTAGTGACTGTGCCCACCTCAAATGAGGTCTTGGGATATGTACTATTATCCAAGTGACCCCTTAGGGGCTCAGCAAGCATGCGCACCTGTAGCCCATAACAGACTTGCCTTTTCTATCACCTTGCACACTAAACACCAGTGAAAGGTGCACTTGCCCTAAGACCAAGTCCACCTTTGAAAGGCTTAAAGTTGTGAGGGGGTGTTAACCGTTAATGATATGATTAATCCTTACATTGGTAAATTGTGTTGCAGCAGTGAGAGTTCACCTGGCTTCCTCTCGCCGCTCCGAACAATTTCTGAGCAGAGTGAAACCCTCTTGGGGAAGAAAACCCTGTGTGGTTGGTGAGCGCTGGGTGTTGTCGCCTGGATTACAGTTGAGGTCTCAATCATCGTTCAGAAAGATTACCTCCCACTCAGCCGAAATAGGCTGAAAAGAAAGGAAGAAAGTACGTGGAGTACAGACAAATTTAGAACCTTTCTAGTCGCTGGTAAGTATGATTACCCTGTGGCAGGGGGCTGTACGTTGGCGGGTTCCCAGCAAGAGGCGTTTCCACCACTGCCTGATAACTGTATGTTCTGGTATGAAGGATAGAAAAAGATGAGTGAGTAGTGAGAGAGAGGTTCGTAGATACGAGAGAGCCGGAAGTATGAGTATGTAAGGAGCCCATCAGATTCTGAATGCAGTTCATTTCCGGAAAAAGACGGAAAGTGAATAGATGACCCACCGGCGCTATTAGCGCCGGATCACGGGTTTGGCGGAACGGGAATTCCCCATTGTGCCCATTTGGGAATTCCCCATTGTGCTCAATGGGGACATTTTGTGCTTTTATCGCCGGCGGATTTCCTGCCGGCGGTAAATGCGCCACAAATCAGCAAAATCTTGGTAGATTTCCCCCCAGCTCAGAGCTGGGGGGGAATCAGCCAAAGCCGTGATTTGGCGGACCCTTGAATCTGGCGGTAGCAGCGCTACCGCCGGATTTAAGAGCTACCACCAAATTCGTGATGAGACCCTATATGTAGAAAGCTGGGCGCTTACAGCTTTGTAGAAGCTCGAGTCGGACAGGGATGTATTTCGGAGATCTGAGACTTGCGACGCTGCCAGGGGGAAGGCACTGAATCTGAGAGAAAGTAAAGACAGGGAGGGATAGAAACAACCAGCCAAAGGGAGAAAGTACATGAATCAATCTTGATAAGAACCTAAGGGTGAATAAACCGAACTCACGTAGCGTGGCAACTATAAGAGTAGCAAAGCGCTGCTGTCAAGGACTGGTCTCCTGAAGTGCTGCCATTTCCAGAAGGGGCAGAGCCAAACATCCCGATGTCTATGAGAAGCATGGACCGCTACTCTCAGGAACCGTAGCCATCTTGCTAGAACACCATTGTAAAGACAGAACACATCGCCAGCGATGCCAAAGAGACCATCGTAGGCGACGACTCATAACATGGGGACAGTGCTATGTGTATCATTACAAGTCTGGCAGTGTGGGAAAACAGTGGCAGTAATTCTGTTACTGCCAATTTTCATACACTGCCAAATTATATTTTTTTATGGATTTACCATTGGTGGAATTACTGCATGGTAAGTCTGCCAATTTTGGGAGAAAAGTGGCAGATTCACATCCATCTTGTTGCTGGAGGTAAATCCTCCACTTTACCTAAAAGAATCAGCATATTTTCCACATATTAATTTCAGCTGCGGTAAATACACCAAAAAATCCCTGTGGTGTACTATATACTCAAAAAATGGGGCATTACCACCACTTATCATTCTCTGGTAACTGAATGGGACCAAGTGGTGGTAACGGTATTTCTGCAGATTTACCGCTGGAATGGGGGGGATAGCTCAAGGGCAATGCGCTCACCTTGGAATCAAGATGACGCCGAGGAACACAGGTTCGAACCCCGGGTCCGCGTGTAGAAACCTCTGGGTATTAAGTGCATAATAAATAAACAATTATATCATATATATATATATATATCTATTATGTTAATTATTATTATTGCAGATGACACGCAGCTAGTTATGGAGTTAACTGGCTGCCACACTACTGACAATGACAAACTTAATACCATCTATAACTCCATTGAGGCATGGATGAAGTACAATTGGATGTGCCTCAATGGAGGGAAAACGGAACTCATGGTCTTTGGCTCTACTCAATCAAGATCCAAACTTTCCCCAGCCTATAAGGCATTTGAAATAAAAAATACCACAGCCAAGGTGTCAGAGAAAGTAAAGACCCTTGGTGTTTACTTACAGGCCTCCTTGGGAGCAGACGTACATGTTGCCTATTTAAAGCAAACTTGCCGATACCATCAAAAATTGTTAAATAGATTTAGACCTCATTTGAATCAACAAAATAGCTCCACTTTAGCCAGAGCCATTGTCTTGTCCAGATTGGACTATGGGAATTTGTTCATGATGGGAGCCAGTACAAAATGCATTAAGCAATGCCAAATTGTCCAGAATAATGTGGTCAAGACTATAGCTGGTAAAACCAAAAGGGATCATATAACCAAAGAGAGGAAAGCCCTCCACTGGTTATCGATCAAGACTGCATTACCTTTAAGGCTATGACCTTAGTCCACCACCATTGTTTATATGGGACAGCTCCTGAGTATTTGAAAAAGCAAATCATCTCATATACTCAGGTAGGAGCTTAAGGTCTGAAAATAAAGGCTTAATTCAATCAGGAACTGCAAAAAAAGTAAACGGACTGGGCCGAGCATTTCCTGTTAAAGCCTCCCTAAAATGGAATGAACTCCCACTTCTACTTAGACGAGAACCAAATTATCTTAAGTTCAGAAAGATGTTAAAAACAGCCCGCTTTAGATAAACTTACCCTCAGGACCTCCAACCTCTACTTATTAACAGGGCTTGCTTGTCCTGTCATTTACTGTTGTCCGCGTTTCCATGTTAAGCGCCCTGATGCCTGTGGGCTGCGGCGCTATGCAAACATATAAACATAAACATTCTATTATATATTATATTATGTATTTATAATATTAATACGGCCAAACTCGTAATAAGGCCCTATATCTCTCACCCTCCGTCCGGAAGTAGCGATTATGAGTGCTTCATGCGTCTCTCATGAGAAACTACTCAAGTTGTTTGCAGACAGGTCCGTTTTGGACGCAAAACATTATGAGGTGATCTTGTGAAGTGAATTGCAGGATACTAAAAAGAAGAAAATGATGGAATCCGCACAATGACAGCCTTCAGTCAGACACCCACATGCAGTGATGTTTGATCTGCAGATAACTTACCACCAATGTTCTTCAGAATGTTCTCCTTCTCCCAGAGTTGTGGAATAAATGCTTCCAGCTAGAGCAAGGCCACTGACAAAGAAAAAGGGTAAAGTCTAAAGCAAAGTGCCATATATCTTCCTTGGATGGCAAAGTGGCCATGACGCCAGACAGACCTAGATTTGTTAATTCTGACATTTCTCTCCAAGAGCCACAAAGACCCAAGAGAGGGCATTATTTGTTCCTGGCACTCCTGTCAGGACAAGACAATAGACCTGGTTGGCCACTTAGTGAAAATAATGGACCTTTTCAAGAGGACTCTGGGTGCAGGTGAACTAATAGATGCTAAAGCCTTGTGGCTTTAACTCAGAACGCAGTTTGCCTTTTAGGTAACTCAAACTGTGCCATCTCCACTGAATGCTGGAGAGGGCTTCTAGTTTGAATTGATTCCAATCTGGTTAAACTGGTCGAATCTGATGGTCCTCTTTCTGAGGATCCCTTTTTGAAGGAACTGAGCAGATTTGGTAGTACCGTTAGGGCAATAGACAAGGCTCAATTTCCTTACAAAAGAGTATTCCCTGCTGTAATTGTTGGCTGGGAAGCCGTCCGCCCACTTCCACAATAACTTTAACAGCTCTAAAGAGAGAAGTGCAGCCAGATATCCTTTCCCCAAGGCACCTTCCCCCCCAACAAGTGTTGGCCAGGATGCAGGCATTGCCGGAGGAACCAGGAAATCAATGATTACCGCAGGGGAGATACATTCCTATTACTATTTCTTTAGTTGTGGATCACACAGAAGCATACCTCTGCAAATGAAAAGTGATTTCAGATAATGCATGGGTGTTGCTAAATGTTCAGGGATTTCCCTTCAAACAGACAGTGCCTCCTTCTCCCATTCATTATTGGGTGGAGAAAGGGTACTATTGGACAGGGACGTGGCAGATCTGGCCAGGATAATAGTCATAACACAAGCTACTTTTTAGCCAGAAAGTTTTTGTAAGCAACGTATTCCTAGTACACAGAAAAGGGAAATAAAACCTGTGATTAACCTGAGGACATTCAATGGTTGGGTGGTGTACTGTCATTTCA
This sequence comes from Ambystoma mexicanum, assembly GCF_040938575.1. Lineage (NCBI taxonomy): Eukaryota > Metazoa > Chordata > Amphibia > Caudata > Ambystomatidae > Ambystoma > Ambystoma mexicanum. The sequence goes on from NC_090934.1 coordinate 1,186,470,437, forward strand.
AGAGGAAATGGATACATCTTCTGGGGGACATCTTGCAGAGAGGGAATTGGAAAACACACCTCGACTTGAAGGACAACTATCTAATAGTTCCAATATTTCCACCATAAAGCTATTTCGTTTAATCCTGCTCTGTGATCAGACTTGGGAATGTGGGAGTTTTCTCTCCAGCTTATCCTCAGCACCATATTGCGTCATGTAGCTAATGTGGCTTGTAACGCCTGTTTTGATGGAGCAAGAAGTGTGATTAATTACATACCTGGAATGACGGGATCATCATGTCCAGGACCCAGTGATACTAAACGCTCAAGTGGCAATTATAGTTTACCTCTGTCACATAGAACAGCTGGACTAAGAGTGTCGACAAGACCACTACGTTTTGCTTCACTGTGTTTGTTAGGGATTATGTATAAAGGTGAGCTAAAATGTAACTGGGATCTTCTCCCACAAAGGAATAGTAATATTAACACCAATATTAGCAGTCTGGATAATCTTCACTGAATAACAGTCTCTCTCGTTGGGTGCAGGTAGCCAGGCCCAGCAGGCCTCTAGCATCAGGGTCCAAGTCCTTAAAGTGCTTGGGAGGTTCCACCATCTTCCCTTACTCTGGTATTTCAAGCTCACAGGATTCCAGATCTGTCTTCTTTAGTCTGCTATAAGTGCAGGTTTTCCAGTGTCCTATGCCTCTAGACTACCACTGTCCCAAAGCTTCATGACCAGATGGGTCATTGATCGTAGTGAGCATAGAGAGCTAGATAGGAGCCCCTGGGCAAGGTAGTGTACGGTGCCCTTCTCCTTTCTAAATTAACCATACTCTCCTTGACCCTGTCTCTTTCCTTCTCCCACCTTCTGGTCCTGCCTAGGGCCAACTTGGCATGCCTGAACCTTCCTATTCTTGCTGGCTAAACCCTGATCTCCCCATGTTCTTCCTCTGTCTTTAACCTTTTCCATTTTCTTCCGACTCCCTCTGTACCACTCTCTACTGGCTTTACCAATTATTGTATGTCACTTCCGATCTGCCATGTTCACACTCCTTCCTTTCCCATGGTTTCTACCTCTTCCTCCTGACTGTGGGCCTCATTACAAGGTTGGTGGTAGCCATGGTGCTATTTGCACCATGGCTACCCCCTTACTGCATACCGAGTCCAGGTTCCCTGAATGGGGAATTACCAGGCCAGTCCAACCTTGGAGGACCCGGTATTTCCCCATTCAGGGAACCCATCCCATTCCCATTCCAGCCCCCATAGGGCTCAATGAGAATAGGAAGCATGCTAAAAATGGGCCCGTTATTAGCATGCTGGTCCTTTCGTGGCTCCCTCTAAGGGCGCCTGGTAAAACCAGCCGCCCTTAGCGGGACCCGCTAAAGGACCTCGTAATGCGGAGGTAAGGGGTTAACGGCACCAGGACCTTTACCGGCACCGTTAACCCCTTACCTCCAACCTCGTAATGAGGCCCAGTGACTTCCCACCTCACTTGGTACTTATCTTCTTCTCCATTGTTCCAGCTTCCTCTTTAGAGTTCTTCTTTTCCGACAGCTCTACTTGCCAATCCTTGACTTCACGCATTACCACCTCCTCCAAAACCACCACTCCCTTCCATATACTTCCACCTCCTGCTGGTACCACCCCCTTCACTACCACTGCCACTTTCTGTTCACTTATATAAATATTTGTATCCTGTGTATAATGACATATACAATAATTGACATATACATTATCAACAATATTATCACATAAACATACTGGAGCTGTGAGTATAACTAATATGTTCCACTATACAATTCATAAGACCCTTTGTTTTTTTAAACTGTGTTCATTTTTGCAACAGAGCAGAGTGAATACATTACAGATAGAATCGGTCCATGGCTTTCAACCCCTCAACCACCCCAACCCCCCCAACCCCCCCAACCCCCCATTCCCTCTATAGCTCTTCTTCCGCTCAGTCCGTTTCTGTCCCCTCCAGAACTCTTGCGGTGTTCCGGGGCAGATGGGTTAAGGACGGGAACTTCCGTTTATAGTCTAGGAATGGGGCCCAAGTGTCCTGGAAACTATGCAAAGACCCGGCTCTGGCCGCCGTTATCTTCTCTGTAATTAGAATGTCCCACATCTTCCCCCACCACAATGCCACCTCTGCGGTTTTCCAAGTGCAGGCCACCACGATCCTCGCTGCCAGGAGGCACTGAGTCAGGAGTGTAGCTTTTCTTCCCCACCTTGGGTAGCATCCCGGGACTGATGCCCCCAGCAGGATCGGTTCCGGTCCAAGTGGAATTCCCTTGTGGGTAATGTCCGCAAATATGGTTATGCACTGGGACCAAAAAAGTTGAACCTTCGGGCATGACCACCACATGTGGTAGAAGGAGCCTGGGTGTCCGCATAGTCTCCAGCAGGCGGGGCTCAAGGCCCGGTTTATATGATGAAACGTTAGGGGGGATAATACCAGCGTAATAAGAGTTTATATGTGCATTGTCAGTTTGTGATGCAAGAGGACGCTGAATGCGTTTGTTACCAAATGTCCACTCAGTTCTGGTCGGTTAATGCGTGCCCTAAATCCACGTCCCATTGGGCCATAGCTCGGGTTTTAGAGCTAAGGAAGTCTCCCGAAAAGCGTTTGTATAGGGCTGAGATCCTTCCACAAGTCGGGAGTTCTTGCAACGTTAGTTCGAGTGAGGAGGGCGTGCGCGTTGCTGCTTGCCGGGTTTGCGGGTGGGAGCACCATTGTCGGAGCTGAATGTATGTGAATCTGTCTGCTTCCTTCAGCTGAAAAGTCTCTTTGCATTGTTCAAATGTTCGGGGGTGACCTTCCGTGAAAAGTTGGCCCAGTGTCTCTAGGCCTCCCCTGATCCAATTCCTGAAGTTGTGGGGAATGGTTCTGGGGGCAAAGGAGTGATTCATAAAGACCGGGGAGAAGGGGCTTAGGTCTTTCGGGATCTTTTGTCGCTGCCGCGCCCAGTCCCAAGCCTTTAACGTGTGTTTAGTGGAGAGCAGAAGCGCATCCCCGCTTTGTCGGAGTTGAGGTGGAGTGTGCGGGAGAAAGCGCAGAGGGGGAGGCAACCAGGATTGTTCTATCTCCACCCATTGGGGCGACCCGGGGTCATTAGCCAGGCGTAGATGTGGGCTAGTTGGGCCGCTATTTGGTAATTCTGCAGGTCGGGTACTCCTAGACCTCCCAGGCGTGCGTTCCCCAGCATTGTTCTCAGGGGAATCCGGGCCTTTTTGCCTTTCCAAATAAATTGGAGCAGTTTCTTCTGCAGCCCCTGGAGAGCAGCCGGCGGATGGTTACGGGGAGAGCGGAGCATGCATACAGAAATCTAGGGAAGAGATTCATCTTGCTTGCTGTAATGCGTCCCATCAGGGACATTTCCTGCATCGCCCACCTCTTTAGGTCTTTTTCCAGTTCACGGAAGAGTGGGGGGACGTTTGCCTGATAGACCGCTTTTGGGTCCGCTGGGATGTGGACTCCCAAGTAGGGGATTTCTTTTTCTTTCCATTGTACGGGACATAGTGAGGAGAGACCGTCTCGGTCTCCTGGTGACAGGCTAGTCCCTATAGTCGCTGACTTGTGATAGTTAATGGAGAAGCCTGTGACTTTCCCTTAGTTGTCTATTTCTGCCAGGGCGTGGCGCAGAGAGCAAGAGGGTTCCTCAAGACATCGTCTGCATAAAGGGCTATTTTGTGTTGGGTAAGGCCGATCTGAGGGCCCTTGATGTTGGGGTTTGCTTTAATTCTCTGGGCGAACGGCTCCATTACCATGGCAAAGAGTAATGGGGATAGCGGGCATCCCTGTCTGGTCCCACATCCCAGCAGTATCGGCGCGGAAAGAACACCATTGACTCTAAGAAGGGTTTTCGGGTCTTGGTAGTTCGCTAGGACCATCCTCTGGAACATGGGCCCGATGTGGAAGGCTTCCATAGTTTGTCCCATAAAGGCCCAGTCCACCCTATCGAACACTTTGACAGTGTCCAGGGCCACCAGGACAAGTTTCTGCGATTTCCGGGTTGTAAGATCAATCAGGTTCAAGTCTCTGTGGATATTGTCTCCCGTGGATCTATTGACGATAAAGCCAGATTGGTCTGGATGGATTATTTCAGGTAGAATGGCTGAAAGGCGGATGGCCAGGATTTTTGAATACATGTTGGCACCAATGTTCATCAGGGCAATGGGTCTGTATGAGGCCGGATCTTTTGGGTCTTTTCCCGGTTTGGGCAACAGGATTGTGATGGATTCCGCCATAGAGGGGGTGACCGTGCCCAAGTCCCTGAAGGAGTTAAAGAGGGCCACCATAGGAGCCACCAGTTGTAGCCGGAAGATTTTATAGAATCTTGCAGAGAACCCGTCAGGACCCGGGGCCCGTGCTCTGAGGGACTTGATAACTTCCTCGACTTCCTCACTTGTGATAGGCGCGTCCAGTTTTGTTCGGGCCGCCTCCTAGGTGGGGCAGAGTCGCATTTTGTAGATATTCCCTTTGTTTGTTTTGGTCTCTGAGGGGGGGGGCATTACTCGAGCCAGGTGGTCTGCCGCCAGTTGCTGTTTCTCCCGCTCCGCGTAGTTAACCCTGCCCTGAGAGTCACGTAGCCCGATAATGGTGTTGGTCTGCCAGTTTGCTCAATAGTAGTTTGTTGGCTTTTTTATTTTGGGCGTAATAGAATTGTTTCGCTTTGGCTAAGAGATGGGCTGTGTGTTCAGCATAGTGCGCCTCAATTCTGTTGCGGGTGGTGGGGATTGCCACTTGTGTCTTCAGGGACTATCCCTTCAGCTTGTGTGTTTCTTTGGCTTCTTGGAGCTCCTTCTCAAGGGAGAGGCAGGTTTTGACGCCTGGCTTTATGGTATGCCGCACCCTGAGCGATAAGTTCCACCAGGACCACCGCTTTCATAGCATCCCACGTGTTCACTGAGGAGGTGTCTTCGTTGCGATTTTCATTAAAGACGTTTTGGATCGTGGAGGCGATTGCATCTCTCAGGGGCATTTTGTTGAGGATTGGATCAAATAGAGCCCAACGGTGCAGTGGGGGGGGGTGCAGCCTGATGGGCTCAGAGTTCTAGGGTTACTGGTGCGTGATCTGATAGGGAGCGAGTTTCAATCGAGATTTCCTTGACGTAGGCCAGAGTTCGTGATGATGTCAGTATGAGGTCAATTCTGGAGAAGGTCCTGTGGACATATGAGTATAATGAAAAATCTCTGTAGGGTGAAGCACCCTCCAGGCATCCACCACCTCCAAGGTCCTGAAGAGGCGCAGGATTCCTAGGACCGGGTTGAGATCTTTAGGGGACGGGGGATGTGATTTGTCATTCGTGGGGTCCGGGACTCTGTTGAAGTCGCCTCCAAATACCTTCAACCCTTCTGAGAAGGACGAGAGGGTTGAGCCCAAGGAGTCATAGAAGGTCGTCTGGCCAGCGTTAGGAGCGTATGCGGAGACCAGCGTATATAGTTGGCCCAATAAGAGGCATTTAATTGCCACATAACGGCCCTCTGGGTATATTTTAGCATTTAGGATTTGCAGATTTAGGCCCGTTCTGAAGAAGATCTCCGCCCCTCCTTTTTTGGTGCCATCTGAGGCTAGAAACTGTAGTGGAAAGTCTTTAGACCTGAGGCGCCCAAAGTCACCTGGGAGCAGATGGGTCTCCTGCAATAAGACCACACCTGTGTCTTCATCTATGAGTCGCTGGATGATCGATTTGCGCTTAGCCGGGGAGTTGAGGCCCTTGACGTTAAGACAGATGAATCAGAGAGTCCGAGAGACCAGAGGGTCGATCACCTCAGAGGGAGGAGGACTAGCCGTGATTATAGGGGGGGTCGCAGTTGTTGGTCACTCTGGCTCTGAACTTTTAAACAGGGCCTCCAACGGGGAGGCACCAACTTATACAACGTGGGGGGGCCTGGGGCTTCAGGATCAGACCCCCCCTGGCCATATGGCCACAGCCATGCACTCCGCAAACATGGCGGGGTCTGGCATTTGCATGAAAAAGTCATTCCAAGGACTCATTGGTGGTCTGTACCTTGGAAACGGGTATGGGCCATGGGGGGCCCGCTGGTATGCTTGTTTCTAGAAGCTGAAGCAATAGCATTTTCGGGAGGATTAGCGGAAGACCCCGAAAGATTCGGGGAGGACAGGGATCCACAGGGAGCCTGCGGTAGTCATTTTCTTTTCCCATATCTCGGGACTCAGGGCCTAGAAGACCCCCTGGGCTTAGCTAGGGAGGCATGGGTTTAATCAGTGTTGTCACTTACTGTGCGCGCTGAGGTGCCTTCAGGGGAGCCCGAGTGTCCAATCTTTTCGGCTTCCTCCAGATGAGTAATTCTTCGAAGGGAACCTTTATGAGCAAACTGGAGAGCTGTTGGAAAGAGCCACGTGTAGCACATTTGGTGGTTCTGGAGATAGAGGGTGAGAGAACTGAAGGATTTTCTCTTTTGTAAGGTTAGTAGTGAGAGATCCTGGAGTTCCCTGGAAGGATAGTTCATCTCGGCTACGGCTTATCGCCGAGACGGCTTCCTTAGTTGTAAAGAAGTGAACTCTGGTTATAATGTCGGGGGGGGAGTCTGTTGCCACCCCTCTTTGAGGGCGCAGCCTGTGAGTTCGGTCCGGTAGAAGCAGTGATTTGTCTAGATGGGGGAGAAGGGCTTGAAAGAAATTCTCTACGTATTCGGGGAGACCTTTGTCCGGGACAGAGGCTGGAATGCCCCAGATCCTGAGGTTGTTACGTCAGGCCCTGTTTTCTAAGTCTTCTTGTTTAAACTCAAGGATCTTGCAGCAGGGATTGGATCGAGCGTTGGATCTCCCCCATCGATGTTGACTGGTCCTTAGCGCGATCTTCGATATCCCCTATGCGCCGTTCAACTTCTATAACCCTGTGGTTAGTATGCTCAAGTTTTGTGGTGAGTTCCGTCATGCATGATCAGAACTCGGTTTTGATGTCTGCCATAAAGGATGTCCTCTTTGGTTGCTAGGGCTTCTTTATCATCCAACGCCTTCTATGGGGCCATTTTGAGGGGAGTGTCAGATTTCTTGCCCTTATCGGCCACCAATAGCATTGAGGAAATGTCCGCGTTCTTATTGGCCTTCAACTGCTTAGCCATGGTGAGGTCCCGTTAGAGGGTGGAGTGTCGGATTGCTTGCGTTTCACTAGCAGGGTCAGTTAGGTAGGAATCATTGGGCCTGGCCCTAGCAGCTCTTCAGGTTGGTGGGTGCTTAGTACCCTTATCAATGCTGTTGTTGGGGGGGTGCTAGGGCGGGTGACCCCGGAACCAACGGTGGTCAGGTGTTGCGGGAGCAGGGTAAACAGACAGCCGGGAGGGGCAAATAGTTGAGTGGGCCGGGGCACCCCAGGAGATGGGAGGGGGGAGACAATTCCCTGCTTAAGGCTGTATTGCTAGCTGTGTGCGAGAAAGAGGGCCTTCTGGAAGATACAACAGTAGGCTGGAGGCGTTGGCTTACCTCCATGTATGACGACCCATTATGGAGGGGGCAGATTCAGTAGACCCAGTTGTTGTAGCTGTCTTTGTAGGTTTTCCGGGAAGAGGGGGTACTTGCCACACACCGCTTGATGGGCAGGGGCGCCCCAGGAATAAGCTGGAGGGACCTGTGGGCAGCTTCAGGGGTGTGGTGCTTGGTGAGGATAGGTTGCAGGCAGGGGGGCGGAGGATCGGTGCAGGGGCTCTCTCCTCTTCCAGGCGCTGTCAGGGCGAGCAGGCAGAGCCATTGATTGGGCCGGGGCGCCCCAGGCGATGGTGGAGGAGCCCCTGGGCCCCCGAAAGTGTTCAGCTTCTGTGTCGCGGAGGTCCCGTAGAGATCCGCTGAATGGCATGAGGAAAGCTTCCAGGGGAGCATGCATCTGAAGCGGCTCCCTGATCTATACTTTGTGGGGAGGAGGCACCCTATCCGCTCCCCGACCCCCCACGACCATTGGCCATTGGGAGCTCGGGCCAAAGAGAAGATGGCAGTCAGGCGGGGGGAGGCCAAGAGTGCACCCACCACAGTGAGGAACTCTTCAGGCCCCTGGCACCACGGCCGCACCTGCTTCGCGGGGGGCCGCAAGGTGCGGCTCTGGCAGGCAGCAGCAAGAGAAGGGCTCACTGTGGCTGGTGCCCCCCTTCTCGTCGAGCCTCAAGGCAGTGGGGGCCTCACGGCAGGTCTCTGGGTCTCGCGGTACAGTCTTGGCTGTGGGCGGGGAGCTCCTCCTCCGAACCGTTCCGGTGGAACCCTTCATCGGGGCTTTGCTTTCTTGCGTCGGGAGACCGCATCAAAGCGAGTCCCCGGCCACCATTTTGGTTTCCCCGGCTCTCGGACGAGAAGTCGAGGAAGAAATTTGGGGTCCTCCAGGATCATCCAGCACTCACATTCGCCCCCCCAGAGTCCCTAGGTCCTCTCATCATGCGGAGTAGCAGGGGGGGGGCTCTCAAGCTGGTGCATAACTCCTATATATTTGCATTTACGGCGGGCCCGGCAAGGAGGCTCTCAAGGGAGCAGCCGCATCGTCAGCACTCCAAGCCACACTCCCCCATAATACCCTTTTTTAACAAAAAACAAACAAAAAAAGATTTAAAAAAAAAATAATTTCCCCCCATTCAATTGAAATTCATTCCAAATATATCACATACATTCAAGTAAACAATATATCAAGTTCAAAATGTAACTTATCTTTATGTTTTGATTCCATCAGCTCTATGATCTCCTCATCTGTTCACTCCAGTTCGAAATTCAAAAATCTGCTCCATATTTTATCAAAAAGTCTATTCTTTTTCTGCAAATTCATTACAATCCTTTCAACGTTCCAGATAGAGTACATTTCATTTAGCCATGTATCTTTCGAAAGAATCACTTTTGATTTCCAGTTTCGTAAGATTATCCTCTTCACCACCATAGATGCCTTTAGAATCCAAGTCACTTGATGATACAAGAAATCTTCCTGTCTTGTGTCATCGGCCAAAATCAGGAATCTAAAATCCTACTCTCTTTTCTCTCTTATAACACTGTTCATCACATCTGTAATCCTGTCCCGAAATGTTTTCACCCTGTAGTAGCCCCACACTATATATTCAAGTGTACCTTTTGAGTGATTAAAACCCCAGCAAGTTTTTGTCAAGCTTAATCCTTGTCTGTGAAAATGTTCAGGTGTCCAGAAAACTGTGTTTAACACTTTCACCTGCCTTCCTCTTTCCCCAATATTCATGGACATTCTTGGAATATTTTTACACAGAGCCTCCCACCGGGGCAATGTCATTTCATCCACAAGTCGTTCTGACCAAGAAATTAATAGCTTTTAATTTCCACTTGTCTGTTTGCTAAGAAGTGTATATACCCCGGACGCCATATGGCCTTGTTCCCCTTTGATTTGAATAAGTTCCTTTAAATTTGCATGTTCCAGAGCCACCAGTGGAATAGCTGTTCGATACTCCCCAAAAGTGTAATCGTCTAATCCATATGTCATTTTCAATTCCTGAAATGAAAGCCAGGATCCACCTTCAAAAAGGTCCCCAATCCCCTTAACTTTTTCCAGGAACCATTTTGGCCATAAAATTGTCTTATTGTTCACTCCTATAGCTGGATTTAGCCAAATTGATGAGGAAGCCATTAAACCTGGATTCATATCCAGCAACAAAGCTATATTTTTCCATGTAGATCTCAAGGATTCAGTTAACATATTTATTTCTCCCCAACCTTTGCTTGAGCTTGAAAGTAGGCCAATGGATTCAACGGGCCAGCCATACTTGTTTCAGCTGATGCCCATTCGTCGTATGGTTCACTTATGAATGGTATCAAGTGCCTAGACATAAAATCTTGATGATATTTCGTGAAGTTCGGAACATTTAGACCTCCTCTTTTACAATGCAGCTGAAGTTTCCACAGTTTTAATCTCAGAGTTTTATTCAATGAGAAACCTGAGGGTATTCTCTCAAGTAGATTCCGGGAATCCCTTATTCAGGTGGCCAGGGAAGAACTGGCCCTCTCTTGTCCAAACCCTAAAAGTAGACGAGCGTGGAAAGATCACCTGGGTAGGGGAACCAAGCGTTGTGCTTGGGGAAATAACTAAGGGGAGACGTTGTATTTTACTGAGCGAGAAGATGAGGAGGGCGAAGTGCTTGGAGCTTTTCATAGGCTGCTCCAGATCTTCCCCCCTTCCTCCCAATGAATCTCCCTTAGCCAAAGCCAACAAACCATCCATCTACATTAAACCCTTTAAGAACCCAATCTCCAGTGCCATGAGAAACTACACCTTCGAGGACCCCTGCTTTCCCATTTTCTATCCGAATGCTCCTAACCATTCTTCTGCACATCCCCTGATTATTCTTTTCCTAACACCCAGCCTACTTGGACTAAACACCACCATTTCCACAAACCCCCCTGTTCCGTTCCCGATAATAATTCCAGTCATTCCCGTCTGTCTCACAAACCCCATCTATCTCACCCTTCTCAACTTATCAAAAACCCTAGTCCGAGGGTTAGAATTCCATATAACACAGTTTTCCCTTCTGACCCTGTAGGATACTTGGAAACTCTATCATCCCCCTATTCCAGCACAAACACTTTCCCATTCACTGAAAAACAAAGGACTAATATAAGAACTGTTTACCTGGCATGTCCCAACCTAAGGGTCAGGCAATGTCAGGCAATTGACTAGAATCACACACACCTGATGGTCCTTTCCCTTACCCACAGGGATAAAAGGTGGAGCACAAGATCACATGATGAGCAAGGCAGACCGCACAATGTGAGAGCAAACACAGCAGGGCAGTTCAAGAGTAGGCGAAAGCGCATACCGAGAGGGTGACAAGGAGAGACGCGATCTTGCCCTTTCCGATTAAGGCCTGTGAAACCTATGCAGATGGAAGCATAAGACCAAAGACAATAGCCAGCGTGTGTTGCAGCTGGTGTCAGCGTTACACCAGACCCCTCCTCTGCTGTTTACCAAGCTGGGCGAGACACTTGTCTCTGTGGTACCAACCTTGACTCCAAAGAGAAGCGGTTCATCACAGTCAGTGTGTCGAGGGGAGATTCGATAAGAAACCAAACTGTGTTGAACGAAAAGTAGCAAATGGCTGATTTGAACTGTAAAAGAACTATTGATGAAAAAGGGGGAAAACCAGCGACAAAGAGGTCCGGCACCACGTGGGTGTTCAAGTAGGAAACTCTGGGTGCTTACCCGATGATAGAGACTAACGTAACCAGAAGGTTTTAGGAAAAGACAAAAGGGGGTCAAAGTGGTCATATGGGGGTCTTGACAAATGCTCCGTACAATCGAAAGACTTTGACTGACAGATGTTTGTGAAGCAAATGGGAATGAATGCCACATGGTAAAGGTTTTACATGAACAGTATGTTGTAAAGGTTGGCAAGAGTAAACCCGTCGGAGGGATGCTAACAAGAAGGGGCGAAGTCTGATGTGCCGTTAACATTGTGTTGACAGCAGTGAACCCGGCGCAGGGATGTCCACAGTGAAATATTTGAAAGGACATTGTGATTAGTGACTGCAAGAAAAGCCATTGTGGACCCGAAGGAGGCAGGCTGATGATTGAAAGGGGGTCAGAACCCGAAGAAGGGAGATCCAGGAGTGGAAAGTCATCATTCATAGCTCGTTGAGAAAGGAACTGGTTAATTGATTTTATCTAAAACTACTGGTGAGGGGTCTGCGCCCAGAAGATGGGAACCAACAGGTGAAGCGGTCAACCAGAGCCATACGTGAAACAGAACTTTGAGTTTGTTTGTTGAAACTATCAGGCCCTCGAAGGCAAGAGACTTTTTAGTGAAAAGAGACGTACCCATCGAAGAACCTGATGGCTGGAACAGAACTGTTGGCTAGTTCTGGGAAACCGCGAGTGTGTGCTGTGCTCAGGAGACCCACCTTGTCCTGTGCCCAAAACATGGGGAACGGAGACCCCTGGCCATCACATCCTGACTTATTATTTGTGAACACTTTCTTCTTTATTGAAACCCTATCCCACACTCTTTCTGTAATTAGTTGTAAGGATTTGGCAATCGTTATTTTTTTGTATAGGCCTTTTACTTGACAAGACGCCACAAGGACTGCCTTATTTTTCATTTGGTGGTCGAAGCTTGCTCCCATCTTAAATTTATGTTTAGGTCAGGCATTTTTCCACCCTGCATTTACAGTTTAATAAGCACCCTTAAACTGTGATCACTTGTGTCTGTCTTTGCTGTTGCCACCATGAGTTCCTTACAATTCTCCCATAAAAATGGTTGGATCATACCATCCAGCTTTTTTAATGACAATTTCCTTGGAGTTTGTGGAATCATGCTCATTAAGTAAGTAATCTTTGGTGCTGTGTTCGTTTGTATTACTTTTCCTCCTAGTGACAACTTCAGTGAATCCCAATGCACAAAATCTGCAGAGATCTCATCCGTTATAAGTTTCATGTTCACCTCCATCATGTCTTTTATGTCTCTCGTAAGCCATATTCCAACTTATTTAATTCTCACAGTTTAACCAATTGATTTTGTAATTCGAGACAGTACCAAACTTTTCAATTAGATCCATCAGTATTGGGACTGATGTTGTCACTTCTTTTAAAACCAAAAGAAGATAATCCGCAAAAACCCATAGCTTTTTTGCGACACTTCATGGAAGTTGATACCCTTTATTCCACTCTCTGAACTGGTCGCTACCGCTAGCGGTTCCAACGAAAGAAAAAATAGCATTGGAGACAATGGGCAACCCTGGCAAATTCCTCGGAACAGTTCAAACTTAGATGAGATCATTCCATTTGTTAAAACTTCAGTAATTGGTTACGCGTGTAGCAATCTCAGTCAGCTCAAAAAAGCTCCTTCCAAAATGCATCTTCTCCAGAGTCCTGACTTAAAATTCCCAATGAACTCTGTGGAATGCCTTTTCTGCATCCAAGGACAAGACAGCCAAATCCACCTTTTGCTTGTTTGCTTCTGACATTGTTAGTAGGAGCTTCTGATGTATCAACTTCGACAAAACGTTCTCTAACCTGCCTGCCATGACCATTGAAAGGATCTTGCAGTCAGAGTTGATCAGTCTTAAAAGTCTATAACTGCTCGGATCCAGAGGCGGCCTCCCTAGTTTTAATAAAATTAAAATCCTAGCGTGTCGTAGAGCAGGTGGGAGCCTACCTTTACCCTTGCTTTGTATGAAGGTTTTCATGAGTAAATTTAAAACACCCTCTGGCATCTCCCTATAAAATTCTGCAGGCACTATATCTGGCCCCGGGTACTTCCCCAAGTTCAATTTACATACTGCCTTTCTGATTTCATTAACGCTTATTTCCTCCTCTAAAGCAGCCTTTTTAGGTTTTGTGTTAAAGTAGGTCTGAGCCCGGCAGATGGGTATTCGGGGTGAACAAAAAAATCACCCGAGAAGGTTTTGTGTTAAAGTGGGTCTGGCCTGGCAGAGGGGGGCCCGGGGTGAACAAAAAATCACCCGAGAATTGGTACATGTGAAATACTAGGAAGAAAGGAACTTTAAGCTTTTTCGTGTTGCATCAGTCCCTCTGAAAAAGAAACTTTGAATGGCAAAGAGACTTTGGCACAGAAGGCCATGATGTTGAAGTTTTAAACTGCACCCTTGTGCTATAGAAGCCAAAGACTGTGCTAAGCTTGAGTGTGCCACCTTGTCCCATGCTGAAAATGTGGTGAAGGGAAGCCAACAGCTTGAATACCTTGACATATCATTTCTTGAACACTATTCTTTTGCATAACATTGTTTCCCACACTATTTGTATCTAGAAGTAAGGATTGGCAATAGGTTTATTAGTATAGGCCCTTTAATTTTGACAAGTCACCACTAGGACTGTGTTAATATTATTTGATGGTCGTAGCTTGCTCCCATCTTTAGATTTAGGATTAGGTCAGAGTTTCTCAAACTCGATTGAAGTTCAATAAACACCCTTGAACTGTGATCACTTGTGTCTCTCTTACTGTTTGATGCCATGCCTTCCTTACAGTTGCTAGCTACTGGATTGGCAAGTTTACCTGTGATGTTACCCGCACCATTGGCCGAGTCACATGGTACGCACCTGGTTATTCGCATGAGCTCAGTGGACAACTCTGAGGTCAAATTGGCCATTTGAAATAATACATTCCTCTTGATACCAGACACATAGGTTCCCCAGCAATGCCTCCCCAGCACTGGACTAGATTTGTTGGCTTCACCTCTTGCTCTTCGTATCACAAATCATGGGATGTTCTGGTCCTCGCTCTCCCCTTATCTATCGCCGACCCGCAGTGCATCTCCCTGCTTCCTCGAGGAACACATTAATCAGCATATTTCTTATTAACATATTTACTCTATTCCCTAGCCGCATCGTAGTTCAAATAAGAAGGACATTTCTTGGGCGGGCGTAGAGTCCTAAATCTAACCCTGCATGTTGGCAGCCCGAGACATCTGACCTGGCTCCCATGGATTTGACCTTTGGGAAGAACACAGCCCTACCCTCGCTCTGCCGTTCACATTCCAATCTTGCTCCGCCAAGGGCCTGCAGCTAGATACAAATAAACTGTTATCTACTAGCATGAATGCCACTGTTCTCAGCTACACTATGTGGGCTTGGGAAAGGAAAAGAATTCAGAATCTTTGTTGTGCCCCACTAGTGCACTTATTACAAGGAATACAAAAAGCTATGCCTCACTTCCAATATGGCGATGCTTCAATACTTCCTTCATTCAGGCCTCGTGTCCACACCACCATTGTCACATAGTGTCACATATTATCACATCTCACTATAACTATAATTTCACTACCGCTAAACAATACCACCTGTGCCCTATACCTAAGCCTACCTGCACCTCTATAACTACCTTAATGATACATTTGTTGGTTTCTTTATATTTTCATATACCAACTTATAGGTGGGCCAGCTCCTAACTGTAATCTCTGCATGTCTGCTGCCACGCATATTTATTTTCTCGTGCGCTAATGGATTTGCTGCAGTCTGAATCTTTTGGCTGTGCTTGAATACTGCACATGCGTCTCAACACTCCCCCCTTTAGTTTAGTCTCCATAAACTAACCCAGCAGCTTCCCTTCCTCTGTAATCATCTTTGGACACCCATACTCTGCACACATGACGTAAACTGCCCCCGTTTTGGGCATATTTTTCTGGGGCACAGGTGAGGTAAAGAGAATCGCTATTCCTGGCTATGTCAACCCAGTGTTCCACATATTTTTTCGGATCTGGTAGGCCCAAGTTAATGTCCCTGAGGGATCCGAGGACATTGTATTCTCACCATACGTGGTTGGTTTTTCATCTCCGGACAACTATCTGTTTGAGCATACTGGTGTTTTGTGATAGGAGGCACTCCACCTGCCCTAATCAATACCATCATCATGGCACTGTTTGGGAGAGACTTGGTTCAACATCGAAGGACCATCTGACACATGCAAGGAATTAGCAGCAGGAACACTGCGATGGGAACCAATATCTTCACTGCTATTCCTAGCCAAGTTGGAGCCCAGGAAAACATGATGTTGAACCAATCATCAGCTTGTACTCCCGCTTCTGTCTCCATTCATGTCTTCAACTTGTGTAGCACCCCTTTTATATGGGACAAGGACCCATTCTCTGCATCATTTGGGGGTTGTAAGTGCAACATGACAACCCAATCTTCTTACAGACGCCCCCTTCCATGGTCCTCAATAAGTCCAAGACATATCTGTTCTGCAGGGTCATCTGCTGCATTGTTCGCAACTCACTTTTTATCGAATTTAGACCCTGCTCTGTATCATTCAGCAACTGGATAATTTCCCATCACACTATCTGCAACCATTTGGGGTTGGCTGCAGTCTGGATGCCTGGCACCAACAGGGATGCAAAGATTGTCTCTATCTTTGTATAGAGAAGTCATTTGTCTGGAATGGCTTCCAAAGTTTGGAAGATTCTCCGGAAAGGTAATTAGATTGTTTCTAGAGGCTTCTTCTAATGGAGCATGTCTTGCGCCTTACTTGCAGGGGTTGGGATGGCTCTGGCATATTTACTTGAGACAGCTGTGCATCAGGAGCCAAAAAGACAGCTGAATGCAGGGAAGTTAGTGAACAAGTGCCTCTCCAAGATGGTGGGAGATGCATGTAGACTTGCTGGCCACAAACCCAGAATATGTCCATAAGAGCAGCTGTTCCTTTGCTAAGGAAGGGGATGAATAATGTCTCATTTGCTGTTAGCTCCCACAGGTATGGTGCCTTTTCCTTAGAAGCAAAATGCATATTCTGCTACTGTCTGAATCTTCACCGTAGTCTCTTTTGTTTTGATCTACGTTAGTTTTAACACACATGTACTCCATATGACAAGACAATTATTGTTCACATTCAGTATTACTTCTTCATCGAGTCCTGCCAAAACCCTGCTGCACATCATATTACTGCTGCCTCCCATTTGTTGGCAACAAACAGTACTCCTTCCATCTTTAGCAATGGGAGTGTCTTGCGCCGTGGGTCCTTCTCTTTCTCTGCCTTCATCATCTCTGTCCATCAATACAACTTGTAATTAATGCTCTTGGAACATGCTTTGTAGCAGGCACAGTGGCAAATGAATGAAACACTGTGCTACCAGAGTTGGCATCTCTTGGGGAAAAAACAGCTTGAGAAAACCTGACACACAAGGGATGAGGGATCAAATATAACAGTTACCGTTTGACCTCTCCTTCCCCACTAAGCGTATGTGACTGTACCATAGATGACTGAATTATGGATGGTGCATGTCAGTCACTGTATCAAACACCACCCCATTGTATTGGTCATAGCCCCTATCTTCTTCAGCCCTCAACTAATGCGTTGTTTTCTAGACCAAGTATTGTTGTCTACTATTCTAGATCTTTTCATATTGACATCATTTTGAAAAAAATGGGAATTGGAAAAAAAATGGAAAAACCGGTCTTAATGTCTGGTTCTGGTTCTCTATGATGTCATGTGCATACATTGCATACTGGCATACATCGCTGGCCAATCACATTGCAGATTGGCAGCATGGAGAGTGTAAAAGTTGTATAAAAATAGCATTAAAGTTCTTCAAATTGCTGACAGCATATATCTGAAGGCAGCAGCAGTCACAGGAGCAACCATTTGTTGTTATGGAAAAAATTGAGCTAGCATTTCTTTCCTATTTGGCTGCATGTGTGCTTTAATACATGCATTTTTATATTTGAATAAACACAGAAGAATACTGGTTGTGAATTATCTTTTTATATGACAAAAAATAAATGTGGATGAATATGGAAAAAAGGCCCAAAATTAAAGATGGATAAATACAGACGGAAATGGCAGAAAAATAAATACCATGAAGTCGGAAGCCTTATGTATAATACAGCTGAATTAATACAGCTGAAAGAAAAGCACACAATATACTTCAAAACTGTGTCTCTAGAACATCAAAAACTTTTCTGTGAAATCTCAAACGTATTCTCTGAAACGTCAACTACTGTCAGTCACACTTAAACTCTTATGTTTTCACTCTGGAAGGTGCTGTGAATTTGGCAAAGGGGAAACTGTATGAGGTACCTACCGGACTTCAGAAAGGTGAACCCAATACCGCAACTCCTTCACCTTAATGGTAAATGTTGTTACATACACAACTATATAGGGTCCGTTGAATCTTTGCTCACTCCACCGACGGACAGAGTTCCTTACATAGATGATATCTCCAGGCAGGAGCTGCAGTGGTAGTAAGCTTTGTTGGGCTCCAGACAGGCCTCTGAATCATCTCTTTTTGGTGCTATCTCTAAAGAGAGAACGTTTGTGCCTCTGGTTAACTGGCGCAATTACCCCAGTTCTTTTTGAGGTCACACACAATTTGGATAGCTTCCCCTTAAGGAGTGCATTCAATGATTCTGTTGGCTTGAGGATGATAAATGGAGCACATCTTATGCAGAATGTCAAACAATGTAGCTATCTCTTTAAATAGCCCTTTGAAGAAGAGAGTGCCGTTATCAGATTTGTTTTGCACACTCCCCAACTAGAAATGTGGCCGCTGATTTAGCACATGATGTGCACAAGGCCCTGCCTCAACCCAGCGGGAGAATGGTCACACAATGGCAATGTACCTGTTGGTGTTGCATCTTTTCCCCATATCAGCCAAATCTATATGGAGCTCAAGGAATGGTCTACTGGGGCAGGGTAATGTGCCATGCAGTGTCCTCAACATTGTCCCTGTATTATACAAATGACATATAGTACAGTTGGCTACAAAAACATTCAACAATTTGGGACAAAGCAGTCCTCTTGAATGTCTGCGGCGATATGCTGCTTAGACACATACACCGAGTGATGCAGCTGCTCAAAAGCAACCATTACCCACTCTCTGGGCATCAGTACTTTACCTGTGATGACCTGTCTCTAGATAAAATAGGTGGGCGATTGCATGAATACCATTTTTTGCCACAACTCTTTCTCTTCCTGGGATGCTTGCCCCTGCAGTTCAATAATTTGAGTGACTGGTACAGCGTATATGGAACCTCGAATTGCACTTGCAAACTTGCTACTTCTGGATATGTCGCAATGTCTGGCACTGAGCGATGCGCTGCTGCTTTGACTGCCTGGTCTGCCACCTCGGTGCATAGGGAAATTGGGTCTGTGTTGTTAGTTTGGGTAGCACAACCCCTGCGACAAGGGTGGGCCACAAGAGTGCATAAATCTGCACTCCACATCCACTTCACCATCAACACAAACACACTCCTCAACACTCCCACATCCCTTATTGTTTTATCCCGCAACGGTGCACTTACACCTACGTGCTCTCACAAGTTCCTCCATCACTGGTTCCCAATAACGGCCTGCATAATCCGGGAGCAGCAACCCGCTCCAAACAGCAGACAGGAATTTAGGCAACACAGCTCCTGTAAACCTCTCCAATTTATGCATAGGGGACTGGTCACTGCAGGTGGCTGTGGCCCCTTCAGAGATGTGGCCAGGAATCCTCTGTCACTGCTGAGGGTCTGGTTTCACGTTGGGGTCACCAAATGTGTACAGCAAGACCTGCGGACAATAAAAACACTCCTCTAGGGAAAAAAGCTTGGTGCACCACTTTGCAAGGAAGGATTTTGTATAAAAAAAGGATTAAAGTATCAGACGGTCCCGTAGCACCAAAAAAACGGACACAGAGCGCCCTAGTAGTTCAAAGCAAATCCATTGGTTTTAAGGAAAGAAATCATCACTCTTGATATGAACAGTATACAGTGTTATCCCACCACGCTCATTGGCTACCACCTATATATGATATGACAGGTTATTTATAATGCACTTAATACTCAGAGGTTTCTAAGCACGGACCCCGGGGATTGAACCTGTGTTGCTCCGTGTCGTCTTGTTTCCAAGGCAAGAACGTTGCTGCTGAGCTTTCCTCCTGATACATGCTATCAGTCCCCTATAGTCCCTTGACCGATTGGCCACATCCAAATTCTACCCATACCCTATAACTCCTGGTCTCCTTACCCTGTCCCCTGGGTTGCCAGCTACTGGATTTGCGAGTTTACCTGGAATTATACCCGCCCCATTGGCCGAGTCATATGGTGTGCACCTGGTTATTCGTATGAACTCAGTGGTCAACTTTGAGGTCAGATTGGCCCTTTGAAATAACAATATGCTCCTCTTCATACCAGACACGTAGGTGCCCCAGCAATGCCTCCTCAGCGCTGGCCTAGATTTGTTGGCATTACCTTTTGCTTTTCATATCACAAATCACAGGATATTCTGGTCCTTGCTCCCCCCTTATCAGTCACCCACCCACAGTAAGCCTCCGTGCTTCCTTGAGGACCACATTAATCAGCCTATTTCTCATGAACCTATTTACTCTTTTCCCCAGCCTCCTGGAAGTTCAAATAAAATGGCCATTTCTTGGGAGCCATACAGTCCTAAATCTAACCCTGCATGTTGGCAGCTTGAGACATCTAACCTGGCTCCCATGGATTTGTCCTTCGGGAAGGCTGCAACCCTACCCTTGCTCTGCCGTTCACATTCCAATCTTGACCCGCCAAGGATCTACAGCTGGATACAATTAAACTGTTTTCTATTTGCATGAATTGCACTATTCTCAGCTTCACAACTTGGGCTTGGGAACGGGAAATAATTCAGAATCTTTGTTGTGCCCTGCACTTATAACAAGGAATACAGAATGCTAGACCCCACTTCCAATATGGTGATGCTCCAATATTTCCCTCAATCTGGCCTTGTGTCCACACCACCATTGTCACATTGTTTCACATCTCACTATAACTATAATTTCACTACCAGAACTGTGAATGTTAGCATGTACACACGGAGGGAATTCTCAAACCTAGCATGCGCCACATCTAGATAGAATTGTAAATGTTAGCATAAGATGCACTTAGATAGAATCCTCAACCTAGCATGCGCCACATCTAGATAGAATTGTAAATGCAAGCATATGCCGCAGTTAGATGGAATCCTCATCCTAGCCTGCGTGGCATCTACATAGGACTGTGAATGTTAGCATGTACACACACGGAGGGAATTCTCAAACCTAGCATGCACCACATCTAGATAGAATTGTAAATGTTAGCATAAGCTGCACTTAGATGGAATCCTCAACCTAGCATGCGCCACATCTAGATAGAATTGTAAATGCTAGCATATGCCGCACTTAGATGGAATCCTCATCCTAGCCTGCGTCGCATCTACATAGGACTGTGAATGTTAGCATGTACACACACGGAGGGAATTCTCAAACCTAGCATGCACTACATCTAGATAGACTTGTAAATGTTAGCATATGCTGCACTTAGATGGAATCCTCAACCTAGCCTGCGTCGCAACTAGATAGAAATATAATTCAATGTTTGTTATACGACTCTCCTGCCAATCTTGGAGCAAGCGTGCAATCATGAATCAATAACCAACCCAATAACAATTTCACTCTTCTGCATACACCTCTCAAACTCGAACCAAACACAACCACAAGCCTTAAACACAGCAAACCGCACAAACTTCACTGCACTGCAACAACAAAACAAACCGCACATAGACTTGCACAACAGCACACGACGACTGCCCCAAGCCCAGCCAACAGACCCACCGGGCTGAGGCTGCCAACAGCACATCACTGCTATCTTGCACTTTTCCAGCTCATTCCCACTAACTCACCCTGCCTCTCCCTCTTTCAGAGCCACCAGTGCGCCAGGGGACCACTCCGGTGGTGATAGTGCGTGGTATAAATATCCATTAACCACTACACAATACCACCTGGGCCTACCTAAGCCTCTATAACTATCATAATGATATATTGGTTATCTTTGCCATATTTTCATTTACAAACTTATCATGTGGCCAGCTCCCAACTGCATTTTCTGCACGCCTGATGCCGTGTACCTTTACTTCCTCATGCACCAATTGATTTTACTCAATCTGAATCTTTTGGCCATGAACGCTGCACGTGCATGCCAACACATTCTATACAAACATAGATACAGGGCAATATACAGAGTATAGGGCAAATACAAAAACGTGTTGTTCCATCACCAAATGGCACTTTATTTTAAATGGTGCTCAGAATGGGCCCTGAGTCAGCCAAATGCAAAGATGTTTAACAGCAAAGCTGACGGTGGTCTTCATCAGCGTGCTAAAGAGGACAAATTGTAAGTTTTGCCCGTGGTATCAAAACGTTTTTTTTTAAAGTGTTCTACGTAGCACCTAAAAAAAGATATGCTCAATTTCCGTTTAACTCTGCAGAATGGGGTTCTCTATCAAGAAAAACGATGGAAAATAACATTTGCAAAATATGCATATAATAAGGGGCGACCTCCCCAAGAAAATAGCACATTTAGTTGACAAATTAGATGTTTTTAAAGGTATTTGCTTTGCTGCTTTCCGAGGCACCTATAGCTGTTATGCGTACTGCCACAAACTAGCTTCTAAAAACAGAGCGGTCATTCTGTTCGGAGCAGGAGGGCATTCATCCAGCAGATGAGGCTGGCCGAGTCACACAAAAAAGCCCGCCAGATATCAGCCCCCTTCGACAGCCTTGACAAGTGCCGCTGTAATTGCGGCCCTCCCGAGGCCGAGGAACGCAACGTCCCAGGCGTGATTACTACCTCGATGGCATCTGTCGAGTAAACAAACGGCTCTACGCTTCATGCCGTGGCCCCGGGGTCGGCGGGCTCAGTAAGGCGACCCGTCGGTCCCATTAAGAGGCAGGGTAGCACCTTGGAGCCATGCGGGCAGCCATTTCCATTAGCAGACTGGCTGATTGTCGATTCTTCCCTCCAGCGCTTCATCCCATTCTGCTCGTCGCCATAAACAAGTGAGATGAGCCGATCAAGAAACAACCAGACGGAGAAACAGCAAACGACTATGCTTGCAGAAAGCATCGTAAAGCCAAGAGGAGCTGAAGGTCGTGAGACAAACTGTCAAGATTTTCAGCACTTATTTGCCAATGTAGTTTGCACCATACATGGAAAGATTGAATGCAAAGGAAGCTATTATTGCCAATAGCAACAGTTTGGTCTTTTGTGTAGGCATGGGAAAGGCCCTTGCCAGGCATTGCTGTAGTGGCACTGACGGCCATTGATTGCAGCAGGTGGAAAATGGCGAGAGTTAGCAGTGCCTGTTAAATACCTCATACTTAAACGGAAGCCAACACTGTTAGCTTTGCCAATGCTTGTTTTTAACAGGCCTTCAGTGAAGGAGACAGAGAGTGCTTATAATAGTGACTGAAGGCTGACCTGGTTAAGACCGTTTTATTACAACAGTTCCTATTAAGTCATTTACTCTCAGAAGACTGCTTTGGAAAAACACTTGCAGTGCAAAATTTGATGGTAAGACTTGATTAAAGCGAGCAAAACGAATTCCCACGAGGCAGCGTTTTGGTTGGAGCAGGAACTTGGTGGGAATGGCCATAGGGATTACAGTGGCCATGGGCATTACATGGGTGGGAAAATAACTAAACCGCACTTGCAAGCTTTGTGCCCCTTCTCATATGCCATGTCTCCCTATTTGTACTCTATTGCAATGGTTTTGGCTTATATGCGACACTTTAGCGCCAGCTAATAGCCCAAACTAAAAGAAACAGGACTAGATTGACTACATTCAACTGCTGTGGGTCTGTCTGAGCTCTGCAGCCAGGTCTAGGTTTCAGAGAACACTGCCGAAAGGGTAGAAGTTTGTACATTTAGATAGATTTTATTAGATTCAATTGACACATATAAAAGGTTATAAACACGGCACTCGTCCAAGCTCCACCAGTTCAATACTCAGCACAATTGTTCATAAATCTCTCTCTCCTTGGAACCCCTACTATCATCCAACAACCAACACCACCAGAAAAAGATGACAATACACTGCTCAGTTAGTAGAACAAATTGGTTGCAAATGTTATGGGTATCACTACATATTATCCCCACCAAAAATATTGCCGTATATATGGTCGTCTGGAACGGCCATAGGCAATATTTTTGGGGGGGATCATTTTTGGGGTTCTTGGGAGCGGGGTTTGCAGGGTGTCCCCCGCTCCTTTAAAAATAATGCGGGGGTGTCCCCTGCAGGTTCCATGACTTAATATCACCGCAAAAATATGGCAATATTTTTGCGGGGATATTAACACATGGAACCATTTTATGGATGTCACGAACAATGATCTTTTACTTTAAGTACAATGGCCTTTGAATTGGACAAAGATCCCAGAAAATGCAAATCATACCATCCGACCTCAATGCTCAAAATAGACACAAAGATTATGAATAAAATAATAGCCACCAAACTATTAAGAATAGTGCCTGCTCCTGGTTCATCCACATCCATGTGGCTTCATCCGGGAAAGAAACACATCCATGAATCTCAGCTTGGTACACCATGTAATGGATAAAACATCAAATTCACTAGAAGATATAGTGGTAGTATCCTTAGATGCAATCAAAGCATTCGACTTTCTAGAATGGCAATGGTTGTTTAAAGTGCTTGTGGTTTATGGGCTATAAGGAAATATAATTAAGTGGATTTGTTTGTTATATAACGACCCCCCCTCCCATCGAGAGTAAAAACATAGAAATTATTCTCATCCATTTGGAGGGTCAGTAGAGGCAGAAGTCAAGGTTGCCCATTATTTCCAATTTTATTCGACCTTGCACTGGAAACATTAGCCAAAATGTTTATGATAGTTTGTGGATGCATGGGTTGTAATGGAGGGACATTGTCATACAATGTCACGGATGATATATTCTACACGATAAACCCACTATACAATATTCCATTAATACTGGAGGCACTAAGTCATTTTGGAAAACTAACAGGGTTTAAAATCAATCAGGCTAAGTTGTGCATCTTCTCATTGGCCAGCCCTCAAAACGTGTTGATAGCGGCAGAAAGGGTGCCAGCTTGATCCAGTGGAATTCTAACATTAGTCCCAGTATGTAGCTGTCGTATGGCCGCCAAAAGGCTTTCAGGGCACCTCCATTTGACCAACTTGGACCATAGCATCTCTCTATCTATGCTATAAAGCATGTGCGAAGTCTATATGTATCATGTTTTGCACACATTTTACTATCAGGTTGACTATTCTAACAGAAGAAATGAGAACCATACCAAGTATGCATTGCATGCTCCGAAGGAATTTATTTTATTATTTTTATTTTATTGTGCATTTGTAAGGCGCTTATACAGCAAGTAAATTGTGTTTCAAAGCGCCCACAGTACAACTGGGACGGAACATGGGATTGAAAAACAATGAAAACACTGAAGGATAAAGACGGACCTACTAGGCCTCGTGAGCATTTAGAACATGCACGCGCAGAGAGAGGAGAGGTGAAGAAAGAGTGGGGGTAAGTGCTAGGAGTGCCCATGCTTGTGAGTGAGCAGCAGATGTAAGTGCCCAGTGGAGGAAGTGCTCGGGATAGGTCAGCTGCCAATAAATGGGTAAGTGCAGCCTACAGTGGCAAAGGCCAGTGGGTGACAAGGCAAGTGACGGGAGCGGGCGGAGGCAGAAGGTGATTGGGTGTGGGAGGCCAGGGCTCAGAAGGACACATAAGGGCCCTGGTCCCAAATCTCAGCAACTGTGGGATTAGCAGAGGAGGGCGGAAGGGAGGGAGGAGGTGAAAAGGAAAGACTTGAGGAGCTATTGGAATTGAGGAGATCTGTCTCAAGACAAAGAGGAAGGGGGAGGCAGTTCCATAAGAGGGAACGAGCTGAGGAAAGAGATCGGCCACCAGCTCTCTGTTTAGCAAAGCGCTTGGCTCACAGGGCGTTGGTAAGGGAGGAACGTAAAGATCTAGAAGGAGAGTATTTAGTAAGAGCAAGATGTAGATAGTATGGTCCCTGACCCCAGACAGCCTCACGGATGATGCAGAGGGATTTGAATTTGATCCTTGCAGCAACCAGGAGCCAGTAGACAGTTTTTAGGGATGGAGAGATGCGGTCCCTAGGCTTGAGGTCAAGGATATGCTGGATTAGCTGGAGGAGTCACAGAGAGGAAGAGGGTAGATTCAGGAAAAGGCTATTTCAGTAGTCTAGTCTAGAGAGAACCAGAGCTCTGGAGACATTGAGCTTCTGGGTGAAAGTGACAAAGGGGAGAATTTCTTTGAGAGGGAAGAGTTGAAAGTGGGACTTCTTGGCAAGGTCCTGAATGTGAGGGAGGAAGGAAAGAAAGAGAGGAGTCAAAGATGACTCAAAGATTTCTGGCTTCGGATAGAGGAGATGGGGGAGAGCCCATAATGGATGGCCATAGTGAATTACTAGCACATACATGTTTCATAAATTAGTAGTCATTCTTATGTTCCCAAAATGCACTTTGTTTTTCTACAGAACAACCAGCATCCTATATAAAGGGCACTTACATCATTTGACATGTAGCTCCGCCCAAACCACTGACAATACGTCCCAAGTTCTGCCCACACCAATGACGATCCCTGCACCCCACCCCCTGTGTTCACCCAGTAAATGTTGTCCATTTGCAGCACTATGCTCTCCAAACATCCGCGCTCATCCTAAAGCTGGCTTCCTTGGTTACAACGCTAATGTGGCGTGTAAGGAACTAATGGTGTCAACGTAAAGACAGACACAAGTGATCACAAGTGATCACACTTCAAGGGTGTTTATTGAACTGCATAGGCAGGTTGGAAAAACCCCTAATCTAAATCTAAGATGGGAGCAAGCTACGACCAACAAATAATAATAAGGTAGTTCTTGTGGCGTCTTGTCAAATCAAAGGGCCTGTACTAAATAAAAACAATTGCCAATCCTTACAACTAAATACAAACGAGTGTGGGACAGGGTTCACAAGAAAGAAGTGTCCACAAATGATAAGTCAGGATGTGGTAGCCGAGGATCTCCCTTCCCCACGTTTTGAGCACAGGACAAGGCAGGACTCCTGAGCACAGCACAAGCTCGAGCTTTCCCAGGACGAGCCGACATTTCCGCTCTCAGCTATCAGGGCCTTTGTGGTTAAGTCTCTTTTCTACAAAAAGTCTCTTGCCTCCGAGGACCTGATGTGTTTAAAATAACAAACACAAGGTTCTGTCCGTTTGCACATTGGGTGATGACTTCTCACCCCTGGATTCCCATCTTCCGGGCTCAAAAATCTTGTGTTTGTATTTATTGTGTTTTATATAGCACCTTTGTCCAAAGCGCTTTACATAGGACAGTCAACAATATAGTGAATCAGAATGCAAATCAGCATTCATAAACAGTAACATTCAAACTGTGTTCATAAACAGTAACAATCAATTAGCATTCGTGGGAGTAATCAGTTAATTGGTGTTCATAAACAGTAACAATACAAAAATCTTAATGGGCCTCATTACAAGGGTGGCGCTCCCGTAATGAAGGGTGCAGGTACGGGACCGGCACCCTTCATTACGGGAACGCCGATTACGAGGATCCCTTTGCGGGACCCTGCCTTTCCGGGTCCCACAAGGGGAACAGGGAGGTAATAACGGGCGAGTTGTAACACGCCCATTATTACCTCCCTCCCCATTCCCATTGAGCCCTATGGGGGCTCAAATAGGAATGGGGAATGGTTCCTGCAAGGAGGAATTACCGGGTCCTCCTATGTCGGAATGACCCGTTAAGTCCCCATTGCAGGAACCCGGTAATGGAGCCCGGTTTGGAGGCAGCCATGGTGCTAATATCACCATGGCTGCCTCCAAACTCGTAATGAGGCCCAATGTCTTTTTAAAACAGTTTGCTGTGGACATCCCTCTGTTGGGTTCATTTTTGTCAACACACTGTTCATTGGGACTTTAAGCTTCTCCCCTTTCCATCGGCATCCCTCCGTCGGGTTCACTCTTGCGAACTTCTCAGTTCCATTATACCTTCTTACGATGCAGGATTCTTTTCCGTTGAGTTTTCAATGTTTTATCGGTCAAAGACTTTCGACTGTACAGGGGATTTTGCTAGACCCCTGTATGACCACTTTGATCTTTTGCTTGTGGCTCTCCTAGGGTCTTCTGGTATCGGTAGTTTCAATAAATGTGGGATCAACCAGAGTCTCTCGAATGATCACCCATGTGGTGCTAGACCCTTCTGTAGCTGGTTTTCCCTTAATGTTAACAGTTCTTTGAACTTTCCTTATTTTGCCATTTACAACTTTCGTTCAACACAGTTCAGTTTCTTATCCGTTCGCCCATTGACTCACCATCTGTGATGAACTGCTTGGCTTTTCTTGCCTCTGGAGTCAAGGACGGTAGCAATCGTCTCTCCCTGGCTTGGTTATCAGCGGAGGAGGGCTCTGTGTACTGTTGACATCTGCTGCAACACACGCTGGCTATTGTCTGCGGTCTTACGATTCCTTCCACAAAGGCATCGCAGGTCTGATTCGGAAAGGGCAAGGTCGTTTCTCTTCTTGTCACCCTTTCGGTTCTCACTGCCTTTCTCCTCGTCTTGAACTGCTGTGCTCAGATAGCTGTCTCGTTGTCCGGTCTGCCTTGCTCGTTGTGTGCTCTCATGCTCGACCTTTTTCCCTGTGAGGAAGGGAAAGGTCGGTCAGGTGTGTGTGATTCTGGTCAATTGCCGACTTTGCCTGACCCTTGTGTTGGTACATGTCAGGTAAACGGCTCTGGTCTTAGTCCGTTGTCTTTCGTGGTGTGCGAAAGTGTTTGTGTCGGAAAAGGGGGTGGGGGATTGTGTGTGTCCTACATGGTAGGATGGGGAAAAGGTGTATAAGAAGAGGGATACCGCAACTTGTGGATTAACAATTTGTTTCCTAGTAAAAACGATCCAGTAACACTAATTGCCAGCCACACATGTTTACTGGATTTATTTGGATTAAATGTTGGGAAAACAGTGACAACCTAGTTTCAACATTTTTGTTGGAGTTAAGTAGGGTTTTAATGATTGGTGAAAAATGTGCCGAGTTTTGGTTTATTTCACATTTTATTGGTGCATTAAAGGTTGAACTGCAATTATCTGTCTCTTGGCCGAATAATGGTTTTATACTACATGCTGTTTTGCCAACCCTGGTACTAATTTACATATTTACCCAATGTGCTGAAATAAAAGACAATCTAAAAATGCAGGTATTGTACATTGCATTTTGCTTAACCCCTGTTATGCTTAGATCACTGAAGGCTGATTTTGATGACACTGCTTTTTATAAGACAGCAGAAATACTTCTCTGCATCTCCCCCGTTTACTGCAAGTCATTTTTGACAAGAACAATCTCTCCTCGCATAGTGTACATAGATGTAATTCTGGGAAATGCTGACCACTTTTATGGCCTCCTGGGTTATTCACCTGTATTTGCTGTACGCATATTCCCTTCTGCAAATAGCTTGGTCCTAAACTGAGCCTGTAGCAACAGGAACCCATGTGTAGTCCTGTTTGAGTTATACAATATTTTTAAAATACCTCAATTGAAACAGAGACTAAATTAAGAAGAACATCAATTATAATGATTTATCTATTTGACTTCTGTCAACTTGTGTAATTATAAAAAATATTCATACATGCAGTTTTGATTCATTAATAACTTTCACTTCGAGAGCAATCCTTGTTGTAGGTCAAGGTCATGCTGATCCTATGTCAACTAGAGGTGCCCAGCTCAACCCTGCAAGTGGCAAATCTGTACATACAAGTAAATGGCTCCAAAACGATAACAATCCTATTGTGTTTGCTATGTTAAGAATGGAGTAGAACATTGACAACTAAGATCTTCGAAGCTGTACATTCATCATTTTGAGTAGGCTGTTTTCACTTTGGTTTGGGATCGAGTTAACAAACCGGAAAAAGTGTACAGCTAGTGAAACACATGCCGGCTCACATTTTTGCATTGCATAAGACAATAAACCGCTTTACACCAACAAATGAGAAATATCTACTTGTATTACATATTTGAATGTATGGGTTGCTACTCCATAGAATTTTATAGACAAAAGTTAATCTTATCAGGGACAGATCCCTTTTCCATATATTAAGCTGCGCCAGTGGCTAAGCTTTATCTTCAGGGTTTTCTCAAACCATTACATTTGTAGAAGTAGTAATACCACTCCATCCATTGTGTTGTAGAACATGGCATTTTTTGCATGTGTGCATTTGCTTCTCTGAAAATTAAAGCAAATAATTTGTTTTTATGTATGGGTGTAGTCAGCCTGCATTATTTTTCGAACAAAATTTGTATGACTCAAAAATGAAATGCAGAAATATTATTTTAATCATTAAAACAGTTTATTTTCTTAAATATTTGTCATTTTCCTTCCGTACAACATTATGTTTGGTAGAAGTGAACATTTCTTTTACTTAACAACCTGGGTACTTGAATACATTATAACAATGTCAGTGGTAGAATAGAATAATGGCCACAACACTTTGAGGCTCATTACGAGTTTTATGGTATTCTGGCGGTAAATCTGTCAGAACAGAAATACTTATACTGCCACTTGATCAGGCAGTAAAACCACTGGAGGTATTACCTCCTGCAGTAATACCCCCGATTACAAGTGGTGGTTTGCCGGTGTTAATCGGGCCGCTCATCCCAAATGGGATCTAAATATGGTCCTCACTGCCTTATGCCATAAGCCTTTTGAACCTATGGCCACTACCGACCTCAAGTACTTTTCTTGGAAGATGGCCTTCTTGATTGCGGTAACCTCTGCAAGATGAAGAAGTGAGCTTCAAGCTCTCTGTGGAACATCCGTTCCTAACTTTCCACAAGGATAAGGGTGTACTATGCACTCACTCCTTTTTCATTCCCAAAGTGGTTACTGAATTACATTTAAACCAGTCCATTTCTTTTACCGGTTTTCTTCCCGAACCCGGTCTCCGATGGCGAGATGGTTTTACACAACCTAGACGTTGGATGTGCTCTGAAGTTTTACCTCGACAGAACGAGCGAACTTAGAAGTTCTTCACAACTGTTACGTTTGGTGACCCACAAGAGAAACAGGCCTCGAAAGCATCTATCTCCCATTGGATAGCTTCATGTATTTCCGTGGCCTACAAACTTTCACCATACAACTGTTTGTATATTTGTACAAATGTGATCAAACATCTTTCAGCATCAGATAAATCCTGATCACTAATGTTCTCTTTAGACAAGAGATAAACACCCAGTGAAAGTAAACAGAAATGTCCAAAATAGGAATATGTAAGTACTTTTTTAAATATTGGTACACCCTAGTACAACAGAACCTTTATAAACTCTGATGCTTACCAAAGTACTGGGTCCTATATTCTTTTTTTTTATTTTTTACAAACTTTATTTTCTTTCAAGAGCTCAAGTTACAGACATACATAAGAGAAACAGAATATAGTTGTCTTACCATCCTTCATACATTCGGTTCTCATTTTCATCTGCTATGGGCTCTTCAGTATGACAGTTGAATAATTGAACAACCCCCTGCCCCCTAACCTCTTCTCGCCATTAATCTTGTCAGTGTTTGGTTGAAATGTAGCATCTTAACACAAACAGTTGGGTATATTGCAGGGTAGGTCTGCCTTTACGAGGCTTCCTTGGTCACAGAATAGAAACCTTACAAAGAATATTGGGTTTAAAGTACACCTGCTCTCTATCTTTGGTAAACTCATGGAGGGGCATCCACGTGTTCAAGTATTTTGAGTATGAGCCATATGCCAATGCTGTCACCTTTTCCACAGCCATAACTCCCCATAACCTCATCCACCACATAGACACCACTGAGCCCTGTTTATTGTCCCACATGTGTGCTAGATTGATTCTGGCCGCACTCAGCATATGGGTTATTATGAGTGTAGCTCTGTTCCCAGTGTTTGCATAGCTTCCTTCCACTGCTTCCCTCAGCAATACCACCTCTGGATCAAAGGGCAGCTGTACCCCCACCACATCTGTAATGTGACTCAGGAGCTCCTTCCAGTATGTCTTTGCCACCAGACAGGCCCACCACATATGAATCAGGTCCCCAGTGTGCCCACAGCCTCACCAACATAATGAGGGGTAGCCCGAGTTGATAGAGTGCATTCGTTGTGGCGTCATGTACCATCTCAGGCACAATTTATATGCTGCTTCTTAGATTGAGACGCACTTCGGCTCCATTTCTCCCCAGCTATTGGTTTCCCCACATCTAGCTCCCATTTTTGCATGTATGGCAAGGTTTCTTCCGGGTCCGCCCCGTACAGTAGTCGGTATAGTCTCGACGCTCCCTTTTCCGGTGCCCCCTCCTTTACGGCGAGTTCCAGTCTGACTGGATTCGGGGATGCCCCCTCTTTTACTTTTGTGTTCGTAATCCAGTGCCTAATTTTGCGTATAACAGAATCGTTCACTCTCAGGTATCTGGAACTTCTCTTTGCACCCTTCAAATGTCAGAGGTGCCCCCTATGAGTAGAATTCCCCTTGTGTCAGGGTTCAACCCTCCATCCCAGCGGGTCCAGAAGTTGGGTTGCATGCCTGGTGTGAAGTCCGGATTGTGGGCCATTGGTGTGAGTGGGCCTCTTCGTATTTTTATCTTCTTTCCCCGTAATGCTTTGTCCCAGTACCATAAGGTGGCTTTTGTCGTTTCCTTCAATGTTCCTTTTTACCTCTGTGTCTCGCTCTCAGGAATCCCAGACTCTCTAGGAGGGGCTCTGGTCGCTTCCCTCTCCAGAGTTGCCCATCGATTCTGGTTCTCCCGGGGGGCCCATTGTAGCAGTGGTACCACCTGTGCAGCCCATAAATATCTGCAGAGTTCTGGTACCTCCATCCCTCCAATTGCTTGTGGCTGGAACAGGACCTTCATAGGGACGCTGGCGTTTTCCCTTTCCAGATGAAGGACATGACTCCCTTTTGTAGATTCTTAATCACTGGGCCTAGGATCCGTATTGGGTGCGCTCCCACCACATATGGGAGAAGGGACATCTTAACAGCCGCTATGCGCATGAACCAGGACAACTCCTGCATGTCCCATCTTTTGAGGTCTTCTGTCAGTGTTTTCAACAATTCCAGGATATTTGCCCCGTAGTGCCTCCCATAAGTAGGTGTTAGATTTATTCCCAGGTATGCAATGAACCTCTGTTCCCATTTTAGTGGGTAGCGTCTCTCCCATTCTGGGTCTTCAGTGATGTTGAGTGCCTTGGATTTGGGATAATTAATGTGGAACCCAGAGACTCCTGCAAATCTATCTAGCAGCTTAATAGCTTTGGGGAGTGAGTGTGCTGTGTCGTTCAAAAACAGTAGGATGTCATCTGCATAGAGGGCTATTTTCTGGGTACTACTGGATCCTGCCGCCGCCCCTTGTATTCCTTGTTCTGCTCGAGCCATTTGTGCCAGGGGCTCCATGGCAAAGATTAGCAGGGACAGTGGGCACCCCTGCCTAGTTCCTTTGTGGATCGGGATACTGTTGGTGAGCTGCCCATTAATCATTAGTCTTGTGGTCGGGTTCCCATAGTTAGCCAAATCATACGGGAGAAAATAGGTCTGGATCTGAATTTTTCGGTAAGAAGCCCCAGTATAGGCTATCAAAGGCTCTAGAGGCGTCTAATGTTAACAATGAAATACACTGTCCTGTCCTTCATCCCCATTCGATGGTGTTTATGGCTTTGTTCCCTCAGTTTGGCCGCTAGAAATCGGTTAGCCTTATCCCCTTTTATATAGTACATTTGTTTTGTCTGAAGGAGTTGTGCAGATTCATCCAAAAGAGGAGCTTCTAGGGCAGCTCTGTTTTTTTGATTTCCTGCCATGCCTTTTCTGACACTTTGTCTTTGTAGTGAGTTTTTGCGGTTTGTGCCTTGGTTTCCAATTCCTGCCTCACCTTCTCTTCTCTTCAGGAAGTTTGCAGTATGCGCAATAAATTCGCCCCGCACCACTGCCTTACTGGTGTTCCATATTGTTCCCCAGTTGACCCTGGGTGTGGTGTTTTCTTTGAAACAGTTCCTGAGGGCTAATTCTATGTCTGATCTAAAAGCCTGGTCTTTTAGGATCAGTTTGTTTAGGTGCCATGGCTTACAAATCCGTGAGAGCAGAGTTGGCGTCTCCACCTCCAAGAAGACCAGTGTGTGTGGTCTGAAAATTACATCGTACCCCTATTTCCAACCCTGTAACCTGAGGAATTACTGCATCCGAAATATATCGATCTGGGAGAAGCCCTTTTGTGCGGCTGAGTAAAAGGTACACGCTTTTCCTGAGGGTGGAAAAACTGCCAGGTTTCTATTAAATGTAGGTCCCTAGGGAAACAGGCCAGAGCTTGTGTGTTCACATTATCATTAGGTGTAGCTGGGAGAGTTTTGTCTAGTGGGGCATCCATCACGCAGTTGAAATCACCCCCTATTAGAATTTGCCCCACTCTGCAATTTTAGGTAATAATCCCAGCAAGAACCGGTCCCGTTTGTCATTAGGAGCATAAACTGCCACCATAGTAACTTGTTGGCCCATCAGTATGCCTCCCAACACCAGGTAACGTCCCTTCGGGTCCCTTTTAAGAAACTGCTACTTGAAACAAAGCCCTTTAGCTATTGGAATGCCCACTCCGCTTTTTTTTGTTCCACTTGAGGCTAGGTATTGTGTTGGGAAGGCTCTGTGTTTTAGCCTGTGTTCATCCTCCTGGAGAAGATGGGTTTCTTGCACCCACACCACTGAGGCCCGAGTCTTTTCATGATTGACTTCCTTTTAATTGGGGAGTTTAGCCCCTGAACATTTAACATTACAAATGTTAGGTCAGCCATGATTTGAATTTTGTTGCATGCCCTCCATCCAGCCCCTAAGCCTGCCAGGACCCCTGATTACATCACCTGCCTTGTGCGTGTTGTCAACTGTAACACCTTTCCCATTTAGTTGCCCCCCCCCCGACACCCCAACTGACAACATTTCCATAAACTTCGACAACCATTTCCACCATGATCTATCACAGTGGTTCACCGGGTTTGTACTCCCCTGGGAATTTAGGGATCCATGTCCCCCCCTTTTAACCCCCTCTCATTGCTTTGAGTTTATTTCATTCATAACCCCGATCATAGGTGTTTGCACAATGAAGGAGTTCAACCTAACTGTCCCTTGGCCCCCCTCTTGCCAAGGTTCATCTTCTTACTCTCAAATCATAACAATGTTAGTGGCCAAAATATAGTCACCAGTTTATTTCACTCGTACAAGTCCCTCATGTGGGGTCCACCGCTTTGGTCTGTTTGTTGTGGCCCCTCGGGCGAGGCTGCGCTGGTTTCCATTGTTCTCTCGCCGGTCCGTCATCTTCCCCGGAGTGTCCAGGTGGTTTTCTTTCCTGATCATCGCCCCCAGCCGCTTCATCCTCTCTCGGAAGGTCATCCATTTCTTCTTCCTTTAAGATTGTATATCGTTGCCCCTTCCAGTTCAACCGGAGTCCATTCGGGAATATCCATCGGTAGCAAACTTTTCTGGATCTCAGCCAGTCCGTGACCATCCTTGGACGATTCCTCTTCATTAAGGTGGCTTGTGCTAAGTCCTGGTAGAGATGAATGGATGCCGATTGGAAGCGAATGGATTCCATTTTGCGGGCTGGCCGCATGATGCCTTCCCCTAGTTGAAATAGGTGTATCTGAGTCAGCACATCCGGGGTCAGGTTTTTATTGAGCTGATAGGTGGAGTAGACTATGTGCCCGATCCAGGATGATGTCCCTTTTATCCTCCGGGCCCAGGATCTGCCGGAATAGTTCCACCACGAGTTGTAGGTCGGAGTCTGGCACGGTTTTTGGGATCCCTCAGATCTGTATATTATTTCACCCGGACCTGTTTTCAGCATCCTCCCGTCTGCTTTGGACCGGTCCATCTGTTGTTCTAGCGCCTGTACTCTTCTGGCCAGCTCATCATGTTCCTGTCCTTGTTCCGCCACTTTAGTCTCCACCTCGTCAATTCTTTTCTCTACAGCCATGACACCTTTGTTGAGGTCTGTGATTGACCTAGCTAGGTCAGAGGCACTGTCCTTGATGTCCTTTATTAATACTTGCAGCATTGCTAAAAGGTCTGACTTGCATATTGGTGGGTCCTCCAGCTCCCGTGTAGTTTCTGGGCGGGGGGAGGGGAGAGTGAACCTGGGCGGCCGTTTGTTGCTGGCTGCGTTTGTGGGTTTCTGCAGCCTGCATCAGGGTTTTGATATCTCCAGATGTTGACCCTTTCTGTTTTGTTCCTTGCTTGGCCATACTTCCTTCTCTGTGAGGCGTGGGGGGCCCCAGCCCCTGCATCAGTACCGAGTTGGGCGCTGACTCGTAACCCCTGATTCCAGTTGTTACTTTAACCGGGCTTACGGCACCCAGGATGTCATGCAGGTCCTTCGCTTGCTCTCAGGTAAGGAGGGTGTCCTCTCCCCAGTCTGGCGCTCTATAGCTCATATGATGTATCGGCACCTGTGAGGGATCCTGTGGGCTTGCATTCGTAGGGGCGCTCTATTCAAGTTGTGCTTGCTGCCCTGCCCAGCCCAGCCTTTCCCAGCACTAAATGCATGTTGGCAGTTCCTTGATGTGTTCACCGTAGCTCCCTATCAATCCTGTTGTAATGGGGGGGGGCAAGATCTGTAGGGTTGCTTATAGAAGGTCATTAGGGTGGTTACTGCTCATCTGTACCCCTATTTAGGGGTTCCAGCTGCCTAGATCATGTGCCTGGCGCATGCCCCAGTGCTACTTCGTTTCATTGGGCCCCTGGAGCAGTGCCATGGGCTGAAGGTAGTGCTGCTGCATAGGAATGCCCCCGAGCAATATTTGCTGCATTTATTGTTGCAAATGTGCTGTTGTTTCGTTATCTTTACTTCTCCCCTGGCGCGGCGGTCGTTGCAGAATTTCGGCAGGCAGCACAGACATCTCCCATGGCCAGTCCTCCCTTCTGTTACTGCTCTCACTTTCCTCCTCCTTCCTCCTTCCTCCTTTCTCCTCCGATGCAGAGGGGGAAGGGCTCCAGAGCATGGTGAGTTTTCCCCCTTCCGGGAGTTTCGGAATTCGGGTTCCTGGAAGCAGTTCACATTGCAGCTATGGTTGGGCTGTACGCTGCAGGGGGTACTTCTCTTGATGAGGTCACAGTCCGCTTGTCCGCTCCTCAGCTCCTTGGGTCTGCAGCTTCAGTGCCGCATTGCGTCTCAGCCGTCATCTCGGCAGGGGGTCCGATCCGCACCGCAAAATTGTTCTGAACACCGTCGGGAGGGCACCTTACCGCTGCAAACTCGCCCTGCTGATGTCACAGGCATTCATGCATCCATGGGGCATATTCTTCGGGCCATTAGTCGCTTTTGAAAGGGGATTTGGGCCTCAGGGTAGGGAAGGAACACAGAGCTTACCGTGGAGGCATCCGTCCGCGTCCTCGGCTGGCCATGCCCCCTGCGTCCTCTATTCTATGTGATACATGTCTCAAATTGCATTGGCTTAATTTTTTTTTTTAAGCATGGCTGATATTCTCTTTTATCAAAAAAGGAAAATACTTTATCCTTGTTCTGTTTTTAGTACCAATTTTGCAGTAAAAGGTTCATGACAACCAAACACACTTCATGCATATAATCGATGACACAGCTATTTCCCTGTATGTTTTGAGAACAAAATCCCAAATTGACCCATAAGGCCCCTTACTACATAGTTTGCATCATCAGCTTGTATTTTACCAATAGCCGCTTCGACATCTATACTTACAGTTTGCTTGGTTCTCATTACTTGGTTCTGTATAGGTCCTTTTTCATCATGAGGAAATATGTGTGATGAGCCTCCATTTTACAACTTATAATAATGCTTTCCTTTTTGTAGACAATGCCAACCGCTGTAGTACCCATTAAATTGTACACAGTTATAAACTAAAGCCCTCGCTGGCAAGTCACATGTGCATGCTAACAGAATACACCTTGAAATGAACGGTCCATTGACATAGTTAAATTCATACAAAGGTTTAAAAAATGACCACATTGGAGGTGCTTCAATGGGCTCCAATGTGGGCTTCTTGAGCTCTCCCCCTGCTCCTTCCTCTGAAGCCAGAAACCTTGGAGTCATTTTCGAATGCTCTCTCCCCTTCCTCTCTCACACTCAGGACATTGCCAAGATGTCCCATCTTCAGCTCTTCCTTCTCTAAGGAATT
Source organism: Ambystoma mexicanum (assembly GCF_040938575.1). NCBI lineage: Eukaryota > Metazoa > Chordata > Amphibia > Caudata > Ambystomatidae > Ambystoma > Ambystoma mexicanum. The sequence goes on from NC_090934.1 coordinate 1,186,507,788, forward strand.
CTCCCTTTTCTCACCTTCCCCCAGAGGCTCAATGTTACCCGAGTCCTGGTTCTCTCTAGGCTTGACTATTGCAATAGCCTCTTCCTGAATCTACCTTCTTTCACTCTGCGACCCCTCCAGCTAATCCAGAATAGGACAGCAAGACTTATCCTTGTCCTTAAGCCCAAGGACCGCATCTCTCCTGCCCTAAAAAGTCTTCACTGGCTCCTGCACAGATTAAATTCAAATCCCTCTGCATCATCCATAAAACGATCTGGGCCCGGGGACCACACTATCTTCAACTTTATCCTACTAAATACTCTCCCTCTAGACCACTATGTTCATCTGGCACCAACTCTTTGTGTGTAAAGCGTTTTGCTAAACAGAGGGTAGGTGGTCGATTGCTTTCTTCAGCTGGCTCAATCTTGTGGAACAGCCTTCCCCTCCTATGCCTTGAGCAGGACTTTCTTAAATTCTGGAAACTCTTCAAGACTCTTCTCTTTGCCTCTTCCTTCCCTTCTTGTCTACTCTGCTAATCTCTCAGTTGATATGATTGGTGTTCTGGGCCCCTATGCATTCTTGGGGCCCCTGACCTCCCACACCCAAACACCTAGCTCCTGTCTACCCTCAGCACTTGCCTTGGCACACCCTCTGCCCTGGAGGCTTGCACTTACTCCTAACGTGGCTCCGGCCGTGTATCACTCCCCTTACCATGCACTTCATCTGTGGCTCACCCATGAGCCCAGACACCCCAGGATTTACCTCCTCTACCCTCGTCATTGTTGCACTTGCACGTTCTGAATACTCACAAGGCATAGTAGGTATATCCTTTTTCCCCTTTTTCCTTCCACTGATTTTAAATATTGTGTTATTGATTATGTTCCACTCCCTTTTTCCCTCCCTTTGCCCTGTGGATGCTTTGAAACAGTATTTTACTTGCCGTATAAGCGCCTAACAAGCGGACAATAAAATAAAAAAATTAAATATAAATAGAGCAATTCATTATGTATATATTTCCTGACAGCTATTGGCAACTCATTTATTAACATATAAATAGGGCACATGCTCTGTTGGGATGCATGCTCAGCTCCCCTGTCCCCACCAAGTGGTTCAGATTGAGAGCAATACGCTAGGAGTGCATGTACCTAATGGTGGGAGGGGAGGTGTATAGAAGGGGCGAGAGGATGTAGAAGCTTGTAGGAAGTGTAGAGGTTTGTAGATGTTAGGCATTCTAAGCAGCAAACATATACGGAACCACCTCCATTTTGGAAGCTAGGCCCAGAGCCCAGGAGTAGGCCTTCTAGGAATACACTCTCCCATCCCTGTTCCCATCTCAGCTGGTAGACTAGAAGGTAATTTCCCCAAATACAACATAACTCTATTGTTTCCCACTGCAGGCCCATCTAATCTGAAAGGAATGTGAATAGCAAAGCACAGGTAGGGTTGTCCCTGTCCCTGAAGGACGATCTCATGGGAGGAAGGGCAAAGGTCTGCAGCTGCCAAAACATGTATCCCAGATTTAGAGCACACATTCCCCCCCAAACCCCAGTCAATATATTTGACCTATAAGGGGCCCACTATCCAAACTCCTAAATCCCTCAGTGACCGATTAATTAGTGTGCCTGCAGTGGATGGCCCAGGGAGGGGGCAGATGCCAAGGGGGGAGCACAAACAGAATGCCCTGTGATTTGTACTGCGAGGTGCGCTGGGTGAGGGTCATGAATTTAGGCCAATGGTGGGGAGGCAAAGGTGGGGGTACCATGGAATGAAACTCCTGGCATTTCAGAGAAGCTATATTGATCTTGAGAGTATCCACTGAACTAATGTCTAATTACCAGGTTCACATCGCATGGTTGAAATGTGGGGAGAGGAGTCTGTCATCTAATGAACCAATTGTGTTGCTGGGTTGTAACATCAACAAGGCCAAGGACCATGTGGAAGAAGATTGACACAAGAAACAGCAGCCAATCATCTAGTGGTCGATAAGGGGCCAATATTATATATATATGAGGTCACCAATGCGAATGATGAGATGATACTGTTCATTGTTTGCGTCATGAGTGACATTGATACCCTTTAAAATGTTCTGTCTGCTATTGAACTAACTAGTGTGCTCTGTGGCAGTAAGGTTTGAATGCCCTGGCTAACATATATTTTTTCTTTTGGAAGTAAAACTTTGTTATCTTTGCAAAAGGTGCTCTGAGCTTTTTTCCCTAGATGGGTGGTTTTCTGCAGAGATGTAGGCTTCCTGGCCGCACATCTGGAGGGGCCGTGCCCACCTGCAGTGACCAGTCCATTGTTCACAAACTGGAGTGGTTTACAGGAGCTGTGTTGCCAGAATTCCTGTCTGTTGTTTGGAGCAGGGCACAGCTCCTGGATGTTGCATGCCATTGATGGGACCCTGTGATGGAGGGACTCGGGAGAACAAACAGACAAAAGTGCACCTTTTGTGGAAGAAAACAACCTGGAGGGGGTGGGGGGGAATGAGTTTGGCTGTTGAAGAGTCGGGGAGGGTGAGGTGAGTGGTGTATTTTGTATTTGGGTATGTGAAAAGACCATGTGGCGACTTGCTATTATTATTATTGTGATGGAATAAAAGGATAAAGGAGTTACGGGATCCTTCCCGATTGGGGGAAGAAGGCACCGCTGTATTTTAAGGAGATAAAATAAAGTAAGAAGGCTAGAGGCTCTGTATATTTAGAAGGCCTGGAAATCCCCTCACCCAATGTAAAGGGGGTGTCGAAACGATGCATATTAGATTGTGTTTTTGTTGATTTTAGGTGTTGCGTTAGGCAGGACCAAGGAGAGGTCCATGGTGATGATGGTACTGTAGAGGAGCAACTGGACGCATTCTCTCTAGTCAACACCCACTTATCCCCACCCTATTGGCATGTCAGACGAGGAGCTACAATTGGGAACCCATGTACAAGTTAATGCAACATGTCCATACCACGTCCACTGTATGAAAAACAATACACTATCAGGCAGCCATTCAGAAGATATCCCCATGTTGAAACAGTGGAGGAAACCTACCAAGAAGGAAGTCCCTTGCTGAGTTGTCGAAGAGAAGCCATGAATAAAATGGAGTGCGACATGGATGTACATTAAACAAAGTCTTATAACAGCAAAAGCCTGTCCAAGAAAAGATATGACCCTATGCTGAAACGATATGAAAATACTTCAGATTGACGATGTAAATGGAGCAGTAAGAGAAACATGTATTCCAAACTGCAGTATTTACAACAACTGTAAATATGCTGAAACACAAGGTAGAAAGAATACATAGAAGCTTGCTTATGAGAGGTATATATTCAACATTTAGGACTATCATCAGAAAAAGATGGACAATGGCTTAGATCAATCAACGCAGTTACCTCAAAAATATGAGCCCAGGATATTAAACATGGAGAGACGATGCAGAAGCGGTTTTCCTTGCAAAATAGGTCGGTACATTGGCTTTGAACCAAGGATGCTAGTTTGAGAGATGAAGAAAAAGCACAAAGGGATCATCAGTGCAGATTAGCATTTGGCCATGTTTTCACAACACCAAGAAAGTTATGCTCCAACCACAAGGTTGTCAGGACTATACTGCACTGGTGATCCCTAATAAGGGTAACACCAGGTATGTAGTTGTCCTGGCCGCCTTGCAAATGTCTTTCTTGGGTTGATTAAGCTATATATAAAGTAGCACTGCACTCTTAGACAAAGACAATTTCCTGAAGAAGCAGGTTTGCATTTCAACTAATTTGCATACCCATAATGCCTTGCTGTTGTGGCTCAGAACTAGAGGTGAGCTTTCAGTGATGGCTACTAGGTGGCGTTGGGGAATGTGCGACTTGGCTCAAATGGACTATATATATATATATATATATATATATATATATATATATATATATATATATATATATATATATATTAAAAGGGCACATATATGATTGTATAAAAAATGTGTTTAAAACGAACAGCAAAAACCAAGAAAGAATAGTGCAAGATAAATAAATAAAACACGTTTTTCCTTACACTTTTATGACAAACGATCGACGTCGATCAAAAAGCTAGAATTAGACAAAACCAAAATAGAAGTAAAGAAGATAGTCTAAAGATACTAAAAATCCAAGAATGATATACAATTAATTAACAGAAAGTACAAACGAAGGAGTTTAGCGTCAAATACATTTTGTTTTAAAAAATAATTAAAGATGATAGGGGAAATATACTGATCTTTTGGAATACAAGTTACAGTTGATGGCACCTACTCAAAAATATTGAAACAATATATATTTTATTATTTTGGAATTAAGAGAAAAATTTGAGTAAGTATTGACAGTGTGAATCGGCTTGTCGTAATGGAGGAGACACCTCACATACCTATGCAGGACACTGCCAGGATATACAGCCAAGAGTATGGAGTACCATTACGAATAGATTAAGGGCACGGTCAATAAGACATTTAAGCCCTGGCCTCCAGGAGGTTCATTATCAAATATGGTATTTTACGAAAATTTGATGACATATTTGCATGATGCAAATAAGGGAAAGAAGCTAGAGAAGAGATTGACGGTATTAGAGCTTTGAAAAATGTATCAGAATGAGAAAGAAGATCCAGGGTCTCATTACGGTTCCACCGGTAACCGTGCCGGTATACCGGCAGGTTGCCGCCGCAACCGTAATGATTTACTGGTGCCTGGCTTCCCAGTAACACGGGCGATTACAACCCCGACGATCCGCAAAGTCAGGCACTGGCAAATGGTAAGTCCCCATTCCTATAGAGTCCTATGGAACTCTATGGGAATGGGGGTCACAGAAGCACTGGCACTGTTATCAGTGCCGGTGCTTCCCTGAAAACTCTGCAGGCGTGTGCCGTTCCGCCCGGCTGGTGTGACCTGCCAGGCGGGACGGTACCCGCCTGCAGAGTTGTAATATGCTGGTCCAGAAACAACAGTGCCTGTAAGCTCACCGGCACCATTGTTTCCAGACCGGCATAGCTGTAATGAGGCCCCCAGTCTATCAGGAGTGGATGCTTAGTCAGCCTAAAGGGGAAGCATAACACCTTCAGCTCCTCTTTCCCCTTCTGAGAAACAAGACGTTGAGAATAGAGAGGAGGTGTTTTACCCTTTAAAGGAATTGAAAGCAGCAGCAGGGTATGTTAATCAACCATATGAACCCCCTGCCTATACTAGTGAAGAGACAGAAGAAGAGAGCAAAAATAGAGAACATAAATTTATACAGACGCGCGATGAAAGTAAACAGTGTGATGAGAAGAAGGATAGACAGAATAACACAGAAAGAGATAGAAAAAGAGGCAGGGATACAAAGGAGAATAATAGATCTAGCTAAGGCTGCACCAATAGTACATAATTAATGAATGGGAGGACAAATACTACTCAAGTTAGATGACAAAGGCATTGGTGGAGTTTGAGAAAGAGAGGAAAGGGAAGAACAATACAAAAAAAGCAAAAAAGTAGGAAGAAGCGAGGTTATATAAACAGGAGAGAGATAAGGAATGTAAAGAAAGGGAAGAATGAAGGAAGCATGAGGCAAGAAGGAGAGGTTAGAAGAGGAGAAAGGGGAAGTAGAAGTCCAAAGATTGAAGGCACGTAGGTTACAAAGAAGGTGAGAAGAAAAGGAATTAAGGGAAACAAGGAGAAGGGAGGTAGACATTAATAGAAGCAGGGGATTTAAAGATGATGAGATTGAATATTTATGCCGTAGAAGCATAATACCCATAGAAACGCAAGAGCGAACCAAAGGAGAGAGAGGATCGCAACAGTCCCGTGGGGGATGGCAAGGATCATTAGATATGCCAACATGGAGAGAAGATACAGAAAGTATAGGAACAAGAATGGGGAGACTATATAGACAAATGAGGGCTAAGGAAGGGTATAGAACTCAAGAGGGCGAACAAGGAGCATCCTTCAGGGGAACAGGAGGAAGCATATATGATGTCAGAATAACTATATCCTTAAAAGGGGTAGATCTTGAGGATGCGAAGAGGCCAATAGGCATACTAGTTGGGGTATAATGATGTCAGACAAGGAAAGGAAACAGAATAAGGAGATGCGAGAAAAAGGTGCATATGGATTTTCAAGAGAATCAAGCATAGATAAAGGGGTAAAATGGTTAGATCTAGCAGACACTATAAGAAAAATCCCAGACCAGTACCATATACTGAACAACCATAAGTACGATCGCACAGTACAGGGGATGCGTCACCTCCTATGTGGGCAGACCAAGGGCATTGCCAGGGAGAAAACAAGCAGGCGAGAATAATGCTGTCTGGAAGACAAAGAGCATGGGTCGGTATGATAAAGGATCAGGGTTTTCACAATTCCCACTATTAGAGAAAGGATGGGGTCGAACCCAAAATGTACCATGGTCCCAGATGCATAAGGATAATTTAAAATACACACTGCAGAGTTTGACCTCCGGTGTGGGAAAATGGATTAAGGAATTAGAGAAGAGGACGTCAGGAATGATGTTAGCTATAGGCGATATAAAAGGCCTATTGTCAGCCATTTTAGGGGAAAGATCCGATGACATTTGGAAAAGAGCAGAGTACCCAAAAGTAACTGCACAAAACACAGTGCATGATGGAGCGCCATACAATAATTGTAGAGCAGACCTATGGCGAGCGGTTAGACTACAATATCCAGATACCCTCAGATATTGGGGTGATACTGACTAGGAAGATGAGGGAGGATGAAGACCCCATTGCTTTTATTCAGGATATTCAAGACAAATGGAGTGCAGAGACGCATGAACTGTGGGATAAAACTGTAGCATTATTTTATCACACATTATTTCAGGGACTGCCAGAAAAGTACAGAGGCAGTTAAAGAAACAGCCGGGAATGGAAGCAAAACCATGAGCAGAGATACAATTGGCAATCGTTCATTATTGCAGAATGCTAAAAGAAAAAGATAAGAAAAAAGCTGAAGGTAAAAAACAAGAAGAGGCGAAGTTGGTGCAGAAAAAATGATCAAAGTTCACCATAGAGGGAGCAGTGTTGACAAGCAATGAGGGTAGCTCGGTGCAAATAGTACAGTTCCCACAGCAAAGAAATTTAGTCAATGCCTAAGATTAGAATGGGAATAATTATGTGCAGAGAGGTAGAGGAACGGGCTTCGAGGAGGAGGACGAGATAGATTTCAAAACCCTCAAGGAAGTGGAGGATTTAATGGTGTACAATCATTAATATGTTGGAATTGTGGGAAATTAGGACACATGGCTAGAGTATGTAGAAGTAGAGCAGCCACGCCACAGCAGAATTGGCAATCTTCAAGAGGGGGGATGGGATATGCTCCACAATATATGAAAGATTCTCAAGGATATTATGCCCAAGATCACACGCAAAATCAGGCACTTGCACAGCAACCACAGCAGTTACAGCAAGCGCCAATGCAGACACACGTGTCACAACCACAGCAATTTCAACAAGCACCAATGCAAACACAATCATTACAGGGCCAGCAATATCAAGTACCCATGCAAATGCAACAGGCACCCACTCCACAGATACAATATATCTCAATGCAACAGACAGGTGTCTCACAATGGCAGATGGGCACAGGGGCTACACAGGTAGTCAAACCCAAACTAGGGAGTGTGACTGTGGTTGGAGGAAATCCTTTCACAGGCAAGAATTTATACCCACAATAGGACACACCACAGGACGCCCTGATGTTTTCCGTACTATCTGTAATACGAGACCCCCAAGAGGAATCAAGGGTTAGGATGACAATAGGAGGCAAGACGTACTCATTTCTTATGGACACTGGAGCAACTTTTTCATGTGTCAGTGAGGGAAAATGTTCAATGTCAGGCATTGCCATGAATGCTCAGGGATTTACTGGGGTGATGACTTTAGTTCCATTTACATTTACAGATGAATTGCATACTTCTATAGGGGAACATGGCATGTCTATGTCATGTTCTAAATGGTATATATCAAAATAGTCGACTGCAAACATGTTAAAAAAATTAATGTAGAAAAAAAAATTAAAATGTTTTTTTAAAAAAAAAATTATATAATGGGGGGCTCCCCCCATCATCCCCCCATTTATTTGTACTACCTAAACCCAAAAAAAATACAAATAAAAAAAAATTCAGATTTTTTTTCGACATTTTTGCATTCGACTTTTTTTTCTCGATATTAATACTGGATACGGTTCTTAGCAGACACCAGTGAATATAGTAGGATGTGGTTAATATGATATCTTTTACTGACAAAGGTATGGTGTGTTCAACCCCAGGGATACATTATATAAATGTGGGGGAATTTATATTAGTTTGTGCAGGTAGGAAAGCTTTACGGGGAGTCTCTCTAGACAAAGAAGTATTCTTATATGGAGTGCACATTTTACTATCATGGTAACTTAAATTGACAGGTAAAATAATAAGGCTGACGGATACATTTTTGTTCAGACCAGCAATTCCCATGGATGATGAGGAAGGGCAAGTTATTCCTTTGGAAATAGAAGTAGCAGTGGTAAGAGAAGAAAGGGTGATGCTTCATGAGACAGACGATGAGGGAAGTGGATGGAGAACAGTGATAGCACTCAGTGGGCCTCATTACGACCCAGGCAGTAAGGGGCTTACGGCGCCGTAAACAGCGCCGACCCTTACCGCCTGAGTACGAGGTCCCTTAGCGCCATGGCGAATTTAACACCTGCTTTTAGCAGGTGTTAAAATCCATGGCGCTAAGGGACCATGGAGTTAATTACGCCACCGTAATTTACGGTGGCGTAATTAACGCCTTCCCCACTCCCATTATGCCCTATGGGGCAAAAATGGGAATGGGGAAGGGTAAATGGGGATTGGGGACTTACCGCCCCGCCAAGGTCCGAATGGGGCGGTAAGTCCGCCAACCACCATGGCGTAAACGTAAAGTCACGGCCCAGGCGGTAACTTACCGCCTGGGTCGTGATGAGGCCCAATGAAGGATATAGACTAACAGACTTGGAACCATTCTGGGATGATTATTCAGATGACAAATTAGTATTCTTCATAAATCCCTCTTATTGGATTAAATTTGAGAGCATAGAGGTACCACAGAGAAGGGCGTTGGTAAAAATGAAACTGCGATTTTTTCAGGAAGACATGGAAAAAGTGGCAAGTATCTTATGGACCACAAGTCCATATGACATGGGCCTATTGGAGGGAGTAGGAGCACTGAAAATTAAGCTTAAACAAGGAGCTATTTTGCCACGCGCAAAACAGTACCCGATGTCCAGAGAAGCAGATGAAGGGATATTTGAAACCATATCTGCACTAATGAAACAAGGCATTCTGGTACCCTATTAAGAAATTGAAAGGGGCGGGAGATTTATCCAGGACCTGTGGCCTTTAAACCATATAGTCGAAGCAGAGTTTCCTTTAGTTCCAAACCCTGTGACAATATAAAGCAATATTCCGTCAACAGCCATGTATTTTACAGTTGATTTGAAAAATGTATTTTTCTCAATTCCCTTACGCGAAGACTCACAGGATTGGACTTCCTTTTCATATAAAACAATTCACCTGAAACATACTAGATTACCCCGGGGCACTGTGAGTCCCCTTCCATCTTTAAGAGTCCGTCAGATGGATTTAGGACATTTTGAGGTAGAAAGTCCCATTATTCAATACGTAGATGACATTTTAGTGTGTAGTGAGACAGAAGAGATGCAGAGAAGACTCTGTGAAACTTATGACGATACTTGCAGCAATTTTTAGGTCTATGGAATTCTTGCAGGGCTTGGGTCTTTGACTACAGTACATATATTCAACCACTTTTAAAAGCGCTTAAAGAAGCACAGTGACTGTAACTAAATTGGTGTGGACAGAAAACATGACTGAAGGATTTAATGAATTAAAAATACGATCGGCACAGCTCCTGTATTAGGAATTACAAATTATAGTGAAGAATTTTACTTATTTTCCCATTCAAATGGAGAGGTCATGACAGCAGTACATGTACAGAAGACAACATTAGGACATGGTCATAAACCGTTAGCTTATTACAGTGGGATCTCAGATCCAGTTATGAAAGGACACTATCCTTGTTAGCAATCTTTAGCAGCTGCTGCTTTTGCCATAGAAAAGGCTTCAAGTATAACTATGGGATATTCTGTAACTCTATTTGCAGAGCATGCGTTATTTGCAATTTTAGAGAAACCCAAAAGCACGTTGACCACCCAAAGAGCATCAAGGTAGGAAGTAACTATCTGAAATCCTGCAATTAAAATTGTAAGGTGTAGTATAGTGAATCCAGCAATGTCCATAGCTAAATCAGTGGGAGGAGATGATGATGTGCATGACTGTCACTTACACTGAGTGTTATAATGATATTCCCCATGTTAGACAGAATGCTCTAGGAAGAGGGGCAGGGGTTTTCATTGATTGTTCATCCAAAATTGACCAAGAAACTGGGGTGAGACATTCAGGATCCGCAGTAGTAAGGGTGACCCGAGAGCAAACCTTTAAAGTACAAATAAGCAGACGATTACTGTTGAACTAGCGCAGGCTGCAGAATTAGCCATGATTATTGATGCACTGCGAATGTTTGAGGAAGTGACAGTGTGCTCTGACTTTGCCTATGTGGCATCAACAGTACATGCAGGCCTAGCACTTTGGAAGAGGAGGGGCTCCCTTGGCGCAGACGGCACTCAATGCAACATGCAGGGCTATTAGACAAACTCATTCAAGCCTTAAGCTTCCCAGCAACCATAGCCATCGGGAAATGTGCAGTGCATTCAAATAGAACAGACTTAGGGCCTCATTACACGGATGGCGGTAAGGATTTACCGGTACCGGTAAAATACCGGTACCGGTAAATCCTTACCGCCTTACTACGAGGTCCCTTTGCGGGTTGGGGGATTTAACGCCTGCTTTTTGTAGGCGTTAAAATCCAACCCGCTAAGGGACCTCGGAGCTAATTACGGCACCGCAAAATTGCGGTGCCGTAATTAGCGCCTTCCCCATTCCCATAGAGCCCTATGGGGCAGAAATGGGAATGGGGAAGGGCAATGGTGGAAGGGGGATTTACCGCCCCTCCAACCTTGGAATGGGGCGGTAAATCCCCTTTCCGCCAAGGCGGTGCCGGTATTTTACCGTGTAATGAGGCCCTTAATCTCTTGTGGGAATGAAGCCGCAGGCATAGAGGCCAAACATTCTGCATATCATTGAACTATGTGTGAAGATGAGTTAAAAGATTTGAAGAAAGTGAAAGGGCGATGCATGTTAGTAAAAGGATTTAATATTTTGTCCATTGTGCAGTTAATTGAGATACAAGGACAAGCCTCACAGGAAGAAAAAGGGCTATGGAAAAAGCAGGGATGTTCTTTATCCCCCACTGAGGCAATTTGGAGTCAGGATAGCACATACAAGCCAGTTATGCCTCTAGCTTTATTGATAGTACCATTGGAGCAGCTCCATTATCCTGCGCATGTGACTCAAGAGAGTCTAGCTGCTACTATAGCAGAAGACTGGTTTGTACCGAACATGAGTGAGCATGTGGCACAGTTCATTGTAAACTGTATTGTATGCCAAAAATGTACAGCAAGGCACACCCTGCAAACAGTGAGAAGAGTAATTCCCAGACCTAATGGCCCCTTCCAACATTTGCACATAGACTATGTGGATATGTTGCATACATGTAATGGCTATCGATGCATGATAGTTGTAGTTTGTCCCTTTTCCAGATGGATTAAGTCAAGTCCATGCACTCATCCTGATGCTGCATGTGTTGCAAGGTTTTTGGTCCACAATATCTTTCCAGGATGGGGGGTGGGGAGGGGGGTGAAAAGTTTTGCAATCCGACAATGGACTGCATTTTGTGAATGAACTCTTTGAAAATATAGTCTCACTATTTGGCATCAAGCATAAGTTTGCTTCCACCTATCACCCACAAGCCACGGGATATGCGAGCAATTAAATTGACTTTTGAAGGAAAGAATAGCAAAGCTAAAGTGAACACTAAAGAAAGGATGGCTCCATTGTCTACCTCTTGCATTATATGCACTGAGGAATCAACCTGGTTCAGATCACCATTTAATACCCCATGAGTTGGTGACTGGACACCCAATAAGGACTACTCTCCCTCCCCCCTGACAGGGGCAATACAGACACCTACAGTGTATCAAGGACACTAGGTCACGAAATGCAGGATTATTTTAAAATGATGACTCAAAGTATTTCTTTAATTTCTCAACAGATCAAGAGGCCGATTCATGGAATAATTAGCGCGGCGCAAGTGGGCAAAAACGTGCGAATCGCAGTGGAATAGCGAAAATCGCAGTGCAATTGCGAAAATCGCACGAAAAGCAGCGCACGTCGATTCATGGAAGGCCGTGCGCGAGAAAACCAGCGGATGTGCGATAAAAAGTGCGCGGCGCACGTTGGCGCACAGGCCATCTAACAGCGTGCGCCAGGTCACTGCGAAAATCGCACAGGCCACAGCGAAAATCGCACATAGCGCGGCGCACGCAACAAAAGTAGGCGGAACATGGGCGTAACACTCGGAATGGGGAACAACTTGCCAAAACGTGGGCGTCACGGGGGAAGTACAGGGCACAAGTGCGCGGAACGCCCACACGCTCGCCTACAACACGTATTCATGGAATAGAATAGGGGAAAAAAGCGCACGCTCAAACCAGCGCACAGGCACAAACACGACCGCCACAAGAAAGCAGGCGGTAGCGCCTCTGCGGCTGTAAGAAATGTGCGCCAAAAGGTGCGCCAACAAATCGCACCTATATACTGCCATGATGAATGTCCCATACTGTGGCCCTCCAGGAAAAAAGACGTGCAAAGGGGTACCCACAAACACGGACACCCGCTGACAAAAAATACGTGTGCGTGTATACCGGGGTGCGGGAAGCCTAACACGCGATTTCAGCAGGGTACGTGCATCACAGGGTTTCGCGTGAAGTTTCACACGCGATCGGGTCTGGGGGAGCGGGCTACGTGTATATCAGGGGTTCGCGTGAAGTTCCACACGCGAACAGCCTAGGCGCGTGTATTTCAGGGGTGCGCGGGAAGTTCCACACGCGAATAGCCTGGGCGCGTGTATTCCAGGGGTGCGCGGGAAGTTCCACACGCGAATAGCCTGGGCGCGTGTATTTCAGGGGTGCGCGGGAAGTTCCACACGCGAATAGCCTGGGCGCGTGTATTTCAGGGGTGCGCGGGAAGTTCCACACGCGAACAGCCTGGGCGCGTGTATTTCAGGGGTGCGCGGGAAGTTCCACACGCGAACAGCCTGGTCGCGTGTATTTCAGGGGTGCGGGGGAAGTTCCACACGCGAACAGCCTGGGCGCGTGTATTTCAGGGGTGCGCGGGAAGTTCCACACGCGAACAGCCTGGGCGCGTGTATTCCAGGGGTGCGCGGGAAGTTCCACACGCGAACAGCCTGGGCGCGTGTATTTCAGGGGTGCGCGGGAAGTTCCACACGCGAACAGCCTGGGCGCGTGTATTCCAGGGGTGCGCGGGAAGTTCCACACGCGAACAGCCTGGGCGCGTGTATTTCAGGGGTGCGCGGGAAGTTCCACACGCGAACAGCCTGGGCGCGTGTATTTCAGGGGTGCGCGGGAAGTTCCACACGCGAACAGCCTGGGCGCGTGTATTTCAGGGGTGCGCGGGAAGTTCCACACGCGAATAGCCTGGGCGCGTGTATTTCAGGGGTGCGGGGGAAGTTCCACACGCGAACAGCCTGGGCGCGTGTATTTCAGGGGTGCGCGGGAAGTTCCACACGCGAACAGCCTGGGCGCGTGTATTTCAGGGGTGCGGGGGAAGTTCCACACGCGAACAGCCTGGGCGCGTGTATTTCAGGGGTGCGCGGGAAGTTCCACACGCGAACAGCCTGGGCGCGTGTATTTCAGGGGTGCGGGGGAAGTTCCACACGCGAACAGCCTGGGCGCGTGTATTTCAGGGGTGCGCGGGAAGTTCCACACGCGAACAGCCTGGGCGCGTGTATTTCAGGGGTGCGGGGGAAGTTCCACACGCGAACAGCCTGGGCGCGTGTATTTCAGGGGTGCGCGGGAAGTTTCACACGCGAACAGCCTGGGCGCCTGTATTCCAGGGGTGCGCGGGAAGTTCCACACGCGAACAGCCTGGGCGCGTGTATTTCAGGGGTGCGCGGAAAGTTCCACACGCGAATAGCCTGGGCGCGTGTATTTCAGGGGTGCGCGGGAAGTTCCACACGCGAATAGCCTGGGCGCGTGTATTTCAGGGGTGCGCGGAAAGTTCCACACGCGAACAGCCTGGGCGCGTGTATTTCAGGGGTGCGCGTGAAGTTCCACATGTGATTTGACAGTGTGGGTCCTCCCAGGTGTACCCTGTACACCCTCCACGGCCCCTGCAGGCAGCCCACACCACAGGGGACTACCCTGCATCCCTGGTCATGTCCCGCAGGCAGCCCACCCACCATGGGCATGCCCCCCAGCAAAGGCACATGTCTCCTTGAACTAATGAACACCAACTCATGTCCCCTTGCACCCCCACCCCCCAGCACTGTGGGGCACCTGCCAGCAGGCCCCCACCCATGTCCAACTCATGTCCCCCCCTCCCCCACCCCCCAGCACTGTGGGGCACCTGCCAGCAGGCCCCCACCCATGTCCAACTCATGTCTCCCACCCCCCCCCCACACCCCAGCACTGTGGGGCACCTGCCAGCAGGCCCCCACCCATGTCCAACTCATGTCTCCCACCACCCCCACCCCCCAGCCACCAGGGTCACCCTCCACCAGGCCCCCACTCATGTCTACCACCACCCCCACCCCCCAGCCACCAGGGTCACCCTCCACCAGGCCCCCACTCATGTCTCCCACCACCCCCACCCCCCAGCACTGTGGGGCACCTGCCAGCAGGCCCCCACCCATGTCCAACTCATGTCTCCCACCACCCCCACACCCCAGCACTGTGGGGCACCTGCCAGCAGGCCCCCACCCATGTCCAACTCATGTCTCCCACCCCCCCCCCCACACCCCAGCACTGTGGGGCACCTGCCAGCAGGCCCCCACCCATGTCCAACTCATGTCTCCCACCCCCCCCCACACCCCAGCACTGTGGGGCACCTGCCAGCAGGCCCCCACCCATGTCCAACTCATGTCTCCCACCACCCCCACACCCCAGCACTGTGGGGCACCTGCCAGCAGGCCCCCACCCATGTCCAACTCATGTCTCCCACCACCCCCACCCCCCAGCCACCAGGGTCACCCTCCACCAGGCCCCCACTCATGTCTACCACCACCCCCACCCCCCAGCCACCAGGGTCACCCTCCACCAGGCCCCCACTCATGTCTCCCACCACCCCCACCCCCCAGCACTGTGGGGCACCTGCCAGCAGGCCCCCACCCATGTCCAACTCATGTCTCCCACCACCCCCACACCCCAGCACAGTGGGGCACCTGCCAGCAGGCCCCCACCCATGTCCAACTCATGTCTCCCACCACCCCCACCCCCCAGCCACCAGGGTCACCCTCCACCAGGCCCCCACTCATGTCTCCCACCACCCCCACCCCCCAGCACTGTGTGGGACCTGCCAGCAGGCCCCCACCCATGTCCAATCCATGCCCCCCTGCACCTGGGTCCCAACATTCCCCAATCATGTCCGTAATGCCCATCCTCCCCTGCCAAAAGGCCCAACCAACTATCACACCCACCCACATATCAAAGGCAATTACATGTTACACCCCCAATGTAAATAATGCAATTTAACACATGTCTGTCACACACAATGGCTGCAAGTGAATGACAAAACACCCAACATGACATGCCTGAAAGCAATGAGATGATACGACACATTGAAGATTAAAAAAATAATATGTATTGAACAGCAAATAAGAAAAAACACAAAGCAAATCAAACAAAACAAGATGAATGTCCAAGAAAAAAATCTGAAAAATTAAAATAAGCCAATTAAGAAGATCATCCTGGGTCCATGAGCCCTACCAAATTAAACCTAACTGACTACTAACTAAAAAGTGAACTATATACAAAAAAGTGGTGCATTGTCCAATCGCAACCAAAAAAAAATCAAAAAAACAAAGGAAACCTAACCCTAACTATACAACTATATACAAAGGCAGCGGGCTATTCGGACGGCTCACTGGTTGTTGTCATGGGCCAGGGCATCATCGAACTCCTGGTCAATGGCTTGGAGGCGGGCATGTTCCCTGGCCCCGAGGTCCCGCAGGGATAACGCAGTGTCCAGCTCAAACTCCCTGCGAAGACCCTCGAGGCACTCAGCCCGCCTCAGCACCCTCCGCATGGAGTCCTCCGCCCTGACCATCGTGAGCCGTTCCTCCTCTGCCCGCTGCCGCTCCGCACCTATCCGCTGGCACAACCTCTCCCACACGGAAGCCACTCCCATTCCAGGGTTCTCCTGCCCTCCGGCCGATGCCTGCACCCCTGATGTTGATGGCCCCGAGCCATGATGCCTCCCACGTTGAGCCTGCTGCTGCCTCCGACGCAACTGCCTGTGCCAGCACGACGGCATCCAGGCTGATGGAAACCAGTTGCTCTGGTGTCCACCCCTGCTGGATCTCTGACTCCTGACTGTGGCAGGGATGGGATCCCCACCGAGCTGGCTGCATTGGTCGGGGCAGGTCCACAGGGGGCCCTGGTGGCATCTGGGCTGGAAGACGGCAAGGAGAACGACTGGTGGATAGCCTGCACAGAGGAGGAGAGGGCCGCCACATTGGCCAACACATGCAGGAAACCCCCGAACATGGCCGATCCCAATTGGGCCACGTCGGCACGGTGCACTTCGTGATGACGTGCGTGCTCCTCCCGGGAAGCACGCACGGCATCACGAATCACAGCCGTGCGCATCGCGACCCCAATCAGGACCTTCTCCGCACGGCCAGGGGTTCCCACGTCCGCAGGTGGAGGGGAGTCAGGTGACATGGACATCCCCTCTACCTGCGGACAGGCCTGGGACGGGGCATCCCTGCTCGTGCATGGTGGTGCACTCACAGGGTCAGGGACAGCGACATGCACAGGCCCCTCCACGGTGACCTGTGCTGCCTCCTGCCCCTGGCCCTGGACTGCACCACTTGCACCAGCAGGGATGCCCCCACCAGGCCCCATGTGTGCCCCAGTGGCGGCCTCCTCCTCCTCTGTGCAAACCACCAACCTGGATGGCTCCTCACCGTCTCCCACCGTAGCAGGCCCCTGTGGGGGCTCACCCACCCCTTCCGCTGCAGCCGTGGGGGCATCCCCGCCGCCTTGCTCCACAGCGCCGTCTCCGCCCTCTTCTTCACTAGCCGCTGCGTAGAGGGAGACAAAGAACACAAGCATCAGGGCACTGTACAATGGTCCCCTAGACAGGAAGCAATAGCAGATGAGCACCACTGTCAAAGTACACTTCCATCATGTCCCTCCACAACACATGGGTCAGTCCAGGCAAAACACACACAGTAACAGGCATGGTGCATGCCATGGACATTTCCATGCATGTCCAATGGACTCTTGAAACATTCAATGATATGTAACTCACATGCATCATGCCTCATGCCCATCACATGCACACACTTCACCTCAGTCACATCCATCTGGCCCCAAACACACCAAACACAGCGGTTACAAGGGTAATTTGGCTGCTTTACTGAATCTCTGCATTGTCACACACATGTGTCATGCATCCATGGCATGCACAAGTCACAGACACGCAGGTCAGGCACACAGACATGGCTACCATATATGTACCTGGCATCAGCACCCATCCCTCACCCCCACCCATGTCCAGGTACAGAGACTGGCATGCTCTCATGTTCAAAATCTGAATAGGGCTCCCCATGCGGCATTTCAACACATGCAACAACCATGTGCATCACACATCACTGGTCGCACATGCATTACCATGATGTCCCTGCACACATACATGCATACATGGCCTATGGCACACATACAGGCAAGTATCATAGAACCAGCACACCGCAACATGCCCTGTCTCACACAGTAATGCATGGACACTTACCGCTCAACTCCAGACGGGCCTCCCTCTCAAGGATCTGGGCGTGGAGCGCTGGGCGTACGCGTTCCAGGACCCTCATCTGGATGGAACTCATGCGGCCCCGGCCCCCCTCCACGAGGCGCCGGGCCTTCACAAGGGTCCTGGACCTCAAGTCCTCCCAGCGCTTCTTGATCTTCAGGACGTCGCGGGTTGCCACCCCCTCCGCGTTGATGGCAACCACACAGTCGGCCCAGATCCTCTGCCGTCCTTCCTTGCTGGCGCGGGACGATCCAAAGAGGGCATCATACTGCCCCAGGACATGCTCCACCAGGACACCAACTTCGGTGACAGTGAAGCTGGTGCCCCTCTGCCCCTCTGGCCTGGGGTTGCCACTGGTGCCAGATGTGGAAGTGCCTGACATGGCAACCCCAGAGGCAGGTGTGGGTGGGCAACTGGGTCTTGGGGCTGGGCTGTGGAGCGATGTAATACCAGTCGGGAGTCTTCAGTTCCAGCAGGGGTGGACACAGCAACTGGACCCCTGCAGATGGCTGATGTGCAGGCACCAAATGGCAGGGCACGGTGGCAGCAGGCAGGCAGGCAGCAGCAGATGGCACGTGGGAGGCTGCTCGGGGCACTGGGGGGCAGTAACTCGGCCTTCTGGGCAGGAGCGTGGGCTTCCGTGTGTTTTCGCGTGGCCAGCTTGATACGGAGTGATTTGGCACGTGAAAATCCTGCACGTCAGCGTGAAATCCGAGGAAAGGCCCTTAGCGCGTAAGCGCGTCAGCACGCATACGCGATTCTATTGGACCAGAGTCCCTCAGCGCGTAAGCGCGTCTGTGACGTGACCCGCACGGGTGTTCCCCACTCAGCACGTGATGACGGGGCACACGTGGAGATACTGCACGTCAGAGTGTCATCGCGTGTAATTGGACAAAAGTGCGCGTACACGCGATTGGCCTATGTACGTGTATTTAATGGGTGCGCGGCCACTTACACACGCAAGTACGTCAGCGAACCTGTATCACGTGGTGCGTGTGAATTTCCGCACGCTATTGGACTGGGAACTGGATTCCAGGGGTGCGCGGGTCACACGCTGTATCCCATGGTGCGTGTGAATTTCCACACGCTATTGGACTGGGAACTGGATTCCAGGGGTGCGCGGGTCACACGCTGTATCCCGTGGTGCGTGTGAATTTCCACACGCTATTGGACTGGGAACTGGATTCCAGGGGTGCGCGGGTCACACGCTGTATCCCGTGGTGCGTGTGAATTTCCACACGCTATTGGACTGGGAACTGGATTCCAGGGGTGCGCGGGTCACACGCTGTATCCCGTGGTGCGTGTGAATTTCCACACGCTATTGGACTGGGAACTGGATTCCAGGGGTGCGCGGGTCACACGCTGTATCCCGTGGTGCGTGTGAATTTCCACACGCTATTGGACTGGGAACTGGATTCCAGGGGTGCGCGGGTCACACGCTGTATCCCGTGGTGCGTGTGAATTTCCACACGCTATTGGACTGGGAACTGGATTCCAGGGGTGCGCGGGTCACACGCTCGCCTAGAACACGCGCTAAGCATAAATTGCGGACTTTAACAATAACAAGCTCAGACGCCAGGATGAACATACCGTTCCTAGCAGCAGTGGCAGTGGGCTACCAAAGGAGGAGGAGGAGGATAGTCAGGGCCAGAATATTCACACCCAGAACCAGCCTTTTCGGGATGCCTGATGACCAGGTGTATGGGAGGTACAGGTTTCCACCACACATCATACTGGACCTGGTGAGTGAGTGGGAGGATGACCTCACATCACCCACCCTGTGCTCCCAAGCACTCAGCCCCCTGGAGAAGGTCCTCAATGTACTGCACTTCTTAGCCACTGGATCATTTCAGTGGACAAGTGCCATAGTGGGTGGGGTGTCACAGGCCACCCAGTCACGCTGCCTACACCAGGTCTTGAACATCATGACTGCACGCCCATCAGTCCGCAGGCACATATACCTGCCCAGAACACCTGCAGAAAGGCATGCTGCCGCCCTGGATTTTTACGGTGTGGCACGATTCCCCAAAGTGCTAGGTGCCATCGACTGCACCCATGTGGCTCTACGTCCCCCCAGGGCATCTGAGCACATCTATAGGAACCGCAAGCACTGGCATTCCATCAACGTGCAGGTAGCATGTAATGCCAAGGGAATCATCACCTCAGTATATGCCAACTATCCCGGCTCCACCCACGACAGCTTCATTTACCGAATGTCCACCCTAAGCCGGGACCTAGAAGCTGGGCGGCATGGCGATACATGGCTGCTTGGTGAGTATGTATGCCACTGCACATGCATGCATGTTGGATACTGAGCAAGGTCACAACCTCACCAATGATACCAATCCCCACCTCCACAGGGGACAGTGCCTACCCTCTCAGCCCCCACATGATGACGCCAATTCGGAACCCCACCACGCCACCCCAGGTAAGATTTAACACAGCCCACATTACAACCAGGGGCATAGTGGAGCGCACATTCGGAGTGCTGAAGTCACGCTTTCGCTCCCTTGACCGTTCTGGCGGGCAGCTGTTATACGCTCCCCCAGTAGTGTGCAGGATCATAGTGGCAGCATGTGTCCTGCACAACGTTGCAACACGCCGGGGCCTGGCCGTGGACATGGTGGTGGCCCCACATCCCCAACCACATGCACAGCCGCTGCGCATGGGAGGGGAAAGGGCACGGGGGGAGGCAGCCCGTACACAGCTAGTGGCTAATTACTTCACATAGAAATCACACCCCTGTGGAGTGCACACTGCCCTGGCACATTCCATCTGACAATCAATGATGACTCAACCTGACACTGATCCTGAATGTGTGGAGAATGAACCGGGAATTCCATGTCAGCCTGAGATTGTTCACCTGGAAGTGTCACAATGTGTGCATCCCTACCCACACAGACACCACCAATGCAGTTTTGTGAAGTTACACATTGAAGCAGCTAAAATGAATACCCACTTGCAAAATGCAACAAGAGGACAGTGCCATGTCAGCCAACCCAACCCCAGCACTGCCACACGACACACCGTGCCATGTCATGCTAATTGCAGGTAAACAAAGTAATCCCCACAACATGACATCACTCTGACTATGTACAGTGGCACTATTAGAAACCTGCAACACCTGAAATGCTCACAGCAATGCCGGACCAACAACATACTTGAGCACGTAGTACCATTAACATGACATCAAAAATGTTACATATTAGTAGTCTCACCACCTGGAAATGCCTGCACTCCCACCACTACCAACTGTGCAGTGTTGGCGCCATGTAGAGTTGTAGGTGCACTGCTGCCAACATGGTCCCCATCGCCAGACTAGAGGTCCTTGTGTGGACTTGAGGAAGGGACCTGCAAATTGGGAGGTAGACACAGAAGAAGAGTTACACATCAATGCAACATGCAGTGTACAACACAACAGCAATATGCACTATGAATGTATACACAGTATTGACTACAGACTGGCCACACAGCTCATGGGAGTCCAACGTCACTGTGTAATTCACTGTCACTTGGGCACACCCTTTGCAAGCCCATGGAAACGGGAAGCAGGAGGGGTGTGTGTGACTCAAACCCAAGCATCTGAACCAAATACATTACAAGCCTGCATGTGCCCAGCCACAATGCAGCGTATGCCCACAGGAACCACGGAAGCCAACACATCGAAGCCAACACATCGGAGCCAACACATCGAAGCCAACAGATCGGAGCCAACAGATCGGAGCCAACAGATCGGAGCCAACAGATCGGAGCCAACAGATCGGAGCCAACAGATCGGAGCCAACAGATCGTCCCAAAAAAATTGGGAATAAAAGAAATCAAAATAAAAATAAAAATAAGAAACAATCAAAAATGGCCATTGATGGGCCCGGGGGGGTTGGGGAGGCCACCCAGGAGGTCCGAGGACAGGATGCACACCAGAACCCACCTGCGTGGATCCTGGGAAGATAAAACACCTCCATGGGCTCATGGCCCACACGGCTACCCTATTGTGGGAGTATCACTGCTGTCGCTATTATCACCCTGTGCAGCTGCATCCGGAGGTGGTTGCACTATGGGAGGCAGCCCACGCAAGGCCCTAGTCTGCTCCTCCATGGCTGCAAGCATGCGGGTGTGGTAGGTCTGGTTCTGGAGGATGAGTGTGCGGAGGTCCCCATGCAACAACTCACGGGATGCCCGGACCTCCGCCCTCGTTGCCTGCATCTCAGCTGAGAGCGTACGGGTGAGATGCTCCAGCTGCTGTTCTGTCCTTTGGTGTGTTGAAGCCTCAAGCTCAACAAGAGTCGTCCTGAGGTGAAGGAGCTCCTGCCTCAGGGCTTCCCTGTGGCCCTGGGACTCAATGGAGATGGCCTCCTGCAGAGTCGCCAGTGCCGCCCGCCTGTCCCTGTTGGACCCCAACATGTCCTCCCTGTGTGACTGGCAGATGGAGTCGGTTGCCTGCTCTAGTCGCTCCATCAGCCTTTCTGGGGGGACAATGGAAGTGGCCACCCTATCCATGGCCTGAGCCATCATCTCGGATGATGCAGCCTGTTGGGTAGCCATACCGTAAATGGATTGCTCCCATGCGGTATTGCCGGGTGGCGTACGGCCACCACGTCGGCGGGCACCACACCTGTCTGGGGCAAGGCGAACTGCGCCTTGCTGTGCCGGCACTGCCTGAGGCTGCAGGACTGCATTCCCCCTCTGATCTGCTGGCCCAGGAACAGGATCAGATGTCGCGGAGTGTGACCCTGCATCCGTAACCACCGAAGGCGTAGCTGCCAACACTGACATCCCCATGGAGGGTACTGACCCTGGTGCAGGTGGGTGAGACAGAACAGAATCCCTCCCTGGAACACTCACCTGCGACGGCACGTAGGTCTCATCCGAATCAACACCTGAGTACAGCTCGGGGGAGGTGCAGCCAGAGACACCCCTTGAGAGCACGACCTGCAGCACTTGTGGGTTCTCCCCCACCACCACACCACGTCCCTCACTGGTGGTTGGTCGGCCCTGGGACACCTCCTGGGTCTGCACCATCTCCACAACCCCAGCAGTATCAGGTGCGTCTTCCCCTGCAAAGACATGAAAACAAAGAAATGGAAACAGGCATTAGCACCATGGCACACATTGAGGGCTGAGAAGCAAGAGAACCAGTACTTGATTGACACATGTCCCACATGACTAAAACCCTCCCATGCATGCACCCTCACTGCGTATGAAGTGCAGGCAAATGGCACACACTGATGACACCAAGATGGAAGATGAACAAATTTTCTGCATGCTGCCTGGCAGTGGCATCACACATTGGCCTGTGATTGGCAGGTGAAACACACATGCCATCACACAGATGGCATGTACCATTGCTATTGAGTGAAGATGGAGAGGAGGGCAGCACCTATTCATTCAGTCCAGTTCCCGCATGTAATAGCTTTTCTGATTCTAACAGGTCAGATTTTTCACCTGGAGCTGCCAGTCTGAAATGGTCAAATTGCACAGGGACATGTGTGTACAAATGATATCCAGGTAACAAAGTCACTCCACTTTACCATACCCATGTCAGACATGTGACTAGTGGACAGCGACATGCCTAGTGAAAGTGGTGGAATGCAAACAAACTGACTGAATGAACAGTGAAAAATAAGCAAATATGTTGTGTCAAGGTGACACTTCAAGGGCAACTGGCGTGCAGTTGTGCTAGATGTCTACTGTTGGCAGAAGGGATACTGCTATGGCCAAATGCAGCTGCGCAGGAAGTATTGCATGAAGCACATGGCTGACACATACGACTGAGGCGCACACACTCTCACCTGGCACCCAAACAGAAGCCCTCACACACACACCATGCACATGGATGACACACACATGCATGTGCACTCACCGGACAATGCCTCGTAATCAGCCAGATCTCCCACGCCTTGGATCTGTTCCTCCGTGACGTAGGTCCCAGCGACTGACTCATGTGGAGTGAGTTCCATGTCTACTACTGGAGACCCACCTCCAGTCACTAGAGTTGCGGCATGACTTGAGGCCAGCTTACTCTTTGCCCTGCGCTTTAGGTCATTCCAGCGCTTATAGCAATCATTGGCTGTGCGCCTCACGATTCCAAGGGCACTTACGATGTCCGCAACGGTCTGCCAGTGTGCCTGGCGTTGTGCAGGTGTGGTCTTGGATCCTGCAACAATGACCATCTCGTTGTCATGTCCGGACACATACTCGACAAGTGCATTCAGTTCGTCATCCGTGAAGCTGGGCTTCCTGGACGGGCCGGACTGTGTAGCCGTGTCTGGGGCATCAGCCTGTGCCGGACGAGCACTCTTCCTCTTCCGCTTGGAAGGTGGTGGTGATCCTGAGTGTCCTGCGCCGCTCTGGACACTAGGGGCAGGAGCCCTGGTGGACTCTGTATCAGGAGTGTGGGATTGCACACTCAGCATGGGAGTTGGTGCAGGCATTGGCTCTAGTGTGATGGTGTCAGGGGGAATGTCAGCAGCATGGACTAGGACCGACACTGTCCTGGCTGGGTGTGTGAGGGCTGGGGTGGATGGAGCCGCAGCTGCCCCTGCAGCCACTCCGCCCTGCCTCCTTGGTGCAGCAGATGACCTTGCTGCCCCAGATCCACGTGGCATGATGGCATCAACGTGCACCAGCGCACGTGTCGTAGCCCTGCTGACCTGGAAGTCAGCCATGGAGTCAGCCAGGTCTGGTGCCACAATGGGCTGGTCCAACAAGGGCTGAGCATGGATGGTGTCAGCCACTTCAGCCTCAACGGGAGGGGGGAGGGGGGGAGGGGGGGGGATGATGGGTGCCCTTGACTGGTCCTCCACACATGGGGGGACAGGCTCACCCTGCAAGTTACGACCACGTCCCCTACCGGATCCACCACGGCCACCACTTGTGGCTCTTCCACCTTTGCCACCCTTACGGAATCCTCGCCTCCCAGCCATGGCACTGATATTAATGTGCGTATGGGAGTGGCTGTAGACAATTGTCCTGGGCAATTGGGGGTCAAAGGGGTTGGGTACCAGATGGTAATTGTACCCTAGTGCTCTAGCACGGCTGATTGTAACCCCTGGGGAAAGATGACGGGTCACGCAACGCACAGGAGGCCCAAAAAAGGGAGATGACGTGCACGCAACCCCTCCTAGACCACGTGTGCAGAAAGAAAAACCTGCACTACGCTGTGGCACCCAGTAACACAAGAATGAACGTATGCGTGTCACACGCAGCCTAGAATGACCTCTGAAGGGGTAGGCTACACACGGGGCAAGCACAGAAGTTGGATACGTGCGTGACTCACCGTCTGCCAGGTAAAAGAGCGTGAAGAATGAGCGCGTTTGGCTGGCTAAACCCCCGCCAAAAGAAGATGTGTACGCTGTCTGAGAAGACAGGACAACAGTAGAAGGGGACACTGTTTGAGGGAACAGGCCCAGGTAAACCAGTAAAAGAGAAAAAAGAGAAAAAGCTGTCAGAGGTAACAGGGAATACGAACTGGAAACGCCGTGAAGTAAATCGCGTGTGAAACGACAAGAAGTACAGAATTCACCCACTCGCTCTCCACGAAAAGCACGTACAAGGAAATGGTGTTCTACATGTACCTTATATACAGGCCCACACGTACAGCGTCACTTACGTGGCGTGTACGTTCACCAATCACACGCTTTGTCACTTCTGCGTGTAGATCCATTTTCACCAATCACACGCTTTGTCACTTCTGCGTGTACATCCATTTTCACCAATCACACGCTTTGACACTGGGACGTGTCACGCAACAATTTCCTGCACGTGCAGGTGACTATAGGCGCGCATATGCTGTTGACGGGTTTACGCGCTAAGGGCCTTTGCTGACGTGTGGGATTTCACTCCCTATCAGGCTGTCCACGCGTTCACACACGAGAGACCACGCTCCTGGCCAGGAGGCCAAATTACTGCCCCCAGAGCCCTGAGCACGCTCCCACCTGCCATCTGCTGCTGCCTGACTGCCTGCTGGCCACGTGCCCCACAGTGCTGGTGGGTGGGGGTGTTGGGAGACATGGGTGGGGGCCTGGTGGAGGGTGCCCCTGCACTGGTGGGGGTGGTGGGAGACATGGGTGGGGGCTTGGTGGAGAGTGCCCCTGGTGGCGGGGGGGTGGGGGTTGTGGGAGACATGGGTGGGGGCCTGGTGGAGGCTGCCCCTGGTGGCGGGAGGGTGGGGGTGGTGGGAGACATGAGTGGGGGCCTGGTGGAGGCTGCCCCTGCACTGCTGGGGGGTGGGGGTGCAGGGGGACATGAGCAGGTGTGCAGGGTAGTCCCCTGTTTTGTAGGCTGCCTGCAGGGGCCGTGGAGGGTGTACAGGGAACACCTGTGAGGACCCACCCAGCCTAATCGCGTGTGATGATTCCCACGCACCCCTGTAATACACGTACCCTGGCCAATCGCGTGTTAAACTTCCCGCGTACCCCTGTAATACACGTACCCTGGCTAATCGCGTGTTAAACTTCCTGCGTACCCCTGTAATACACTTACCCTGGCTAATCGCGTGTTAAACTTCCCGCGTACCCCTGTAATACACGTACCCTGGCCAATCGCGTGTTAATCTTCCCGAATACCCCTGTAATACACGTACCCTGGCCAATCGCGTGTTAATCTTCCCGAGTACCCCTGTAATACACGTACCCTGGCCAATCGCGTGTTAAACTTCCCGCGTACCCCTGTAATACACGTACCCTGGCTAATCGCGTGTTAAACTTCCCGCGTACCCCTGTAATACACGTACCCTGGCCAATCGCGTGTTAAACTTCCCGCGTACCCCTGTAATACACGTACCCTGCCTAATCGCGTGTTAAACTTCCCGCGTACCCCTGTAATACACGTACCCTGCCCAATCGCGTGTTAAACTTCCCGCGTAACCCTGTAATACACGTACCCTGGCTAATCGCGTGTATAACTTCACGCGTACCCCTGTAATACACGTACCCTGGCCAATCGCATGTTAAACTTCCCGCGTACCCCTGTAATACACGTACCCTGGCCAATCGCGTGTTAAACTTCCCGCGTACCCCTGTAATACACGTACCCTGGCTAATCGCGTGTTAAACTTCCCGCGTACCCCTGTAATACACTTACCCTGGCTAATCGCGTGTTAAACTTCCCGCGTACCCCTGTAATACACGTACCCTGGCCAATCGCGTGTTAAACTTCCCGAATACCCCTGTAATACACGTACCCTGGCCAATCGCGTGTTAAACTTCCCGCGTACCCCTGTAATACACGTACCCTGGCCAATCGCGTGTTAAACTTCCCGCATACCCCTGTAATACACGTACCCTGGCTAATCGCGTGTATAACTTCACGCGTACCCCTGATATGCACGTTACCCGCTTTGCGTTCCTTGTTTGGCAGCCCTGTAAACTGGTCCAGGGTTAGCGCAGCCCTTTGCGATGATTTAGCGATTTTGATGGCTTTTCCTTGCGCGAGGGCGTTCTTGGGGGCGTTACTGGCGCTGCTGCAGGGTCGCTGCGATACTCTGCGCCACGGCTGGTTTGGGAGCATGAAATCCATGAATACGCTGTGCGCGGAAATCGGTTTTAGCGCACGTGCCTGGCGCAGTCAATCGCACGCGGACACTCTGCGCCAGCCGCTTGCGACACTTTTCAGCGAAATTCTATGAATTACCCTGCAAGCGTCAACAGGAGGGGTCAAATGTAAACAAAGATGACATTTTGCCTAACAATTTGGGAAACACATTTAAGGTATTTCCAGTATATATATATATATATATATTACATGGCCACGGTAGTGGCCATGTAGTTATGGTTAAGTTGCTGTTTCCATAGGAAGGACACTTTTTGGGCGGCTTATAACTTCGCTCTCCCTGGACGGATCCTCACCAAACTTTGCAAAAAAAGTAGTTAGGTCACTCTGAATTTTATTGCAAAGTTTGGTGAGGATTCGTCTAGGGGGGGAAAAGTTATAGGGGGGTCCCAAAACTTTTTTTTTTCCCATAGACTGAATGGGAAAAAACTTTGCGCACGGCTACAGCCAGAACCGCTGGACAGATTTACACCAAATTTGCGGCAGGAGCGGCAGCCTGGTCCCAAAAGCGTGCTTTTGTAAATTTGGTGTAAATCTGTCCAGTAGTTTTTTTAAAAATGACCAAAATGTAAGGCAAAAAAATTAGTGATATCTGCGTTCGCTTCGCGGACGGACTTCCCTGTTCGCTCCGCGGACAGCACCCCGATTGGCCCATGGGCTTGCGTCATGTCCGCGGACATGCAATGTGTTCGCTGATTGGACGGCGAGGGGCGTGGAGCGCGTGAGATTTTCTGTGGCGCCCGCCATCTTGTATTCGCAGTCGACCGCGTACAGCGCAGTGAAACGTGGATAAAAAATTGTATTTAGTGCCGTGTGTTGGTGTGTAAGAGTGTTTGGGGAGGGTGGGGGAGTACGAGATAGGTTCAATGTTTTGTTTTTTTATGTTCTAGACCTTTTTGTTGCGTTCGATTTGTCCGCGGAGAACACGGCTGTTCTGACATTTTGTAAATAAACTAAATGGTGGGGTGTTTAGAGGACGGAGTATGTGTCATTTTTGTTCGCAAGGAAGGTAAAAATGAGCTATGAACACTCGCGGTGTACTTAATTGTTCGTAAATACACAAACTGGGGGTGTCCTCAGGACGCTGTCCGTATTGTAATCTGTCTAGTTGAATGTGTTCTAAGAACACTCGCAGTGTCCCGAAATGGTTGCAATTACACAAAATGGGGGTGTTCTGAGAACGTTGTTTGTATTGTTCGTTGTCAGGGTGAAAGTGTTTTAAGAGCACTCCTTTTGTTCGCTAATAGTACATTTTCCTAGGGGCGTCAACCGACTTTTTGTCCACTAAAGAAACGATAAATCCGGCTGGTGTGCGCCGACATTATGTGATAATCCTATGACTGGCGCTATTGACCTGGCTGACTTGCTTTTGCGACACTAAATCATATCTCCCGCCCCTAAGCCTGATATTATCAAAGCATTCATATTCCCCGCCTTTCTCCGTGACGTTACAGGGTGCGTAATGAAACGCGCCCAGTCGTCTCCAGTACTACGCGACTTTACACAGAACCCGGAAGACAACACACATTATGTCACAACACAGCGCGCCACAATTCGGAATATGAAACTGTGATTTAAAAGCAAAGAGCAAGATTGTAAATGTTGTAAAGTACATTTATTTGACATCAAATGTTTAGAGAATATTCAGCAATTTGCATTTGTCTTTGTTGTCGATCCGCAAAAGTTCATGTTGAGACACGCGTTGTTCCTTTGCGGTACAGAGAGTGTTACATCAGCTTACAACTCAGTGCGCCACAATTCGGAATATGAAACTGTGGTTTAAAAGTAAACAGCAGGATTGTACATTTGGTAAAGTACATTTATTTCACATGAAATGTTTAGTGAATATTCAGCGATTTGCTATTGTCTCTGCTGTCGATCAGCAAAAGTTTATTTGGAGCCACGCGTTGTTCCTTTGCGGTAGATAGGCTGTTGGTTTATGATAAAAGCAGTAAATGGTCGCTCTGATAATCGGAAGGTTGCTCCAACAACGAGC
This sequence comes from Ambystoma mexicanum, assembly GCF_040938575.1. Lineage (NCBI taxonomy): Eukaryota > Metazoa > Chordata > Amphibia > Caudata > Ambystomatidae > Ambystoma > Ambystoma mexicanum. Next base: position 1,186,537,282 of record NC_090934.1, read on the forward strand.
CATTAGACCACCCTATTGGTTGGTATGTTGTTTTAGCCGCTAGTACTGCGTAAGGGCATATTGGTCCTTGGCGATTGTCCCATAAAATGGTGAGGGTCATGAAGTTGCATATTTGGACCTGCACCTGGCAGTTGAAGACCCCATCCGCTGGAGTCTGTAAATCGGGACATAGACAAAATGGGGCCACGTACCTGTTTTAAAAAACATAAATTAGTCTCACCAGCCGATCTTCATTAAAAATCATCATTTTATTTATTAGGGCGTGAAACTATTTGCTATCGAAGATAGTGCAACAGAGTATGTTAATAATAAAATAATAATATTTTCCCATTCATATAGCGCTAAGAACCATGAGGTATGTAAGCGGTGCTTATTATTAACCACGGTGTGTGGTGCTCATTTATCGACCACGGAAGGATGAAAGGCTGAGTTTGGCCTTGCCGGGATTCAAACTTGCGTTAGCAAGCTGTGCACAGATGTCAAAGCGAGTGCTGTACTCGCTGTGCCACTTGACAGGCTACAGTGAAGTGGCACAGCGAGTAGAGTGCTTGACCGCCTATAGACAGGTTAAATTATTTCTATTAACCCACCCTGTGTCGTCTGCCTTTTTCAGAGCCCTCTAAACGCCAGGGGATCAATTCGGCGGTGATAGTGCGCGGTAGAAAACATTATGCCACTTTCAACGAACAAGTTCAACTTGAGCGGTCTTTAATGCTACGCTATTGTAATTATATTTGGTATAAAGTAATCTAAAGGGTTACTTACAGTACAATTGCAATTTCCATTGTCTACGAGTGGTGCAGTCCCAAAATACGACTCCGCGTGTGCCAACAATCTTTCGCATAGTGATATAATATATAAAAGTGGTTTCGTTTCAGAAATTTCATCTTTATCTTCTCTTACATTTTAGCAACACTCCTTCAAGAGAAGTCTTTCATCACAATCTCTGTCTGTCAAGCTCAAAACACAATACAACCTTATTGTCCGCTTCGTGAGCCTCTCCGGGGTCCGAGAAAAAAATGGAAGCAGCTGACCTTCCCTGTGAACGAGCATAAATTCTTACTTTGCAACATTCTGTGTAAAACCATCTGTAGAAGTTGTGGAAGCAGCTGACCTTCACTGTGAACGAGCATAAATTCTTACTTTGCAACATTCTGTGTAAAGCCATCTGTAGAAGTTGGTTTTTGCACGCCATGTTTGTATATTGTTTACGTGATATTAAAAAAACTTTTTTAAAGGGACGTTATGGTTCTAAGTACAGCCGAAAGACCCCTGAAAATCGCAAGTTATGGTAAGCTTTGAAAAATAACCACAGTGCACTGCTAAGACTAACACCCAGGACATCAAAGATGACATCGCAAATGTAATTGATGAAATCACTGATGACATCACATGTGTATGTACTTTTCATGGAATTTGTGTACTAGGGATTTTTATTATAATGTTGTGAAAAAAGTGTCAAGGATATTGCAATAAATATCATACCGTTATTAGTGCTTTGAACGATGCATTGATATAAATAGCATTGTATTATGGGATTCTATCTAGTATACTGAGCTACTAATGGAGAAACATAGCATTGTGTGCAGAGTACAAGATGAAAGTATAATATTTGTAATGTTAATATGTTGAATAATGAAATAATAATTGTCCTGAAATGTTCGAAAATTCACAAACTGGGGTTGTTCTGAAGACGTTATTCGTATTGTGTGATTGCTTAGCTGTATGCAATGAGGGAATGGCACAGAGAGTAAAGTGGACGCCGTCCGCGGACACCACGGCTGTTCGTGGACAGGGCGCGCTACATCCGGGTTTTTCCAGGAAATCCAACATGGAAAGAAGACTGTACGGATCAGCCAATCAGATGTCGAGGTTGTGGATTTGTGTTGAAAGAGACTGTGTGTGGTGAAGATGGCAGAAGTGGAGAAAGTCAGGGTGTTGGTGCTCGGAGATATGTTTGTGCATGGTTTACAGCAGTACGCTGAATGCAGGCATGTTGCAAAGAACTTTGATGTGAAAGGAGTGGAGGTGGTGTGGAGCAGTGTGCCTGATTGCAATGTACAGGCAATTGTACAAGTTTGTGAGGATATGGCCACGGTGAACAGTCCGCATGTGGTAGTTTTGCACTATGGTGCTTTCCATTTGGGCAACGTCAGTGCCCCTACTTTGTTGGCTGATTTGGAATGCTTGGTTCAAGCAGTAATGAAGATCCTTCCAAATGCAAAAGTAATTTTTTCTGGATTACTACCTAGGGCAATATGGGACAATAGTTCAGTTTTTTGTCCTCAGCAAAATATTGCTAGGTGTGTCATCAACCGAGGCATGTGTGCCTTCATGCTTAGGATTGGTATGTTCTTTTGTAACAATGAGAATATTGATGCCAGTAATGCTGTTAATTTTAAAGAAGATGGCATTTCTTTATCTTTTACGGGAAATGCCTTTCTATTTTGGAATGTAAGGGTTGCTTTGGAGAAGGTTATGTGAAGATTTTAGGAGTAAAGTAAGAAAAAAAAACAAGAAAAAAAATACAAAATAACAGGTGTCTGTCCGCATCTGTAAAAAAAAAAAAAAAAAAACGGCTCTTTTCAGAGCCAACTTCAAAGGGGAAATGGGGCACACTATTTAAATTTACATTCACCACGCTCAGATTTTCGATGTGTCCGCGGACATGGCGGTAGTCCGCGGACATGTAAATCACTACGAGGGGGTTAGTATGTTCTATGTTACCTGTATATGAAGTCAGGGATATTATGGTTAAGTTGTGCTACTAAAAACCTATGAAATTCAGTGAAAAAACTTTGTTAAAGGGACGTTATGGTTAAGTTGCGCTACTAAAAACCTATGAAATTCAGTAAAAAAAACTTTGTTAAAGGGACGTTATGGTTAAGTTGCGCTACTAAAAACCTATAAAATTCAGTGAAAAAACTTTGTTAAAGGGACGTTATGGTTCCAAGTAAAACCGAAAAACCCTTGAAATTCGCCAGTTATGGTAAGCTAAGCAACCATAACTCGCGCCACCACCGTGCACTGCTAAGACTAACATCCAGGACATCAAATATGACATCACAAATGTCATTGATGACATCACTGATGACATCACATGTGTATGTACTTCTCATGAAATATGTGTAGAAGGGATTCTTATTATGTTGCGAAAAACATGTCAAGAATCATTGCAAGAAATATACCCTAATAAGTGCATTGAACGATGCATTGATATAAATAGCATCCTATTATGGGGTTCTATCTAGTATACTAAGCTACTCATACAGAAACATAACATTGTTTGCAGCGTACAAGATGAAGGTATGATATTCGTAATGTTAATATGTTGAATAATGAAATGATAATTGTTTTCTTAATACATTTTTGTGTACTGTGAAATATGTAATAAGTAGCTAATAAAACCCATGTATTACATAATTGCATTACTATAGACAAAACACAAAGACACAAGAACACATACCAATATGGGTATATACAGGGAGGGTGAAGTTAGCAAAAAAGCACAAGTAGTAGTAGAAACAATTCATAACTTAACTGATTAGTAGTGTGAGTACAATGTATACAAATATGACCATATACAGGGAAAGTACAGCCATAAAAAAAACAACAGAACTATCAGAAAGTGCTCATAAGTCTAGTGATTATCTTTATGCACAAAAAGGATTGCTGTCTTTCAAGCTTGTGTTTTCCCATATGTATATGTTTCATATGATGTGACTGTACTCTAAGGGAATTACTGTAAGAACCTACTAGAAGGATATGTCTACAAATAAAATAAAATTCTTAGTTTCTGATTGTTACTGAAGAAAACCATGTGGCCTAGATATGTCAGCAAAAGAAAAAATAGTGAGCCAGACATGTGATGTCATCAGTGATATCATCAATGACATTTGTGATGTTATCTTTGATGTCCTGGGTGTTAGTCTTAGCAGTGCACGGTGGTGGCGCGAGTTATGGTTGCTTAGCTTACCATAACTGGCGAATTTCAAGGGTTTTTCGGTTTTATTTGGAACCATAACGTCCCTTTAACAAAGTTTTTTGACTGAATTTCATAGGTTTTTAGTAGTGCAACTTAACCATAACGTCCCTTTAACAAAGTTTTTTTTACTGAATATATATATATATATATATATATATATATATATATATATATATAGACCAAGTGTTATCACGCACATTTGAACGCACCTGGAGTAACCCTCGATTTGTAGTGCCATGTGAGGTGGAGGACATAAGCCCTACCGCTGTTAAATTGGTAGGAAGAAGGGCTTGGATCCACCTGCTTGAACATTGACCTCTCCTGCACCCATTTCAAGTGAAGCAAGCATTTCCAGCGAAGTAAGTGTTCACAATGAAGCAAACATTTCCAATGAAGCAAGTCCCCAGAGCGAAGCAAGAGAAGAACAGAAAAGCATGACCACAAGATTAATGATCAAATACTTGGATAAAGAAAACAAAACACTTTTAGATTAGAATTGATTTATGGATTAATTCAGCTGCAGTTATTGTGAAATATCTTCCCTGGACTGGAACAGGGAAAACTATGAAATAATTAAAGAGGGAAAATAAATAATATTTAACCTTTTATGTTGCCGATCGTTCATACATTTTTACTTGCTGTTTTCCCTTAGATACTTCAGTCTTTATGCAGCTTTAATAAGAAGGAATATGAACACAGTGACATTTTCGGGGATTCAAAAAAATGGCTTCATCGTTTTAAGAATTGTTTTGGCAATCACTTTGCAGTTTCTTTTATACATGTATGACTTATAGTTAAAATTATAAAAACTGACATATATTAGAAGTAAAGTGGTGGCAATGAAAATGTTCCAAGAGATGAGAGATGTACCTCTGAGAAAAAGATATACCAAACGAAGAATAATGTGTGGATTTTGTGTGGCATTCTGATTTTGACTGTTCTCCTTATAACATTGGCATTCACAAATATTATAAGCAGTGAGAAATTAAGAGACCAAGAACCCTGTTATGTTCTGATGTTAGAAAAACCCTTTTCCCGAATGAAGAGAGATGCTGGAGAACATAATGAAAGTATTAACTCATATTTAGACAAACCGGCACATTTGGCAAATCATTTATGGTATCAGCACATGAAAGAGGTGGGAGAGAGAACGGCAGAAAAAAGTTGCTGTGTCTGTTCCTTAATACAGTATGCCATGAATGCGGCAAGAACATTTATTGCAAGAGAAATGTCTTCAAATGATACAAAATGTCTGTCATTAAGCAGCCTGCACTGCGAGAGGGCAATTCGAAGGGAAGTGGGCAACTTTAAGATGGCGATCAAGACAGACATTTCGATACGAAGATACATATCTAAAGACAAAAAGGATGGAGAGTGGATTTGGGTGGACAAACAAAAAACGTATGCATCCATCCCAATTTGGAGAGAAGATACAAGTTGTTGAGATGAAGCGAATGAAATGCACTGATATGACTGAAAAATCAGGAGAACCAGGATGCTGTGAAAGAGCACAACTGTTGGTGTATGGGCGCGTAGCAACGAGCACTGAATGGGAAGATGGCCTAATATCATGCCTTGCACACTTATTGAAGAAGGAAGGAATCCGTGAGGTGCAGAAGGTGAATTATGAATGCCTAGAATCATGGGCCAAGCATGCAAGACTACTAACCTTGGTTGAGAATGAAGCAGGACCAGTGCATATATTGCAAGTGAGGAATGCAACAACCTGCTTCAAAAATGATGGCAAGGTCTATGTTGGAAAAAACAAAGGATGTGAAGAAATAATTGAAGTACCAGGAATGAATGGAGGATCTGTAGTTCTGATTGATCGATATTGGGCTTGTGGATCCAGAGCCTACATGCAGTTGCCTAAGGATTGGAGAGGAGTGTGTTTCATAGAGAATGTACATATTCCAGCACTAGTGATTCCCCAAAGTGACCACCATATTGAAGAGTTCCCGAAAATGAATGAATATAATAGAAGGAGGAGATCACTTCATCTTCGTCAATTAAAGAGAGAGAATTACTTCTCATCAAAGTCCATAGAGGCTTATGACGACATTCTGGATGAGTACAAACTATTCAGCAAGACCGCCATGATAATGACATCTATATTCATACCAGTACTTCAAGTGGCTTCAGATTACAAGATGGGAGCTGTTGCTGACGATCAATGCAACAATAAAAGGATTCAGTGCAATAAAGGAAGAATTCAGAGCCATCAGGCTGATGACTGATAACTGATAACCACAATGGAAGGAGGCGTGTGCGCCAAGGTCAGATCGTCTTGTTGTAGATTTATACCTGCTCATGATGGAGAAAATGGGACATTGACAGAGGCAATAATGATGCTGACAACCTTGCATACACAGATGGAAGAGGACACTGATAAAACAGCAGGAGGTGATGTTTTTTCATCATTGCTTGGATGGAGTCCATCTTGGTTGGCAAATGCTTTTAAACTACTTGGAGCAATATTACCATTAGTAATGTTGGGATTCTGTCTCATAAGGATCATCTTGGGACAATGCCAGAAGACAGCCAAAAAAGCTATTGGAATGAAAATAATGATTGGCATTAATAAATATGCTGGAGAACAGATGCAAACAGAAGAAGAAACCCGAGAAAATATATAGAAGAGTTCTCTTGCACCCCCATTAACAAAGTTCTATTATCCCCAGGATCGGAAAAAATATGTGGGACGATGGATATTTTGTGCACCGCCAGGAGAATGTCATTTGGTGAACTGGAGTGTGGATGAACACAAAGAATGCTGGCCACCTGAGGGGGGGGGGAGGGTGACAAAAATATGTATACAGAAGAAAAGAAAATATGATGAGGTGATTGTTAATGTTAATGTTAAAGGACATTTGTACCACGCACTATCACCACCGGAGTGGTCCCCTGGTGCTCTGGCAGCTCTGAAAGAGGAAGGGAGGTTGAGTTAGTGCAAGGAAGCAGGAAAAGTGCAAGAGAGCAGTGATGTGCTGTTGGCGGCCTCAGCCCGGTGGGTCCGTTGGCTGGGCCTGGGGTGTTTGCAGCCGGTAGTCGTTGTGTTCTGTTGCGCGAGTGTCTTTTTGTTTGTTGTTGCAATGTAGTGAAGTCTGTGCCCTTTTTTGTGCTGTAGGTTTTGGTTGTGTTTGGTTTGGAGTTTGAGAGATGTATGCAGAGGGGAAATTGTTAGTGGAGTTGGTATCTCTATCCTGAATTGAGGTGCTGGGCTTGCGTAGTCTCCCCTGATTTGGCTCTGTCCTGATCTGGGTCCATCTGACATTCCAAGGTTCCTTACTTCTCTGGCCCCCACCTCTATCTGGCTCTCTCACAGCCCCCCCTGTCCTCGCTTCATACTCCTGTGGCCAGTGCACCTGTCGATGTCCAGAAGTCAGATAGTGTGGTGAATTGCCAATATCTTGACAATTGCACAACACTGTGGTATCTGGTGGTAACTAAGGGGCGGGTGGAAATGTTGGGTGGGATTAGCTGGGGTAGTTGACTTGGTCTCCGTGCGTGTCGCCTGTGTTCAAGTCTATCCGGTGTCACCCATCCAGGTGCCGTAGGAGCTTCCTTGTAATTTCTGGGGCTGTCCGTGTCCTTTTCAGTTTAGTCATCCTTTTTCTCTTTTTATGTTTTCAGTTGGAGTCTGTGGTGTTGAAGAGCCAGGTGTTTAGTTATTTCCTGAATTTTAGTTGATCTTCAGTGTTTCTTATTTCTTTTGGGATGTTGTTCCAGGTTTTTGCGGCTAGGTGGTAGAAGGAGGTGCCTCCAAGTTTTTTCTTGAGGTATGGTTTATGTTCCAGGTGGACTTTGTTGCTTGATCGGAGGGGTCTCGTTGGTTTGTAGATTGTTATTTTCTTTTGTAGGAATTCTGCTCCTTGTCCGCCGATTGCCCTGTGTGCGTTATGCACATTGTTTTGAAGGTGATGAAATGTTTTACTAGGAGCCAGTGTAGTGTTTTTAGGGCAGGAGTGATGTGGTCTCTTCTGGATAGTTTGAGGAGTAGTCTTGCTGCTGCATTTTGGATCTGTCGCAGTTTCTTCAGGAGGTATTCTGGTATTTCGAGGTAGAGGCTATTTGCATAGTCGATTCTTGACAGGATTAGGGTGACGATAGGGAGTGTTTTGTGCGTGAAGGAGAGGAAAGGTAGAATTCTTCTTGCCGTGTGGAGGAGGAAAAAACATTTCTTCACTGTTGCATTTATTTGTGGTTCTAAGGTTAGGGTGCTGTCCATTAGGACTCCCAGATTTTTTACTACCTTCGACGGTGTTGGTGCATGTCTCATTTCCGTAGGCCATGGGATGGTGGTTTTGTTCTCTTGGTCTTTGGATACGATCATGATTTCTGTCTTTCCTGGGTTGATTTTCAGGTTGTTGCCATTCATCCAGTTGAAGACTTCTTTTAGACAATCGATTAGGGTTGAATGATCAGCATCGGTGTCTTTGATTTTGTAGATGATTTGAGTATCATCTGCATAGTTGTAGCATGTTGCATTTATTGAAGATTCTGAAGACCAGAGTCTGGTAGATGTTGAAATATAGTGGAGATAGTGAGGATCCTTGTGGCACTCCACAGTCGTTAACTCGTGGAGTGGATTTGAATGGTTTAATCCGTACGGTTTCTGTTCTGTCTGCTAGGAATGATTTGGTCCAGAGTAGTGCTGTGTCTGTTATGCCTATGTCTTCTAGCCTTTTGGTCAGGGTATCGTGGCTAACTGTGTCAAAGGCTGCAGGGGGGGGTCGAGCAGAATAAGGGCTGAGGTAGTGTTTGAGTCTGCGTTAGTTTTGAGGTCGTCCCAGATGGATAGTATTGCTGTTTCCATTCCTCTTGCTGGTCTGAAACCGACTTGCCCTTGGTCTAGCAGGTGGTGTTTTCTACGTGTTCTTGGGTTAGTTTATATACGTAGGTTTCTAGAGGTTTTGCCGGTTAGGGGATGTTAGAGATCGGCCTGTAGTTGGAGCGGTCTTCTACGTCGCCACTTGTGTTTTTCAAGAGTGGCTTGATGTATGGTGATTTGAAGATCCTCGGTACAGTCCCTGTTGCTAGTGATAGATTTAGAAGGTTTCTGTAGTGTTCTGCTGGCGTTCCTTGCGCGAGGATTGACTTGTAGATGTCTGGGGGACATGGGTCCATGTGTGATCCAGCTTTCTTGCTTCATTTTACCAGCATTGCGAATGCCTCTGCTGATATTTCAGGAAAGCTTTGGAGGCTGTGCTATGGTTACGTGTTAGGTTCATTAGGTTGTATTTTGTGGTTGGTTGGTCTCTTTTGTATGGTTTGTTGGATGTCATTGATTTTTTTTTTTTGTGGTCTGCCAGGTCGTTGCATAGTTTTTCTGAGGGGGTTGGGGTGTTATCGCAGCCAGGTGGGTTTCTCATTTCTTTAATGATGTTAACATTTCTTTTTGTGTGTTGGTGGCAATGGTGGTTCTGTCATCGTAATGTCTTCTCTTCGCCTTTTGAATGTACTTCTTGTATGCACAGATTTGTTTCTGGAACAGTGTTTTTTTTTCTGGGTTGTATTCTTTCCTCTATTCCAGTTCCATCTTTTTGTTTTCATTTTTCATGGCATTATAGTGGTGTGAACCATTTTGCCATTGCTCTTTTTTTTGATGGGGTGAACGTTTTTTTGGGGCGATCTTGTCTATTGTATCTGCAATCCATTTGTGTAGCATCTCCGCTTTCCCGTCTAGGTCAGCTAGCTCTAGTTTTGTAGTTGAGGGTTTGGTGAATTCCAGTTGTTCGAATAGGTTGCTTTCTTAGACGTTTTTCCAGTTTCTTTTTGTGGTGGTTGTGAGTTTCGGGGGTTGGATGCAGACTTGAGCAGGCAGAGTGATCACGAATGGGATGATGAGATGGTCGCTCCACAATATTTGTATTGGTGGTGGCGTGGTGATGAGTTTTTCATTGGCGAAAATTGCGTCGAGGGTGTGTCCTGCTGAGTGTGTTGCCCCTTTGACTAGTTGTCGTAGTTTCATCGTGGTGAGATGTTCAATCAGTGAGCCCATAAAATCAGATGCAAGATGCCAGTCACTGTTTGGACAGCCCCCAGGAAATCCAGTGACACCTAAATATGCGAACAGATATTCTCTCAGATAACCATTCAAACGCTATCCTGCTAACGTCATCATGGATACAGGTGCCCCAACATTGATCATGGATCCAGACGCCTCATTGGACATGATCGACTAATGACAAATATCCTGTAGTGCTGACGTCATTAGAGACACCACGACATAGTAACGTTAGCCATGGGGCACACACACATCCATGCGCGAAGTTACACAGACACACATGTGCACACACGAAGAACATGCTTCCACAGTTCTGTAGATAGAGGACAGATACATATACATACTGTCGAAAGCCTTTATTATTTTCTCTCATTAGCCAAATGCAGAAACGCAGTAACGCAAGGCAACAAGAGATGCAGAGCAAGCTTGCAGCAGCTTATTGCAACTAACCGTATGGCACTACAGGACCATATAAGGGACCTGGATGAGCCAAGATATTACAAACCAATAAGAAGAATCGTACAATATAGACATATGTAAATCATAGTATAACCTATAGAAGAGTTACATGAGGCCACAGAACCCAGAACGAAAGATGAAGCAAAGTAGAATTAGGCTGCACGAAGCACCAGGCCAGGGCTCACAGCCAAGGTCAGAGACGAGCAGAACATTCCTAAGCCTCAGAACAATGAACCACCTGCAAAACAGCAGAATAAATCCTCACTAATTGCAGACCAGAAAGCTCAATTTTGCGATCTTCACTCACAAGGTGCAGACGAGCTGAACAATGCTGATTTACTAGTGGTGAGAAGAGTAGCAGTTCCCAGTGAAACAGACACAAAGCAATGCATGTGTTGTTTTACAACGTTGCAACCCTGAAGGCACTCTCAAAGGCAAAGTGGTAATACTGATGGCAACAATGGGGACACATAGGGCCTGATTTATGGAAGTGCTTTATAATGGCGCAATCCCATAGGAAAACGTTCTGCGAATCAGGGTGATAGTCTGATGGCAACAATGGGGACACAGTCTTTCTCATCACCTTGAGAAGGAGCATGGAGTGCTGAGAACAGAGCTGGGTCCCAGGCCTGGGGAGATCTGCTTCAGCCAGTCATGGAATACATACCCAGGGGTGGGTGGCAGAGGGCATGGGCCAACGGTAATCCTGCAACCCTGCACTAATGTAATAGATCATTTCTGGGGAAGGTTCAGGCAAGCCAAATGACATGCATGGGCCAGTAAAATAACCTCTATATGTGCCAGCTATAGGTGGTACCACCCCCAATCACCCAACCAGGCAGGCTCTTAGGGTTTTTGGGGAAGAGCCCTGATTTCTGATGTCAGACTGTATCAAAAGCCCCTGACCTGGGCTCAAGAGCTGTGATTGCTGGAGAATTCTGTTGCTCCTGTATGATCCCTGTGTGTTATGGAAAATAAAGGACAGTCCTAACTTGCCCTTAGCTGAGTCCTCCATCTGTATGCCAGGGGAGGGTTTGTTAGGCCTTGGGTGCTCTAAACGATGAATGCGTGGTGTGAACCCCAGTCCTCTCTGGCATACCTAAACAAAGGGGTAGCAGAGGGATGGTTTACTACATCTGTGCGGCATAGAGCCGCCTCTTGCACTACAGTGCCCGGAGGACTGTGAGGCGCCTTGTGGAGCGCAAGTGCACATGGGAAGTGCACCCTATGTAGACGCCGTCAGGAGCCGTCTTAGAAATATCCTGCCCGCGGTCCATGAGGAGCCCAACAGACCAGAATGGTGGTGTCACAACCTTGGTGAGAGCCAGTGGCCGAGCAGTGTGATGAGTATTGTGGAGTATCAATGTTGTATTGTTGAGTATTAGGAAAGTATTGTCTAGTATTATGAAGTATAGTAGGGAAAGGAGCGGATGTAGATGTCTTTTGTTCAATTTTAGGGAACATTCGGTCTTGAGGTAAAAGGGTTGGGCAAATAGCCTAGACTATTGACTTAAGGGTACAGATGGCAGAAGTTATGTAAATATTGGATTTCCTGTAGTATTGGCATTTTAGCTCGGGTCATGGATAGTGGCATCCACGTATATAGAGCTTAGCAAATGGAGCTAGCTTAAATTGCAGAAAGGTGTTCTTCTGGTTAAGTCTTGCAGAGGCGTTTTATCTACAAGGTGACTCTGTGGGTACAGATTGAGCACGTTTAGTACAGAGGTGATGTCTCCAGGGAGGTCTGTGCATAGGACTAGGAGAGCACGAGGTGGTGCAGAATTCGGTTTTAACAATCAAAAATTTGACAGAGTAAGCTGTTCTGTGGCAGTGCGCGGAAGGCACACACACAAGATTGGTGGGTGTGCCTGAGGAGGCAGAGAGTTGTAGAAGGGTGGTGCATGGAGCATGCCTGGAAAGTTGGTTGAGTGCCAGAGATGCTTGTGATAGCACAAAAACAAGTGTTATTTCGGAATTTGACATTTTGCATGATAAGGTATATTTTGTTTAAAACTGCAGAGTTGTCAAAAACCTTGACTCGAGGTAAAGTAAGTATTGAAAGCAATGCATTGTGAAGGTGCAGGGGATACACCCCTACAGCACCTATGAAAGGCCCTTCCATGATACAAGGACAAGATAGCATGGAATGGACGAAAAGCACAGAAGGTAAATTTACTAAGCCATGGCCGAAGGGCAGGAGCGTATGCAGCAACCACCATACACACACCTACAAGAGGTTTATAAGGGGAAAAATTGAGCCATCATATGGCAATATTTGACCTCTGGAAGAGGTTTCAGGATGACGAGGGGGATGTGGCGAGGCGTCAATGGATGCTAAACCAACAGGAGACCCCAGGCGAAACACTCTCGGTCCCCACTTCCCCACCTCCTCCTGCCATGAGAGTGAAAGGGTTGCAGCAGGAACACAGGGACTGTAACCTATACAGGAGTTAAAAGCAGTGTAGGGGTACTCAAATCCAATATTCGACCTCCACCCTATACCAAGCAGGAGGGGCAGAAAGGAACCGGACAAGCAGGAGGTGGAAAAGGGGCGGACAGCGAAACTTAGACAAGAACAAGGGATGGGCTGGAGAATATAGCATCTAACAAGTGGATAGGAAGACAAATACTCCTGAAACTAGAAGGGAAGACAGCAGGAGAAGCATGAGGGGTGAGTAAGGAAGTAGCTGGCTATAAAGAAAGCAGGAAGCATGAGAGTGGGCAGAGATAAAGGAAGATGTGGAGAGAAAAGAAACAGAGGAACAGACGAATGGGAGAAAGTGCTAAGGGAGATGCTAAAGGAAGAAGAGAAAGAGTGGGAGTAGTGAGAGATGAGGAGAAAAAGAGAGCTTGAAAAAGAGAGGAAAAGGGTGGAAGACGAGAAGGAAAGGCAAGTTCTAGTAAAGAGGGGACGGAGGAAATAGCAAATAGAGCGGCTTACAAGAGAGCGCAAATGCAAGGGGGGAGAAGTGCACAGTGAGAGACATAAGACTAAGGTTGGGATCGACCACTTGACGACAACGAAGGAAGGGATAGGCACGCTGAGCAAGAGCACAGCAAGAAGTGTGATAGGGCAGGTACGCTGCCAGACAAAACCAACACAGGGTCCTCTGTGAGGGGGGCTGCAGGAATTTGATTGACCTAGAAGGGGAACCACAGGGAGCAAAGGTACTGAGGAGACTGAGCTTCCATGATGATTTCGGCAGTGACTTGGGAGGCATTGAGTAAGAAGATGACTTGGTAGGGAGTGAGGACGAGGGAGTAGGGCAACTTGATAGTCAATCGACAGGGAAACACACCGATCAGAGCTCCAAGTGGGGAGCAGACAAAGATACAGGGGGAGTGCGGGGGGATACGGACAAAAGACTACAACAGTCCAGGCTACGTTGCACAGACTGGATGAATTAACCTCATATGTGCAAAGGCTTAGAGACCTTCCAGCATGAAAGAGGGGAGAACTGGCAAGGGCATTCACATCCACTAAAGAAACAGGGAGACTGGATGGGGGCCAGGGTTGTCATAGTTTCCTTTACTGGAAAAGGGAGGGGGGATCCTCAATACATACCCTGGTAATATATCGACAAGGAAAATTTGAGGTGTAGGCTACCTTTGTTGACCATGGGTGCGGGGAAATGGATATATGAAATGGAAAGGATCACAGCAAATCAAAAATTAGCAGTATGAGATGTAAAAGGTGTACTAGTGACGTATGGAAAAGGGTGGGGTACCCAGGAGTAACACAGAACACGGTGTACAATGGTTTGCTGTTTGCCAACTGCTGAGCAGCTGAATGGCAAGCTCTATGGATGCAATACCTAGACACATCAGTGTGATCATGGTGCGTAGGATGGGGGGAAGACGAAGACCCCCTACAATATATTTAGGCTATTCAAGAGTTATGGCGCCTTGACACGCGAGAACCGTGGGACAAGACAGTGGCATTATTCTATCATATACTATGCCAAGGGTTACCACAACAGGTGCAGAGGCACCTAAATAAGTTGTTCAGGATGGGAGCAAAACCATGGTCAGAAGAACAACTTATAATAGTGCATTACTGCAGGCTAATGTAAGAAAATGCGAGGAAAAAGTCTGAGAAAAGAAAGCAGGAGGAGGTGAAGTTAGTGCAGAAGAAACCATCCAAATATGCTATGGGAGGAACGCGTGGCAGGACAAGAGGCACCACAAACACAGTATGCACAGCCGCCCACAGGAGGAGGGTTCATGGGGCGGGGGATGCGCAGCATGGGTTTCAAATTAGAGGGAGAGAGAACCACCCCAGAGCTGGGTGTGCGGACAGATAGGACATATCTCTAGGATATGTAGAAGCAGAGGGGGTATGCCACAGAATTGGGGGATGCCACAGAAAGGGGGGATGCAATACCAGCTTTCATATCCAGGGTAACAGAATTAGTTATATGCCCAAGACCAGACAAAACAACAAGGACAGGCACCAAAAAGGCATAACCGCAGACACACTACCCCATGACACAGACACCACAAATGCAGACGCCAGCACAACAATATTTACAGACACCACAAATGCCGCAGATGCAGAATAACATGCAGCCATCATACACGGCACAGCCAAATGACGGGACACTGGCACACACAGACTGCATGACAATGACTCCCATTAGAAAACTAGAGGTGTCACTGAGCTGGGGGGCAGCCCATTCATAGGAACCGGAATGTCATTATACCCTCAATAGGACAGTCCACAGACAGACCTGAAGTCTTCCATTTTATCGATTACACCCAACCCTGCAGAGGAAACTTGCTTAGGGATGAGATAGTTGACAAAACATTCTTGTGGACACAGGGTGACTAGATCCTGCATACGGGAAGGGAAGTACAGAATATCAGGCGATGCCATGAATGCTCAAGGATTCTCTGGGGTGATGGAATCAATTCCATTTACAGACGCTATTACACTTTCTATGGGAGAACACACCCTTACTGTATTCCCGACAGACACCAGTAAACATAATGGGGAGGGATATCATGAGCAAAATCAACATGACCATCTCATTCACTGACAAGGGGATAGTGTGTTCCATACCAGGGATACACCTTCTAAACGTGAGGGAGATTATTCAAGCTTATTGTGGACGCAGGGTACAGATGGGGTGCCAGCAGATGAGGAGCTATTTTGATATGGGACTGAAATAATAATAGCATGGCTCCCAGGGACTGAGGGAAAAATGTGGTGCATTCCAAATGAGTACTTCTTCAGGCCAGAAATACCATTAGACGAGAAGGAAGGGGCAATAGTGCCACTAGAATTAGAGACAGTAATAGTGGGGATGACTGGATAGCAGTAAATGGGACTGACAACACAGGGCGACCATGGCGATCTGTGATCGTCGTAGCAGAGGGGTACACAGATGGACTACTGTTCCAGACAAAGAACTGTTCAAAGACAACCGACCAGATCATGAGACAGTATTTGAAATTAGCATCACATTTTGGGTGAAAATATATTAAGAGTTACCACAGAGAATGGCGATGATGCTACAAGCAACGCTGACATTTCTCGAGGAATATTTGGCAAAGGTCCCCAGCATTTTATGGACCACAAGTCCCTATGATGTGGGTCTTCTGAAAGGGATTGGAGCAGTCAAAATAAAGCTGGAGCCAGGAGCCATTTTACCAAGAGCTAGGCAATATCCCCTGTCGAGGAAGGCAGACAAGGGTATTTATGAGACAATAGCAGCACTAGTGAAGCAGAGCATCCTGGTACCATCAGACTCACTGTGCAACACTGCAGTGTACCCTGTCAAAAAGGCAACATGGGGGTCATGGCATTTTATACAGGACTTGCCCCCTTTGAACCATATTATAGAAGCAGAATTTCCTTTAATTCTGAATCCAGTGACAATTTTGTGTAGCATTCCCACGGAAGCCATCTACTTCACGGACATAGATCTGAAGAATGCATTCTTCTCTATACTACTGCACCCAGACTCACAAGACTTAACTTAATTTCTATATAGAAATAAGAAGTGGAAACATACAAGACCTCCTCAAGGTTACTGCAAATCACATTCTATATTCAACAGAGTACTTCAAATGGACTTAGGAAATGTAAAATTAGAGAGCACGGTTATACAGTACATAGACGACATATTGATTTGCAGCAAGACAGAGACACAGTGTAGAGATGACTTTGTGCACATGTTGAGAGTGCTAGCAGACAAAGGATACAAGGTAGACAAGGCCAAATTACAATATTACCAGAATGAAGTGTTGTACAATGGACAAATGATATCCCAAGATGGATGGAAAAGTGACACCAGAAAGAGCAGAAGCAATACACAGGACAGCCAAACCCAAAACCATAGGACAAATGGAGAGTTTATAGGACTATGTAACCATTGCAGGGCATGGTTATTTGACTACAGTACTTACAGTAGGCCCTTATTGAGTGCACTGATGTAAGCACAAAGAGGAGAGGGTGCATTACAATGGACAACAGAGATGACGGAGGCATTTAACAAGCTGAAAGAAGCAATATGCACAGCTCCAGCGTTAGGGATCCCAGACTATCAAAGTGAATTTGTCTTACTCTCGCACTCAAATGGAGTGGTTATGACTGCAGTACTGACACAAAAGACAAGCATGGGGCACAAACCTCTAGCATATTACAGTGGACAATTAGACCCACTAATGAGAGGACACTATGCATGCGAACAGGCTTTGGCTGCCGCCGCATTCGCAGCAGACAAATCAGTGAGTATTACCATGGGATGCAGCACCACTCTTTATGTGTAGCATGCTCTCTTTGCAATACCGGAGAGAACGGAAAGTACATTGACAATGCAGAGTGTTTCAGGGTACGAGGTGTTACTGTCAAACCCACCTCTCAAGATAGTGAGATGCAGTCTTGTCAACCCGGCAACATTAATCACCAACCCCGTAAAGGAGGGCAACTATGTACACAACTGCACAGCCAACATAGAAGAATTCAATGAAACTAGCAAAGTACAGGAGAACGCACTTGAGGGGGGAGACATGCTTTACATTGACGGGTCGTCAACTATTGACCAAACAACTGGGGAAAGACATACTGGGACAGCAGTAGTGAGATTGAGAGAGGACACGATGAGAAAGGTGGTGACAAGCACACGTCTACCATCACATTTATCAGGCCAAGCAGCTGAATTAGTGGCTTTAATATTGGCATTGGAGCACAGCACAGGAAAGGAAGTGACAGTGTATTCTGATTCAGTTTACGTGACATCCACAGTGCATTCTGGGCTGTCACGCTGGCTGAGGAGGGGCTTCAGACGTGCTGATTGGTCACCGGTGCAGCATGCACTCCTATTGGGCAGACTGATGGAGGCACTCCAGTACGCACAGCGCCTCGCAGCAGCGAAGTGCCAAGCACACAGGAGAGGGGAGGATCCTGTCTCTAGGGGTAATGAGGCAGCTGACGCGGAAGCAAAACACGCTGCCTATTCTGGGAACATTTTAGAAATAGAGGCTTCATCCCCAGCATGCAATAATGCGTGAACAATGATACTAAAGGAAGGATAACACACATTACCAGTGACATAGATTATGGAATTGCAGTGAGTGAGCTGAACCCAGGGAAGAACAAGAGCTACGGATTAAGAGGGGATGTACAGTGTCTCCGACAGATGCCTTAGGGCTGCAAAATAACACAGGAAAAGTGGTAAAGCTATATTCATGATTGCACACTTCACTGACAGAGTTATACCATCTGACCCATATAGGGAAGGAGGTGCTTGCTGCTCATATTGGAGAGGACTGGTTCTGTCCTAACTTGGTGAAACACGTCGCTGAATTCATGACTAATTGTCTAGTGTGCAAACAATATACTGCAGGTCATACATTAAGGGTAGTGAGATGAGCCATACCTCGCCCAATGGGTCCATTTCAGCATCTGGACATTGACTATGTCTACATGAACCAAGTATACCAAGGGTACCGCTACATGATAGTGGTTGTATGCCCATTTTCCTGATGGATCAAAGCCAGTCCTTGTTCCCATCCTGATGCCCTTAGAGATGTGAAATTTCTGGTTCGGTAGATATTCCCATGATGGGGCGTGTGTGAGGTCCTGCAGTCTTACAATGGCCCTCACTGCGCCAATGAGATGTTCCAACACATCACCACCTTGTTAATAATACAACACAAATACTCTTTTGCAAGCAGACTGGGTGTGTGAGTGCCTCAACGGGCTGCTCAAAGACGGCATAGCCAAAATTAAAAAGACCTTCAATAAGTGTTGGCTTCACTGTCTTCCATTAGCATTATTCACATTGCGCAATAAACCAGGGTCCGACCACCATTTAACCCCAAGCTAGAAGGGAAATCACCTAAGGGACATCAAGCCCTACAAAGCGATGGCCTCTCTTAGCACCAGCAATGAAAGGACCGACGATTCACAAGCAGAAGCAGCAAACAATTGTCTTGAACAATCACAATCCAGCAGAGGACACCCTATGATTACTCGTTCTAGAGCAACAGAGATAGGGAAAGGATTTCCTACAAATCCAGATGGAGGGAACACTGTTTATTATTTTTCTTTTCACACACTGACAGCATTCATCGTGAAAGTGCGACTGTTATTATTGCATAGTTAGTATTGCATTGTTTCATGATTCCCCGTGATCGTCATCCCAAAACCGTCCATGGCCAATTTGTCCAAACATCCAATAGCACAAGAAGACACCATCCAAATGTATATTTCTGTGTCTTAATAGCTTATTTGTCCCAAGTATATCCACACCTGGAAATAGGAAATCCATCAGTACTCCATGACCCCAGATGTGGGAACATCTATTTCTTCTTGCTATGGCTGATTATTTCGTTTGCAGAGCTTGAATTTATCAAATACTAACACAGTAACGCTAGTTTTTTGCGCATTTGAGGCGGGCAACTGATATCTTTGAACTACACAAGGATCCAAGAGGTGTGAGTGATGGAGGGCACTATTAAAAGAATAATTGTGTTGTGTGCCTTATTCTCATGTATTTTCGCCCTCATCTTCTGGCAAGTTTCCTATATTGCTAGTAATACTGCTTCATCCTCTACTAACACACCCCCAACTCCAGCAGGTGGAACAATCATGTCAGGCAGACAGGCAAGCACTGTATGTACAATAAAGAGAGGTAGACTCGTGCAGATGCAGACATGGGGGGGGTGGAACTCTATTTTACTGATACTGCTCGAGTATCTAATACCATGTGGTAGAAGAGTATCTAATACCATGTGGTAGAAGCACATGACTAAAGTAGGTAAACAAACCACTGGGGAGAGCTGCTATGTCTGCTCACTAAACCCTATGCCATGAGTGCCTCCACAACGTTTGTAGCAACTGAAATACCAGCAGCAAGAGCACACTACCTTCTATACCTGTCCATGTTTACAACCTGAGGGAGATTCCAAGGGAGAACAGCAACATTGAGATGGACGTCCCAGGCAACATTTCCCTATGAAGATAGTTTAGTTTAGTTAGTTTATTTATAGAGCGCGACCGAACCCTCGGGTAACTGGGCGCATAATCATATGGACAACATAGTTACATATCGTTGCGCACAGCAGGAAAAGTACATACATTCAATGGTGCAGACAAATGGTGAAGTAAAAAATAAGCAAAGAATACAATGGAAAATAGCGGATCGGGTTACATGGTGATCCGTTTCACGGTATAGTTAAGACCTAGGGTGCGTGAGTAAGTAGCACCGTGTTTAAGCAGAGAGCCAAGATTTCACCATGGCTCTGAATGGCCAAAAGGAGGCTTCCGATCTGATTGCAAGAGGGAGGGTGTTCCAACATTGAGCTGCAAGAACCGGGAAACTGGAACCTCCTGCTGTTTTTAGGTTGAATTTAGGGACCCTGAGTTGGTGCAAGTAGGGAGTTCTGGTGGGTCTAGAAGTGCTGTGTCTAGCGAATTTGTCGGATAGGTATCGCGGGGCAGTCAGGGAGAGGCACTTGTGTGTAATGACAAGAGTTCGTAGCTTGATTCTGTCTCGTATTGGGAGCCAGTGGACATCTTTGCTAGCCGTGGAGATGTGTGCCTTGCGCGTGAGGTTAAGAGCACATCTTAAGGCATTGTTTTGGAGGATCTGGAGTTTGTCTAGATTTTTGGAGGTAGTACCTAGGAAGAGTGTGTTACAATAGTCTAATTTAGACAAAATCAATGCTCTGGATAGGGTGAGGCAGCTGGAGGATGATAGAGAAGGTCTACAGGCATTGATAAGTTTGTTGGTATATGTGGTAGATGAGATGGTGGCATTTATTTGTTTTTTCAACGATAGGGTGGAGTCAAGGTACACGCCTAGTGTTTTCACCTCTTTGGATACTTTTATGATGTTGCCATCAATGGTGAAGGATTTGCACCTAGAATCTAATTTGTTGAGGCGGGCCTGGGAGCCTACGATAAGCAGTTCCGTCTTATCGTCGTTAAGGCAGAGACTGTGTGTGGCCATCCAGGCTTGGATTTCTAGGTAGATTTCGTTAAGCTTTGCAACATCTTTTTCGTAGCAGCCATTGAGTGTGATGAGGACCTGGGTGTCGTCTGCATAGTTAGTGTAGCCGACACCCAGTTCGTCAAGACGGTCGAAGAGAAGCTTCGTGAAGATGTTGTAAAGTGTGGGGGAGATGCAGGAGCCTTGGGGAACTCCGCATTGGATTGGGATAGGATCAGCAGCCGCTGAAGGGGCGAAGACCCTAGTCGATCTGTCAGACAGAAATGACTGAATCCAATTGGTGGCATTCTGTGAGAATGCGGCAGCCGAGGAAAGGTGTTGTGTAAGGATCTGGTGGTCAACCAGGTCGAAGGCCGCAGAGAGATATAACAGGAGCAGAATGGCCAAGTTGCCCTAGTCTTTGGCTTCATCCATTTGGATTTCTAGATCCAGGAGGGCAGTTTCGGTCCCGTGCCTGGGTCTAAAGCCGGATTGTCGCAGGCCTAAGAGGTTATTGTCTTTCAAATGTTGTTGTATTTGGAGGTAGGCGACTCTGTCTAGTATTTTGAGGAGGAAAGGGACCGTGGTGATGGGTCTGTAATTCGTAGGGGTGTTAGGGTCTAGGTTGGGCTTTTTGAGGAGGGGGAGGACCCACGCTTCTTTGAGGTTTTTAGGGACTACTGAGTTCTTGAAGGAAGAGGTGATCAGTGAGGTGATGAGGGGAGCTAGATCTTTAGCTCCATCTTTGATGACAGAGGCGGGACATAAGTCACCTTTACAATTGGATGGTTTAAGGCTAGCGATTATCTTAACAACTACTTCTTCAGTGACTGAAGAGAAATGGAAAGGAGGGCAGTTGGGAGTGGTGTGGTCATTTTTGCTATTGAGGATATCTTTGGCGACCAAGTTGGCTTTTTTGGCTTCTATCTTTGCTTGAAGCAAGGCAATTTTGTTAGAGAGAGCAAGTTGGATATTATTGCACCATGCCTTGTCCTTAGTGCAATCCTCTGAGGGTGGCAGGGGCGATTCAAGTTCTCTTAGTATGGAGAATAATTCTTTCGTGCCAGATTTGGCGTTATAGTTATATAAAGACACTTGACATGATGAACAATTATTGCCAACTAAATCAGGCTATACAATAAATAACTGACGGCCCACCGAAAGGAGTGACAAGAACGATAACACTGAAAGAATTGCCATTTCCTAAGAAGGGAGCCAAGGAAATAGGAGGAGAACCAGGATGTTTGGACCAACCCCAAATGCTTGTGTATGGCCAGGTATACACAGCTGAAGGATGGAAGGAGGGAGTAGTAGGTGGCAAAGCATACACACTTTTACAAGCTCCAGTAAACACAATACAGAGAGAAAAAGATAAGTGCCTGAAAGAATGGGATGCAAGCACGAAGTTACTGACCTGGGTGGATAACTAAGATGGACCAATGCCCATAATACCACTGAAGAAACCAGCATTATGTTTCCAGAATGATGATGCAGTAAAAGTTGGAGAAAACAAAGAGTGCTAGTACACAGAAAAGCATCCAGCAATGAAGGTTGGCACAACAGTATAAATGGATCATTATTGGGCGTGCAAACCCAAGGTGTATGAGAAGTTGCCACCCAACTGGGGAGGAGTATGTCCATTGGTACACATCAATACACCAGCACTAGTAGTACCACAAAAGGACATCTAACCAGAAGACTTCCCTAAGATGGACAATACAAAGAGAAAGAAGGTGAGTATGAGTAAGTAGAGTAAAAAGGGAAAACTACTTCTCATCAGCATCACTGGACGATGTTCCACCTGAACATCGATTGTTCAGTAGGACAGAGATGTTCTTCGTCAGTAGTTCCAGCTGTACAGACATACACAAATGCAAAATGGCTCCAGATTACAAGATGGGAGCTGATGCAGACAAACTCAACTGTAAATGGCTTCACCACGATAAAAGAACAGCTCCTAACATTAAGGTTGTTGGCACTCCAGAACAGATATGTTCTAAACCTCCTCACAGCAATGGAAGGAGCAGTTTTCGCCAAGATCGGGAGTTCCTGTTGTACATTTGTGCCTGCAAATGATGAAGCAAATGGCACACTGATTGCAGCAGTGATAAGATTGTCGAAAAAAATGCCAAAATGGAGGAGGAAGCCAAGGGCACAGGAAAAGATGAAAGCAGTCTGTCATATATATTTTCATGGATGCCAACATTGATCGAAGACCGACTAAAGTTATTACTAGCAGCACTAATACTGGTACTATTAGCACTATGTCTGATAAAGATCTGCATCACACAATGCCGCAAGACGACAGAGAAAACAATAGGGTTTGACAAATACAAATGGTTCAGAAGATAAGATAATAGACGAAATAAATAAAATAAGGACACAGATAAAGGAGTGCCCATTGTTCCCAACCAAGATGATACCATTCGATTATCCTGTGGACAAGAAGAGGTAGTGGTTAAAGTGGGTATGTGTCAGAAGTCTAGCCGGTGAGCACAGAGTAAAGGCTATATCTCATAGTATGCACTGTAGATTAGGGGAGCTTCCTGAGGCAATGCTAGCATATAACAGAAACAGGGTATATACCAACCTGATATGGGTTGAAACAGGTATTCACAGGAACTTCTTGGGCAGAAGCTAGCTGTAAACAAAAAGACAGAGAGAAAGCAAAGGCAAGCAAATACACAGGGAAACACGGATTGATCAGAATAAAGGGTTTATTGGAATATGATAAGGTGTCTCCAGGGATCAAGGAAAGCCCTTGGGATCGGTACCAGCAGATTACTCTTAACAATGGTCATACAGCAGCGTCATGAGTTAGGCGTGCTGAAGAAACTGTTGCACGGGGAAAACTAGAGACCATATACTGAAACAAAAGTTGAGCAAACACTTCCTCTTTTTTTGTCATGGGGCTAGGGTGTTTGAGGAAGTAAACAAGTATAATCAAACAACACTTTCACCATCAGCTACCCACCTTCTCCACATAAAGGTTGTGAAGTGGCAACTTCCCTGGTGCTAAAAACTCTCACCAGACCATATGTTTTCACATAAGCAGGGTGTCAGAAAAAGGCATATTTTAATAGATATATCAGATAGCATATAATGAAATGAAGCAAAAATAAAAACACTTTTTTATTAACCAGCGTATTTTTTGGAAGAAAAACAAAAACTATTTACGTACGAGACAAACATATGTTGTGACAAGACAACCAATGACCTTTTCACAATCAAAATGATGTAACCGTATACTGAGGCAGGTAACACTTCAAGAGACTAGGCAAAGGCAACAGAAGTCTTTCCCTTATCTGATCTGAAGGGAGACCAACCCAGGGGTCACACTGTAAACGGATTCAAAGCGGAGGCACAACAGTGGACCAAGATGTAATACAGGTAGAAAGCAGCGTTGAAAGAAATAACCACGTACAGGACAGGATAGAGAAACAAAGTACAAAGCATAGACTGGAATATCAGTATACACAAGGCAAAGGACTAAGGCAAGATAGGTTGCTGCCACTGGAACTATGGACAGAAGTTGGGAAATATCGCAGGCAAAGAACAAACAGGAAAACTTCAAAAGGCTGGGTTTGCAGAAAGAAAGAGAAAAGCAAGGATGAAACAGGCCAAGTCTGTGAAGCAGAAATGCTTACAGGAAACTTGGTGTTTACAGAAAGCCAGAAAAGATATCAGTAAAGAACTGAATATCTTAAAAAGGTATCAGAAGTCAAAAGCTGGAAATCAAGGAAAGGTTGAATAACAGGCAGGCTGCAATGCACGGAGCCCAGAGGAGCAGGGAACAAGGAAGTAGCAGGGCTGCCAGGCAGGGAGCCCAGAGGAGCAGGGCAGAAGGCAGTGGCAGACTGGAGAGGGTGCTGCAAGCAGCAACAGGATTCAAAAGCCGAAATGAGGATTTTCAGCAAAGGTCAAAAACTGGCAACAGGAGCACAAACTCCCAGTGGAAGCATTTGACTCACAACTGCTTCTGTTCAAAGTGAGTTTATAAAAGCCCTCCCAGCCAGCAGGCCAAAAGGGTGGTGCTGACTGCAGACTCTGGCAGCTGTGTTCAATTAAGCCCAGCTCTTGCTTCTGTAGCCTGCAGCAGTGGTTTCTAATTATGGGCTCTCCAGCTCTTTGCAGCGTAGCTTGCAGTAGCTTGTAACAGGTGAATGCAATCAGGTCCTCTGCAGCTCTTAGTAGCTTGCTGCAAACAAATGTATTTAGTATGCCTCCTCCAGCCCTCTGCTTTTTGGACAACATACATGTATCAGAATGCATCTGCTGGTTTAACCCAAAAGTCGGAATGGAACATGTAATTAGGAAAAAAACTGCAGTGGTAAAACAAGTAAATAAATGCAGAGGCAGTTTGCAGGTTTTAACTTTGCAAGTATAACAAACAGTCTCTGAATGTGCGCATGTAGCGTTGCTGGGTGGCAGGCGAGTAGGAGTGAGACAGTATGGTGTAACCCAGAAGGAGTTTGCAGTTACATGACATGGAGTTTTGATGCCCATGCAAATTACTGTGCAAATCTTGGAGGAATAACGAAGATATGGCTACCAAAGTCGATGGTGACTAGGTTTGGTCAAAGTCGACCAGAGTGGGTACTGGAGAGAGGGTCCCTGTAATGCCCCTCTTGACCCCTAAAACATGACAGCCCGAAGAGTCAGAGATGCAAGATGCCAGTCGGTGTTGGGACAGCCCCCAGGAGTGCCAGTGACAACTACATATGTGTGAACAGATATTCTCTCAGACAACCATTTAAACCCTATCCTGCTAATGTCAACATGGATACAGGTTCCCCAACACTGATCATGGATCCAGATGCCTAAATGAACATGATCGACTAATGACAAATCTAGTGCAGTGCTGGCATCATTAGACACACAACATAGTAGCATTAGCAAAAAAGCACACTCTCATCCATGCACAAAGTTACACGGACGCACACGTTCACACATGAAGAACCTGCTTACACAGTTCTGTAGATAGAGGACAGATACATAAATATACTGTGAAAAGCCTTTATTTTCTCTCATTAGCCAAACACAGAAATGCAATAACGCAAGGCAACAAGAGATGCAGAGCAAGCTTGCAGAAGCTTATTGCAACTAACCATATGGAACTACAGGATCGTATAAGGGACCTGGAAGATCCAAGATATTACAAACCTATAAGAAGAATAACACGATATTGACACATAGAAAATCATAGTATAAACTATAGTAGAGTTACATGAGGCCACAGGCTTCAGAACAAAACACAAAGCAAAGCAGAATTAGGTTGCACGAAGCACCAGGCCAGGGCTCACAGCCAAGGTGAGAGACGAGCAGAATGTTCCTAAGCCTCAAAGACAAGGAGCCACCTGCAAAATAGCAGAATAAATCCTCACTAATTGCAGACTAGAAAGCTCAATTTTGCAGTCTTCACCCACTTGGTGCAGCTGAACCAAACAATGGTCATTTACTAGTGGTGAGAAGAGGAGCAGTTCACAGCAAAACAGACACGAAGTGATACATGTATTGTTTTATTTTATTTTTTAATTATATTTATTGCCATTTTGCAAAGTTAACAAACGATACTCCACTCCCAACCCCTCCTAAGCCCTCCTCCTCCTGCTCCCCAAATCCCCGAGCTGTGACACTGTAGCATGCAAGATAGAACATAGAAGTCCGGGATTGTTATCAGTTATTGATAGCCTCAGGCAGTGTCCAAAATCCAAATGTTTGAAGGCCATAGTTGAATCTGATAGTTATCCTGCAGATAGTCCAGCAAAATATCCCACTCCATCCTGAATATTTGGCTATCCCCCTGCAAGTTATAGGTGACCCATTGCATGGGTATTCTATGCCACATTTTACTCAACCATTCAAGGTGTGTAGGCGAAGACGCCTTTCTCCAGTTCCAGGCAATCACAAGTAAAGTTGCCAATATCAAAACCATGCATGCCTTAAAATGTGCCCTTCACTGTGGTGCCGTATCCTTTGTTCAAAGACCTAGAAGACATTTCCCTTTCCCCACAGGTGATTAGCTCTACCACCACTTGCAATGTCGAGCCCACTTGGTCCCAGAATAGTTTCAGGGCCAGACAAGACCACCAAATGTGGAGCCAATCCCCCAACCCTGTACATCTTCGCCAACAAGTCAAGTAACCAAGGTCCACAACAAACTACCTGCTAATGTCGTATTTGGCTGGAGATTCTGTAGCCCAGAAAGGCAGGCAAAGCCAGCTATCATCTTACAAACAAATATAAAGATGATAAGGTCGGGTTTTGCAGAAAAATATAAATCAAATTTATTTAATTAACACAAAATAAAAGACTGGACATAAATAATGATGCCCATTCAGTAAAACCCTTGACAACAAATAACATCAAAATCACAACAGAAACATAAAAGCTGGTATTTTTTACCACACAAAAAGCTTGTCCTAGACCCAGAAAGTGGTGTTAGTAATTAATGAGTGACTTAGTAGACATTTCTTTATCCAAAAACAAAAGTCCCTATTCAAGATGTGTCGACAGTAACAAATCTGTCTCCAGCCATAATAGAGTTGCCTCTAACAGAACCAAATATCGGGGTCAATGACAGTTGTATAATTTTCCTATTACGGCTTTCATCAGGACACTTGCAATCAAAATTAAGCAATTGTTTGGATGTTGCTTTGATGGTCTTTAAGCACTTATAACCAGCATATCTACAAAAAACCAAGAATTGCACATTTTTACCGACCAGAGTATAAAAAAGAAGGTCATTTTTGCCATATCATACAGAAGGGGCATCAAACAGCCAAACAATCAAATATTTTTATACGCATCAGCATGCTTATTTATGTATAGACAAGCTCAAAAAACAGGGCCGTCAATTTTGCCCATGTATCATCATTGTTTCATCATCTTAATTTGTTTCATGTGTAAACAGTACATAATAATTGTAAAACATATTTTTGAAAAAATACCCATGCAGGGGAGGGGGAAAGGGAAAAACAAGGGAAGGAAGGGAAGGGAAGGAGGAAAGGGAAAAATGGGGATTTTGTGACTTAGACTTTTCCACACGTCTCTTTTGTTAAGAAGACAAAAACGGTTAGTATGTACCTCTAGGTACTTTCCATGGTCATTAGTCATGATTCTTCTATTTTAGGGACCACGTACAATGCTCAACGAGCAATATGTCTTCTATACATTCAACTGGGGAAATGGGAAAAGAAACCCACTTTTAATCAATTTACCCAGGTTTATTTAGCTTTAGTTCGCTTTGTTTATTTAGTAATTTGGGGAAGCCTACCTTAGCAGCAGCTAGGCGGAAGGAGGGCTGCATGCTGCTTTAGTGGCATAGCATTGCGGGCTTTAGATCCTTATAAATTGGAGGCGGGAGTACTCTGTTTCCCCCTTCACCGGTATTCACACCGCATCAACTTCAAGAAGACATACGGTCTTATAAGTGACCTGTGCGCACAAAACATAGTTGAATTAGTGACGGCCGCATTATAAGGCACGGAGGTCACTGACTTTGCGTGTGTCCACCCACGCGAGCGGAAGAGCTTATTTGAAGTATCGAGGACAGCGGACACAGCGGATCGTAGTCTGTTGTCGGCGTCTCCGATGCAAGAAAACACAGCGTTTCATCTCTGCGCTCACGTGATCTGGTATATAACATCCAGGTCACGTAACTACGTGCTGAATGACTGGAACGTAACAGGTCATTCGGATACTACTTAACTGCAGCTGGTAACTGGCATCTTAAATGAGGAGGCTGCAGTAAGGGTGCAGGAATACAAAGAGCGGGCTAGATACCCTACATGGAAACCAAGAGAAAACGGCCCAAGTATGAAAAAACAGCCCAAGTGTGAGAAAACACATAGGGCGCCGCCTGGTCAAATAAATGTAGTGGCTGGGGTGAAACCTGTATGTGGTTGGAAAAGGCCCCCTGCAGAAATATATATATATATATGGCAGGGGGTGTCACCATGAGTGGAACAATGGATTCCCACAAGGGAGTATATGTGTGTGTAATGAGTGGAACATTCATGCATAGCACGGAGGAAACAGGCATTTATTTTCGCAGGTATAGATTCCATTCGATATAGAGATTGAGACCCTGATTAACAGAGTCAAGATTATAAATCCATTTCTGTTCCAGTCTGCGGAGTTTCAAATCTCTGTCACCCCTGCAGGGGTGTGAACCTAAAGTTTGCAGAACGCACCAGAATAAATCGTCATGGGTAGGTTTCTTTTTTTATAATGTTCCACTAGAGGTTTATCTGCTGTGCCATTTTTAATACAGGATCAATGTTCTCCTATTCTAGTGTGAATCACTCTTGTGGTTTTCCCAATATACCAAAGGCCACATGGGCAGATGATGCAATAAATCACCCATTTGGTGGCACAATTTGTAAAGGATTTTAGCTGCCATGTCTTGTCTTTTAGATCAATTGATTTCAGTTTTTTTGTAAATTTACACAAGACACTTGCCACATTTATAGTGGCCTGTGACCGGTGGAAGATTCCATAATGTAGGTTGTGTAACCATAACATCCCGTTGGTGTGGGTATGTATGGACTAGTTTGTCTCCAAGGTTTTTTAATCTTTAAAAAGCAAAACGGGGTGGGAGAATGTTGAAAGATTCGGTATTAATCATCTTTCAATTTTTTAATATGGATTTTCTCAAATCATTACAGATTGGAGTAAAGGACGAAACACATGTGATTTTGTCTAATACAGTTTTGGTATGTTTTTCAAGACATTCTCTTCTCTGCACATTCTTTGCCTTTTTGTAGGATCTTCTTAAGATACATGATGGATAGCCTCTGTCCTTCAGATTCTGTTTTAGAGACTCACTATGTAGTTTGTAGTCTCAACATCAGTGCAGTTGCGTCTAATGCGCAAAAACTGCCCAAAAGGCAAGTTTTCTCTTAATGCTTGGGGGTGCCAGCTATTAAATTGTAAGAGGGTGTTTTTTTGCATTGGTTTATTGAAAAGACTTGTGCCGATAGATTTGTTCGGCATACAATAAATGAGAAGATCCAAAAAGGCAATTCGTTCTTTATGTGATTCACAAGTGAAGTTAATGGTTGACTCTTGATTGTTGAACCATATATTGAAAGATTTTAAATCTTCACTTGTGCCTCGCCAGATCATAAAAATGTCGTCAATATAACGATACCAAGCTCGGATGTTTGCCAAGAATGGATTGTTTGCAGCATATACATGGTTTTCCTCAAAAGACTCCACGTATAGGTTGGCTAGGTCTGGGGCGAAAGTCGTCCCCATACTTGTCCCATATAGTTGTTGGAAGTAGGTGTTGTTGTATATGAAAAAGTTTTTTGTGAGAGCTAGCTGAATGCCAACAATCCAGGGATACCTCCGGATACATAAATCCGAGCCTCTACAGGGTATAGTGCCATTGGGTGAGGACTTTATATCACATTTCACATAGTTGAATGGATTGGGTAAGCTTTGGAATATTGTCCCAGAAAGCATCCCAATCCTCCACCGATATTTGTTGGTCCAAAGTAGGCTCCCATTTTCACATATAAAACCACCTCTCTCGGGAACCCCCTTCAGATATTAATGTATAAACTGCAGAAATAAGATGTGCATCCCCTGAGTGAGACAATATATTTTTCAAATGAGGTGGATTGTTTACCCGCTATCAGTTTATTAGAGGGATGTACTGTCCAATGTCGCAGCTGGTAGTAGCAGAGCCTATCCCCTTCCGTAAGATTGTTTACATTGCTCAAAAAGTTTTAACTTCATGATCATGCATCAAATCTTTGAGCCTTAAACATCCCACCTCTTTCCACTTAACAAAAGCCCTCACATCCATCCCTGGTGTAAACTAGGGATTCCCAAATAGTGGTGTGAGTGGACCTGGAATTATCAAAATATGCAGTGGTTTTACCACTTCATCCCATACCTCACCCACGAGTGCAGTGATCCGCAGTGCCTTGATACTAGGAGTGTGGTCCTCCTTAGCCAACCATAAAACAGCATCTAATGGACCACACACCACTGCACTGTCCATAGAAACACAAAGTTTGTTATCCTCCCTGACAGCCATTGTTTCAGCACCCTCAATTGGTTCACCCAGTAATACAATCTAAAATCGGGAACAGACATTCCTCCCCTCGCCTCAGGGCCATTAGAGTGCACAGACACCCTCAGTCCTTTCTTATGGTAATAGCCATTGTATCCCAATGTTCTGGAGTCTGCTCGTCCCGTGCTGATGATTATGTAGATTGGGCCACACTAGAAGTTCATTGTACCTCTGTCTGCCAACACCTAGTGA
The DNA here is from genome assembly GCF_040938575.1 of Ambystoma mexicanum. Taxonomy (NCBI): domain Eukaryota; kingdom Metazoa; phylum Chordata; class Amphibia; order Caudata; family Ambystomatidae; genus Ambystoma; species Ambystoma mexicanum. Next base: position 1,186,568,451 of record NC_090934.1, read on the forward strand.
TCATAACCTCGGCCCCGAGCGTTCAACGTAGGCTGTGCGGGGTACCCTTGTTCCAAACTCGTCCTTTAGTTTTTGACATGTGCCTCGCTAATCATTTCCTACTTAGCGATCCCCCTTGCACCTTCCACTAAGGTCTGTGTACCTGGATGTACAATTCCTGCCTTCCAAAAAGCAAAACAGCAAAACCAAAGTGGAGCTGTCTATACCACCATGAACATATGGACTTGCGGCACCTAGCAGGTCCCAATTCGCCTCATGTCAGCATTAGTGATGCCTGTATCCGTATGCGGCCGTAGTGTCCACTGTCGGCACCAACACAGTCTGGAATGGGTTAGACCTAAATTCAGGCACTGTTTTAGTGCCTGCACAATACACCCAGTGTGGCTGAACACTCCTTCTAAATGCAATGCCCCTTTGAGTTGTCTCGGCAAGCTCCTCTGCGTCACCAAATGTCTAGTAAGTTTCAACCACAGTACCAACACCTCTGGAAGACTCAATGAGGGCCACCTCCTTCACCGTTGTAATAGAAGTCCCAATACAGTACTGGACTACCCCATAGATGTCAGTCTCACATCTTTCCTCTGTATCTGGGGCAGGCTCCCCCTCCACCACACCATAACTGTTAAGAGTGTCTTGATTGCACCAAAGAGTCCTGATTGCCAGGGGCCTCTGCACTCCTCTTCTTCTACATTAGGTCCCAATCTGTGGCACTGTTGTATCCCTTAATTGGTACCGGCCTCAACTACTCCTCCCCTGTGCTTCACTCCACAGTGAATATGGGTTTATTATGCTTCAACCATCCCCAATTGTCCTCCACAGTGTTGCTGGTCGTGTTCTGTGCTTGTGAGAAGATTGGCACCGCCCACTCCCCATGCTGCAGGCAATAATGCCAGCAAGAAGCACGTTGCCACCAGATTCTCTGGGAGGCCGCAACACCCTACCAAGCACCGGCAGGTATTCTGTAACTAATTCCATCCAGCCGCTCAGCAGCTGACTTGGTTCCTCAGCCACCCCTGTCTGCCTGCGTCTCGAGCAGAGACTCCTCCTCAATCAACCCGTCTCTCTCTCTACGGTACTGTGAAGCACGTGGCCCTCTCCTCAGGAATTTCAGAAATATCGAACGCCCGGTGCTCAGGTTCTTGCTCAAAATGTCAAGGGAAGGTGGGAGGCTGGCCTAAACAGGTCGGTGGATGATTCTCAGTGGCTCCGCAGGTGTCGCTTAACCAAGGGGGTATCGCTTAATGCTAGACACAGGCTGATACAATTCAAGATACTTAATAGGCTGCATTATACCCCCGGAAAAATAGATAGGTTTGCTCCCGCGGCTGATGGCGGTTGTGTCAAATGTGCCACTGAGGTGGACTATTCTTATCATATGTACTGGAGCTGGCCGCAGGTGGCCAAGTTCTGACAGCTGGTTGCAAATTGTTTGTATGAGATTACAGATGTCCCTCTGTCAAGAATCAAGCCCCCTCTTTCCATCGCACCCGGCACATGTACCTTCCACATCCTCCTTCCACACCACCTTCATGTCGGGGATTGACAAACAGACGCCTTCTTTCGGTAATCACCGGAGTAAAGGTACCGTGATCATATGAAGGAGACATTGCCAGCAGATGCGGCCGCGTCTGCATTGGCGGTTGCCATGGTGTCTGGGAGAGAGACGGGGAACATTCACGGCTGGTCATGTGCCATGCCAGAAGTCACGTGGTCGGTAACCATGACAACGAGCTTAAATGAACGCTTGCCGCAGAGTTCACTGCTTCTCAGCTGTGTTCCCGCTGGCGTTAAGCGTTTCTCGTTGCTGCAATTTCTACGTTGTTTTGATTATTGGGTTCCTGACCTTGGCTACGTTTTTGGATGGATCTTTGGATTTTCCCTGACTCTGCTTAGGTTGTTTTTGCCCATTTGGATTACTCGTGCATCTGACCTTGGATCTGGTTTTTGGACTCCCTTGGACTTCCTTCACTGTACCTTGCTATGGACTGCTTGTGGTTTTACTGGAACGCTTTGGACACATCACATCAGGTGCTGGACCCTACTTAAATACAACTCTCCACCACAGTAGTAGGAGATTTGCCTCCTGTTTTCGTCCCACGCCCTCTCCTGCTACAGAACCTGTCTCCAGCTTCTATTTGGTAGGCGAAGTCCCTATTAGTTGTTTACCTGTATCTGACCATTGAATTGCCCTTAACCTGTATTGTTTTCCTTTGCAGCTACCTGAGGACCCGGTGCTGTTGTTCCAGCCACCTGTGGCCTCAATAATCCATCAGCGAGTGTTATACTTACCTCCCTGACTGATGCTTGGGGACGTAGGTATTCTTAATCCACGTGGTAACTCGCGTCTTGACAGACAGAGAAGTCTTTTTTTAACTGCTTCGACTATGCAGACAGCCACAGGGGATCCGGTAGCTGCTCTAGTACAGGCTATCACAGTGTTACGGGCGGACATGTCTGCCGCCACCACTGCCATACACCAACACTTAGATGCCATCCAGAGTAAGTGCCATGCCCTACCTCCAGATCCTGATTTTGGGGATCTGCCTGGCCAACCTGCTCCACCAGTCAACGTTCCACCCCCAAAGACCCGTTTATGTCCCGATCCCTTTTCCCTTGGCCGCACAACAGAAATTCCATGGCGACCCCCTTAAATTCCTTAATCAGTGCAAATTTCACTTGTGCCGGCCGCAGGCATTCCCCAATTCCACCACTAAAGCTGCCTTCACCCTTTCACATTTAAGTGGAAAAGCACAAACCTCAGACCTTGAATTACTAGATCTGGTCCAAGGCAAGACCAGTCTGATTGAGTACATCACAAGGTTTAATCAATTGTCGGTTGAGACTGCCTGGCTGGAGCATAAAAAAGCAGTGTTTTTTCACAGAGGCCTCAGTGACACCGTGAATGATGCCTTACCCGTTCAATATCCCGAATTGGTGGATTTAGCCCTCCAAGTGGACGCCCGTACAGCAGAACGGAAGTCCGAAGCCGGTAAACCACCTTGCCTTTCTTTTTCAGTAGGTTCTCCCTCCAGTGATTCCTCAGGCAAGCCCATGCATATGGGAGGCGTGCGTAACCCTATTTCTCCTACCAAACTGGAACGGCGCTGCCTATCCAATGTCTGTTTCTACTGTGGGCAGACTGGTCATTTTGTAAAGGAATGTCCTAAGAGGCCCACAGGTTTTCAGAAGGCTCATCCCTAGAAAAGGGGGCACCAATGAGTCCTGTCTTGATGCCCTCAGCTCATGTGCGTACCACTGGTTCTACAGCTCCTATGGTATTCCAGGCCCTCCTCTTGTCCTCTAATGATACCAAGCACACAGTCCAATTAGGGATTGATTCCGGTGCCATAGGCAATTATATTGATATTGCCCTTGCCACTTCACTGAACCTACCCCTGCAAAACCAACCGTGTGCCTCATCCCTCACAGGTAGTGTGTGTATTGCTAAACACACCTGTGCACCTCGCCGCCGACATCAGAGAGCCCATCTACGTTCTACATCATCTCTGGTAAGCCCTCATCGAGGCTTTACCCACTACGGCCCTGCAGTGGTGCTGCCTGCACCTAAAATGGCCACCCGTTCTCCGTGAACGAATCGTTTCGTTGCCAAGCAACTTGGGAGATAAAGAACCCACACATCTGCCGGCACAGGTGGAAGCCGACCCACTGTCGAGAAGGCCTGCTCTGAAAAGGCACTGTTTTCCCCTGTTCGCTGCGGAGCGAAGGGGACTGCCAACCTCTCCGGGTAAGCCTCATCTCTTGACCTACGTGCACTAACTATACATGTGCGGGTGTTTTATACTCTTCTATAAGCTATATGTTATCTATGATCTTCATCAATCCATGCCCGGCAGATAGCCGCCTGACTCCCATAGACGTTATGAACTCCTTCGCTACCGAATACCAATATAACTCCATACACCTATGACAATTCACTGCCTCATCATTATGCTTCACACTGGGCAGGCAGAATGTCGCGACATTACATATATATAAGCATCGTACATGTCATTACTCTCCATTGTTGTAGGATTTAAAGGAGACTTAATCATTGTTTAGTGTGTACTGTTCCAAACTTTAAACTTAGTGCTCTCCATGCATATTTGCTCTGACCTAGACTGAACCAGCCCATAGCATGCGTTCCGAGCATGATCTATTGCACTGTGCTTGGATTTCCTTAGTGTATGCGCATTGTACTGCATTTGTCCACATTCACTCGCGTATCCACTGTATATGATGTACACCTACATGGGCTAACCCAATTCCTTGATACAGGCGACGTATGCAAGTTCATATGAACAAGTTGTGATCGTATGCATGTACTGAATGACCGGTATATACCGGAACGCAATTGTTTTAGCCCATTGAAACACTTGTGTATAGGCGCGTTTTAAATGCCATATAATGTCATAGCATTGCACTCTTTGCTCGTACACGGTATCTTTCTGACAAAGCCTAGTCCGATTTCCTGGATCAGCCATCCCTACTCCGGCATATACACCAAGCTTACCGGAACTAGCCTACCCCTTGTATGTGCTAGCCTATTGTAACCAGCCTACTGTCTTGCATGTAAACCAGCCTATTACATTCAAACCACTGTCCTAGTTGTACCTAGCCTATGAGTTCTAGCCCACTCCTTTCTGTTAATATCACAAATTCATGTGACTAAGCATATCTCGACCCAGCCCATTTGAAATAGCCTACTGTGCTGCCTCTACTCTAGCCTACTGTACCTAAGTGACTTTCCTATATGTGCATAAGCTCACTTCGACTCAGCCTACCACAACTAGCTTACTGTATTGCATTCATTCTAGCCTACTGTATTGTACTCATACTAGCCTACTATATTACATTCATTTTAGCCTAAGGTATTGCATTCATCATAGCCTACTGTATTAAGTGCATTATGTTTACCACTGCTCTCCAGTCAGTCCTACTCTGGGCTACCTGTCTCCAGCTTCTATTTGGTAGGTGAAGTCCCTATTAGTTATTTACCTGTACCTGGCCATTGAATTGCTCTTAACTTGTATTGTTTTCCTTTGCAGTTACCTGGGGAGCCGGTGCCGTTGTTCCAGCCACCTGTGGCCTCAATAATCGGTCAGCGAGTGCTATACTTACCTCCCTGACTGGTGCTTGGGGACGGAGGTATTCTTAGTCCACGCGGTAACTCACGTCTTGACACGCTCTCATGCTTATAACCCCCAAATACTTGTATGGAGACATAGGAAAGGTATCTGTTAAAATACATCGCCTTTTCAATCTTGGTTGTTTGATCGCAAAAAAATGTATACTGTGTCACTGGAAATCGAAGATTGCCCCAGATATCAAAATGTGGATTAAAGAAACGACCGACGCCAATGAGAGGGAGGAAGGGCTATGTTTACCTGTTGACACCAAGTTGCAGGCCTAAGGACCTTTGGGAGCCTTTCCGGGAATACTTTCGGAAGCAGCAATCAACCCAGTAAATGTGTCATGACTTGATGTTAAAAACAATATATGTTAAGCCTAATAATTTCTGATTATATTATAGGTCTACAACCATGCTCAAAGTTGATGGTAACATACTGTAGTGTGAATGTGTTTGAGGATGAATGTCTTGCACTGAACTAAATAAAGTATATTTAAAAAAAATAGCGAATACCCCTCGTCTCTCACTGATGGGGGTCTGCCGGCATAGCTGTTCACGGGCCGCCACGCCCTGCTAAATCTCCAGTCTCCCGGCTGCCACCTTCCACATCAGATCACACCTTCAATTCCAAATTCACAGACTTCACCGTCAGTCTGGTGCGGGTCGCCAAATTAACCCTTTCTCAAGGGTGGGTGAAAAACAATTTCTGCTTATAAAACACATTTCACGGGGGGACGGAGGGACGAGCTACAATCGGCATGTCCTCCCCCAATGAGCGGCCAATTTGGAATTCATGTTTTGATTTACAACTTTGCAACCCTGCAGGCACTTTCAAAGGCAAAGTGGTAATACTGATGGCAACAATGGGGACAGTCTTTCTCATCACCTTGAGAAGGTGAATGGAGCGCTGAGAACAGAGCTTGGTCCCAGGCCCAGGGATTCAGCTCCAGTCAATCAGGGAACACAAATCCAGTGGTGGGTAGCAGAGGGCATGGGCCAATGGTAATACTGCGACCCCGCAACAATGTAATAGATGGTTTCTGGGAAAGGTTCAGGCAAGCCACCTGACATGCAAGGGCCAGTAAAATAACCTCTATATTTGCCAGCTATAGGTAATACCACCCCAATCACCCAATCTGGCGGGCTCTTAGGTTTTTAGGTCTGATGTCAGACTAACAAAAGCCCCTGACACGGGGGGCATGGCTAGAAGAGCCATGGAGTAGGTTGCAGGACCCTTGAGCTCCTGTGATCCGACGGCGATCCTGGCATGAAACTGATGCAAAATAACTTTTCCCTGGAGCTGCGGGCGAGGGAAGGTGTACGGCGTGGAAGGAGCAGCGCATGAACAAACACGGGCACTCAGGCGAAAGTAAATCGAGTTCGGTGTCGGACAATCGACACGTCCGCGCACCGCAAATGGCGCTGCTGCAGCGATGGAGGCAACAATAGACGGTGATCGGCCCGTCGGCTGAGACAGCAACACGGGATTCCACACGCCTGAGAGCGTATGCCTGGGGCCATTCATACTGAAGCAGATTGCAACAGTGAGCCACTGCGAAAAGAAAGAAAAGGCATTAACAAGTGGCTACTGTAGCGGGCGGCCCGCGGATGGTAGCGGAGGAGCGTGTGAGCGGGAGCCCAAGCCTTAACACGAGCAGGGGCTCATGAGGCATAAAATATACCCGATGCAGCCACGAAGGAACAGATAGGCTGCTACGGCACCGTGTGGGGGGCAGAAGACGGCCGATAGAAGACGCACATCGGATGCAAGATGGCGCCAGTGACGTGCTGAGAACAAAGGATCCAGCACTATATCGTGTCACGCTGCAGAGTGGAACCTGGCAGGCACAAGAGCAGAGCCGGTTGTACAAGGACTGCAGTAAACTACTGAACAGATCAGTGCAGAGCAGATACATTGCACCGGCGTGTGTATCCAAAGTATTGAACAACGCTGCATGAGGAGGAGGGGTGCGGGGGCGCACACAAAGATCTGCGTAAATAAGCATAGGCATAGCATGCAAGGTTGGACCTGGCTGAAGATGACACGGAAGTGATTGCTGTGGGCATAAGAAGTGGAGGGAGGAACGCTAGGTGCACAAAAGCCGAGTGATTGTGACAAGGGACAAAGAGGTCTCTAGGGTGCAGCAAGATGTTTTGGGACGTGGGAGGATATAACCCACTCGGAGAAATGGCCCAATGATCATAAACTTTGCAAAGGTTCCTCGAAGATGATAGCCCTAGGCTTCGAGTAATACTCTGGTGCCACAGCAAGACAGAGGAACAGGACTCACACTAGAGACCAAGCAGTCGAGGCCGGTACAGTTTGTCTTGCCGTAATAAAGGCCCTGTGAATGGTCCCCCCTTTTTGCTGCAGATCTCCTGGCAGATCCAGACCACGGGTCAGTGAAGAGGCACTGCTGCTGAGAATCAGAGCTACGAGGAACACGGCGTAAAATGAATACATGAGAAGAGCTGCTGACCAGCTACTCACAAACGATTGCAGCATAGTGAGCTCCGGAGGAGGTTGGGACCTGCGCAAAAGACAAAGACTCCAAGGTGTAATGTTATCAGGAAGAAGGAATAAGTAGACCGTGAGCGCGGGCCTTGGTAGCACGCCACTAAAAACATTACTTCTGGGAGAGACGTGGGAGGACACAGCCCAGTTCAAGAACGACCTTGCGTGCCGCCTGGCGGAGTAGCCCACGGAGGTCATCCAAACACAGACCTGAAGGGGGGAAACTACAGTGACACTGGAGAGCTGATACAAGACATAGTGAGATTGTAGGATGTCGGTGAAAGGGCTGAAGGCCAGGGGAAAGCAGCCCACCATAGACACCTTTGCGAAGGCGCAGCGGACCCCCTCAACCCCAGCACAAAAGACCCGGGAGGCATCGGGAGTTGACCCCCCAGAAGGAGAGAACCAACAAGTCCTAGCGGCCATAACAGATTTAAGTGCTAAGTGGGGCACGGAGATGGCGGAACTACGGACAGGCCTAGAAAATAAAATAGATGCCGTGGGAATTGAAGTTACCTTGCTGCGGCAGGACGTCAGAGCGTTAGCGGAAAGAACTAGCGGATTGGAAAGCGCAGTAATGACTAACACGGACGTAAGCACGAATAATGCGAAGGAGGTCCATGTGCTCAAACAGCAGGTTGCCAACCTTGAAAACAGACTGGAGGAAGCAGAAGGACGGGCGTGACGGAACATCCGGTTTGTCAGCCTGCCAGAAGGAGAAGAAGGCCAAGACCCCACAGATTACGTGGAGAACATGATCCTGCAAGAAGTGGGAGCGGACAAACTTTCGCAGGGGTTCACGGTGGAGCGAGCACATCGAGCCCTTATGAGAAAACCAAGGCCTGAAGCTCCACCGCAGCCGATAATTGCGAAAATTTTGAATTACAAAGACAGGGAAAAGATTTGAGTATTTTCATAAGGGCGGAACGATAGAAAGAGCCTCCTCCAGGGCCACGGCATACCCAGACTATACTGTGTTGGTGCAAAGGCAGCGATATAGTTCTGTTGCGGTTAAGAGAAGATTGCGTGCAACGGATATCAGTTACATGTTGTTGTACCCAGCAAAGTTGAAAGTGCTGCACAAAGGCAGAGCGTTGTTCTTTGACACTCCAGAGGATGCAGCATCATGGTTGGATCTACAGGGCTGCCTGGCGCAGAACAAAGAACAAGATTCCCAGGAGCATGATAAGTGAAGACACTATGTCATGTACCCCGCGGGGATGGGAGAGAGGGGAGCCCTGGTATAGCGCCTTGAATTACTTGACATATTCGGGGTAGCCCTTGAACCCTATGACTCTGTGGGACTGGAATATAGTGTGTTAAAATGAAAACGAGGTATTGGCAAAGCAACTTTAAACAAATGGGAGCGACAGGACCGCATTTACTCACCCCCGAGATTTAGTAGAAAGGAAGCCAAAAGGGCTACCTCACCCTGCTGAGCCACGAGTACGGGTTTTACCAGAAAGGGCTAGATGTGGGGGTGCCCGAGATCCAGGGATGGAGCTGGGTGACAGTTGGGGAGGGTGAAGTTGGGGAAGGGAAGGGAGGAGGGTGGGAGAGGGTGTTTGGGGTGTTTGTAGTTAAGGGATGTAGGGATGTTTGAATTTGGAAACAAGCCTATAATAGACTAAGATGGAAGTGGGAACTGGACTGCACCGGTGGGAGGGGGAAGGGGATTCTAATGGGTCATGGGGACCTTCAAATAATTACGTGGAATGTCAGGGGACTTAATAGCTATCTAAAAAGGAACAAGGTTATGTTGTATTTGCGCAGACAAAAGATAGATTTGCGCTGTTGCAGGAGACACACCCGACACGGGAAAACATGGAGACGGTGGTGAAGAAATGGAAAGGGGTTGTGGTGGGCTCGACATACTCCGCTTATGCTAGAGGAGTACTCATCTGGGTGGCGCCGCATGGCCCGTTCCAACTGTTACAGGAAGTGGCAGAAGCGGATGGGAGGATGGTCATATTGAGGGGACTAGTGGAGAATAGAGATAAGCATTGTGAACACATACGCCCCCAATCGAAATACGGCAGCATATTTCAGGACTCTGTGCCATAACCTCAGCATATGCATGGGTGAGGCGGTGATCTGGGGCGGGGGGATTTCAACTGTGTGTTAGACCCCAGGGTGGACAGATCGGATGGGAAGCTTGATAGACCTGCCCCGGCGGCTAGAGCGCTGCAGACTCTGCTGGACGACTTCGGTCTAGCGGATGTGTGGAGAACAAGACACCCCCAAGATAGGCAATACTCGCACTATTCTCCCCCGCAGCACTTACGAGGCTAGACTATGTGCTACGTCGGACGTGGTGATGGAATGCACTCAAGCAGAATATAAGGTGAGGGTCCTCTCGCACCTTGCTATTGGGTGGCAATTCTGCCCCCCCTCCCCGAGGGCCCGAGGACAAGGATTCCGACATGGCGCCTTCGGGCAGAGGCACTTAAAGATCCCGTTTTCAGGGAAGATAAAGGGGAGGAGATTATAAACTACTTTGCGACAAATACGGGTAGCGTCGATTTAGCGAGCACATTATGGGAAGCCTTCAAGGTGGTGATGAGAGGGGTAGCTATAGCAAAATCAAAAGGTCTACAGGGTGGGATTTTGGCTGATATACACGAAACAGAAAAGGAACTGCAAAAGGCATTGAAGGAGGGAGGTGCAGATATGGAACGGATACTGAAATTACAGCAAAAATGTGCGGAGCAATGGGAAAGATTATGTAACCTCAATTATAAAAAATACATAGAGAGACAGCATGCGGGAGGGGATAAAACAGGAAGGCTTCTGGCATGGTTATACAAGAGTGAAACTCCCAGACCCACGATTAGAACGATTATGAGAGAAGATGGTAGTGTAGCTGACACCCAGGAAGGAGTTAATCAGGAGTTTGCAGAATATTATAGGTTACTATATGGAGATGAGGGGGATAGTAGTCTTGGGGAGATTGCAGAAACACTGGAGGATATAGGACTGCCGAGGAGAAGTGTGGAAGAAAGAGGAGCTGGATGCACAGATTACCTTGGAGGAGTTAGAGAAAGTGTTGAGGCAACTGCCTACAAGTAAGACCCCAGGGTCGGACGGGTTCCCGAGTGAATTTTACAAAGTATACAAGGAGGAAGTGCTCCCCCCAATGCTAGAAATGTTAAATGAGGCGTTTGAGGTGGGACGGCTGCCGGAGTCACTCAGAGAGGCGATCATAATACCGCTTCCCAAACCCAACAAGCCTGGGCATAGTTGTGGCTCTTATAGACCTTTGTCAATGTTGAACCAGGACAGCAAGATATAGACAGCTGTCCTGGTGAACAGACTGCGCAGAGTCATTGGTAAACTAATACACCCCGACCAGACGGGCTATGTCCCGAATAGAAATATAACTCATAATCCTAGACGACTCTTTCGGGTGGTTGAGTGGGGGAGCAGGAACAAGGGCGAAATGGCAATTGTGTCCTTAGACGCAGTTAATGCATTTGATTCAGTCAAATGGCCATGGCTGCTTGCCGCCTTAGCAAGATACGGAATGGGGCCTGGATACATAAGGTGGGCAAAGATGCTATACAGTGAGCCATTGGCTAGGGTCAGAACAGGATCGATGATGTCCGAAAGATGGCAATTAAGGAGGGGCACCAGACAAGGGTGCCCATGGTCCCCAATGCTCTATATACTAGCCTTAGAGCCCTTAGCAATATACCTTAGGCAACAATATGACACTATAGGCATCGAGGTGGGTGGAGAACGGCATCTGATGTCCTTGTATGCCAATGACTTGCTGTACTTGAGGTATCCGGAGGAAAATCTCCAGTACATATTAGAAGTGATGGATAAATGTGCGGAGCTGTCTGGCATAGCAGTGAATCCTCAAAATCTAGTATCTTCCCGCTGGGTAGTTATAAGGGAATCCCTGTGGGAAGATTGCCGGTGCTACAAACACCATGGGCGGTTGGCACATTTAGGTATCTTGGGATAGACGTGTACCACATGGTTGAAGGAGCATAGACACAATACCGAGATAGCCATCAAGAGGATCGAGAAATGTACGACATTCTGGGAGAAGTTGCCCCTAGCAATGATGGGACGAGGGGCAATGCTGAAGATGGTGGTCCTAGCCAGGCTCCTGCACTATTTTGGAAATATTCCATATCTGATAGCCAGGACATTTTTTTACCAAACTGAATAGCATGTGTAGGGATTTCCTTTGGCATGGTACCCGGAAAAGAGTGGCATTATGGAAGCTGCAGAACTTTTATGAAAAAGGGGGAATAAAACTGCCCAATTATGAGGTTTATTATGTAGCGAGCCAATAGCAATATGTAGCAAAATGGCTCTCAGATGAACTGACCCCTGAATCCAGGTTGTTTGGACATGATTGTGCCCCATTTTATCTGAAACAATTGATCTGGCTGCCCAAGACAGAAATGGAAGGGCGCCCCAAGATGATGAAGCTCGGGTGGGAGATGTGGCGCCGAGCGTGCCAGATGATGGGGAACCCATTCCCATGCTCCCCGCAGGTACCACTAGTCGCGCTGGCGGGTGGGGATGAGCAGCTGAGGATGACACTTAGGAATCAGTGGGAGGCAGTTGGGGGTGGGGACTATAGGGGATATTTGGCGGGAGGGGACCATCACAGACTTTGAAGTGCTGTGGGAGGAGACAGGGTTACACACGGGCCAGTATATTACATATCACAGGATGGTCCAGAGAATTAGGAGAACATGGCCCGAAACGGTACTGGAGGAAGAACCAGATGCTACAGTAGATATGATATATGATATGACAGAGGGGAGGGAGGGGGCATGAGATCTCCAGACTGTATGAGATGATGATGTCCAAGGTCGGGAAGGAGTTAACACAATTGAGACTAGACTGGGAAGCGGAAGTGGGAGCCCCGCTAGAGGATGGGATGTGGGAACGTGCTTTGGGATACCACAAGAGGGTGTCAAGGAATGCGAGACTGAAACAGATACAGCTGTATATTACGCATAGAGCATACATGACACCAGAAAGGATATCCAGGTTCAAGAATGCTGGGAGACAAGCATGTTACAAATGCGATGAAGAAAAGGCTGGCATGGTGCACATGTTCTGGGCATGCCCAGTAATTGAGCGCTTCTGGGGTGAAGTAGCACAAAAACTAGAGGAAAAGGGGGTCACGATGGTGGTAAATACAGCTTGGGCTTGCTTGCTGGGGGGGTGGGGTTCCCCAGATCGCAGAAACTTAAGCATGTTAGTAAATTGAAAGATTTAGCGTATGTGCTCGCAAAAAGAAGGATTGCCATGGGATGGAAGACCTGTCATAAGCCACGGGTGGAGGTGTGATGGAAGGATTTGCAGAAGTGGGCGGAGGCAGAAACCACGGTATGGCAAGAGGCGAGTAATGTAGGGGGAGAGGAGGAGGCGGGAAGCTTGATGGCATGGAGATCATTAATAGCGGAGTTGTTTGGAACGGTACAAGATCTAACAGGGTCCACAGGGTGTGAGAACCCACCTCGCGAGGCAGATACAGAGTGAGTGGAACAAATAGGCTCGTAAGGGGGGGTCAGAGGGGGGAAAGCAGTGACCAGAACAAATCGATGAACATCTGCATTGTTGACGCACGTACTGCATGTGTGGTTTGTATTGTTTTTTTGTTTGAATAAATCAATAAAATCTTTTTTTTAAAAAGGAAAAAAGCCCCTGACACGGCTCAGGAGCTGCGATTGCCGAAAAATTAGGTTCCTCCTGTAGAAAGGACAGTCCTAACTTGCCCTTGGTGGAGTCCTGCGTTTGTATGCTGGGGGAGGGTTTGATGGGCCCTGGGTGCTCTGAACAATGAATGCGTGGTGTGAACCCCGGTCTTCTCTGGCATACCTAAACAAGGACGTAAAGAGTCTGGTCGAGAATGCGTCCAGAGGGGAGAATGTAAGTGGACGTATTCTCCCTAGTTAATGCCCTCTCACCCCCACCCTATTGGAGTGGCAGATAAGGAGCTACAATTGGGAACCCATGCACAAGTTTATGCGACATGTGATACCAAGTTGACTGTATATAAAATGAAATGCACTCAGGCAGCCATCCAGGAGATATCCTCACAGTGAAACAGTGCTGGAAACCTACCAAGAAGGATGTCCCTTGCCGACTTGTCGAAGAGCAGCCATGATTAAAATGGTGTGCGACATGGATGTACGTTAAACAAATTCTTATAACAGCAAAAAAAAGTCCAAAAGAAGATATATGAGCCTATGCTGAAACGGTATGAAAATACTTAAAGGGATGGTCTAGTAAAAAATTTAAAAAAAAAAAGCAAAAGCCAGCACAGGAGGGCCTCCATTTCACAAAATGGCGGCGCCCCTGTGCTTGCTTTTTCGAATTTTGAGCTTGAATAGCTCAAAATTTTACATAGGAAGTTTTAAAACGGAGGATGCTAGTATATTTTTTTTTATGTGGCCTATCTATTTTTTAAATAACATTTTTTACTAGACCATCCCTTTAAGAATGACGATATAACTGAAGCAGTATTTACGAATACATAGAAGAATGAAGTGACCCCCTCATCAATAACGAAATACGCTGAAACGGAAGGTAGAAAGAATGCATAGAAGCTTGCTTATGAGAGGTATATATTCAGCGTTTAGGACTACCATCAGAACAAGATGTACGACGGTTTATGTCAATCAACCCAGTTACCTCAAAAATATGAGCCTAGGATCCTAAACGTGGAGAGACGATGCATAAGCGGTTTTCCTTGCGAAATAGGGGAGTAAATTGGGTTTGAACCAAGGATTTAGAGAGATGAAGAAAAAGCACAAAGGTCTACGAGCAGACCATGCACAAGGACATATTTTCCAAAGATTAGGAGGAACACAAATATGTACTGATGCCAAATTTTGGATGATTAAAAGGCATAAAGTCAATATGGGATAGAGTGAGCAAGTCTCTAAAGGCCAAAAGGCAAACTGCACCCAGCAAAAGCTGAATCAAAGAAGGTTAAAATCACTGTCGAAATGGACAAATTCATGGTCTTACAACACATTATGAAGAGCTAACAAACAAGAGCTATTCATTAGGCCTGGAGCTAAAATAGTGATGTACCTACACTGCCTCGAAACTGTGCAGACTGGCAAGGTCAACCGTCAAACAGAAGACACTGGCATGAGGCCTACCGATTAGAGAGGGTGGCATAATTGGGAATCAAAGGAAGAGCCCGGACGCATCTCCAACAACCAGGGTTTCATTTCTATGTACCTGCTTCTAACAAGCTGAATGTCCAAGGTTGGATTTGGGTTGCCAAGCAATTGGAATAGCCTGCCATGCACTTTTTCATACAATGTCTCAAAATATTTGTTTGCTGCCAAATTTTCTGCTGTGACGATTACCTTATGTCATGTGATTAGAAGTAGCCGCGGGTGTGTCTCACAGAAAAGAGACCACCAATGACGGATTAACATGCACATTTTCTATATGTAGAGATGATCCCCTAATTCAGCTACCAGTAAGTCTTCAGCTGAATTCTGGCTGAAAATAAGATATTCAGCTTCAGCTACTTTTCGGTACACTCTTATTCAAAGGAGACACCGATGACAATTCTAATAAAATATACACATTATTTACCCACAGTTACAAGTTAGGAAATGGGTGAAGCTATACTTGAACTGATGACCCCTTGCATGGTGCCTTTACTTATGTACTTACTGTCCCTACCCCCCAAACCATAAATACTTGGGGATTGTACTCTTAAATTAATAATATTTCTTATGCATGTGCAAGGAAACCAATCTGTTGAAAACAAATGATATGCATACCAACTGTTCTATAGCATATTGACCACGTTTCGTTTGATTCACAGATGCCATTTTATTGATAAGTATGTTATGATATTTATAAAGCGCTTGTACACAAGTAAAACATGTAAGCTAATATAGGCAGCAATTGAAGACTCCCGAGTGTGTGCTATGATGCAGGGTTAAGGGAGCGGGTGATGATCAAAATGTAAAAACTCAGGCAAGTGTGGAAGGTGTATGGTGCAGTCCGGCAGCCCGGCCAATCTCGCTTAAACCAACCAGTAATCGTGAACTGCAAGTATCATCCTCTCTACTGTCTGTAATTACACTTGGAGAATATACTGTTAAGATGAGTGTGGCGTCTGCCATTGTAAACACAATTTCAGGCAAGGTTGGATCCAAAAACAATGTTTACAGTTTATTATTTATTTATTAAAATTTCTTATATCATGGCGCCACACGCCCATGGGCCTCAGAGCGCGCACACATAAGACACAAGACAGACAACTAAAACAAATAGCATTAAAATGGTAGGAGGAGAGATACCAGGAGCAAAAACTGAGTCAGACAATAAAACTCTGGGAGGAACAGGCAGTAGTACCTAGTCAGGCGGAAGATTGAACAGGAGCGTCTTTAACTCCCTTTTAAATTTGATTTTTGTATCTGCAGCTCTAAGATCCGACGGTAGAAGATTCCACAAATCGGGACCTTGCGCACTAAAACTACATCCGCCTGCCTTTAAGAGTTTAAATCTGGGTTTGGCCAATCTCATACGGTATTGAGGCCCGAGTAGGCGGGGTGATACCTGAAGTTGTAGGCGGGCTCTCAGATACTGAGGTACCATGTTCATCGCACATTTGAGTGCGAGTCAAAACTTTGTGCCTTATTTTGAGTTTTACCGGCAGACAATGTAGGCCTTGCCTCGATGTGGTAACATGCGCTCGCCTGGCAAGACCTGAAACTACCCTTACTGCCCCATTCTGTGAGACCTGCAGGGCTGCTATGGAGGAATGTGCACAGCCACTAAGCAGGCTATTGCAATAGTCCAAGCATGTATTGATAAGGACAGAAACCAGAGTGGCTAGATTCTCGTGTGAGAGAAAGGGACGGATGTTCCAGAGAGGTTTCGTAATCAATCCACAAGACCAAATCTGTGCGACATGTAACATGGATAATTCAGCACCAAAACCACGCTGAGGGTTTTTACCCTTTCTGCCACTGGTATCAACGTACCCAGGAGTAAAAAATTATCATACTCAGCTGGCAAGAACCTCAGCCTTAAAGTAGTCGCTACAATTAGAAGTTCAGTTTTTTTGGCATTTAAAGTCAGAGAGTTTGCTGCCATCAGAGGTGGATGGCTTTGTAGATGTTCAATTTAGCTGCATCCTCATACGAGCCAGACAATTTGACGGTCACCGGTGTCTCATCAGCATAATTGGCCACATAAACACCGAGACTAATCAACAAAAGCAGGAAGGGGATCAGATAAACATTAAACAATGTGGGCTAGGTGCAGGATCCCTATGGCACTCCACACGTGATGTGGGAGGGGCCCAAACAGACTTCACCTATGTTCACCCGAGAATTTCTGGGGCCCAAAAAGGATGAAATCCATCCAGATGCCTTTGAGAAGCACCCGGCCAAGGACTGTAGTATTCCTTTGTGAAGGTCATGATCCACAAGATAGACCTATCGTCATCATTCAAACGACATAAGGATCGATAGTTGTCAGAGTTTAAGACACAAACCGCCCTATAGTAAAAATAGGGTGACTTAATGAAATTACAAAACCAGTGGTGGTGATCGAAGCAACAGACAACACGGTCAGACCATTTACTAGCTCACCAGCACAAACTGACAGTCAAGATGAACTGAAAGCCTGTGGGAAAATAACCTCCTTTTTCATTCCGGGAGGAGTGAACACCACGAGGGCGGTGGCAACCAATGAAGGACATCCTACTGATGAAAACACCAGAAACGAGAAAAAAAATTACCAACGCGGAGCTGGACAACATCTCCTTTAGCAGAATTGATAATTTGCTACTGGACTTACGTTATACCTTACAAAATAAAATGGACAATGGAAAAACTCCCACATTTCATACAGAGTTCTAATATCTCTCTGTC